>NC_080788.1:71442667-72727167 GCF_028018385.1 Neofelis nebulosa | reverse complement strand
GTCCTTTTCTTTCTCACTAACCCATTTCAGTTTCACAATGGCTATTGTAAGGAAGTCCTTTATATCTCAAATATTCTTTCTATCTCAGGCAAGAAAAATAGGTTAGGTCTACATTCATCTGGCCTTGACCAGACACAATTCTATATGTAAGTAGGAAGTTAGGCTGGCTGACTTCTGGTTGTCCTCTCAGGCCTATTTCTATGAATATTAATTCTGGGGTTGTTTCTAAGTCCTAATGCTAACCTCTGCAGCTTAGAATCAGGAGAGCCCTCCTCCCCGCCCCCCCCCCCCCCCCCCCAATCTTCTCAGTGCTCTTCTCCTTCCTCAGAACTGGAGCTCTGCACATCCCAGGCCCAGGGAATTTCAGCCTGGAGAATTTTAACCCTTTCCTGCTCAGAGCATGTGCTGAGCCCCTATCTGTGCAGATGGCCCAGCCCCGCCCCCCGTCCCTCACTCCAGCCTCTTGAGCTCAGAGCCAGTGTAATCCTCCTCTTGTGTGAGGGAGCCTCTCCCCTGCAGAGAGGAGGAAAGCCTGCCTCGGAACAGCCCTGGACAAAGGGGCTGAGATGCCCCATCAAACTGCAGGCTCCAAGGTTTGAAACACGGGGATGAATCCTATCCGGTATTTGCAGTTTTTAACCCCTTCCCCAGGCCAGCAGAGCCCCTTAACTTCCACTCCTCCCCCAACTCTCTCTTCATTCCCTCTCCCTCTGGCTCTCTCCCCCTTCATGCCCCTCCCCCTCTGTCTGTCTCCAGACTCTCTGCTGCTGGGAGGTGTTTCTCTCCCATGCATGAATGAGTCTCTGTAATGAATGGAAATGAATGGATCAGGAATCCAGGCGGAGGGAGGGAGAATGAGGGGGAAAAGACAGAAAGACAGGATAAGGGCAGAAGGAAGGACTGTGGAGTATGGAAGGTTGTTTGGCTGGCTGGTCAGTTAGGGGTCTGAGAGCAACTAGTCCCACTTGGATAACTGGGGAGCATGGCAGGCCCACCCCATTTGCTCATCAAGCTGTATAGCCTGACTTAAATGAGAGAGGGGTGTATTGTGATGGTTTCCACCACCAGGGGGTGGTGATGGTGGTGGTAGTTGGTGGTGGTGGTGGTGGTGGTTAGTGGCAGAGGTGGTGGTGGTGGTGGTGGTTTGGACTAAGCATGTAAAATGAATAATTTGGGGGAAGACAGCTGGGTTATCAGGGAGCCTGTGGGCTGGGCAAATCAAGGAGTACAAGTTTTGAAGACAGTAGTCCCCTCCTGTCTCAGGATACAAGGAAGGAGAATGAAGGGATAGGTTTCAGCTAAGAGTGCTAAGAGTATGGGGTTGGGGGTGCCTCTTTCCACTGCTGAAAACCAGGGCTCATCTTTTCCTCCAAATCTGTCTCCCTTGCTTTAGCTCTTCAGCACCTGTTGCCTTCACTAGCAGCTTTTCCTCCTCCTCTTCCCTGCACTCCCAAGAACCAAAGAATGTGAAGGGGGTCCATGGAGGTGAGTGAAGAAGCTCTGGCTTGAACCTGCAAGTACTTACAACTATACTCCTCCCCCTCCCTGTTTCTCTCTCTCTCTGACTTCCCATTATTAGAAGTTATGTCGGTGGCCCCAACAGCTCAATTCCCATTCACATCCCACCTCCCCCACGGTGAGTGGGAAGGGCACTTGGTGTAATTGATTCAGGCCCCAACCCACCCTCCCTCGGGTGTTCTTCTGGCCTTCTGCGCCCTTGCTTTTCCCACAGCTCTCCCTTCTCCACCCCTTGCACTGTTACCATCTTTTTTCACAGGGCTCACGTCCCCGTGCCCCGGGCGGCCACCTAGCGCCCTCGCCGCCAGCATTCGACGGCGAACTGGATCTGCAGCGCTACTCCAACGGGCCAGGCGTGAGCGCCGGGTCTCCAGGGATGGGAGCAGTGGGCTGGTCCGAGAGTCGCGCAGGCGAAAGGCGCTTCCCTTGCCCTGTATGCGGGAAGCGCTTCCGCTTCAACTCTATCCTGGCTTTGCACCTGCGGGCGCACCCGGGCGCCCAGGCCTTCCAGTGCCCGCACTGTGGCCACCGCGCAGCGCAGCGGGCCCTGCTGCGCTCGCACCTGCGCACGCACCAGCCCGAGCGCCCGCGTAGCCCGGCCGCACGCCTGTTGCTGGAGTTGGAGGAGCGCGCGCTACTGCGCGAGGCCCGGCTGGGGAGAGCCCGAAGTTCAGGGGGCATGCAGTCCACCCCTGCCACCGAAGGCCTGGCGCGGCCCCAGGCTTCTTCGTCGTCCACTTTCCGTTGCCCTTTCTGCAAAGGCAAGTTTCGCACCGCGGCGGAGCGCGAACGCCACCTGCACATCCTGCACAGGCCCTGGAAGTGCGGCCTGTGCAGTTTTGGCTCCAGCCAGGAGGAGGAGCTGCTGCATCACAGCCTGACGGCCCACGGAGCTCCTGAGCGCCCCCTGGCGGCCTCCTCGGCTGCGCCCCAGCCTCAGCCTCCACCCCAACCTGAACCCAGATCGGTCCCAGAGTCTGAGCCGGAGCCCGAACGTGAGGCAGCTCCCGCCCCCGCTCCTGCTGCTCCCGAGGACCCCCCAGCACCCCCGGAGTTCCGCTGTCAAGTGTGTGGCCAGAGCTTTACGCAGTCCTGGTTTCTCAAGGGCCACATGCGCAAGCACAAGGCCTCCTTCGATCACGCGTGTCCCGTGTGTGGCCGCTGCTTCAAGGAGCCCTGGTTCCTTAAGAACCACATGAAGGTGCACGCCAGCAAGCTGGGCCCGTTGCGTGCCCCGGGTCCTGGTTCCGGGGCGGCCCGGGCCCCTCAGCCTCCTGACCTGGGCCTGCTGGCCTATGAGCCACTGGGCCCCGCGCTCCTCTTGGCCCCAGCACCCACTCCGGCAGAGCGCCGTGAGCCTCCGAGTCTCCTGGGCTATCTGAGCCTTCGAGCTGGCGAGGCCCGGCCCAATGGTGAGGGCGCTGAGCCTGGGGCTGGCCGCAGCTTCGGAGGCTTCCGCCCACTGCCCTCCACTCTCCCGGCCCGGGCTCGCCGGCATCGCGCCGAGGAGCCAGAGGAGGAAGAGGAGGTGGTGGAGGCGGAGGAGGAGACCTGGGCCCGGAGCAGGGCGTTGGGCCCTCTGGCTTCACTGCATCCCCGCCCAGGCGAGGGGCCAGGGCACTCTGCGCCTGCCGCGGGGACCCAAGCAAGGTCCACCGCCACGCAGGGTATGTAAGGGGTCTTTTCTCTCCAAGGTTTCCACACCCTGGGCCCACTCTGATGCCACCACTGCCCTCCTGTCCCCTCCTTTTAAAAAGACCTGTCTCTTAATTCTCCATTTTTTTTCGCTCCTGGAGGCCACTTTTCACAGGCACAGCACCACTCACAACAAATCCACCCCCTCAGGTTCCCTCAAATGTACTGTTTGCTTCTGGGCCTGGAGGGGAAGGAATCCTAAAGGGTGGGTGTGGGGACGCATGGCCCTGATAGGGTTAGGGCAAAGGGCCATTCTGACTTACTTAATGTGTGTATTGCAGAAGAGAATGGGCTGTTAGTTGGAGGGTCCCGGCCTGAAGGGGGCCGGGGAGCCACAGGAAAGGATTGCCCCTTCTGTGGAAAATCTTTCCGCTCAGCGCATCACCTTAAAGTGCACCTGCGAGTGCACACAGGTGAGGGGACCAGTCTCTGGGGTGGGGAGGGAGTTGGAGGGCAGGAAGAGAGATGAGAGGGGTACCAGATCCACTTGCTGCTTTGTTAAATCAGAGGGGGTGGGGTGGCAGTGTTTTGTTTTGTTTTTTTCTTCTGGTCCAGAGGGGTCTGTATCTAGAGCGAAATGTGGGTGGGGGTGAGCGGTGGTTGTGCCTCTGTGACCCTGTCCCACCCGTTTCTCCAGGCGAGCGCCCCTACAAGTGTCCGCACTGCGACTACGCGGGCACCCAATCCGGCTCGCTCAAGTATCACCTGCAGCGCCACCACCGAGAGCAGAGAAGCGGAGCAGGCCCCGGACCGCCCCCGGAGCCACCGCCCCCTTCCCAGCGGGGTTCCGCACAGCCGTCGGGAGCCAAGACGGCTCCGCAGCCTGCGACCTGGGTGGAGGGCGCGGCGAACCCCCGGCCCCCTTCGAGCGCTGCGCCGGGGTCCCGTCGGAAGCCTGCCAGCCCCGGGAGGACCCTGCGCAACGGGCGAGGCGGTGAGGCCGAACCCCTGGACCTGTCCCTGCGGGCGGGGCCAGGAGGCGAGGCTGGGCCGGGGGGTGCCCTCCACCGATGCCTCTTCTGCCCCTTCGCCACTGGAGCGCCTGAGCTCATGGCCTTGCACCTGCAAGTGCACCACAGCCGCAGGGCTCGGGGCCGCAGGCCGCCCCAGGCCGATGCGTCCCCGTCCTACACCCCTGTACAGTCGGGAGAGACCCCTCCCAGTCCTCCGCAGGAAGGGGAGGAGGGCCCCGGGCTGTCGAGATCAGGAGAGGCGGGGCTGGGGGGACAGGAACGGTAGGGAGCCCTCTTAGGGGCGGTTAGCTTAGTGAGCTTACCCCGCGGGAGCGGGGGAGCGCTAGAGGTAGTTGGGTAGAGCAGCCAGCAGGGGGCAGCGTGGGACCCATATCCCAGCCCCAGGCGGACCAGAGGTGGAGGGGGTGGATGGCGTAGGAGGGTGGGCGGGCGCTACCCACCCAGCCCAGGGGAGTCACAGTGCCTTAGAAGTGGCAGGGGTGAGGATCAAAGAACGGGGTCCCAGGGCTGGCAGAGGGCTGTGTCCCTGTTGAGGAGCCGCTCTGCCAGTCTTTGCTGGTCCATAGGCGTGAGAGTTTATTTTTGTACAATGGGTGGGGGTGGGGGGCACTGTACCCTTCTAGCCCCTTCAGGGGCCCTGTAGACGTCGCTATTTTTGGTACGATTACTGTCATCCCTGTCGCAGAGTTGTGTCCCCAATAAACAGGTGTCTTGAGGCACAGGGCACTGTGTCTGTCTGCCTATGTCCTGTCCTCCTTCAGCCATTTTGTTCAGAAACAATTCACTTCAGGCACTTAGTAATCACACCCAAAGAGCTTAAGGAGAAATGAGGAATCTTGGGCTTTACCCTCAGACTTTTGGCTTCAGCAGCTCTGGGGCAGGGCCAGGAATTAGCATTTAACAAGTAGCCTAGGAGATTCTCATGCACTGTGGTCTAAGGACCTCATTTTGAGAACCGCTGGACTGTGCTGGATCCCAGCTTGACTGTGCCCAGCTCAGCCTCAAGAAGTAGGTGCAGTGAGAGAGGAGAAACTTCAAAGGGTGCACTAAGCCTCTAGGCGCCACTGTGAAGAAGCACATTCTCCTACACCCAGGGTCTGTATGGGTACTGGGTACCTCGAAGCCTTGGTTTTATTTTCTGTGTTCTAGTTAGTAGTTGGGGAAGGGGAAGTGCTCAAGTTAGCAGTATCACCTCAACGCAGAGGTCTGCTCTAGCTCTGCTGAGACAAAGTGTGAGTAAATACATTTAATATAACAATAGTATTATAATAACAGTAATTACATGTATAAAGTTTGCAGTTCCCCACCCCACCCTCCTATAATGGTTTGCATAGCTCTGTTTCCTGTGACACCCCAGAATGGAGTCACCAGGAACAACAGCTGACCTGGCAGAGATGAATGTTCTCAGGGAGAGTCGGGGTGGGATGGGACGAAGGGGAGAACTCAGGCTGACATGGAGTCGTGTCCTGGGAGTATGCAGCAGCCCAGGATGGGGCAGGACTGGATGAGGGATCATACTCCACCTCCGGAGTATGAAGGCAAGCAAGTGTGGTCACTCTGGTTCCTGCAGGAAGGCACTCGGCTGGAGAGTGCTAGAGATAGCAGCAGGGAAACACGCTGGTCCTTGGACCTCCTCTCTGTCCAGGAAGCAGAGGAAAGGAAGCATTCAGTGCCCTTCCAGTCCTCCACTATGTCCCACTGCCATCCCAAACCAAAATGTGCTGAGAGGAAGGCTGGAGCCAAGTTCTCCATCTTCTCTAGAAGCCAGGAGAGAAGAGGGAGATGGGTTGGGAGAGGGGAGAAGCTGACTTCCAAGCAGCCGGGAGGAGGGCAGCACAGGCAAAAGGGAAGGCATGCTGGATGTAGCGAAGGGGTACGGACTCACCCAGGTCACAGAGGTGTAGTGGGGTCGCTCAGGGCTCGGGCATGACTCTGCAAGGAGAGGAAGTGCAGTGAACTTAAAGGCTAAGGAAACGTCCTCTTTTCTATACTCCTCATCTCCTAAGCCTGCCAATTCACCTCTCTGTCCTCCTCCTCAAAGTTCCTGAATTTTGCTGATTTAATCCAAGTCCAAATGCTGTTGGCATTACCCCCTTTCCATCCACTCCTGCACTATGCTCCTTTTTTTTTTTTTTTTAATTAAGTTTACTTTTTTATCAAGTTTACTTATTTATCCTGAGAGAGAGCATGAGTGGGGGAGTGGCAGAGGGAGACAGAGGGAGACAGAGAGAGAATCCCAAGCAGGCTCCATGCTGTCAGCACAGAGCCCGACATGGGGTTCAGTCCCACAAACCACGAGATCATGACCTGAACTGAAGTCAAGAGTCGGACTTCTAACTGACTGAGCCAGCCAGGTGCCCCCTATGCTCTTTACTTAAGATTCCTTTTTACTTCTGACCTTGATGCCTCTCAGCCAAGCCTGTGGGAGAGGGGGAAGGCAGACTGGACAATATATACAACCTGCGGTCTTGCTGGGTGCACAGGCTCATTGGTTCCCCCTGCCCCCGTGGGTTGAATGATCATAATATCCCACCCAGAAAGTGGCTGAAGAGATCACCCCATTCCCAGCCCTAACGCAGGGACTTACCTGCCGGGACAGCCCTAAGATCCCTCCACTGGCCAGAGTGGGAGTGCTGCTCCCAGGGTGGGGGGGTTGCAGGCTGGGGCTGTTTCTTGGTCCTGGGGACACATCTCCAGAAGAGTCAAGTGTTTCTGGGGCTGGAGGGGAAGCTAGGGTGAGAGCAGGGTATAGAACCCCTCTAGATTACCTTAAGCAACCAAGCTGCTCCATCAGGGAAGAAAAAGCTCCATAGCAACAGGAAGCTGTGAGTTACCATAGCAATCCATTTGCAAGAGAACCCCCCTACCAAGAGGCAGGAAATTGTCAGCAGCATCATTAGAGCAACCAGGGAAGAAGCGACAGGAAACTATAAGGATTGCCGTGGTGAACCAGGAGGGTACAACAGGAAGCTGAGCAGTTTCCATAGAAACTCAAGGAGAGCTAGAGAGAGAGGTACAGAGGAAGTGCTTCTTAGCAACAGGCTGCTGTAAGCATTACCCTAGCAACCAGATGGAAAGCTCTTTTAGCAATGGGGAAGCTGTACATAGTTGTCATGGCAACTGGGCTACTTGGCTAGAAAAAGGAATTGCTTAGCAGCAAGCAGCCTGAATATCACCACGATGACCCAGCTGTTGAGAGCCACCCCTTGAGAGGTGCCTCACCCAGGGAAATTTGCTTGACGTCCAGATCCCAGGCCTCCTCCTCGACGCGGGCAGGCAGGGAGCAGGCTCCCGGTGAGAGGCCGGGAAGGGAAGGGCCGGCATGCTCAAAGGATGACACGGCCACGGAAGCCCGGGTGCGGGCGGCTGCAGAGAGGGGGGGTGGTGGTGGGGTGGTGGTGTGGGAAAGCCCTCCCGGCTCTCTGAAGTGACCCTCAGTCTCATAGAGGGCCTCCCAGTCAGTCCCACAATTTCTGGGAGGACATGTCCACTCATTACCCTTCCTTACTTTTCCACCATGCCTCCCCACTGTGCCCTCACTCTCAAGGTGTTGACTTCTGGGGGCCACCCCCCCCCCCAGCATTCTGGCCCTCACCTCTTCCAGTGAGCAAGGCACTCAGCGTCCGCTCCCCAAGGGCTTTGATGTCCAGGAAGGGTTTATTCCCAATGCCCATGGAGACCATCTGCTGCACTCGGAGCTCTAGGGAACAGAGACCCTGTTACCAACCTCCTTCAGCCCCTCTTCACTCCAAGCCCTAGCACTGGAATGGGAGACACTTCTTTTGCTCCTTGCCAATTCTCATTCATCTGCTATCTCCTGTTACTCTTGCTGTCGACTGTTACTACACGGATGGTGATGGTGGTCCTAGACTTCCTCCTCAGACATCCGTCTCTTGTATCTTATTTGTTGCATTCTGCCTATTTGGCATTCCAGCCACCCACCTTCTCATACTCACCTTCTGCCCTTTTTTGTGGACATTAAGAGCAAACCCCTCATTTTTACATACATTTATAGTTTACTAAGTGTATCCATATATATCACCTTATTTAATCGGGCCTATCACACTAAAATGTAGCTGTTATTTTCCATTTTTCAGATGAGTGGAATGAGGTTCAGAGAATTATAAACAAAAATCCAACCAAAAAACCCCAAAAAGAAACACACGTACTGGTCTATGTCACCCAGCAAGTACATTCTGGACCCCAGGTCCAGTGAGCTGTCCCTCATTCCCTTTTTCCCCGCCATTTGCTCTTGCTTTCCTGAAATTGGTAGCTTCCTCTTTCCTTTTGGTACACCTTACACTAATTTCTATGTCAGCAATCTCTCTCAAGTCAGATCTTGAATCATCTCCGAAGTCATTCTTTCTCCATCCCACACCCTGTTTCCCAAGTGGTCTCCACATGCTCTGGCTAACCTACCATAACCTTGACCCCAAGCACACCCTTCCCTGGCCCTGCCCGGTACCCTTGTTGTGGGCTGCTTGTCTCCACAGCAGCTGGGCAATAGAACTGGTCCACTTGAGTTTGATCTCTGGTGAGGCTGCCTGCAGAGTGTATGCCTCTCGTGCACGCCGCCGCCGAAACCACAACTCAAAGCAGAGGCCACTGTCACCGATGTTTTCTGTTAGCCCCATGTCAGCAGTCTGAGAAAGAGCGGAGGAGAGTGGGTGAAGACAGAGTGAATCCTGGCTAGATGGTACCACATGGAAAAGCACTACACTTAGCTTGGCATCTGGTGGATGTTCAGTAAATGTTTGCTCAACACCTACCATATGCCAAGTGCTCTACATGTAGGCTTCCTAACAACCATAATTTACAGACGGGGAATGCCCAGAGACAGGAAGCAGCTTGCCCAAGGGTTTATCACAGCTTAGCAGAGAAAGAGGGTTCAAACCCATGTCTACATTATTCCGAACCTAGGCTTTTTTCCCTATACTGTACTCGCCCCTAAAGAGCTGGAACGAACGTAGGGGAGGAAAGTTTAGAAACCCTTAGAATCATGCCGCACTGCCTGACCTAGGCCTCTAGGTCTCTTATTTTATTTTATTTTATTTTATTTTATTTTATTTTATTTTATTTTATTTTATTTTATTTTATTTTATTTTAAATATTTATTTTGAGAGAGAGGGAGGGAGAGAGAGAGAGAGAACGTGCATGTGTGGGGGAGGGGAATCTTAAGCAGGCTTCACGTTGTCAGCACAGAGCCTGACGTGGGGCTCCATCCCTCAAACAGTGAGATTGTGACCTGAACTGAAAACAAGAGTCAGATGCTTAACTGACTCAGCCACCCAGACATCCCCTAGAGATTTTGTTTTTAAGTAATCTCTACACCCAACGTGGTGCTTGAACTCACAACCCCAAGATCAAGAGGTGTATGCTCTATTGACTGAGCCAGCCAGGTGCCCCTAGGATTAGAGGTCTCTACTGATGTTTATCTGAATACCAAAGCTGTTTCCTGAAGCAAGGCCTCCCTCATCTTGGGTTCAGTTCTACTCATTCCATCAACTCAAGCTATAGATAGATAGATCGATAGATAGATAGATAATAGAGTCCTCTCTCCTGACCCCCAGGGACCACTCCTAACTCAGAAAACATATATTATTAATGGGAAAGGTCCTCCTCCATTCTGGGTTAGAATGCCTCGTGAGTGTCCCACATGAATGATAAGGAAAACCCCAATGACAGTAACAGGAGTTTCTATCACTCCCCCAACACCTTAACCTGATGGTTGATTAAGGTCAAAGCCTGTTTTAGATGATGCAGATTCTGAACCTCGGTTGGGGTTGAATGTCCAAAACATCTTGAGTTCTCAAGAAGAGCATGGCTTCTTGTCCCGTCCCTCTCCAACTCTCCCCTTTCCAGCATTGTACCTTAAATGCCTGCTTGTAAACAAAGGTCTCTGACCCCCCCTCAGCACCCTTGAGCTTGCTGAACAGGAGGAGATGCTCAAAGAGAAAGACATGGCGAAGGCACTTCTTTCGACCACAGATGACAGTGAAGGGGTCCCGGTGCAGGAGCTGTCCCTGCTCCTTCAGATCTGTCTGGGGAAAGGAAAAGGAAAGATAATTGGCCCTGGAGCCCTTTGAGTATATTTTGTGGGGAGCAAAAATGAGATTTATAGGGCAAGGGGCCTAATGTACTGGTTCTCAGGCTGAGTTAGGAAATCAGTGAGGGCCTTGACCTAGAATCCATCCATGGTCACCATGCACAGCGCACCTGGCCTAGTAACATAGCCCTGCCTTTCAAGACAGAAGGTATGCTGTATAGTAGGGTTATAGCCTCCCCCTCCCATAGTGTGGTAACAGGGTTATAGTGGGGAAATCTTTGAACGTTGGGGATAAAACACCATTCTGACCCAGGAAGAGAATCAGCAAAGAATTGAAGGGGAAAGAGGTCTATCCTAGAGGAGGCAGGTTCCCTACCTATTCTGGAACTTCTGGGCTAGAAAGAAATGAGGTAGGGGAGAATAAGGTATGTGTTGGGTGTTGAGGAAGAACAGAGTAGATAAGGAAAGAGAAGAATTGGGAATGGAACAGGAAAGCACATGGGATATCAGGTAGGACATAGCTTCTTTATTTATAGATGAGGACACTGAGGCCCAGTGAAGTTCAGTGACTTGACCAAGGCCATCTAGCTGATTAGGAATTAGAGCCTGGGCCCTCTGACCTTGAGTCTAGTTCTCTTGTCACCAGCCACACTGCATCTAAGGCCACAAGGCTAGACCATTTGAACTGGAGTGATGAGCCATGGCCTTACCTCGCAGCCACGTACTGCCTCCACGGCCAGCAGGTCTCTGCCACGGGTCTCCTGTTCCCGGAGCAGCTGCACGGCAGCCCCAAGAGCCTGGCGCTCAGAACTCAGTTCAGGCCCTGCTTCCCTTAGGAGCTCCTCCAGGAGCCGCCCATACCGAGCGAGCTGCTCCAGGGGCTGCTGCAGGGCGCGGGGCAGGTATGGGCCACTCTCTGTGGAGCCCTAGTTGGGGAGGAGACAGACAGGGATGAGGAGGGTGGGGGCTGGAGCTGGTGGGGGCTGAGTTCTATAGGGAAGGTGGATAGTAGTCCAGGCTTTCAGGGGTAGATGAAGCCCAGATACAGCCAAAGGTAAGATGAAAACTTTCTCCAGGAAGAAAGCAGGTAGGGGGCCTGCAGGAGAGTCACTCATCCTCTATCTTGAAGGAGAATGAAAGAGGAACACAAATTATCCCTTACAGTCTCTGGCTTTTAACTTTTGACATCACTTTCGTATCTTTCGATGTAAAGTCTTTTGATCCTCAGAGCACTCTGTGAGTTAGACAGAGTGTATATTGCACCCATTGACCAGATGCAGAAACAGAGACCCAGAGGAAATCAAGAGTCTTGCCCAAAGTCCCTCAGGATAAAAATGCATGCTCACTTGGCTTCCAGGCCGGTGTTTGTCCCACCCTCAGCAATTCTGGGAGATTATTAGTAGGTGATGTTCCTGGGAACATCCAGGAAAACTTTCTTTCCCTGAGAGACTTTGAGGGTGGCATGTTTTGGGTACTCCTGACCCCTCTCCTTCTCATGAGGGTTGGAGCAAAGGTTACCTTGGTTGGGGGGCCAAGTGCAGCCAAACCATTCTCCAGTTTGTGTCGGTGCTTCACATACTGGGCATAAAGGCTGAACTGGTCCCCCTGTGCCAGAAGGGAAGAGACAAGCCATTATCTGGTGAGAGACAAGCCTCTCCTTTTCCTCCTCCCCATCCTCACTACAACGCAGAGGAGAGATGGGCCACTGGGTCTGCCTAGGAAACGACTGGCTTCCATGTAGTGAGTGAAGGCCAGGCAGCACTCGAAGACAGGGACACAGGCTAAGGAGATCCAGAGGGGCCCAGAGAACAGGACTGGGCCCCAGAGTCTTGGACCACATACTTTGGGAGGTGGCGGGGAATGGATACTGAGAAGGAAGGACAAGTGGATGGGGCTGAAGCATGAGAAGGGAGAGGACCTGGAAGAAGTTTGAGGGGTCACTCACGTGGCGAAGAAAGCAGGCCCCAATGCGCAGGGGGTGGGTGGCGCAGCCCTGAAGCTCCCGTAGGAAATGTGTCCGGTGGAAGCTGCGAAGCCTCTCCCGCGTACTCAGGGCGGCAGCCCAGGCGCCCCTCAGTTCAGGAGTCAGCTCAGGCCCAGGTGGCACTGGCTCACTCAACGTGGCCACGTACTCTTGCTCACAGGCAATCAGCTCAGACACCAGACGCTGCTGGGCACTGCAGGAGCAACAGGAAGTAGTGTCAGAGGAGATGGGGGCACGGGAGGGAGTCACCACCTCCAACAACTTCGTAGTCTTTTCCTGCTGGGCTGTTGGGACTGCCTCTTGGGCACTGATTGGCCTGGGCTCTCACCTGATGCTTCGCTTGCGCTCCATCCGGGGGGTGCCTACTCCCCAGGGCCCGTCTGGACCTCCAGCTCGGCCCAGCAGCACATGTTCCCGGGGTGAGCACGTCCTGTCAACCACCTCAGTACTGGTGACTTCCAGGCCTCGGATCAGCACGGTCCTTGGAGGCCTGCCCTCTGCCTCTGGAGCCAAGTCAGGGCCCTCCTCTTCACAGTCCTCCCCACAGGGCGCCAGGGAGCAATGGGATGGGGCTGCACGTGGCCCAGGGCTGCTGGGGAGCAGCAGGGAGCTAAGGCTGGGCGAGGGGCTGTGGGGGCCCCGGGAGGCCCCTCCGCTGCTGGTGCTGTCTGTCCGTCGTCGCCGGTGGCCCTGTGGACTCGCCTCCTCTCCCAGGTGTTGCTGAATCCTCCTTTCCAGCTCTTGGCAGCGGGCCCGGCAGCGGCCCCATTCTCGCAGGGCTGCAGGGCTGCCCAGGTCCAAGGCCAGGGCCCGCATCTCCTGGAAGGTGCCGGCGCTTGGCTCCGGGGCCCGCCGCAGGGCCAGGGCTGCCAGCACTGCCTCCCGACCCGGTCCCGCTCCTGCCAGCCGAGCAGAACCTTCATTCACCCATTCATGTGCCTGCCAGGCCAAAGCGGGTGGTCGGGAATGGGGAGAGAAAGAGTGAGGTTCTGTGCCACTCACACATGCTGCCCAATGACAGCTCCTGTCCTCTTTTGCCGCTGGCTTCCCAGTGCCCGTCACCCTCTTAGTCCTCTGAGAGTCCCTCTGAGAGAGGGATGTCATTATCATCCCCATTCTAAAGATGCAGACTTGAGAACTCAAAGACACTTCAAGATCTGTGCAACATCTTCACTATCCCAGCACCACTGCCTAACCGTGTCACTCCAAGCTGGTACAGAGACAGAGGGGCCTGGATGTGAGAAGAGCCAATACTTACCCTGTGTTTATCAGTGGCAGGCTCTGTACTAAGTGCTTTTATATATTACCTATGTCATCCTCACAGCAGCCCTGTGAGGTGGGTGCCTATGGAGGCATGCTCAAGTTTAGAAACTTGTCCCAGATCACTCAGCAAGTAAGTGGCAGAGCCAAGAATCAAAGGAGATGGTCTCCTGAGTCCCTGCTTTTAGCTACTACCTGATCAGCTTCTCCATGCAGAAGGCAGGCAATGGTGGGCCCAGAAGCGGATCTGCACACACCTGCTGGAAGAAGCGCTGTAGCCGCAGGGCCCGATGGAGGCCACTCTCAACCTGCTCCAGCCGCTGTTCAAAGACATCCAGAACCTTCTGGGAGGTGGTGTCCTCCTCCAGTGCCAAGGCCTCCCGGGCCTGGGCCAGGCGCTCCTGAAGAAGGCAGGCTGAACTCAGACCCCGTCCTCAGGCCTAGTCAGTCTGCCCCTCCTTCCCCGCGTGCTTCTCCTCACCTGCCCCTCTCCCCCTTCTCACCTGAACCTCAGTGCTGAAAGCCCGGAACTGTAGCTCTGTCTCTTGCAGGGCAGACAGGGAGTCCCCAGGCACAGCAAAGCTTGCCAGCTGCTCCTCCCCAGGGCCTGAGAGCCACTCGAGCACCTAAGACAGACAAGGGGCACAGCAGGGCCGTGAGGGAGAAGGAGGCCATGTGGTGGGAAGGAGAGCTGAAATCCACCTCCAACCCCACCACCCTAATCCATGGACCCTTGGGTAAACCATTTCATATCAGCTGTAGTGTGGAAACGGTAACATTGGTTGGTAGTAGTTCCCGCAAAGCTCTAGTGAGAGATCATTTGTAAAGCACAAGAAGAAGGGGAAGCTGGGCTGGCAGGGAGCACTGAGGGAGGAGGATGAGGGCTCCAGGGCTCTGTCTGCAGGTGACATAGATAAAGCTGGTGTGGGCCTGAGGTGGATGAGGATCCTCTGGATAACGGAGGGGGCTGGGAGAAATTTCACATTCACTGAGTCCAACGACAAGTGGGCAGGGGTCCCAGGGGCCTGGCTTGGAGAGACAAGACAGTGCGCGCACGTGTGTGTGTGTGTGTGTGTGTGAATGTGGGTGCGTGTGTCCACCTCTAGTTGCCTATTATGGCGATCTAAGGACTCTCATATTAGTTCTGGAATATTTAACCAAAAAGGGATGGTAATATTTTCTTCTGAAGAAAGGCTGGAAGCTGGCATAGGACAGCCTGAGGAGAAGTCTGAGGATGTTCCTAATAATTAGAGCCCAACCATAAACACTACTCTGTCCTTTGCTGAATTCATTTGGTCATCCCAACATCCTTGAGAGGTCAGTGTCATTATCATCCCCATTCTAAAGATGCAGACTTGAGAACTCAGAGACACTTCAAGATCTGTGCAACATCTCATTCCTAACAGAGCTAGAACTCAAGCTGGGAACTTTAGACTCCAAATCCTGCGTGCTAACGGTTTTGAAATGGGGAAAACAGCTAACAAGCAAGCAAACAAACAGTAAGAGATACAACCCTTTGGATACTGGGGTGGAGGAAGGCACTATGTGGAAACCCCAGAAAACAGAAAGCCCTGTCCCCCACTTTGACATTGACCCTGCGATGACTCTTCCCCTGATGCCCACATGCAGGTCCATGAGGCGTTCACTCACCATGCCTGGGGCTCTGAGGGAACAATCAGATTGCAAACCACCCCCATATCCTACATGGTAGAATGATCCCTGTGGGGCTCTTAACCCCAGGAGAATAATGAAGGTTCAGAAAAGCCAGCCTTATCCCTGAATCTTCCCCACATAAGAGGCCTTAGCATCTTCCACTGCCCTCTCCTTCCAAGGTGGAGGAAGCTGGGACCTTACCAGCCTCAGGTTTGGGGAAGACATTGTATAAAGAGTTGAGGGAGCTTGGGTAGAAGTGTAGTTAAAGAGCTGGTACCAAGAGACATTTATTATTTTAAGCTAATAGGCACACTAGAGTCAATCAGCTCTTCCCAGAATCCCCTAGGGCACCCAAGCATCTCACAGTCTCTAAGGATTCTTGATCAAAGATCGACAGTGGGGCAGGGGAGATCTGGCTTCTCTTCTTTGCTGGTCCTTAGATGGTATCTCTCCCTTGTTGAATCTCACACTGACCAGACCATCCTCCAGGGTGGGGTGAGAAGAAGGAGGTTAGGAGAACACTATCAACCATAAATGTCAGCAGAAAAGGGAGTGCTGGAGGCCAGGCTCCCGGGCCAAGTAAGAGAGGTCTGGGGGTCCAGGCCCACCTGCTGGAGTCGGTGTAGACGCTGACGCCGCTCCTGCTCTTGTACATGCAGGTTGGAGAGGCGCACGAGCTGGTGAATGGCTTCATCCACCTCCTGGTACAGTGTAGCGGGGCCAGGGCCCTCCAGCCTGGGGAAAGAGAGAGGCAGAATGAACTACTGCCCTTATCAACCCTTCCCTGCCCCCACCCCATTCCATCCTTGCATCTTAGTATGAGATGTAGCACAGCATCGTGGGTCAGAGTACAGGCCTGGATTTGAATCCTGACTGAATTACTGACTAATCTTGGCCAAGGCATTTAACATTTCTCATCCTCCAAATCCGTCTGTAATCATAACTAGCACCTAGGGATGTTATGTGAAAATTATAATAAGTGGAAATGCATACTCTCCTGTCCAGATACCTGCTCAGTAAGAATTATCTGGCAGCTAAGGTTTATTGACAGCTCTCTGCTGTGTCTCCACACCCCCATGTCCACCCACCCACCCCCTCCCATCCCCCCTCATACTTGCTGCTATGGGTGGAGCGCAGCCTCATCAGGATGGCTCCCCCATCCCTCTGCAGCTCCGTCAGTCGGGGATCTGCCAGCACCTTCTGTAGGGGCTCAAGCATTCCTACAGCCTCCTGGGGGCAAGGAGCAGTTGAATGTTGGCGTTCCACTAGAGAGCCCCCATCCCAACCCTTTTGTCCCATCTCGTTTCCTACCTCTCCTTCTGGCTCTGTGGCTCCCTCCAGCTCCTCAATGGCTTGCCGCACAGAGCACAGCACACCTTGACACAGGAGGCACAGCCTTGCCACTTCCTGAAACACACACACAGGGATGGAGGTGGGGCAGTCCCAGAGACTCTTACAGAGACAATGCTCAGTTTCTGACTTTGTTGTTTACTAACTGTACGACATTAAGCAGGTCCAGAAACCTCCCTGAACCTCAGTTTCCTCAACTGTAAAGTGAGGAGAAGACACACAGAATTTTGCGAGGTTTAAAGAGATGATGCTAAGTAAGCACTTAGCATGGGACTGGTACAGCATACAGCTTAGTAAATGTAAGTCTCCTTTTCCTCTATGTGCGCTAGGTGTTCACCCTATAAAACGCTCCTCTCTGCCTGTTCAGACTGACATCCCCTTTGATGCATAGTTTAGAGACCATGTTACAAACCCTCTTTCATACTTAGCTCAGATCATGTTCACCCGTCTTTTCTTGAATGTTCACAGCACTTAGATTCACAGAATCAGAGATTATATCACAATTGCTCTATTTTTTCGTTGAAGACCCTGAGGCCTGGATGTTGGTGCAGGGAATAAGTGCAGAAAGGGTATCATCTCTGGAAGTGGGGTACAGTAATTTGTCCTAGGTCACATGGAACTAGAACCAGACTTCATGACTGTCAGCTCGTTCCAGAACCTCAGTAAAACTACCTTACACTCTTTTCCAATAGCTTCTTACTTATGTCCCACCAAAAATCATATGCTGCTTGATATCACATTAAGAACCTGTTTAACAGGGGTGTCTGACTGGCTCATTCGGTTAAACATCTGACTTCAGCTCAGGTCACGATCTCATGGTTCATGGGTTTGAGCCCCACATCTTGCTCTATGCCGACAGCTCAGAGCCTAGAGCCTGCTTCAGATTCTGTGTTTCCCTCTCTCTCTGCCCTTCTCCCTCTCAAAAATAAATAAACATTAAAAAAAAAAAAAAAAAGAACATTTAACATACTCCTCTCATCTCCCCGGTAGCCCATGGTACATGCTTAATACTGTGATCATGGGTTGTGAGCCATAAATACTTATTGAATTGAGGGGCCTCTGGGTAGCTCAGTTGGTAAGTGTCTGACTCTTGATTTCAGCTCAGGTCATGATCTCACAGTCTGTGAATCGGGCTCTGTGCAGACAGCACAGAGCCTGCTTGGGATCCTCTGTCTCCCCCTCTCTTTCTGCCCCTCTGCGCTCACATACTCTCTCTCTCTCTCAAAAATAAACAAACATTAAAAAAAACCTTATTGAATTGAATGGAAAGGAAATCACTTTTTCTCAACCCCATGGTCATGTCTCAGATCCGCCCTCTCTCTCCCAGAATTTTCTGAGCTGGGTCATTCCTGGCTCCCAGTGTCCTGGGTAGGGGTGGTGAAGCTTACCTGGTGTGTCTCTACCCAGTAGCTGGGCGAGGGTTCCCTGTGACCTCCCAAGTCCCACGGCAGCTCCTCTGGCTTGGCCACTCTTTTCAGATCACTTTCTGACACCAACTCAGCGCCCTGTAGACATGTGAAGGCAGGGGATTCTGGCCTGGCCACCCAGGGGTTCAGGGACCAGCCTGGGGCTCTTCTCTCTCCACTATTAAGGGGGACTAGCTGGGAGTGAGGAGCTCAAACCTGAAGTCCATAGAATTCAGTCAGAGGGTCATCATGAGTGAGAAGCAGCAGACGCTGAATGAGAGGAGGGTCTCCTGAGTCCTAAGGGCAAAGAAGAATAGCCCTAAACTGCGGGCAACTGGGTGCCATTCCAGGCTACCGGGGAAGGGTTATGGTCAGGAGAAATAGCTGTGTCAAGGGGTGGTTGGTTACCTGAAGTTGACTTAGAACAGGAATGAGTGCTGGAGGCAGTGGGGGTGCCTTTCGAAGGTCCAACAGGATGGACAGCCCCAATATCTGGAGATCAGGCCTGTGGGGGCAGAAGAGCCAAGGAGGCAGTGTGTATGCACCTGTGTGTGTATTGAGGGGATAGTGGCCCAGGGTCTGGCTTTACTGTTACTAGTTCTCAGGAGAAGTTAGTTCCTGGTACTTTTGGGAAGCAATGGGCAAAAGGCCAAAGTGTGAGTTTGTGTCCAAGAGGCAGTGATCTAGCATTCAGGAGTCTGTATTCACATGGCTACTAAATCATAGGATCATGGTCTGAAAAATTAGGACTTCTATGCTCTGGAAGGATGTGAACTCAATTTCAGTCCATAGCATGATGCCTACTAGGTTCTTGGGGCTTAGTAAATAGTTGTTGAGTGAGTAAATCAATACCCCGATAATCTAGGTAGTGCCTTAGGGTATTGAAAGTCAGCAATGTTGACTTTGAGGATTGATGAAGATATCCTGGAGGTTAGAGGTCAGCAAGGTCAGCAGTCAAGGACTTAAAAATGTGAGGGGTGAGGAACTAGGTATCCTAGAAGTCAAGAAGTCAGTGTTCTGAGAAGAAAGGGGGCCAGGGTCCTCATGACCAGGAGGTTAATGTCCAGGGTGCCGCTGCTGGGCCTCGGTTACCTGAGCAATGAGTGGAGGTAATGAAGAGCAGTGCTCAGCATGTCTCGAGAGGGTGGGGGTTCTTCAGGAGGGCATGGTGGGGTAATGGTCAGCAGAGCTCTCCCACTCTGGTCCATCCCTCCTAAGGACACAAAATGGATAGTATGTCCTGGCTGGGGGCAGGCCTTGGCTGCCTCCCATCCACCCTGCCTCCCTCGACAGCCCACCCTGGTTGCTTCTCTTTCCCTCCTAACACTGATGCCCACTGACCAGTCAGGACAAGGAATCCAGATGCCATCAAGTCCCAAGCTACATCCGGGTTATCAGAGATGGAGACTGGAGAGGCCTCTTCTGGGACACTGTCCCCTTTCATTTCCTGCACAGCCTCCAAGGGTGGTGTTGGTGGGTCTGATGGAAGCCCTTCTGGACCTGTGGGTCCTGCACAGACACAAGCAGAGCTGCTGGGCCTGAGGTGGGGAGGGTTCTGGCTGTCAGGTTCCCAGCTCCTCCTCTAGCCCCCTCCCTTGGCCCAATCTATGCTGACCCTTGCCTTACCAGCTCTGGTGCCATCTCACCTGCCATGCATACTAGGCTGGGGCCCTCCTGCTCCTTCTTTCTGGCCGTCTCTTCTATAGGTCCACAGGCTTCTGGGGGCCGAGACTCTTTTTTGTCTGCTGGTCCGAGCTCCTCTTTCAGCTCAGACTCTGGCTTCTCTGAGCCTTTGTGCTCCTCCTCAACCGGGTTGCATCCTGGAAGCTCCTGCTCATTTGGCAGGGGCAGACTGACATGGACTTCCTGGTGGCTGGACTCTTCCTTGTCCCCAAGGCTCAGTGGAGCACTGTCCCCTCCTCGGCTAAGAGCCCCTCTGCCTGCAGCACGTTTCTTTCTCCTGTTTCCTTTGCCTGTTCTCCGAGGGGTGCCGGGTGGTCCTTCAGCCCCCTGGCCTGCCCCTCCCCCAACCTCCCCTGGCCTCAGGGGGCAAGATTCAGAGGATTCCCCCAATGTCTCTGCTGGAGACTCAGATACCTCTAGGGCTGTTGCTTCTGGGAGAGCCTCAGCTCCAGGGGGAGACCCGGGGGAGGCTCCAGTGCTGCTTCCCTCACCAGGTGGGCGTGCCCCATCCTGGTCCCGGGCCCCCAGACCCTTCTGGTGCATCCAGGCCCGGTGTCTCCTGTGCCGGCCCTTTCCTCCAGCACCCTTTCGGGTGGGTACCGTCCGGGTCCTGGAGAGGCCCGAGGAGCCCTCAGCATCTGTGGGGCTCCCCCTTGCAGGCAGTGTCACTTCCAGCAGCTCCACGTACTCGCCCTCGGGTCCTTCAGCAGGGGCATTGTGCCCATCCCCAGGACTCCGGGTGCCCAGGGCCTCCTCAGGGAGTGGAGGGCTGGGGAGCCCTGGGGGTCCAGAGGGCAGCTCGGGGGGCAGTGTGCTTGGCCGATGTCCAACCATGAGGCCTCCTTTGTGCACAAATCGTGGGCAGATGAGCTCTGCCCAGGGCAGCCGCTGAATGCCAGAGGGCGCAGATAGTAGGCAAGTACTGAGGCGACCTGTTGGCCGGTCCTTATTGATGCCTTGCAGCCACTCAGGTGTGAATAGGTAGGCACAGGCCTCATTGGGCACAGGCAACTCCTGTACCCGCCCGCCCCCTGGGGCCAGGCACTTGAGTGCCAGGCGGGGTGCTTGGGCTGCTGAGGGCACCACTTGCAGGTAGAAGTCTCCTGGACGTAGCAGCTGCCAGGGCAGGGCTGCGAGCTGCACCACCACCTGCTCGTGCAGGCAGAGGGGCCAGCCCTCATGGAAGAAGAGGAAACCGCTGTACTGGGCCTGGGGAGAGAGGTGGGACTGCGCTCAGGCCCCCGCTGATGAAGCCAGCAGGAGAAGGCAGTTAGAATGGGACCACCCTAGGCAGGGCTGGCCTTTGGCCTGATAGGTTACAATCCCAGGGGAGCTGGAGGGATGTTCATGTAGCAGAGGAGGATTGGGACTGTTCAGTTTTCTGCTAGTAGGAAGCTTTTCTAGCAAACGAGTTCCATGCGTGGGAGGGTAACAACTGAGTCATTACATATGGTATGGTCAGCAGATGCCATTGTCTTAGAGGGATCAGACACTCCTAGGAGTCTTAGGAGTCTTTATATCGGCAGAAGTGAAGGATCTCTGTTGAGTCCTGTTTGGGGGAGTTAGTATCTTGAGAAATCCATATGAGGGGGGAAATGTCTGGAATTGGGTCTGATGGGACTGTGGGAGTTGATATTTTTTTTAGGGGTCAATATTTGGGGAAGATGAGTGTCTGTGGGCGTTAGTATCTTAGTGGCCTGTGCCTCTGGGGGCCATCAGTGTTGGGAGCTGGCGTAGGTGGAAATTAGTCTGGCTAGTCTCTGAGGTGAGACAGTGGGTCTTAGGGGCCACTCACACAGGCTTCCTGCTGGACCTTGGCAAGCAGGTGCTTGGCGGGCACCAGGAAGTCCAGCGTGTACCTCAGCGCATCCTCCCGATAAGTCCTCTCCACCACCTGGAACACCTGGCCCAACAGTGTGGGGGCCGTTGCCTCGAAGGGCGGGTACAGGGCGGCCAGCGTGCTCTGCACACAGTCCTCCACTGGCTCAGGCTCCTGGGAGAGATAAGATGGGCTGCAGATCCCTGGAGAGCATGGCTCCTGGTATGGGGCTGGGAGTGACTCCCAGGGGCCACCTCATGCACATTATGTGCTCAGAGAGGACACTCAGGAAATGGTGGCTGAATGAGCCTGGGATGGCCCCGGTGGGACTGGATCAGTCAGAGTGCATAGGACTAGTGGTGTATTCCACACTGGAGCTCTGAGACGTTGGCTTTGGAGGGCCAGGGAGAATTTTTGGTGAATGTCTCTGATCTCAGGGCCACTCCTGGTTCTTGAGTTGGGACGATTGCATAGGGACTCCTCAGGGAGAGACAGGCCTCTGGGCCACCAGAAGATTCAGTGATGGCTGAGAGAGTTCTGAAGGGTGGAGAGCTTTTGCACAGCCATCGTATAAGCCCCTCCTCACAGGGTCTACCATCTGGGGAGCTCCATCTCAAGTGGAGGTGCCACCATCCATGAACAATCATCTCCTAGAGATGGTCATTGGGTGGGAAGAAGGAGGACTAAAGGGCTGTCTGTGGTGTCTTTCTAGCAACCTCTTCCCTCTCAGAGTGGCTCTAAAGGAATCACCCACTTCCCCACATGGGGGATTGGGTTACAAAGAACGGGGGGGGGGGGGGTACAGCTGAAAGAGGAAATAGTCACAAAAGGGACATGTGGGGAAGGGAGGAGGCTTCGATGTTATGTATTTTCTGATTCCAGTAGGACCTCTCCATCAACTCCACCTGTAGCCACTGTCTCAAAAGACTCAGCCCTGCTTTCTCTAAATTTGCCTCCCTAGGTGAATCAATGGGTATCTTTCTCATGTGTACCCTAAACAACCACTCCTCAGGCTATATTCCTTTGCATACTAATTTCTCTTTCAAGATGGCTTTGAAGTTCTTTGTATCAGATTTGTCCGCTCTAAGTGGGCAAGGGGATGCTCACTGCCGTGTTCATCTAGTTCTTTATGACCACACTCCCCCAGTTTTGTCTTTGCCCTGCAGACAAAACTGCATATTTTACCAATTGCCCATCTGTCCTGACCCTCTGAGAAGCTAGGGCAGCCACTCCGGAGTCGGACATTCAGTGCGTCAGCGCGGAGACCCAGCCCCAAGGTGTGTGGGCGAGCAGACAGACCCCTCAGTGTTCCGGGGACCCGGCTAGCGGCTAGCGCAAAGAGGGGCGGGGGGAGGTGGGAGGAGGGGAGAGTGGAGAGTGGCGGGGTGAGGCAAAGTGGGCTGTCCGATCGGAGGCCAGGAGGGGGTAGCTAGAGCTGGAGCAGCGAGGCAGCTGCAACCCATTAGGGGCGGTGAGCTCATGGCTGAGCGAGAGTCTCAGCCACAGGAAACTGCAGCGGCAGGAGGGGAGGAGGGGTCTGGGGTGGGAGGCGGCGGGCAGGAGCACAGAGACCGGGCCTCCAGTCGGCCAGGACCAAAAAGGAGACCAGAGAGACTGAGTCAGCTCTCCCTGGCCCAGTTCCTCTTTTTTCTTGCTCCAGCCTCCCTGCCAGGGGGTGCCCTTCCTTCTGTAGAGCAGCAGCCCCGGCAGTGCTCCTCCCCCCACCTCCTTGCAGTGAGCGCCCCCTGGCAGGGCCTCCCCCCTCCTCCACTCTTGCAGTGAGCGCCCCTTTAGCCTAGTACCTCCCACCCCCCTGCAGTGGAGTGGGCGCTCTCTCTGGCAGTGCTCACTTCTTGGAATGATTCTTCAGAGAGAACTTCTGGAGTGAAAGTTCCCAGAATAGTGTCCACTCCTGTTGGTAGGGGCTCCCCCTTAATAGTGCCACCCTGCTTCCTGTGTCCTAAGTTGCTGCTGCCAGAGTCTCCTACCTCCTGCGGGGAGCTCCCGCTAGTGCTCCCTCCCCTCTGCAGCTGAGGACTCTAAGACAGTGCTTCTGTTCCCTGCAGCGAGAGCCCTGGGGCACTCTCCCCAGACCCCCCCATCTCTTGTCTGCTCTGGCAGCGTCACGCCCCCTCCCCACTCTGTCCACTATCTTGAAGCAACCCGTCTTTCTCCACGGGAATTTCCCTCTTTGGCCACGTCCCTGGCCCCAGCCCAGCCACAGCTGTGGCCGGTCCCCCAGGGCCGGATGGGTGGGCCCAGCTCACCGGGCTGGGGACTGGGATGGAAAATGGTGGTTCCAGGCAGGTCAGTTCTCATGACCCGAGGCCGGGCCCCTTCCAGGGCCACTGCAGCACCAACCCGCAGGGGTCTCCCGCGGGTAAGGAGCTGGGACCCGGAGGGGGAGGGAAGATCCTGCAAAGGAAGGCACAGGTCGGGACAGAGGAGGGCGGGGGGAGGCGTGTGGACTGGGGGAGCGACCAAAGGGAGGATGGGGGAGGGGGCGGAGAAGAAGGGAAGAAAGAGAGTGAGAGCAATACCCGGTGGGGACAGAGCCAGACAGTGGGGCAGACAGACCAAAGAAAAGAAGGGGGGGATGGGCGGGAGGAGAGTCCCAGAAGCGCTCGACAGACCAAGGCAGGCGCTGGAGGCACTGGGCTGGGGGCTGGCGGCCCCGAGCGGGCTGCGCTAAGGCAGAGGGGGACACCGGGGCTGCGACGCCGGACTCACCATGGCTCGGCGCGGGGCCGCGTCCGACGCTCGGGCGGGCGGGGCCGGGCGCGCCGCCGCCTCCCTCCCGCCGCTCGCGTCTCGCCGGGTCTGGCTGGGGGACAGCTCCGGCCGCGGTGGCGGATCGGCCCGCCCGGGCTCCCAGGCCGCGGGGCCCCGCCAGGGAGGGCCGAGACGGCCGCCCCTCCCCGCCCCGCCTTTCAGTGCCCGCCTCCGCCTCCGCGCCGGACCCCCTGCCGGGACTCCTTCTCCCGCGCGGAGCCTCTCCGCTGCTTCCCCGACGCCCCAGCAGATCTGCCTCCCTCTCCCGCAACGCGCTTCCTCCTCCGCCCCGCCCTCCAGTGGGCAGCCCCGACCCTGGCCCTCGGACGCCCGCCTTGGCGAGGATGCCCCTCTTTGGCCGCCGCCGCCTCGCTCCCTGCGGGATCAGTTTAGCTTCCGCAAGGGACACTCCAGAGGGTGGGGCGTGCGTGAATTTTCTGGGGTACCTAGCCTAGGACTGGGGTCCTTTGGCGGCCGGCGCCTCCCGTCTGTAACTCGCCCGGGAACCTGTACTCCCCGTGGTTGCCAGACTTCGGCAGCACCTGGAGCTCGGAAAAGACCCCCAGGCCCCTGCCGACTCTGGTGGAGCTGAGGGCAGGGAAATCAGGGGATTCCTTCCACCCTCCAGGGGCTTGCCCGCCCTCTTTCCCTCCCATCTCCTTCGGCCTCCAGCCTTCTGGCTCCGACAATGGGCTCCTCTGTGCGGCCAGGGGAGGGCGGAGGCGGGGGGATAGGCGGAATTAGGGAGCTGGGAAGGCTTGGGGTGGGGGGTGGGGGTGAACATCGTGACGGAAGGGGAGCAGGGTCTTCGGATCAAATCCTCCTGCAGGGGTGTGCACTTTGGCAGACGTTTTCTGAATTCTTTTCTCCCTGCCCCTTCCCCTCTGCATCATGTCTCTCCATTTTCGGCTGGCGGAGGGAAGGCATCAGACACCCCGCCCCTCTCCCCGAGTCAGATCCCATGATTCGAAAGACCCTTCCTTCTTATGGGGTGGCGATACAAGTCTCCCAAGGTCGCTAGGGCTCAAGGCGGTGAGGATGGTTATCTGGCGCAGCAAAGAGGGGTAGTCTAGTTAAGAAAGTTCTAGTCTCACCCATCCTCCACCGCATCTGGATGTGAAATGAAGCCCCTGCGAGGGTTTCCCAGGAGAGCAGGGGAGGCTTAGGCATAGACGGGAGATGCTTTTGTTCCTCCTGCGAGCGGGCAAAGGGAAGCCCTGTAGGGGGTGGGGGAGGGGGTGGCACTTCCCAAGGGTGGACGTTTGAGAGGAGATCGGAAAGCTAAATAGTCCCCAGAGAGGGGCGTGAAGGCATGTGCCACTGCGGGTGGGGGCTGACGTTTGGAAAACGTCCTGCCAGTGGGTGCAGCACCTGTGAGGCCAGGAGGCTGGAGCCTCTGGGCAGTGGTTGGAACCGCTGCAGAGGAGGGCGTCGCCTAGGTGATGAGCTCTTCTTTCACTACCTCTGAAAGCTAAACTCCATCCTTTCTCCACTCCACTGGGTCTGGAAAAGAAGAGAAATTGTTGATTCTTCTTGGAGACAAGAAGATCCCTCTGCTCCATGGTGTCAAAGAAAAAAAAAATCGAGGGCAAGCAAACTTTAGTGATAATGTTCCCAGCAGAGTTAGAGGTTGGGAGCTGGAGTTCATTTCCACCACTGGATTATGGGCCCTGAAGTCAAGGAGACTCTGGCTTCCTTGTCATTACTGCTGGGGAACTGGGAGAGTGAGATTTTGCTACCCCCTGGTGTCCACTTTATAAATGCTGCCCAGTAGCTGGTTACAGAGGCCAACACTTAGGAAACTTTTGTAGAGAATATATTATGAACCTTATTCACTTGCTTCAAATCCAACGGACCCATTTCCAGTGTTGGGAAAGAGTCTGAACTTTCCCTTACCGGGTCTTACCTTCCTTATACTCAAGCAGTTGTCTGGGAAACATTTGGTAGAATCCAAGTTTCCCACAATTAGGAAGTGGACATAAATTGAGCTGGCTCTGGGAGTTCATGCACTCCTGGAAAAAAAAAAAAAAAGGTGGATCATTTTTTTCTATGGCAAAAGGGGAGCCATTGAAATTTTTTGAGCCTGCAGGGTGATGGAGTTTAGTTGCAAGGTCTGGGATCCAGTTACTCCTTTCCAGAATTTTTTTTTTTTTTTTTTAGTGTTTATTTCTGAGAGAAAGAGAGAGAGACAGATCGCGAATAGGGGAGGGGCAGAGAGAGATGGAGACACAGAATCCAAAGCAGGCTCCAGGCTCTGAGCTGTCAGCACAGAGCCCAACACGGGGCTTGAACTCAGGAGCTGTGAGATCATAACCTGAGCTGAAGTTTGATGCTCATCCAACAGAGCCACCCAGGTGCCCCTAGGAGTTGTTTTAATCTGTACTAAATGAGAAAGATTTTATTTTAGTAAGTAAAGTGAATTTCCTTATAATGGTTAAATACACTTTCTGCAAGAATGCAGGCTGTCACCTACGGTGTGAATGCGTGTGGTATGCATGTGTGTCTGTGCAATAGAATGTATGTTGATGAGTATGTTTTGGGGAGATGTGAAGGGGACAGATGATATGGGAGGAACTGGAAGTTTGGAACAGCCCAGGCTTTGAAGCCTTCTATTGTATTCACAAACAGTTCTCATCATATTTCACCAATTTCAAATTCCTTGGAGGTTACCAAACTCCCATTTTATAGATGAACTTCTGGCTTATTGAAGTTAAATAAACTTGCTGGAAAGTGCACAGTAAGTAGAAAAGCCAGGATTTGAGCCCACGCAGTCTGACTCCAGAGTCTTCACTCTCAAACACTAAGTTACAGGGTTTCGTCTAAACTGTCAGAGTCCAGAAAAGAAGCATATTGAACACTACATCACCTTTTCTATCATCTAACCAGCATATTAGAAGATGTTTATTTTTGTAATAGCCAGTGCTGAAAGAGCGTCTAAAAGTGACAGACACATCTCTGTGGGTCAGAGAATAAAAATCCTTTTTTCCTATCTGTTCTAGAATAAGCAATAGTTAAAATAATCCCCAAGAAATTTCCAAAATGTTTTTGTAGGGAAGTAGTGTTATCGAAACATGAGAGAAAGTGGAAGAAACATTTGTTTCTGTAATGCTTATTACCCACTTTCTGTGCCCCAAGAGATGTAATTGGCATTCTAGGTAGGCTTGGGACCATAGGCTCCACTCTTTGTCCACTGGGAGTTGACTCTTTGTCCACTGGGAGTGACCAGGGCCCTGCTTTGGTCCCGGGCTTCCAGACAAGGGGGAATTGATGAAGGACCACAAACGGGAATTGTAGAGACAGGAAGGGACAGACTTGAGAGAACATGTTCTTGTTACCTGTGCCTTCCAAGGAAACTGGAGCCAAGCCTTAGTTATTTTAGGATAAGAAATCTGTGTAGTAGACAGTACATATGTTAATACTGTTTTTTGTTTAATTCCCCCTTAGTTTTGGCTTTATTTTATTGGTAATATTCCTTTAAAAATGTACAACTTACTTTCTCTGAGCTAGGTGTCATCAAAGTCCACACCACCACCATCTTGTCTGTGCTGGTGAATTAGTTTCCATACTGGTTGACATTCTGTACTCTTACTTCCTGAGAAGCCATTCTCTGCAACCCCTCACCCAGAGCATCTTCTAAAAACTCCAGTCAGATACTCTCAACCCCTTCTAATGGCTTCCAATTTGCATATGGATCATTTCCTGCCTATCTCTCTGAGTGACCCTCCAGCCCTAGTGGCCTTCTTCCAGTTTTTTAAACATGCCTTGCTTATTCCTAATTTGGGGTCTTCTTATTCTTTTTCTTCCACCTGGAGACTTCTTTTCACAGTTCTAGGGGGCTGGCTCTCATCCTTTGGGATTTTACTAAAGTGTTGGATTTTCAAATCTCTTCCATGACCACCTGGTCTAAAGTGGTCTTTCACCCATCGTCCCTTCCAATGATGTTATTTTGTTTTGTTTTCTTCACGGTATTTATCTCTTTTTGATTATGCATGTATTTATTTATGTCCTGTCTCTCATAATAGGTCCACCAGCTCCACCATGTATCATTTGAAAATAAGTTCCTTAAAGATAAGGACCTTTGTCTATTTTGTCCCTGCTGTATCCTAGATAGTGTCTGACTAGATCCCAAGAGATATTACAAATCCAGGTGAAAATGGTAAGGGGAGCAGAAAGACCCACAGAACAGGAACAGCGGTGGGAAGAAGAGAGAGGTGAAAACCATGCCCAAGTGGTGCCTGAGGCCTGGAGTCTGTTGCTTAGCTCTCCTTTCTCCCTGGATTTGTCCCTTACAAGTTCTTTGTTTGGTGGTCAATGTTTGCAAGTGGAAAATACACAGGACAGAATTAAAGCCAAATGTGGGTGCAGCCGCTATGGAAAACATTATGGAGGTCCTCCCCAAAATTAAAAATAGAATTACCATAGGGTCCAGCAATTCCATTTCTGGGTATTTATCTGAAGAAAACAAAAACATGAATTTGAAAAGATATCTGTGCCCCTATGTTTGTTGTAGTGTTATTCATAATAGCCAAGGTATGGAAACAACCTAAGAGTTCATTGATGGATGAATAAATAAAGGAAACGTGGTGTGTGTGTGTGTGTGTGTGTGTGTGTGTGTGTATTTGTATGAATATTATTCAGCCATAAAAAATAAAATCTTGCCATTTGCTACAACATGAGTGGATCTTGGGGGAATTATGCTATGTGAAGCAAGTCTGAAAAAGACAAATACCATATGATCTCACTTATATGTGGAATCTAAAAAAACAGAACAAAACAAAACACCCCCCCCCCACACACACACACACAAGCACACAGAGAACACACTGGTGGTTGCCAGAGGTGGATGGTGGGCAAAATGGGGGCAGGGGGTCAAAAAGTACAAACTTCCAAATATAAAATAAATAAGTCGTGGAGATATAATGTACATACAGCATGGTGACTATTGTTAATAATATTGTATATTTGAAAGTTGCTAAGAGCAAATCTTAAAAGTTCTCACCATAAGAAGGGCACCTGGGTGGCTCAGTTGGTTAAGCGTTCAGCTCTTGATTTTGCCTCAGGTCATGATCTCGTGATTTGAGAGATGAAGCGTCATGTCACGCTCTGTGCTGACAGTGTAGACGGAGCCTGCTTGGGATTCTCTCTCCCTCTCTCTCTGTCCCTCCCCTGCTTGCACTGTCACTCTCACTCAAAATAAATAATCACACGTAAAATTTTTTTTAATTAAAAAAATTTTGTACAAGTTCTCATCACAAGAAAAAAATTTTGTAAGTATGTGTGGTGGCTGTTGTTAACTAGGCTTGTGGTGATAATTTTCCAATAAATATGAATTATGTTGTGTACCTGACACTACTATAATTATGATTTGGTTATAAAAACAAAAAATGGGTGCCTGGATGGCTCAGTTGGTTGAATGTCCGACTTCGGTTCAGGTCATGATCTCAGGGTTAATGGGTTTGAGCCCTGCTTCAGGCTCTGTGATGAGAACTCAGAGCCTGGAGCCTGCTTCGGATTCTGTGTCTCCCTCTTTCTCTGTCCCTCCCCAACTCGTGCTCTGTATCTGTCTCTCAAAAATAAATAAATGTTAAAAAAATAAATAAAATAAAAAAATAAAAAACAAATGTGGAATGTCTTCTGGGTCACATGTAGGCTCACTGAGCTAGGTGAATCTGGAGGAAGCATGGCTTGGAGAGGATGTTCTGGAAGGCTCCCAAATTCACTTATGGCCTTTTTTGATGAAAAAAGCCAGAGACTGTTTTATATAGTTGTAGTTCATTTGAAAGTACAGTTTTAGGGGCACCTGGGTGGCTCAATCAGTTGAGCGTCAGACTTCGGCTTATGTCATAATCTTGTGGTTCATGAGTTTGAGCCCTGCATCGGGCTCAGTGCTGACAGCTAGGAGCCTGGAGCCTGTTTCAGGTTCTGTATCTCCCTGTCTCTCTGCCCCTCCCCTGCTTGTGTTCTCTCTCTCTCAAAAATAAACATTAAAAAAAGTTTAAGTACAGTTTTAGGGGTACTCTTGATTTCAGCTCAGGTCCTGGTCTCACAGTTTGTCTGTTCAAGCCTCATATCAGTCTCTGAGCTGACAGCGTGTGGAGCCTGCTTGGGATTCTGTCTCCCTCTCTGTCCCTCCCCTGCTTGCTCTCTGTCTCACTCAAAATAAATAAAAATAAACTTTAAAAATATTTCCAAATGAAAAAAAATAGTTGTATATTCTGATTTCTTCACACAGCATTGCCTGTACACATTTCCCTGCATCAGTATGATTTTTGTGTTTGTCTTCAGAGTGATGACTTTTGCTGCTTCAGTTAGAGCACTATGTAGTTGCCAGTCATTTATTTAAGTCACTCTCAATTTTAGGACTTTGTATTATTTCTAACTTTTCTCTGTTACACAAAGTGTAAACAGATGTGCACCAATTTACTCCTCCCCACTTGGGGTTATTTCTATTGAGCATATCTTATGGATATTATTGGAACTAGTGGATCACAAAGGGGGAGCCATTTTATAGCTCTTGTTATTGTCTGGTGAGCCAATATTTGGAGGGCAAGGGTCGTGAAACTCCCTTAAAATATTTCAGAGGTTGGGTGTGAAGAACAATTGGGTTTATTCTGTAGGGCCTACAGTGACTGGGCATCGGCGAATTGCTGCAGCGACAGAGATGTAGATTAGTTTCTATATAGGACAATTTAAAATATTTAGAGCTGCCAGAAAATGGCACAGGCTGTCTCCACAGGTAGTAGATTCCTCCTCTCTGGAAAATGTTAAACATAATGAGAGAGTTTTAAAAAAAAAAATTTGTTTTATAAGCTTTCCAGATTTGCAATCTGTATATTTTCCTAGCCCCATTCCTTTGCTCTGAAAACAAGTTTTGTTAAACAAACACTTATTAAGATCTAACATGTGCCAGGTATATCTAGGGGCAGCCCGAACCATCACTGGATGCCTCCCAGCAAAATCCTCCAGGGGCAGGCAATCTGGGAATTACAACAGCATGAAATCATCCGTCCACCCCACCCCCAACTTCAGAACTGCTAAGCCGGTGAGTGCAGATTTCTCTCCAGTTCCTTAACATCTCCTTTCCTGTGCTCATTGACTACTTGTAGGCCTCTGCCCATATTCCACCCATTCTTAAGAGCCCTTACTACAAAACTTTCTCTCTATGCCATGCCTCCAAACCCAGTACCTAACTGATTGATTCCAAGTAATTGCTACATTGTCTTTTTTTTTATTTCTGCCAAAAATATATCTGTATTTAAAATTGATATTTTTTTAAGAAATGGGGAGTTTTTGTCCCCACAGTATCTCTAATTGGTGGAATATAGCACGCTTGATTCCGCTCATATAACTTCACCTCATCACCCTGAACATGATGGGTATTTTTTACACATACAAACTCTCTCTCTCTTCCAGGCAAGCAGCCTGATATATTGATGGAGCCAGTTGCTTAACAATCTGTTGTTTTTTTTAAGTCCCCTACCTAGTAAAATGTAGTCTTAAAACTCCAAATTTGGCCAAGGAGGAAGAGCCCCAGTTGAGGATGAAGACTCAACCATAGTCTCTTGAGTGTTACTTTTTCTTGGAGATACTTTGCTGATGTCCTCTGCCAGCGCCACACTGGCCTCAGGGGAGTCCTGCTCCCCTTTCTCAGCTTCTCCGGAATGCAAGTCAGCCGAGTGAGCCACTGGGAGGCAGCGTGGGCAGAGGAAGGAGGGCACTGAGGAGAGATACAGTTCCAGGTTTCGTTCTGGTGCTGAAGCCGCCCGCTGTGGGTCTTGGGCCTGAGCCTGGGCCACTGCATCATCAGTGACCAACCTCCCTTCGAAGTGTTCAGTAAGCCCAACAAACATGGGAACACCAGAAAACACAATTACCAAAGCTCACGGTTCACCGTATAGATGAAAACAGTGTAGAAAATGGACTGGTCCTATAGTGTCAATGTGAATTTTTAAAATGTCCTTTGGTTCCTGGAAAGAAAAGATTCAGAGGGCTACTCTGGCTTTTAAAAATTTATGTTCCCTGATGCCTGGATGGCTCAGTCATTTAAGCGTCTGACTCTTGATTTCGGCTCAGGTCATGATCTCACGTTTTGTGAGATCAAGCCCCATGGTGGGCTCTGTGCTGACAGTGAAGAGCCTGCTTGGGGTTCTCTGTCTCCCCTCTTTCTCTGCCCCTCCCCTGCTCATGCTCTCTCTCTCTCTCTCTCAAAATAAGTAAACATTAAAAAAATAATCATAAAAGGGGGTAATGGGGTGGTTCAGTCAGTTGAGCGACCGACTCGGTTTTGGCTCAGGTTATGATCTCATGGTTTGTGAGTTTGAGCCCTGCCTGCATCAGGCTCTATGCTGACAGTGCAGAGCCTGCTTGGGATTCTCTCTCTCTCCCCTCCTGTGTGAGCCAACTGTCTCTCTCTTTAAGTAAATAAATAAATAAACATTAAAAAATAATAATAAAAGAAAATTTATGTTCCTTATGTTAAAAATGCAAATCAGAAGCCCAGTTCTTCCTTAAGCTTTTATGTTTAATTTATAAACAAATATAATTTTTAAAAGGATTAAATTTTATTTATTTATTTATTTATTTATTTATTTATTTATTTATTTGAGAAAGAGGGCTGGAGTGAGTGTGGGGGAGAGAGAATCCCACGAGGAGCAGAAAGAGAGAGAGGGAGAGAGAGAGATTCCCACTCAGGCTCTGTGCTGACAGTGTGGAGCGGGGCTTAATCTCATGAACCATGAAATCATGACCTGAGCTAAAATCAAAAGTTGGATGCTTAACCAACTGAGCCAGCCAGGTGTCCCACAAACATACATTTTGATAATCACTTCATATGCTTATATTTGATGACTATTTGGTACTATTTATACATGTAGTTAATAAGACTACTTTAAACATTAAAAAATATATTTTACACATTTAAAATATTCCCTGTCCTTATAAAGTAATTCAGTCATCTGGCAAACCAACAAGGCATTCCTGAATCCCTAAAACACTAAAATCTAAACAATTTATAAATATGGTGATTCAATTTTGTTTCCTTCAATGTTCCAAAACTAATTTTATTTATTATTAATTTTTTTTAATGTTTATTTATTTGAAAGAGAGAGAGACAGAGAGACAGCATGAGCGGGGGAGGGGCAGAGAGAGAGGGAGACACAGAATGTGAAGCAGGCTCCAGGCTCTAATTGGTCAGCACAAAGCCTGATGCAGAGCTTGAACTCATGAACCATGAGATCATGACCTGAGCTGACGTCGGATCCCTAACTGACTGAGCCACCTAGGCACCCCTCCAAAACTAAATTTAAAGCAAAGTTCCACCTCAAATCACCCATCTAAACCAATTACACATTTTAAATTAGAATTGTAAGGCCAGTTTATTACTGTAATAGACTAAATTTTCTTAAATACTGCAAATACTTAAAATACCAAATATGCACAAATTACTTCATATAAACATATTAATGCTACGTGTTTGATTCTTTTAAATATTTCTACCCTTAATTTAAAAAGTTCTGCATGTTAAAACAAACTTACCTACTAAGAAGTAACTGTGTTGTCTTAGATGGCTGGGGAGCCCCTTCTCAAGTGACTTTTCGGAAACATGTTCTCAGCGGCCCAGCAGAGATTTTGTCCCAAGACTTTTGGGCAGCTTCTCAGGCCCCAAACTGCCCCTCTGAGCCCTCCTTCATGGATGCTGTGTCATTACACTCTGAATGGGCCAGTTTCACAGTCAAAGGCCCCCAAGGTTCAAGTTACACTTCATCTAATTCTTCAACCTACACACGGAAGTCAGAAACTCCCACCCAGGTTGCTGTACAACTTGTTTGGATATAATTAATCTATTGAAGGATTTATTCTTTTCTGAATTCTTTCCACACTCTCCAGCTTCTGAGGACTTCACTCTTATAGATACTGAATGGTCGAATTTCTCCTAGTGTTGCCTGACTCTGGTTATAGCCTCCGTGGTATCCCAGAAACATTTAACAGGGGGATTTGTATTTAACAGAGAATGGGTTTGCTTAGTTGGTATGAATGAGGGAAGTGGGAGAAAAATGTTATAGAATCTATTTGAGTCATTGTACTTTGTGTTATTGTTTGATGACGTTTCAAAGGTGGTGTTTTTATTTGCTTCTGAAGCTAGATAATGAATCCTTGATTGCAACAATTTATGTGTGTTTAACTCCAAATTACAGCTCCCCTCCAAAGCCATCGCATGTGTTGGGCACATGTTAGGAACCCAGGATATTTGGAAACAAACAAACCAAGAGCTTTTGTGCCCTCTTAAGGCAGCACCTGGGATAAATGGTGAATTACCAGAGAAGGAAACAAGAATGAGTTGATACAGGTGTCTCTTAGATAAGGACCTTGAATGATTGAGTATGATGTTTCTACCAACCAAGACTGAGAGATTGCAGGAGGGGCAAGTTTGGAAGCCAGGCAGATCATGAGCTCAGTTCTGAGTGTTTTTCTTTTTCTTTTATTAAAAATATATTTTTTTAAATGTTTATTTAGTTTTGAGAGAGACAGAGACAGAATGCAAGTGGGTTAGGGGCAGAGAGAGGGAGACACAGAATCCAAAGCAGGCTCCATCCAGGCTCTGGGCTGTCAGCACAGAGCCTGACGCGGGGCTCAAACTCACGAGCTGTGTAATCATGACCTGAGCTGAAGTCAGACACTCAACCGACTGAGCCACCCAGGCACCCCCTGAGTGTTTTTCTTAAGATGCATACAGGACATTGAGGAGGCTAGTAACTGCAGCTAGACGGCTTTACGTGTCTGGAACTTGGGAGATCAGGGAGAGAGGTAAGATTTTGGGAACGGGTAAGTGGCAGTTGAAGCCCTGGACGTGCATCAAGTTACTCAAGAGAGTGCTATTGTGAGAAGAAAAGAGAGCTAAGAATAGGACCCTGAAAAACACCATCATTTAAGGTGCAGACAGAGGAAGTGGAGCCTGCCCACGACACTGGGGAGATGCCAGATGGGTAGGAGAATGTTTTTCTCTCACTTCCAGTATGTCTTCGTTGGTCAAGAGCACAGGAGTGGCCAGATAGCGATGGTGATGGGCAGGGTACAGTATGGCAAGGCCATATTTGGGGTGCACTAGCGTGGTGTGGTAGGTCACAGGGAGCTCTGCCTTAAATCTCTTTCTAGAAAGCAGGGAGGGGGGCTGGGAGTCAGAATCGTTGGATTCTCTTTCTCTGCCACTTCATGTTTCTCCAAACGTCCTTTGCTTGTTCTGAGCCATAATCTGTGTAGGAAAGTCTCTTTCAAAATGTGAGAAGGAAGCAGAGTTGGTAGAGGGAGGGAGAGGGGTTGGTTCTGTTGAGTGTTCATGTGTGTCGATGTATGTTTGTGTATGTTGTCTACACACGTGCACATGTGTGAATGTGTCCCTGTGTATGTATATGTGTATGGATGTGTGTTTTATATTAGTATTTATGTGTACATGTGTGTATAATATGTGTGTTTTTCTCTTGAAAACGGGAAAAGTATAGAAGAGGAAGCATCCAGAAACTCTTATGCCAATTCAATAGAGTGATTTTATGTTAATTGAATCTAATAATAAGAAATTTGGTTTTGTGTTTTCTTTCTTTTAAAGTTTAGTTATTTTGAGGGAGGGAGAGAGCGGGGGAGAGGCAGAAATAGAGGGAGAGAGAATCCCAGGCAGGCTTTTTGCTCTCAGTGAGGAGCCCGAGGCAGGGCTCAAACTCACAAACTGTGAGATCATGATCTGAGCCGAAGTCAGGAGTCAGATGCTGTTTTCTATATGTATATGTTCTATTTCATTTTTCTAGTAATTCACCTTATTGTATTTTACGGAAGCATGGGTCTGGCAGATTGCATACAAAACTGCTCCTTCATCACGGTTAGAAAAACACTAATTAGGACCAGATCAAGATTCTCGGAAGGTCCTGATTCTGAAATTCCCAAGGGAGAGAGACTCACTTTAGAAATCTGAGGTTCCTGCTCTGGGTCTTATCGGTGATCCATGAGGACGTACAAGGGGGTCAGACCTCAGACCTGACTGGCATCTGGGGGCATCACCTGCTCTTCCTCCCCTCCGTCTCCTTTACACTAGATGGGACCCCCAGGCAGGTCTCAGGTGGGTGGGAGACAGACCCTGCTGGACGTCCCAGCCCGAGCCTTCTCAGGATGCTGCCCTCCCTCCTGCCTGCAGAACAGGTACAGCTGATGCCTGAAAGATAAGAAAGGGTTTCCAAACCTCACTACTTTCCTGGGATAGTAACATACACTCGTGAGGAAGACCCGAATCTCTAATTGCAGCAAAACCAGGCACCTTTGTCCAATACAGGGAACCCAGTGAAGATTCTTCTGCCTTTTTTCCTTGGATAATCTCCCCTGCCTTGGTCCCTCTGAACTGTCCAAACACAGCCCTTCCAAGGCCCGAACTTGGTTAGCATTTGTAATTTTATATTCCTTTTCTTTAAAAGGGTCTTCAACATTATGTATGCCCTGGGCCCCACAAAACCTGGATCCGTCTTTGCTGAGGTCCTCTGTGCTTGACCCCTGAAGGGCCACACGGTATCACACGCAGGAAGATAAACAGCAGTGAAGGGCCAAAGACAATGACTTCTCTTTCTGCATCATTGGGAGCATCCATAAAATCCCCTATGCAATTAAGTGTGCGTGAAGTTGGGTGTGTGGGAGGGAAGTGGAATTTACAAAGAGGGTAAGGATTAGTAAAGAACTAGAGGGTGGAAGTGTAGCAGCAATGTCCAGAGTCCGCAGAGCTTAGGGTGGGGCCTTGGACACCGGCTTTAGACAATATTATTGAAGTGCACAGTGACCAGTTGACATCAGCTGGAAACAGGCCGTCCTCCTGTTATGGAGAGACACGGGCCATGGTGCAAGGAGTGGCCAGTTGCTTCTCTCTGTACAGCAGTCTGGGTACTTCCCTGAAGTGAGCTCACATGTAGTTAAGGACACAGGCCCTTGGCTCAGGTGGCAGTTTTCACAGCCCTTCTTGCAGGCTACAGTGGGGGTCTGACAGGTGGCGGCTGATGAGGGAGCGCGAGGCAGGCAGAGGGGCCAAAGCACAAGCTAACACCCAATCCCCTCCCCAGGTGGGATCTGTGTGATATTCCTTGGACAAGGAACAAGAACAAAGGAAAGGGGTTTAAGTGCTTGCCATGGTGATGTGGGAAACTAAGGCAAGTGGAAAATTAAATTCCCTTACTGCCTACAGCCCACCGACAAGTCCTTGAAACTGGCAGAATGACCTCCCTCTAGGAGCTCAGCTGCCTCAAGGATGACACTTTGCTGGGGCAAAAGAGAACCTTAGCTTAACATTATCCCAACCTTGAGGATCCTGTAAGTCTACTTCCTTTATCTCAACTGTCACAAGATATATGCTGGCAATCATACTCCAAGCTTATGCCCCACCCCCCGCCATTATACATCGATATATCATACCGATGTACATAAAGGGTCTCATGACTGAGGTTTTACTAAACGGTAATAAATGGCATTTCCCTAGCAATAGCTAGTCCCTCGAGGTCCTGGAAACCTTGCTTCCAAATTCCTCAGGTCTATCCCTGACCCCCCTCCCAACCTGAAGATATATAATGAGTTACCATCAGGACCCCCCAGTGCAGCTCTTCCTGCCCATGGGTCCTGTCCCCGTGCTTTAATAAAATCACCTTTTGCACCAAAGAAGTCTTCAAGAATTCTTTCTTGGCTGTCGGCTCTGGACCCCACGAACCCCCGTCACCCCAAAACTTCATCAGTGGCCACACTGGAGAGGCTTCATGCAGGAAAGTGTTGAGGTCTTTGCAGTGTTTTGTGTACTTGTCGATGTCGCCCATTGCGGTGTTGCACCCCTGCTGCATGTGCTGAGTTTCAAACCACCGAGCTGCAGTCATGTCGCTGGGCTTGGCACTGACTGGGACCTCAGCTGGCCACAGCCCCGGGAGCAGCCGCAGAGGGCATGATCCCCCTCTGGCTGCTGCCCTCTTTCTTAGGGGAGTAATGGCATGGAGGAGGAGGAGGAGGAGGAGGAGGACACCATGTGGACAGCCCTGCTAGCCTTTCCAAGAATTTCATACCCCAGGGCAAGTATTGCAGACCTTCTACAGCAGACATTTAAGAACACCACTGGAATTTTATTGTTCAGTCTCCACAGATAATGTGCCTTTTTATGCTCTCAATAAATACTGACATTGTTCACCCCTCTTAAGAGTTTTATGAGGCGAGTATGATTACTTTTTTAAATGTCTGAGAAAAGTTGAGAAAATCGCCCATCATCACACAACTAAAGAGTGTCAGACATAAGATTTTAATCAACGCCTCTCGGTTTCCAATGCCCCTATTCCTTCCATGTGCCCATGTTTCTTCTTTGAAACTGAGACATCAGACCACAGGGGGAACCAATCTTGGAAGAAAAATGGGCTAAGTAAGGGTCCACACCCCACTCTCCCAGGTTAGCTCAGGAGTTCCTGAAATCAGCATTAAGGCTGGGGAGTGAGGCTAATGCTTTTCTGTTCTTACAGAAGCTAGAAAAACAGTCACTTCCAGTAAGAGAATCACTGCTCCAGCCGGCCAAGCAACATGGTGAGTGGGGTTCTTTTGTGGCAGATATTTGCCCTGTTGGAGAGTCTTGGGATAATAGAGGGTTAGAGCTGGAAGAGTCCTTAGAAATACCTCGATCAACTCCCTCTTGTACCAATGAAGGAGCTGGAGTTTGCGAAACATCAAGTGCCCTTCCCAAGGCCACCGAGTGAATGGCAGAGCCAGGGCCAGGAGCTTTCTGACTTTCAACCCACCCCTTTGGTGTGATGCCAGGCTGAAAAGGGAAGGAGAAAATGGTTCCCATGGAGGCAGAGCACAGTGAGTGTGTCTCTGTTTGTAGTCTTAGGTGGTGCATGAACATTGCCTTCAATAGTTCTCTTATGATCCCTGTGATAAAAATTTAGGAGGAAGTCTCGTATTAGAGCAGGGAGGTAAATAAATTGTTTGTTTCTCTCCTTTTCTAACAGAGACCACAGACTTCAGGCTGAGTCTTCAATAAAAAACATTATCTGGGTTGAATTTTTAAAAATTGGATGACATTGGGGCACCTGGCTGGCTCAGTGGGTAGAACATAGGACTCTTGAACTCAGGGTAATGAGTTCAGGTCCCATGTTGGGTGTAGAGATTACTTAAATTATAATTAGGGGCGCCTGGGTGGCTCAGTCGGTTAAGCGTCCGACTTCGGCTCAGGTCACGATCTCGTGGTCCGGGAGTTCGAGCCCCGCGTCAGGCTCTGGGCTGATAGCTCAGAGCCTGGAGCCTGCTTCCGATTCTGTCTCCCTCTCTCTCTGCCCCTCCCCCGTTCATGCTCTGTCTCTGTCTCAAAAATAAATAAACGTTAAAAAAAAATTAAAAAAAATCAACGGTGCTTTAAAAAAACCCTAAAAATTAGATGACATTCATTAAGCTTCTTTTTTTATTTACTAAAAAAATGTTTTTTTATATTTTTGGGAGAGAAAGAGAGACAGAGTGTGAGTGGGAGAAGGGCAGAGAGGGAGGAAGACACAGAATCCAAAGCAGGCTCCAGGCTCTGAGCTGTCAGCACAGAGCCCGACGTGGGGCTCCAACTCACGAACTGGGAGATCGTGACCTGAGCTGAAGTTGGACTCTCAACCGACTGAGCCACCCAGTCGCCTCTCATTAAACTTATTTTTACTTGTATTTATTGACACCAGTATTCCTTGAAATAAGGTGTTGCACAATTTCATTGAAAAAGAATTATCTGAGGGGCGCTCGGGTGGCTTAGTTTGTTATGTCCAGAATTCGTGATCCCCAAAGACCACCAGAGAGCCAAGTCCCTGGTGCAAAAGCAAAAAGCCTTTATTCCAGCTAGCGCGAGCTCAATCCCCTACCTGAACCGAGGCAGCGGTGAGATACCGATACCGGAGAGAGAGCGGGTTTCAAAAGCACAAAGGTTTTATAGGGATCATGGCCTTAGCCGATTGGCTGGGGAAGGGTCGTGGCGTCAGCCGATTGGCTGGGGAAGGATAGAACAATGGCTGCCAAGGTGTGGTCCCAGATCAGCAATTATCAGTGTCACCTGGAACTTGTTAAAAATGCAAATGTTGGGCCTGGTAGTCACAGACCTACTGAATCAGAAACTCTGGGGGTAGAGCTCAACAATCTGTGTTTGAACAAGTTTTCCAGGAGATTCTGATGCACCTGAACTTTAAGAACCACTGTGTCTGAGGATCTCTAACATGTATACAGAACATTTCTCACTGGTCACCTATTAACCATTGGCTGTCAGCCTTGCTGTGCTATATAAATACCTAGCACCAAACACCATCCCCAGAGACTCTGATTAATTGGTTTGGGGAAGGGTAAAATGCTCCCAGGTCATTCTAAGCCTGGACAGGGTTGAGGGCTCCTGCCTCTGGCCCCTACCTGAGAGAAGCCCTCCCTCTTCTACTCACACTTTCCACGCCTCTCATACTCCCTTCCTCCCACTTTAGACTTCGGAAGAATGCATCAATCAGTAGCCTGCTTTCTTAGAAAACGTAAGTTACTCAAGGGGAGGAGACGTGGTCTGAGGTTTGAGTGGGAACCTCTTTCTGCGGCCATGTCAGGGACATAGTCACTAGTTGGCCGGCCTAGGTCTGCTTTTTCAAGTTGAGCATCTGACTTTGGCTTGGGTCATGATCTCCTGGTTCTTGAGCTCCACCAGAGTCAGGGTCTCTGCTGTCAGCGCAGAGCCAGCTTCAGATCCTACATCCCCCTCTTCCTGCCCCTCCCCGGCTCTCGCGCACACGTGCTCTCTCTCAAAAATAAATAAACATTAAAAAAAATAAAAAGAACTATTGGAGCTAAATGAGTACATATATATTCAGTAAATTATAATACTGACAGTAAGGGGATAGTGCAACAGTTGTCAAGGGACCAAGCAAATGACTGCAGTGGGGCGCTTGGTCTAGGCTTCTCAAGTCCGTGTTGCTGTGTTGGCTCTCACCCAGCATCTCAAGCTCTGGGATTTGTGTGACTTCACTGCCTTTGAGATAAAATGTTCCTCAAAGTTGCAAAAATCTCCAAGGCTGCTAGGATCTGCATTGCCAGAGGCGAAACTTCTGAGACATCTGTCCCTCCGCCTCCCAGGTGGAGCCTGTTTGCCTTTTCCACAGCTGGGATCCCTTCAGGCACTTCTCCCCACAAAGCTAACAAAACATTGATTTTTGTGCCCAGGAGAACATTATCCAGCAAACAGTTGACTTGGGCCCCAGGGAGCAAATATACATATAGTTTTATATATATATATATATATATATATATATATATATATATATATATATATACACACACATATATATATACATATATATATGTGTATATACATATATATGTGTATATATATATGTGTGTATATACATATATATATGTGTATGTACATATATATATATATAGTTATATAGTTATATAGTTATATAGTTATTTCCAGGAAGTCATTTCTCTTTTGCAGGCCCTCAGCTGAGCCTCTCTCATTGGGATGGGAGGATCACCAAGTGGTTATTCATCAACAGTCGCAGACTCAAGTGTCCTGGATGGGGATGGCAGCAGGGGCCAAGTGCTGGCATTAACATTTTATGCTGACAGGGGCGCCCCGGGGGGCTCAGTCAGTTAAGCTTCCTCCTGATCTCATGGTTTGTGAGATAAGACGGGCTCTGTGCTGACAGCTCAGAGCCTGGAGCCTGCTTCACATTCTGCATCTCTCTCTCTGCCCCTCCCCCATTTGTGCTCTGATTCTGTCTCTCAAAAATAAATAAATGTAAAAAAAATTTAAAAAATAAAACATTTCGTGCTGACAGAGATGGCTGACCACAGACTTTTCAAGCCCTGAATCCAATTAAGTTGCAAACATGCTTTCCCTCAGGTAGGTGCTGACCCTGCAGCTGGCCAGCCAGCCCCACTCAAGGAAGTCTGGGGAAGGGCTTCCTTTGTGTGTTTGATCCTAGTCATTCGTCATAAGTCTTTCCAACTGCCACAGTCTCAGGGCCCTTACGTCCATTAAGTGCTAGAGGCTCAGTGCCCAGGGTCTGGGAGGTTTCCAAGGGCCTACGCGTTCCAGACTGGGAAGAAAACTATATGGAGTATGGAAAGCGTCCACTGCAAAATCTCACATTTAAAATGTGTACTTACCTGCTACCACAGGAACAAAGTCGACTTCATCTGTTTTGAAATTTGGCATCTTTGGCAATTTTGGCAACTTTTTTGACAAAAAGTTGATCAGATTGCAAAACAATCTTAGGTTAAATTTTCTCATCTTACAGGCATTCCCAGGTACAGCAATGGCAGAAGGAGCGGTGCCAGTTACAAATTATTTGCGGTCGATTTCAAAAATAGTTTTAAATATCATTTCAGATACATTTCTGCAAGAACGATGTTGAATGAGGGATATGTATATTAAATATATTCAATGTGATGCAGTGTTAAGGTGCCTAGGTTGGTATGGTGGCATGAAACACGGGCCTACTTAAGGGTCAGGTCAGCCCAGGGCTGACAACAGCAACAGAAGGAAAGGGATGACATTAACCACCGTTTCGTGAAGGTCTACTGTGTGCTTGGCATAGTGCTGGGTACTTCGTGAAGAATGATAGCTATCATTTAAAAAAGTGTTTACTGGGGCACCTGGGTGGCTCAGTCGGTTAAACATCTGACTTGTGTTTTCGGCTCAGGTCATGATGTCGAGGTTCGTAGGTTCGAGCCCCATGTCGAGGCCCGGGTCGGGCTTCTCCTCCCTGCTTGAGTGGGAGTCTCTTTCCCCCTCTCTCTGCCCCTCCCCTGCGTATGCCCTCTCTGTCTCAAAATAAATAAATAAACTTAAAAAAAAAATTAAAAAGTGTTTACTGTGTGCCAAAGCATTGTGCTTTATATACAATTTTATCTACAAAGCAATATTATGTGTTCCATGTTAATAGTCCCATTTTCCAGAAAAGGAAACTGAGGCTTGGAGAGGTTAAGATCACAGATTTAGTAAGTGGCAGATGTAGTAAGTGGGATTGAAAATGAGGTAAAGTCTGGCTCCAAAGTTACATTGTCTCTTTCTGTTGCACTGCCTTCCTGTTTATTGAATTTACCTAATGGGTTAAGGTTGGTGACCAAATTTCTATTCTAACAGACTGGTTTTCCTTTTGTCTCCTGAACATGTTTTGTTCTTTTTTGTTTCTTCCCTGAGAGCCCTTTCTCAAATATTATCCATCTCGCAGAGCTCAGCTTGATCGCCTATGTGAGCTTTCCTGAGGCCAATTAATCCCTCCTGAACCTAACCTTCTTCAATGATACTTCTGGTAGCACTCATTTGGGTACTTAGCTGTGTGCTACCTTGTTTTGTTATTTGATTCTTAGATTTGTATCCAGTCTTCCCAACTAAATGGAAGACGTCCTCTAGTGCTCCGCTGGCTAAGAGGGACACTCAGTGACTATGCTGCCTCTCGGAATCCACATCATTTGTTTTTGTTTTTTAGTGTTTATTTATTTTTTATTAATTTTTTTAATCTTTATTTTTGAGAGAGAGAGACAGAGTTGAGAGGGGGAGGGGCAGAGAGAGAGGGAGACACAGAATCTGAAGCAGGCTCCAGGCTCCAAGCTGTCAGCACAGAGCCCGACTCAGGGCTCCATCCCATGAACCGCGAGTTCATGACCTAAGCCGATGTTGGATGCTCAACTGACTGAGCCACCCCAGGTGCCTCCCTCCTTTTTTTTTTTTTTTTTAAATGTAATGCATTTTTTTTAGTTTTTATTTTTGAGAGACAGAGAGAGACAGTGCATGAGCAGGGGAGGGCAGAGAGAGAGGGAGACACAGCATCCGAAGCAGGCTCCAGGCTCTGAGCTGTCAGCACAAAGCCCGATGGGGGCTCGAACTCAGCCCCGAGATCATGGCTGCGAGATGATGACCTGAGCCAAAGTTGGACACTTAACCAGCTGAGCCACCCAGGCGCCCCACTTTTTGTGGCCTTTGACTTACTACGAGCCTGTGTGCAGCATTTGGACCTCCCAGGGATGACAAAAACAACAGTGATAAAAATGATCATAGCTAATATTTATTGAGGGGTTTCTATGTTCCAGTCACTGTTCCAAATGCTCTATGTCTGTTTTCTTTTTCTCTTTCTTTCTCTTTTCCTTCCTTCCTTCCTTCCTTCCTTCCTTCCTTCCTTCCTTCCTTCCTTCCTTCCTTCTTCTTCTTTCTTTCTTTCTTTCTTTCTTTCTTTCTTTCTTTCTTTCTTTCTTTCTTTCTTTCTTTCTTTCTTCCTCTTTCTTTCTTTCTTTCTTCTTTCTTTCTTTCACACGTGAAGGACCTTCCTACTGCCCTTGCCCCATAACTATCTTATTGTCCTCATCTAGTTCTTGAAAAGAAATACTGGTCAGAGACTAAGGCCCATTGAGAGCCAGTTAAGGAAAATCCCATTAAGGCCAGTGTACTCCTACCCTTGACTGAATGCAGATGTATACCAGGTATACAAAGACACAACATAAATGTATTCTTTCCCAATTTTCCTGGAATTATTTTGGGGGGAGAGGAAGTAATTTAAAGCACTATTTTTACATAAAATAAAAATGTATGATGGAGTATGTTGAAGAATTCAAATAAATTACCGATTTTTTTCAATTTAAAATGTTTTTGCTTTGAAATAACTTCAAATTTATATGTAAGTTTCAGAAAGAGTACACAGAACTCCCCTATACGCTCCAACCATATCCCCCAATTATTGACAATCCTGAACTATTGAGAATAGGTTACAGACATGATGCTCCATTACCCCTTCATACGAGAGTGAGTATTTCCCAGTTACAAATACCCTGGCCCACATAAACACAGCACAGCCATCAAAACCAGGAAATTAGCATTGATCTATTACCCACAATGAAATTTTAAGATAACATATAAGACATTTATGCATATGTCTATTCTATGAATATTAGTTAAGTGAAAAAAGGAGGCTTCAGAGAAGGCTCTTGTTGCTAGGCACGACTTCAGGTGTTTTAATTAATTCTCCTCTGTCATTTCTAGCACATTTCTAGCAAAGTCTGAGAAACATTGCTCTGGGGGCTCTAGTTGACCATGAAAACCCAGCCCTGGGTATACCAACTGTGAAGGTAAGGAATGGTGACCCTTACCAAAGATAAAATATTTGGGGATGTCTCAGACCCACCTGGAGGTCCACCAAGTGGCATCTCTGCAATGTGTTCACCCTGGCCCCGAATAGCAGATAGGAAGTGAAGACCTTTGTTCCTGCTGCATGCCCTTACTTATGTGTCCAATAGCCAGTGACATGACCCAAGGACGTGCTTGACTAGTTTATAATCAAGTTCTTGGGTACTATGTTTTTCCCCATCTCACTGACACAATATGAACATTCAGCTGAAGGGGATGTGGTCCGCGGGTGAGAGGCAGAAATGTAAACGTGTCAGGATTATGGACACTGAACACTCTTTGGGATGAACGTGCTTTTGTCTCAAGTCCAGGAATCTGCCCATTTGCAGATTCATTTGCCAATCCATGGATAGTGAATTTGACCTTGGAAAATGTCTGAGATCCATTTGGGACAATTAATTAGAATGTCAGTTTGTAAATATCACTGGACTGGTTGAAGATACCTGAGTACTTACTTAAATTAGCCACGTGATCTTGGACAAGGTGTTTAAGTCCTCTGGGTTTTACTTTTCTCATTTGCAAAATGGAGAAGGCTGAACTAGATGATGTCTGAGGTCAGTGGATACAATCTCTTGTAACATTATAATTTTATGAATATCTGCTGAAAGAGTCTAAAGCTATGAAGACATGTAGATCTGTCTTGTGCTAAATGCCATGGCCTGAGCAGGAATTTGTACTAATTTGCACCAGGTCAGTTTACGTTTTAAATGTGTAAGCTCAACTAAGTTTCTATGTGAAGACCATAGAAAGTGACAGCTATGATGCTTTCCCACTGGAAGTCCATTGGAAAGCAGTGGAGGACAATGACCCATGGGCACTGGTGGCAGTTTTGAGTAATGGAAGACAAAGTATGAAAGGGAGCTGAATCGGAGAGTGGGAAAAATGTAAGAGGTCTTCCATGATGGAGGTGAGGGCATACTAAACTCACCTGAGGACTGGTTTAAATGTCTCAGGAGGGAAAATTGGAAATGTCACTAGAGCGCTTTCTCCATCAATTGCTGTGATACTTGAATCCTTTGGAGAGGAGCTGACATGGTGAACACCCTCAAAAGTTAGTGGCCCTAAATCCTATGCCTTCTTTTTATATCTTTTGATTCACGGAAGGTAGAGTTGGGGGAAAGAAAAAAAAACCCTTAAGTAAAGTAGTCTTAACAGAAATACTTGATAGCCACCTCCCCCCCCCCCCCTGCTTTTTTGGTCCCATTTGAAAGTATTGCTCCCTACCCCACCCCACTCCAAATTACTTTTCCTAGAGGGATGAATGCATATTGTCCTTTTTGTCTGACCTTGAGCCTTGCTTTATCCACTCTTGGCTAGGAACTACAGTTGGCAAAGGAAGGCTGAGGAGGAGTTTGGCCTCTGTTGAAATCCTTTGTTCTTCTGTCACGGAAGTCACGCCTGCTCCATCCATCACAGATTTGGCCACCCAACATTTGACACCACAGTAATAAATATGATAACACCTCTTGAACTTTTCCTACATGCCAGCCACTGTACTAAGTACTTTAAACATATTGTCACATTTAATCTACCTGATACTCCCATGAAGTAGGTTACCTTTATATAGATAGGAAATTCCCATCTCCCTAAGTCAGGAGGATTTTCCATCAGAGTGTATATTTCCTTTAGGGGTAGACATCTTTCCTTACCTCCCCTCTTGTGAACCAAGGGCTTCCTACAAGGCCCCGTTAGTGATGTGTTCTCATGCTCCTGTGGCTTCATGGATGCTCCTAGGCTTACTGGCTTTGGAGTCTTGCACAGGTAAGCATCCTGGCAAGAGCTGTATCTGCTCTTCTTTCTAACTTCCATGGTGGGATGGGGGTAGGAGGAGACCTTTAAAAGACTGAGGATCTAAAGTCTTCAAAGTCCTTTTGGAAGCTGCAAGAGCATAAGAATGGGCCAAGGCTCTCTCAAAGGAACATCCCTGGATGTTATTGTCATTGGTGTATTTCTTGCCTTAGCACTAGAGTTATTCTCTTAGAGCCATAGATACTATGAAGAAAGCCATTGACACTATGAATCAGTGTGTGGAGAAGGGCCTCATCTCAAGAGCATTTCCTCTTCCTACATTCTGCCCTTGAGATCAGGACCCTTCTTTTCACATTGACTCAGCTGGCCCTCTTTGTAATGTCTATGGGTCATTTACTTCAGTGTATGGAGACTTTGGGAAACCAGGGTGATGTAGAAAAGTTTCCTACCTAATATACCTCAGTTTTTACTTGTAGGAAAGTGAGTGAGCTCTAGAACCAGTTCTGGGGTTACTTTCTTTTCTTTTTGAGAAAGAGAGAGAGCAAGTAGGGGAGAGGGGCAGAGGGAGAGAGAGAATCTTCAGTAGGCTCCATGCTCAGCATGGAGCCTGATGTAGGGCTTGATCCCATGACCCTGGGATCATGACCTGAGATGAAATCAAGAGTCATACACTCAACCAACTGAGCCACCCAGGTGCCCTTTGGGTTACTTTCTTTTCTGGATTCCATGTCTGCTCCATATTAGGTCTGGGTTGAAACAATTTTCTTTCTCTTTTTCTTTTTTATTTATTTTGAGAGAGAGAAAGAGAGAGAGCAAGCATGAGCAGGGGAGGGACAGAGAGAGAGAGGGAGAGAGAATCCTAAGCAGGCTCTGCTCTGACAGCACAGGGCTCAAACCCACAAACTGTGAGATCCTGACCTAAGCCAAAATCAAGAGCCAGATGCTTAACTGACTGAGCCACGCAGGAACCCTGAAACAATTTCCTTTAAAGCCACCTACACAAGGCTTGACAATGTTCCCCTACACAGTCTCCTACACACTCCCAGAAACAGCAATGTTGTAACTAATCAGCCTCCTTTTCTCATCCTTCAGCCATCAGGTAGGACTGCATCAGGCTTCAGCTGGCCTTAGTAATTGGCCCAAACCTGTTATTCACTTTGGACTTCACCTTTGACCTTTGGAAAGTTGAATAGTCAAATGCTTATTTCAATATTATTCTTGGCATCTCTCAACTTGGCTGTGATCAAAGTCATGTGAAGGAATGGGTGACTGTCAAACCTAATCAGTTAAATCATCAGTGATGAGAACAAGCAAGTCATTTGGATTCATCGTTAATATCTGAATCACTTTCAAATATTAGTGGGCATTCTAGATGTAACTTACAGTGAAATTTTCCTTATGAATTTTTAAGTGTTGAAATTCTGTCAGTCAGTAGAAGTATAAATGCACACTTATTATTTTAAGAAAAACGCTGAATAATTAATGATTGTAAAAGATTATATTATATACAAAACAATGAAGAATTTTCACATAAAATAGGAAAATCAGTTGACAGTTAATATATGAGAAGAGATAGTGTATTAGCTGGACAACTTTAAGAAGAACCTCATATACTTTTTGAGCCAAAGTATTTATAACAATTTAATAAATAGTATAAGTACTATTCAATTCAAAAAATAGTATAAAGCAGAGCAACAGAAATTCAACTAGATTATAATTCCATCTATGATTCCATTATATCATAATCTTTATAGAATTGATTGGTGTATTAGCATTTATCATGTTAAGTAAAATAATTGTTAAGAACTATACATTCAGAAGGATTTTTTATTGAGGTGTAATTTACATACAGTTAACTATACAAATCTTAAGTGTACAACTCAATGGGTTTTCACAAAGTAAACATCCAGACCAAGAAAGAACATTTCCAGCTTACCTCTTACCCCTTGCCAGTTAGTATTCCCCAATATACCACTATTTTGAACTCCATCACCACAGATTACTTTTGAATTATGCTTGATTTTTAGTTACTTAGTACTATTTAGGTCATGAATCTTTTAAGAAAAAGTTTTATCTGGAAATTCTTTTCATTTTGAGAGGATGCACTAAAAGCATCATTATAGCCACTTCAAAATTTTGTGAGGAGGATGTCTTCAAAACCGTAATATCCATAAGAAAAAACATCAATACATATAATTTATATTTATATATGATATATATCAACTTATACAATTTATATTTATATGAATATATAAAGAGTTGTGAAAAAAAAGGGAAAAAGTCAATACCCCCAAGTATCTTGCTTTCTATGCACCTCATTGAAACCATCTATTTAAAGTGATAAATGGGGTGCCTGGGTGGCTCAGTTTGTTGAGCATCTGACTTCGGCTCAGGTCATGATCTCAGGGTTTGGCTCATGGTGAGTTCCAGTCCCTCATCTGGTTTGCCTCTGTCAGCACAGAACCTGCTTTGGATCCTCTGTCCCTCTCTCTCTGCTCCTCCCCCGCTTGTGCGTGTGCTCTCTCTCAAAAACAAATAACATTAAAAAAATAAAGTGATAAACGTAGAGTATAATGACCATAGGATATATAGATTTACACTTTGTAATTTGGAATCTGGCCACAATGTGTATTTAGTGCACCTCTACTTCCAAGACTCAGCAACGTAGTGCCCCACGTTCTGCTTGAATTGTTCAAAGTTCCACTCTTTCTTTTGACCGTCCCCTCCCTACCTTCCCTCCACCTCCTCTCCAAACACCAGCCCACCCAGCAGGACTCTGCAGACTTGTCCTCTAGCTACTCATGAACATCACTCTAGCAGAAGAAGGCCCTCAAGGAAAGTTGAGTGGGGCATTTGCCTTCTTCGGCATGTTTGCCACCGTGGATTTGACTGGACAACTATTTGTAACTACTAGTGGTCATTATTAATTGCCTACCAGGGCTGAGGGCTGCTTAAGGCATCATAAATATCATTTCTAAATTTTCCTGCAATCCTATTGGGTAGGTGGTATCACTCCCATTTTGCTGTATGGAAGCACAGCTGCAGAGAGGTTCAGTAGTTTGCTCGAGGTCACTTGGCCAGGAACACTGAGCCAACCAAGATTTACACCCAATTTTATCCATCTCCAAAACTGACTCTGACTCTGGTAAGGAGTACAGGAGCATGGGTGGTGTCGGGCAGGGACAGGTAGGGAACAGACTCCCCAGCTGGGAAGGGAAAGTCTAACAAGGTAATTGGACAGTGAAGTAGGGTGGGCATGGGCATAGTCAGTTTAGGACTGAAATAGAGAATGTGCTGGTGATGGTTAGGGCTGCAGGTGATGTGGTGGGGGGGGGGGGGTGGGGGGCACTATCAGAACAGAGCCAGTGTAAAGCCACAGCTTCTCCAGTTCTGCTCACTAGAGAGGGAGAAGTGGTGTCTACACCTGGGGGGACAGGGAGATGGCATTTCCACATCTCAAGCCCTCTGGCCTCGGCAGACCGCCAGATTGGAGAGCCAGAGAAGCACCGAGGCAGGAGAGATCATTATCAGAGGAAGGAAGCTCTGGCAGCTCCCACCAGCCTGTTTGTGACCAGCAGGCTCTGGGCCACGGAAGTCCCTTGAGGTCAAGGGAAATGTGATCCTGGAGCAGGGGAATGAAGCTGGGACACTCCCCTGACCCTATGCCTTCAGGCCAAAGGGATCTAGCCACAGCCAGGCCCGGGGTGGGGGGGTGGGGGGGCTGGGTCGGAAGAACAGTGGGCTGGAGAAGGGGGAGCCCGGTTAGAGAGGCAGAGAGAGAATGGATTAAGATCCCTGGAGCACCTCATAAACAGCTCTTGGCTAGAGACGTAGTGACCTTTATTGCAGCCAGCACAGGACAACTGGCTCTTCGGAGAGCTCTCAGGGGATATGGGTGAACTCTTACCTAGTTCTCTAGTCCCTGTAGAGGTCTCTCCTTTTTTGCACAATGGTCAAGTACAAAGTACACCGTATTTAGAATAAGGAGTCCTAAGTGCAAGTCCAGGTTCGGCCACTAACCAGTTTGACAAGCTTTTTAATGAATTACACTTTCTCAAATCTCAATTTCCTCCCCTAAAGAAGGCACATAATCCCTCTCAAGTCTATCTCACAAGGAACTCATGTGGCTCCACTATGAAAGCCTAAAATGCTACATAAATATGAAGTGGTACTTTGTTTTCTTTCTTCCCAGCTGCCTCTCCACACACAGGCCATGTCACTACCACGTTATCTGGGGAAGATTCCTAGTTTAGGAACTGGAGCAGCTCTGTCCATAAATCCCATACCCTCCTTGTCCATTTATTTCCCCCTCTTGTCATGCTGCCATGAAAAGAGGGGACAGGGGAGAGATGTACAAGGCACAGGCCAGGGAACCCATACTCTTAGCTTGCTCAGCCCCTCTCTTGAGGGTAAGCTTCTGGGAAAACAGCAACAAAAAGATGAAAGACCATGTCTTCTGGAGCTTAGCCCTCCAACCTGTCTACCTCAGCTCACCCTCAGCCTCTCAGAAGAGCTAGGAAGGGCCCTAAGAGATGAGAGGAAAAGAACCTTCTGGACATATGAAGAGTGGCACAGAGGGGCGCCTGGGTGGCTCAGTCAGTTGAGCATCCGACTTTGGCTCAAGTCATGATTTCAAGGTTTGTGAGTTTGAGCTCTGCATTGGGCTCGCCTCTGTCAATGCAGAGACCACTTTGGATCCTCTGTCCCTCTCTCTCTCTGCCCCTCCCCCTCAGTGTCTCTCTCTCTCAAAAATAAATAAACATTAAAAAAAAAAAAGACTTGCACGGAGGCCTGGAGAGGGAATTAAGGTACAGCCCAAGAGGGAGGAAGGCTGCATACCTAAAGGACCTAGTCCAAGTGCACAGGGACCAGCTTGAATTTCCCAGAGCCTCCTGCCTGGGGAGCATCACAGGCTACAATGTAAGAAGCGACCAGTTGCTTCTTTTTGTACTTGCAGTTTGGATACTTCCCCGAGGTGAGCTTACATGTGCTCAGAGACACAGGCCTTTGGCTCTGGTGGCAGTTTTTACGGCCATTCTTGCAGGCTATGGTGGGGGTCTGACAGGTGGTGGCCACACTGGAGAAGGATTCATGCAGGAAGGTGTTGAAGTCTTTGCAGCGTTTCGTGTATTTGTTGATGTTGTTCATTGCAGTGTCGCATCCCTGGGGTTTGGGCTGCACGTGCTGAGTTGCAAACCACTGAGCTGCGGTCATGTTGCTGGGCTTGGTACTGACTGGGACCTCAGCTAGCCACAGCCCCAGCAGCAGGAGCAGGAGCAGAGGGCTGAATCCTGTTCTGGCTGCTGCCATCTCTCTCAGGGGAACAGTCAGGATGGAGGGCTGGGTTTGCTGGGGACAGAGAACAAGAGGTGAGAAATTAGTCTTCCTGTATGCGCTCCTTGTATCTCATCACCGTTACCTTCCCCACTGCCTCCTTCTTCCCTCACGCAGGGGTCTCATCCCTTCTTCCCTGCTCTGGGTGCCCTTCTCACCCACTGTGACCCCATCCCCCTCACCTTGTATCCTGTCTTCCCTCATTCTGTCCTCCTACTCTTTGTTCTATCTCCTCTCCCTCAAGCCCCATCCTCTTTGTGCCCTTATCCATTGGCTCTGTGTCTCATCTACTCCATGACACCCCCTGGCCCCCGTGTCCCCACTCTGTGCCTCCATCCTGGCATCACTCTCCTCTGTCCTGTGTGTGTGTCCTTATCCCTTCTTCCTTCCTCTATCTCATCCCTCACTCTCATCAGAGCCTGTCCCTTCTCTGTCCTCTCTCCTCACCGAGGTCCCTCCACAGGTCTCACCTCCTCACTGAGTTCTCGTGCTTCTGCAGCTCCAGCTTAGCCCCTGTTTAGGCTGCCCCTACCTGCCACTGGCCTCAGATCACTTGCCTTTTAACTCCTTAAGAGCTGGCCTGAGCTACGTTGCTTCTGTTTGAGGGCGGGCTGGGGAGCCATCCTGGATCAGGAAATGAATCAGGTTCATGCCTTTCCACCTACATGTCCCAAATAAGTGGATACCTATGGAGCTAATGTACTTGCCTAAACAGGTTTGGCAATGAGGAAGCTTCAAACCTCATGCTCAAAGAATAGATTTGGCCCCCAGCCACATGGTTTTAATGACTTAATAAAGCACCTGACCCAGGTGTCAACCCCAAACGAATTTCAAGAGAGTTGCCATTTATCCCCCATATACACCTTTGGTTCATGATACCGGAAGAGCCAGTCCCTGCAGTGGTAAGGATGGCTTTTTCTCTGACCTGATGAGATGCAGAGAGAACAGCCTAGAATATTTGTATGATTTCTTGTCATCAGGACTTCCTACTTATCTTTTGGAGGAGATGGAGGAGACAGGGAAGTGGATGATTCATCACAGTCACGATGCCCAGCACCACCCCAACTCAGCTCACTGTGGTCGCTCACTCCTCTGGGCCCCTCAGTGCCAGGTGCTGAGCAGGGCCACCTGACTTTACCTGGAGAAGGCCCCCAACACCTTTCATCCCTCACTCTTTTCCTCCTTACTTTGTTAAAATTTGCAAAATTTAAACATCATCCAAATTTGAAAATGCCGTTGGGGGTGGCAGTTGCCTCATTCTGCCACAGGCCTTTATCTTGCAGGCCTTGTTCCTTGGGGTAGTTCTAGCTGTGTGGAAAGCCTGAGGTGGACTGGTCTGGGGGCTCTAGTGAGCTTGGCACAGGGCACTCAGGAGAACCGAGACGCTGAGGAATAGAATCATCACCATCTGTGGGTGGGAAGTCCCGGGAAACTGAGATGAACAAGAGTTTTGTTTTCAGGACTCACCTGTAAGTAGTAGTTGATCTCAGAATACTGAGTTCATGTTCATCCATGCAGTAAACACGTATGTATTGAGCACTATGTGCTGAGGTGCATAGATCAGTGAATAAAAGAGACAAACATCCCTACCTGTGGTGGAGCTTACATTCCACTGGGAGAAAGATAGTAAAAAATAAACATACACTTTGCTTGAAGTGATAATTGCTAAGGAAAAAGGTAGAACAAGAGGGAAGTTGGTAGGCAGTGATTTTTTTTCTTATTCAGCAAAGTGTATGTATTTCTTTTAAAATATTTAAATAATCTGGGGCGCCTGGGTGGCGCAGTCAGTTGAGCGTCCGACTTCAGCCAGGTCACGATCTCGGGGTCTGTGAGTTCGAGCCCCGCGTCAGGTTCTGGGCTGATGGCTCGGAGCCTGGAGACTGTTTCCGATTCTGTGTCTCCCTCTCTCTCTGCCCCTCCTCCGTTCATGCTCTGTCTCTCTCTGTCCCAAAAAAAAAAAAAAAGAGTTGAAAAAAAAATATTTAAATAATCTAAATCCAAGTTAGTTAACATATAGTTTAATAATGATTTCAAGAATAGAATTTAGTGACTTATCACCTAAATAAACACCCAGTGTTCATCCCAACAAGTGTCCTCCTTAATGCGCCTTACCCATTTAGCCCATCCCCACTCCCACAACCCTTCCAGCAACCCTCAGTTTGTTCTCTGTATTTAAGAGTCTCTTATAGTTTGTCTCCCTCTCTGTTTTTTTTTTTTTTAATTTTATTTTTGAGAGAGACAGAGATGGCGTGAGTGGGATAGGGGCAGAGAGAGATGGAGAGAGAGAGTCCCAAGCATGCTCCATGCCACCAGCACAGAGCCTGATGTGGGGCTTGAACTCACAAACCGTAAGATGATGACCTGGGCCAAACCCAAGAGTCGGTCACCTAACCGCCTGAGCCACCCAGTCACCCTTCCCTCTCTGTTTTTATCTTATTTTTGCTTCCCTTCCCCTTTGTTCATCTGTTTTGTTTCTTAAATTCCACATATGAGTGAAATTACATGTTTGTCATTCTCTGACTAAACTGACTTATTTCACTTAGCATAATACACTCTAGTTCCATCCACGTTATTGCAAATGGCAGGATTTCATTATTTTTGATTGCCAACTAATATTACATTGTATATATACCACATCTTCTTTATCCATTCATCTGTCGATGCACATTTGGGCTCTTTCCATACTTTGGCTATTGTTGATAGTGCTGCTATAAACATTGGGGTGCATGTGTCCCTTTGGCTCAGCATTTTTGTATCTTTGGATAAATATCTAGTAGTGAAATTTCTGGGTCGTAGAGTAGTTCTATTTTTAATTTTTTGAGGAACCTCCATACTGTTTTCCAGAATGGCTGCACCAGCTTTCATTCCCACCAGCAGCGCAAAAGAGATCCTCTTTCTCCACATCCTCGCCAACATCCGTTGTTGCCTGAGCTGTTAATGTTAGCCATTCTGACAGATGTAAGGTGGTATCTCATTGTGGTTTTGATTTGTATTTCCCTGATGATGAGTGATGTTGAGCATTTTTTCATGTGTCTGTTAGCCATCTGGACGTCTCCTTTGAAAAAACGTCTATTCATGTCTTTTGGTTAGGCAGTGATTTTTAAACAGGGACATTAAGGTAGGCGATGCTGGGACAAAGACCTGAAGATGAGAAAGTGAATTTGTGCTTATGTGGGGAACAGTGGTCCAAACAGAACAGCACTGCAAAGGCCCTAAAGCAGACAGATGCCTGGGTGTTGGAACAGCAAGGAGGCCAGTGTGGCTGGAGCAGGTGAAGGATGATCAGAGCAGGTGAAAGATGCGTCAGAGAGGGACCAGTGGCCAGATCATGGAAAGCCTCAGAGACCAGTAAAGGATTGTGACTTTTACTCTGCACACACTGGGGAGGCCCTGGGGTGGGGGTGTTCTAAGCAGAGGAAGTGAAAGGCCCTTGTAGATTATAACTGTAGCGAAGCCATGTGAACCTTCTTGATTGTAAAGTTTGTGTTCTGGTCTAGAAGTCAGAATTTCAAGTCGAGAAGAGGAGGTTTTTGTTTTGAGGGCGGTGGAACATGATTTTAGTAGATGGAGTGACCTGCTGAGGGTCAGGATGATTTTTGGAAGAAAAGGTGGTGTTGGAGATGGGAAGCACCAGTAGATGGCGACAGAGAACCAGGAGCAAGTTCACACAGGTCTCTGGCTCCTGTGCTCTGCCCTCAGCGAGACCTTGGCTGTGGAACAGCATTCACTGCTTTGTTAAGGTGCCCGAATCTTTGCAGTTTGAACTTCTGGATAGAGAATTATGCCTCTGCTGCTGTAGAAATGCAAATGTTTGGAAATAAAATTCATGGCTTAAAGCAGACTGTGGACAGAATGTGGATCAGCACAGGCCTGTCCAGCCCTGGACTGGAGGCAGGCTGGGGGGGGGGGGGGGGTAGGTAGGGGGGTGGGAAAGAGCTCATTTGAATTCCTAGCCAGGACTCCTCACTTCTCATTATTCTAGAGTGAGATGTTTCCAAACCACAACTTGCACTGCCCTGTGCTCTTGTGTTTTCCTGTCATTATAATTATCCTAGTTTGCTCTTCAAATCCATTATGCTGGGTTCTCCAGAAGGCCACCTTAGTGCTGCATGAAAGTAAAACACGGCCCTACTGTGTCTCAGGCCGAAAGGGAGAGACAGTAAAGGTTTAGGTTTGCACCCAAAAATTAAAGGGTTGAAACTACCATCTGTACAATTCAAGCTGAAACCCCTACTTTGCCTCAATTATTTGGAGAAGGCAGGTGATTTTGTTTATTTGCCCAAAGTATCCAGCTTCCAAGATCTGCTTCACTTTGCAGTCAATGGGATAATTTTGCCAGTTCTCCTATACCACATGTAAGGGGCAAGAGAAAAAGATGGAGGAAGGGGGACAAGATTAGGGAGAATAAGAAGGGTCAGGTATCAGGCCAAGGACTGATCAGAGAGTCTGGCAGAAGGGAAAAGAGAAAAATTAGAAAGGGGTGAGCAAGAAGACAAACTAGTGGGAGAAGATGGGAGGGAAGAAAACCCCTCACACAAGCAACCTCACCCCAGGGATATGAGGTAGCTACCCTCTGCTTTCTCATTCTATCACCGCAGCCACTGCTCTTTGCCCAACCACTCCCAGGCTAATGCCATGCTGCTGCATGTGTGTGTGTGTGTGTGAGTGTGTGTGTGTGTGTGTGTGTTTAAAGTCACTGGGGCGGGTGCTGTGAAAATCCCAGCAGTGCCAGGTGGACCTCTGCCTGTCTTCCCCACAGGACAACAGCTGCCACTTCCTCTCGCCTGGCTGAGAGGGGGTGAGGGGATCTGGCTGGGAGGAGGGGTGGGTCTGGATTGGTGCCCACCCTTCAGAGCCCGGCCTCTCCCCCTTCCGGAGTTCCACACAGCTTCTGGATACCGATGGAAAGCCTGTGAGAGTTTCCCTACAAGCAGGAGCAGATCCAAGTTCTGTTACCCTAATTTTATTGCTCCTATAGGATAAATAAAGGTAATGGGCTCATTTCTGTAGACAGGGAAAGTGAAACAAACAGCAAGTTAGGGTCAGATGTGGGACTTGCTTTGGGTCTTTGAATTCTCATGACCTTTCCTGGAACAGCTGTGGATCTGGAGGCGGCACGGTACTGACAGAGGTTGGAATCTTTATAGCTCCCAAACCAATGCTTTTAGACAAGCTGGGATGTAGGAGAGGGAGACCTGCTCCGGGGTTGAGAGGCCTCATTAGGTCACTCTATCTCGGGAGCCACTGGCAGTTCCCCCTTTATCTGCAGAATAAGATTCAAATTCTGCAGCCTGATATTCAAGGCCTGCCACAATTTGGCAAACCCATCTTTCGAAATTTGTCTCTGACTTCTCTTCCACCGAGAGCCTCAATTCTAGCCAAGCTGGTTTTGTCTATTTTCTTAAACATACCTTTCATAATCTTATCTCGGTTTAATTATTGACTGTTCCTTGAGATGCATCCCAAGGTCCCAGGATGACCCTCCTCTCACACAGAAAATTTGCTCTGATCTTCCCAATTCAGAGGGATCTTTCTCACCTCTAAATTCCTACAGTTAGGGGCACCTGGGTGGCTCAGTCAGTTGAGCTTCCTACTTGGGCTCAGGTCACAGGCTCACAGTTTCATGAGTTCGAGCCCTGCATCAGGCTCTGCGTTGACAGTAAGGGGACTGCTTCGGGTCCTCTGTCTCCATCTCTCTCTGCCCCCCACCCCCTGCCCGCCCCACTCTCTCAAAAAATAAGTAAACATTTAAAAATAAATTCCTACAGTTACTGTCTTCGAGATGTGTACTTTTCTGCCTTAAATCATTGGTTATTTCTTCACATTTATCATTTTCCACCAGTTTAGACTATCAATCTCCAGAAGACAAGGACCATCTGTTATACTTCTTTTGTACTTCTCACAGGGTGTAGCTTAGTGCCTTGCATATAAGTGATCTTAACTGATTTGATATCTGGGTTAGAAGGCATTCATTCGGCCCCTGGATGACCCCAGTCATGCGTGGGACCCCCAGCAACCTGCAGCATTGGTTGGCAGATGGAGGAACTGACAAGGCAGCTCCTGGACTTCAACCCTGGGGCTGAGGTGAAGTAATGACAAGAAGGTTGAGATGCATGAAGTGATCCCTTTGGGTTCAAGGACAACCCAGGAAGCACCCATGACCTGGTCTGCTTGTTGGAGGAATTTGGGTGGACAGGGCAAACAGTGACATTACTGAGATTGTGGTGAGCTCACTTTGGGCAGAATCTTGGGGTTCCTCTCATCCCAGGGAATCACCGTTGCACCTGCCACTCTAGCCAGCTGTTCTAGAAATGCTTACCACTAAGGAGAGGAGGTAGGAGAGAATGTGTAGAAGACTACAGGCAGAGAGTCATCTTGACAGGAAAAATGACTCAAAGTTATTTCAACGGTGAACTCTCAGTGCCCCTTTTGCTGGCAGAAAAACCCAGCACCACTAAAAGCAAAATCTAACAAAAACATTTCCAAGGTCTGCCTATTTACTGACCCTTTTCAATATATGAGGTATAAGTAATTCTGCCATTGTTAGAAAATCGGATTCACTCATTGGACCAGGGTTTTCTTTTCTATTTTTTTAAGTTTATTTTTTGAAAGTAATCTTTACACCCAATGTGGGTCTTGAACTCATGACCCCAAGATCAAGAGTCACATGCTCTTCTGACTGAGCCAGCCAGGTGCCCCAGACAAGGGTTTCTCAACCTCAGCACTATTTACATTTTGATCTTGATAATTCTTTGTTGTGGGAGCTGTCTTGTGCAACCGTGGATGTTTAGAGGCATCCCCTGGCCTCTTACCCACTAGATGCCAGTAGCCCCTTCCGGTTGTGATGATCAAACATGTCCCCAGAAATGACCAAATTACCTTCCCCTCGTTGAGAACTACTAAATTGGACATATGACCTTGAGCAAACTACTCTTTCTCTCTCAAACTTAGTTTCTTCATCTCTAGGGGAATTCTCGTGGATGTAAAGCCCAGAGTACTGAGGCAATGAATTCCACAAATCTCAGGCTGAGGGAGCAGATGAAACCATGACAAGGATGTCAGTGTGGAAGCAGCAGGGCTATGGATCAGCACCTCGAGGACAGGATTTTAAAGACCGGGCCTCTAGAACTACAGTCTGGAACCTGAAGGCCCATCATACATTTACCCCCTTTCCGAAGCCTTTGTAACATATGCTTATATGTGTGTCTTTCCTGCTGCATTATAAATGTAATCTGGGCTGGAGCTGTTTTATTTACCTTTGTATTGCCCCAACATTTGTCATAGTGCTTTTCAGAGGGTATTTAACAACTAAAAACTAAGTTCAAAAAATCTTAAGGTAATCCACACAGGGCCTAATAATAGAAAGCTTCATGAAGATGAAGCTTAAGTCAGGTGTCAGAGGGGGCTCTACACTGGCAGAGCGGGGATGGGGGGAGGTCACTTGGATCATTTGGGGAATATAAGGGGCTTTGCCAATATGGAGTTGGGGAAAAAGTGAGTCGGTGTAGAACCTAGGAGATAATATCCAGTTATAATTGTTTATACACTGTGTAATGGTTGAAAGTCATGTTCATGATGACCATCTCACTTTATTCTTGTAGTCTTATGAGGCAAGAAAGGTATTAGTCTCATTTTATAGATGAGGAGGCAGAAATTCCGTAGGTTATCTATATCAGGTACCGAAGTCTCTCCTCTACAATGTGCTGTTCCATTTCTGTAACTGTGTGTGCAGAGATGAGTGGTGATAGGTGGGTAATGAATGAAGGAAGAAGAAGACCAAGGGCCATGACAAGCCCTTTCCTCTTCTCAGGGAAGCTGCAGCCTTGAGCAAATAGGGAACAGGAGGCACGCTTTGAGGTGGGGACCACAGCAGCAGACTTCCTCACAACAAAGATATGAGTCAGCCAGTCTCAGGAGCCACCCTGCATGGCTCCCACTTGGTGCTGGCTTGTAGACCCAGACTGAAGGATACAGGCGAGGCACCTGCCTGTGTAGGCTTTTCCTTCACTCACTTGGCTATGCACACTTCCCTGGGGAGGTCTTCCAAGCAGAGGCTTCTTAAACAGGAACTCTGGGTTGAGTCTTCACATGAGCTAGCTCAGTGGAGGTGATGGGGGCAAGAGTGGGAGGAGGAGAGGAACAGTATCAGGGGTAAAGGAGGTGGCATGAACAAGGACAAGGAGGTGGAGGGTGACACAAAGGGGGAAACAGTTGGGGATGGGTATGCAGTTGGAGACATGGCAGGGGTCAGGTCATGGAGAGCCTTCTGTCTGTCCTATGAGACACAGAGCCTTACTGGAGATGGAGAGCATGTGGTGTCCAGGAAAGGGGGGAGTCTGAGGAGGGGCAGAGATAGGGATGGAAGGGACAGGTTCTTAGTGTTAGATAAGACTGTCAGGACTGTGGGACTGATGGACTCATGCTCCTATTAAGTACTCACCATGTGCCAGGCACTAAGCTACAAGCTCTTGATATACATCTTAATGAATTCTAATACTGCCGTGAGGTATATAAAGTATTACCCCTATTAATAGATGAAAAATTGAAGCTGATAGTGTTTTAGCAAACTTAGATTGGAGATACACAGCCTGTAAGCAGCAAAGCAAGGATTCAGCCAGGATTTCTGGTCTCTTTTACTCAAAAGCCTTGCTCTTACCCACCTTGCAACCACAGGTGGGGTCAGGGAGAATGAGGGGTCTAGGATCACCTGTGACAGAGGAAACAGAGACAGACAATACAGGAGGAGAAGCAAGTTGTGGGGAGGATGGGTTCAGTTTTGGACTTCAGTTCATGCTTCCAGGAAGAGCAAGGCTAGGGGGAACATGAACAAACAATGCCAGTACCCCGACACCTCCAGTACTCTGCACCACCCCCAAATTACCCATTGGCCTTGGAACACTCAGGGGTCTGTATTCTGACTCCTCCATCCCATTCTTCCTACTAGGAGGCCCACAACCCAGACAACATCCTACAGGGAGGCAAGGCTGAGAGGCATGTGGAAGTCAAGGACAGTGGCTGGCAGGCTCTAGAGGGCTAACTCTTTAGTTCTGATGAAGGGGCAGGTATTGACGAAAAGAGGAGTCCGGCCCTTTCCCAGCATGACAAACTACATTGAGAGTCTGATTCTCTGGACTCAGATGGCCCATACTTCCTCAAGTCCAACTCAACCTGTGTAACCCAACTTGACAAGCCTGAGGCTTCAGGGTCAGTGTGCTTCAGTTTCCAGGAGTGCTCTGACTCTGACAGGGCCTGAAGTTACAGGTGAGGGAGCTGGTGTGACAGTGTGATTGTGACTGGTGGGAAGGTGATGATGGGGACTGTGGGGAGTCCACAACGAGGTCTCTGATTCTCAACCCAGCACTCTAGAGGGAGGCCCTTGAGTGCATGTGTGGCCTCCTGGGCCACGGTGAGTGGGATGAGTGGCAGACCCTCTGTTCTCTGAGGGTTAGGAACAAGCAGCACCTTGTTCCTCAGAAACACAACAGTGTTTTCCTCCTTACCTTTCCGTAGAGAGGGATCTATGGACCAGAGAAAACATCAAAGAAAGCCCAAGAACGTAGGGCCTTTTGGCAGGGAGCTGGAACTAAGTGTTCTGATGACAGCAGAAAGGAAGGGACCAGACAGCAATGTCCCTATCCTCCCACCCACCCAACCCCCTCAGTCCAGGGGCTCTTCAAACTCAGGGGACGTGCCCTCCTCCCAGACTGGTCTTTATCTAGAAATTTCTGGCCTCTTCTCACCTTTGGGCTGTCTTTGGCTCCAGGCAAGAATTCCTGCTCCTGTCCCACTGGTCTTCCAGCTCCTGCCCTTTCTCCAGAGCAGTCAGAGAATTGTGCTTCAGCCTGTTCCTTCTGTCCCCTTTGCATTTTTTTTACCGGAAAGGTTGACCAGAGCCAGGGATGATTGGGAAGAGTCACTCACCCAAGGACCAGTTGGACCTCTTCTTCTGTAAGTGTTACAGCTCATGGACTGGCTGAGGCTGGGACCCCGAGGTGGACCAAGGGAGTGGGGGGAATGGCTAATATAAGGTGGACAACCAGCAAGTGTCTCCTCTCTCTGGGGCATGAGGATTTGGGCTAGGTGATATTTGAGATACAGTACAGCTCTTAGGGTATAGGGGAAGGCTGCGGGGACACTGGAGACTGTGGGAAGGGGCAGACAGCCACTCTAGGCCCACCTCTGCCTCCAACCACCTTAACTCTACCAGCAGGAGGAATGGCAGTAGCTGTGGCCTGGCTTGTGGTTCTCCAGCTTGCTTTCGGTCCAGCTCTGGTTGTGGACATCAAGATGCAGATTGCCATCAAGGACTTCCACATGTTACACGTCGATTATCCCAGGGTGCACTACCCAAAGGGCTTCCAGGGCTACTGTAATGGTCTCATGGCCTATGTACGGGGCAGAAAGCAGAAGAGCTGGTATTGCCCGCAAATCCATTATATGGTGCATGCCCCCTGGAGAGAAGTCCAGAAGTTCTGCAAGTACAGTGAGAGTTTCTGTGAGAATTACAACGAATACTGTACATTCACAGAGGACTCCTTCCCCATCACGATCTGTTCTCTGGCCCCTAATCAGCCGCCCACCAGCTGCCACTACAACAGCACCCTAACCAACCAAAGGCTCTACCTGCTCTGTTCCGGAAAGCGTGATGCGGAACCGATAGATATCATTGGTGTCTACTAGGAAAGGGAGGCTTTCGATTTGAACCACCCCCTACTGCCACCATACACCAGCCTGTTCCCATTCCCAAACCTCTGATTTCTGATACAAGGCTTCCTCCCTGACTTCAAAGGCAGGCAGGGCCCCCTCCCAAGAGACCAGGGAAGTAGGACCAATGTCCAGAGCTTCAGTCATCATGCAAATTCATACTGCCTTGTAGACCCTTTCCAACTTGTTTACCTCCTCTTTTCCCCCGTCATCTTCCTTCTCCCACAGACAGCCTTACCCACCCAAGAAGCTGACTGTGTCCAGTTGGCAGTGATGGTCCTTCCACTGGGCCAGATCCTGAATCCTGGATGGAGGCCCAGAGCCTCAGCTCACACCATGACAACAGGCACCCAGCTCCATGTCTCAACTCCCCATCCCCACTACCCTTCTCTCCTCAGCTGTCCCCATCTCCCTTATGATTCTCTCCACTCACTCACCTACATGGTAGGTACCTCTAGCTAGAGGTCCTCCCCAAGACCCTTAGAGTCTTTCTAGCCTCACTTCTCCAGAATGCCCCTCAGTCCCCAGTCTGTTCTTCTCTACGAAATCATTGCTCTTCTCTCCATGTAACCTGTTCTTTCTTCTCTCCTTCTACCACAGAGCCCAGGGTAGTTTCTCCCCTACACTCCCCTCCTTTAGTCTCCCTGTATTCCTCTCTCTGACTTCTTTTCCTTCCATTCTTCTCACTGTGGCTCACTGGAGTTTCAAATGATCTTCTCTGACCTGTTACCCCCAAGATGACTGCATCCCTTTCCTTCCCAAAGGTCTTCCTGACAACCCGCCCCCCCTCCAGTTACAGGATCTGCCACTGACAAGACAGGTGTGAGGTGAGCCTCGCTGTGGTCACAGAAGGTTTTAAAACCACACCTTGAGTTATAGAAGATATAACCACTGGATGAAACTGGGTGAAGGATATGTGGGACCCCTCTGTACTATTTTTGCAAACTTCCTGTGAATCTATAATTATTCCAAAATAAAAATATAAAAATATATCTGAAGCCATTCTGATTTCATTCCTTTTTCTTCGGCACACAAGCACTCCTGCTCTGGGAGTCCTGGAGGCACTCACCTCTGGCCATCTTCCTGGGCTACCCTTAGCAGTCAGTGGGATTTTCTGTTCCATGTCTCCAACACCACCTGGGCTGCAACAGGGGAGGGAGGTGGAGGGACAGAGAGGGGTCTAACAAGTGGTGTCTGGGTCATACTAGGTCCAATCGGGAATTGCTACTTCCCTTTGGGAGATAAGAAGGGTGGATACCAGAAATGTATGAGTGCAAGGAGCAAATGCTTTTGCCTCCACATCTGGTTTATCTCTTATCCCCAAATATATTCCTCAGCTCTGTTCTTAGACGCAGTTGTAGAGGGGAATGCTAACCTAGGGCTGGGAGGCATGAGGTTAACTAGAGAAAGGGTGCAGAACTCAAAACCCTGACTCCTGGGGTCTTCTCTTCTCTCTCTCTGCACCAGTGGGTCTATCTATCCCTCTCCCTGAAGGAAAGACAGAGCTCATTGGCTGATGCACACACAGATGTTTATTGTTCCCTACGCTCCTCCGTGGTGTGTAAGATGCTGGGTCGAGGACTAACTGACCCTAGTTGTTGAGGCTACTTCTCATTTGCTGCTCTTCTTATCATAGGTGCCAGCACCCTTATAGCCACTCACATAGCCTGACTTGTCGGTCATCTCTTCCCGTCCTGCGATGCCTTTGCCTTTGCCACTCTCGTCAAAGCGCTCCTTGTGGGTGCCGGTGTACTTGCTGGTGTCTGTCAGCCGGCTCACTCCACCCACTGTTGTTGCCTCCTGCAAGCCAGAGGATGATGGGTCTGATCCTTCTCTCTTCCCCTTTGCTGTCACACCCCTTCTCTAAAGATGGACTTTGGTTCTACTAGGACCCAGTGCTCTATTCTACTGTTGGCATGGGGCTGCTTTCTTTAGGGCCCAGATGCAGCCATGGGTAGGAACGTGGCAAGAGCCATCCACTCACGAGGGTGGAGGAGTCTGGTGTCTGGGAATGAATGGGGTGTGTATGGAGTTTTCTGCTTCCAGAGGAGCTATTTTGACCAGGCTGCAGCCAGAGGACTTCAACCCCAGACCCAATATGCAAGGTCCCTCCAAGTGGGAGGGCCCTATTTGAAACCTAGAATAGAAGGGGCTTTAAATAGAGAGGGGACAGGGGGCACCTGGGTGGCTCAGTCCATTAAGCGTCCTATTTTGGCTCAGGTCATGATCTCACGGTTTGTGAGTTAGAGCCCTGCATTGGACTCTGTGCTGAGAGCTCAGAGCCTGGAGCCTGCTTTGGATTCTGTATCTCCCTCTCTCTGTGCCCCTCCCCTATCATAGTCTCTCTCTCTCTCTCTCTCTCTCTCTCTCTCTCTTTCAAAATTAAATAAACATAAACAGAGAGGGGACAAATAGAGAACAGACGGTGGGTGGGAGGCAGGAGGGCAGATATTATATCTTATACAAGAGTGGGAGGAGGAGTGGGGATCAGATACCAAGTCTTTTGCACTCAGTGTACCCCCAGAGCCCTCTGGACACTTGGAAACAAGGCTTAACTTTATTATTAAAATAGATGTGGACCCTTCTCTCAGCCACAGTCTCTTCATCCCTGAAATTACTAGATGATCTCTAAAGTCTGTTCCAATCCCAACAGTGCCCCAGAGACTTTCTGCCTTGTCTCCCTACAGTATTACTAACGACAGAGGTTAGGGACATTGGAAGGGGGAAGGGAGATAGGAGCAGCAGGGATTTAGAGAAGTAGAGTCAAGGGTTAGGGATGAAGAATGTCACTCACAGTAACACCAGTGGTAGCTGGATCCTTGCCTTCCATGAGTTTATAAATGTTTTCCAGAACTTCATCTGGCTTCTTGTCTTTGAATCGTTTCTGGCCCAGCTCCTTCATTGCTTCCTGGAACTGCTGAAATGTGATGGTTCGGACATTCTTGGCTCTGGTCAGTCAGACAGAAATCCAGGAACTCTGGAACATGAATTCATAACCTTCCAAGGCCCAACCCTTCCCTGACTGAGATTTGGTCTCTTGACACTGAGGGTCCTGGGACAGGGAACAGCACAGGACCAGGTACCCAGCAGGTGCTCAGTAGACCCATTATTGTGTCCTCCCACATGAACCTTTCTAGGTCCCACTGCCTTGTGTGCCTGGCCCCCATCTCTGGCCCCTTACTTGACTTTGCTGAATACGATGTCCACATCAGTGGAGGTGACTATCTTGCCATCCATGATGCCACAGTCTTTGCATAGCTTGGAGAAGTTCTTATTGTTCATTTCAGTGCCACTGCTTGATGATTCTCCAAAGACAGCAAACCGCTGGAACGTTTTCTCTGCTTCTGATGCCATGATCAACTGGAGGTGGGGGAGGGCCGCAGGGAGGAAGACTTGGGGGTGAGGGAGGAGGAGAAGGGATGACTGAGGAGTAATGAGGATGGGTGTTAGTCAACAAAATAAGAATCAGCAACAGGAACAAAGTCCCTCCTCCCTGTTCTTCTCTTTCCTTTCCCCCCATCGCTCCCATCCCCCCTACTGTTCCCAGCACCAGGGATACTAGTATGGATCCTACATACTGAATAATCACCACTACCACCCAAGTCTTCACCACTTTTGTGCACCTGAGAGTAGCTGGATGGTGTCTGCCCCTTCTCAGCCTTTGTTTATAAGTGTGTGCAGATATGTGGGAGCCAGCTGGTTGGGGAGACTATGTGGCAATGGGGAAATAGGAGAGGAGAGGGAAGCTTCTATGACCTCAGCAGTGTTCATGTGACATCAGCTTGAAGCTATAGCCTGTCTTGGGAGAGGGGTCCTTCATTTCCCCACTTTGCATTGAGCAAGTTGCCACCCTTCTGATCTTTCCAGCTGATCAAACTTCCCTGATCATTCCCCCCAGCCTGACCCAGTCCTCTGGGTCCTGGTCAGATTGGTTTATGGTCTGTCGCACAGTGCTGAGAGGGGCCCAGGGAAGAGGTTAATGGAAACAGGTTGGCATCAGTCCAGCAGTGCCCTCCTTTCTAGTCTCAAGTCCAAGTTAGTGACCAACATGGAGAATCCCAGTGGCTTTGACACACCAACCTCAGTAGGAACTTTAATGTTTTTTTAATGTTTATTTTTTGAGAGGTGGGGAGGGGCAGAGAGAGAGGGAGACACAGAATCTGAAGCAGGCTCCAGAGTCTGAGCTGTCAGCACAGAGCCCGACACGGGACTTGAACTCACAAACTGTGAGATCATGACCTGAACTGAAGTCAGACTCTTAACTGAGCCACCCAGGCGCCCCCACAAAACTATTTTTTATCCATTAATCCTGCTCAAGAATGCTCTAAGGATCTTCAGTGACAAGACAAAAAAAACAAAAACAAAAACAAAAACTGTCAAGGACTTTCACACTTGGCCCATGCTTTTATCAAACATCACCTACCTCTCATCAATATTATTCTTCATCTGGGGGCCATAATGACTTTAGAGGCTAGCTACCTCATGGTTGAAAGAGAATAGCCTTGGAGTGGGATGAATCTGGGTGGGGATTTGAGTCCTAGATTTGTCATTTACAGCACTGGTTGGTTGGCCTTGGGCAAATCACTGAAGCTTCTGTTTCAGAAATGTCTGAGCTGCAGTTCCTCACCTGTACTGTGTAACAATAAAACTTACCTTATAGTATTGTGGGATGATATATGGAAAGTACCTTGCACCTACTAGCTACTATTCAATTCTTCCGAGTAACTTGTGTATTTCTTCTCCCAAGCTTTCCCTCTTGCTCTTTTCTTCCTGGACAGAACGTTCCTTTCTCCCACTCAAATACCCTGTGGTTGTACTCCTCATGGGTGGTACACTCTAGGAAACAACAACAAAAACCCTTTTCCTCTGAATTATAGCAAAATAATGGTTCTTAGTCTGTGGGCTGCAGTCTCCTGGGGAGAGGATTTCTGATTTATTGCAAGGGACCCTGGGATTTATATGTACAGAAAATATTGTCAACTGAATAAATAGCACACTTTGCACATGTAGATATCACTACATACATAGGTATTAGGAATATCAGAATTCCGTACAAACGGCGGAGACTGACTGGCTTGGTCTGTGCAGCACGCATGTGACTCTTGATGTTGGGGTTGTAAGTTCTTTGTAGTTTGAGCCCCACATTCGGTGTAGAGGGTACTTAAAAATAAAATCTTAAAAAAACAACCTTACTTAAAAGTATTGTTGAGGGGCGCCTGGGTGGCTCAGTCGGTTGAGCGTCCGACTTCGGCTCAGGTCACGATCTCATGGTCCGTGAGTTCGAGCCCCGCGTCAGGCTCTGGGCTGATGGCTCAGAGCCTGGAGCCTGCTTCTGATTCTGTGTCTCCCTCTCTCTCTGCCCCTCCCCCATTCATGCTCTATCTCTCTCTGTCACAAAAATAAATAAATGTTAAAAAAAATTTATTTAAAAAAATAAAAGTATTGTTGAATTCATGGTTTGTCTCCGTCAAGGGATACTAAAACCATCAAGCGGTAATGGAAATCTCTCATCTCCCACTTGAGAAGAATGGGAAACACTTGGCACAGGATTTTTTGTCTAAACAATTAATCTTCTATAGACATCATTTTTCTTAACTTTCTGTCTTTATTCCTTCTTCCACCTACTTCATCATATGCTTCTAGAACGGATATGACCACCCTTCACACTTCTTTGAATTGCATCTATACAGTGGCTGGCACACAGCAGGCTCGCAAAACTGTTGCTTAACTGAAGGTACAGTTTGAAGCTGCTTCTGGCCCAAGAGAAGGGAGTTAGAGATTACTCTGGTTGGGCGACTTATGGCTGGGCTGGGACCTACCCTGACAAAGGGAACCCTACCTTAGGGCAGAACCAGCCTCATTTCTGCCTGCAGGAGCTGAGACCCCTAGGCCCCGGAAGCAAACAGATCCCAGTGGAAATTTCCCACCTCCTGCCCGCCCCACGCCCCTGCGTAGGCCCCTTATCAGGTTCCCCCTGAGTCATCCTGACCCAGAGACGAATTTAGATGCTGGAACCTCCAGGTCCTTCCCTCCCCCACTCCAAGACAGACTACTTTGTACACATCAGAGAACACTGCAGGCGGAAGCTCTAGGCATTCTTTCTTCCCCAGCTCCTGGGGGGCTGGTAAGACCTCTCTCCTGCCCTACACAGCTCTGTCTATGATCCTAAGGCCAGCAAGCTTTTCCTTGTCCAGGAGAGTGTTAAACTGGCGTTCAGAGGGGAGAGGGGACTAGGCAAGCTGCCAGGGTGCCCAGCCTCTGGGCCAGTTTCTGAGGGAAACAGTTATGAAGAGGGTGGGGGGAGGGAAATGAGGAAAACTTCGATGTTCCAAATTGGGAGAAGGTTCCGGGGTCCTTTAGATACGAGGTTGTTGAGACCAGGGGTTTGATCCTGACCAGTTCTCCTACTCTGGGTCACCTCCTCCCTCTTGGCCCCTCCTTCTTTCCAATAGACCCTGCCAAGCGGGGATGAAAGGGGCATTGATGTTCCTTGGATGGGAGGGGGTTGTGGGTGGTGAGGGGGGTGGGGGGGTGGTTCCCAGGCAGGAGGGGGGAGGGCAATTTGGGGGTCTTGGGGGGGGCAGCTTGTGCTGGTGTTGCGGTTGGCAGCTCCAGTTCCATTGGCCATTGTTCCCAACTGGCCTGCCGCCCAGCCCCCGAAATGGTAACTCAGGAACCAGGCTGAAGGAAGATGGGGTGAGAACCCTGGTGGGGTGGGGGCGCTGGAAGGGTGCAGGTGGGGAGGAATTCAATCTGGTTTCCTTTTGTCTAAGACAATTTAGGAACCCCTCGGCCACCCAACTATCCCATTCCAGGTGGCCTTCCTCTAGGGGCACAGGGAGGGTGCATCTAGGGTGGGGCTCGGATGGGGCTAGTGAGCAGTCTAAGACCGCAAACCCACCCCAGGCCCCGAAAGCGACACGCAGCAGTCTCTGAGAAAACACCGCCTGGGCACTGAGATACAGCCGGGCCGAGCCTGTCTCACCCTCCTCCTCTGGGCCGGACTAGGAGGGGTTACCGCCGAAGCCACAGGGTCTCTTGGGTTCCAGCCCGGGACACAGCGTCCTCCCCAAGCCCCTACTCCACCCCCGCAGAGTTAACTCCGCCCCCACGCCTGTTTACCCTAGAGTCAGAGCCCCTGGGGGTCCCTGGCCCCTCCTCCGTCCCCCCTTGGGGCCTTGACCCGGGAGTCCCCGTTGGCCATCCTCGCCCCCCCCTCCTGCGATCTCCCTCTATTTATAGCGGCCCCCCGCATTCCCCGCCCCCCCTCCCTGCCTTGTTTTCCAACTTCTCAGCAGCCGAGAGCTGGCGTCGGGACGCAGCACAGAGAGGAGGTACCAGGACCCTGGGCACCCCGAAGTTGAAACTCCTGCGCCCTCGAAGACCCCCACCCCCACCCGTCGGTGCTAGCACACCTGCCCCTCCCAGCGGGCGAGACCCTCGCCTCCTCCGCGGCGATCCCCGCCCACCTCCTCCTTCCTTAACCTAGCTCTGTTTACGGGCAAGCGGAGTCGAAATCGTGGGGTGTCAGCACCCTGGGTTCGTCTCCCCCCTACCCGTCCTCATACTGGGTCTGGGGGCGAAGGAAGGAACCACAGTGCGATAGGCAGATCCAGGTCACGGGTGGGGGCGGTGTGGAGGGCAGGCGTGAGGATCCCCTGCAGGACTAAGGGATCCCCGCACACCCCACAACCGCTCGGTTGCGGGGGGATAGCGTGGGGAGCGCGAGCAGAACGCGGAAGCACCCAGCAGTTTGCTTCCCTTAGGGTACCCCTCGGGTCCCCAGCCCAGCCCCTCCCTGAGCGGCAGACAGCCTGGGGCGGGATAAAGGGGGGGGGCGTGTTTACTGGGGGTCTGGGGCGGATCTGCAGGGAGCTGTCGGCCCGTGGGCGGGCTGGGGCGGGCCGGGGGCGGGTCTGTGGGGAGCCCGAGCCGGGCGGGCCGGAGAGTCAAAGGCAAGTGAAGGTGGAAGCGGCCGCGGCGGCAGCAGGTAGGGGGAGGGGCGGGCGAGGGGCCGCAGGGCCTGGATGGCGCCAGTCGGGCCGGTGGGCGGTTTGATCCCTATCCCTCGGAGCCAACCGCTCGGGGGAAGGGGCCCGCAAGGAGGGGGCGCTGCGCTGCGGCTCACAAAGGCGGAGGCTCCGCGAGCGGCAGGGCGTGTTTGGGGCGTGCGCGAGGTTGTGTCCAGGGTCCCGGGCGCTCCGCGCCGGCCGCGCTAGGGTGTCGATCCCCACGCGGACGAGCAGCGTAGGTGCGGACGGGTGCAGGTCCGGGTCAGTCCCATCCTTCCTACCCATCCCTTCCCAGCTGGCGCTCGGCCCTTGCGGGTCGTCGGGGCGGGAGGGGCGGGGGGGGGGTGCTGGGAGGAGACTGTGGGGCCGCCCTCCCTTCCCTTCTCCGCTCGGGGCACCCACACCGAGACTGGGTGGAGGAGAGACTCGAAGGCACGAGGCTTTTTGAATTTCATTTTTAAACGTTTAAATGCGAAACAGTCATGCTCAGCTATCCTCATCTCACTTGAGAGCTGTCAAAAACCTTGAGGATCCCCTAGTTCCCCCTTGTAGTTTGCAAATAGGAAATTGAAGCCAAGAGAAGTAACTGAGTGGGCCAAGGTCACACCCTCAGCGACAGAGCCGGGACTAGAATCCAGAGGTTCCGACACAAGCCACGCTCTTTCCTCCACATCAGCACTTCCTTCTCTCCTCCCCCAGCCTGGGCTGATACCTGCTCTCCGTGTTGCCCCGCAGGCCCCTCCAGCCTGTATTGATTCTAGCTGAAGCCTAGAGAAGACATGTTCATTGGACTCAGGGGTACAGATTAGGGAGGGTTAGTGACCTGGGGAGGGTGGGTGACCCAGGTAGTCTAGATCTTGGCTGAGGCTTTCTGTCCCTAAAAGACCCAGCGTCTGTCTCCCGTGTCATTCACCTCATTGCCTTGTTTTCTCAGACCCCTGAGCCAGGAGGGGAGAGAACCCTGACCCCTAACCCCACTGCATCCAGCCAATAGGAGCCCAGTAAGTGACCCCACCCCCAGGCTGCACAGGTGTTCTGCTCCTCACCAGCCCCACTAATGTTGAATGTATGCTAATTTATTCACAATGGGGAGGGAGGGAGAGTCTTGGAAGGAAGGGAAACATTGGGTCAGTTGGATACAGGTGTCCCTTGTTCTTCTTTTCTTTCTTTCCCTCTCACCCTCTTGGTCTTGGTACTTGGGTCATTTTTAACCCCTTTCCCTTTGAGCTGCTGACCTTGAGGTTTAGTTGAAGGTCACAGTTAATTATGAACTCTCACTACTCTGTTCCTTAGTATCATTGGCGTACCCAGTCACTGAGCCATGAGATTCATCCCTATATAACTCTGGGAGTGTGGGGTGGCCCCTAAATATAGCACGGGAAACCGGAGCTACACTCCTGCCCCACCCTGGTATTTCTATGCATGACAGGAGAGGGGGGTCTGGAGGTGTGGGTGTTGAGGGGTAGCCAGAGGGATGGCCAGTCTGAAGAGAAGTGGTATCCTAAGTCCTCTGCCACTAGCCTGCCTTTCCAGTGGCCTGGACATGGAGCTGGGGGCGAGAAAGGCTTGATGTGTGCTCCCTCTCCTAGGGCCCTTTGCACCCTACACTGTCCTGGGCTGAGAGAGGGAGCCAGGTGTATGAGATGTGCAGGGGTGGAGGCAACCTCCCCAGTTTTGGTGTTTCTTCATCCTACCAGGACACCATGGCGGAGCTGCAGGAGGTGCAGATCACAGAGGAGAAGCCGCTGTTGCCAGGGCAGACGCCCGAGGTGGCCAAGGTCAATAGAGACCCTCCGACTCCCAGACCTGAAGTCCAGGCCTGCGGGCATCCCCCTCGCCTCCTGCCTTCCCAAATCCATGATCTCTTTCTAACCCACACCCCTGTTTTCTCCACCTGTACCCATGTCTCTCCCCCATACACCACAATGGGAGTCAGGCCTTTGTCCTGTCACTGCACTAACCTTCATCCTCTCCATGTCTCTTTTTGTCATCTCTTTCTGTCTTTCGTCTCGGTTGGTCTCTTTGCCTTTCTTTATCTGTGCCTGTCTTTCCATCTATGACTCTACATGGCTGTGTGTGTCTTCGTGTGTCTGTCTGTGTGTGTCTCTCCAGGAGGCTGAGTTAGCTGCCGGAATCCTCCTGGACCAGGGACAGGTAACAGCTTGGGAGTAGTCCCAGGGTGGGAGGAGGGGTTCTCCTGTCTCCCAGTAGGGAGAGGACTGCTACCTGGCTCTTTCTCCCCTCTCTGCTCCCTTTCCTTCCATTCCAGTCCTTTCCCTTTCCCATCTCTCCCTTTCCTTCCTTTTTCCTCCTCCTCAGAGTTCCTTGGTGCTCTCCCAACTTTTAGGATTCTTTTCCACCCTCTGAATCATCTTCCACTGTTTTATTTACCTGAACCAAAGTCTTGCTGATCCTATTTCTAAATCTTTGTTCCTGTCTCCTTGCTTTGCCCCTCCCATACCTCAACTCCCCGACTTTTGACTTTGACTTTTGTGGGCGTCCTTCTCTTGCCTCTTTTTCCTCTCAGCCTGACTCCTCCTGATGGTGACCTGTTTTTCTGCAGACTCACTCTGTGGAGACACCTTATGGCTCTGTCACTTTTACTGTCTATGGCACCCCCAAACCCAAACGCCCAGCGATACTCACCTACCATGATGTGGGACTCAATTGTAAGGACCTCACCTTCCCCTCCTACTCCTTTCTGGGAAGAGGCTGGTGGGAAGGATAAAACCCTAAGGGATGGGGAAGGGTCAGCACCCATGTGGCATGTCAAGGGGAGGTTCTGTCCTTTGACTATGGCATAAAAGAAAGAGGGCGGGTTCTGACTTCGGGTTGCTTTTCCCTGGCTGATTCTACCATCGGGGTGATGGGGATTCTCTTTAGATAAATCTTGCTTCCAGCCACTGTTTCAATTCGGAGATATGCAGGAAATCATTCAGAACTTCGTGCGAGTTCATGTGGATGCCCCTGGAATGGAAGAGGGGGCTCCTGTGTTCCCTTTGGGGTGAGAATTAGCTACCTCCCTCCTCACTGGGCTGTGAGGCACAGGGGGTGTGGGGAAGAGTGGACTCGGGAGGAGGAAACAGTGGAGATTCCGGGAAAGGATAGATAGGACACCCTGAGGTGCGGGGCAGCGGGGACAGGTTGGTATTTTTCTTAACATTCTTCTTTTCCCCAGATATCAGTACCCATCTCTGGACCAGCTGGCGGATATGATCCCTTGCATCCTGCAGTACTTAAAGTGAGAAGCCTGGGTACCCCTCCAAACTGTAGTTCTCTGTCTGGCATAATGGGGCCCTTAGAACTCCTGTGTCCACCAGGGTTCCTAGACGGGTTGTGGTCTCTATCCTAGATATATCCTTCCTCCTCCATGCCTCCACCTGACTGTTGAGAGGAAGGGGTAGGTTTGGAAATGGACTTGAATCAGCTGAGTAGCCCTAATGGATAGAGGCAGGAAAGGGAGGGATTATGTGTGGCCCTGCCTTAGGCTGAGGAGGGGCTTCTCTGATTCAGAAGGTCGGAGGAAGTGGAGGGGTGACATAATCTCAAGGAGCCAGATGGACTTGTCTTTCCCTCCTACTTCCCCTCCTCCACACACACACACACCTGTGATCTGGAGGCCTCACACCCTGAGTATGAGGGAGAGAGGGAGAAGGAAGGGAAAGACAGGTGAGCCTCTGTGGTATGTATGCTGAGTGCGGAGGACTCCCGGCTTGGCTTTTCCTGGGCACCCGGGCCATGGGCAGCTCCAGTTTGCCTTGTTGGCTCTGTTTCCCCCATTGTCCCTGTTGTTCACTGAAGTTGTTTTTTTTTTTTTTTTAACATCTTGCTTCAAGTTCCCTTCTTCCCGGTTTCTCACGAGGAACCAGGAACTAAAACAGAACAAGTTGAACTAGCTCTTGAGAATTGAGAATGGACACAGAGCTATGTAGGAAAACAAGCGTCTGGTTGTTTGGGGGATGGGTGTTTCTTTTCAAGACCCTGGCTTCCCAAGAGAGCTGAAGATAGACTTCAGGGACCTACACTGATTACCAGTGTCAATTGTTAGCTCCCTGGCGCCTTCCCTTTTAGCACCCCTCAAGGGAAGATGGTGTTCTGTCCTTTGTGCATGTGGCCTTGGGAGAGAGGGTGAGGAGTTTGAAAAGCCAAAGTTTTGGACACCAGGGCCCATTAGACATGCATTTCTCTTTCACAGTTTTTCCACAATAATTGGAGTTGGTGTTGGAGCTGGGGCCTACATCCTGTCACGATATGCTGTAAGAAATAAAAACAAAAACAAAAACACAAAAGCAACCCAGACAAGGTTTAAGGCCCATGGCAGACTGATTAGGAGAGTGTGGTTTAATAGTGTGTGTTTGTGGGGAGGGGGTGGGGGGCAGGCCCCATGGGACCCTAAGACTGGCCGGAGCTCAGTGGGAAGGGATAAGGCCCTGCCCAGCCTCTGATTCCCTATCCTCCTGCTACTCCTCAGCTTACTCACCCGGATACAGTTGAAGGTCTTGTCCTCATCAACATTGATCCCAATGCCAAGGGCTGGATGGATTGGGCAGCCCACAAGGTTTGGAGGAGCCTGTGTGTTGATGTCTGGGGGGGGTGGGGCTTGTGTAGGTCCAGTTAGGCTCTACTAGCATAACTGCTTGGCCTGTGAATGTCAAGAAAGGGGAGTGGAGCAGGGAAGATGTGTGTGTCACTTTGTAGCCTGGGTTTCTTCTCCTCATGGTATCCTGAGCTTGCTCACCTGCCCTTTTTCCTCATAGCTAACAGGCCTCACCTCTTCCATTCCGGAGATGATCCTTGGACATCTCTTCAGCCAAGTAAGTGGTTGTGGAAGCTGGAGGAAGTAGAGGGGACCTTAGGGTCTTGAATGCTTGGGGTGACTCCCTTAACTGGGACGGGATCTGGGGAGGGAGGAAAGCTTGGCTCTTCTCATCCAGTAACTGTTGACTTCTTTTCTCAATCCTGATTTTTTTTCCTCTTCATTCCTTCAGGAGGAGTTGTCTGGAAATTCTGAGTTGATACAAAAGTACAGAAATATCATTACACATGCACCCAATCTGGAGAACATTGAACTGTACTGGAATAGCTACAACAAGTGAGTGGGTGGTGTGTGTGTGCACACGTGAAGCAAATGTAGAAGCATGGGGCGCCTGGGTGGCTCGGTCGGTTAAGCGTCCGACTTCGGCTCAGGTCATGATCTCATGGTCCGTGGGTTCGAGCCCCGCGTCGGGCTCTGTGCTGACAGCTTGGAGCCTGGAGCCTGTTTCAGATTCTGTGTCTCCCTCTCTCTCTGCTCCTCCCCTGTTCATGCTCTGTCTCTCTCTGTCTCAAAAATAAATAAACGTTAAAAAAAAAAATTAAAAAAAAATGTAGAAGCAGCAGCTGGGGGTCGTGGGGAGGTGCAGAGAAGGAGAGCGAAGTCTGGGACGTACACAGTGCGAGGAGGGCAGGATTTGGTGTGCAGCTGGGGCAGCTGCGGGCCAGACCCCGTGGAATGAATTATATGGAGCCGTCCCCCTTTCTCCTGTTTACTTCCCTTGGATTTTTGGATTCCCAGAAGTGAGATAGATGGTCTCTTGTCCATGTGCCCTTCCTCCCCCTTCACTGACCTCTGGCCAGAGACCTGGGGCACAAATGACCATAGGGATTGTGTTTGAGGCCTGCCTGCCACCTTGCCCTTTGGTTCCCACTTTTTTTTTTTTTTAACTTTATTTATTTTGAGAGAGAGAGAAAGAGAGCGAGAGCAAGAGAGAATCCCAAGCAGGCTCTGCGCTGTCAGTGCAGAGCCTAACGTGGGGCTTGAACTCATCAACTGTGACCTGGGCCAAAGTCAAGAGTCAGATGCTTAACCAACTGAGCAACCCAGATGCCCTTGTTTCTCACTTTTAATTATTAATATTTGACTGTAATTTCTGGGAGGAAGAGAGCTTCCTCAGGGAGGAGATGGCTTCCATCCGGATAGACAGCATTGTCTGCCTAACATTCCTGCTCCTCTTTGAACCCCTCTCTAGCCGCCGAGACCTGAACCTTGAGCGTGGAGGTGCTGTCACCCTCAAGTAAGACGTTAAGAGATAAAGCTTTGCCTCTCTCTCTCTGGATCTTCCCTAGGTGCTTATATTCTTTAGAAGGAGAGTCTTTTAACAGGGAGTTTTCTCATTACCTCCCACCCTGTCCTATGAAGCAAATCTCACTGTCTAGGTCCATCCCCCTTTGAATTGTCTTGGTAGGGTCAGAAGACCGTCTCCTCTTTGGAGTCAAACATTGTCTAACTGCTCTTCTGGGAAAAGGCAGGTGACAGAGCACCAGGGCCTTACCCTCTTCTCCCGACACTATGCCTCTAGGTGCCCTGTGATGCTGGTGGTAGGAGACCAAGCACCCCATGAAGATGCAGTGGTCAGTAGGGAATTTTGGGGTGGGTGAGGGAGGGTTGGAGATCCAGGGTGGTTGTTAGAGGGGTATCTTGCCAAGAGGCCAGCTCTGGAACAGGGAGAGTGACTGTGGGGCATAAGAGGTTGATTCCTGGTAAGAAGGAAATGGGTACGAGGCTAATGGGAAAGAAACTGGGATCTGGGTCCTTGGGTCCCTTCGAAGGGAGGGGCCACAGGGAGTATGACCTCATTCATTCAGCCTCCTGCTTACTCCAGGTGGAATGTAACTCAAAGCTGGACCCCACCCAGACCTCTTTTCTCAAGGTCAGTAACCCTACTCCATACCCCGCCTGACTCCTGGCCCCCTGTGCAGAGCCATAGATCCTCTCTAGATTCAGCTTCTAGGCCTTCCAGGTCCTGCATGGGAGCAAGTGGGGCAGATAAAGAAAGCAAACCCTGAGGGCCTGGAGTGGGGAGGCTAAGGAAAAGAGAACCTTTTCTATCTCTTGGCATGGCTCCGTTTATTTATGTCTTCTGGATGGTTGTCTCTGTCTCCTGCACAGATGGCTGACTCTGGAGGCCAGCCCCAGCTGACTCAGGTGAGTACCCCTGCCGTCCATGGGATGGGATATTAGTGGCTCTGAACCATACACTTTGTTGCTCATCCATTTGCCACTCATTCCACACCTAACCTGCCATGGCTTGGGGTTCCAGCTTGGCTTCTTTTTCTTTTTTAATGTTTATTTATTTATTTTGAGAGAGAGAGAGCTAGAGAGCGAGAGAGCAAGATCGTGAGCAGCAGAGGGGCAGAGAGAGAGGGAGAGAGAGAGAATCCCAAGCACTAACAGTGTGGAGCCTGGCGTGGGGCTCGATCTCACGACCCTGGGATTATGACCTGAGCTGAAATCAAGTCAGATGCTCAGTTGAGTCACTCAGGCAACCCTCCATCTCAGCTTCTAACCTCACCTCACTGTCTCCCTCTCCTCTTCTTACTTCCACAGCCAGGCAAGCTGACCGAGGCCTTCAAGTACTTCCTGCAAGGCATGGGCTACAGTGAGTATGGGAGTCAGAAGCTATCATGAGAACAGTGATTGCTGCACAGGAGCGGGGAAGGGATGGGCACTGGGGGGGGTGGGGGTGGGAGGGGGGGGGAGGGAACCATTTCAGGCTAGTTCTGGAAGTTACCACCGTCTGCCAAATCATTGACCTCCCGCTCCAGCCCCATTTGTGACTCTCGGCTCACCCAAGCACCCCACTCTTGAGTTGCCAGCCTCTCTGTCTCACCTCCTTTATGCCTACCTGCTCATCCTTCTGTCTCCACAGTGGCCTCATCCTGCATGACTCGCCTGTCACGATCGCGCACAGCCTCCCTGACCAGCGCAGCATCCATTGACGGCAACCGGTCCCGCTCTCGCACCCTGTCCCAGAGCAGCGAGTCTGGAACTCTCCCTTCAGGGCCTCCAGGGCATACCATGGAGGTCTCCTGTTGAGTGACCTTTGTCGCCCTGGTGTAGGACCCAGCCCTCACCTCCCCCAGCACTAACCTGGGAGGTGCATAGGGCACTGGGCCAGAGTAAGGGAAGATGGGCAGATCATGTGGGGAGATGACCTTGATCTTTGATTGCTACCCTAACCTTGACCTCTAACCTGTGATTCCCCTCAGCTCCTGGGAGAGATGTCCCAATATCTCTTAGGGACCCAGACCCCTAAAGTATCCCTCTCCCTCATTGTGGTGTTAAGGTGATGAGGGCACGTACCCCTCTCCCTAATCTAGGTGTCTGTTGATAAGGGACAAGAGGTTGTTGTAGTTGCCCATGTGCCTCCACCAGACTCTCCCTACTTATCCCATTGCAAGGGTGGGGGACTTGGGGCCAGGACTCCATTCACCAAATCTGATAGGGCTTCTCATGAACCCTTCAGATCTCTGACGGGTATGGACCTAACTGAATGTGTGTCAGGGGAGGCTTGCTGGTGGGTTAATGGTCCTCAGGATGGTATAGAAACACCCAGTGTGTGAAATGGAAGTTGGAATGGGAGGTGGTGGGCAATGAGCAAGTATGAGGGAAGGATCGGAGCTGGGGCAATAGGAAGGGGCCTGGGGCCATTGGCTACACTAACTTTGGTAGCTGTCTAGACAGTGTGTGTCTAGAGTGGGAGGGGGAGGGAGCTAAGCTGGGGCAGGGCTGCTTGGGGCTTGTCATAGGGGTGGGAAGGGCTATCTTGGGGCTCTGACCACACTGTGTTATGTGTGGAGGGTTCCCTCCTGTGTCCCACAATTTCTGCTGTAACAATAAACTGTAGAGGAACTGAGTGCCATTCTTCCTTGTCTGAGTATGCCCGCATCATGCCCCTGTTCATGACTTCCCCCTGCCCAACCACATTCTCTTCTCAGATATGGCATGGACACTTCACAGAACGTGACTACATGGTCACTGGCCCCTATTCCAATAGGATGGTATTGTCCTTGATATTGATAGTATTTTCAAGTTTTGGGAGAGAGGAGCTACGTAGGTTTTATGGGACTTACTATTAGTTAGTTGATGTCACCAACATCATGATCTGAAGCAGGAAGTACAGAATACTGGCTGAAGTGTCCAAGGACATCTTGTGACCACCTTCCTGCAGGATCCTCCCTAGGGGTCACCTAAATTCTATTTTATTTTATTTTACTTTTAACTTTTAAAACTTCATTTTGAGAGAGAGAGAGAACTTGTGCAGGGAAGGGGCAGAGAGACAGGGAGAGAGAGAATCCCAAGCAGGCTCCACACTGTCAGTGTAGAGCCTGATACAGGGCTCAAACTCACAAACCATGAGGCCATGACCTGAGCCAAAATCAAGAATTGGACGCTTGGCCAACTGAGTCACCCAGGTGCCCCTAGATTCCACTTTAGATGGTTCAATAGAATCAGTAGACCAGGCCTCACGCAGTTACTACAGGGGTTGGGTTGGTCATAGTTGACCCCCATCTGAAGACTCCTTCAGGAGAGCAAGAGCACAAAGGATTTCCTCTCAGGAATCCTCCTCCCCCATGAATCCAAGAATTCAGGGAGTTTTAGACTGTGGTTCTCTGAGAAGTTTTTCAACAAGTATGAACAATACTCAGCAAAAGGACTTCAGATATTGTGGCTGTTGCAGGCTGATTCTTGGGCTCTTGGGGCACAAAAAGTAAAAAATGGGGAGGTACTTTACAGTTAAGAGTGCTGTGGATGGACTATTACAAGGTCACTTGCTGGAGTACTTTCTAGAGTACTCCACACACAATTATGTGCTTTCCTCAATGCAACTGAGCTGAGGACTACTGCAGCTTGCTGTCTGGTGCTGACACACTGACATGGAAGGGAGGCATGGAATATGTTACTGACTCTTGAGCATTTCGTCACTCTCTCAGGACTGAGACTGCTATAAATGCATGAGGCCAGGACTGGAGGGGGCTGGGGTCTCAGGTGACTCGCAGGGTTATAGAGCTAGCTGTTGATGGCAAGTGTGTTGGGTGACCTCATGCCGGGCAGGTAGCAAAGAGTGCTTTAATGCCACCCTAAAGAAATAGCACAATTGGAATCACTGGACTGACTAGCTCCTAGGTAAACAAAACATGACAGAAAGGCAAAGAACTCCAACCAGCATCAGCCTTGCCTGGCAAAAGGTGCTATTGTGCATTATGGGAAGGAAGGCAGGTCTTCTCACACAGAGAACACCATTAGCAAGGTAATCTTCAGAAGAGGGAGGATACCATGTGTACACGTGTGAGTGTGTGTGTATGTATCTGTCACGCAGGTGGTGTGTGACATGGTGGTGACTGTGTGTCCCTCTCCTATAGATGTGTCAGCATGAGAAACCCAAGAGTTAGGAAGAGGGAGAGATGCTCTCTGCTGGGAGCAAGGGAGAGGGGGTTTGCTGTCCTTGTCTGACCTCTTCACTTTGTTGGTCCTAGACATTCCAGGCTAGCCCATGGGGATGCAGTGCCCTCCTGTGGTTGGCATGGTTCTTCCTAACTGCCCTCCCCCCCCCCCCCCCCCCAGTCTCGGTTTCCCTCCCAAATCTCCCAGTGTTCTTTGTGATTCTATGCAGTAGCTACATAGGGAAGCCATGGTCTGTGGCTCCTGCCTGTTCTGAAGGTCAGAGCTCAGGAGAGGTGAGGTGACTTCACAGAAGGCTGAATCACAAACTCCCTACTTTTTGTCTCTGCTTCAGGCTTAGAACTCCTGTTTCTCTCTTCCTCTCATTCTCAAGGGATGTGTTTCCCTGACTTCAGGGATGGAAGTCCAAGATAGCTAAGAGAGGGTTTACTGGGAAAGATAATAAAACTAGAAGACTACGGTGATGAGAATCTTGTGGGTCAGCTTGGAAAGTCTGGAACTCATGAAGAGATTTGAAAGAGTGAGTCTCTGAAAGTACACACAAAACTGACCCTGCAGTAGGAGGGAGAGATGTGAAACTTCAGAGAGCACTCCTTTACAGAGTTAGGGCAATGCCAGAGTGGGAGACGCCACCTTTCTAGAGATTTTGGTACTAAATGGAAAGTGAGAATCAGTTGTCACTGGAGGCCAGGGGTGTGGTCAAGGTAAATGGTGCCCAGAGCAATTACGTTGTTTGCGCCGTCTCTCCTTGCCAACATCAGAATTTCCCCCAAACTGGGTAAATAGTAAAGGTAGAATACATTCTATATTTGACATTCAATACATCTAAAGATAGTAATTCTGAACAAAATTCAAATAAAAAGGAAGTAGTCAGCAACTGGCCTCTTTAAGCATCCCTGCAGACTGGGGCCTGGGGGTGTACCACCTGTATACACACCCCTTTTGCTTCACCTTTGCAAGTGGCCACGGGCTCCTCCCTCAGGTGCGGGGGCGGGGAACATGAGGGTGCCTGACCAGCTGGCGCACATACACTCACACATAACCAACCCATTCTGATTCTGGCAACCATTCTTTGTACTCTAAAGCCGGGAGAAAGGGACCATTTCCTATGGGCACTGTCTCCTGTGAGGGAGGCAAGACACTGGCAAAGGGGTGAAGTGGAACGGACTGTCTCACAGGAGTTAGCCTGGAGCTCTCTGGTTTTGTTCCTGGGGCATCTTGTTCACAGGTGCCCGTCTTTGGCTGACCTCCCATCCTGCCCCAGGATATTCACTAACCTCCATTCTCTTTGATGCTGTGCCCCATCTCCTCTCCTTTTCTTCACCACTGTCAGCTTACAACTGTAAAAACCCAAGCCTTGGCCTGTATGCAAATGAAAGGTGGGGGAGCTCCCAAGGGTTACTTCAGGGAACCATTTATTGTTGCAAAAGTGGAAAGTTGGTTCTAGGTGGGAGGGCAGTTGGAGGTCTCATTCTTCCGGCTTTTTTTGTTTTTTCCTGTTTAAATATATAAAAAATACATGTGTGGGGATGGAAAATAAGGGATGGGGAAAGGGCACAGGGGTTCAGGAGACTTGAAAACACTTCCACATAAATTCTTTGGTGACTATTGCAACTAGCTTCTTCTCTATCCTTTTTCCCAACCTGCATCTTTCCTCTATTTTTTAAAAACTCTCATGATTCTAAGGTTTTTCGGTTACAACCTGTCAAGGCTGAATGAAGTGTGTCAAGGTTTACTCCTGAATCTGGCTTCCAGTTGCCAGGACTCAGCTACCTCTGCTCTCCCTCCTTCCCCATGGCTCTCTTACCTGTTCTCACTCCACCCTTCCTCACTGCAAGCTCATTTAAAGTCACCTTCATCTGCTCCTTTATAGCCCTCTCTGACTCCTCGCTGGGGATTCATAGGTTTTGGAAATGATCCGATTGTTCCTTTTTCTGATCCTGATGTTCTCTCTAGGGAGCCATCCTCGAGCTTTATTCCAGCTCTTGATATGATATGGTTCCAGCTAAAGATGGTTCCTGTCCTGGTTAGTAGGTCTTGGGAAAGGAAAGGCGATGGTCGTGGGAAGGAAAGAGAGTGCTGATGGCTGAAAGCACAGGTGGCTGAAAGGGAATGTAAGGGCTCCTGGGCTGGGAGGAGGCAAAACGTGCATGACTCACCCTTGCTTGAAATCTCCCAACCTCTGCTCATTTCCCTCAGATGCTGATAGCATCAGTGACCCAGAAACATATGAGGAGCCCAGGGTCCCATGTCCTCAAGTCTCCTTTCTGTAGTCCTGCAAATCCTTTCCACCTGAAGTAGCTACCGTCCATAAAATTGTGTCCCTCCCAATTCAGCCTTGAAAAGGCCTGGCAAGACCACTCAGGTTGAAAGTAGCAGACAGTCGATGGCATGTTGGATATGAGCCTCCAGATTTATGTGCCTCACAAGACTGATATGCCTGCCATGCACCAACAGGCAATTTTGTCCTTTGGCTTCTTCGCTTTGGGCATGAGCAAAAAGAGACCCTGGCAGTAGATCACAGAGTAGAAGTGGAGTGAGGGTGGGAGGGTGCTCCTCTAGTGTCCTCCTGGTCAGATCCCTGCAAGCTGGTTGTATCCCTCCTCTGAGGCCACAGCTCTTACTGGACGCCCCTTTCTCATTTCTGCTAACTGCTCCCTTCTCTTCAGCCGGGGTAGCAACATTGTTTTTGCTCACCCCCCAGCAGACATTTGCGCCACCAAGCACAGCAGTGTTCTTTCTCAGCCCCAGGGGATTGCACCATCCACTCCTTACTCTGTCCAAACCCTGCCCACACCTTCCTATATACTCCCTTTATTAAACTTGCCTCAATTACCCATGTGCTCTCTGCTTTCTTCTGAGACCCTAACACATAGGATGGGAGGTAAAGGGAAGGAAAGGGAAGGAAGAAGAGAATCTATATAGTTGAGTTTTTCTTAAAATCAGAGAAACATGGGTTGGAAGCCCACCTAGCTATGTGATCAGGTATTTAACTGTTCTGCATGTGTCTCCCTCAACTTACAGTGGGGATAATACCTACTTGGCAGGGTCAGGAAGGTGAGATCATACTTGTGAATGCAGTAGCACAGTGCCTGGCACATAGCAGGTGCTCTGTGTGGAGACTCTATTATTATTACTACATCTGAGGCTCTGTTCTGAGTACATATTACATTACCTAATACTGATGGGAAAACAGAATAGGATGGTATTTCAGGGAAATGGTTTCCTGTATCAGACATTTTTATTTAGTTGTACCTGAACCTTGCCTTCTCACTCATCCCTGGGTGCGTAAGCTGGGCTTCTGAGGAGGTTTGTGTATCATAGTTTGTGGGGAGGGGAATGGGATGGACAGGAGACAACTCTGGCAAGAAGGAAACTCAGGAGACCTTGTCAATGTGAAGGTGACTTGGGTTCTGCAACTGTCAACATCAGAAGGGGCAAAGTGGGGAGAGTGAGTTCACAGGGTACACCTTCTCTCTTCCTTTTTTTAAATGTTTATTTATTAACTTTGAGAGAGAGAGAGACAGAGACAGAGACAGAGAGAGAATGAATGGGAGAGGGGCATAGTGAGAATCCCAAGCAGGCTCTGCGCTGTCAGCCCAGAATCTGATGTGGGGCTCGATTCCACAAACCAGGAGATGAAATCAAGAGTCAGACACTCAACCAACTGAGCCACACAGGCGCCCCTCTTCCTCCTTCTCCACTAAGTCTGCAATACTCCTCCAATTCATGGGTGAAGGGGCTGGGTAACAGGCAGATAATCAGCTCCGTATTTGTCCTTGGTAGTTTTTAAGAGATGTAACACAGTGTAGGGGCTACTTGAACTGAAAGACAGATGGCCTAGTTGGGAGGGGCTGGAGGCAGAGGGGCAGGTAGAGCAGGCAGAAGGAAAGCCACTAAGTTGTGGCAAAGCCAAGTAATCACCCTAGGCATTTATCTGGCGCCTCTCTCTCCCTCTCTAAACACTGCTTCTTAATCCCGCAGCTCAAGGCAGCTAGCTGGATGGAGACAGGGGCTCAAAGGAGAGCAATAGCATCCTCGAGGCCACACAGGGCTTGGTGTGAAAAATAAAAGCCAGATGAAAGGAGGCTCTATTTAGCCTGATCTGAAGAGTCTGTTGGACACACTGTAGTTGACTGATAATAGGTACTGGGAGTGACGTGGGTGTGGTTTCTGTTTTTACACCTCTTCTCTCTAAATGCTGGGAACTCTGGCTCAGTTTCTCAACACCTGTGGGGAAGACAGGAGCAGGTTGTTGGAATTTCAGCAATGCTGCCATGTTTGGAGGGCATGGTCTGCAATTGACAGAATGGCTAGGGGCCCGGATTCCAGAAGAAAATACCCCATCCAGTGTTCATTCACCCTTTCCACTCCCCATTCCACCACTTCCTGTACTGGGCAGCTCCTAGGCAACCTACAGAAATGATGTATAGCATGGCTGAAGGGGAAGGGTAAAATGGACATTTTATTGTTCACAGTAGCATAAATGGGACGGGAGTCAAATCTAGAGTGATTGTGTTTATATCAATTCTCCAATTTATAGGCACTCAACTTAAACATCTTTCTCTCAGTCCTGGATGAGAAATGGGATCTCATGTAGGGAAAAGCTGGGGTCCAGTTCATGTGGACGATGCCTAGTGAATGTCACTTAGTCTCAGTAGAGAAATATCTGAGGGCCAAAGCTGTCTGGGAAGTGTCTCCCAGGGGCAGGAAGGCCATTGTAGATAGGTCCATCAGAAGAATCAGGAATCTCTCAGGCCCACAAAGCAATAATGGCCATGAAGGCAAAACCGGCGGCTACACAGCCCCACTTGGCCAGAGGGGCCTCGGGGCCAGCTAGCTCCCGGGGCAGAATTTCTAGGAAGGTGACATACAGAAAGGTGCCGGCTGCCACACCTTCTAACACAGCCTGGGTTAAGCCACGCCCCCCTTTAGAGTCCCCCTGAGTCACAGCCAGTCCCAGGACCAGGCCCAGGGGGGACATGAGAGCCAGTGACAGGATGGACAGCGTGGCCCATCGCGAGCCAGTGCCTATCTGCACCAGCCGCAGTCCTACACCAAACACTATGAGCCCCTTGTGAGCCAGGACTGCAAGACAGAGCTGCACGGTAGCTGCTACTGTTGGCTGCAGCCCCACAGCCAGACCTTCAAACACTGAGTGGAAGGAGAGGGAGAGCAAGAGGACAAGGGCTCGGAGGGGACCCTTTGAGGGGGAGGGGAGAGGTCCATGGCTGTGGAGTCCAAGGACGTGAGCCCCATCCCACTCCTCCTGCACTGTGACCCCTTCAGCAGCCCCAGGATAGCACTGCAATGCCAGCGACTCCAAAAGGAAGACAAAGAAGAAGCCCAGGGAGATGATGAGCTCTCCATAGGGATACTCCATCTAGGAACAGAAAGAGGGCTGTGAGGTGGGAAGGGAAGTCAAGAAAGTACACTGGGTGGCCATGGGAGTGGGAAACCAAGGAGAATGGGAAATGTGGGGCTGTGCCCAATTAGTAAAATCTGGCTGCCTGTTTGCCCGGCCGGCTCTCACTCTGGCCAGTGGCCTTATTACCATCTGCTTCAAATGCTTCCAGATTGATGTGGCCTATGGTGCAGAAAGAAGGGCAGGGAATGAAGCCAACAGCAGGTATGGACAGTGACAACCACCACCCTTGAGGGACTAGGGGACACAAAAGTGATAGGGTTAGAAAAATGGGAAAAGAATGTGACGCATGTGAAAGGGTCCAGAGAAAGAATGAAAGAGTAAAGCAGAGTTTTTTTAGGGCGTCCACAAACCCAAAAGGATTGGGTGGGCTCCTCTTTGGTCTGTGATGTCTGAGCTGAGGAGCAGAGGGGATTTCTGTTTCTCCTCACATACTTCCCTCAAAAGGGTCTGGGTGGGAAAGGAGTTTCGGCTCCCCTCCCACTCCGGGGAGGGACTGGTGGGAGATACTTACCTGTGCTGAATCGGCATCATCAGAAACACTTCCCTCCCTTCTTGTCCTGTTCTAGGGAGAAAAAAGCAGCAATCAATGGAGGATGGAGCTCAGCTTCCTGTCCTGCCCCTTCAGCTCCACTGCTTTCCTTAAAGTCCAACCTGTTTTTACCATGCCACAGGAGAGCTGTCTTCTTCCCTGTCCCTCCCTGCTGGTCCTCAACTCTGTCACCTTTCTCCCTTCCTCCCTTGGTTCTGCTCATCATTCTGGCCTCCCGGCTCTGCAGCTCAGCATTTCTGCTGCTCACCTGCATCATAAACTTCTGGATCTCTGATTCAATTCCCTCCAGGGCATCAGCAGTCATGTGCATGAACCCCGCTCCCAGGAAAACACCTGCAGAAGTGCAGCCCAGGAGGCTGAGGACCCTGCGGTGACGACCTAAAAATGGGGAAAGTTACAATCTAGTTGGCAGTGAGATAGAAAAGGTGACAAGAGAGAGACAGTGGCACGCAATACCCCAAGCTTGGGGATGATGAGAGAATCAGAGCAAGGCATCAGGACGGGGTGACGGGGTTGTTGTCAGGATTGGGTTATGGGGACATGTGCTGCAGGGCCATACCTGTGGCTGCATCCAGCTGGAACCATTTGAAGCAGATGGGAATAAGGCCGCAGATCAGAGTGAGAACCAGCAGGGCAAACAGGCAGCCAATTTTTACTCCCAGTAGTGGTTCCATCCTTGGGGTGCAAGGTGAGCAGAGGCCTCGGGATGGCAAATGGAGTTACAATCTTCAGAGGAGTGCTGTCTTAGGTGGTCAGAGCTGGAGTAGCTCCTCTCCTGAGTTTCAGGAGGCTGTTGGGATCCTCCTCTTGTCTGGTGTTGCCTCTGCTTGCGCAGCCTTGCATAGCTGACTGGGGCCTTGCCCCAGATTCCCGCCCTCCCCCTACAAGGAGGCCCCTCCCCTGGCTCATGCCTTCCAGAACTTGGAAACCAGAAACTCCAGACTCCCTGCCAGGCACAGCCTGTGCTGTAGGTCCTCTTCTCTTCGCTGCCATGACTAATCCAAATGCTGTGGACAGTCTTAGATCATGCCTGGGGCTGGTCTAATCCAAAATGGGAGTTTGGGGAGGGCCTTCCCAGCTGTTTTGTACTGGGGACACCTGGTCCTGCCTTATTCAAGACACTTCATCTAAGACTTCCATACCCTCTCCACCCCACCCCACTCCCTGTCTCATGGGTTATGCTGATATCTGAACCCTCCCCTTTCAGAGGGGATTTGGGGCCACTTTCAGGTAAGGAGGTGGGGCTGAGAGGTGGTGCTGCCGCCCACCATTCTGTGGAAACTAGATGAGTGGACTTCCCTTTCCTGTAACCCCAGAAAAATAGCTCTGGACATGATAATGTCTAGTGGGGAAGTTGAGATTTCTAGTATTACAACACTGATGCTGTTCCAGCTTTTGACTGTGCCTATTTTCGGATGTATGCAGATCTTCCTCAATGTACAACGGGGCTACATACTTAAGCCTCCTAAGCTGACAATGCATTTAGTACACCTCAGCTACCAGTCATAGCCTAGCCTACCTAACTGTGCTCAGAACATTTCTATTAGCCCACAGATGGGCAAAATCATCTAACCAAAGTCTATTTTATAACAAAGTGTTGAAATTCCTTATAATTTACCAAATACTGTACTGAGAGCAAAAACCAGAATGGTTCTAAGGGTACCGTTTACCGTCGCTATCGCGTGACTGCCTGGGAGCAGGCACTTGCCTGCCAGCAACACGAGATGATCATACCACATATCGCTAACCTGAGAGAAGATCCAAATTCAAAATCCAAAGTACAGCTTCTACTGGATGTGCATTGCTTTCATATCATCTTAAAGTTGAAAACTTGAAAATCAAGCCATGGTAAGTAAGTCAGGGATTGTGTGTATCGGGGGAGAGGGGTGAGAATTTTAAGACAAGGAAAGTTGCTCTAGCTCTGAAACAGGAAGGTCTCGGGGAACGCTGAGAAATGAACCAAGCAAACTGAAGGGTCCTGCCTGGATCTGCGGTGGGGGGAGATGGAAAATTCAGTCTTGACGAGGACTGACACGAGGAAAATATATCCAGCAAACTGGGACGCTGATGGACCCTGAGAGAGACACAAGGAAAGGAGGGAGAAAAACACAGAGGTGAGGCAGCTGCTGGCCCCCTGTTCAGGTGGCCACCTAACAACCGTGACATCTGCTGAGCCAGTGCTCAGAGAGCTGAGGGCAGCTCTCCCCATCTGTCTGCCTCGGGTGACTTCCCTGGGCAGCCCTGGTCTCTGGCAGGAGGGAACAGTACTCTTACGGGAGAAGGTGAGCTTGAGATCTGTATGGGAAACAGGCACTGAACATCTGAGGATTCTCTTCGTCCCAGGATAGGCCATGACAACTGACCTCTGTACCTTTTAAGAATCACAAGATCCATTTCTACTCTTTGCAAACTTTTTATTATTAAAACCTCAAACAGATACATAGGGCTGCGACCACTCCCATCCTGGATACCAGGTACCTTCACCTTTGGCAGGCCTGTGTAAGCAAATACTTGTTATGCATCCTCGTCAACTTCCAGAGGGATCTTTAGCAGGGGACGGAGGAAGCTCCGACTCTGAAGGTGTGATCACAGGTAAAAGATCTCCCCAAGAGCTGACACGAGCACAGCGATACAAATCCCTATGGAAAAGGGAAGTCAGTGTGGGCTGCAGGGTCTTGCCTCCTCCCCCTAATTCTGGTCACACCCTTTATACCTGCCATGCCGGTGGGCTGTGATCACAGCATGCTGCATATGCCCATCTGGACAGCACAGGTGACAATGCACATGGCGTGGCCGTTTGAGGACAGGCTGAGTGATACGGGGCCAACGATTAGCCTCTTCTGGAGACCCCCGGGCAAGAATTACCATGGAGAACTTTTCCTCTTTTAGATTCTTCTTATTCTAAGATAAGGACATAGAGACTATTTGGAGGAAAAAGAGATGGGAAAAAAACTGTTCCTCCCCCCCCCCCCCCGCCCCCATCCCTGCAGCCTTTTCATAAGCCATGCACATTCAGGCTTGAAAATTCTCCAGGCTCTTCTCTAACTTCTCCAACTCTTTCCACCTCTGACTCTTTTTCATGCTGTTCCCCTAGGCTATTTCACCCTGTTGCAACATTCTCAGGATACATACCCAACTGAAGGGGATGGAGTGGTAAGCCTGAGAAAAGCTACAGGCCAGGGGCTTAGAGGCTGTCAACTGGGGACAAGGAAGTTCATGTGGACACTGTGAACACACACAAAAGACATGAGGTAAGACAAACGAACCACAGAGATCATACAACTGAAAAACTCAGAATGATAGAATCAAGAAGGGCTAGGGATATGGGAGCACAGGAGCAGGAGGCAGGGAGGGCCAGGGGAACAACTAAGAAAGAAACTGGATAGGGACACAAAATAGTACAGGGTGGCTTAGCTTTACCCTCTCACTTTTCCTGGCCATAGCTGAGTTCAGATCTTTGCATGGTGGGAAAGGCAGAAATAATACTCACTGGAGCAAAGACAAAGCCAGGTCGAGGGTCTGAAGGTGACTTCTCTTTGCCCTAAAACCAAAAAAATTAAGCTGGTGGGGGCGTGCCTGGTGGCTCAGTGGGTTAAGTGTCTGACTCTTGATCTCAGCTTAGGTCTTGATCTCAGGGTTGTGAGTTCAAGCCCCGCGTTGGGCTCCGTGCTGGGAGTGGAGCCTACCTAAAAAAAATATTAAGTCTGAGGGATTTATTCTCATAACTCAATCTCTGCACTCAGTAAATTGAGGACTCCTTTAACGTTCAATTCTGGTAATTATTAACTATGTTCCTTGAGTTAAGCTGGCTGCTTCTCTAATACTCCAAACAAAGAACTTTCTCTTTGTAGCAGGAGAAAGGCAGGAACTTGGCACATAGTGTGGTGCTCTCCCTTGTCAGCAACCTCCAGTCTCAAAAAGAACCCACTCCAGGACGATTAAATTTATGATTATACACTGGATCATACTGTCCCCAAAAGATAAGGTTCTTGGCTTAGTGATGCCCTAGATCAGGGGTTGGCACACTTTTTATTTTTTAAAAGCCCAGAGAACAGGTAAAATCTGTTTTTGTCCCAACTATTTCAATTCTGCTATTTATAGTGTGAAAGCAGCCACAGACAACACACACACCAATAAGCATGGTTCCTATAAAAACAGGTGGCAGGCTGGATTTGATCCACAGGTCCTAGTTTGCTAATCCCTATAACATGTCGTAATGACTTCATATGCTTAATATCCTGAGAGTCACCCCTACCATTGTACAACAGAGTCTCTTCAGTTTTTAAGGGAGTAGCAATAACTGGTGACAGATTGGGGGTGGTTATGAAAGAAGGAGAATCTTACCTTAAGGACCAGGTCCCTGGCATCCATGAGAAGGGAGTGCCCAGCTTTTGTTCCATTCTCTACCAATACCTGTTCACAAAAAAGGAAAATAAGCACAAGCCCTGAATTACATGAAAACATAAATGTTAGCAGCTCTGTAAGAACATTCACAGATGGGAGAAGGGGGCCCTAAAAGAAAGGGCCTGCCCCATATAAGATGGGGATGAGACCCTAAAAGAGGGATGAAGGGATCTATGCATGAGAAAATGGTTAAGAATGAACACAAGTTCCAGTGGAGAGAAGGAAATACGTGAAACCAATGAAGCTGCTTTAAACTTAAAGGGAGGGGTGCCTGGGTGGCTCAATCAGTTAACATCTGACTCTTGATTTCAGTTCAGGTCATGATCTCACAGTTTGGGAGTTCGAGTCCCCTGTTGGGCTCTGCACTGACAATGTACAGCCTGCTTGGGATTCTCTCCCTCCCTCTCTGTCTGCCCCACCCCTGCTCTCTCTCTCTCTTTCTCTCAAAATAAATAAACTTAAAAAAAAAAACAAAAAAAACCAACAACTTGAAGGGAAAAAGCAATTTCAACTCACCAGAAAATGACTTGTCTTGCGCCATAAGGTGTGGATTACCTCAGTGCGGTCAGCCTTGCTGGGCAGTTCACTTAGGGAAAAGGCTGATACCACCACATCGAATTGTACCTGAGAACCAAGATAAGAAACATGAATAGACCTGACATTCCCCCTGGCTCCCCTTCCAAGACTGTAACAAAGTTCTACCCTCTGATATTTCTTCTGTTCTCTTTTATCTTCTATCACTCGGTGCTGGGTAGCAGAGCTGAAGCTACAGTTTTCTGTCTGCCAAATTCCACATTTAACATACTCTAAACGTTGTCACTTGCCTTGGGTGATACAGGTAGAAACTGTCTGAAAAAGACACCTGGAACATAAGGCTCCCCAGATTCTGAGCAACCTATGGAGTAAAACAGAGACGTGGCAACTAGGAGTGTATAGGTATACACTGAAAGGATCTCTCGATAAGAAACATGGTCCTAAGAATAAAGAAAAGCACTAGGTGAGGGTGAGATCAATAGGGTAAGAAAATATTGGGTCACCTGCCCTGTTAATCTTACCCAAACCATCCACAGTCCAGCAAAGGCTTCCACCAGCCTCTGCTTGACCATAACACTGGAAAGAAATCAGACTCATTTTTAACTTTCAGCCCTCCTCTACTCCCCAGTACAACACTCTTTCTAGTCCTCTGCCTAACTCCTTCAACTTTGAAAAAGTCCTTCCTTATACTTTCTTCTCACCTTTCAGTAGCTTCTCCGCCAAATCCAACATAGCAGCTGAGCTGTCCACACACATATATTCTCGTAGGCTCTGGCCCCAAGTACTGTGAGCAGCCCTAAGATGGCAAAATATAAATGGCCAATTTTCATGATAAAGAGTCATCCCTACAGGACACCCCTCTGCCACCAACCCCACCCCTGGGAAACAGAGTATTATTTTACAACAGTTGGAAAAACTACCAATGTTATTTTCTTATTTCATTTATAACTCTTTATTTTTTTATTTATTTTTTTATTTATTTTTGGGACAGAGAGAGACAGAGCATGAACGGGGGAGGGGCAGAGAGAGAGGGAGACACAGAATCGGAAACAGGCTCCAGGCTCCGAGCCATCAGCCCAGAGCCTGATGCGGGGCTCGAACTCACGGACCGCGAGATCGTGACCTGGCTGAAGTCAGACGCTTAACCGACTGCGCCACCCAGGCGCCCCGACATTTATAACTCTTTAAAAAGGGGGCAGACACATAAAAACTATTTGTAGGCAAAAAAAAAAAAAAAAAAAAAAAAAAAAAAAAAAAAAAAATCTTGGTGATATGCCCTAGACTAATTCCTTTCCTTTGTATCTTTCTAAACATGGGTATTTTTTCACTTGAAGTTTCTTTAAGTTCTGGCCCTAATCCATATACCTTCTTATGCCATACTGAATTTCAGGGAAGAAACATTCTAGTTCCCAACTTTCCTATTCTCCCTCTGGTTTCCCAGTCTCTTGGAATGTTGTACACATGGCTCTCTAGAGCCAGAATTGACAGAGACAGAAAGATACTTACCAAGTGACAGAACCAGTACCTGAACCAAAGTCCAGTAAGGTTTGGGGCTGGAACTCTGGAACTCGAGCCTGGATCTGAAGAAATATACAACACCCCACAGTAGCGTAAGTGGACACTTATTTAGGGCCTTGGTAAATATGAATTAGGGGATCTCGGTAGTGATGAGATGTGAATGTTTTTTGAGATTCAATGTAAATACTTTATAGAATGGAACCTCCTAAAACAATGATTTTAAACCTTTCTTGGGTCACAAAATCCTTTCAGAGGATAAAGAGAGCCTCTTTAAAAAAAAAAAAAAATCACACCCCAAGTCCCAAGAACCCTACCCCGGAAGACTATTTTATGAATAAAGGAACTGATGGTAAAAGGATTCAGGTTGGAAGCTGATGGGCTTTCACCTCACGGAATGCCCTGGAGACTGCTGCGAAGCCACCATCCAGTCTTGCTGCCATATACACCAGGCTCAGTTTCTCATTGTAGCTGTCAAAAAAACAAAAACAAAAACAAAAACAAAAACAAACCAGAGAGTCATACCAACTGCGAAATAACCTTCATGGCCTCGCTAACCTTTAGATTTTTAGGAAATGAAATCTTTGAACAGAGCTCTTCCAGTTCAGCACTTTCAGTCCTCAAAAGGGAAGAGTCTTGAGCTATGAACCAGGTAGCCTTTTCTAACATGAATTGTATAATTGTACTTCCCCAGTCTCCTTCTAAAGATTTTTTTCTTCTGTAGCTCTTCTAATCCTCCTTACCTCAGTTCTTGCCAATGGTATGTAGTTTTGCGTAGGGCACGCAGCACCGTTTCACGAAGTTTCTCCTCTGACTGAGATAAATCTGGGGTGAGAACGAGAACTGGGAGTGAGGACCTAGGAAGAACATGGCTCAGATCCAACAGCTGAATATACTGCCTGTCCATTCCTCTGCAACTCCCATCGGAGGCAAAACCTCAAAGCTTAAGAGAGAAGCCAAACCTAGAGAAAACTTTCAGGTAAGAATAACAGCAACCGCCATCATCACCACCAGAATGTACCCGATAGTATTTTGCCTCTAACAGCAGTTTATGCAATTCAACCAGCCCTATCCCACAAGTTTTGTTCTCTTTTAAAGAGAAGTGTTTGGCACCTGGCTCAGACGGAGGAACATGTGAATCTAGATCTTAGGGTTGTGAGTTCGAGCCCATGTTGGGTGTAGAGGTCACTAAAAAAAATTAATACACTTAAAAATAAACAAAATAAAGGTAAGCGTCAGGAAGAGTGATAGGATAAGGACAATATTTTGTAGATTTTCTTCACTTCTCCAAAATTTAAGATTGTAACATCTCCAATGTTTCTGTAGGTTACAAAGGGGCCTGAAAATCTTGAGTCTCATGATTGTGTTTAGCTCAGTAGTGATTTACCTACTGAGCACCTACTGAACCAGGTACTGTGGGGAAGTGCAGGGATACCTAATGAATACATGGCAGGTCGGTAATATTAAGGAACTCACAATCATGAAAATAACCCGAGGAATAATATTCATTCTCTTATCCCCGAAGAAGGCTTTTGTACTGGACAGGGAGCCATACGGGGATTTTATTTCACTTGAATAAAAACTTAGTCCAAATCCAGTGGATTTAGAGGAAAAAACCCAAAGATCTAGATTTTGACAAAATACCGAAGCACCTCACTGACCTTTACCAAAGCCCCAAGACCAACCTCTGAAACAGTCTATCTTCTAGTGAGGCATCATTGTAACAACTGCTCTGGCCAGAAAGTGAAACAAGAAACCACAGTATCAATTTGAGACAGTAAAATTATTTTTTGCTCTTCATTTCCCACCAATATTTCAATTTGGTCTACTCTTTATTCTCAAGCCCTACCTGGGTTTTCCAAGAATTTTTCCTCAAGGTACACAGCCCGTCTTTGCAACTCCTCCGGCCCTACAGGTAAATGCCGGCTCCAGAGATAATTCGTCAGTGCCCGCACCTGCTTCTCCACATTGGGCATCGCGCTCTCTATGGGCCAAAGATGAAACGCGACATCACTTTCATGCACACCCGCTTTCCGCTACTTCTCGGGCCTCCCCTTCCCACCGACACTCACGGAGCAGGAGGAGCTGCGCGGCGGCAGCCAGTGCTTTCGGCAGCTCTACGCATGGCAGCTGCAGGATGCCGGGGTGCCGGCGATGGGGCCTCTTCCCCAGAAAATCGGAGCTGTTATCCACCTGAGATACGCCGGGCACAAGGGCGGCGAGCGCCTGCAGGCCGGGAAAAACGTGCTGATTGCGGGGCAGAAAGGAAGCTTATGGCGTTTGCTAAGGGAGGAGCTCCCAAGAGCGCTATTCCTCCGAGCGGAGCTATTTTCGAGATCCAGGGTCTCTCCGAGGGCAGGGAAAGTAGGCACTCACGCGGGACTGGGGAACTTCTCTACGGCCGAGAGGCCATCTGCTTGAAGTCTGCAGAAGTCTCACTGCCCTCGCGGTCGCCATGGCACCGGAGGCGAGCCGGAAACGGAAATGCTGTTGCCTGTGACCCGCACATCCTCCGCGCAGCTTCGGCACGGCGCAGTGTCAGCCAATGAGGAGAGCGAGTGCTTCCAGTAGCCAATAAAAATCGATATGTAAATCACCTCGGAGAGTTGGTGTACGCTGATGGGACCAGGACCTTGGTGCCTGGGTAACGAGCTGGAGGCGAGGTGACCTGGAGGTAGCGTTGAGACTGGTCTCTGCGTCCCGAAGTCGAGGGGCAGGGGTGGGCCATTTCCTAGGGCCTCCAGAAAAGCGCGCTAGACAGGGAACGGTATTTCTGGATGTATTAACTACCTGCGTTCCTTGTTTTTCTCTCTGGAGAACTCTGAAGTTTTGGGATTTTTTTTTCCCCTCTGTGTGAGAACGGGAGAATGCAGTAAGGGAAAGATAAGAAAAACCAACTTTAGGCAACCGAAGAGAAATTAATGGTTAATAGATTTAATGTTTTTTACATATTAGTTTCTCTCCATATTAAGCAGTCTTCTTAGATAAATACTAAATTCTAACACTTAGAACATTGGGTACCCGACACTGTGGCAAGCACATTGACTCTATTACTGCATTTCGTCACTGCTAAGAGATAGATTCTGTTAACCCCATTTTGCAGTTGAAGAAAGTGAGTATTTAGATGGTTAACTATCACGCGCAAGATCACAAAGCTTGTTAGATGACAGCTAGATTTAAAACTGGGCAGCCTAAGTCCCAGCCTCACCTTTAAACATATGCTCTATCGCATATTGTTGGCACTTGAAATGCAAGTTAGCAAGTTACTTAAGAACAATATGCTAAATGTCCTGAAGTGCTAACTTAACATGTAGCATTAAAACGGACTCACTGTGTTGTGTGCCCTCTTGATTGCGTTAGAAAACATTAGTCACCTATGGAATATCTTAACGTTTTGATCTCTGGTGACTGGATGGGTGAAATTCTTGCCTTTGCTGCAACTGCAAGAGTCCAAATATGGTAATTATGGGGTAAAATATGGGAACTAAATCAGTCAGAACTGTCTGGTTTGCATTTAGGTTATTAAGCTTTGATTCTTTTTTTTAAAATTTTTCTTTTTAACGTTTATTTTACTTTTGAGACAGAGACAGAGCATGAAGGGGGGAGGGTCAGAGAGAGAGGGAGACACAGAATCGGAAGCAGGCTCCAGGCCATCAGCCCAGAGCCCGATGCAGGGCTCAAACTCACGGACCGTGAGATCGTGACCTGGGCTGAAGTCGGACGCTTAACCGACTGAGCCACCCAGGCGTCCCTTAAGCTTTGATGCTAATAAGGGAGAGTTTGGCTTTATAATCTGAATGCTCTGGAAGGAGTCTTGAGAGTTGCTTAAGACAGGTGTAAATCCAGCAGTCACTGCTCTCCTTCCTTTTGGGTTCACTTCTTCCCTCCTCCGTCACTTTGAGTCACAGGGACACACTTTGCCTCATCTCTTGTGACAATTTGCTTTTACTTTATTTTCTTTTTAAAAGCTTTTGAGGTTTATTTTTGAGACAGAGTGCACAAGAGAGTGAGCACAAGCGGGCAAGGGGCAGCGAGAAAGAGGGAGACGCAGAGTCTGCAGCAGGTTACTGGCTCTGAGCTGTCAGCACAGAGCCTGACTTAGGGCTCGAACTCACAAACCACAAGATCATGACCTGAGCTGAAGTTAGATGCTCCACCAACTGAGCCACCCAGGTGGCCCAGTTTGCTTTCACTTTAAATTGTTGGCTCAAGTATTAGCAAAATAAAAATATCCTCATCACTATAGGTTAGATTTAACATAAATTGGCTTTATTATTTTTGTCATAGGAAGGTAACAGAACATAGGGATAAAATGCTTGCCATCTGGAATCTGGCAGTCTGAATTTGAATTATAGAAAAGTGAGATAGTAATGGCTGCTACCTCACAGGGTTATTGGGGTGAGCGTTTAATGACATAATGTCTGGTCCAAGTAAACTCCCAGTATGCTGATGATATTATTATCATATGTGTTACTGTATGTATTTTGGGAACTTGAAGGGACATAATCACATTTTAATTTTTATTATAATTTCATGTTGTATTTCAAAAACAGACTTGAAAGGGGGGATATTTGGGACAAAGTATGACTGAGCTCTAGAGACTTTGAAATAAGGAACAGAACTTGGTGGTACTTCTGAATGTCCCTCCTGTTTTTCCTATTAACTGCCAACATACAGGTCGTTTCCTTTATTCTGACACTGACGTAATTGGGATTGTTCTCTTCCTTCAGTAATACATCTCCAAAGCTGACTTAGACATAAATTTATCTGTCTTTGTTCTTAATCCAAAGTATTGTTCATGAAAACAAAACAAAATGAAAACCTCCACACCACCCTTCTTATGGATTAAAGATGTCCTTAAGACATCTAAAACAGTGAACACAATTCTTTATTCATTGAAAATGCTTAATAAATATTTGTCGATGATGTTGATAATGTGACCACTCTTTGTTTTCATGCTTGGAAACACTTAACAGGGTAGACTGGATTGAGGATCTGAGTCTAATTATTTGACTGGGTCACAATCCCTCCCAAAGCATAGATGAGCCTGTTTCATAACTAATCTATTAATTCTGCTATATTAATTCTGGTTGCATACCTTGGATGGAGTAGTATTTCCAGTTAGAAAATACTACTCCAGAGTTAGAAACTCTGAATTACCTTTAAAAAGACAGACATAAATGTGGAGAAATTAGGCAACATTAAAAAGAAATACCCCCCACCTCCCACTCCCAAAGTAAGTAAAGGGAAAAAACTTCTCCGAGGAAGGTTTGGATAATTCAGTTAGAGAGGCATGATGTTCAGCTGGTTTTCTTCACAAGTTTATGAAAGAGGGAAATGGCTAACAATTAGGTTGAGAGAAACAATGAAGGTATGAAGCAACTGAAACAAATTTCTTGGTAAATTAAAGAAATTCTGCCATCAAAGATCCCAAATAGTATGATTTTTTATCTCTTTCATTTCTTTGTATAAAGTTTTCCCTCTAAAAATATTCTTTACTATTCTTTATTATGTTTATTTTCTTTATTATTATGTTTATTTGCATTTGTGTCTTCTAGATTAGTCTTTATCTTTTAAATGATTTTTACTTTTATTATGTAACTTTTCCTGAATTTGTCACCTTTTTTCCTGAAAATTTTTTCTAATTTTGATGCATGTTGTTTTTTCATGTCTTGGATTTTTTTAAAAAAAATCATAGGTTGCAGTTTTATTTTTTATTTTTTTAAAGTTTATTTATTTATTTTGAGGGGGGGCATGAGTGGGGGAGGGGCATAGAGAGAGGAGAGAGAGAGAGAATCACAAGCAGTCTCTCTGCTGTCAGCTCCGAGCCCAACACGGAGCTTGAACCCATGAACCGTGAGATCAAGATTCGGATGCTTTAACCAACTGAACCACCCAGATGCCCCTTTAAGATTTTAAGTAATCTGTACATCCAACGTGGAGATTGAACTCACAACCCCGAGGTCACACGCTCTACTAACTGAACCAGCTAGGTGCTCCTTATAACCGCTCTTCTTATCTGCTGGTCCCTGGACCCAACAAATCCAGTGTCCTGGCAGCAGCTGTAGTTTGTAGTTCAGTGGCACCTTTGGTGTATCACTTGGCAAAAGAGCATCCACTTTGGGGACCTGAACCTTTGGCCCCACCGAGCCCAGAGTTACAGAGGAAAGTACAAAATTTCTCAATGGGTCAATGGGAGCGGTGATAGGTGGAGCCATTCCTGCTTCTACTCTTTGGTTGCTGGAACCATGTATTCTTCCTGTTAGAGACACAGTATCATTTAGAGGTCTCTGGTTTAACAAATACACTGTATCCTGAAGAATGGTACCCATCCTTTCAGAATGTTGCCTCTGAGTTGTTGCTTTAGCTATGCCTTTAGAAAACCAGTCTTCCTGCTCTTTCTTCCCTTCCTCCTTCTCTCTCTCTGTCTCTCTCCTTCTTTCCTTCTCCCTTCACTCCCCCTCCACCTCTCTCCCTTGGAGCTATAGTGGCCCCTGTCTTTTCTTTTTTTCTGAAGTAAACACCAATCCACTCTTCCCATTAGTCCTCTACTTTCTTCCAAAGTTAAGTGATATTATTGAAGTATCTTCAGCAGAAATTAGGGGAGCTGTTCTGAACTGTGATTAAATAGCATGTCATACTTAATTCTTCTTGGTTATAGTCCTGTATGACTTTGATTTGACTTATTGAGCTGGTAGAGCCATCTGCTGATGACCTGCACTACTTTTCCATCTTTTTAATTTTTTTTGGTAAATGTTTATTTATTTTTGAGAGAGAGAGAACACAAGCAAGGGAGGGGCAGAGACAGGACACAAAATCTGAAGCAGGCTCCAGGCTTTGAGCTGTCAGCAGTTCGATCCCTCGAACTGCGAGATCATGACCTGAGCTGAAGTCGGACACTTAACCGACTGAGCCACGAGACGCCCCTACTTTTCCATCTTTGATATTTGCCTTTTATCTTTCCAAGATTTTTAAAAATTTTATTTTTTAGAGAGAGCTGGTTGGTAGAGAGGGAGGGAGGGAGGGAGGGAGGGGGAGAGAGAGGGAGAGAGAGAGAGAGAGAGAGAGAGAGAGAGAGAGAGAGAGAGAGAGAGAGAGAGAGAGAGAATGAGAATGAGAATCTTAAACAGGCTCCAGGATCAGCTCGGAGCCTGACCCAGGGCTTGATCCCACAGCCCTGCGGTCATGACCTGAGCCAAAATCAAGAGTTGGCCACTCAACTGACTGAGCCACCCAGGTGCTCCATATCTTTCCCAGATTTAATGATTTGTCCTCACTTGATCCACTGATGCAAGGCACACAGAGATCCCAAGCCATAGTCTTGGTGCCCAGTGTGCAATGTCCCTGGTTATGATGGGCTCTTACTGAGGATAATTAACTGCTACAATAGAAAGATTTTTCTCTTCTTAGTTAACATATACACCTTGGAGCTCGTTTGAGAACTATCCAATCCTTATTTTTGAGGGAGAGAGAGAGAGAGAGAGCAAGCGACAGCATATGTGGGGAAGGGGCAGGGAGAGAGGGAGACAGAGGAACCACCCAGATGCCCCTCTATCTATTTCTTTTCTTTTTAAAAAAAATTTTTTTTTTAAGGTTTATTTCTGAGATGGAGAGAGACAGAGCATGAACAGGGGAGGGGCAGAGAGCGGGAAACACAGAATCTGATGCAGGCTCCAGGCTCTGAGCTGTCAGCACAGAGCCCAATGCAAAGCTCTAACTCACAAACCATGAGATCATGACCTGAGCCGGAGTCGGTTGCTCAACTGACTGAGCCACCCAGGCGCCCCCCCACCCATCTATTTCTAAAACCAGCCCCACCTTCTGCCAAATAATGTCTCTTCTATTTTTGATTATTGATTCTGTGTCTTGTGTTCTAAGTTCATTTTTGGAATCTTGGTGTATTTTAGGTTGATTTCTCTGGGAATCAAGTGAGATGCATTATCCTTTTTTCCCCCCTTGTAATTAAGGGGAAAAAATGTCATTATCAACCAAATCACCAAACTCATTCTAATGTTAGGTGTTTAGGTACCTGACATTTGACTGAGCTTTGTAAGCTATACTTGGTACAATGTAGAAATAAGGAATTATAAAGACATTAATATATTCCCAAAGAGGGATTTTGTGCCCTTTTAGGTTAGTAGGTTCTGTTAATAATTTTGGGGACCGAGCTACATATTCAACAGGTGGACATTGTGTATTTCTACCAGCTGGACTTCTTTGTGACTGAAATGCAATTAAACATGACCCTGGTCTCAGGGTGATGGTTGTCCAAGAGAGGAGGATGAGGCCAGGAAAATTCTCTTAGAGTGACAAAGACTCATTAGATTGACAATGCTGAGTAACAATAGGTTGCTCTTATCACTCTTAGAGCTTTCAAGGATTCAGCAGGTCAAAAACTACAAAAAGAAAGGATGAATGTTTTATTTTGAGTAATAACTTAAGGTTACACGTAAAATCTTTTGTTCATGATTTCAAAATGTAGGCAGTACTGACAGAAAATATTCAGGATATATATCCACACACTTGATTAATACAACATTGACATTTATTTCTGTCAAGTAGCTAAGCAGCGAGCAAGTGAATGTGTAGGGTAGGACAGTAGGGAGACACACGAACTTATGTAGGAACAATCAGTGTCTCAGTGCCAGGCTGCTGATGATGCCAGAAACTGATGTTAATCAATGACCTCTACCTGCAAGATATTCTTCCTCATTTTTGCACAAGGAGGCTGGAGTAGCCTTAAAAACTGGGCTTCATGGTCTGCAAAAATCCTATGCAACTTTCCCCATTAAGTGCAGAAGGGACACCTGGCAGGTTCAGAGAAGCATGTGACTCTTGATCTCAGGGTTGTGAGTTCTAGCCCCCATTGGGTGTAGAGATTACTCAAAAATAAATAAGTAAAATAAAAAATAAAATAAATTCTCTTAAAAACAAGTTTAAGGCATCTGGGCGGCTCAGTCGATTAAGAACCCAACACTTTTTTTTTTTATTTGATTCACAGCTTTATTTTTTTTTAAATTTTATTTTATAATATATGAAATTTACTGTCAGATTGGTTTCCATACAACACCCAGTGCTCATCCCAAAAGGTGCCCTCCTCAATACCCATCACCCACCCTGCCCTCCCTCCCACCCCCCATCAACCCTCAGTTTGTTCTCAGTTTTTAACAGTCTCTTATGCTTTGGCTCTCTCCCACTCTAACCTCTTTTTTTTTTTTTTTTCCTTCCCCTCCCCCATGGGTTCCTGTTAAGTTTCTCAGGATCCACATAAGAGTGAAACCATATGGTATCTGTCTTTCTCTGTATGGCTTATTTCACTTAGCATCACACTCTCCAGTTCCATCCACGTTGCTACAAAAGGCCATATTTCATTCTTTCTCATTGCCACATAGCATTCCATTGTGTATATAAACCACAATTTCTTTATCCATTCATCAGTTGATGGACATTTAGGCTCTTTCCATAATTTGGCTATTGTTGAGAGTGCTGCTATAAACATTGGGGTACAAGTGCCCCTATGCATCAGTACTCCTGTATCCCTTGGATAAATTCCTAGCAGTGCTATTGCTGGGTCATAGGGTAGGTCTATTTTTAATTTTCTGAGGAACCTCCACACTGCTTTCCAGAGCGGTTGCACCAATTTGCATTCCCACCAACAGTGCAAGAGGGTTCCCATTTCTCCACATCCTCTCCAGCATCTATAGTCTCCTGATTTGTTCATTTTGGCCACTCTGATTGGCGTGAGGTGGTATCTGAGTGTGGTTTTGATTTGTATTTCCCTGATAAGGAGCGACGTTGAACATCTTTTCATGTGCCTGTTGGCCATCCGGATGTCTTCTTTAGAGAAGTGTCTATTCATGTTTTCTGCCCATTTCTTCACTGGGTTATTTGTTTTTCGGGTGTGGAGTTTGATGAGCTCTTTATAGATTTTGGATACTAGCCCTTTGTCCGATGTGTCATTTGCAAATATCTTTTCCCATTCCGTTGGTTGCCTTTTAGTTTTGTTGGTTGTTTCCTTTGCTGTGCAGAAGCTTTTTATCTTCATAAGGTCCCAGTAATTCACTTTTGCTTTTAATTCCCTTGCCTTTGGGGATGTGCCGAGTAAGAGATTGCTACGGCTGAGGTCAGAGAGGTCTTTTCCTCCTTTCTCCTCTAAGGTTTTGATGGTTTCCTGTCTCACATTCAGGTCCTTTATCCATTTTGAGTTTATTTTTGTGAATGGTGTGAGAAAGTGGTCTAGTTTCAACCTTCTGCATGTTGCTGTCCAGTTCTCCCAGCACCATTTGTTAAAGAGACTGTCTTGTTTCCATTGGATGTTCTTTCCTGCTTTGTCAAAGATGAGTTGGCCATACGTTTGTGGGTCTAGTTCTGGGGTTTCTATTCGATTCCATTGGTCTATGTGTCTGTTTTTATGCCAATACCATGCTGTCTTGATGATGACAGCTTTGTAGTAGAGGCTAAAGTCTGGGATTGTGATGCCTCCTGCTTTGGTCTTCTTCTTCAAAATTACTTTGGCTATTCGGGGCCTTTTGTGGTTCCATATGAATTTAGGATTGCTTGAAGAACCCAACTCTTGATCTTAGCTCAGCTCAGGTCCTGATCTCATGGTCATAAGATTGAGCCCCACATCAGCTCCATGCTGGGCCTGGAGCCTGCTTGGGATTTTTCTCTCTCCCTCTTCTTCTGCTCCTCTCCCTCCTTTCAATAAATAAATAAATAAATATAAAAAACAAGTTTAAAAAGATTACATAAACATGTTTATGAGATTTCTTTCTGTCTTTTCTTTTTAAAGATTGTATTATTTTTTAGGTAATCCCTACACCCAACGTGGGGCTTGAGCTCACAACCTGGAGATCAAGAGTAGCATGCTCCACCAACTGAGCCAGCCAGGCAACCCTATCTATGAGATTTCTTAAGAACAATATAATTTTGTAATTTGACAAGGTAAGGTGAAAACCTTCTGTCAAAACAAGCTCACTTCAGTGGAGATGGGGCATCTATTAAAAATACTTAAACAAATCACATGATTTATGTGGGAAGTGAGATGATTCACTTTCAAATACCAAATAAAAGCTGTGCTGTCTAGTTAACAGTAGGTTTACTGAAACTATGTATGAAACTATGTATTAAAACTATGTATGAACACTGCCCCCCTCACCCCGCCCAGCCCGACAATGGAGTCCCAAACCCTTAGACACTTCACTTCCTGGTTCTTCTCTTATCCATTTTGAGGGCTTATTTTTTGCGGGCTTTGCAGTGAGCATGTGCCAAAGAACTGAAGTCTCTGCATCACCCCAAGGATTCATTCCAATCAGACTACTTTTTGGCTTCACATGGGCATAGGCAACTTCTGGGTGAAGGCTGTGACCTCTGTAGTACTCAGCCAATAAGGACCCAGGGGAGGGACTTGCATGATAGGAGATAAATTGTCTGCTGTAACCACCCGGAGTGTGCCTGTCCATCAGACACCTGCTCTTACAAGAATGTTGATTAAAGCCTCCCTTCACTGTGCTCCTAGTCTCCGCGTCCCTCCTTTGACTGGGGCAGTGAGCTTATTTCTCACAATTTACAATACGTGTCCAGTATTAGTTGACTGACATCCTTCTGATTTGTCTCTATGTATCTTAGAGCTATAAGCAATCTCTTCTTGTTACTCACCTTCCATTGTTGAAGAAAAAAAATCCAGCTGAGTAAATTAGAAGATCTCATTGAGATAGGGGAAACTGAAAGGACCCCATGAAAAAAAGCTGTTTTATTTTTCTCCTTCTCTTGTTTCTATTCTTGCTAGGACCTGCACCTCTACCTTATGCATGCTTTAGTGTATGTCTTTCTGATAAGGGACAAGGAGTTAATGATTTCTTTGGAGTCTTCCAGCAGAGTAGATAACATCTAAGGAGTGACCAGGCAAGAATGAGCAGGTGAGGCCACATGTGTGTATTCTAGACCATTGGCACTGGATATCTGGGTGCCTAAACCCCCTGCCTCCAGGGAATAAGTGACATGATGGATACCTGGCCCCTGTCCTTGTTCTGACCAGTTCCTGGATGCCTGAGAGGGCATGTGCACCAGAGCACAATTGTCAGTAAAAACCTCATACTCCAAACAAAGACAAAACTTTCTCTCCTTTCCTTTCTGAGTGTCCTAGATGCTCTGTCTGTATCTGTCTACACTCTATGTCTTCAATAAACTCTGCTTTTACTTCCTGCCTGCTCACTCATATTTGATTTCTTTCTATCCTGTGTGAAGCTGGGGATCCTCTTGGCTGGTCCTGTGGAACCCCTCTGGGTCCTCAAACCTGGCCAGGCTGCATCATAATTGGCTGTATTAATCAATGCATGAACCAGAAAGCATGCTGTCTAGCAAATAGAGGGGAGCTCCTAGGAATTGTACAAAATAGAAGGTTTTTCTAAGAAGGTTGGGACAAGAAGTTATTAGCAAAAGAAAAGAAAGGATTATTTCAGGCCAGGAAGTCTTTTGTGGGGAGAGGGGCAGAAACACAGGGTTTTCATCCTACAGATTACTGCAGTAGTGATCAGGAGATTTCAGATTGACTGTTTAAAAGTCCTGTTACTGAGAGAGAGTGAAACTAATTGAGTCTTTCTTGGCTGTTGTGGAGGGCAAATGACTCTATTTTGGGCCTTTTTTTTTTTTTTTTTTTTTTTTTTTTTAACACCATCAGTTTAGGGCTGCAACCTGGGGTGGCCAGATTCCTTTGAGGGAACTGAGTTTCCATCACTGGCTCCTTGTCATTAACCTAAAGGAAACCTGAGTGATGGAAAGTGCATGGCTTAAGGCAGAGCTTCCCCATAGGAGGAAAAGAACGTAGAGAACTCCCTTCTGCCTCAACCTGTAACAACATCTCTATGCCACAGGATGCCACTTACTGAGTCAAGCTGTGCTGTCATCTCTGCATTTGGGCAGAAAGTGAAAAATAATGACAATTTTTATAACATTATGGAAACAGGAAAATTCTGGAACAGTCATCCATTTTGTTTTATGCTCACTTTGGGAAAAATTGTAGAAGAATGAAACTAGAAGTGGGTGAAGTCAAGCCAGTACATCCTAAGTCTTTTGGTTTTTTTGTTTTGTCTTTTTTGTTTGTTTGTTTTTGTCTGTAAGATACCTACAGCCATAGGTAGGTATGGCCCAGGTATCCTTCCATTGATTAGAAGAGCATGCATTTTTGTTTTGCCAGAAGTGAGGTATGTCGTTAACGTTGTTAAAAAAGAAAGAAATCCAAAATGGAGTCATTTGTCCCTGACAACAGCAAAGAAAGATCGAATTAGTTTCAATCTGTTCCACGAATGCAGTCTTTTAACAGTCAATCTGAAATGTCCTGATCAGCACTAGTGTGGTAACCTGTATGATAAAAACCCTGCCATTCCCCTCCCTGCTTCCTCAAAAAATGTCCTGGCCTGAAACAATCTTATCTTTTCTTCTGCTAATAACTTCTTGTCCCACCTCCTTCCTAGGAAAATTTTCCATTTTGTAGAATTCCTTGGAGCTCCCCTCCACTTACTAGATAGGATGCTTTCTCATGCATTGATTAATAAAGCCAACCAGATATTCAGATTTACTTGGTTGAATTTTGTCTTATAACACCACTCTAAAATGAAACAAAGAACAAGAACTTCAAGGAGAACAGGTCCCCACCCTGGTAATCGCATGCACTTGAAACAGCTTGTGGGGAGCTGCCACCACTGAGGCAAAATTTCATACTCAGCTCTCAGGCTGTTGTCCTGAGTAGGGAAAATAACCAAAGCACTCAGCAATAAGAGAAAGAATAAATAAGTGATGACACCATTTGAGGATGGAAAACAATGCTGCCACTAATAAAATACACCCCAGGAGAAAGCTTATGGAAATGGGGAAACATTCCCTTTATATTGTTAAGGGGAAACAAAAAAAGCACAACATAAAATACTATGTATCCTATGACATATTTTAGTTTTAAATATAACCAGAAAAAATACTGATTGGAAATTTATAAAGATGAAGAGTGTTTATCTTTGGTTTATGAGATTACAGATAGACTGTTACTTTCTTTCTTTCTTTTCTTTTCTTTTTTTTTTTTTTTGATTTGTAGTTTTTTTTTCTGGTTTTATAACATTTCTGTATTGAATATGTGTTACTTTCCTAGTAAGGAAAAAAAATGAAGGTGTTATTTAAAATATTGGCTCCTTAAATCAGACATTCTGAGGTTCTTTACAGACTCACCAAAATCCTCTTCTTGCTATGGTGGGGACTGCACACTCACCCAGACTTTTGGACTCCTCCTCCAGGTGGGTGATACTTATACAGGAAGAATGTTTGGAATTCTAGAGTTGCTCAGAGAATTTTTGACTGCTTTTCATGAGGCCAATCCACTTCTTTCTCCTCAAGAACACTTCAAAAAAAATGGTTTCACCCTCTGGCTAACTGCAATTTTCTCTTTGTTGTCTTTCAGAAGGCTGATTGGTAACACACATCATCCAGGGAACCTATGTTTTGATACAAGGGAACCTATATTTTGATACAAGAATATTTTTCTCTAAGATGAATCATGATTGACTTCTTCTTTGATCTCCTACCCTTCTTTCTTACAAAGGCAAAGTTTGGTGTCAAGAAGAACATATGAACTTAGTATGAGGAAAGGTAGGATATCACAAAAGCCCTGACTAAAAAATTGAATGTTTGACATACAGCATTGTGTTAATTTAAGATGTACAATGTGCTAACTTGATATATTTATATATTGTGATACGATTGCCTTTATAGCTATATTTAGCACCTTTAACACATTATATAATTGTCCTTTCCCTTTAGTATTTGGGATAATTACATTTTAGTCTCTTAGCAATTTTGATAATTGTAGTACAACATTATTATCGTATTCACTATACTGTGCATTAGATCTCTATGACTTATTTACTACTCATTTCAAGTTTGTACCCTTAAGCAACATCAGTCTTATTCCCTCACCCCCTGTCCCCTGGTAACCACCATTTTACTCTCTGGTTTTTACAAGTTTGAATTTTTTAGATTCCACTTATAAGTGATATCATACAATACTTGTCTTTTTCTGTCTGATTTATCTCACTTAGCATAATGTGCTCAAGTTCCATACATTTTGTCACAAATGTCAGAATATTCTCCTTTCTCATGGCTGAATAACCCATTGTGTGGATTTTTTTTTTTTTTTAAGTTTACTTATTTATTTTGAGACAGAGAGAGTGCAAGTAGGGGTTGGGCAGAGAGAGAGAGAGAGAGAGAGAGAGAGAGAGAGAGAGAGAATAAGAGAGAGAGAATCCCAAGAAGGCTCCACACTGTCAGTGTAGAGCCCAATGTGGGGCTCAAATCCATGAACCTTGAAATCATGACCTGAGCCAAAGTTAGATGCTTAACTGACTGAGCCACCCAGGTGCCCCGGATTATTATTATTTTTTAATCCATTTACCCATATATGGGCATTTAATCTGCTTCCATATCTGTTTTTTCCTTTAAACATTTTTTTTTTTTTAATTTTAGAGAGAGAGAGTATGTGTGCAAGAGGAGGAGAGGGGCCGAGGGAGAGGGTGGGGGAGAGAGAGAGAGAGAGAAAGAGAGAGAGAGAGAGAGAGAGAGAGAGAGAGAGAGAGAGAGAGAATATCTTAAGCAGGCTACTCTCTCAGTGTGGAGCCTGACTCAGGGCTTGATTGTACAACCATGATATCATGACCTGAGCCAAAATCAAGAGTTGGATGCCCAACCCACCGAGCCACCCAGGTACCCCAAGGCTGCTTCCATATCTTAAAGCCCTGATATTTTTAAGCTGAGGGAAAGGCAAAGAACTCCAACCTGCATCGGCCTTGCCTGACAAGAGGTGCTCTTGTGCATTATGGAAAGGAAGGCAGGCCTTCTCTGCTCATTTGCTACACAGAGAACACTGTTAGCAAGGTAATCTTCAGAAGAGGGAGGATACCATGTGTACACGTGTGAGTGCGTGTGTATGTATCTGTCACGCAGGTGGTGTGTGACATGGTGGTGACTGTGTGTCCCTCTCCTATAGATGTGTCAACATGAGAAACCCAAGAGTTAGGAAGAGGGAGAGATGCTTTCTGCTGGGAGCAAGGGAGAGGGGGTTCGCTGTCCTTGTCTGACTTCTTCACTTTGTTGGTCCTAGACATTCCAGGCTAGCCCACGGGGACGCAGTGCCCTCCTGTGGTTGGCATGGTTCTTCTTAACTTTCCCCAGGTCTCACTTCCCTTCCTAAGTTACTCCTGAATCTGGCTTCCAGTTGCCAGGGTCCAGCTACCTCAGCTCTCCCTCTGTCCTCAGCTCCGTCCCTCTGCCCTTTCTTACTCCATCCTTCCTCACTGCAAGCTCATTTAAAGTCACCTTCATCTGCTCCTTTATAGCCCTCTCTGACTCCTCGCTGGGGATTCATAGGTTTTGGAAATGATCCGATTGTTCCTTTTTCTGATCCTGATGTTCTCTCTAGGGAGCCATCCTCGAGCTTTATTCCAGCTCTTGATACGATATGGTTCCAGCTAAAGATGGTTCCTGTCCTGGTTAGTAGGTCTTGGGAAAGGAAAGGCGATGGTCGTGGGAAGGAAAGAGAGTGCTGATGGCTGAAAGCACAGGTGGCTGAAAGGGAATGTAAGGGCTCCTGGGCTGGGAGGAGGCAAAACGTGCATGACTCACCCTTGCTTGAAATCTCCCAACCTCTGCTCATTTCCCTCAGATGCTGATAGCATCAGTGACCCAGAAACATATGAGGAGCCCAGGGTCCCATGTCCTCAAGTCTCCTTTCTGTAGTCCTGCAAATCCTTTCCACCTGAAGTAGCTACCATCCATACAATTGTGTCCATACAACCACTCTTGTTGAAAGCAGCATACAAGTCGATGATGTGTTGGATGTCTTCTGTTTGAAGGAAGGAAGGCAGATAGATTGGCCTAAAGGCACAGCTGAAAATTTATTTTTTTTGCCTCCATTTCAGCAATATCAGTGGTTTTTACAGTCTAGATTTTTACACAATTTATGTTCCTCTGACAGTAATGGATATCCAATTAGCTAATCTTTCTTGGATCATTGTAAGCTATTACTTTTTATTTATATTATTTTATTTTTAATTTTTTTTTTAAGTAGGCTTTACACCCAGTGTGGAGTGCAGTGTGGGGCTTGAAGTCACAGCCCTGAGATCAAGACCTGAGCTGAGATTAAGAGTTGAATGCTAAATGACTGAGCCATCCAGGTACCCTGTAAGTTATTCGTTTTTAAAAATTAATTTCTGTTTGAAGATATTTTGCAAGGTGATCGTGATTAGTGTTGTCAATACCATTCTTAAAGCAATACTTTAAGAAATGAGTTGTGAGTTTTACAATGTTGTAACATTGAAATGGGGTTGCATATGTTAAATTAAGATGATCACACTGTTATGGATTACTTTCATTTTATTATATGAAGTTCTGCAACTTCTATTGTGATTTTTCCCACTTCTTACAGCAATATCTGGATAGATAGAGCCTTGTAAAGAATTAGTAAGAAGAGTCACACTACATATGTACAAACTTAAAAGAGTAAAGAAATTGTTGAATATTGCAAAACGTGCCTCAGTTGCCATGTACAACCGTTGGGGGAAATTGTGCTAATTTGTGAGTACCTTCAGAACTGTGCCTTGGAACATGAAGCAAAAGAAGAAAAGAGATGCTTGGCACCAAGATACATCACAATATAAAAATGTGCTTCATTCATGCCACCTGAAGGGAAGAATTTGACAAGTCAGTGTTTTCTTTCACTGACATGCTTCTGCTGCTCAGATTCTTCCAGAACTTGGAAGCAGTGTTTGTCTCCTATTCTGGCAGAGGCACAATCTGTAAGCAGTGTCATTACTCAGACATAGCCCTGTTTTAAGGATCTTGGACAAGAGAAGTGTAGAGGTTAAGGGTTATTGGTCACATTGGACCTCAAGCCACAGAAGCACCTCTGTGTTCTGTAATGAATTTATTATTTTATATAAAATAATAGTGTTAGTTACCTGTGGGCCTTTCTTAAATGTGAGGCCCAGGGAAGGGTCTTGGCCCAAGGGTAGTTCTGGCTGTATCTTCAGCACTGAGGCAAAGTCAAGTACAAAGTAATAGGTGATTCCTAATAATTCCTGATCAAATAATTTTTCAGTGAATGGGATGAGCGCCTGAAAGAGATGTGTTGCTGGCCTTCTGGATGCCCTATAGTTAATGAATTTTAAGAAGAGTTTCTTTAGAGTACAGATAAGGGAGAGAAAGCCTTCAGGGCAGGAGGAGTTTAGAATTGCTGGCCATAAAGAGATTAGTTTAGAAATGTTCTCCAAACAAAATACAGATAAACTCTTGAGCTGGCTTTGTATGGACAAGTGAGGAGAGCAGTTTCTCTTTGAGTCATGAGGGCCCTAAGTTCAGATGGAAAGAACCTGCTTCTTCCAAGATCAAGGGATAAATGGCCCTGGCCTAAAATGGGGACTGGGAGTACAGGACTTTGAAATAAACTGGAGCAGGCTCCAAAGTCTGAAGAGTGGGTGAGATTGGGCCAAACCATTTGTCTGGCATGAGATAGTAGCTATAAATCTTCCCTAACACTATCTAGTATGTACTGTGGAAAGTCATTGTTACCCTGGTAAAATAATATTTGTTCATTATGTAAATGTCAATGAGAGGAAACAGAGGGAGGTCCATATGAGGGAGGTATAAGGATAGACTAAAATCTCAGGCTACACTTTTTGAAGAAAAAGACTTTGTATTTCAAATTTGTATCACAACAACTTAACCAACTGATCACACAGCTGGCTAAAAAGTTCTCAGTGTGGACTTGTCCTTGAGCTATGCTCTGTCAATACCACCTGTAGCCCACTTCTGCTTTCCCTCTCCATTTAGAGGTTTAAGGGGAGAAGTTCTAGAGAACAGACTTGGCAGGTTTTTGTTTGTTTTGTTTTTGCTTTTTTGTTTTTATTTATTTTTTTTTTTTTTTCAACATTTTTTTTTTTTTTTTTTAATTTTTTATTTTTGGGACAGAGAGAGACAGAGCATGAACGGGGGAGGGGCAGAGAGAGAGGGAGACACAGAATCGGAAACAGGCTCCAGGCTCCGAGCCATCGGCCCAGAGCCTGACGCGGGGCTCGAACTCACAGACCGCGAGATCGTGACCTGGCTGAAGTCGGACGCTTAACCGACTGCGCCACCCAGGCGCCCCTGTTTTTATTTTTTTAATGCTTATTTATTTTTGAGGGAGAGAGAGAGAGAGAGAGAGAGAGAGAGAGAGAGAGAGAGAGAGAGAGAATCTGAAGCAGGCTCCAAGCTCTGAGCTGTCAGCACAGAGCCTGATGTGGGGCTTGAACTCGTGAACGTGAGGACATGACCTGAGCCCAAGTCAGAAGTCCAATGAACTGAGCCACCCAGGCACCCCCAGACTTGGCAAGTTTTAAAGGATAGGAAGGAAGGACCATTTTCATATCCTTGCATTTTCCCAGAAGTTTTAGCAATCTGCTGAAAACAGTGAGACTATATTTCTTTTTTTTTTTTTTAAAGTTTATTTATTAATTTTTGAGAGATCACAAGCAGGGGAGGGGCAGAGACAGAGGGGGACAGGGGATCCGAAGTGGGATTCGTGCTGACAGCAGAGAGCCTGATGTGGGGCTCTAACCCATGAACTGTGAGATCATGACCTGAACTAAAGTTGGGCGCCTAACTGACTGAGCCACCCAGGAGATTATTTCTTACCTGAAGCTCATCCCGAGAAAAGAGTCCATAATGCAGAGAATCCTAACTGCCCTAGGCCTTGTAGCAAACTTAGTTTGTAAGCTGCCTTCTGGGGCACACTGATACGGATCTACATAGTTTAGGAAAAGTCCTCCATTTAAGGTTGGGCCTGTGGCTTCTTGCGTAGGGAGAGAAAGAAATTGAGCTATAGTCTTGGCAAACTTTGAGAAAAGGATTACTGGGATATAAAGAGACAATTCACAATAGAGGATTATGATTAGTAAAGTGAATGTTGGAGAAGATATCTAACCTCACTAGTAAAGAAAGACATGTCAAAATATTAGGACACACTGGGGTGCCTGGGTGGCTCAATTGGTTGAGCATCTGGCTTCGGCTCAGGTTGTGATCTCACAGTTTGAATTCGAGCCCCTGCTTCAGGTTTGCTGCTGTCAGCGCAGAGGCCACTTCAGATCCTCTGTCCCCTACCACACCTCCCTGCTTTCTCTGTCCCTCCCCTACTTGTGCTCTTTCAAAAATAGATAAACATTAAAAAAACACATTAAGACACAGTTTCTCCTAATAAAATAGGTTGCAGTGAAATCTATACTCTGTGCATAGCAGATGGCATTGTAAATAGGTGCAAATGTTTTGGAGGGCAGTTTGCAATATGTTTGAAGCCAAAAAGATGTCCTTTGATCCACTGATCCCAAACTGGTTATACTGTAAACATTTATAGAGTCCCTTCCATATGACAGATAACATTCCGGGCAGAGACATCAGAGACTGATGTTGTAGACTGTTCCCTTCAGGAACGGACATTCTGCAGGGGGAAAGCACACCTATAAAAACCTTCCTTTCAGCTGACTTTGAGGGGGCTCCTTTCTCACTGGGAACAAGATGGGTCAAGTAGAAGAGTGTGTGACCAAGTGTGTTTCTGAGATGGTGCAGAAAAGGCAGTGTAGGTAGGGGTGCCTGGGTGTCTCAGTGGGTTAAGCGTCGGACTCTTTGTTTCGGCTCCGGTCATGATCTTATAGTTCATGAGTTTGAGCCCTGCATCGGGCTCTGTGCTGGCAATGCAGAGCCTGCTTGGGATTCTCTCTCTCTCTCTCTCTCTCTCTCTCTCTCTCTCTCTCTCTCTTTCTGCCCCTCACCTACTTGTGCTTTCTCTGTCTCTCTCAAAAATAAAATAAAGCATTAAAAAACATGTTTTAAAAAAATAAAAAAAGAAAAGGCAGTGTAGAAAAACGTGGAGGGGAGGGAATTTGCAACACCACATTTCTTGATGAGGAAAGGGGGAAGACACTGTGTCTCAGGCAGGGACTGATGCTTCCTTCATGTCTTTCTCAGAAACCATGATTCTGACGTGGACTCTTTTGCTTCTGCTGCTAGATCAGACTGTTTTCTCCCAGGCCTAGGACTTCTATGGTGGAATCAGAGCTCCTGGAGGTCCAGTTCACCATGGGGGTCTAGTTGATATGGCCAGTTGAGGAAGCAGCTCAGGGGAATGGTCTCCAGGTCTGCAAGTCCATCATTACCTTCACTCACTAGAGCTTCTGAAAGATAAATGACATATGCAGTGCCCTACCTGCAAGGTGCTGGGATCCTGCAGTGGACAACTAACTTACCTCTGAAAACCCAAGGTCACTGAGTGTGTGGTCTTCCAGGGGTCCTAGCCCCATGACTATCCTTACAGATCTAGGATCTGGTCCCCGAGCAGGCCTGTGTGCAGAGCTAGCTGGTTCATCTGGAGGGCTAGACTCCAGGACCACTGTGGGCGGTTTGGGGAGTTCAGCACCACCGTGCCCAAGTAGGACTGCCTTCTGTGGTCCTCCCCTTCACTCGGCTTCTCAGAAGCTGCACACCTCACTGACCCCTGCCTGCCAGCTTTCTCGGGCTCCTCAAGTTCAGGGGTTGGGAAGAGGAATCATGGGTGGACAACAGGAGAAGGGCCACTCACTTTGTCTCCTCTGTGGGTAAATGCCCTTTCTGGCCAGATGTGACATCCTAGGCTGACACTTGCCTTTTTTCCAAGTTTTCTCGGCTCCCCTTTCACCCGGAGAATCTTTGCTGGGTGCATAGTGTGAGGGGTGGGAGTGAGGGAAGCATCTACTTCAGGAAGCCTTGATCCCACCCTAAGGTGATGCTCTCTGAGTCTTGGGGCTAGTTTGTTCAAGAGCTGCTCTAATAACACTCCTGCAGGCGCTGATCCTGATCCCCACTGGCAGCTTCTCTCTTCTGGCGGCTGCACCCCCTTCTCTCACAGAGGCGCTATTGCCTTGCTCCCTGACAGCCAAGAGGGGAACTTCTTTTCCTCTTGGTTCTGTGAGCAAAGGCTGAGACCAGCTTTAGCTTTTAAAAGGCTTTTTGAGGGATGCCTGGGTGGCTTAGTCGGTTGAGCGTCCAACTTCGGCTCAGGTCATGATCTCGCAGTTCATGAGTTCAAGTCCCGCATCAGGCTTTGTGCTGACAGCTCAGAGCCTGGAGCCTGCTTTGGATTCTGTGTCTCCCTCTCTCTCTGCCCCCCACCCCCACCCCCATCCCTCCTCGTCCACTCTCTCTCTCTCTCAAAAATAAATAAACATTAAAAAAAAAAAAGAAAAAGAAAGGCTTTTTGAGCCCTGTGGAAGACGATGGAGAAACAGACACATAGGATTTAAATATCTCAGAGCAGATTGGCTTCCAAAGCATAAAGGGTTTTTTTTAATTATTTTTTAAACTTTTTAAATGCTTATTATTTTTGAGAGAGAGAGAGAGAGAGAGAGACAGAGAGCAAGCAGGCGAGGGGCAGAGAGAGAGGGAGACACAGAATTGGAAGCAGGCTCCAGGCTCTGAGCTGTCAGCGCAGAGCCTGACGCGGGGCTTGAACTCACAGACTATGAGATCATGACCTAAGCTGAAGTCAGCCGCTTAACTGACTGAGCCACCCAGGCACCCCCAAAGCATAAAGTTTTAACCCTTCTTCTGTGAACTGGCCCCCAGGCTCTGTCTCATTCTACCTGTTGCCTTGGGACAGTCACACTTTCCAAAGAGAGAAGGCCAGCAACAGACACATCTAATGAGCATCCATTGTGTGCCATGAGCCTCCAATAGCAGGGTGAGGATGGAGGGGGAGCTGGGCTGGAAAGAGAATATCAGCAGAGCTCTCGGCTCTTCTGTTCTAGTCCCCAGTTTCTTTTCTTTTTTTTTATTTTAGAGAGAGAGAGAGAGGTGCAGAGGGGGAGAGAGAGAGAATCCCAAGCAGATCCCACACTCCGCATGGAGCCCAGTGAGGGGCATCATTCCATGACCCTGAGATTATGACCTGAGCTGAAACCAAGAGTCGGCTGCTCAGCCAACTGAGCCACCCAGGCGACACTCCCCGCCCCCGAGTTTCTTTTCTAAAAGCAGCAAGTATTTTCACTTTCTTTGTGTCTTTTCACATATGTTATGTGTACGTAATATATAAGCCTGTACGCATACATAAACTTATTGGTGTGCATTTAGGTTTGTGTGTGTTTGTGTGTCTCTCCCCCATTTTACCCCACATATAGTAGCATCCTATACACAGTGTTCCGCACCTTATTTTTTTGGTCACTAACAATATATTTGGCAAAGGATGTACCTCACTCTAGTTAATGGCTGAATAATATTCTCCTGGTTTCCTTAATCAATCTGTTATTCAGGGTGTACACTTTGTTTACGACTATAAAGCTGGAATATATATCCTGGAACAAAACAGCAACAAGCCCTGTGTATTTAGCTACTGACAAGCTCACTCCTATGCACACTGTCAGTGTTCCGAGGACCTGGCGTGGGATCCTGCGCAGTGTGGGGCAGAGGGACCTGTGGGTTGGCAACACCCAATCTTCCAGATGCCCGTGTATATCATTGGCTCCAAGGAATTCTGGGAAGTATTATTTTTCAGAATATAACAACATTACCAGCAAAATGTTTTCCTTGTAATGAGAGCCCAGTAACGTCTGTACATAGAAGTCAGCACTATTGTTTCAACATTCTGATCTTTTAATCCTGGAGAGAGTGAAAGCAATACCTGTTTATATGTGTGAGATAAACTTGGATACAAGGGCAACTAATTTAGTTTCTAATCACATACAGAAAATTTTTGACAAAATCGTAGGCTCTCATTTTCATGCAACTTCTATAGGATAAGCACTGTACTTAAATTGACTCATTTAAAACATCCAACAAATTGACCCTCAAAAATAAAATTGACCCTCAAAACATCCCACAAAATAGATACTATTATTTCCATTTTAAACATGAGCAGACGGAGGCCCACATAGTTAAAAGACAGTAGTGACAGAACCAGGAGTGTTTCCCTCAAAGCCAGAGTGTTCCCATTTATTCTGGGCTGTCTCTTAGAGGGATCGAGGGTATACAGTCTCTTTAGAGTAAATCCTTTCTTCTTGTCTCAGTTTCTTTGTCTCTAAAATAGGGACAATCATTCAGGATAACTTATCTGTATTATCCTGTTTATTTTCTAGGTAATAATGTTGTTGCCATAATAAAATATGCATTCTAGGATGTAAGAGAGGGGGGGGGGTCTCCATTCTGGTGGTCCTTACCCTTTTTATCCCCCAGGACCTGTGTCATTATCCCTGCCTGTGAAACACACGTCTTTAGAACATACTAAATAAACTGGTATGTTTTGGGGGCCATTTTTTTTAGTGATCAGCTATATATATAGTTGTCAAGCAGTACTTCTGATTACCTGATTTAAATGGTATTATCTCTGGGTGCCTGGGTGGCTCAGTCGGTTAAGCATCTGACTCTTGATTTCAGCTCAGGTCATGATCTCACGTTTTGTGAGTTCAGGCCCCGCATCAGGCTCTGCACTGACTGATAGCAAGGAGCCTGCTTGGTCTTCTCTCCCTCTCTCTCTGCCCTTCTCCCGCTCACTGTCAAGTATGGATATGTGCTCTCTCTCTCAAAATAAGTAAATTAATTAAAGAAATAATTAGTATTAGCTCTACAAAAACACTTCACATTCAAATGCTTTGTTAGCTCATCCTATTCATGTGTAATGTGAGTAAGTGTGTTTTCATTAGGGCTTTGGATATATCATGCACTAGTTTTATCAAGTGTAGCATACTTAGGCAGAGGGGAAGGAGTTGTTTCACACTGGCATGTCTTACATTGAATTTGTATCATCCCTACGGCTGCTTCTCTGCCCCACCATTCTTTGAAGCTAAAGATATAAATGTGGTTCCCCATGATCAGGCTAATATCCAAGGCAAGGGCAGGAGGATGTTAACTGGAGGTGAGCCAAACATCTGGGTTTGGTCACTCAATCAGTGGCTTTTCCTAGATGTGCAAAAGAGCAGTTATTGCATTAAAGAGTCAAATAAGGTAGGATTCCAGGAGGATTTTTGTTTTTGTTCTTTTGAGTATTTATTAAGATGCCTAAGAAGACTTTAAGCCTATGTGCTGATCACTAATATATAATCCTTGTGTTCCCCTGATTCATAAAGAGTCCCATATTAAGTGATTTTTGCCTTTTCTTGTATTGCATTTGGGAAATTGCAGAATTTGGAAGCATTGGAGGTATTTTTGTTGCTCTGCCCTCAACAAAGATGAAAACCAACTGTCTTTATAAAGCCCTTCATTACTGGAGAGCCCACAGGGATGGAGAGGCTCTGGAGGTCAAGAGATCATGAGGAGAAGAGTTTCATTGTCCAGCCATTCTAGTGAGGGGACTAGTCTAGCCTTCACCATTTCTTCAGCTTGGTGCATAAGCCCTGTGTTGACTTGGAAAGTCAGCAGGCCCAGAATGGCTGCCAGAAAGAGCTTATAAACCTGCTCCATTTGGGGATGGAGGCTGCAGTGATCACAGAAACCCTGATGGAACCTGAGGTGGGAGGTCTTGGTGAGCTACGCATGGTTGGGGCTGTGGTAGGAATTTATGCTTTTGCTCTGTAGTAGAATATTACAGAATGGCCCCTGGTCTATCATACTACATATATGACCTTGTATAATCCTCTCCTACATTCATTCTAAGCTGCTTTGACTGATGGAAGGTGGCCATGTACATCTTCCAAGTTTAGATCTTGTGACCTCTGTGCTCACTCTTATGGAGCTCCGAGCATCTCTTTCTAGAGAATCATGTGGACAGCGGGGTCTTAGAGGGTGAATGAACATGAGGAGACAAAGGCCCAACATCCAGTCATCCCATCTGGGGGAACTCAATATGTGAGTGAAGTCACCTTAAATGACAACCACAAGAGCCAGCCCAGTTGACACCAGAGTTGTCCAGAGATGAGCTAACCTAGCTGAGTTCAGGCAATTTACATAATAATGAAAATTAATAAATAATTGCTGTTTTAAGTCACTCAGTGATTTGCTATACAGCAAATATATGCATCATATATTTACAAATATATAAGAAATATATAGTAAATCTCTTTCTATATGTATATAGGATATATGTGTGTATGTATATGCCTGACACAAAATAGGTGTTTAAAAGTGTTACTGGTTTCTTTCTATATTTCTGTGCCTTCTTAGATAGCCATAGGGATGATAAATGAAGGATGCTGAGGGGGTCTCAGCTATATATCACAACTCATCACCCAGGACATCCTCCTAGAGTTAAAGATATTTTGCCCTTTTGCTTTCTATTGGGCTAGAGGTAGTTGAGGGCAGGAAGAAAAAGACTTCCTGGGGCACCTGGGTGGCTCAGTGTGTGAAGCGGCCAACTATAGATTTCTGCTCAGGTCATGGTCCCCTGGTTCATGAGTTTGAGCCCTGCATCTGGCTCCATGCAGACAGTGGAGCCTGCTTGGGATTCTTTCTCCTCTCTCTATGCCTTACCCTTCTTCTTCTCCTCTCTCTCTCAAAATAAATAAATAAACATTAAAAAAAAGGGAAGACTTCCTGCTCTAGAGATATCTGAGGAGTGAAACTGTTAGATTAATACTTACTGATGGATTGTTCTCTCCAGGCTGTTGGCAAATCCACTAACCCAGATGGTCTCAGAAGTTGTTACTACTGAGATCACCCCTCACTCTTTTGTGTTAATCTTTTATCTTGCTCAAATGCAAAGGTTGTTCTGTATATTTTATATAATAATACAATATAATATAGTAATATAATATAATATAATATAATATAATATAATACATAAATTTGAGTTTTTACATGCAGGGACTCATGTTTATAATGCACCATCCAAATAAAATTATTTGATTTAATTTAATTATGCATGTAAACCAAATTTACATGCACACAGGCCATTGTTGGGTGTCCCAATTGGGTGGGTGTTGGTGGTGTGGATGGTGAAAGAATTTGCCCAAAGTAGACCAAAAGAGATAGAAGGGATGCCTGGGTGGCTCAGTTGGTTGAGCATCTGACTTTGGCTCTGGTCAGGATCTCACAGTTTGTGAGTTCAAGCCCCATATAGGGCTCTCTGCTGTCAGTGCACAGCCCTCTTTGGATCTTCTGTCCCCCTCTCTCTGCTCCTCCCCTGCTTGTGCTCTCTCAAAAATAAATAAAAACATTAAAAAAAGTAATTTAAATAAAGAACAAAAGAGATAGAGATTTACTGACTACACTGCAAGGGAGCAGTAGGCAGGACAGTAGAGGAGAGACTGTCCGTGATGAGGCGGTAGTGAGGCAGAGGGAGTATGGGGATGTATGAACTTTTCCCCTTTTTTGTAATCTTAGGAACTGTGCCTGGTTGTAATTGGTCAGTTAGGGCCTATGGCTATTTTGAGGTGAGTCGCTTAATGAGACTGTTTGCATTCAGCTCAGTGGCAAGGGCCCTTGCCTTGCTCTATAACCATTTTGCAAGTGAAGAAAGGAAGGGAATATCTACTAAGATTCTACAGTCAACTAATGGAAGAAGATCTGGACCAAATCCCACATCCTGTTTCCCTCAGACTTCTACTCACATAGTTGAGACCATGTCGTGACCCCAAGTGTCACTATCAAAATTATGGGCGCACACTGTGCTTTGTGAAATGAGTCCAAAGAAATCCCCAGATCTTACTTGCTGTCATCAGGGCCAACCACCCAGGGACTATTCAGGGGCTTTCCCCAGTGTCTGTGCTCCAGGAGAGGAGAGGAGAGGAGAGGAGAGGAGAGGAGAGGAGAGACGAGACACAGGTTTCACCTCAGCTCGTAGTGTATGCATCCAGGGGAACAGCACCTGCAGTGTGACTTGTCTGAGATTCTCAGTCATTGTTGGTTCCCCTGCAGCAGTAGGAGCCATCTTGACTTTGTCCCCTTATTCCCAGTGCCTCCCACTGTATTACTGGTTGCAGTAGTTGCTCAGTGTTTGCCCAAGTGATGGTGTCTTATCTATGGCTGTCTGTGAGGCTGAGGGCACACTCCCTTTCCTCTGCTTGGGCCACCAGAAGGACGGAGGATGTTGAAGTGTTCCCTTTTTTTTTTTTTTTTTTAAATATTTTTTTAAAAATTATTTATTTATTTTGAGAGAGAGAGATAGAAACAAGAGTGAGCAAGTGGGGGAGGGGCAGAGAGAGAGAGAATCCCAAGCAGACTTCACACTGTCAGAGTGGAGCCCGAACTCATGAACCATGAGATCACGACCTGAACCGAAATCAAGAGCAGGACGCCTAACAGACTGAGTCACCCAGGCGCCCCGAAGTGTTCCATTTTCGTTCTTGGTCTCCTGTCTCTTGCTGCTTTCTTTTTATATTTCTTTTTTTCTATTTTATTGTTTTATTTTCCTCCCTCCTTCCCTACCTGCCTCCCTCCCTTCACCTTCTTTTTACAACACAAGATACCTTTGAATGTAAATTTTGTTATTAATTTAAAAAAGAAAACTCACAAGCAAATCAGATGGAACCAATCACATTTGTTTTCTCCTTACTCTCCGGGGCTTATTTATCTCTTGGGTGGCAGATACCAGGTGGGGAAGCCTCAGTCTCTCAGCCTAAGGCAGGGAGAGGCACAAGTCAGATCTGCATCTTGATGCATAAGTCCCAACTATGAGGCAATCCCACGGATGGTATGGGTCTCCTTGCTTTGTGATTGGCTGATTAACTCATGCTTAAGGGCAGCATTGTTGCTGCTGCTATTGAAACTAGTCCAATTACAAAGCATCCTGCTACAGGGCAGAGATTTGACAACTGGATCTGGCTGCTTCGGCAAAAACCTATGTTGAAGAGAGCATGATGGTTCCAGAGGTCATTTGTTGTTGAAAATTTGTTTTTTTTTTACTTTAAAAATTTTTTTTAAAGTAATCTCCATGCCCAACATGGGCTCGAACCCACAACCCTGAGATCAAGATCAATGTGCTCTACTGACTAAGCCAGCCAAATGCCCCAGGATCATAGATTTTTTAAACTCTGGCTGTGGTGGACCCAGTCAGGGCTCTCTACAGATACATGACAGAGGAGCACCAGTCCACATGGCATCACAGAGCAGTGCTGGTCTCTGTATGGGATAGCATGAATGGAACGCTGACATCCTTAGAACATGAGTCATGTTCATGTAGAAACTTCTTAGGGGTAGGGTGTGGATTCTAGTTCATGGATAAGCTCTTAGAGGAAAAGCCAAGGACTGGGCAGGAACTGTGAATCTCCCATGTCTCTCTCTTTTTTAAAAAATGTTTATTTATTTTTGAGAGAGAGTGAGGGGTGGGGAGGGGCAGAGAGAGAGGGAGACAGAGGATCCAAAGTGGGTTCTGCACTGATAGCAGGGAGCCCAAAGTGGGGCTCGAATTCGTGAACCCAGAGATCATGGCATGAGCTGAAGTTGGACACTTAACCAACTGAGCCACCCAGGAACCCCTCCCATGTCTCTCTTGATGGACTGGGACTTTGACATGGGTGCCAGAATGGCTATGGCAATCAGGGGATGTAGACATCCTCTTGCTTTTAGTTCATGACTGAAGAAAATCTTAAAATTATCCTATCGTAGTGGTCTGGGTCAGGGCACCCATTGTCCAAGAATGAATTTAGCAGTTTTTAGTCCAGACTCAGGAGATGAATTCCAAGAAGGAAACTTGGATTTATCATTAACTCATTAACTCTTCCATGCCTTCTAGAAATACTGTTTCTAATATATTTTCTTGCAACAAGGACCAATTCAAGAGAGAACTTTTTGGAAGGATATGTCAGTGTTTTTGAGAATCACTGGGAATGGCCAGCACAGCTATCCAGCCCAAGAAGTTGTCTAGAATATGAAGAAGAAGAAGAAGAAGGAGGAGGAGAAGCAAGAGGAGGAGGAGGAGGAGGAGGAGGAGGAGGAGGAGGAGGAGGAGAAGGAGAAGAGAAAAGAAAATGAAGAAGAAATATAAGAAGAAAGGGATTAAGAAAGAGAAAAGAAGGAGGAGAGAAAGGTGTATAATAGGAAAAAATATTTATTTATAATATGGAAATGATTTTTCATTTCTGAGTTAGTGGGATTCTTTACTGACTGCATTAGATGTCCCGAACTCTGTGTTAGGGGCTAAAACCAGGAGAGGAGTGGGATGTATTATGGGAAGAGCTCTCTTATTTTTCTTGTACAATTCTTGTTCCAAATTTACATTTTGATCTTGGTACGATGCCTTTATCCAAGCTCTGAAGGCACTATGGGCATCAGACATTAATAAAATGTCCCAAGATTCTACAGGCCAGGTCAGTCTCACCCACTCCCCTTCTTTTTAATTCTACTCCAGCCCACCAAAGGGCCACATTACATAGAGGCTTAAAACTTAGAAAAAATAGAGCAAGGGAGGGCCATTTGCAAAGAGGAACCCATGTTACTTTTTGTTTTTAGTAATACCCCATTTTTTCTTCACACAAACATTCTCCATCTCATCACCTCCTGATGTTGGAAACTCGAGGCTGTGAATTTTTTGCTGTTCATAAATCTGCAGAAGTTTAAAGCCTTTAAGTTCTTCTTGGGTTTTTTTTCCTCTGCTCCACTTGCAGTGGATTACTTTATCTAATTTTTAGCCTTGACCTAATTTTTGCCTCTAGTCTATGTCAACTAACAACCTGAAAAAACACAGAGGTCTTCCTGTGAAATCTGGAAGAGAATGAGTGTTGTGTAAGATACTAACCTAGGTTTCTAGAATCTTGCATGACTTCACATATGTGCTGTTTTCTACATACCTGTCATTTATATTTCCAGTGCTTGTATTTCATTATGTAAAGTGGGAATTTTATCTTTATTTGAAACTAGCTATTTGTGGACTGTGCTCTCTGTTTCTGAAACTGTTAATCACAGGGCATATTAAGATACATGACCTCTAAGTAGCTTATGGGAAATTAGAGAAACTAAACGCGTGATAGAAGTAATAATACTTGTATGAACATGGTTTTATGGGAGTTTAGGAGATGGAGTTATTTTCCCTCTTTGATCCAGGAAAGCTTCCAAGAGGAAGCTCCATCTGAGCAGGGCCAAGAGGACGAGCAGGAGTTTGCTGGGTAATACAGAAAGGATGAGCATTCTAGACTGATGGGTTGGTGTGGAAAAATGCACAAAGGTGGGGAAGGTCTGAGTGCTAAGAGATAGATGTTCAATAGATATCCAGATTTTAGGTAAGAAAAATTGGAATCAGACTCTTGAATTGGTATAATATCATGACAAAATGAATCCATATATTTTTTTTACTAGTTTTCTATATTCTTGTTATCTGAAAATGCATTCATGTGACCGTTGATGTCCTTATGTAAATATGGACACAAACTGTGACCTGGACAGGACTCAACGCAGAGCTAATAGCACTCGGCTGTGTCAACTTGTTCTGTCGGATTCCTTAATTCCTCTGATTATTAAGAAAGTTTATTCATATACCTGGTGTGCGAAGCATTTTTATAGGTGATGAGGATGTAAAAGTGAATTAAGTGTGGTGTAATGCTGTAATGCTTATAATCTCTGTAATGCTGATAGTAATGCTTACGGTCTTTTTTTTTTTTAATGTTTATTTATTTTTGAGAGAGAGAAACAGAGTGTGAATGGACGAGGGGCAGAGAGCAAGGGAGACACATGAACTGAAGCATACTCTGGGCTCTGAGCTGTCAGCACAGAGCCCAGAGCAGGGCTTGAACCCACGAACTCTGAGATCATGACCTGAGCTGGTCAGATGCTTAGCCAACTGAGCCACCCAGGCACCCCTAATGCTTACAGTCTTAATGGATAAAGAGCTGCACTCAAGTGTTTATAACAGGAGGCAAAACCCACACACTGTAGTCAAAGTGGGTATATCTGGCTCAAGAGCTGCTCTGATTTGCCTATTCAATAGGTTTTTTTGTTGTTGCTTGTTTTTATTTTTTTTTCAACGTTTTTGTTTTTTTTTTTTTTTTAATTTATTTTTGGGACAGAGAGAGACAGAGCATGAACGGGGGAGGGGCAGAGAGAGAGGGAGACACAGAATCGGAAACAGGCTCCAGGCTCCGAGCCATCAGCCCAGAGCCTGACGCGGGGCTCGAACTCACGGACCGCGAGATCGTGACCTGGCTGAAGTCGGACGCTTAACCGACAGCGCCACCCAGGCGCCCCTGTTGTTGCTTGTTTTTAAAATAGGATCTTTGAAGTTGGTGGTAAGATATCCAAATGAGAATTTTCATGTAGAAAATTTGGATTTCTGGTTTGCCTTAATGTAGTCAAGTAGGTGGCCATCGTTACCTCAGTGTAACCATCAGCTAGAGACCCTTGCTAAAACTGAGACACAAAGAATCAGATTTTAACATACTACTTTGCTTGTGCAATCAGAGCAAATAGAAATAAAGTGTCATAAGAATTACTTCTTTTATTAACTCCATGAAGAATATGAGCAACAGCTCTGTGAGCAATTAGAAACACTTGCAGAATGATGAGAATATAGAGGCTGCTTGGTTTTGAACAGAATTGGATAAATATGACAAAATCTTTGAACTTGGGCTTCATTTTTTCTATTGTCCTTGGGTCTTTTATTCTTTTATTTTTAAAGCCTTTTTCTTTATTTTGAGAGAAAGAGAGAGAGAGTGCGTGAGCGCACACCGTGTGCAGGGTCTGGGGTGGAGCAGAGAGAGATAATTCCAGGCAGGTTCCCTGCTGTCAGTGCAGAGCCTGAGTTGGGGCTTGATCTCATCTCAGGTGAGATCATGACCTGAGCCAAAATCAAGATTTGGATGCTTAACCGACTGAGCTGCCGAGGCGCCCCAGGTCTTTTATTCTTCTGTGAAAACGTTTTCCAGGTACATATTTTTGAGTTGAAGCTTGAAATAAAGCTGTTGGTAGAAGTATGAAATGTGAACAACTGGTGGGAAGTGAGGTGATTGATGGAAGGCAGGATGCATAAATAGCTAAAACCTTCATTGTCATGTGTTCACTCTAATGCAAATGAATAATCAATACACGACATCTCTGGTTTCATATGTATTGTTGCTTAGAACAACACTGTGTGAAAAAGTGAGTTGAAAAAGGAAATGTTAATTAATAATAGGGATGGGCTGGAGCTCTGGTGCTGGGTGCCTGACATCTGGGTAACTCTGAGATAAACAGGCTTATGTGGGTCAACGCCCTAGTTGTCTGGCTTCTCAGTTTGAACTTGTTTCCCAACAGTGTTGTTTTCCAAGAATAGTCATTACTGCTGATATATTTAGTAGCTGGGTCTTTCCCTTGAATTGTTGGCCTCTTTACTGTTAAGGTATGTTCTTCCTCCAAACCCAGTGTATCTTCCTGCATGGAGTGTCATGCCCTACTCTGTCTCCTACTTGCCTCATACCTTTCCCTTAAGAGGGACAAGCCTGGTTTTCTGCTAAAGTGCATGGGCTTTTTATTTTTATTTTTTTTAATTTTTTTTCAACGTTTTTTATTTATTTTTGGGACAGAGAGAGACAGAGCATGAACGGGGGAGGGGCAGAGAGAGAGGGAGACACAGAATCGGAAACAGGCTCCAGGCTCCGAGCTGTCAGCACAGAGCCCGACGCGGGGCTCGAACTCACGGACCGCGAGATCTTGACCTGGCTGAAGGGACGCTTAACCGACTGCGCCACCCAGGCGCCCCGTGCATGGGCTTTTTAAAAAGACAGATCAGAGTTTGACTCACAGCTCTGCTATTCACCTACCACGTGACTTCAGACAAGGCTCTTGTCTTCCTTTTTCTGCCAGGGAAACAGTAAAATTCTTTCCAGATACACAGACATACTAAGTCTGATGGTGGGCTACTCTAGATTCTGAACACAGGTAAAAACACTAGGAAGTGCTGAGAGTGTGACCTCCCAGACAGCATTTGTGTGAGGCTTAATCCCAATCACCTTGTATGAAATAGGTGCACCAAAGAGGTGGTGGTTTCCTTGTTTATTTCCAACATTCCACGAGGCATACAAATCATGAATGATGCTGAGATATTTAGGCTATATAGCACCCATCAAAGCTTCCTCTTGGGTTTAATGAGTTTTAGTCCTTTTTTGTTTTTCTTAGAGCAGTGTTTGAACCTTCTTGGAGTTAGCTAAGGGCAGGAACTACTTCACTGATATTTGTTGACTAACCAACTGGTGTCCCCCAGGGCGTTAGCCAGTTACCACACTTCATACCTGGACAGTCTTGGTGGTGTAAGATCACTCTGTAGTCTTCTGTGTTGAACTGTTTTCTTGCTCAATTCTCTTGCTCAACTGAACAACAGCTCTGAGGGGTAGGGATTTGCATGTTGCCTTCAATGTAATAGTGAATGCTTTTCTTAATAATCTTAAAGCATCAACAACAAATATACATGTTGCATTAGTCAGGTTTCTCCAGAGAAACAGAGCCAGTAGAATATACATAAAGAGATTTATTATAAGGAATTGGTTCATGCAATTATGAAGGCTGGCAAGTTCCAAGATCTCCAGGGTGAGTCGGCAAGCTGAAGACCAGGAGAGCTGATGGCGTAGCTCCAGTCTGAAGGCAGGCAGTCTTGAGACCCAGGAAAAGCTGATGTTTCAGTTTGAGTCAGAAGGCAGAAGAAAGCTGATGTCCCAGTTGAAGGCCATCAGGCCAGAGAATTCTCTTTCATTTGGGGGAAGGGTCTACGTTTTTGTTCTATTCAGACCTTTAACTAATTGGATGAGGCTCACCCACATTAGAGAGAGCACTCTGCTTTACTGAGTCTATCAATTTAAATATTAGTCTCACCTTAAACCATCCTCACAGAAATATCCAGAATAATGTTTGATTGAATATCCAGGTGTCGTAGACTCTAAGTCTAAAGATCTCTCTTGTCTAGCAAAAGAGCGGATACAGGATTGAAGTGAGAGATGGCTAATGTCTGGGAAAAGACAAGAGCCCTGAATAAGGGTCCTTGCCCCATATTTATTCAGATCAGAAGGCTTACAAATGTGGCAGGCATACACAAAGAGACAAAGAAACTGTGAACATTAACCTGAGGACATGAGGGGGAAAAGGGGATTTTGAAGATATACAGTGTTTGGGGTTTGGGCAATATAAAACAAAATCCAGGCGCCAGGCAGATGGGTGGATGGTAGTTAACAGCAGACAGGAGGTGCCGTGCCTGTTTATCTTTGCCAGCCTAGGGGATGAGACAGATAGGGGGAATCACCTCAGGGTTAACAAGACACCTTTTCTTTTGTTAACCATCTCAGCTCCGGCCTGCTTTGCCTGCAACACAGTGGTCCAAAGTCCAATTCACCAATTTACCTAACCTGGCCCTATTCTCCTATGAAAGCAGCTTTTTGCTATAGTACTAAATTTGGGGTGCTTTCACCCTGAATATCTAATCTTGTTATTCCTATATATTGGGCACTTTTGCACTGTTTCTATTTCAGGCCTTTGCCTCTCCCTTTCTATTTTTGGGGCTCAGCAGCCCCTCCCTATTTTGGGGTGCCTTTGCACCTCCCTATTCCTGGCACCTTTGTGCCTCCCTATTCTCGGGTGTCTTTGCACCCCCCTATTCTTGGAGTGCCAATCTGGTTTACCCAAACTCGGGTGTGAGCATTTTATTGACTTTGTAGTTCTTTATGCCTTCTTAACCCATTGGTGTAAGCCCAGGGGATTCCTAAGCTTATCCCCCACATCCAGGCACCCTGTGGCCCACTCAAGTTGACACATAAAATTAAACATCACATATATACATATATGTATTTATAATAGAATAGGTTTTATTTCAGGTAGTCTATTTTTTCTGGATTTAGGCATAATCATTTAAGAAAATCAGGTTTACATAGTAGAAAAATTCAGAAATGTCAATTGCATTTTCTGTAAATGTTCTTCTACACGCCCACATACCTACTCCTTTATTTTGTTGGGGATTCAGAGAACTACAGAGAATCTGAGCTGGAAGGAATTTGTTAGGTCTTTCATTCCAAGTCTTTCATTTAGCAACTGGGGACCAGAATGGTGGGGTGATTTGTCTCTCTGACACAGAAAATTTGTCTAGCTGACAGAACTGGGAATTAAATAAATGGCTCCTTGATACAAGGATTCCATTAGGACTCTGTGGCAATTTAACAAATGAGATGGGTCTGTGGGCAACCTGTAGAGAATCTCCAGGTAGTGGGATGGAGGGAAGGAAGGAGGCAGGAGCTGGGACTGGGTGTGCAAGAAGAAGGAGGATCTGACAAGGTGAGCTCCTCAGCTGAGTACTTAGAGTGAGGAGACAGGAGAAAGGGAGGGAATGTGAAGTGCTGAGGGTCTTGGGGTCAGGGGAAGGAGGGACTGGTAAAACAGGGGAAGTTCTCTGTCTCTTCATTCCCTCTTTTGGGACAGAAAACACGACCCACATGTGGATCCTCTTCCCACTCACTCCTGGACAAGACTGTCTCCTTCTAGGCCAAGCTTTGTAATCAACTCCCCAGACTCCTCCACTCTACCACTGGGGATATGGATGTGAAGTAAGACCTTCCCTCTCCGGACACGGTTGATTCTCTCTGCTCAGCATCACAGTTGATCACTCCTCCTCCTTGGTGAGGCTGATCTGGGGAATGCAGCTTCTTATGACAGAGGCAAGGATAGAAACCACTGTGAGATCAGTCCTTGTACCCTCAAGGCAGATAGTCATGTCAAGTTTCAGGCTGGTCTCCAGGACATTCCTGTCTCCTGGCTCTTCCATGACTGCACAGGGCATCTGTTCTCAGCCTCTCTACAGGTTCTGCCTCTTCTTCCTGGTACTTGGATTTTGGAAAGCCCCATGGTCAGTGTGTGTCCTTCGTCATCTACACAGTCTATTATCTTATATGGTCTCAAGGCTTTAAATGCCATTGGCATTGATATTCTAAAATTCCTAGATTTATATCTTTAGTCTATCTCTCTCTCCTGAACTTCAGACTCATATATCCAAGTGTCCACATGGCATCATCACTGGATGTTTAATAGACATGTTAAACTTACCATGTCTCAAAGGGAGAGATTTCTCTTCTTCTCCTACCCTAAAACTGCTCCTCTGTTAACATCTCCCTTCTCAGTCGAAGGTAATATCATCCTTTCCACTTTGAGGCCAACAACTTTGGTGTTGTTCTTGATTCCTTTCTTTTTCTTTTGTCCCCCCTTCCAACCTCTCAGTAAAGTCAGTTGTTTTCACCTTCAAAACACATTCAGCCCTCTCTCACTGCCTCCACTGCTACCACCTGGTCTGAGAGACCATGTTTTTTCCCACCAGGATCATTACACAAGTCTGGGACCTGGACTCCCTGCTTCTACCCTTAACTTCACACACAGAAACCTGAGTAGTCTTTCAGAATATAACTCAGATCATACAACTCTGCTCAGAATCCTCTAATGCCTCATTTAACTCTTGAGTAAAAACTAAAATCCTTACAAAAGTCCTTACACTCTTAAGCAATCTCTCCTCTTACACCCTTACTTTTCAGAACAATTCCCCTACTATTTGTCTTCCCTCTCAATTCACTCTTCTCCAATGTCTGGTCTGTTTGCTGTTCGTGAAAGACAGACATATTCTCTTTAAGAAATCACCTCCTCTCCCCCAGATATATGTAAGGCTAACTACCATACCACCTCTAAGTCTGTGCTTCAATGTCACCTTATCAAGGGCCCTTAACTACCCTACTTAAAAATGCTATTCAGGAAGACTGGGTGGCTCAGTTGGTTGAAGCCTCCCACTCTTGGTTTCTGCTCAAGTCATGATGTCACAGTTTGTGATTTAGAGCCATGCATCGGGCTCCGTGTTGTCCATTAGAAGCCTGCTTGGGATTCTCTCTCCCTCTGTCTCTGTCCCTCCCCTGCTTACACACACACACACACACACACTCTAAATAAATAAACTTAAAAAAAAAACAGCTTTAAAAATTCTATTCATAGCTGCCCTTCATTCTCCTTCCTCTTCTATTTTCTTCCTCTCTTCTATAAGATCCCATGGATCTTATCACCTTAACCGTCTGCATAATTTACATTCTTCTTATATTTACTCTCTGTCTCTCTCTCTTTTTGGTCTGCTGTATTCTTAGATGACTCCCACAAAGTCTGCACATAAGTGTCTAGCAAATAAGTACTCAAGACATGATTGCTGAATAAGGCTCTCCAATGAAAGGCCCAACTGCCACTACACAATATTGCTGAGATGTCAAGGTCATGGACTGATTTGGGTTCCAGGCCAGCTCTTACCAGCTTCTCGCTCAACTGCATCTGCACTCTGGTCATCCATGAGGCCTAATTTGGGCGGGGGAGGTGGGGGGAGCTGATGCAGACAACCCCTTTCCCTATCTGGTAAGTTCTAGTGATCTAACCCCTCTTTATCCGTGGGGAACTTCAATCCTTCCTTCTAACGCTTCCTCCCCGGAACCCGCACCCCTCATAGACCCCAGCCCGCTGCCTCTCTCACAGAGTCTCCAATGGCTGAGGCCCTTGACTGCAAAGCGGGCGGGCGCTGGCCGCCCTGGGTGAGTCTCCCTGACCGCGGGTGTAAATGCGCCTTCCCGCCAGCAGTGGGCAGGAGCCGCCGCGCAATACAGTGCTGGACGCTCGCCAAGCTCCGGCCTGGCCCATTTCTCCGCGGGTTCCCCGCTCTGTCCCCAAATCCCGCCTTCTTCCAGGGCGGTGGTGACGCGATGCTGGGCGTCTATTCCGGAAAGCCATGCTCCCACCCTGGGATGCTGTGCTTCGGCTCCCGGGGCGCTCAAACAGCACTCCTGTCCACAGGGACTGTAGTGATAACACGGTGTAGGTTAATTTAATTACAGTGAATGGAATAAGATTGTAATTAACCTAGATTCAAAAGACATTTGGTTGCTAGCTTTTTCATGGTCTTTTGGTCAGCAAGGTGGCCCCAGGCCTGCCTTCTTGTACAGAAGCTTTTAAATGTGTCCTCCAAACACCATTGAACAAAAGCATTGACCCCTTTGATAAAGTTTCTGGAATGACAAATGAAAGGACCGAGCCTTTCTTCTTTTCCTCTACTATAACAAGTTCTTTCCTTACCCGGAGAGTGGAGAAAGAGTGCTCAGATGGAATTATGGAGAGGCATGTCTGAAGAGGGATGATACTTAGTGTTTTCCTAAGAAATTGAAAAATTGTATTCAGGTGAAGTTTACCCATTGCATATTGAGCACATGGAGGCATTAACTGAGATCTAAAGGCTCACAGGGAACTAATTATGTAAACACGTTCTGTAAATGAAATTACTATACAGGTTTTGTAGTACAGTGATGAAGAGTGTAGATTTTGAACAGCCTTGTCCAGGTACCAGTCCTGACTCCTTCTATACAATACTTATCATAAGAGTTGGTCAGAGGCACCTGGGTGGCTCAGTCAGTTAAGTGCCTGATTCTTGGTTTCAACTCAGGTCATGATCTCACAGTTTGTGGGTTTGAGCCCTGTGTCAGGCTCTGTGGTGCCAGCACTGAGTCTGCTTGAGATTCCCTTTCTCTCCCTCTCTTTGCCCTCCCCAGCTCTTGTTCTCTCTCTCTCTCTCAAAATAAATAAATAAACTTAAAAAGAAAGGGTTGGTCAGTTACTTATGCCTATGTCATCTAATCTGGAAAATATTGATAGCAATAATATACACATAACAGGTTTGGAGGGGAAATTTAATATGGTAAAATGTGTGTGTGTGCGTGTGTATGTAAAATATGTAGCAGAAAACATTACAAGGTAAAAGGTGATCTTACTAAGGAACATCAGTCCTATTTATGAGGGTAGCAATGTGGTATCCAGTACTGCTGTGACCCTTCTGTGATGCTTACAATGAGAGAGAACATGCTCATTTGTTTTCCTTACTCCCAAAGGCATTCGAACTGGGACTCAGGGTTTCATGTCTTTTTGAGTAAGTCCTGCATAGATGGACGGCAGCTCCTACGGATGAGGCCTTATTTCTCAGAGACACTTACCCAAACTGAAATAGAGGAGATCACCTTTTAACATCTTGCTTTACTCATAAAATCAGAGCAAAGAGACATAGGTGATCACAAGAATTACATCATGTATCAGTTCAGTGGTGAATCTGAGGAAGTGTCTCTGCAAACAATTAGAGCACCTTTTCCTAATGGTTACAAATCAGGACGTGCATGATTTAGTATCTCTTTTGTATAGAATTTGATAAATATGGCCAAACTATTGACCTTGGGCTTTATTATTTTCTATTTTCTATTTCTATATTATTTATTATTATTTATTATTATTGTCCTTGGGTCCTTTACTCTTCTCTGTAAGCATTTTTCAAGGTATTTATTATTTGTTTATATATTTATGTATGTATGTATGTATTTATTTTAAAAAATTTTTAATGTTTTTATTCATTTTTGAGAGATAGAGAGAGACAGAACACTAGTGGGGTAAGGGCAGAGAGAGGAAGACACAGAATCCGAAGCAGGCTCCAGGCTCTGAGCTGTCAGCACAGAGCCCAACACGGGGCTCGAACCCACAAACCGTGAGTTCATGACCTGAGCCAAAATTGGACGCTTAACCGACTGAGCCACCCGGGCACCCCTCAAGGTGGAGTTTTTAAAATGACAACTCTGGATATGGCTATACTGTATGTGTACACATTGAAATGTGTACAACAGATGGGAAATGAGCTGATTGATGTTAGTAGGTAAATATGAAAGTATTCACTGTCATGTATTATGTAATTAACACTTTCATGATATACTAATAATTATATACACATAATTTCATGTATACTATTGCTTAGGGCCAAGTTGTGTAAAAGCATGAGTTCATAAAATGGATAATGTTAATTAGTAGTACAGGTGGAATGGAGCTGTGGCTGGGTGCCTGATGTCTAGAGAGCCCTGAGGTAAGCAGTTGGGCTTGTGTAAGTCAATACTCTACTTGCTTGAATTTCTCAGTTTGTGCTAATCCACTTATTTCATTACTGCTGAAATTTTTAGGAAATGAGGCTTTTCCTTCAGAGGGAGACTTGGCTTCTTACCCTGTTCTTCCTCCGAAGCCAAGATAATTTCCTGCACAAAGCATCATTCCTTCTTTCATCTCTGTCTACTCATCTCACATCCATAAGAGGGACAAGCTTGGTTGTCTATTAAAGTATGTAGGCTTTTTAAAAAGTGTAGAATTTGTTTCCTGAATTCCACATATGAGTGAAATTATATGGTATTTATCTTTCTCTGATTGACTTATTTCGCTTAGCATAGTACACACTAGCTTCATCCACGTTGGTGCACGTGGCAAGATTTCATTCTTTTATATGACTGAGAGATATTCCATTGTGTATATGTGTATGTGTGTGTGTGTGTGTATACACACACACACACATACACATATATACACACATATATATGTGTATATGTATATATATACACATATGTGTATATATACACATATGTGTGTGTGTGTATATATATATATACACATATATATGTATATATATATACACATATATACATATATATGTATATATATATATACATATATATACATATATATGTGTATATATATATACATATATATGTGTATATATATATACATATATACACATATATATATACCACTTTTTCTTTATAAAAGAAAACAAATGAACACGGTGTGGGGGAAGAGAGGCAAACCAAGAAACAGACTCTTAACAACAGAGAACAAACTGAGGGTTACCGAAGGGGAGGTGGGTAGGGGGATGGGGGAAATAAGGGGTGGGTATTAAGGAAGTCACTCGCTGTGATGAGCACTGGGTGTTGTATGTAAGTGATACTACATATGAAACTAATTGCACAGTATGTTAACTAGTTGGAATTTAAGTAAAAACTTGGGGGGAAAAAGATTAGAGTTTGACTCAAAGCTTTGCTATTCACCAACCTCATGACCTCAGACAGGAGCTCACTCTTTCTTTTCTACCAGGAAAAGAGTAAAATTCTTTATGATACAGACATAATAAATTTGATGGTAGGTCAACCTGGATTCTGAGCAGGTAAAAGGTAAAAAGGTAAAAAAAGGTAAAAGGTAAAATGTAAAAGTCAATATCATCTCTAGAAAAGTGGAGGAGGGGGTTACCGACAGGACAGCATTGTTGTAAGGCTTGATAAAAATGTCTAGAATGGAATAGGCATACCCATATGGTGTTGGGTTCCTTCATTTCCAATGCTTAATGGGAAATTATGCTGTGTATAAATGATGAATGAAGCCAAAATATGTTAGGATATATAGTACCTGTCAAAGTTTCCTCCTGGGTGTAATGTTCTGGGTTTCTTCGTTGCCTATTAGACCAAAGGTAGGTGAAGGGAAGAAACTTTATCAGAGGCAGCTGAGGACAGAAACTACTGCATTCACGTCTGCTGACTGAGAGGCATCTCTGGTGCATTCGCTGGCTGGTCTCAGAGGTTTGGCAACATCCTGTAGTCTTATGTGCTGATCTTTTCTCTTGTTCAATTAAATGACAGTTCTGAGTGACAGGCCTTGGCATCTTCTCTGTAATAAAATCAGCTTAAAAATGGTTTGCATCATCTTAAAATAATGATGTGATCTGTATATAAGAATAATTTTGTTTCAAATAACCATACCTTTTCTGCACAAATTCATAACGATTCTGGAAAATCAGATTTACATAGACAAATAGTGCACATCTACCAAATTTCCCATACGCCTTCTCCTACGTGCGCGCGTGCACACACACATACACACCAGACTCCTTAATCAGAGTATTCAATTTCTTTTCTTACTTAAAAAGATTTTTTTTTACATTTATTTATTTTTTGAGAGACATAGAGAGACAGAGCACAAGTTTGGGAGGGGCAGAGAGAGAAGGAGACACAGAATCCAAAGCAGGCTCCAGCCTCCGAGCTGTCAGCACAGAGCCCGAAGCCCGAAGAGGGGCTTGAACTCACAAACCGTGAGATCATGACCTGAGCGGAAGTCAGAAGCTCAACCGACTGAGCCACACAGGCGCCCCTCTTTTTTTTTTTTTTTAAAGTATATTTACTCATTTTGAGAGAGAGAAAGAGAAAGGCAGAGAGAAAGGGAGAGAAAGAATCCCAAGCAGGCCCTGTGCTGTCAGCTTAATCTCACGAACGGTGAGATCATGACCTGAGCCAAAATCAAGAGACTGAGCCTCCCAGGCACCCTTCTCCCTCTCCCTCTCCCTCTCCCTCTCCCTCTCCCTCTCCTTCTCCCTCTTCTTTTTCTTCTTTGACACACAGAGAGAGAGAGAGAGAGAGAGAGAGAGAGCAAGCGAGAGTGAGCGCACCAGCAGGGGAGAAGGGCAGAGGAAGAGAGAGAATCTTAAGCAGGCTCCACACTCAGTGTGGAGCCTGATGTAGGGCTTGATCCCACAACCCTGGGATCATGACCATCCAGGTGCCCCTGGAGTATTTAATTTCTAAATAAAGTCTGAACTGAAAAGAACTCCTAAAGACATTCGTACCAAATCTCTCAGTTTCCAGCTGAGGAGCAGCAAAGGTAGAGTGATATGTCAAGCTCATTAAAAAAAAAATTAATGATAGAACTGGTTATTTAAAAACATGTTTTCTTGCTCTGAGGCTCTATTAGTACTATGTGGCAATCCCTAAATTGATGGGTCTATCTAATCTGTATAGATCTCTGAGAGAACCCGCAAGGCCAGGGAAGTGAGTTGGAGGGAAAAAAGAAGGGGGAGATAGAGATGGATGTGTGACCAGGCAGGAGGACCTCATGGAATAAGTTGCTCCTATAAGTGTTTGGAGGGGTGAGGAGAGATGGAGACAGGTGTGGGGAATGGGAAGTGCTGAGGGCCTGGGGTCTGGTCAAGGAGAGAAGAGTATCTTGGGAAACAAATGCAGGTGCCCTACTCTCTGTGTCCTCCCTCCCTCTTCTGGGACAGAGACATGAGGCAGATAAGCAAACATTTTTTTTTTTTTTTTAATTTTTTTTTCAACATTTTTTTTTTTAAATTTATTTTTGGGACAGAGAGAGACAGAGCATGAACGGGGAAGGGGCAGAGAGAGAGGGAGACACAGAATCGGAAACAGGCTCCAGGCTCCGAGCCATCAGCCCAGAGCCTGACGCGGGGCTCAAACTCACGGACCGCGAGATCGTGACCTGGCTGAAGTCGGACGCTTAACCGACTGCGCCACCCAGGCGCCCCCAGATAAGCAAACATATTAACCTTACTTCCTGTTAATGTTTGTTTTTTTGAGAGAGAGAGAGCAAGCAGGGGAGGGGAAGAGAGAGAGAGATAGAAAGAGAGAGAGAGAGAATCTCTGTACTGGTGGCGCAGAGCCTGATGTGGGGCTTGAATTCACAAAATGCAAGGTCATGACCTGAGCCAAGAGTCAGATGCTCAACTAACTGAGCCACCCAGGCGTCCTGCAAACATATTTACCTTGAACTAAATCTCCTTATAAATTTTTGTTGATTAAGCTGTGTTGTCCAGTGACTGCCACTAATCACAGCTACTAATTTTAGGTAATGTGCTTTTTCCTCTTGGGTGTCTTCAGAGGGCTAGGTTAGTCTCACGCTACAAAGGCAACTTTCTTCCCAGTATGAAGACAAGTGTTTTCATGGAGAACAAATCTCTAAACATTTCCTTGTCCTGCTGCCTGGTGCATATCCTCTTCAGAAAGTTAAGGTCAGATAAAGGACACTGGTTTGAGTCAAAGCTCTACTACTTCTGAATAATGAGACCCTGTACATACTATTTAGCCAAGTGGAACACACCAGAAGATTGGACACTTTAAGCCCAATGGCCAGATATGCAGGGCCACGAACACACCAAATTGTGAGAGCTGTAAATAAGAACTGTTGTGCAACTTAAACAAAAATAACTGAGCAAATTAAAGTTCAAAAAGAGGAAGTGCTCTGTTCTTGGCCATGATAAAGTAGATAGAAGTTAAAGGATGTTGAAATCTAGGCATTCCATCTCAACTCAAGTTTGTCAGATTGCCTAATTGCTTTTGTCCTGTTGCCTAATTGCACAAAAGGCTTTTGAGACCCATCTGCCTGGGAAACCTATTAAGAGCCATGAAACCTGCTTACACTATAACTTGTTGATTGACTGTATGTGCACCTCCTGCCACCTTCATTAGTAAGGTCCCTAAGCTAGCTAGTTTTGGAGTTCTGGGAAGTCATATGTACTAATTCCATCCTTTGCCTTACTGAAATGCAGACCCAAGTCTCAGGCAGCTTCTTCTGTAATGAGAACACTCACCGTTTTAACTGTGGAGACAAAAACAATGCAATCTTTACATAAAAGTGACTAATATATTTTTTTTGCCTGAATAAACTAACAATCACTTTTAAGAACAGTTGGCCTTAATTAGATGAACAGTTCTCAAATGGAAACCCGATTTGCAAACAAAATATTTCTCCTTACCTGAACATATACGAACTAACATGCACACACACAAATCCCACGTGGGCTGATGCACACAAGTAATGCTCAATTAGGGAGTGAAAGAATGGCAGAGTGGAAAATCTTTAGTCTATAACCTTCATTTTAGAGCTTACAAGTGGAGGATGAGGTGATTTGCCTACCTCCCATAGCAAGCTTGTGACAGACAGGCACCAAAGAGCAGGTTCCTCTCTTCATGCTTGTGATGTCATAGGCACTCTGTCTGATGCTGGTAAACATTCTAGATGTGAAGTAGTAAACGTGAAATTAGTCCATCTAGGCAATGTGTTTAAGATCATTACAGACTTTTTCCATGTGGCCTTCATCCTGAGGTCTGGGAAGAAAATATCTACAATGTCATTTCTTCAGGATTAGAGGAAAGAGGCGGTGGAGGTTCCATTTTTGCTAGGCATATCCACTCTTGAGAGGGACATGTCTATTTCTGTAGATGTCATCTGCTTGGCAAAAACTCTTCCCTGGGACTCCCAGATATGAAAAAAAGGAGTTAGAATATTAGACTCAGAGACAGGAACCTGACACCCAGGCAGTGCTTAGAAACCCTGAACATCAGTTGGAAAGTTTCCTGATGATGGACCCTATCCAAGGAAGAGTTGGGGATCCTTATTTTGAGGCAAAGAAATATGTGGGGGAAACATGAAGTCTACTCCCTTAGAATTGAAATGCTCACATTTTCTTTTTTTTTTTTTAAGTTTATTTTATTTATTTTGAGAGAGGGAGAGAGAGAATCCCAAAGGTTCCACACTGTCAGCTCAGAGACTGATGTGGGGCTTGAACTCACGAACCATGAGATTCTGACCTGAACAGAAACTTAAGAGTTGGTTGCTTAACTGACTGAGCCACTCAGATGCCCCACATTTTCTTTTCAATAGCATTTAAAACAGGCATGTGTAGGGGTGCCTGGGTGGCTCAGTTGGTTAAGCGTCCAACTCTTGGTTTCAGCTTAGGTCATGACCTCATGATCCATTGGGTGGAGTCCTGAGCTGGGCTCTGTGGCTGACAGTGTGGAGCCTGCTTGGGATTCTCTCTCACTCTCTCTCTGCGCTTTCACACCCTGCACACACTCTCTCTTTCTCAAAATAAATAAACATTAAAAAAATAAAACAGGCATATATATTTAAAGAAGTGTGTGTGTGTGTGTGTGTGTGTGTGTGTGTGTGTGTATTTCAGGAAGTGTAAACATTTTTTATGATGCAAGGCATATGGTTTGTCAATTCCTTTCTGAGCTAGCAGGGAGACCCACTTCCCTCACAGGCTAGGAATCATGTGGCTGATAGATGCAAACACTTTAGAGATGTAAAATTTCAGGTTAACTGGACTGCTCAATTAAGGAGCAAGAATCTACTTTGGGGTTGGGAAATAACCTTGTATGACAGTCCGATACAGGGGTGAGTAGGTGGTAGGCACCTCCTTTATTGACAAGTCCTTCTCTCTCCTTGTCTCTTACCCAGAGAAATGAAGGGATGTGAGGTAGAAGGAGGATGTGAGGACAGTAGTAGCTGTGAGTACAAGAAGAGTGAGTGTAGATAGGTCAGGAGAAGAGAATTTATGACATTAAGTATTTGGGGCAAGGAATTCTTAGAAATAGGTACTTAGGAGGAAGGGGACCATGGCCCACTCTCTGACCCCACTCTTCTTGACCTGTTTTCACAGGGAGCGTGAATCTGATGTGGACCTTCCTCCACCTTCTCTTCCTGGAGCAAACTCTTCACCCCAGGCCTGCTCTCCTTTACAAAACATACAGACAACACCAGGTCCTGGGTCCCTGGAGGACACCACCGATACTGTGAGGTGATGGTGAGGTGATGGTGGCTGATGCACAGGGGTAAATGCAAGATGATCAACACCTTCATTCATGAGGATGTGGCCACGTTGGCATATTTCTGCAGAATTCCACCTCTGCCCTCTACCAACAGCTGCTGCGTGCACAACGGTCACAAAAGTACTCACGATGTCAGTGTGCTTTGCCGCATAGGAACCAGACCCCTGCACTGCTATTACCACCTTAGGCCCATCCCTGTAGGCTGTGAGGACGGGGCACCTGTTCACCTGGATGGCTAGATGACTCCTGCACCTCACACAGGAAGCTAAGTGACTTGCACCCCACACCTCCAAACGTTTGAGGCCCTGGCCAAAGACTTCCCTGTAATGCTTCTCCCCTCGTATAGGGGTCTCTCATTGTAACCATTCATGTGCACTTCCTGCATCTCTCTCCCAGCCTCTGCCCCCAAATCACCACTCCACTGGACACGCCGGCCACGGTGTCATTTTTTTTTGGTGCAAGATAAAATGGGGGTGGAGGAGTTGGGGAGAGCCTGGGTAATGGGCATCTACTGTGGAAAAGCCTTGCTCTCACTGGGTGGCTACACAGGCCCCGCTGGCCGGGCAGATTTGCCCACAAGGTGCTCTGGTAACAACTCGCAGTGGCACTGGCCCTAGGCAGCCCTGAGTGGTCCGGCTCACAAGGTCTTTCTTCCCCACCTTCAGCTCCCTTCTCCCCAGCGGGCTCCTGCGGAGGGGATTAGGGACAACATCCAACGGGGGAAGCCCGCTGCCTTTCCAGAAACAAAGCCCTGAAGCTGGGAAACAGCACTGGAAGGAGCCGCTACCTGGAGGAGAGAAGTGGTGAAGCAGGGACTCTGGCAGGTGCTCGCGGCCGCCTCATTGGCCCGCAGGGGGCGCTGCGCCACCTGAATCCGTTGGCCAAGCACAGAGACCAGAAATTTTTCCTGGGTTGGTGGGTTGGAAGTTTTGTGGTTACAAACACACGGCTGGGGGATAACAGGTGAAGAAGCAGAAAATTCAGCCGATATGATTACAGTCTAACTTTCAAAGAACAGATTTCTGAATTTTATCATAACTTTCATGCTCTCATGCTCTTTAGTATTGAATTTACCACCTTCAGATTTACATTCCAGCACTGTAGATATGAAGGAAAGAAAAGATTAAGTACAGAGCAGCTACTTATGCTATAAGCTTTACAGTTTCACTGTACTGGAAAAGAGTTTGTTTCATTTTTTTTTTAATTTTTAATGTTCATTTATTTTTGACAGAGAGACAGAGAGCAAGTAGGAGAGGGGCAGAGAGAGAGGGAGACACAGAATCCGAAGCAGGCTTCAGGCTCTAAGCTCTAACCCACAAATCATGACCTGACCCCGTCAGGGTCATGACCTGACGCGAAGTCAGATGCCCAACAAACCGAGTCACCCAGGCGCCCCAGTTTGTTTAATCTTGTAATCTATTGTATACACACTTCATTTCTTTTCTTTGTTTTTCTTTTTTTAAAAGTGTGCACCATGCCCAAAGACCCCTGAGATCAAGAGTTGCATGCTTTATCCTTGGAGCCGTCCAGGTGCCCCTACACAATCCATTTCTGAAGGCAGTTTTTCTACCCGCAAGAGGGAGAATCTGTAGGTGACTTTCTTCTCTACCCTGTGACTCCACCAAAATCGTGTCAAGGCTTTAAGTCAAAGGAAGGCACCTGACTCTAGGGCAGCCATCCATGGACTGACAGGCTGGGTGCCCATGAAAGAAACTGGTCTGGAGATTTTACTGTCCTGGAATAAGGTTGACAAAACTGGATACTCTTATTTTCATTTCCCCCCATAATTCCAGGAGCTGTGATTGTATTGTCTTCGTTTGTGACCTTTAGCACATAGCCTATTGCTTGCTATAAGAGAGCTTTCAATAAATCTTTAATGGGCCATTGTAATAGGTCCTGCTGGTGCTAAGGATTTTTTGCAGATTCTGTTTTCAGAATGGGAAAGTTCCCTTCCCTTCTGCTCTCCGTTGCCACCTGTAAATGGATTGTGAATTTGTTGAATAATTTTTCTTCATCTGATGACACAGTCATATACTATTTCCGTCCTAATCAGTTAATGGAGTGGAATTGAATAAAATTTCTGGACATAAGCAACTCCATTTTGAAGCTCTATTTTCCTTGTCAACTAATGAACTCTTGGACTGGGCCAGAAGCCACAATGGTTTTACAAGCAGTTCCTCATAAAATTTCAAATGAGCAACTGGCATTAGGATCATGTGAGGACAGGAGAGTTAATTAATACATACCAGTGACCGTTTCATTTGATAGCACCAATAAAGTAATCAGTAAGATAGTAATCAGAAGCGGTTCAATCAATTAGCACCAAATTACCTGTTTTTTTCTTCCTTCTCTTATCTAAAGCATGTAATTACCCCTTCCTTCTTTCTCATAAAAAACCCCCAGTTTTCCCCACCTGAGGGGGCACTTTTCTGGTTACCCTTAAATCTAGTCCCACATTGTAACTCTGAGACCCCAAATAAAAGCCTTTGCTCTTCTTCTTTTTCTTTTAAAATTTATTTATTTGAGAGAGAAAGAGAAAAAGAGAACGGGGTAGGGGCAAAGAGAGAGGAGAGAGAGAATCTCAAGCAGGATCTGCATTGTCAGGGAAGAGCCTGATTCCAGGCTCTATCCCACAAACCACAAAATCATGACCTGAGCAGAAATCAAGAGTCAGATGTTCAATGGACTGAGCCACCCAGGTGCCCCACCTTTGTTCTTTTTCACTTCTGCCTTATTTTCTTGGTTAATTCTGGGTGAATTGCATTAGTTGATTTTAGACTATTAGACCAGCTTTGAGATAAATCCATTTTGGTTATGCTAAACTGTCTTTTTATATATAAATGAATTTACTTTGCTAATATTTAAGGATTTTATTTTGCATTTATGGTCATGAATGAAATTGGTATGTATGTATGTATGTATTATTATTATTATTATTATTATTTGTATTATCTTGTCTGATTTTAGTATCCAGGTTGTATGTTAGCCTTCAGAAATGAGTTGAAGAGTATACCTTCTTTTTCTATTTCCTATAATTGGAATTGTGTGTTATTTTACTATTTACAGAACTCATCTGTAAGGCTGTCTGGTCCTGGCATTTTCTATGTGACTGTTTTTTAACTTATGTTTCAATCTCTTTATATTGTTATGTAGATACTGAGTTTTCTGTTCTTTTTTTTTTTTTGAAGTTTATTTATTTATTTTGAGAGACAGAGAGAGAGCGAGTTTGAGGCAGAGAGAGGGGTGTAGAGAGAGAATCCCAAGCAGGCTCCACACTGTCAGTGTAGACCCTGACATGGGGCTCAAACTTATGAACTGTGAGGTCATGACCTGAGCGTAAATCAAGAGTTGGATGCTTAACTGAGCCACCCAGGTGGCCCTCTATTTCTTCTTGAGATAGCTTTATCAGGTTGTATTTTTATCCAAGAATTTATCCATTTCATCTAAAGTATTTAAATATATCAGCATAACCGGATGATGTATGAAGTGATAGTATACCTGGAACTAAAGTTATACTGTATGTAAATAAAAAATTTTTAAACATATATATCAACACAAAGCTATTCATAAGCTATTTAATATTTGCAGCATCTGTTTTTACATCTTATTTCTGTTATGACATTTTATTTGTACCCTTTATATTGATAAACCTATGAGATGTGTCTCTGTTATTAGGCTTATTAAACAAATACTTTTTTTTTTAAGTAGGCTCCATGGGCATGGAGCTTGAACTAACAACCCTGAGATCAAGACCTGGTGCTCAATGGACTGAGTCATGCAGGAGCCCCAAACAGTGACTTAAAAAAAAATTTTTTTTAATGTTTATTTATTTCTGAGAAAGAGAGAGAGAGACAGAGAGTGATCAGGGGGAGGGGCAGAGAGAGAGGGAGACACAGAGAATTTGAAGCAGCTCCAGGCTCTGAGCTGTCAGCACAGAGCCCAACATGGGGCTTGAACCCACAAACCATGAGATCATGACTTGAGCCAAAGTCACACGCTTTACCGACTGAGCCACCCAGGGACCCCCCCAAACGGTGACTTTTCCTTAAGGTTTATTTATTTTGAGAGAGAGAGAGAGAGAGAGAGAGAGAGAGAGAGAGAGAGAGAATGAGTAGTGGAGGGGCAGAGAGAGAGGGAGAGAAAGAATCCCAAGCAGGCTCCATGCTGTCAGCCCAGAGCCTCAAGTGGGGGCTCGAACTCATGAACCATGAGATCATGAACGGAGCTGAAACCAAGAGTCACACGCTTAACTGACTGAGCCATCCAGGCGACACCCCCCTAAATAATGACTTTTTCAGACATACCAAAGCTAAAAGAGTTCATTGCCTGAAAGAAGTCTTTCAGATAGAGAAAAAATGACAGCAGGTGAAAATAGGAATCTACACAAGGAATGAAAGACATTGGAAATTGTAGCTATATGACAATATGAACAATTGCTGGGAATAATGCATGGGAATAGTTTGGAAAGTTTTGATTTACAATGCTAAACTATGGGATTTTGTTCTCCATGAAGGAATGTGCTTATTTTCTAAAGGAAAACCTCTGGTAATATAATTTTATTTAGCCTTCCAATAAGTGTCAAACACAGTAAACCTGTCTCCAAATTAAAAAGAAAAAGTCTTTACAAGAATTTTAAGGAGAACAGGTCCCCACCCTGGTAATCACATGCACTTGAAACAGCTGTGGCAGGGGGAAGGCCGTCACCACTGAGGCAAAATTTCAAACACAGTTCTCAGTTCTCAGGCTGTTGTCCTGAGTAGGGAAAATAATTTAAGTACTCTGCAATAAGAGAAAGGATAAAAAGTGATGGAGGGGCGCCTGGCTGGCTCAGTCGGTTGAGCCGGTGTTTCTTGACCTCGGTCATGAGTTTGTTCCTCATGTTAGGTGTAGAGATTACTTAAATAAACAAACTATGGAAAAAAATAAATGAAGGGAATCTAGGATGGAAAACAATGCTGCCACTATAAAAAACACCCTAGGAGAAAGCTTATAGGAATGGGAAAATATTCCCTATATATTGTTAAGCAACAAACAAACAAAAGAACACAACAACAAAGAACACCAAAAGAAGAAAAGAAGAAAAAAAGCAGAACATAAAATAGTATGTATCCTATCACACATTTTAGTTTTAAATTTAACCAGACACAAAATAATAGTTGGACATTTGTGAATATGAAGAGTATCTTCAACTGGTGAGATCACAGCTAACTTGTTTTTGTTTTTTTAAGATTTGTGATTTTCTCAAATTTCCTAATGTTTCTGTATTGAAAATGTGTTACTTCTCCAATAAGGAAAAAAAATGAAGATGTTATTTAAAATATTGGCTCCTTAAATCAGACATTCTGAGGTTTCTTTACAGACTCACCAAAACCCACTCTTGCTGCATTGGGGACTGCACACTCAGCTAAACTTTTGGACTCGTCCTCCAGGTGGGTGATACTTATAGAGGAAGAATGTTTGGAATTCTAGAGTTCTCAGAGGATTTTTTGACTGCTTTTTATGAGGCCAATCCACTTCTTGTCCCCAAGAACACTTCAAGAAAAATGCATCACCCCCTGGGTAACTGCAATTTTCTCTTTGTTGTCTTTCAGAAGACTGATTGGTAATACACATCATACAGAGAATCCCTATTTTGATACAAAAATGTTTTTCTCTAAGAAGAATCATCATGGACTTCTCCCTTGGTCTCCTACCATTTTCTTTTCTTTTCTTTTTTTAATTTTATTTTTTAAATTTACATCCAAATTGCCATACAATGCAACGATGATTTCAGGAGTAGATTCCTTAATGCCCCTTACCCATTTAACCCATTCCCCCTCCCACAACCCCTCCAGTAACCCTCTGTTTGTTCTCCATATTTAAGAGTCTCTTATGTTGTGTCCCCCTCCCTGTTTTTATATTATTTTTGTTTCCCTTCCCTTATGTTCATCTGTTCCGTGTCTTAAAGTCCTCATGAGTGAAGTTATATGTTATTTGTCTTTCTCTGACTAATTTCACTTAGCATAATATCCTCCAGTTCCACCCATGTAATTGCAAATGGCAAGATTTCATTCTTTTTGATTGCTGAATAATACTCCATTGTGTGTGTGTGTGTGTATATATATATATATATATATATATATATATATATATACCACATCTTATTTATCCATTCATCCATCGATGGGCATTTGGGCTCTTTCCATACTTTGGCTATTGTTGATAGTGCTGCTATAAACATGGGGGTGCATGTGTCCCTTCGAAACAGCACACCTGTATCCCTTGGATAAATGCCTAGTAGTGCAATTGCTGGGTCATAGGGTAGTTCTATTTTTAGTTTTTTGAGGAACCTCCATACTGTTAAACAGAGTGGGTGCACCAGCTTGCATTCCCACTAGCAATGCAGAAGAGGTCCTCTTTCTCCGCATCCTCACCAACATCTGTTGTTGCCTGAGTTGTTAATGTTAGCCATTCTGACAGTTGTAAGGTGGTATCTCTTTGTGGTTTTGATTTGTATTTCCCTGATGATGAGTGACGTTGAACATTTTTTCATGTGTCAGTTGGCCATCTGGATGTCTTCTTTGGTGAATTGTCTATTCATGTCTTTTGTCCATTTCTTCACTGGATTATTTGTTTTTTGGGTGTTGAGTTTGATCAGTTCTTTGTAGATTTTGGATACTAACCCTTTATCTGATATGTCATTTGCAAATATCTTCTCCCATTCTGTCAGTTGCCTTTTAGTTTTTCTGATTGTTTCCTTCACTATGCAGAAGCTTTTTATTTTGATGAGGTCCCAGTAGTTCATTTTTGCTTTTGTTTCCCTTGCCTCTGGAGACGTGTTGAGTAAGAAGTTGATGTGGCCAAGATCAAAGAGGTTTTTGCCTGCTTTCTCCTTGGGGATTTTGATGGCTTCCTGTCTTACATTGAGGTCTTTCATCCATTTTGAGTTTATTTTTGTGTCTGGTGTAAGAAAGTGGTCCAGGTTCATTCTTCAGCATGTCGCTGTCCAGTTTCCCCAGCACCACTTGCTGAAGAGACTGTCTTTATTCCATTGGATATTCTTTCCTGCTTTGTGAAAGATTAGGTGGCCATACGTTTGTGGGTCCATTTCTGGGTTCTCTATTCTGTTTCATTGATCTGAGTGTTTGTTTTTGTGCCAGTAGCATACTGTCTTGTTGATTACAGCTTTGTAGTACAGCTTGAAGTCCTGGATTGTGATGCCTTCTGCTTTGGTTTTCTTTTTCAAGATTGCTTTGGCTACTCGGGTCTTTACTGGTTCCATTCAAATGTTAGGATTGTTTGTTCTAGCTCTGTGAAGAATGCTGATGTCTTTTTGATACGGATTACATTGAATATGTAAGTTGTTTTGGGTAGTATCGACATTTTAACAATATTTGTTCTTCCTATCCAGGAGCATGGAAACTTTTTCCATTTTTTCGTGTCTTGTTCAATTTCTTTCATCAGCTTTCTATAGTTTTCAGTGCATAGATTTTTCACCTCTTTGGTTAGATTGATTCCTAGGTATTTTATGGCTTTTGGTGCAGTTGTAAATGGGATCGATTCCTTGATTTCTGTTTCTGTTGCTTCATTGTTGGCGTATAGGAATGCAACCGATTTCTGTGCATTGATTTTATATCCTGCAAATTTGCTGAATTCATGAATCAGTTCTAGCAGTTTTCTGGTGGAATCTTTAGGGTTTTCCAGGTAGCGTATCATGTCATCTGCAAAGAGTGAAAGTTTGACTTCCTCCTGGCCGATTTGGATGCCTTTTATTTCTTTGTGTTGTCTGATTGCAGGGGCTAAGACTTCTAATACTATGTTGAATGACAGTGGTGGGAGTAGACATCCCTGTCTTGTCCCTGACCTTAGGGGGAAAGCTCTCAGTTTTTCCCCATTGAGAATGATATTAGCGTTGGGTCTGTCATATATGGCTTTTATGATCTCGAGGTATGATCCTTCTATCCCTATTTTCTTGAAGGTTTTTATCAAGAAAGGATGCTGTGTTTTGTCAAATGCTTTCTCTGCATCTTTTGAGAGGATCATATGGTTCTTGTCCTTTCTTTTATTGATGTGATGAATCACAATGATTGTTTTGCAGATATTGGACCAACCCTGCATCCCAGGTATAAATTCCACTTGGTTGTGGTGAATTAGTTTTTCAATGTATTGTTGGATCCAGTTGGCTAAAATCTTGTTGAGGATTTTTGTGTCCATGTTCATCAGGGGAATTGGTCTATAATTCTCCTTTTTAGGGGAGTCTCTGTCTGGTTTTGGAATCAAGGTAATGCTGGCTTCATAGAAAGAGTTTGGAAGTTTTCCTTCCATTTCTATTTTTTGGAACAGCTTCAAGAGAATACGTGTTAACTCTTCCTTAAATGTTTGCTAGAATTCCCCCGGAAAGCCATCAGGCCCTGGACTTTTATTTTTTGGGAGATTTTTGATTCCCAGTTCGATTTCCTTACCGGTTATGGGTCTGTTCAAATTTTCTATTTCTTCCTGTTTCAGGTTTGGTAGTTTATATGTTTCTAGGAATTTGTCCATTTCTTCCAGATTGCTCATTTTATTGGCATATAATTACTCATAATATTCTCTTATTGTTGTTTTTATTTCTGCTGTGTTTGTTGTGATCTATCCTCTTTAATTCTTGATTTTATTTATTTGGGTCCTTTCCTTTTTCTTTTTGATCAAACTGACTAGTGGTTTATCAATTTTGTTAATTCTTTCAAAGAACCAGCTTCTGGTTTCATTGATCTGCTCTACTGGGTTGTGTTGTTTTTTTTTTGTTTTTTTTTTTGGTTTCCATAGCATTAATTTCTGCTCTAATCTTTATTATTTCCTGTCTTCTGCTGGTTCTGGGTTTTATTTGCTATTCTTTTTCCAGTTCTTTAAGGAGTAAGGTTAGGTTGTGTATCTGAGATCTTTCTTCCTTCTTTAGGAAGGCCTGGATTGCTATATACTTTCCTCTTATGACTGCCTTTCCTGCATCCCAAAGGTTTCGGGTTGTGGTGTTATCATTTTTACTGGCTTCCATGAACTTTTTAATTTCCTCTTTAACTTCTTGGTTAGCCCATTCATTCTTTACTAGGATGTTCTTTAGTCTCCAGGTATTTGTTACCTTTCCAAATTTTTTCTTGTGGTTGATTTCGAGTTTCATAGTGTTGTGGTCTGAAAATATGCATGGTATGATCTCGATCTTTTTGTACTTGTTGAGTGTTCTTTGTGTCCCTAGTATGTGGTCTATTCTGGAGAACGATCCATGTGCACTGGGGAAGAATGTATATTCTGCTGCTTTAGGATGAATTGTTCTGAATATATCTGTTAAGTCCATCTGTGTCATTCAAAGCCCTTGTTTCCTTGTTGATTTTTTGATTAGATGGTCTGTCCATTGCTGTCAATGGGGTGTTGAAGTCCCCTATTATTATGGTATTACTATCAATGAGTTTCTTTATGTTTGTGATTACTTGCTTTATGTATTTGGGTGCTGCCACATTTGGCGCATAAATGTTTACAATTGTTAGGCCTTCTTGGTGGATAGACCAAGATATAAGGCCCTCCTTCATCTCTTGATACAGTCTTTATTTTAAAGTCTAGATTGTCTGATATAAGTATGGGTACTCTGGCTTTCTTTTGTTGATCATTAGCATGATAGATGGTTCTTCATCCCCTTACTTTCAATCTGAAGGTGTCTTTAGGTCTAAAGTGGGTATCTTGTAAACAGAATACAGATGGGTCTTGTTTTCTTATCCATTCTGTTACCTTATGTCTTTTGATTGGAGCATTGAATCCATTGATGTTTAGAGTGAGTACTGAAAGATGAATTTATTGCCATTATGATGCTTGTAGAGTTGGAGTTTCTGGTGGTGTTCTCTGGTCTTTTCTAGTCTTTGTTGCTTTGGTCTTTATTTGTTTTTTTTCCCCCCATCTTTTCTCCCCTCAGAGAGTCCCCCTTAAAATTTCTCACAGGGCTGGTTTAGTGGTCACAAACTACTTTAATTTTTGTTTGTCTGGGAAACTTTTATCTCTCCTTCTATTTTGAATGACAGCCTTGTTGGATAAAGAATTCGTGGCTGCATATTTTTCTGATTCAGCACATTGAATATATCCTGCCACTCCTCTCTGGCCTGCCAAGTTTCTGTGGATCGGTCTGCTGCAAACCTGATCTGTCTTCCCTTGTAGGTTAAGGACTTTCTTTCCCTTGCTGCTTTCATGATTCTCTCCTTGCCTGAGTATTTTGTGAATTTGACTCTGATATGCCTTGTTGATGGTTGGTGTTTGTTGAATCTAATGGGAGTCCTCTGTGCTTCCTGGATTTTGATGTCTATGTCCTTCCCCAGGTTAAGAAAGTTTTCCACTGTGATTTGCTGACATAACCTTTCTACCCCTATTTCTCTCTCTTCCTCTTGTGGGACCCCTATGATTCTGATGTTGTTTCTTTTTAATGAGTCACTGATTTCTCTAATTCTTAAATCATGCTCTTTTGCTTTAATTTCCCTCTTTTTTTTTGCTTCATTTTTCTCCATAAATTTGTTCTCTATATCGCTGATTCACTGTTCTGCCTCAGCCATCCTTGCCACCACACATCCATTCGAGATTGCAGCTCAGTTATAGCATTTTTAATTTCATCCTGACTAGCTTTTACTTTTTTTTATCTCTGCAGAAAGGGATTCTAATCCATTTTCGACTCCAGCTAGTGTTCTTATTATTGTGATTCTAAATTCTGGTTCAGACATCTTGCTTGTATCTGTGTTGGTTAAGTCCCTGGCTGTCATTTCTCTCTGCTCTTTCTTTTGGGGTGAATTCCTTTGTTTTGTCATTTTGAAGGGAGAAAAGGAATTAATGAGGTAGAAAAAATTAAAACTAAAAAAATATTAAAATTAAAAACAAATACATACACACAAAATTGAATAAATAATGCTAGATCCTAGGTGTGTTTTGGCCTGGGTGTTGAAAGGGGCTTGATAGTTAGAGAGAAAATGGTAAAGAAAAAAAAAGAAGTTGTTTGAAAATTTGAAAAAATGAAAACACTGAAGTAGACTAAAATGAAATTTTGGAGGTAAAATAGAATTTGAAAAAATTTACAGAAAAGTAAAAAATACAGTAGAAAAAATTCAAATATTTTTAATAAAAATTGAAAATAAAAATGAATTTTTTCTCTTTTTATATTCAGGAAAAGAAAAAGGAAAAAGAGAAAAAATAAAAAGAAAGAAAATTGAATAGATGAACGGTCTAACAGACTGAAATACAGTTGAAATTACTTCGTTTTCCACTAGAAGTCAAACTGTGAAATGCTTTATATTCCATAAACTAAGCAGGTGGAGAGACTTGTGTTCCTGAAGAGTGAGGTTGGCCCAGTTGGGCAGGGTTTAGTGTAACGGCTCCATTCTCCAGTAGATAGCACTGCTTAGCTTACTGGTGTGGATTCTTGAGGCGCTTGTAGGTGGGTATGCGCATGCGCGGAAGCATTGACCATGGTGTCACCCAGTTACCCACTGTCTCCTATCAGACCTGATCTCCCTGATCAGCAATCGTGCACCTGTCCTTTGTCTTCAGCTTCCATCCACTCCAAGCTTTTACACAGTCCGCAACCCAGCCCCAGGCAGCACCTTCCTCCTGAATTTTGTTTTAGATGCGGCTGTTTTTCCCGAACCCTTACTTCTGAGGGACTGCGGTTTTGACCTGTTCTGCGCTTCTGCGGGAGGGTCTCACTGAGAAATGGTCGGTTGCCGGCCGCACCCAGGAATGTTTGCGGGACTGGGCTGCTGCTGATGCATAGAGACTGAGGCCTGGTGCCAGCCCGCCCCAGAAAAAGTTCGTGAGATGGTGTAGCAGCAGCGTTTCAGGGATTATGGAAAATCACAACATGCATCTGGCACCAGGCTTCACCCTTAATGACCTTGTTCCAGCACCAGCGAATGTGGTTGTTCTCCCGGGTCCACTGGGGCCTTACCTTTGGGGGACCCACACAGCCTCTACCAGGTATCCTCCCGGCAAGGCAACCACCTTTCCACTTGTGGCCTGAAGAACCCTGGACTCCACTCTGCTCCTGGGGATTCACCCTTCCCACCAGAGCACCGCCAGGTATCAAGCTGCAGAGTTCAGACTCTGTGTTCCCCCTGTTTATAGTCTTAGTGGAATTTAAACCCTCTCCTTTCTCCCTTTTTAGTTCAGTCCCTGCAGCTATTTTCAGTTTTCCACTTTCCCTCCAGTGGTTTTTTGGGGTGCTTTTCCCGTATTCTCCCCCCATCTCTGTCGTCTCACCGCACACAAATGTGGCTCCCTGCCCTCTGTGGCTTCTTTCTCCCCAAATTCACTTCTTTGTGCTGTGTACCTGCTGAATTCTGTGGTTCAGGTTGTGCAGACTGTTGTGTTAATCCTCAGATCAGTTTTCTAGGTGTGCAGGATGGTTTAGTGTTGGTCTGGCTCTATTTCATGGACCCGAGAGACACAAAAAACTTCCATGCTCTTTCGCCATCTTGGCTCCTCTCCCGGTCTCCTACCATTTTCTTGAGAAGGCAGTTTGATGTTAGGAAGAAAGCACAAGTCTTGTATGATGACAATTATCATCAAAAGTTTCGTTAAAATGTGGCTCAGTCAGTTAAGTGTCTGACTTCAGCTCAGGTCATGATATCACAGTTTCTGGGTTCTACCTCTGCATTGGACTCACTGCTGTTAGTGAAGAGCCCACCTGAGATCCCATGCCCCCTCTCTCTCTGCCCCTCCCCTACTCATTTTCTCTCTCAAAAATAAAAGTTTCATTAAAAGCCCTGATACTTTTAAGTTGTATGACCTCAAGCAAGGTGCTTTCACCTTCAGAGCCACCCTGGAGCATGCAGAGAACCTGTATTAGCTACTGAGGGTCCATTAGAGAGATCAAGTCTTCCAAACACTGCAACAGGCAAGGAACTGAATGAATGGGGGCCCAATCCAGGTTTCCTTGCCTCATAAGTTCTGTGACTATATGAGAAATAAAGCTATATATACAAATATCCCATTGTGTGATACAGTTAACATCATAGCTATGAAAAAGTAAGCAAGACATAAGCTCTTTTAGGCAGCAACACTAAACTTATTGCCAGATCTGACATATTTTCACCCTTCAATGCTTATGAAAAAAAAAAAAGAACTTTCTTTCAGATAGGATGATGGAACAGAGAGACATAACTAACAGGTACGTCCATTATTCTATGGAAAGTACAGTCTTTATGTCTATCATGTCCAGATTCTCATCTTTGATTTAATTGAGAGATCATCAGGAGAAATCCATGCATATTTATGCACATATCTCCTGCACCTAGATCTGTGTTTGACACAGGGAAGACTTCCACACATACTTACTGAAGTCAATTTCCTCATCTCCCCATCCAGTTAGAGATCTGGTCTTACCTCAAACTACACACAAACACACACACATACACACATACACAGGCACATGTGCACACACATGTGCACACACTACACTGAGTTCCCAGAGACATAAGCTTATTGGCCAGTTATCCTCATCCAGGCCCTGGGTATCTGGAGTATGGTAAGTTCATGGTAATGGTGCCAGTGGAGAAAGGGAATGGAATTATTTATAAATCTATGATGATGAGAAAAATGGGGAAAGAAATGGAATTTGGTTTGAAGCTCAGAAAGTAAGTGGAGACTAAATCATAGTTATTTTTATGCCAATACCATACCATTTAAATTACTGTAGCTTTGTAATATATTTTGAAATCAGGAAGTGTGATACCTCCAGCTTTGTTCTTCTTAATCAAAATCGCTTTGGCCATTTGGAGGTCTTTTGTGGTTCCATATGAATTTCAGGATTTTTTTCCTCTGTGTCTATAAAAATAGTCTTTGGGATTTTGATAAAAATTGCATTGAAACTGTAGATTGATTTGGGTAATATGGACATTTTAACAATACTGATTCTTCTAATCCACAAACACAGAATGCCTTTCCATTTATTTGTTTATGCTTTAATTTCTATCATCAAAGTTTTATAGTTTTTAGTATATAAATCTTCTACCTCTTTGATTAGGTTTATTCCTAAGCATTTTATTCTCTTTAGTGCTATTATAAATGGGATTGTTTTCTTAATTTCCTTTTCAGATAGTTTGCTGTTGGTGTATAGAAATGCACGTGATTTTTATATGTTGAATTTGTGTCCTGTGATTTTAAAGAATTTGTTTATTAGTTGTATCCCTTGTGTGTGGGGGTGGGGATGGGAGGGTGTGGTCTTCAGGGTTTGTTACATATCAGATCATGTCATTAGCAAACAGAAATAATTTTACTTTTCTTTTCCATATATCTGATAAGAGGTTAATTTCAAAAATATATAAGGAAGTCCTATAACTCACTAGCAAAAAAATAATCCAATTTTAAAGTGGCAAAAGACTTGAATATACATCTATTCAAAAAAGACATACAGATGGCCAAGAAGTACATGAAAAGATGCTCAACATTATCAATCATCAGGAAATGCAAACAAAACCACTTACCACCTGTTAAAAGATATTGAGATATAACTTCACACCTCTTAGAATGACTCTTATCAAAAAGATAAGAGATAAACAGTGTGGTGAGGGTGTGGAGAAAAGAGAACGCTTCTGTACTGATGGTGGGAATGCAAATTATATAGCCACTGTGGAAAACAGTGTGGAGGCTCTTCTTCGAAAAATTAAAAATAGAATTACCATATTGTCCAGCAATTCTGCTTCTGGATATATATCCAAAAGAATTGGAGTCAAGATCCTAGAGAGATATCTGGACTCCCTGTTCATTGTAGCATTATTTATAATAGCCAAGATATGGAAATGACCCAAATGTTCACCGACAGATGAATGAATAAAGAAAATGTTGTGTATACATATAATTGAATATTATTCAGCCTTAAAGAGGAAATCCTGCCACTTGTGGCACTGTGAATGGACCTTTAAAACTTTGTAAGTGAAATAAATGAGCCACAGAGGGAAAATACTGTATGATTTCTTATATATGAAGTATTTAAAATAGTCATATGTATAGAAGTATATGAAAGGATGGTAGATGAGGGAGGGAAAATATGGGGAGTTGCTCAATGTGCATAAAGTTAGTCATACAAGATGAACAAGTTCAGAAATTTTCTGTATAACATAGTGTATATAGTTAACAGGTACAGTGCACTTAAAATTTTGTTAAGAGGATAGATCTCTCAGGTTAAGTTTTATTGCAAAACAACAGTAACAACAACAAAGGGACACAAACTTTTGGATGTGGTGATGAATATGTTTTTTACCTTGATAAATCACACCTTGATTGTGTGATGGTAACTTGATTATATACATTATGTCCACATGTACCAAATGATCTGCATTAATTATGTGCAGGTTTTTGTGAGCCAGTTATGCCTCAAAGCTGGAAAAAAATAAATTGTAATTATCATCCTGTAGAAACTGGCCTGTGGCAGTTTCTATAATTCTGATTATAGAATATGACGTATCAAACAGAAGTAAATCTTTAAGGCTGAGAGGGATAGTGTCTGGAGCATAGCATTTAGGTCAAGAGAGTTTCATTATAGACAAAAGGAGAAGAGATGCACTGAACATAAAATGGAAAGACACAGGGAGTTTCTAGAGAATTTACTCTCTCCAGATAATTTTCAAAGGTGTGAAAAACACTCTCCCTTTTTTCTTTTGATTTTTCCTATCCTTTGGACTTGGAAGGTGGACTGAGCCACAGGCTACCTCTTGCCTCCTCTGAGGAGGCATTACCTACATTACCTTTGTAGGTAAATGTAAGAAATCCTACAGGGTAGGAATGGGGAAAATCTTATTTTGTTGGCATCAGGCCTCCAAATGGAGGCAAATAAAAGGAGTACTTATTTCCTTTTTTATTAAAAAAATTTAAAAACATTTATTTATTTTTGAGAGACAGAGAGAGACAGAGCATGAGTGGGGGAGGGGCAGAGAGAGAGGGAGACACAGAATCTGAAGCAGGCTACAGGCTCTGAGCTGTCAGCACAGAGCCTGACACGGGGCTTGGGCCCATGAACCACAAGATCATGACCTGAGCTGAAGTTGGACTTCAGCTAACTTCAGCTAATGGACTGAGCTATCCAGGCACCCAAAGAAATACTTGTTTCCTAATGGAAGCCGGGTACCAAGGTTTTGGATAAGAAAAGACTAGTGTAAGTCAGGGTTGAGGGGAGAATTTGCCTTCCAGGGATGGGTGGTGATTCACGTGGCCAGGCCAAGCTGCAGTCATGTGCTGGTGCTGGAGAGAACATCATCCTTAAGGGAAAAGGAAACCAAAGAAATTTGAAGTAATGAAGACAATGTGGAGAGTGGGACCTCTAGCAAGCAAGAAGTTGAGGTGTAGTCTGTGGTTGTGGAGATAAGCATTAAAAAATAATAATAATAACAAACAAACCATGCTTGAATTTGTATCTTTGATGAGAATATTTTGCACATTGAGCCTTGATCTCTTCTTAAAAAAGAAAATGCAATAATAGGAGAGCACCTCTCTGCAGTGCACAATGAGATCAGCAACCTAGACTCCTGCCTTGTCTCTCTTTATTTTTGAGCAGGAAATGGCCAGCCTTATGGTGACCTGGGCTCCATGTTGCTGCTTGTCCAGCTGGACCTGCTCCTGGCTCCCTCTCCTCAGACCAGAGGGTACCCACAAATAGTTTGAGAACACAGGGATTTTCCTGGAGGTGAGGATTATTTGTGCCTGGGGTCAGCCTTCCTAGGTTCACCCATGCTGCTTCCCCAGGCGATCATTCCTTCCCTCCAACCTTGCTCTTATGGTCTCTCCCCAAGCTCAACATTCCCATACTTTCTAAGAGACTACTACTTTTTTGAATTTATTTTTAAAAATTATTTGAGAGAGAGTGGGGAGAGGGGTGGGGGGGGGGGAGAGAGGGAGAGAGAGAGAGAGAGAGAGAGAGAGAGAGAGAGAGAGAGAGAGAGAATTTTAAGCAGGTTCCACACTTACTGAGGAGCCTGACAAGGGACTCGATCCCATGATCCTGGGATCATTACCTGAGCTGAAATCAACAGTTGGACACTAAACCATTGAGTCACCTAGGCATGCTGAGACTAATACTTTACACTGAATTCGGGTTTCTCAAAAAAGAAAAACAACCCAATAAAATTAAGTATGACTTCAAATACATCCCTCCTTCAAAGACTGCAGATATCCCCAAGCCAAGGAAATACAAAACATCTGGCTTCCTGTTGGAATGAGGGGAATGAGGAAAATATAAGAGAAGAAAGAAAAAGTAAGATCTCAGAAAAATATTCTGCCTTGCATTTATCTTTTAATTTTCTTACTGAAAAATTTCTGAGCACTGTCTCTGTGCTCTTCCCACCTAAGGACTCAGAATAGAGAGAATATGACATAATTGTATCCAGTCTGAAATTTCAAATTTACCTTGAGTTGCAACGTGAGATCCAGTTGCTGGGAACTGCGGCAGTTTCTGCAAAGGTAGAGGGGTTCATGCACTGTGCCCCTCAGCTGCTCTTTCTTAACCTCACCTAAACTTAAAGGAGGCTTTTTGGTGTGTGTGTGTGTGTGTGTGTGTGTGTGTGTGTGTGTGTTACAGGGGAGGTGAACTGAGAAAGAGAACTGATTTTCTGATGATTGAGCATCTCTTCCTTAGTCTCAAAAATGTGGGGATGGGGAAGTTTCTGGCAACATTCCTGAGAGCCAACTTATTGCCTCAAATTAGAACTTACTGTGTTACAGGGGCACCTGGATGGCTCAGTTGGTGAAGCGTCTGACTACTCTCGATTTTGACTCAGGTCATGGTCTCATGGGGTTGGAGCCCTGCATTGGGATCTGTGCTGACAGTGCCTCCTTGAGATTCTTCCTCTCTCTGCCCCTCCCTGCTTGTGCTCTCCCTGTCTCTCTCAAAATAAATTTTAAAAAAAGTTACTGTGCTATAGACCTTTGCTAACAGATCTTGTTATTTGGGAAGGTAATTCTATGCAAATATGGAATCATTTTAAAAGTGAACAATCTTAGAATGCATCTTTTTGTTCTCACTAATTGTGCATCATCACAAATTCAGATGCTCCTGATTTCTCTGAGATAGAGCTCTGGAGACTCTATCAGGATCTCCTGTATGAACATTCTCCAATAGTCTGTAAGTTTATTAAGTAAAAATATGTGAATGTCCACTAATAATATCCAAGCCACATTACACCCAGATAATGATCTCTAGAATGTTCCAGTTCAGCACATATTGTTGAAAACAGAGAGACACACATGTGCTGTAATCAAATGTGAGTGAGCCATGTACTGAAATAGGCCAAGGGATATGGAATATCTGAAAGGGAGAAAAGGAGACAAGAAGAGGAAAGAAGGAGGGAGGAAGGATATAAGAGGGTATGAGCAAAGACTCCATGAGAAGATAAATCTCCCAGTGTGAGAGACACTTTCTCCCATAATGCCTGTGGTCTTGCTGTGCATGGAGGCAGATGAGTGGCCATATCTAGTGAGTCCATGAGGTTGGAGGCTCCCTGGGACTGGGGTGTGTCTTTGAATTCTTGCTCAGAGTCCATGCTGAGAAATGTTTGATTGATGAATGGTGGGACATATTTTCATCTGACCCAGTACACTGAGTGTGCTAAACATCAATAAGTATATAAATCAGAATATTCTACCAATTATATGTGATACTAATTTCTGTTCTATATCTCATTGATTGTCTGGGTTTCCTGTTTTTAACTCTAGTGGTCTTCTAGGACTGGCACCAGGACCAGAACCCTAGAGATTCAAATCTCTTACCAGTGCTCTCCTGTCAAGAGCTGCCTCCTTAGTTCCATACCCTTGAGCTGGTGGCAGAAGCCTTCTTTCAGCAGGCTATTCACTGTAAATATTACCACAGTTCCCAGCTGACTTATAGAGTCAGGTAGTGCTTGAAAACTGTCCTCCCACTGGGCTGGTTCTTCTAGAATTTTTTTTTTGTTTGTTTCTTTATCTTGAGGGAAAGAGAGCATGTGGGGGGGGGGCTAGGGGGAGAGAGAGAGAGAGAGCAAGAGAGAGTGAGAGATTGAAAATCCCAAGCAGGCTCCACTCTGTCAGCACAGAGCCTGACTGGGGGCTGGATCCCACCAACCATGAGATCATGACCTGAGCTGAAACCAAGAGTTGGATGCCTAGCTGACTGAGGCACCCAGATGCCCCTGGTTCTTTTAGAATTCTGACATCAGCCTGAATCAACAGGGCATTTTACTTTGCACTCTGGCCACTCTCCTTGGGAGTCAGCTTTTTAGCCAATTCAGTATATTCTGACAAGAACCACCTTGTTTTTTTACTCAGTGGACTATCTCAGGGGTTTCCATGTGACCAGTAGTCAAGTGGGGACATGATTTCAGGGAAGTTGGAAAATGCATTTGTGAGTATCTTAGGTATCCTAATGAATTCTCTGAAAACTGGCGGTGTGATGGAATGTTTAATCCCACCGCACACTAACGCATAACAACTATGGTTAAGAAGGCTTTGCAAAGGCTACCTAGACAGTCAACCATCCAGGGGGGTTAAAACCATAGCATAGAACCATAGCACCTATTGGTTTGCATTTCATTTCTTTTCCAATGTAGTGAACTTTAAAGGTCTTTAATTCCCTGTTATCTCAGAAGATTAGTATTGTGGGAACAGAAGGTTCCACCAGGTCCTCTACGGAGAGAGAAAAGGATTAGGTAAATTTTTCTAATTCACATTAGTCAATAGTTATAGGTTAAGGCTTTAAAAAGAATAATTAAAATGTCAGTAAGGCCATTCAGAGGAGGTAAAAGTAAATAAAACCTTTTCTCCCTTTGACTTTCATTTCTTTTCCTTTTTGTTCTCCTGATAATGGTTTAAAGATCACTAATCCTCTTACATCTTAGAGGAATACTATTGCAGAAACACTGGTAGTACTGGATGCTCTGTTGAGGGGAAAGAGTAGGTCGTCTGTGTTAAGAAAAGTTTAAAAAGTCTGCTGTGGCGCCTGGATGGCTCAGTAGGCTGAGCATCTGATTCTTGGTTTCGGCTCAGGTTATGATCCCAGGGTGGTAGAATCGAGTTGTGTGTTGAGCCCCACACTGAGTGTGGAGCCTGTTTGGGATTCTCTCTCCCCCTCTGCTCCTCTCACTCACTCATTCTCTCCTATAAAATAAAATAAAATAAAATAAAATAAAATAAAATAAAATAAAATATTTAAAAGTCTGCTTATCATGGTTGGTTCTAAGATATTTACAATGTGTGTTAGAACATGAAAAGCTCTGTTATAAATTCAATTTAACTTTATTTTGTTCTTTGTCTCTAACTGTTTAGGCCTTGGAACCCCTTTTCCCCATGGTTTCTGATAAACTTTGGAAAATGCTTTTGATTTATTTCATGATCCCCTTTGGGTGCTGAGATTCTTCCCATGTTTGCTCTTCAGTGTCACTGTAATCTTGGTGTCACACTAGGCAACAAACCTGAACAATAGGAAGGGCACACAGTTCTGAACAGAATTTATGGTGCCAATAAATTACAAGGGCCTTGTCAGGTAGAAGCTTTCAAATACCAATGGAAAGAGCATACCATTTACTTTGATGGCCCGAGGGCCCACAAAAATAACATAAAGAAACTCTTCTAGTCCTCCTTCTCCAGGATAAGCAGGAAAGCTTATATCCTACTCTTCTCCATGCTTCTTCTGATATGAGAATTGTTGGAATGAGAATAGTCTGAACTGAGAGGGGCTTTGTGAAAGAAGTTGCAGAATGAAGAAGTTAGCCCATGTGGAATTTTGTGAAGCCTTTCTTCCTTGATGTACATCTATTCCCTGATGCTGGTGAGCATTTCAGGTCCAGAAAGCCTCTCCTTAAGATTCCATAGCGTTATGGGTCTCTATATGCAGACATGAGCAATCCAGGGAGGACCCTGGGATGGTGTTCCCTGAATAGCAGAGCTTGATGCATAAAAATTATTAAACAAATATTATTTTAAAATTGTAATCAGTTACTTGGAACTTAACAATTTAAAACATAATTCTAGGGGCGCCTGGGTGTCTCTGTCAGTTAAGCGTCCGACTTCGGCTCAGGACATGATCTCATGGTCCATGAGTTTGAGCCCCACATTGGACTCTGTGCTCAGATTCTGTCTCCCTCTCTCTCTGCCCCTCCCCTGCTTCGTTCTCTCTCTTTCTCTCTCTCAAAATAATTAAACATTTAGAAATTTTATTTTATTTTATTTTTATTTTTTAATATATGAAATTTATTGTCAAATTGGTTTCCATACAACACCCAGTGCTCATCCCAAAAGATGCCCTCTTCAATACCCATCACCCACCCTCTCCTCTCTCCCACCCCCCATCAACCCTCAGTTTCTTCTCAGTTTTTAAGAGTCTCTTATGCTTTGGCTCTCTCCCACTCTAACCTCTTTTTTTTTCTTCTTCCCCTCCCCCATGGGTTTCTGTTAAGTTTCTCAGGATCCACATAAGAGTGAAAACATATGGAATCTGTCTTTGTCCGTATGGCTTATTTCACTTAGCATAACACTCTCCAGTTCCATCCACGTTGCTACAAAGGGCCATATTTCATTCTTTCTCATTGCTGTGTAGTACTCCATTGTGTATATAAACCACAATTTTTTATCCGTTCATCAGTTGATGGACATTTAGACTCTTTCCATAATTTGGCTATTGTTGAGAGTGTTGCTATAAACTTTGGGGTACAAGTGTCCCTTTGCATCAGTACTCCTGTATCCCTTGGGTAAATTCCTAGCAGTGCTACTGCTGGGTCATAGGGTAGGTCTATTTTTAATTTTTTGAGGAACCTCCACACTGTTTTCCAGAGTGGCTGCACCAGTTTGCATTCCCACCAACAGTGCAAGAGGGTTCCCGTTTCTCCACATCCTCTCCAGCATCTATAGTCTCCTGATTTGTTCATTTTGGCCACTCTGACTGGCGTGAGGTGATATCTCAGTGTAGTTTTGATTTGTATTTCCCTGATGAGGAGCGATGTTCAGCATCTTTTCATGTGCCTGTTGGCCATCCGGATGTCTTCTTTAGAGAAGTGTCTATTCATGTTTTCTGCCCATTTCTTCACTGGATTATTTGTTTTTCAGGTGTGGAGTTTGGTGAGCTCTTTATAGATTTTGGATACTAGCCCTTTGTCCGATATGTCATTTGCAAATATCTTTTCCCATTCCGTTGGTTGCCTTTTCGTTTTGTTGGTTGTGTCCTTTGCTGTGCAGAAGCTTTTTATCCTGATGAGGTCCCAATAGTTCATTTTTGCTTTTAATTCCCTTGCCTTTGGGGATGTGTCAAGTAAGAAATTGCTACAATTGAGGTCAGAGAGGTCTTTTTCTGCCTTCTCCTCTAGAGTTTTGATGGTTTCCTGTCTCACATTCAGGTCCTTTATCCATTTTGAGTTTATTTTTGTGAACGGTGTGAGAAAGTGGTCTAGTTTCAACCTTCTGCATGTTGCTGTCCAGTTCTCCCAGCACAAGTATTTAGAAATTTTAAAACATAATTATAACTTAATGAAGCCTTAGACATATTTATTATGAGAGGTATAAAGGAATTACTACCATGAAAAATTCTTTCAGGTTTAATCAGATTAATTTTGAACGCTCGTGAATTGTTCCCTCAGTTTCCATTTACCCCTGTCTCATTTTCTCTGCCACATTAACCCCCACCGAGCCCAGTGTGAATGGGAAATTCATTTGGCATTTTGGGAACTATCTTTACTAACAAAGGAAAAACAAAGACCTAAAGGAAATTTAGCAAACACAAAGGTAATAATGATGCCATACAGCATAGCTCACTGAACCATCTAGTGGGAGAGGCAACTTCTTAAGCACTGGACCCACGGTCCTTTCTTTTCATCAAAAGAAAAGGAACCCCCAACAGATATCCACTCCTCCTCTTCCCTTTAGCATTTCTCTTCCAAGGAAAGTTCTAGAATAAGGTGCTTGTCCCAGACTCAGTCTTAGGTGAAGAGTAGATGTGTAATCCTCCTATTAGTGTTTCTGTGTCTTCCTTTCCTTCTGAACAAATGAAAGATAAGGTTATTTTTCCCCTAGAAAATGAGTGCTGACCTAACCTCTGTTAGGGTAAGGAATGAATCAGTACATTAAAGCATGTGTGGGTGGTGGTGGTAGTGGAGGGAGATCATAAAAATATGAAGAAAAGTCTGAAAGACTTCTAAGAGCACCATGCTTAAAGAGGCCCACGGGTAATTGAAAAAAACCTCTGCTATTTCCAACTATTATCGAATGATTTTAACCTTAATAAGTGTGATATTCATGTAGGCTTTATCATGATTGTGTGAACTTACATGTGGTTCCTGCTTTTAAAGTGCCTACATCTAGTTTAATAAGAAAATATAATCAGAAATAGGTATTCTTATCCTTTATAATCAGAAGCTTTAATAAAGTTCTGATCAAGGATCACATTGACTCCATTAATCTGATAGAAACTAACTGCAAAATCACTTGCCAGAGGGTTAATTTTCACCATTCATTTGTTCATTCATCAACTGTTATTTAAGTGCCTATTATTTGCCAGGAAATGTGAGAAATGTGCTAGGCATTGTAACTCAGCTGTGTGAAAGACAGACAGAAGCCCTACTTCTTAAATTTTTTAATATCATGATAAGTGCACTCTTTAATCCTCATCCCCGATTTCACCTATCCCCCCACTTACCTCCCCTCTGGTAACTATAAGTTCTCTATAGTTAAGGGTCTGTTTCTTAGCTTCTCTCTCTCTCTCTCTCTTACTCTTCTTTGCTTGTTTGTTTTGTTTCTTAAATTCCACATATGAATGAAATCATATGGTATTGGTGTTTCTCTGACTGACTTATTTTGCTTAGCATTATATTATTCAGCTCCATCAATGTTGTTGCAAATGCCAAAATTTCATTCTTCTTTATGGTTGAGTAATATAATGGAATATTATATATATATATATATATATATATATATATATACACACACACACACACATACACATATACACACACACACATATATATACACACACATATATATACATACATATATATACACACACATACACACACACACACATATATATATACACACACATATATATACATACATATATATATACACACACATATACATATATATATATATATATATATATATATATATATATATATACCACATCTTCTTTATCCATTCATCTGTTGATGGACACTTGGGCTGCTTCCATAATTTGGTTATTGTAAATAATGCTGCAATAAACATAGTGGTGCATGTATCCCTTTGAATGAGTTTTTGTATTTTTTGGGTAAATACCCAGTAGTGAGATTATTGGATTTTAGGGTTGTTCTATTTTTAACTTAAATTTTTTTTTAACATTTATTTATTTTTGAGAGACAGACACAGAGCATGAGCAGGGGAGGGAGAGAGAAGGAGAGAGGGAGAGAAGGAGAGAGACACAGAATCCACAGCAGGCTCCAGGCTCTGAGCTGTCAGCACAGAGCCAGACGTGGGGTTTGAACCCATCAACTGTGAGATCATGACCTGAGCCGAAGTCGGATGCTCAACCGACTGAGCCACCCAGGCACCCCTCTATTTTTAACTTTTTAGGGAAGCTCTTACTGTTTTCTGCAATGGCTGCACCAGTTTGCGTTCCCAACAGTGCATGTGAGTTCCTTTTTCTCCACATCCTTGTCAACAATTGTTGTTTCTTATGTTGTTGATTTTAGACATTCTGACAGGTGCAAGGTGATATCTCATTGTGGTTTGATTTGCATTTCCCTGACGATCAGTGATATTGAGCATCTTTTCATGTGTCTGTTGACCATCTGTATGTCTTCTTTGGAGAAATGTCTGTTCATGTCTTCTTCCCAATTTTAAATTGGATTATTTGTTTTTTGGGTGTTGAATTTTGTAAGTTCTTTTTATAGATAGATATAGATATAGATACAGATATAGATATAGGTATAGGTATAGATATAGATATAGATATAGATATAGATATAGATATAGATATAGATGTAGTTTATGTATATTTTGGGTACTGTTTATCGGATATGTCATTTGCAAATATCTTTTCCCATTAAGTTGGTTGCCTTTTAGTTTTGTTGATTATTTCCTTTGCTGTGTAGAAGCTGTTTTTGGGTGTAGTCCCAATTGTGTATTTTTGCTTTTACTTCCCTTGCCTCAGGAGACATATCTAGAAAAATGTTGCTATGGCCAATGTCAGAGAAATTACTGCCCATGCTCTCGTCTACAATTTTTATTGTTTCAGGACTCATATTTAAGTCCTTAATCCATTTTGAGTTTATTTTTGGGTTTGGTGAAAGAAAGTGGTGCAGTTTCATAATTTTGCATGTAGCCGTCCAGTTTTCCCAGCACCATTTGTTGAAAAGACCATCTTTTCCCCACTGGATATTCTTTCTTGCTTTGTTGAAGATTAGTTGACTGTATAGTTGTGGGTTTATTTCTGGGTTTTCTATTCTGTTCTATTGATCTATATGTCTATTTTTGTGCCATACTATACTGCCTTGATTTCTACAGCTTTATAGTATAACTTGAAGTCTGGAATTGTATATTTTAAGTTTTGTTTTTCTTTTTCAAGATTGCTTTGACTATTTGGGATCTTTTGTGGTTTCATACACATTTCAGGATTGTTTGTTGTAGTTCTGTGAAAAATCAAAGGCCCTACCTTTTGAAACATTCATTTGAGTGGAGGCAGACAATATTAAACAAGTAACAAAATAAATAATACAGATTACAATAAGAGCTATGAAGGAAAAATGTGATGTAATAGAGGAATTGGTGTGTAGAAGAACAGAACTACTATAGACTGAATGTTTGAAATGTTGAAATCTTCACCCCTAATGTGATGGTATTAGGAGGTCAAGCCCTTGAGAGATGATTAAGTCATAAAGGTAGAGCCCTCTGGAGTGGGATTGGTGCCCTTATAAAAGAGATCCCCCAGAGGTCCTGGTCCTGCCACCATATGAGGACAAAGCAAAAAGATAGCCATCGATAAACCGGGAGGTGGACTCTCACCAGACACCAAATCTGCTTGTGCCTTGATCTTGGACTTTCCAGCCTCCAAAACTGTGAGAAATAAAAGTTCATTGTTTATAAGCCACCCAGTCTATGGGAGTGTGTTGTAGCATCCTGAACGGACCAAGACAAGGACCACAGACAGGGTGGTCAGGGAAGAATCTCCACTGAGGGGAAATTTAAATGGAAACCTGTCAGATAAGGAGACAGTCTTATAAAAGAACGTTTCAGGTAGAAAAAATAGCAAGTGCAAAAGCCCTGCGAATGGCAAAAGCTTGGCATTTTCTCTGTCCTTAAAGAGGCCAGTATGGCTGGGGAGAGGTAAGGGGTGCAAGATGATGGTGAGGAGGTAGAAAGGGAAGAAATAAAATCCATACTAGAAGGAATCAGCTGAAGAGTCAACAGCTCCTGGATTTCTTGCCATAGAGTCGGCATGGTCTCAGGAAAATGGGAAAAGGAAAGCTCCCATTTCTTATTTATTCTGAGAGAGAGAGTAAATGAGTGGGAGAGGCAGAGAGAGAGGGAGAGAGAGAGAGAGAGAGAACCCCAAGTAGGCTCTGCACTGTCATTGCAAAGACCGATGTGGGGCTTGAACTTATGAACCATGAGATTGTGACCAGAGCCAAAACCAAGCGTTGGACACTTAATTGACTGAGCCACCCAGGCGCCCCAAGTAAAACACCAATTTCTTAAACAATTTTTTTAATGTTTTATTTTATATTTGAAAGAGAGAGTGAGTGAGCACAAATGGGAGAGGGTCAGAGAGACGGCGACAGAATCTGAAGCAAGTTCCAGGTGCCGAGCTATCAGCACAGAGCCTGATGCAGGGCTTGAACCCACAAACTGTGAGGTCATGATTTGAGCCAAAGTCAGATGCTCAATTGACTGAGCCACCCAGGTGCCCCGGAAAGCCCCAGTTTCTTAAAGGAAGGGACAACAGTGACTGCAGACTCTCATTTGAATGAAATTTTGGATCAGCTCACAACAAGGAGTTATGCAAGATCCAACCTGAGCTCGAGCAGTCAAATCCCAGGTTAACAATTCTCTCCACTGTGACCCTGAAAGTGAGGCGGTGTGTCTCTGAGGTTCTGAGATCCCCTTGCAGACGACAGAAAGATGCAATGAGCCTCAGTACTAGACAGAGAGGAGCTGAGTGATGCTTCCCCTGGAGGAGCCATGCTAAGCATTCTGCCACTAGCTTCAAATGATAGCAGCTGTGGCAGTGACAAACTATGTTAAGTAGTGACAAATTCTGTATGGATGTTAACTTACCATAAGCATTGAGAATAGAGAAAAATTAATTGCATTTAAAATGTGAACACAGAGAGTTAGAACAATTATTATAGAGCAGTGGAGAAGGCTGTGAGATGCTCCATTGGATTACGAAAAGATAAATGTTGACTCTCCCTCTGTTGGTTCTCTCTCTATTTTTTTTTTTTTTTTCTGCCAGAAAAGCAGAATATTTGGGCTGGTCTTTAAAAGAATCAGTTATCCCACATGTCAACGATCATGAAAGATCATCGATGAAATAAAGGTCTTCTGTTGAATTGTCCCTTCCTTTTTCGCTAGCCTAATTTCCTCCTTTATCAGCATCATTTATTATGGTCTAATCCGTCTGTCCACACAGAGTGCACACAGCCTGTCCTCTCTGGGTGCATGGCCACTGCACGCAGCCTGCCCAGGTGCCTGACAGCTTGTTCTCAGGATGGATTCATTGTATCAACCTCATGGCCTGTCCATACATTCTTGATTAAGATCAAGGCTTCCTTCTTGTTTCTCTGCTTATGGCAAACCCTGAAACTGTGTGTGCCCCACTCTAGGTCCTCCTGTGTCCAGCCATGGCTTTAATCTCCTGGGGTCACCCATCTCCACCTACCTGTCATTGTGCATTTGAGCTGTAGGGCTGGTGTAGGATAAGGCTTGCGGCTGTCATGCTGAGGGACTGGAAGCACAGACCTGGAGATTATGCAGAACCCTTTCCTGTGCAGCACTTGCTGTGTCAGCTGTGCATATTAAGACCTTGCCAACAGTTTCCTGTCCACCTGGTGACCACCTGCAAATATTTCAACTCTTAAGGGTCAACTACTCCATTGGGCTTTCCTTGGGACAGTTCCTATTCTTTCCTTTATGTTCCTTGCACATTTAAAACTCTTTGATTACAGTGTAGGTCCACATATAGAACTATAAATGCCCTGATGGCAGGAACCATATCTTATTTATCTTTGTACTATAAAGCCCAGTGCGTATAGATGCTTGATACATAATTGTCAAATAAATTAATTATAGTGAACATCTATCATAAGAAAAGTCTAAGAGGCAAAAAGAAACATAGCACAATGGCCCAGTATTAGTTTCCTTGCAGTTTAGTTGGAAAGGTATCATGCAAACTTATACAGGGAGATGACTGAAAACACCAGGTGTTGTTTGTTTGTTTGTTTTTGAGAGAGAGGGGCAGGGAGAGGGGCAGAGGAAGAGGGAGAGAGAGAATCCCAAGCAGGCTTCACACTGTCATTGCAGAGCCCGATGCGGGGCTTGAACTCACCAACCATGAGATTATGACCTGAGCCGAAATCACTAGTCAGATGCTTAACCAACTGAGCCACCCAGGTGCCCCTGAAACACAAGGTTCTAAAAACATAATGTAAGCAGTGCAGAAATAGCTTCTCTGAGTTCAGAGCAAGATTAGATCACTCAGGGCTGAAATGGTCTGCCAGGTTCTCTGGGTGGTCATGGGGTGGTTAGTTGAAGTTGGGAGGTGGCTGGGATGAGATTAGATGGGCAAAAGCTCTCTGGACAACAGGAATGGCAAGGGATTCAAAAAGAAAATTTGTACAGTAATACATAGACACATTTGGTTGGAGCAGTAAATGTAACTTTGAAGCAATATTTTTATCTGATCTATTTGCATACCAACTTGCCAGTTGGCCCAATAATCTCCACAGAATATTTTTTTCCCCTCTAGTACAGGTTCCAGCCTAATGTCAGGTGTCACATTTAATTGCCATGTCTCTTTAGCCACCTTTAATCTGTAACATTTACATAGTCTTTTAGATCTTTGAAAGTTTTGAAGAAATCAGCATCTCTCTTTTTTAGATTTCCTGTTACATAGACCTAATTCTTAAAGAACAGTTGTAGATACACAGAAAAACTGAGCAGAAAGTATAGAGTTCTTATATACCCTCTGCCTCCCATGCCCACATGCATAGCCTCCTGTATTAGAGTGGTACACTTGTTCCCACCAATGGACCTACATTGACATATCATAATCACTTAAAGTCCATAGAATACATTAGGGTTCATTCTTGGTGTTGTATATATGTATGTAATTAATTTTTTCTCTTGTTAGTCTATGTTTTGTCAGTTTATTTATTTGTTTCTTTTTCTTTTTTATTTTTAGAGATAGAGTGTGAGTGGGGGAGGGGGTGGGGGGGAAGAGGTAGGGGAGAATCTCAAGCAGGCTCTACACTCAGTGCAGAGCCCGTCATGGGGCTTGGTCCCACAACCGTGGATCATGACCTGAGCCCAAATCCAGAGTTGGATGCTCAATTGACTCAGCCACCCAGGTGCCACTCTCTTTTGTCAGCTTAATTTGTAGGTCCTCAGTCACTGAACTTAAGAGGGTAGAAGAGAAAGTTTCTTCCTCCCTTATGTTTCCTCCAACCATTCTGTAATCACATGTCCAAGTTGAACTCTGGCTCTTCACAACATTAACCCTTGGGCTCATTTGCTCACTCCTGTAATACATCTAACATAGTTTGAGAATTGTTTTGCCAGTACCACTTTAAAGAATAAGACCACTCAAAAAGTTAAGGATGTGCTTGCAATTTTCCCCTTACCTCTGCCCCACCCTGTTTAAGACTGAAGGTTTACACGTAAACCATAAAATCAGAGATAATAAAAGTGTCGGTGTTTAGTAAGTGTGCTGTATAGCAATACATAATCAACACAATGTTGTTAACCTTAGGTTAGACTGTTGGCTTTCAGGCTCAAATTCATTCCTGTGCTGTTTTCCACTACATTATGTTCCACAAAGTCACAAATGAAATTAACTGGGCATAGAATCAGGAGCAGAAAGTGGTTTCTAGACTGAGATGATAACAGAAAGATAAGTAGGCAGATGCATCTGGCCATTCCAGGGGGAGCCCTCTTTTCTTTCCTTAGACTAGTCAGTGGACGTGATGAACTGATTATGAGGAGCATGCCCTAAGGGGCTGAAGGTCAGTGAAAGTTCAGGGCAAACCCCAGATGTCCTCCCCTCACTCCAAATACCCAGTCTAATTTTAATTGCTTTTCTCTGGAAGAGAGTATTTTCTGAAACTTGAACAATCAGCAAGAGCTCAGAAATGTTAAACAAATACTGCATTGTTCACTGAGACCCTAAGTCAGTAATGATTTTATTATTTGGCTGTAACTCCAGTCATCTGAACTGGCTGACCAACTTCCAGCTCTGAAATGCTATCTGCAATGGTCTGTTTTTCTGAGGCCAGGGTGTGTCTGGGAGATTTGAAGCTGCCTCAAGGATCCTACCAGGAATCAAGGGCTCTTGAGAGGGAGTTCAGGAGATAGGGCATGACAGGGGACGCAGCCCAGACAGCCAGATCTGCTCCCTTTTCTTCCTGGCCCCTCTTCTGTCTACCACACAGAGGTGGTATCCAAAGGTTGGTATCCAACCTTCAGGTGCAAGGAAGCTGTGTTGTTTAGACACCTCTTCCTTCAGCCTTCATTCACACCCTTTGCCTCCTGTTAACAAACTTATCTGTCCCATTTTCCCCCTTGGGTGCAGCCATGGCTCCCACCATGGCCCCCTTGGAGTTATGCTCAGTTGTACATGGTGTCCCAAGGCTCTCTCAGAGGCATTGCTTTGAACTTCTCATTGCCTGCTGCAAGTTCCCCCAATGTAAATCTCAGTGTGCCCACAATGATGTCCAAGTCCGGATCTGTCTGCATTTTCCTGATAGGAAAATGCCTAATCAAAAACTTCAACCATTGTCACCCCTACTAATTCAGAATTAAAACTGAACTTTTACTTGTGACTCTTTAGGAAACAATATCAGTACTCGTGATGAAATTATGAAATGGGGTTCATGAGCGAATGGCTAAGAAAGAATTCTTGAGATGTTTTTGGTGCAAAAAGGCGATTCTATTATAGCATGGGGATAGAACCCGTGGGCAGAAAGAGCTGCACTGAGAGGAGGAGGGACCGATTATATACTTTTTAATTAGTGGGGGTTAGGGATTGCATAAGTCTCTAAGGAATTTGGAAGCAAGGATGTCAAGACTTTGAGGGGCCAGCTGCTGTTAAGATAAGGTTACTTTTAGTCTTTAATAAAACACAAATATTATGGCAGTAAGGCAGCCATGAGTTCCTTGAGGAAGGTCATGCTCTGCATGTTTCAGGTGTCTATCAGTGGACTACAAGCTGCAGGGAGATTTAATTTAAGCTACATTTCTCTTGCCTTTGTTTTCCTCATCACTGGTAATAATAATGTTACAATTCTGTTAAGGGCTTGTTATGTGCTTTGAATATGGTGACTGTATAATTTACCATCTGAATTGAGATACTTTAAAAAAATTTTTATTTATTTATTTTGAGATAGAGATGGAGGGGAGGGGCAGAGAGAGAGGGAGACACAGAATCCTAAACCGGCTTTATGCTCAGTGCAGAGCCCTATGCAGGGCTTGATCCCATGATCCTGGGATCATGACCTGAGCTGAAATCAAGAGTCGGACCCTCAACTGACTGAGCCACCCAAGCGCCCCTGACTTGGGACACTTTTGAGAGTGAAAAGGGACATTATTATGTATTATGCCAAGAGAGTGGGCATAAATAGGGATGGTCCTGGGCAAACAGGGGCGTATGGTTTTGTAGCTATGAACCAGTTTCTCACTATTACCTCACATGACAATAAGGGTAAGGGAGCTCTATGTGGTTTCTCTTATAAGGGCACTAATCCCATTCATAAGGGCTCTACCCTCATGACCTAATCACCTCCCAAAGGCCCCACCTCCAAATACCATCACACTTAGAGTTAGGTTTTAATAGATGAATTTGGGGGTGGGTGTGGGGAAACAAACATTCAGTCTGTATCATCTTTGAGTAAGTACTTTAATTATCCCTAATTACAGATATGGAAACAAATTACAGAGGCTGAAATATCACTGATCTTCAAAACAGAGGGGCGCCTGGGTGGCTCATTTGGTTGGGCGTCCGACTTTGGCTCAGGTCATGATATCGTGGTCCATGAGTTCAAGCCCGGTGTCAGGCTCTGTGCTGACAGCTCAGAGCCTGGAGCCTGTTTCAGATTTTGTGTCTCCCTCTCTCTCTGACCCTCCCCTGTTCATGCTCTGTCTCTCTCTGTCTCAAAAATAAATTAAAAAAAAAAAACAAAAAAAACACACCAAAAAACAAAATAGTAATGTAGGACTTTTGTGTATTAATCTTACTCATCCAAAAATGCCAGTCAGTGTTGCAGTAACTGATTCTACACCTCTGTCCAAATACACTCCAATACCTATACATTTAAATTATCTTTTATTGTTGCTTTGCCAATCATCAAGCCTGTCTGTTTTGTAGAGATGAAACAGATCCAGAGAGGTGAAATAATCTTCCCTGAACATAGCAAACCAGTCGTGAAGCTACAGCTAATACATACGGTCTCTTCATTCTACTGGATATATTCTTTTTTTTTTTTTAAGTTTCATTTATTTGAATAATCTCCCCACCCAACATGGGGCTTGAACTCATGACCTGGAGATCAAGAATCGCATGCTCCTCTGACTGAGCCAGCTAGGTACCCCACTACTGGTTCTATTCAGTTTCTCAAAAGCAATTTATGGAAATAAATATCACGTTGTATGTGCATAAATAAACTACAGTTGTGATGTAAGTCAAACTACTTGAGAAAAATTCCTAGAGATTGACATCACCTTTTGATATGTATAGTGAAGATAAATCAATGTTGATGAAATGAGGCCTCTCAGTAATGGGTCACAGACTCATTCTATACTGGATAACTTTCCCTATGATCCAGAGGACAACAGAGATGATGTAGACATTCTTAGAACCCTGTTTTTTTTTTTTTAATGTTTATTTATTTTTGAGAGAGAGACAAAGTGTGAGTGGGGGAGGGGCACCGAGAGAGGGAGACATAGAATCAGAAGCAGGCTCCAGGCTCTGAGTGGTCAGCACAGAGCCTGACGCGGGGCTCAAACCCACAAACTGTGAGATCATGACCTGAGCCGAAGTCAGATGCTAAACCAACTGAGCCACCCAGGCACCCCTAGAACCCTGTTTTAAAGCAGAGGTTCGAGGCAAACAAGAGAAGTCACTCAAGTCCCTTTCATAGGAGAAAATTCCATTGCTAGAAAGGACGTTCCTGTTCTACTCATATACTTAGTCAACTTCCCTGTTTCTCAGCTGCATCCCTTTCCTTGCCTGGTACCTATGTCCCCCTTTCCAAGATGCTCACAGAGAACACAGTCTCCTGTTCTTTACCTATCTCTGCCCTGTTCCTGGGGCTATGCTCTGTCTCTGCGGTGTATTTTCAGTGTCTTCTGTACTAACTCCTTTTTTTTAACTTGTTTTATTTTTTATTTTTTAAAATTTACATCCAAATTAGTTAGCATGTAGTGCAACAATGATTTCAAAAGGAGATTCCTTAGTGCCCCTTACCCATTTAGCCCATCCCCCCTCCCACAACCCCTCCAGCAACCACTGTTTGTTCTCCACATTTATGAGTCTCTTATGTTTTGTCCCCCTCCCTGTTTTTATATTATTGTTGTTTCCCTTCCCTTATGTTCAACTGTTTTGTCTCTTAAAGTCCTCATATGAGTGAAGTCATATGATTTTTGTCTTTCTCTGACTAACTAATTTCGCTTAGCGTAATACTCTCCAGTTCCATCCACGTAGTTGCAAATGGCAAGATTTCATTCTTTTTGATTGCCGAGTAGTACTCCATTGTATATATATATACCACATCTTCTTTATCCATTCATCCATTGATGGACATTTGGGCTCTTGCCATACTTTGGCTATTCCTGATAGTGCTGCTGTAAACAATGGGATGTATGTGTCCCTTCAAAACAGCACACCTGTATCCCTTGGATAAATGCCTAGTAGTGCAATTGCTGGGTCGTAGGGTAGTTCTATTTAGTTTTTTGAGGAACCTCCATACTGTTTTCCAGAGTGGCTGCACCAGCTTGCATTGCCACCAACAATGCAAAAGAGATCCTCTTTCTCCGCATCCTCACCAACGTCTGTTGTTGCCTGAGTTGTTAATGTTAGCCATTCTGACAGGTGTCAGGTGGTATCTCATTGTGGTTTTGATTTGTATTTCCCTGATGATGAGTGATGTTGAGCACTTTTTCATGTGTCAGTTGGCCATCTGGATGTCTTCCTTGGAGAAGTGTCTATTCATGTCTTTTGCCCATTTCTTCACTGGATTATTTGTGTTTTGGGTGTTGAGTTTGATCTGTCTTTATTTTTTTCCCCATCTTTTCTCCCCTCAGGGAGTCCCCCTTAAAATTTCTTGCAGGGCTGGTTTAGTGGTCACAAACTCCTTTAATTTTTGTTTGTCTGGGAAACTTTTTTTAATCTCTCCTTCTATTTTGAATGACAGCCTTGTTGGATAAAGAATTCGTGGCTGCATATTTTTCTGATTCAGCGCATTGACTATATTCTGCCACTGCTTTCTCGCCTGCCAAGTTTCTGTGGATGGGTCTGCTGCAAACCTGATCTGTCTTTCCTTGTAGGTTAAGGACTTTTTTCCCCTTGCTGCTTTCATGATTCTCTCCTTGCCTGAGTATTTTGTGAATTTGACTCTGATATGCCTTGTTGATGGTCGGTTTTTGTTGAATCTAATGGAAGTCCTCTGTGCTTCCTGGATTTTGATGTCTGTGTCTTTCCCCAGGTTAGGAAAGTTTTCCACTGTGATTTGCTGACATAACCTTTCTACCCCTATTTCTCTCTCTTCCTCTTGTGGGACCCCTATGATTCTGATGTTGTTTCTTTCTAATGAGTCACTGATTTCTCTAATTCTTAAATCGTGCTCTTTTGCCTTAATCTCCCTCTTTTTTTCCTGCTTCATTATTCTCCATAAATTTGTCCTCTATATCGCTGATGCTCTGTTCTGCCTCAGCCATCCTTGCCACCACAACATCCATTCGAGATTGCAGCTCAGTTACAACATTTTTTATTTCATCCTGACTAGCTTTTACTTCTTTTATCTCCGCAGAAAGGGATTCTAATTTATTTTTGACTCCAGCTAGTATTCTTATTATCATGATTCTAAATTCTGATTCAGACATCTTGCTTGTATCTGTGTTGGTTAAATCCCTGGCTGTCGTTTCTCTCTGCTCTTGGTGCTCTCTGCTCTTGCTCGTTTCTTGGTGTGAATTCCTTTGTTTCATCATTTTGAAGGGAGAAAAGGAATTAATAAGGTAGGAAAAATTAAAATTAAAAAAATTAAAACTAAAAAATATTAAAATTAAAAAATTAAGAACACACACACACACACACACACACACACACACACAAAATCGAATAAATGATGCTAGATCCTAGGTGTGTTTTGGTCTGGATATGGAAAGGGGCTTGATACTTAGAGAGAAAACGGGAAAGAAAAAAAAGAAATCATTTGAAAATTTGAAAAAATGAAAACACTGAAGTAGACTAAAATTAAATGATGGTGGGGCGCCTGGGTGGCGCAGTCGGTTAAGCGTCCGACTTCAGCCAGGTCACGATCTCGCGGTCCGTGAGTTCGAGCCCCGCGTCAGGCTCTGGGCTGATGGCTCGGAGCCTGGAGCCTGTTTCCGATTCTGTGTCTCCCTCTCTCTCTGCCCCTCCCCCGTTCATGCTCTGTCTCTCTCTGTCCCAAAAATAAATAAAAAACGTTGAAAAAAATTTTTTTTAAAAAAATAAAATTAAATGATGGAAGTAAAATAGAATTTGAAAAAATTTACAGAAAAGTAAAAAATATGGTAGAAAAAAATTAAAGAAAATATTTTTAGTGAAAATTGAAAATAAAAAAGAATTTTTTCTTTTCTGTATTCAAGAAAAAGAAAAGAAACAAGAAAAAAAAAAGAAAAAAGGAAGAAAAAAAAAGAAAGAATATTGAATGCATGGACCGATGAACAGACTGAAATAAGACTAAAGCTATTTTGTCTTCCCCTAGGAGTCAAACTATCAAGCACTTTATAGTCCATAAACTAATTAGGTGGAGAGAACTTGTGTTCCTAAAGAGTGAGGTTGGCCCAGTTGGGTGGGGCATAGGGTAATGGCTCCATTCTCCGCTAGATGGCGCTGCCTAGCTTTTGGGGTGGATTCTTGTGGCGCTTGTAGGTGCGTAGGTGCGTAAGCGCATGCGCGGGTGCGGTTAAAATGGCGTCACCCAGTCACCCAGTCTTAGTATCCAACTCTGTTCTCCCCGATCAGCAATCGCGCACCCATCCTTTGTCTTCGGCTTCCATCCACTCCACGCTTTTACACAGTCTGCGACCAAGCCCCAGGCAGCATCTGCCTCTTGAGTTTTGTCTCAGATGCTGTTGCTTTCCCCCACCTCTTACTTCTGAAGGACTGCAGCTTTGACCTGTTCTGCCCCTCTACAGGAGGGTCTCACTGAGCAATGACCTGGTGCCAGCTGCACCGAGGAACGTTTGTGGGACAGTGCTGCTGCTGATGCCCAGAGACTGTGGCCGGGTGCCAGCCCACCCCAGAAAAAGTTTGTAAGATAGTGTAGCATCAGCGTTTCAAGGATTATGGAAAATCGCAACACACATCTGGCACCAGGCTTCACCCTTAACGACCTTGTTCCAGCACCAGCGAATGTGATTGTTCTCCCGGGTCCACTGGGGCCTTACCTTTGGGGGACTCACACAGCCTCTACCAGGTGTCCTCCCGGCAAGGCAACCGCCTTTCCACTTGTGGCCTGAAGAACCCTGGACTCCACTCTGCTCCTGGGGATTCACCCTTCCCACCAGAGCACCGCCAGGTATCAAGCTGCGGAGTTCAGACTCTGTGCTCCCCCTGTTGATAGTCTTAATGGAATTTAAACCCTTTCCTTTCTCCCTTCTTAGTTCAGTCCTTGCAGCTGTTTTCACTTTTCCACTTTCTCTCCAGCTGTTTTTTGGGGGGTGTGTTTCCCGTATTCTCCCCCCATCTCCGTCGTCTCACCGCACGCAAACCCGGCTCCCTGCCCTCTGTGGCTTCTTTCTCCCTAAATTCACCTCTCCATGCTGCGTACCTACTGAATTCTGTGGTTCAGTTTGTGAAGATTGTTGTGTTAATCCTCAGATCAATTTTCTAGGTGTGCAGGATGGTTTAGTGTTGGTCTGGCTCTATTTCATGGACGTGAGAGACACAAAAACCTTCCATGCTGTTCCATCATCTTGCCTCCCCTAAAAGGATTCTATTTCTCTGTCCCTTGTACTTAAATGTGACCATGAGGCTTTCTCTGGTTAATGAAGTGTGAGTAGACATGACACGTGTCCCTTACAGTAGAAGGGTTAAGAACCATCCTGTGGGTTGTTTGTCTTTCCTCTGCCTCTGTGATTATGAAGTATGTGTCAAGACGAAGTCTGTGTGTTTGTATTCCCAAGTAACTACAGGGGGCAGAGCCCCTTGGTTGGACCAGGATAGACCTGTAGCAGAAATGGGAATTTTTGAGTTTCTTTGTTACTGGAGTACAACCAAGCCTATCCTAACTGATCCCCATTGCACTTATTGTCTCTGCTAGTTTGGAATTCATACCCATTCTTTTCATTACTTACCTTAGAGATTCCAAAATGCATACTAAACATATAAAAGTCTAATCAATACCTTTTAGTCATCTCTTGAACACTTGGCAATTCATATTACTTCCAAATTATGTTACTGACATATATTTCGATTTTATCTTAAAATTTTTTTTAATGTTTATTTATTTTTGAGACAGAGAGAGAGAGAGACTGAGTGTGAGTGGGGGAGAGGGAGAGAGAAGGAGGGAGAGGGAGACACAGAATCCATAGCAGGCTCCAGGCTCCGATCTGTCAGCACAGAGCCCGACGCGGGCTCGAACCCATGAACCACGAGATCATGACCTGAGCCGGAGTCAGGCACTTAACCGACTGAGCCACCCAGGCACCCCTGATTTTATCTTTTTAATTCAACAAGATATTATTATTTTATGCAGTTGAGAAGGTTTTTTATATTTGCTCACATATTTATCATCATCTTTTTTTTATTCCTTCCTGAATTTCAGACATCCATCGAATAGCTTTTCCCTCTAACCTGAAATCCGTGCTTTGAAATTTTTTTAGTGAAGGTTTACTAGTTAGAAATTCCATGAGGTTTTATTTTATTTTATTTTTATGTCTGCAAATGTTTTATTTTACCTTCATTGTTATGTGACAGGGTAAATAATTCTAGGCTGGTGTGTTGAGAAACCAGAGCTCATGTATTAAACTAAGAATATGCAGATTATGACCTGCTGAAGAGGAGGTGCAAGCCACCTACATGGCCATGTTACTCCGTCAGCCTTCCAGCTGCCACTTTGGGGAATGAAAAGCCCAGTGTCATTTTGCTTGGAGGCCTAGTTTCAGTACACATAAATAGAAGTAAAGTCACAAGATTTGTTACTTACAGATCCCAGAAATGGTGAGATGGAGGGTCGGGCAGGCAGTGGTGGGGCGGTGGGGAGGGAAGGTTGGGGGATGAGCCAATGGCACAGTGAACCAGGGGACAGGGCGGTCCTCTGTCCCTGGTCACAAGTAAGCAAGAGATAGAGAGCAAGGTAACAGGCACCCATCACTTAAAAGGTGGTTGGCGTGGAGGCCACTAACTTTCCACCAGCTCAGCTATAAGTGGTTATTTCAAAAGGTGCCCTGGGTAAAGCAGAGCAAGAACTTGCTCTTCTCTAAATATCCAGACTCTGAGCAGTTGTCATACTGTAAGATGTCTAGGCAACAACTCAAAAATTGTTTTTCTCATCACAGTTGGCAATGATTTCCTGTCAGCACTTTAAACATAATAGTTCCTTGCTTTTCTGCCTTCCACAGTCTCTATTGAGAAGTCACCTATCAGTCTGTCATTCCTTTGAAAATAATCTCAAAAACCCCATAGTCTATCTTTCTCATTATACTGGGTGTTCCTCCTGTGTTCTTCATCTTTATAAATGAATCACATAAGCCAGAATTCCTACAGTCATCACTTCCTAGCACTTCTGTGCCTCTTCTGCTAATGGACATTCCATTGGTAACAAAGCAGGACCTGGAAGATACTTTGCTGTTCCCTTTGCCATGACTTGCCATTCAAGCGTCAACACTTTTGGACATCTATGTACACATATGAACAAAAACTTGAAATCCAGAAGATCATTAAAGTAGTCAACTTAAAAACAATTTTTTAAAGTAATCTCTACACCCAACATGGGACTCAAACCTACAACTCTGACATCAAGAGTTACATGCTCTGGCGACTGAGCAAGCCAGGTGCCCCCATAAACTTTCAAATTTAAATGGGAAATGACATTTTAAAAACTATTACTTTGGGGCACCTGGGTGGCTCAATCAGTTAAGCATTAAACTCTTGGTTTCAGCTCAGGTCATGATCTCATGGTTTGTGAGATCGAGCCCCCTGTTGGACTCTGCACTGACAGCACAGATCCTGCTTGGGATTCTCTCTCTCACTCTCTATCTACCCCACCCTGCTCATGCGTGTGCACTCTCTCTCTCTCTCTCTCTCAAAATAAATAAATAAATTAAAAAATTATTACTTCTTATTTATGTCTTATACCTGATATGTGAAAATAAATGCCCAGTCCACTGTGTTTTATTTAATCTGGGCTTGAATATCAAATCTATTACTTTCTGGCCTCAAGTCTGGCAAGTTATATAACTTCTCTGAGGTTGCTCATCTGCAAAGTGATATAATAACAGCATTCATCTCTTGGTGTTGTTGGGAGTATTAAATGAACAATTAAATTGCTACATAGGGCAATGTAATCTGGGGTTCTACTCACCAGGTCTCTTCTCTTCTCTTCTCTTCTCTTCTCTTCTCTTCTCTTCTCTTCTCTTCTCGTCCCGTCCCTTCCCGTCCCTTCCCTTACTTTCAGATTTTTAAAAAATAATCTCTGCACCCAGTGTGGGGCTTGAACACACCACCCTGAGATCGAGAGTCACACACTCCACCAAATGAGTCAGCCAGGCACCCTATCAATGTCCCCTTTCTCTCATTGCCCTGAACCAACCAATCACCAAGTTCTGTAGATTTTGGCTCTTTCATCTCTGTCTGCTGTTTTTCATTCCCATAGCTTATTTCAGGCCATCATCAATTTACTCAGGTTCTCTAATGTAGCTGTCTCTAGTCCTTCCCTACTGTCTTTCCTAATACCTGTTACTTCCTACATTAGCCCCACAGGCCCACCAGGACTTTCAAGGCCCAAAGAGCCATGCCCTCTCTCATCTACAGATCTTTGACTTGCTGCTTCATTTATCTGGAAAACTCTTTCTCTCAACATTACTTTACTCTTACTCATCTTTTGGGTCCCCACTCAGCTGTGACTTATTCTGGGAAACATTTCTGAAGCCTACAAAAGTAGGGCGAAGTGTTCCTCCATACGATCTCTCACACTAGTGGTCTTTGCCATGAAACATTTTAAAGTTTAGTTATTTTGAGAGAGGGAGGGAGAGAGAGAGAGAGAGAGAGAGAGAGAGAGAGAGAGAGAACACGCATGCACGTGAGTGTACGAGCCAGGAGGGGCAGAGAGAAAGAGAATCCCAAGCAGTTTCCACACTCAGCGAGGAGCCCAACATGGGGCTCAAACTCACAAACTGTGAGATCGTGACCTGAGCCAAAGCCAAGAGTTGGACTGTCACATAGCATTTTATTTTACTGTTTATTTGCTTATATCTCCCAAAGGACTGTAAGGTCACTGAGGGCAGCAATTCTGTCTGAATCACTGTTGTATCCATATTGCCTAGCACAGCCTACACTATGCAAGCACTCAGCGTAGCATGGAGGAAGGTATTGCTGGGAAACTCATCATCATCCCACCTCTGTCCAGTAGTTATGCATTTTGTTTTTTGCTTCCAAAGTCAGAAGACTTATACCTGTGAAATTTCATCTTTTAGTTTTTGGATGTAATCCACTACGACTGGCAAGAGCTTTTTGGCTCTTGATTCTATCATCCATGTTTTTTTTCTCTCTCTGTCATCTGTCTGTTGCACCATGTATTGTGAGATCCTGCATCTTTGTTGAAATCATCTGTAAATGTGATGAACAGGACAGGCCTGATGAAGCAGCTCCATGTCACAGCATCATAAGATCTGACTTAACCAGGGAGACAGGTAACCATGTATCACGAGACTTTATCCAATGCTTTGCTGAAGTAAAGATGCCAAATATTCCTTAATTCTATCTTGTCAAGGCAGGGAATGAGATTAGTTTCATTTGATTTTCATGTGAATCTGTGCTTGACTGTTATTTATTATCATTTCATTTCAAGTCCGAACAGTAAATCAGAGCTTTAATTGCTCTGGAATTTTCTTGGAGTTAGTGTATTATTTTTGGACTCCATTTGTTTCTTTTTTGTTTTCACTTCCTCTGGCCCTTCAACCTATGTGACCACTCCAGATATCATATCCTACCCTGTCCTTACAAGGATCCTAGGTGATCACTTAAGACCATCCCATTCATGCCTTCTTGTTCCAGATTTTCTGGTGCTCATTCTCATCTCTGGTTTTGAATATTTTGCAACATACTTGCATTTGAAATTTTGACTCAGGTCCTCTTAGATTTAGAGGTCCTCTGTCTAAGGGGTGCCTGGTGGCTCAGTTGGTTAAGCATCCGACTTCGGCTCAGGTCATGATCTCCTGGTTCATGAGCCCACATTGGGCTCCGTGCTGACAGTGCAAAGCCTGCTTGGGATTCTCTCTCTCTCCCTGTCTCTTTACCCCTCCCCTACACATTCTCTCTCTGTCTCTCTCTTGCTATTGAAATAAACAAATAAACTTTAGAAGTCTTCTGCCTGAAGGGTGCCTGGATGGTTCAGTTGATTGAGTGTCTGACTCTTGATTTCAGCTCAGGTCATGATCCCAGGGATTCTCTCTCCCTCTGCCTCTCCTCCCTCTCTTTCTAAAATATCCTGTCTGGATTTTCCCACTGTGATATATATTTTTTTAATGAGATTTTTTTTTTCATTTTGAAAAGAAACTCAAGTTCACCTAAAAGTTGAAAGTAGAATTCCAAGGGCTTTCTTTTTCTTGAGCCAATTGAGCCATAAACCACTTTGAAACCATGATGCCCACCACCTCCTACCACCCTTACCCCCACCAAATACATTAGCGTGTGTTGCATACAAACAAGGACATTCTCCTACTTAACCACAGTCATCAAACAGGAAATGAACCTTGATGCTGAACCACAATTTAATCCTCAGATCCCATTCAAGTTTGCCAATTGCCTCAATAGTGTCTTTAAAAAAAATTGTTTTTTAATGTTTATTTATTTTTGAGAGAGACAGAGCAAGAGTAGGGGAGGGGCAGAAAGAGAGGGAGACAGAGAATCTGAAGCAGCCTCGAATTCACGAACCGTGAGATCATGACCCGAGCCAAATTCAGACGCTTAACCAACTGAGCCACCAAGGCACCCCTCAATAGTGTCTTTTATAGCAAAAGATTTCAGTTCAGAATTACATGTTGTTTTAGTTGCTGTGTCTCTCTACTTTCCTTCCACCTGGGACAATTCCTCAGGTTTTTCTTGACTTCCTGACTTTGACGGTTGTTTTGTAGCATATCTTTCAATTTGGGTTCGCCTGATTTTCTTCATTATTAAATTCAAGTTATGCATCTTTGATTGGAAGATCAGGAAAGTGATGCTGTGTTCTTCTTGTTGTACCTTAATTAGGTAACACGTGATATTTTGACTTACTCTATTACTTATGCCTGGAACAATCCACTCTTTGCTAGATTAACTTCCTTGTCCCACTTTCTTCTGCCTATAAAGGTCTTCCATTTTGTCAACGTTTTTTTATTTTTTTATTTTTTTATTTTTTTGGGACAGAGAGAGACAGAGCATGAACGGGGGAGGGGCAGAGAGAGAGGGAGACACAGAATTGGAAACAGGCTCCAGGCTCCGAGCCATCAGCCCAGAGCCTGACGCGGGGCTCGAACTCACGGACCGCGAGATTGTGACCTGGCTGAAGTCGGACGCTTAACCGACTGCGCCACCCAGGTGCCCCAAGGTCTTCCATTTTGTACAGCTCTTCAGAGCTTCTGTCTGCTCAATGGGATGCAGCCCCATTCATGGATCATCAAATAAAGCCAATTACATCTGTATACTCACTCTGCTGGATTTTGTTTTTTTAGCATGGCCCACTTGGATCCCCAGAGTTGATAGGGAGATTTTTTTTTTAATGTTTATTTTTTGAGAGAGAGAGGAGCACAAATGGTGGAGGGGCAGAGAGAGACAAGGAGGCAGAGAATCTGAAGCAGGGTCCATGCTGTCAGTGCAAAGCCCAACGTGGGGCTCCAACTCATGAACCATGAAATCATGACCTGAGCCAAAGTCAGATGCTCAACTGACTGAGCCACCTAGGTGCCCCGATATGGAGATTATTTTATTTATTTATTTATTTATTTATGCTTCCAGTTGTTTATTTTTTATTTTTTTATAGGAATCCTGAAGGTTTTATTTTAATTATTATTCTCTCAGTTACATAATTTTTTTTTAATATATGAAATTTATTGTCAAATTGGTTTCCATACAACACCCAGTGCTCATCCCAAAAGGTGCCCTCCTCAATACCCATCACCCACCCTACCCTCCCTCCCACCCCCCATCAACCCTCAGTTTCTTCTCAGTTTTTAACAGTCTCTTATGCTTTGGCTCTCTCCCACTCTAACCTCTTTTTTTTTTTTTTTTTCCTTCCCCTCCCCCATGGGTTTCTGTTACGTTTCTCAGGATCCACATAAGAGTGAAACCATATGGTATCTCTCTTTCTCTGTATGGCTTATTTCACTTAGCATCACACTCTCCAGTTCCATCCACGTTGCTACAAAAGGCCATATTTCATTTTTTCTCATTGCCACGTAGTATTCCATTGCGTATATAAACCACAATTTCTTTATCCATTCATCAGTTGATGGACATTTAGGCTCTTTCCATAATTTGGCTATTGTTGAGAGTGCTGCTATAAACATTGGGGTACAAGTGCCCCTATGCATCAGTACTCCTGTATCCCTTGGATAAATTCCTAGCAGTGCTATTGCTGGGTCATAGGGTAGGTCTATTTTTAATTTTCTGAGGAACCTCCACACTGCTTTCCAGAGCGGCTGCACCAATTTGCATTCCCACCAACAGTGCAAGAGGGTTCCTGTTTCTCCACATCCTCTCCAGCATCTATAGTCTCCTGATTTCTTCATTTTGGCCACTCTGATGGGCGTGAGGTGATATCTGAGTTTGGTTTTGATTTGTATTTCCCTGATAAGGAGCGACGTTGAACATCTTTTCATGTGCCTGTTGGCCATCCGGATGTCTTCTTTAGAGAAGTGTCTATTTATGTTTTCTTCCCATTTCTTCACTGGGTTATTTGTTTTTTGGGTGTGGAGTTTGGTGAGCTCTTTATAGATTTTGGATACTAGCCCTTTGTCCGATATGTCATTTGCAAACGTATGGCCAACTCATCTTTGACAAAGCAGGAAAGAACATCCAATGGGAAAAAGACAGTCTCTTTAACAAATGGTGCTGGGAGAACTGGACAGCAACATGGAGAAGGTTGAAACTAGACCACTTTCTCACACCATTCACAAAAATAAACTCAAAATGGATAAAGGACCTGAATGTGAGACAGGAAACCATCAAAACCTTAGAGGAGAAAGCAGGAAAAGACCTCTCTGACCTCAGCCGTAGCAATCTCTTACTCGACACATCCCCAAAGGCAAGGGAATTAAAAGCAAAAGTGAATTACTGGGACCTTATGGAGATTATTTTAAACTGAAGATAGTTTTGACTCAGAAGACGCAGAAGAAGGCTTTTCAGAGCTTCTTTTATCTGAATAAAGGCAGAGTCTTCTGAGAGTGAAGGCACTGTAAATCCCCTCTGGGTCAGTTTTACAGCCAGAAAGAAGACAAATCACTCACACCTGCATAAACAAACATTATCACAAGTTATCTTACTTCCTACTTGTTCCCCTAAAAGCTCATTTATCTCTCTTAAAAAAAAAACAAAAAACAAACAAACAAACAAACAAGGGGCGCCTGGGTGGCTCCATTGGTTAAGTGACCGACTACGGCTCAGGTCATGATCTCAAGGTTTGTGGGTTTGAGCTCCGCATCTGGCTCTGTGCTGACAGCTCGGAGCCTGGAGCCTGCTTCTGATTCTGTGTCTTCCTTTCTTTCTGCCCCTCCCCCTGCTTGCAGTCTTCCTCTCTCTCTCTCTCTCTCTCAAAAATAAACATTAAAAAGAAAATTAAAAAAAAAAAAACCAAAACAAAACCCCACCTGTTTCCTATAGAGCCCCCCTTCTCCCTATTAAGTTAGCATATAAACCCTCATCCTTAGCTTTTTAGCTTTAAGCCACTTTTGTGCTCTTACACAGGCATATGGATAAATGTTGTCTATTTGCCTGTTAAACTGTCTTTTGTCAGTTAATTTGTAGGCTCTCCAACATGAACCTAAGTGGTTAAGAAAAGTTTTCCTCCCAACACTACTCCAGATGATATGAGTACTGTCTAAGGATTAAGAGAAGACAAAACCCAGGTGGAGGGTGGGGTGCTGGTCAAATTACAGAAATACACAACTGAAAACTCACACCATACCACATCTTCCTTGGCCCTACCGCTACTTCCAAATTTATGTGCATTAGCAAATAGTGCTGACTTTACTACAGATTTCTTGGATATCATGTGGCAAACAATAAAAACGTTTCCCTTTAAAGAATTCTGTTCTTCTCCCAGAAGTCCCTCTCTTCTCTCCCTTTCCCTTGTCTCTCCCACCCCAGGGCTTCAAAACTTCGTGCTTTTTTCAATTCAGGTTTTCAGTAAAGCAAAAGCCTGGCAGTTCCCTTACTTCACCCCTTATAAGGAGTAAGTCAGAGTTGGCACAATGTTAATGAAACAGACTCCTTAAGGATCTCAACACCACCCTACATGAGCAATCACGAGAGCCAACATTGATCATGCTTTCTAGAGACCTTTCTAAGCCCTCTGTATATCTTACCTTATTTTGTCCTCATAATAAAGCTAAGACATACATATCATCATCCCCATTTCAGAGATGAGGAAACTGAGGAACAGAGAAATAAATTTAGTTCACTAGCTTGCCCAACTCGTAAGATGCTAAGTCAGAATTTGGACCAAGACAGTTGGAGGGAATGTTTATTTTTTTCACTCCACAAGAATTGAAATGGTCACCCAGCAAAAACAGGTCCCTTTCTAGGAGGTGTGAAATTTTATAAAATTTCTAGACACAACAGAATCCATCTTGAAATTCCATTTCCTTTTCTAATGAACTTTTGAATTAGTCAAGAAGACCTTTTGATCTGGGCCAGACACAGAAATTGTTTTACAAGCAGTTGTTTACAAAGTCCGCAGGACACCTGGCATCTGGATCATAGAACTGGCAGTGTGGACTTTCTGGAAACAGAATAATTAATTAATGCCTATCAGGAAGAGTGTGGCTTGATAACACCAAGAAGTCAGTTAGTCAAAGTGTAAATACCCATGGCTCAGTTTGTTAGTGCCAATCACATTTTTCCTTCTCCTCCCTTATTTGAATTAGGTAATTGCCCCCATGTCCCTCTTTCTCCTGAAAACCCCACTCTTCCTGTGTAGGCAGAACACTTTTCTGGGTACTCTGGAATCTGCTCCCCAAACTGCAATCCTGAGACCTCCCACCCCCATAAAGGCCTTTGTTCTTCATCAGTTTTGCCTCTTTTTTGGTTGGCAGAGGCAATTCTGCTATTAAGAAATAGGGCGTTCTCCTACAACCCAGCAGTTGCACTACTAGGTATTTATCCAGGGGATACAGTTGTGCTGTTTTGAAGGGGCACGTGCACCCCAATGTTTATAGCAGCACTATCAACAATAGCCAATGTATGGAAGGAGCCTAAATGTCCATCAATGGATAAATGGATAAAGAAGAAGATGTGGTATATATATATATATATATATATGCGCAATGGACTGTTACTTGGCAGTCAAAAAGAATGAAATCTTGTCATTTGCAATAACGTAGATGGAACTAGAGGGTATTATGCTAAGCGAAATTAGAGAAACACAAATATCATATGACTTCACTCATATGAGAACTTTAAGAGACAAACCAGATGAACATAAGGGAAGGGAAGCAAAAATAATATAAAAACAGGGAGGGGGACCAAACATTCGAGACTCTTAAATATGGAGAAGAAACAGAGGGTTGCTGGAGGGGTTGTGGGAGGGGGGATGGGCTAAATGGGCAAGGGGCATTAAGGAATCTACTCCTGAAATCATTGTTGCACTATATGCTAACTAACTTGGATGTAAATTTAAAAAAATAAATTAAAAAATAAAATAAAAAGAAATATGGCGTTCTCTTTTTTTTCTCCAACAGGGATTTGGGGTTTTGGTTTAGCTTCAGTTCCTCTCCTCAACTCTGACCTTACAGGAGTGGTTGCTGTAGATGTGAACCACCCACACACTCACCTTCTGAACCCACGTCGGCTGCAGTGGCCACACTGGGCTAGGTCACAGGCGGGCACTACCTCCCTGCCCCTGGACCTGAGAAGCCTCCAGCTGGACGCCTCACCTCCCTCCTCACAGAAGGAATTTCAACCGCTCCAGGACTCCTGGGGAGAGAGAGGACCTTCATTTCCCTCCTGCTTGGTGATCACATGTTTATGTGTCCTCTGCTAACCACTACTGAGGGCTCTTTGGTGAAAATGGCCCTGAGATTACAAAGACTTTGCTGGAGTTCAGGCACCAGTGCTGTGGTGACTTTCTCTGCTGCTCCTTGTGAACCAGCAGACCCATGAGATTCACAGGAAGGTTCCTATAGGCAAAGACTCATCCTTCCCAGCAATGCTGCAAAAGTTTGGCCTGGCTGATTCCTCACCCCTCGCTCCCAACGTCCTTGATTCCCTCTGGACTGAAAGCAAGATGCTCCTCCCACCCTTCTTTTCTTAGAAGCCAAGCCCCTTTGTAATCTATATAAGATTCATACCCCGGGGATCCAGGGATTGCAGAGACTGGCCTTCTGCTCTCACCTGGAGACAAAGCTAGAGACCCAGGTCAGTAGCCCAAGAGGCGGTCTCAGGGACTCCTTCTGCTTAAGGGTTGGAGAAGAGGAATCAGGGTGGGTGAGGCTCGCATGGAGAAAGCTTGGGCTAGGCAAATATCCAGATGGAGCATGGGAGCTGCAGACAACTAATGAATGGGGCTGGAGAAGGAGCAGCAGCCCCCCTGCCCCAAGCTGGGGGACACAAGCACCTCTCTTTGGAATACAATGGCATCCCTTTGTGATGCCAGTGTTGGGCAGTGGGCTGCTTCCCTTGTGTTGGAGGACAACAGGGCTCTGTCAGTTATGATCCTAGATGTTCTGGTGGTATCTCAGGGATGCAATTTAGCTCACAGTTTATTCAAAAGGATTTTCTAATGAGCCACTTGAGTTCTGGGTCTAGACGTATTTTAAATTTAAAACTCTCTAGTATTCAGGCACAGGACTGCAGGATTTGAGGTCACTTTCAATGTCACCACCTGGAGGGGAAGACCACCTCTCTCTAGCTAGTGGGAGAACAGTGTATGTGAGTGTGTTGTTACTTGGAAAATTGTGCAGAGGGAGGGATATCTTTCTGGAGGACCCAAAGGGAGACTGTGAGCCAGGGAGGCCACAGGTAGGAGCTGGGGTTCTCTTTCTCAGGCAGTGCTTTCTCTCTCCTCTCCCTTTCCTAGCTAGGCTCTCCCAGGGAAGTGAGACCACCATGGCTCAGAAAAGTTTCTGCATCTGGTTCCCACTTCTGGTCCTGGTGCTGCTGGCGCTGGGGTACGTCCAGCCTTCTCTGGGCAAGGAATCCCGGGCCATGAAGTTCCAGCGGCAGCACGTGGACTCGAACCTCACCAACTATGGCCGCAACTACTGCAACGAAATGATGAGGCGCCGGGAAATGACAGATGGACGGTGCAAGCCGGTGAACACCTTTGTACATGAGCCTCTGGCAGATGTCCAGGACGTCTGCCTCCAGGGAAATGTCACCTGCAAGAATGGGCAGCCCAACTGCCACCAGAGTTTCTCAAAGATGAGTATCACCGACTGCCACCTGAGGCCTGGCTCCAGATACCCCAGATGTACATATGAGACCACCCAGAAACATAAATACATCATCGTGGCCTGTGAGGGGGACCCGTATGTGCCAGTCCACTTTGATGATTCTGTTTAGGTCTCCACCTGAGGCCGGAGCAGTGAGATGCACCCCCTCACCACTGTGACCCCTGCGTCTCCCCTCTCCCTTCCCTGCCCTGAGGGAAATAACTCAAGTTGGTGCTCCTCTCCAGTACACAAATGCTTCCCTGCCCAAGGCTTGCCCTTGCATGGTTTGAGGGGTGAGGTGTGCCCCATGTTAACCACTTCACAGCTTCTTTCAATAAAACACAGTTGCATCCACCTGTATTTCTTTTCTTTTCTTTCTTTTTTGAAAGAGAGTGAGGTGGGGAGGGGCAGGGAGGGACAGAGAGACAGAGAGAGAATCCAGCTCCCGGCCTGACTCGGGGCTCACACTCGTGAGCTGAGCTGTGAGATCATAACCTGAGCTGAAGTCAGATGTTTAACCAACTGAGCCACCCGGGCACCCCTCCACCTGAATTTCTGAAGCTGGCCTCATCCTCGTACTGTTTGTGTGATTGCTTTCCTGCCAGGGGTGAGAACTGACATTCTGGTTAGCTTTGGTAAGCATTGGATAGAATCATTCAATGCCTTCTCTCGTCTTGGTTTTTAGTAACCGGAGATCATTCCCCTCCTTGTAGATTCCTTGATGCCAAATATTAAGCTGTGAAGTATGGGCAATTTGGGATAGAAGGGAGCTCCAGTCTGGGACTGTCATGCTGGGTGAACTGACAGAGGGCAAGGCTCAAATACAAGAATGTCTGGCACAGAAGGAAGGACGGGGTAGCCTCAGGAAGAGCCTGCTCAGCCCCTGGGTGGAGCAGACTGCATACAGGAGTGTATGAAAGTATGATCCTAAATTGTCCTTTTCCTTTTTTTTTTTTTTTTTGAGTGAGCTATCACTAAATTAGAAAAAAATAGTTATGTCCTAGTTGGAAAGTCAGAACCTTCAATGTAGGAATTAGAGGGCACTGTAGAGTTTATAAAATTGGAGAATAAGGAGATTTTGGCTTCTATACCAACCCTTTTGGAAGGTCCTGCCCAGAATGCTGTAGAAAAAAATTCTAATAAGTGATGTGGTTGAACCATAGCCTCTATTAAAGGCAGGATGGAGGTAAAGGTGTGTGTGCCATTCACCATCCCTAATGTCATCCTTGCCTTTTTACAGAGGAACAGCCTGAATCTCAGAAAGGTTCAGTGACTTGTTCGTGGCCACTGCTAGTTAGTGGCAGAGCTGGGGCTAGACCCCAGTCCCCTGGCTTCCTTCCAGTTGGTGTCCTTTCTGCTACCAGAGTTGACTCGGGAAGAATACTCTGTAGTCTCTCTTTTACTAAGTGCTGTGGAGGGAGTTTGGTGGCTCTCTCCCTGAGCTCACTGGTGGCTCTCTCCCAGGTTCCCAGTGCACTTGGCCTGTGAATGCTCCATTCTTGGCACCACTTCTGTACAGTCATTGTAAAGGCTAGACTCAGCTTCTGTCATCATTTAATCGTTACATCTGACCCCCCTCTTTACAGTTGCATTTGGCTCTAGACAAGGTCATAGAACTAGAGAAAGGCCCTACCTCCAACCTCTTTGCCCAGTTCTGTCATTGTCTTTATGTACCACACTCATAAATATCAGAAGAGACTGTGTTTCCCTTATGCAACATGAATCTTTCACATCTGTATGAGGGAGGAGGGCTGCAGGTGAGAGGGAGCCATTTGTCCCTCTCTGCGTGTGTGGGGGGGCATGTCTGTGGTAATGGGGATCATGTTCTTACTAGCAGTGAGGATGGAAGAGAAGGAAACTTGGAGTTTCTAGATATGTTCCTTGAGCCAGAATTTGTCTTAAGTTCATTTCACTTTTGTTCCCAAACCCAAAGCTCCTCAATTCCCTCCTGCTGGTGCTGAGAGAACACTTCACTGGAGCTTTTAAGAACTCTCACTTGGGGTGTGACTGCATCAATATCTGTGCACTCACCAGCTCTGGCTTCTGACCCCCCGCACATTCTGGGCCTGGGACTGCTGGGGGCTTCCATCTGGGGAATAAAGTGATGACAAAGGTCCATACCTGCACAGCCAGGGAGCTGGTGCAGAGGGAAAGTGCTCTGAATAGGAGGACACGTGGAGACCTAGTCCTGTCCTGGAGAGGGTCAGGCACAATCAAGGAGAGAAAGACCTCAAACAGTCTGGTGACAAACCAGAGATCTCTGTTCAGCGGGGAGACTGTAGCTACCCCACAAATAAAGGCGTAAGTAACCCCTTCCAGGAGACTAATCCAGGCAGATTAATTTTAAGTTGGAAGTGCTAACACGTTAATTTGAGTATCTGTTTAAAGGCAGAAATGGCCATATCCAGTGATTCTTCTAAGAAGGAAAATGCTAATATTCAGAAAATTCTTTAAACCAAACAAGCTTCAGGAATTCTGCATTCTCAATGGACAGGTAAACACAGCTCAGTGTCCCAGCTCTTCCTTACTCCCACAGCTTCGAGTGCACCCACAAAATCACAGTGGCTCCTGCCCCACTGGTCCTCTCCTGGCCCTCTCTGGGGTAAACTCCTCCTTCAGTTTAGCAGCCAATAGACCCCTGCATAGTCAATGAGAATCATTCAGGTTCTTTCTTTCCAAGTGCTCCTTCATTAGTGCTTGCAGTTTGAGCTTTCTCTCTAACTGAAATGAAAGACTGCTCCCAACACCCTCCTCCTGCCTTCTTAGACTGATTCAGCCCTCATGGAGCAAGTGGGAACACTAACGGGGCACTGAATCTATCTGTCTCAATGGAAAGCACTTCAGTATTGCCTTTGGGACTTGATCCTAAGTGTGGGACGGCCCTCCGCCCGTATGATTCGTGTTTCATGATGGAGGTCCGTACACAGAATTTACAGAATGAAAACATACTAGGTGACTAGTATAGTAACATACCTGGAAGCATCTCAGAATGTTGCCAGGAGTCACTTTCTAGGGGACAAGACCGATAGCACCTCCACAGATCATTCAAGAAATTCACACGTACTTTGGGTTTCTCTGTGGCTTGTAGTAAGTGTGGATGGGTGGGTGTCTTCTCAGCCTCCTCCCTCCAAGCTTATCTCCCTTCTCACTCTCTTATTGTCTTCTTAATTAACAATAAAGAAGGAGTCGTTCACCTGAAGGGACAGAGTATCACTGGGCGGCTTCTACTAATGAGTTTGGTGACTATACTTTAAAGTTCATCACTGCTATTCGTCATTCCCTACATTCGTTTTGCTGCAAGTCTGGACAGGGCCTACACACGGGGTCAGTTTCCTTCCTTTTTCACCTTCTTTGAGTATGCAGCCGGGTGGATAATTGGGCCAGGGCACCTATTTTAGTCCTAGTCCTACTATCAGTTCCCTGTGCCCTGAGGCAAGTCTGTAGCCCTCTCGGGCCACCATTTTCCTCCTTTTCTCTATTCCTTCCTTCCTTCCTTCCTTCCTTCCTTCCTTCCTTCCCTTCCTTCCTTCCTTCCTTCCTTCCTTCCTTCCTTTTTCTTTCTTTCTTTCTTTCTTTCTTTCTTTCTTTCTTTCTTTCTTTCTTTCTTTCTTTTTCTTTTCTTTTCTTTTCTTTTCTTTTCTTTTCTTTTCTTTTCTTTTCTTTTCTTTTCTTTTCTTTTCTTTTCTTTTCTTTTCTTTTCTTTCTTATAATCTCTGTACTGAATGTGGGGCTCAAACTCACAACCCTGAGATCAAAAGTTGCATGTTCCACTGACTAAGCCAGCCAAACATTCCTGGACCACAGTGTTCTAATGTGTAAAGCCAGAGGGATGGGTTTGGTAATTTCAAAGTCCCCTCACACTGATGACTTTCTAGGTGAGCAACTATTCCCTTTCTAGCTGTGCCGGCCAGTGGCATGTGGCTTTTGGTTACGTGTGAGAAGGCATCTCTAGAATAGTCACATCATTGAGATCTGGTTTCATTCAGATTTCTTCTCTCATTGTCCTAGCCAACTTCAAGCACCCTTCTAGGGCCGATTTCCCTCTCAGACAACTTTAGACAGTCTCTGAGAGTCAAAGTTGGCAGCTAGCTCCTATCGGGGCTTGTTAGGCTTTCTGGACCCTGAAAGCTCATGCAGAGCCAAGATCTGGGCAGCAAACAAGAGAACGCAGGAGTGTGATCTGGAATTTCCTGCGTACCATTGGAAACACGCCTAACAGAAGTTGGGGGACGCCTGGCCGGCCCAGTCAACAAATGGTGATTCAACATCATACAGAACCATGCAAACTCCCCTCCCCAAATTTCTACACCCTAAATCTTCCTTCCCCTGCCCTCTGTTTCCACAGAGGCAGTCCAGTGGAGAGACCTATGATATGCTTCTTAGTACTGCACTCAGCAATACTGATACTGTACTGATCGGCTTTCAGCTGGAGATTGTATAAGTGGGAGTGTTGAGGTTGGGGAGGGCAGGCAGTGGAGAAAGCAGAGGAAGTCAGAAGACGGAAGGTAGAAGGAATTAAGGATATGGCATCAAAGAAGTAGGTCTGGAGAGACTTGGAGATAAAAAGGGATAAGAAAACAAGATTAGAAAGGATGGCATAGTTGGGTGCATAGCTCCGTTGGTTCTGTTGACTTTCTGGTCTGGGAAGTTCACTGATCAAATCACTCAGGAGTAGGAAGAAAGTCTATTTTTCCTCACAGGAAATATAGCTTCACTTTTCCAGAATTCTACCTTCTTTATTTGGGCTTTTAGGAATGGTGGGCCAACTCTATGGCGAGCCTTGATGTTTTACTTAAGTTCTGTAGGGTGATATCCAGTCCTTGTATTTTTTTTTTTTTTAATCTGGCTTCTTTTATTTAGCATAAGGTATTTGAAGCTCATCCATGCTGTTGTATGTATCAGTCGTTTGTGTTCCATTATATGGGTATACCACAATTTCTTTACCCATTTGAAGGACATTTGAGATGGTAAATTTTGGCAGTTATGAATAAAGCCTATATAAATATTCAAATATGAACACGTATTTTTTTTTCTCTTGGCTACTTAACAGGATTTGGAATTCTAGATCCTATGGTAAATATATGTTTGACATAATAATAAACTATTCAGCTGTTTTCCAAAGAATCTGTACTATCTTGCCTTCCCATCATTTTCTCTGCATTCTCACCAGCTCTTGGTATTGTTTGTCCTTTTAGTTTTAGCCATTCTGACTGGCATAGGGTGGTGTATCATTGTGGCTGTAATTTGCATTTCTCTAGTGATTAATAATATTGAGCATCTTTTCCTCTGCTTGTCATCCACAACTTGAAGTGTCTATTCAAATCTTTTAACCACTTTTAATTCAGTTTTTCTTACTGTTTTCTTTTTCTTTTTTTTTGATTTAAAACAACTTATTTACTACTAGTTCTGGATACAATATGATAAATGTGGTTCCAAAGCAGTTAGAAAATCCTCCCAATTCAGATCTCCCCCACTACTTCCTCAAATCACAAATTATGAGTTTGTCTTAGCTATTCTAGGTCTTCGGCACTTTATTTTTTTTTTAATTTTTTAATTTTTTATTTTTTTAAATTTATATCCCAATTAGCATATAGTGAAACAATGATTTCAGGAGTAGATTCCTTAATGCCTCTTACCCATTTAGCCCATCCCTCCACCCACAACCCCTCCAGTAACCCTCAGTTTGTTCTCCATATTTATGAGTCTCTTCTGTTTTGTCCCCATCCTTGTTTTTATACTATTTTTGTTTCCCTTCCCTTATGTTCATCTGTTTTGTCTTTTAATGTCCTCATATGAGTGAAGTCACATGATTTTTGTCTTTCTCTGACTAATTTCACTTAGCATAATACCCTCCAGTTCCATCCACGTAGTTGCAAATGGCAAGATTTCATTCTCTTTGATTGATTGCCGAGCAATACTCCATTATATATATATACATATACATATATATATATATATATATATATATATATATATATATATATCTCACATCTTCTTTATCCATTCATCCATCGATGGACATTTGGGCTCTTGCCATACTTTGGCTATTCCTGATAGTGCTGCTATAAACATGGGGGTGCATGTATCCCTTCAAAACAGCACACCTATATCCCGTGAATAAATGCCTAGAAGTGCAATTGCTGGGTCGTAGGGTAGTTCTATTTTTAGTTTTTTGAGGAACCTCCATGCTGTTTTCCAGAGTGGCCGCACCAGCTTGCATTGCCACCAACAATGCAAAAGAGATCCTCTTTCTCCACATCCTCACCAACATCTGTTGTTGCCTGAGTTGTTAATATTAGCCATTCTGACAGGTGTAAGGTGGTATCTCATTTTGGTTTTGATTTGTATTTCCCTGATGATGAGTGATGTTGAGCACTTTTTCATGTGTCAGTTGGCCATCTGGATGTCTTCCTTGGAGAAATGGCCCATTTCTTCACTAGATTATTTGTTTTTTGGGTGTTGAGTTTGATCAGTTCTTTATAGATTTTGGATATTAACCCTTTATCTGATATGTTATTTGCAAATACCTTCTCCCATTCTGTCAGTTGCCTTTTAGTTTTGCTGATTGTTTCCTTTACTGTGCAGAAACTTTTTTATTTTGATAAGGTCCCAGTAGTTCATTTTGCAACCCTTGTATTTTTTACAGCACCCATATGCACCTGCATTTCCTTCAGTCACCCTAGATAATGGGAGATATAAAACCATCATTTCTTTCCTCAATACATTTCTTTACATAACTGCTATCTGTGAAATCCTCAACACTCTAGGTAGCCATCAAATAAACAGCTGTCATAAGAGCAGAGTACAGATTAAATTTATTCATTGTATTCTCATCTCACAGAAGTAGCCAAGCTGTAATTAGAGACTAAAACACATGAATGCCTCACACCATTACTTGGTTTTTAGAGGCTTCTATAAACCACTTTTTAAAAATTTATCCATTTCTTTATACCCTCTGCTATGTGCTGAATTGTATTTTCTCAAAGGCTATATGGTGAAGCCCTAGGTTCTCAGAAATGTTTTGACTGTATCTCTGAATGTGATTATATTTGAAGTTAGGGCCTTTAAAGACATGATTAAGTCAAAATGAGGCCCTTAGGGTGGACCTTAATCCAATGTGACTGGTGTCTTTATAAGAAGAGGAAATTTGAACACACAGAGAAATGTCAGGGGTTCATGTGGGCAGAGAAGACCATGTAAGGGCACAGCAAGAAGGCAGCCTTCTGCAAGCTGCAGAAAGAGGCCTCAGAGGAAACCAAACCTTTCAAAGCCTTGGTTTTGGATTTCTGGTTTCCAGAACTGTGAGAAAATGAACGTCTGTTGTTTAAGGCACTCAGTCTGTGGTATCATATTATGGTGGCCCTAGCAAACTAATACACTCTGTCACCAATTTTTCCAGTTGTCTTGAGTTGAATCTCTTAATTTCTTGGATCAATGCTCTGTGTGCCACCATTTCATCCCCCAGTCCCTGAAGTAACTCATCCCATCATATATCCTGCACTAAAGCACTGGAACTTGGTGTTAGTGGGGACAGAAGGGAAGGCTCCATGTTTTCCTTCATCTGAGCAATGGGAACAGATTGATGAACATATATTATGCCAAGGTGCCATAGTTTGGGACGTGCATCCTGAACCTCATCAATATTAAAAATAAAAAGATTTGCCAAGAAAATGTAAAGAGAGCTGTATAATGTTCATGGGTCTAAAGACTCAGTATTATTAATATGTCAGTTTTCCCCAAATTGATCTATAGAATCAAATCATTCCTAATCAAAATCCCTGGAGGGTAAGGTGATTCTAAAATTCACAGGGAAATACAAAGAACCTACAATAGCCAAAACAACTTTAAAAAGAACAAAGTTGAAAGGCTAACACCACTTGGTTTCAAAACTTATTATAAAGTTGGTGTGGGGGTGGGGGCAGTAAATCAGGAGGGAGGGATTATAAAGTAGTAGGAAGAAAATTTGGGGGAAGCATGGATATGTTTACTATCTTGATCATGGTGGTGGTTTCATGAGTGGATGCATAGGTCAAAACTTACCAGACTATACTCTTTAAATACATGTAGCATATGGTGTTTCAGCTCTATGTCAATAAAGCTTTAAACATAACTGTGAACTTCTGTTCTTTAAAAGAAGAATCAGGAGAATGAGTAGACAAGCTACTAACTAGGACAGTATTTGCAAACCAGATATCTGATTTTTATTTTTATTTTTTTAATTTTTTTAATTTTTTTTAACGTTTATTTATTATTTTTGAGACAGAGAGAGAGCGAGCATGAACGGGGGAGGGTCAGAGAGAGAGGCAGACACAGAATCCGAAACAGGCTCCAGGCTCCGAGCGGTCAGCACAGAGCCCGACGCGGGGCTCGAACTCATGGACGGCGAGATCATGACCTGAGCCGAAGTCGGCCGCTTAACCGACTGAGCCACCCAGGCGCCCCTAATTTTTAAAAATATGTATCCAGAGCACATAAAGGAATCTCAAAACTCAACATTTAGTAATAGGAAATCAAACTAGCCAATTGTTCCATATCATCGGTCATTAAGGAAATGCAAATTAGAACCATTACACACTTATTATAGTGGTCAAAATTAAAATGACTGACCATACCACATATCGTCAAAGATGTGGAGCGACTGTAACTCTCACACTGCTGCTCGGAAGTGGGAGACTGTGGCGAGTGCGCGCGGGGAGGACGTATCTGAATCCGGACAGAGAGCCTGGGCACAGCCCCTGGCGCACCGCGCCCCTGAAGTCTTCACCGTGGGACCCAAGATCTTTCCTGGACGCTCTTCCCACTGGGCCCTGAAGGGAGTCAGGGGTCCGGGTCTCATCTAACGGGTGCTCCTCAGAGCCAGGGGCTTCCGTGGTCCCCCACCCGGTCCCCGAGGGACAGCTGGCACCCTGAAGCAACCGTGGGAGGAGGTGCGGACCCTGCAGAGGTGCCATGTACCAGACCGACTTTGGCCGTGGGCTGGCCCAGCTGGACACAGATACCCCAGCCTGTGCTTGGTGGACACAACAGGAGGATGCAGGGTGTGATAGACTGCCCGCCCCGCGAACACGGTGGGCACAGGGGCCCTGGTCTCCGTGCACCTGCCAGAACCGGGTCATCTCTACTCTGAAAGCTGCAGGTTAAAAACGTGTCAGTGTGAAAACCAATCAATACATCAGTCAATCTATCAATCACTCAGTCCCCCACTTCCAAGGATATTCCGTTGTTTATTCCTACCACAGGTCTTTTCAATGCAAAAGCCAACTATTCCTCTTTGCAGCCTGGGCCCACCAATTAATGACAATTTGAAAGAAAATTTGGTTTAATGTTTGTTTATTTATTTATTTTTGAGGGAAGGGGTAAGGGGGGGGGGGGGAGAGAATACCAAGCAAGCCCCGTGCTGTCAGCGCAGAGCCTGAGATCATGACCTGAGCCTAAATCAAGAGTCCGAAACTTAACCAACTGAGCCACCCAGGCACCCCAGAAAAGTTGGTTTAAAACTAGGATGATTACATTTTGCAAAACACCTGACCAGTTCTCTACAAAATTATCATGGTCCTCAAAAACAAGGATAGTTTGAAAGACTGTCATAGTCAAGAGGAGCCTAAGGACACATGACAACTAAATATAAAGTGGTGTCTTGGATGGGACCCTGGAACAGAACAAGAACATTGGTAAAATCTAAGGAAATCTGAATGAAGTATGGATTTCAGTTAAATAAAAAACAAAGAAGCAAAAAACAAAAAAACAACTAAAATACTCCCCAGCTTTACTCTGTCCTTGATAGTGAACACTCTGAGACTCCTGCATGGTGAACCCTTTGATTAAAACAGTAGCTGAAACATGATATGAATGGACTTTTAGACTTTTAGACACTGAGCTGCAGCCTGCATTGCAATCTTGGCTAACGGCCGTTTATCAACTGTTGTTAGTTAACTGTTGTTAGGAGGGTGCTATACAATATGACCACAAGAGGGGAAAAAAGAACATTTCTGCATATGTGGTAAAAACTGGGGCTGTAGGCTGTTATATTGCTCAATATTTCCCTTAGAAGGTTTGTGTGAGAAATCTCCCTCCTTTGGGTTTTTTGTTCTGTTTTATTTTGTTATAAAGAAAGGAAAAATTTGAGTGGGTCAGGAATTCAAATAGAACACAGTGAGGGCAGCTTGTCTCTGCTCCCATGTCTGAGGCCACAGCTGGAGGACTCAAAGATTAAGAGCAGGAATCACCTGAAGGCGTGTTCACCACACATGATGAGTGGTTGATAGTGGCTGAGACCTTAGCTGGGCCTGATGGCTGAAATATCTGTACCAGGCTTCTCTGGGTGGCATGAGCTTCTCTATAGCATGGAGATTGTGTCCCAAGACAGAGAAGGACAATGCAGCTGAAGCTGTATCACCTCTTATGACTTGGCCGTGGACATCATGCAGTGCTACTTTGCGTTCTATTTATTAGAAGTGAGTTCCAGGGTCCCTGGGTGGCTTAGGCATTGAGCATCTTATTTTGAATCAGGTCCTGATCTCGTGGGGGTTTGTGACTTCGGGCCCCATATGGGGCTCTCTGCTGTCATTGCGGAACCTGCTTCAAATTCTCTGTCTGTCCTCTTGTCTCTGCACCTCCCCCACTTGTGCTCTTTCTCTCAAAAATAAACATTAAAAAAATAAAATAGAAGTGAGTTCCTAAAACTAACCCATACTCAGGGAAAGGAAACACAGACCATACCTTTTAATAAAGGAGAATCAACATCACACTACAAGAAGAGCATGTAGAATGGAATATGTTGGTGTGGACATCTTTGGAAAATGCAATATGCTACGATCGGTTTGAAGAAAATATGGCAATATTCAGTAAAATTGAAAATATACATATAGCTTGACAATTCCACATCTAAATCTACATTGGTAAACATTTTCTACATATTCATCAACAGAAGATTGAGATTCTATAAGTTGCCTTTTAGTTTCGTTGATTTTTTCCTTTGCTGTGCAGAAGACTTTTATCTTGATCAAGTCCCAGTAGTTCATATTTGCTTTTGTTTCCATTTGTTTTGGAGACGTGTCTAGTAAGAAGTTGCTTCAGCTGAGGTCAAAGAGGTTACTGCCTCTGTTCTCCTCTATGATTTTTATGGTTTCCTATCTCACATATAGGCCTTTCATCCATTTTGAATTTATTTTTGTGTATGATGTAAGAAAGTGGTCCAGTTTCATTCTGCATGTTGCTGTCTAGTTTTCCAAACACCATTTGTTGAAGAGACTGTCTTTTTTTTTTCATTGGACATTCTTTCATGCTTAGTTGAAGACTAGTTGACCATATAGTTGTGGTTCCATTTCTGGGTTTTCTATTCTATTCCATTGATCTATGTGTCTATTTTTACAGCAGTAACATACTGTCCTGATGACTACAGGTTTGTAATACATCTTGAAGTCCAGAATTGTGATGCCTCCAGGTTTGCTTTTCTTTTTCAGGATTGCTTTGGTTATTTGGGGTCCTTTGTGGCTCCATACAAATTGTAGGATTGTTTGTTCTACTTCTGTAAAAGATGCTGGTGTTCATTTGCAATTATGTGGATGGAACTAGAGGGTGTTATGCTAAGTGAAATTAGTCAGAGAAACACAAATATCAAATGACTTCACGCATATGAGAACTTTAAGACACAAAACAGATGAACATAAGGGACGAGATGCAAAAATAATATAAAAACAGGGAAGGGGACAAAAACATAAGAGACTCTTAATATGGAGAACAAACAGAGGGTTACTGGAGGGGTTGTGGGAGGGGGGATGGGCTAAATGGGTAAGTGGCATTAATCTACTCCTGAAATTACTGTTGCACTATATGCTAACTAACTTGGATGTATATTAAAAAAATAAATTAAAAAATGTTGGTGTTATTTTGATAGGGATTGCATTAAATGTGTAGATTGCTTTGGGTAGTATAGAGATTTTAACAATGTTTGTTCTTCCAATCCATGAGCATGGAATGCGTTTCCATTTCTTTGTGTCCTCTTCAGTTTCTTTCATAAAGGTTTTATAGTTTTCAGAGTACACGGATCTTTTACTTCGTTGGTTAAATTTATTCCTAAGTATTTTATTGTTTTTGATGCAATTGTAAATGGGATCAATTACTTGATTTCTGCTGCTTCATCATTGTTGTATAGAAAGGCAACAGATTTCTGTATGTTTATTTTATATCCTGTGACTTTGCATAATTTGTGTATTAGTTCTAGCAATTTTTTGGTGGAGTCTTTTGGGTTTTCTACATAGAGTATCATGTCATCTGCAAATAGTGAAGGTTTGACTTCTTCCTTGATGATTTGGATGCTTTTATTTCTTTTTGTTGTCTGATTGCTGAGGCTAGGACTTTGAGTACAATGTTAAATAACAATGAGACTGGATTTCCCTGTCTTGTTCCTGATTGTAGAGAAAAAGCTCTCAATTTTTCCTCATTGAGGACAATATTAGCTGCAGGTCTTTTGTATATGGACTTTATGATATTGAGGTATGTTGCCTCTATCCCTACTTTTTTGAGGATTTTTATCAAGAATGGATGCTGTATTTTGTCAAATGCTATTTCTGCATCTATTGAGAGTGTCATATGGTTCTTATCCTTTCTTTCATTAATGTGGTGTATCATATTGGTTGATTTGCAAATATGGAGCCACCCTTTCAGCCCAGCAATAAATCCCACTTGATTGTGGTGACTAATTTTTTAATATACTGTTGGATTTGATTTGCTTGTATCTTGTTGCCAATTTTTGCATCCATGTTAATCAGGGATGTTGGCCTATAATTCTGCTTTGTCTGGCTTTGGAATCAAGATAATGCTGGCCTTGTAGAATGAGTTTGGAAGTTTTCTTTCCATTTCTATTTTTTAGAAAAGTTTGAGAAGAATAGATATTAACTCTTTATTTTTAAAAATTTATTTATTTATTTAAAGAGTATGAGTTGGGGAGGGGCAGAGAGAGAATCCCCAAGCAGACTCTGTGCTGTCAGCACAGCCCAGTGTGGGGCTTGATCCCATGAACTGTGAGATCATGACCTGAGCCAAAATCAAGACTCAGATGCTTAACTGACTGAGCCACCCAGATGCCTCTATTTCTTCTTTAAATGTCTGGTAAAATTCTCCTGGGAAGCCATCTGGCCCTGGACTTTTGTTTGTTGGGAGATTTTTGATTGCTGATTCAGTTTGTTTCCTGGTTATGTGTCTCTTCAATTTTTTATTTCTTCCTGTTTCACTTTTGGTAATTTTTATGTTTCTTGGAAGTTATCCCTTTTTTCCAGATTGCCAAGTTTATTGGCATATAATTTTTCATAATGTTCTCTTATAATTCTTACTTTTTCTGTTGTGTTGGTTGTCATCTGTCTTCTTTCATTTGTGATTTTATTTATTTGGGTCCTTTTTCTTTTCTTTTTGCTAAGTCTGGCTAGAGGTTTATCAATTTTATTAATTCTTTCAAAGAACCAGTTCTTAGTTTCATTGATCTGTTCTTCTGTTTTTGTTGTTGTTGTTGTTCCTATTGTTTCTATATCATTTATATCTACTCTATTCTTTATTATTTCCCTTCTTCTGCTGACTTTAGGCTTCATTTGCTTATCCTTTTCTATCTCCTTTAGGTGTAAGGTTAGGCTGTGTATTGAGACTTGTCTTGCTTCTTGATACAGGCCTGTATTGCTATATACTTCCCTCTTAGGACCACCTTTGGGGCATCCCAAAGGTTTTGGACTGTCCTGTTTTCATTTTCATTTGCCTTCGATTTATTTATTTATTTATTCTTTAATTTTCTGGTTAACCCATTCATTCTTCAGAAGGAAGTTCTTTAACTTCCATGTATTTGCGGTCTTTCCAAATTTTTTCTTGTGGTTGACTTCAAGTTTCATAGTATTGTGGTCTGAAAATATGCATGGCATGATCTCAATCTTTTTGTACTTGTTGAGGCCTGATTTGTGACCCAGTATGTGGTCTATGCTGGAGAATGTTCCACGTGCACTTGAAAAGAATATGTATTCTGCTTCTTTAGGATGAAATGTTTTGAATGGATCTGCTGAGTCCGTGTGGTCCAGTGTGTCATTCAAAGCCATTGTTTCCTTCTTGATTTTCTGCTTAGATGACTTGTCGGTTGCTCTAAGTGGGGGTGTTGAAGTCCCCTACTATTATTGTATTATTATCAATGAGTTTCTGTATGTTTGTGATTAATTGATTTATATATTTGGGTGTTCAAGTTAGGGGCATAAATATTTACAGTTGTTAGATCTTCTTGATGGATATATCCCTTAATTATGATGTAGTGCCCTTCTTCATCTCTTATTGCAGACTTCAGTTTAAAATCAAGTTCATCTGGGGGCACCTGGGCAGCTCAGTCAGTTAAGTGTCCAACTCCTGGGCCTCTGTCCTCCTTCCCCAGAGGAGAACCACTGAGTCGACTAGGCAGAGATGGTGTGTGATGGGGTTTTGGAATGGTGGTGGGGTCTAGAGCCCACAGCCAAGAAAGGATTCTTGAGAGATCTTTGGTGCAAAACGGTGATTTTATTAAAGCACAGGGACAAGACCCATGGGCAGGAAGAGCCACCCCGGGACCATGAGGAGAGACTGATTATATACTTAGTAGTTGGGGGAGGTAAAGTCAAAGGGAAGTTTCCAAAGGATTTTCATATGCTAAAGAAGACTCACAGGATATTGGAGGCCTCGCTGCTGTCAGGCTAAAGTTGTTTTTCTCTCTAGCAAAGCCTTAACATTAAGACAGTAGGGAGTTCTGGGAGAAATTTTCTACTCTGCTTGCTTCCAGTATCTGTCAATGGGCTGCAGGTCATAAGGAAATATGATTTTATCTGCATTTCCTTCTGCCTTTATTTCCCACATCAGGGTGGACTTCTAAAACTTCAAACTTTGAGATCTGCTGCTTATAAAAACTTGCAATAGTCAGCCCTTCTCCTTTTCTCAGTCAATGGTTTTGGGGAAGAGTTTTTCTTGTGCAATTCCCTATGTGCTACTTTCACTCTTTCTGTCTTGCTTCCTTCTCCATGATCAGGGGTCCCTCCCCTCTGCAGCAGCCTTGATTATTTTCTCCCCCAAATCAACTCTTTGCAGCTCCTAACTACCACGATGTGGCCATTTTTCTCCCTCTGAATGTGCAGTTTGTTCTCTCAGTCCTCAGATTGATTTCTTGGGTGTTCAGAATGAGTTGATCTTTATCTGGCTATGTTGAAGGGACAAGACAAGCATAGGGTCCCCCACTACTGTGCCATCTTAACTCCTACTTCCTAAATTTTTTTCTAAGTTTTACTACTTTTTGGACCATTGTATAATGCTATCAGGTCATTTTAGCTGATTTAGGGATATACCTAAATGAGTATCTGATTTAGTCAATTATCTTGACTCTCCCAGAATACATTATTGAATGCAGAAAATAGCACAAAACTGAGAGACTCCACCATCTAGTCCATTTATTTAGAACTAACACCTTTCATCATAAGAGATTTTCCCAAAGTTATCCTCATTCTTACTCCCTCCTACAATTTCTTCAATCTATGAGTTCCCTTTAATGTATAAATAACTATAGTTGAGTAACAGTGAGTAACTGAGTGGTTTGAGTAAAGGAAATTCAGTCTTTTCTTTCTCCAAGAATCTGTGGAATTGTCCAGGTAATGTTTATGATGAGGGAGTATGAGGCAAGCTGAGGACAAAGCACAAGCTAGCACCCCTACTCCCCACCAGTGGGATATGTATGATATTCCTCAGCCACTCCTGGCTTCCCAAGAGCAAAAGGAAAGGAAAGGAAACAAGTGGTTGACTGATAGAGATCACAGTCATGCAGGACATATCTCTATCAGTTTACAATCAATAGCCTAATCTATCAGTTTACAATCAATAGCCTAATCTCCCCGAAAACTATGGATTTACTTTCCTGGAGGCCCTATTATCACCCTCCCCTCTGTAGTGATGTGGGGAATAAAGGCAAGAAGGAAATGGCAGGTAGAATTAAATGTCCTTATAACCTGAGCTCATTGACAAATACTTGAGGCAAATACAGAGTATAACATTTTTCCACGAACCCCTTACCATCCTAATGATAATGCCTTACTAGAGGAAAAAACAACCTGAAGTTGACAATAGCAAGGACTCAGGTATCCCTGGAGTCCTCTTTAGTATATCAGAGTCCTTCTGGAGGCCTGCCTTTTGCCATTACCTCCCCCAACTCTGTAGTATATAACCAGGCACTCTTCACAACCCCAGTGCAGCTCTTTCTGCCCCTGGGTCCTGTCCTTGTGCTTTAATAAAATCAACTTTTTGCACCAAAGACATCTTTAAGAATTATTTCTTGGCTGTCAAGAAATACAGTATTTCTTGGCTGTCAGCTCCAAACCCCCACCACCATTCCCAAACCCCATCATTTATATTGTACATAAGTCCATTCTGATTCCCGATTAGGTCAACGCAGGCCATCTGAAGATCCCTTTCCCTGAGGATGATGCTACTTTCTTACACTGGTTTACATCAAGCATGAACACAGATCCTTCTGTCCACTCCCCACAGACTTTACTTGAAGACTGAAACTATACAATGTAAATACAACACTGCTTAAAGATGAATACTATTGAAAGCTGCTCTACACTGGGTGTTGTATGGAAACAAATTTGACAATAAATTTCATATATTGGGGGGAAAAAAAAAGAAAGCTGCTCTAAATTGGAGGACTGAAATCCTCTCAGAATTTCCCCTATGGGTACCCACCTTCTCAGATGCCAAGTTGTCCTGCCTTCATTTCTCTTCCCAGTGAGAAGGGCCTTAAATATTTAGCACCCTTGGAATCCATTCTCCTGAAACCTGAAACTTCATATTTCAGTCTTTGTTTCAAAGATATGATATAAATATGTGGCATAAAGGAAAGTGAGCCCAATTAGCACACCTGTTAAAGGAATAGCTTGGTTTGGAAAGAACCATTCTGCAGTACTGGTAATTGACAGACCTGAAACTATTTCAATATGTGGCCTTTCTAATATGCGTTGTGTTTGGCTGCTACTCAAAGTCAGATCAGTCTACAAAACACTTTGACTTACACTGGCCTGCTAGCCCAATGAGTCTAGTAGTTGACAAGGAAACTGAAGGGTATGATGTGTAGCAGAATATGCCACCCCAAAATGTGACTCTTTGGCATAAGAATTATTTTAAGCTGCACATTTTGAGACACAGGAGAAATTCTGAAAGCAGAGTAGAGGCTACCCTTTCATAGAGCAAATTTACATGAGAAATGGGACCTGTACATGGAAGTGAGCTATAATAGGGATTGATTTTTCATCTGAGTGGCTCATCAGCATGGCAGGGCAAATTTTGTTTACCAAACATTTCCTCTTCTTACCTTGCTATGAATTGCCTTCCCCCCACTCTTAAAATCCTTGACCCCTATCCTTTCCTTAGCCCAGGATGGTACATAAGCCTCAGCTGGCTGGCTGCTTTTGAGTGTCTCATATGTTTGTGGGGCTCCCATATGTATGTACGTAATTTAAATGGTTTTTGTCTCATTAATCTGCCTTTTTATTATGGGATGGGGAAGGTCTCAGTCAAGAATCTAGGAAGATAGAGGGAAAATTATTCTTCCTCCCCTACATCTAAGACCTAAATTCTTAATCCAGCCTAATTCTTCACCCTAGTCCTTCAATTTCTAAATCCACTACCTGTTCCAAAACGCCATTATTTCTGTGATATTTCAGGATTTACGTAAGGCTTTTTTTAGTTTCCCACTGCTTTTTTTTTCTTGAATTTATGTTTTCTCTTCATTGATTCCAAAAGATTGGGAGAATTGGGGGCACCTGGGTAGCTCAGTCGGTTGAGTGTCTTGATTTCAGCTCAGGTCATGATCTCATGGTTCATGAGATTGAGCCCTCATAGGGCTCTGCGCTAATGACACAGAGCCTGCTTGGGATTCTCTCTCTTCCCCTCTCTCAGCCCCTCCCCTGCTAGTACTCTCTCTCTCAAAATAAATAAATAATCATTTAAAAAATAGTTTTTTAAAAAAATTATAATGGGAGAATTGACTCTAAGCCTATAGTGGATTATTATCCTTACTACTACCTATATTTAAAACATTATCTGATGAAATATAGAAACCAATAGTAAAGATCTACGATGCATCAGTTGTCAGTGTTAGAATCTGTGTGTGAAAGTGCTGTCAAAACAGTCTATGAGGCATCCATGCCACCTACAGATAAACATAGACAATGGTTTTAAGGGAAATATGTAAAATCTATGAACAGAGTTTGAAGGGATAGAACTTTCTTGCTCCAAAGTCCCAAAGACGCAGTGGTGAGAGAAGTGGCAGAGGCCCAAGGTTGCTTAATAACCTCTAAGGTTGCCTAAGACCCAAATAGTTCTGAGAATGCTGGCAAATGCAAGTCTAGGTGGCTCCAGAGTGGCAATGATGTACAGGGGCCCCAAACACACATACTCACAGTCATTACAATGCAAAAGAAAGTGGTTTTATTGCTGTGAACACAGTGCACCAAAGCTTGGCAGAAGTTCCAAGATTAAAAATATGGAAGCCTGTGTCTTTCTTTTCCCTCTTCCCTATTGCCTTCCTTCAAAACACACAGACCTCCCAAAGCAGAAAAGAATCCCATGTCTCTTTGTCCCCAGCGCTGGTCTTGCATCCTTGGCAGGTGAATCCCACCCGCCCCCCCCCAGGACCCTCCTTCTTTCTTCTATGGGAACCATGGAAATCAACAAAGGAAAAGAAATAGCAGAGGAGATCATAAGAAAACCTGTGCTGAATGACAGGGAAAGTGATGGAAACTTCAAATAACGTTATCTAAGTGTACAGGAACCAACCGATAGGGAGGGTCACCCTGCTGAGGGGGATCACAGGCGATAATGAAGAATTTGTACAGGGGAGTATCTTTGTACTTGCAGTTGGGATACTTCCCTGAAGTGAGTGTGCAGTCAGTCATATTAACACGCTGTGGACTCCGGTGGCAATTATTCATCCCATTTTTGCAGGTCACGTTGGACAAAAGACAGGTATCAGACACGTTCTTGAAGGAGTCATGCAGAAAGGTGTTGTGAACCTTACAGTTCTGAGTATAATTATTGACACCATTCATTTCTGTGTTGCAACTGACAGGGCTTGACCTTACATGCTGAATTTCAAACCACTGGGCCCTGGTGAGGGATTGACGCCAAGCACAAAGTGGACGCACTGGCCCCCATAAAGCCAGCAGCAGCAGGAGGAGAGGAAAGTGTCCCAGAAGATCCAGTCTCATCTTTTCTCTGTAAGAAGAGAGAAAAAAATGAGGTAGTGATAGTAGTAGAAGCAATAAGAGCAAAATTATTATTCACAACCATTTAGATTTTTATTGTGCCTTTTAAGATGGTCATTGGTCTTTCCTTTTTCTTTTTTTTTTTTAGCTATCTTCTTCCTCACTTGAGTCTCACAATCCTATGAAGAGACTGAAGCCCAGTGAGGAGGAATATAAGGTAAGATGTCTTTTCCTCTGATTGGCAGATCATTTTCTTCTCTTTTTCCTATACTTATGCTTACAGAACATTGTTTCTTCCCTCCACCTTCCTGGAATATTTGTCCTCCATCTATTTTTTTTTTTTTTTAATTTTTTTTTTCAACGTTTTTAAATTTATTTTTGGGACAGAGAGAGACAGAGCATGAACAGGGGAGGGGCAGAGAGAGAGGGAGACACAGAACCGGAAGCAGGCTCCAGGCTCCGAGCCATCAGCCCAGAGCCTGACGCGGGGCTCGAACTCACGGACCGCGAGATCGTGACCTGGCTGAAGTCGGACGCTTAACCGACTGCGCCACCCAGGCGCCCCTGTCCTCCATCTATTTGACGCGGACCTTCCAGCCATCTTCATTGCTCTACTCGCCAGCTCCCAGGCTTCTCTCCTTACCAGGTCTCCGTGTTGGGGCTCCCGCTGAGAACAGAAGCAGTGGTTAGTCCCAGACTCAGAGGCTTTTGTCTGCTGTTCCCCTCCCAGGTATGCCAGAGCCTCCTGTCCACCTGGGTACAGATGGGTTCTGGGCCCTAGGAAAGAGAAACCTAGGACTTGAAAGGTGAACTTCTTACACACAGTGTGGATGAAACCCAGACTCTCAAACTCACTGTTTAAAATCAGTATCACTGCAGACACAGGAGGAGTAAGCCCTATTTAAACAAACAATGTGACTCAAAGAAGTTTTGAGGAACTGATGACTTCCTGATATGGGTTGAGTGTTTCCTTCCTGATCTGAAGCTTCAGTGTTTTGAAGCTCTATGATTTCAGTTCTTTAGGACAAAGCACACCATGTAAATTTGATATAATAATTGTCATGTACTTGATAATGTTGTGAATTCCAACAACAGACATGAATGAATTATTTATTTATGTGTATGTTTATTGGGGGCTAGATAATGGCTACTTAGATTCACGAGCTCATGATTTAATGAAAGAGACAGCCAGATAAATAGAACACTACATTGTATATTAATAAATATAAATAGCACTTGCAGCTGTGGTGGAGGAAACAACAGGGGACTGTGAGGAGTGACCAGAGAGAAGGTCACAACACCTGAACTGAGTTTTGAGGATTAATTAGAAGTTAGGTGAAGAGGTGGGGTAAGGGCACCCCAAAGATGGAACTGTGTGTGAAGGTAAGGCAGGACTATTGGTTTTTGGACCTGTTTTGAAAGCATGAGCAAAACTACAGTTGAATTAATTGCATTATTAACTCAGTTCCACGTTGTTTTGTTCTGTACTTACGTTTAACGTACCTCTTTTTTTTTTTTTAATTTTTTTTTAATGTTTATTTGTTTTTGAGACAGAGAGAGACAGAGCATGAGCGGGGGAGGGTCAGAGAGAGGGAGACACAGAATCCGAAATGGGCTCCAGGCTGTCAGCACAGAGCCCGACGCGGGGCTCGAACTCACGGACCGCGAGATCGTGACCTGAGCCGAAGTCGGACGCTTAGCCGACTGAGCCACCCAGGCGCCCCTTAACGTACCTCTTAACCCCATGCACCATCAGTCAGTTTTTCACCCCTACTCCCTGTTTACCCACCACTTGTAGAAACCTGATAGCGACCGGACAGTAACATCTATCTTGATGTGTCTGATCCCAGATCCCAAATAGTGACTCATTTTCCAGAAGAATGCTTACCTCCAGATTGTTTCAAGGCCCCCCTCCTAACAAAGGGGTTTCTTGAAACCTCATACCTTCCCCTCTCTCATGTATATAAGCTGTAGCTAAGCTCATCAGGGCAAAGCAGCTTTGGGAATGATCCTCTGACTTCTCCCTGGGCTGCCTTTCCTACAATAAAGCTTTCTTTGTTTTAAATCCAGTGTCTCAGAATTTGGCTTACTGTGCATCAGATGCACGGACAAGTTTGAGTTTGGTAACAAAGAGACCCATACACACGAAGGAAAAGGGCAAATTGAGGGTATTTGCGTCTTGAATCTGTTATTACTATTCCACTGGTGCTGCAATACCTTTATTCACAATCTTGTTGTCTCATGGAGGGCTCACATAAAAGCCTCCTGCATGGACTCCCAGCCTCAAGTTTCTTTTCCTTCCAATCTGTTGTACATATCACTCCCAGGTTAGTATTCCTGGAGCATAAATATAATAGTGGGACACTTTTGCTTTTTTTTTTTTTTTTAAATTTTTTTTTCAACGTTTTTATTTTTTTTATTTTTGGGACAGAGAGAGACAGAGCATGAACGGGGGAGGGACAGAGAGAGAGGGAGACCCAGAATCGGAAACAGGCTCCAGGCTCCGAGCCATCAGCCCAGAGCCTGACGCGGGGCTCGAACTCACGGACCGGACCGCGAGATCGTGACCTGGCTGAAGTCGGACGCTTAACCGACTGCGCCACCCAGGCGCCCCAAGGGACACTTTTGCTTTTAATGGCCTCAGTTACCTACAGGATAAAAATGATGTCTATTTATAGAAAAATTGTAGCATACAAGGTTAATATACAAAAATCAATTGCTTTCTTATATACCAACAATGAATTATTGGAATTTGAAAAAAAATTTTTTTTACATTAGCATCAAAGAAAAATGAAATGTTTAGATATAAATCTAATAAAAATGTACAAGATCAATATGAGGAAAACTATAAAACTCTGATGAAAGAAATTAAAGAAAGTCTAAATAAATGAGGAGATAGTCCTTGTTCATGCTGAAGGAAACCAGACCTCCACCTCAAAATCTGGCTCTTAGACATAAAAATTATTTTTGCAGTAAAGGCAATTAGAATCAGTAAATGCAGAAAAGTTCTCTCTCTCTCTCTCTCTCTCTCTCTCTCTCTCTCTCTTTTGCATAAAGGCAGGAAATAAATTCTTTTACTGGAGACAAAGACATACCAGCCAGAGGTGGTACAGAGGAATCTGCAAACAAACCTTGTTAAGCTAGCCCTTGTCTTTCTAGTTACTTCCTCACCATTTACTATCCACAAACCAAACCCCTTTATCTTGTCAATTCTTCACAGATGTTTTGTTTGTTTGTCTAAAAGGTATGAAGTTTCTTGCTCTGGTCATTTCTTCAGCTCTTCATTCCCTTGTGATGGTTCCCATGTACACGTAAAAAATTCAATAAAATTCATATGCTTTTCTCCTACTAAATCTCTCTTTGTTGGTTTAATTTTCAAACCCAGCCAGAGACCCTTAGGGAGCCAAGGAAAACTTTTTCCTCTCCTACAATGACATTATGCATGGTCGAAACCCATAGAACTATATAATGCAAAAAATTGATCCTAATTAAATTGTGGACTTCAGTTAATAATAATCAATATGGGTTCATCAATTACAGCAAAAGGAGCACACTAACACAAGATGTTAATAGCAGGAAAACTGTGGACTGTGTGGTTAGGAGAGAGAGGAAGGGAGAAGCATAAGAGAATTTTCTATAATTTCTGCCCAATTTTTCTGCAAACCTAAAATTGCTCTGAACAAATAAGTCTATTAATTGAAAAAGAAAAGAAAAAAGATGTCTATTTGCCTAGCACTCATATATCCAATTGTACAGCCACATGTGTCAGGACAGGACCCCTTTTCTCTGTACTTCCACAACTTGACAGTACCCAAACTCACCAGCAGAGGGAAACTGTATCTGATTACCATGTCCCTAGGCAGGGCTTCCCAACCCTGGCCTCACATCAGAATTGCCTAAAGAGGGGTGCCTTGGGTGGCTCCCTTGGTTAAGTGTCTGACTTCAACTTAGCTCATGATCTCACAGTTGGTGGGTTCAAGCCCCATGTTGAGCTCTGTGCTGACAGCATGGAGCCTGCTTTGGATTCTGCATCTCCCTCTCTCTCTGCCCCTGTTCAAGCTCATGCTCTATCTCAAAAATAAACATAAAAGAAAAAGAATGGTCCAAGAAATTTTTTTTAAATGCCAATATCCCAGGCCTTCTGAAACAGAATCTTTGGGAATGAGGTCTTTTGCACACCTATGTTTGGTTAACTCCACAGTGAATCTGATACCAATTTCTAGTTGAGAATCATTTTACTTGGCTGACATGGATTTTCACCCATTGCCCAAGTTCTCAAGACTGGGCTTTGCCTGACTCCTGAAATAAAGTTTTCACTTTGTCTTAATTCAGGCAGGTGAATTACTGCCTAGCTACCATAGATAAAGTGCAAGACAGATTGGGGAGGACATGAATGGGAGAGTCTACTTCTCCTATCTATCTTTCTGAAATTATCCCAAATCTTAGAAGTGCAGGAGAGGAAAAATATTTTTTCCTTCTACTCTTTGAAGTTCTTAGCTGGGCTCCCTATAACAACAACAGATTAACAACAGAAAAACATGCACATTTATTTAACATAAGTTTAATGTGAAATGGGTGCCTCACTAAGGGTGTGAAGACCCAAAGAAGTGGTTAAACCTGAGTGTTTTCACGCTAGGTTTGATGACAAGTGGAAATGGAAAGTTGTGGAAAGATGTGATAGAACAAAGGGTATGAGCGAAGTGTAGTCAACTGGGGGAAACTCAGCAAGAAATTTGTTCTGATTCTTCTCCATGTCTCTCCATCTTTGGAGATAAGGATGCTCCTTTCCTCTGGGTATAGGGAGAGCACCTCTCGCGTGAGAGTTTTATGGCCTGCTTCAGGGGAAGATCAGAAAGTCTTTTCCTCACCTGTCATTTCTCAAATTTCTTTAGCTTAAAAGATTTGCTATGCCAAGATGCCATATCCTGGAGTAATGTGTCCTGAACACTGTCAGAAGCTCCTTGTGTTGGGAACAGACCCTGGTGGTTGGCTTGGCCCTTGTTCCAGCCCTATAATCGCAAAGCAAGTTTAGGGCATCTGATGTGTCCATTGTGGGCACACCTCACACACCCCGTGTGTATTTAAACACACCTGTGTCTCCTCCACTCTCCTGCTCAGCTGGAAGGGGATAGGCCTGTTATTCAGCCTATTCCTTTCTCTAGACTTATATGCTTGCTGATGGCAATAGTAAGAGTGCCAAATTCTTGTCACAGAGATAACAGATTAGTATCTTAAAAAAAAATGTTTTTAACATTTATTTATTTTTGAGAGACGGAACGTGAGCGGGGGAAGGGCATAAAGAGAGCGGGGGGACACAGAATCTGAAGTAGGTTTCAGGCTCCTAGCTGTCAGCACAAAGCCCGATGCAGGGCTCAAACCCACGGACTGCATGATCATGACCCAAACCAAGTCGAACACTTAACCGACTGAGTCACTCAGGCACCCCAGAAGATTAGTATCTTTAACTAAACAACAATGATGATTATCAGCCATATTCAGACCGCTTAGAACACTCCCCCTTCCATGGTTGCTGAGGTATTTCTGTGTCAGGCATCTGGCCAGTGAGTGGCCAGAACAGTGAGTCAGAAGCTGATGCTACGTGATGAATTCCAAGTTTCTTTGTGAGGTTTGGTTTTATGGTTTCTGCAGAGCTGGCACTCAAAATTGTCCCCAACCTTTAGCCCATTGGTCAATTTGGGCATGTAATGCCTTTTTTTTTTTTTTTGGCCATTTACTAGGTCATACTGTTTCTTATGATTTCCTTCTTCCTTTCCATACCAGTATTAAGGAACTCTATATATTTTCCTGCATAAGTTGTCAGTTTTCCATATCTCCTGAGGGGAAAATTGTCTGAGACTTGGAAATGGACAAAAGAGATTATTGTGTGTCCTCCCATTGGAGTGCCTGGAGTTCTTTAGCAGATCTACAGGGATGGACAGACACTACAGAAGTGTATACCTTTCCTTGACCTGCAGTATAGAAATGAAGTTGTATAAAACTGAATATAATGCAGATGTTTCCTGTTCATCGCAGTGCAACTGAATTTTGTCCAGCAGAAAATATACATTTCTACAAACCAAGATCACACTTGAACCATTTTTAACATGTTACTGATTTCCTTATTAATTAATGAGTCCAATAAAATGGGCTTATTTATGAAGTTATTCAATAACATGGATTTATTTTTAAAATTTTCATGATAGTTACTCTTTTTTACTTTTAGAAAACATTATATTTAAATTTTTTTTAAATTTATTTTTTGAGAGAGAGACAGAGCAAGCGGAAGAGGGGAAGAGACAGTGAGAGAGAGAGAAACCCAAGCAGGCTCCACACTGTCAGCATGGAGCCCGACATGGGGCTCGAGCTCAAGATCTGCAACATCATGACCTGAGCCGAAACCAAGAGTTGGATGCTTAACCGACTGAGCTACCCAGGTACCCCGAAAACATTATATTTTAGCACTTCACACTTTCACTGGTGTTGTTTCCTTTGCTGACCTATTCTGACCTATTCTGCTTGATTACTTTTTCTGACCTATTCTGACCTATTCTGCTTGATTACTCACCTATCTTTCTAGGCTGTGCTCAGATACCCTCTCCTCTGATCTTTCCCTTCTCTAGGCACAGAACTATTGTCTCAGCCTTAATGTGTTCAGCTTTTACTAGTGCTCATTGCATTCTACTAAGATTATTAAATTACATTATAATTATACCAAAGTGCAATCAAAGGGTATATTCAGTGAGAAAACTTCACATGTGCTGTCTCACTCTTCTGTTCTTTACTGTAGCTCTTCAAGGCAGGGTGGCTTTTACTAACCACACATTTACACCCAACGCTTTCCTTCCTTCCTTCTAATTGGGTTAGAATTCCTCCGTTAAGCAAATCGATTTCTAACTTACACAGCTTTCCCATAATAAGACTACAGGGGGAAAGAATGTGTGCCTCCTGTACCTGGAATGGAAATTTAGGAATGTTAAGAGAACCGTAAGCTCAAGAGTCACTTATGCTGGGACAAGTCATCCAGCTGGGGCCTAATACCTAACCGAACTGCAATTTCAACCTCTCCCAGAAATGTAGTCTCAACTGGTCGGTTAGGAAATTTCTGGTCAGCACCAAGGCAATAATCGTTCAGATGGGCTCTTTTCGCCCCCCAAAGGAAGGTGAGGTAATTGGCATGATAAGCCTCCACTGCTCTTCCCCCTAAAGGAAAGTGACCCTCCCTGAAACAATCCTTTGCTTTCTTTTGCTAAAATTTCCTTGCTCCACAGCCCTGACTAGAAAAGTCTTCCCTTTTGTACAGCTCTTTGGAGCTCCTTTCTGATGTGGTTTTGGGGTGGTGGGGGTCCGGAGCTGAAGGCCAAGAAAGAATTCTTAAGACATTTTTGGTGCAAAAAAGTGATTTTATTAAAGCATGAGGATAGGACCCACGGGCAGGAAGAGCTGCACTGGAGTTGTAAAGGATGACTGATTATATACCTTCATGTTGAGAGGGGGTGTGGGACAGCCTAAGTCTCTAAGGAATTTGGAAGCAAGTTTTCCAGGACCTTGAGGGGCTAGCTGCTGTTAGGAAAAGATCATTTACTACTGTCTAGTAAAATGTTAGCCATGAGACCCTTCAGGTGAATAGCAGTGGGCCATATGCTTGGAAGATGATTCCTAACATACACCTTGGGGTGGGTAGAGAAAAAGGAAGTTTCCAAAGGGATTTTCACAGGGTCCTGGAAGTCAGGCTAATGCCAAGCTAAGGTTGCCTTTCGCCTCTAGCAAAGTATGTGCCCCAATTTTTTCCCTATATTTCTTTTGCCTTTGTTCTCCGCATCAGGATGAGTCATTCAATAAGGTGGTATGACTTTGGGCTTACATACTATTTTTAGCTAAAACAAAGGAAGAACAGTGTGAGGCTGGCAGGTTATGGAAAGATGACCAGGAAAAGTATGGTAAACAAAAGTAAAGTTTGTTATGCAGAGTTAAGTTTGTGCCTTCTCCATTGATAAAAAATAATAATCTTTATGCCAAAGAGTCATCTTTTAGGGTGGTATATTCTGGTCTCCTATAAGAAAAAATCCTGTTAGCCTAGCTTGAATCTCATGACCATCATTTGGCCCAGTAGAGGAGATTGGGAACCTTGATGGATAACTCCACCAATACTGCATGATAAGGGAGCATGAGGCAAGCTGAGGGAAAAATACAAGCTGGCATATCCCACTCCCCAGGTGGAATATGTGTGATATTCCTCAGATGCTCCTGGCTACCCAAGAACAAAGGAAAGAGGTTTAAATGCTTGCCATGGTGATGTGGGAAACTAAGGCAAAAGCAAAATTAAATTCCCTTACTGTAAGCAGCCCATTGACAAGTCTTTGAGACCGGCAGAGTGATCTCCCTACAGGAGCTCAGCTGCCTTGATGATGACACTTTGCTTTGGGCAACAGGAACCTTGGCTTAACATTTTCCAAACCTAGGGGAGCCTGGGTGGCTCAGTTGGTTAAGTGTCTGACTTTGGCTTAGGTCATGATCTCGTGGTTTGCAAGTTTGACACCTCAGCTGTGCTGACAGCCTGGACCCTGTTTCAGATTCTGTGTCTCCCTCTCTCTGTCCCTCCCTGGCTCATGCTTTGTCTCTCTCCGTTGCTCTCTCACTCTCAAAAATTACATAAACATTAAAAAATTAAACAAAACAAAACATTATCCCAACCTCCAGGATCCTGTAAGTCTACTTCCTTTATGTCAAGTGCCCCAGGATATATGCTGGCAATCATGCTCCAGGCTTATAGCCCCTCTGATATCCATCTGAAGGGTCTCATGACTGAGGTTTTATTAAATGGTAATAAGTGGTGTTTCCCTAGCAACAGCTAGCCCCTCAAGGTCCTGGAAATCTTGCTTCCAAAATTCCTTACAGACTCTATCCCTGATCCCTTCCAACCTGAGAGTATATAATGAGTTACCCTTCACAACCCCTGTGCAGCTCTTCCTGCCCATGGGTCCTGTCCTCATGCTTTAATAAAATCATCTTTTTGCACCAAAGACATCTTCAAGAATTCTTTCTTGGCCATCAGCTCTGTACCCCACGAACCCCCCCCATCACCCCAAGACTTCACCACTGCACACAAAAAGGGGAAGAATAGGAAGGGGCACATGCACCCCAATATTTATAGCAGCACTATCAACAATAGCCAATGTATGGAAAGAACCCAAATGCCCATAGATGGATGAATGGATAAAGAAGATGTGGTATATATACACAATGGAGTACTGCTTGGCAATCAAAAAGAATGAAATCTTGCCATTTGCAACTACGTGGATGGAACTGGAGGGTGTTATGCTAAGCAAAATTAGTCAGAGAAAGACAAATATCATATGACTTCACTCATATGAGGACTTTAAGAGACAAAACAGATGAACATAACGGAAGGGAAACAAAAATAATATAAAAACAGGGAGGGGGACAAAACAGAAGAGACTCATAAGTATGGAGAACAAACTGAGGGTTACTGGAGGGGTTGTGGGAGGGGGGGATGGGCGAAATGGGTAAAGGGCATCAAGGAATCTACTCCTGAAATTACTGTTTGCAGTATATGCTAACTAACTTGGATGTAAATTAAAAAAATAAATTAAAAGAGGGGGAGAAGAATAGGGGCACCGTTGACTGAGCATCTGACTCTTGGTTTTGGCTCAGGTCATGATCCCAGGGCTGTGGGATGAAGCCCTGAGTTGAGCCCTGTGGAGACCTGTGCTGAGTGTGGAGCCTGCTTAGGATTCTCTCTCTCTCTCTCTCTCTCTCTCTCTCTCTCTCTCTCTCCCCCTCTCCCTCTCCCTCCCCCTCTCCCTCTCCCTCTCTCTCTCCCTCTCCCTCTCTCCACTGCTTGCACACTCTCTCCCTCTAATAAAAGGATAGTTCCTGACAGGAAATGAATATGCAGCTATTCAAATGGGGTTAAAGAAGTGGATGTGGGAAAACCCAAGCAACAACATAAAGCTATTATACTAATTGGGCTTAAATCCATTTTCCTCCTATACTGTTTTGGACCATCATCTTTTTATTTTCTTTTTATTTTTTTTTATGTTTACTTATTTTTGAGAGAGAGACAGAGCATGAGTCTGGGAGGGGCAGAGAGAGAAGGAGACCCAGAATCCAAAGCAGGCTCCAGGCTCCGAGCTGTCAGCACAGAGCCCAATGCGGGGCTTGAACTCACGAACTGTGAGATCATGACCTAAGCTGAAGTCAGACACTTAACCGACTAAGCTGCTCAGGTGCTCCTATCATCTTTTAACACTTTAACAAAAGGAACTTTCAAAGTTTTTTAAATGGGGTATTTGTGAAAACTTACTGTGGGTGACCAGAAAAGACCATTCTGAAATGACTATAGGAAACCAAAATATGCCACCACAAAATATTCCACTACATTTTTAAAAGTTTATTTATTTATTTTGAGAGAAAGAGAACACAAGCAGGCTAGAGGTAGAGAGGGAGAGAGAGAATCCCAAGTTGACAGTGAGGAGCCCGATGTGGGGCTCGAACTCACCATCCTGACCTGAGTCGAAATCAAGAGTGGGACTCTTAGCAGGATGAACCACCCAGGCACCCCTGCCATTACATTTTGAAGCAGCTTTTATCAACTGAGAAAAGCAATCAGTATTCCTCCTCATATGTAGATTGATTATTGATACAGAACTACTGGTTTAACACTAATCTCTTGTGAGTTTGGTTTGTATAGGTCATCATCTCCCCACTGTCTGCTCATCCCCAGGTGCACTGAAAAATTGCAAACCTGAGGTGCTGTCTTGGCACAGGATGACCAACCTAGATTCATTGGCTACTCATTGAGGCCAGACCTCTAGGACTAGGAGCACAGCCACCTCGCTGAAAATGTTCATACCTTGGTCTTTTCTCTGATTGTTTCAGGACTGGAGTCTTTCAACAATGCAAGAGGCTGAAGAACACAAGGTACTTTAGTGTTTAGTATTTCTCCTCCCCATACCTGCCTGAGGCAAAATTATATGAAGTGAAGACTTATCTTTCTCTGAATCTCTCTTCCCCATTTAGCAAACAGAATTCTCGTGGACTCTGCTTACTTGTGTCCTGGACAGTTCATTTTGCAATTCACTTCCTCTTTCCTCCAACAAAATTTAAGTCTTAAGACCCATTCTTGAAGGTTGCATTTTAAAGTCCTGTATTGGACTCTATTTCTCTGCCTAGTGAAAATGGTTATTATCAGGGAAACTCATTTCTGTGATTATCTTCTACTTAATGTATTATTCCTCAAGAAACATAATGCCTTACTTAACCTATCCAAAATGCATGCATTTCCTTAGAGATATGTTTGATGAATGAGTCCAGCAACACACACCTTAACCCTACACTCAGCGCAAATCATGTCCAAGCATAATCTGTATCACATACCCTGTTACACCTATACCAGTCACAGAACACATACTCTGCACATATAGCATGTATAAATTTCATACACATTGGAATGATACAATTTATTTAAGGAAGGGAAGATCATTTAGCGTGGGGAGGTATAAGGAGAGTCATTATCAGGAAAATCCCTGGTTCAGTAAAAAAGAAAAGCCATAAGAGCTAAATCTTAAAAAAAAAAAAAAATGTAAGAGCAAATCAGGTAAATGAGGGCAGAAAGGTATTCAGGGTAGAGAAACAACTCAGGCAGTTTTAATATCAAGAAACCTTGTGGTACATAACTCCAGTCGTGAGAAAACATTGGCACATACACGCAAAGGAAGGAGTAGCCAGCACTGTTGATGTAGGCATCAGGCTACCACTTGGGAAGTAATGGGCACTCTACTAAAACCTGGGGGTGTGGGTAGACTTTCTAATTTTTGATGTCTAACAATTGGATGTCCTCTATGCTGTCCACATACCCATTCATGCCACAGTGGAATTCAATGTAGCTGTAGCTGCTATGTTCTCTGTAGCTCTTTTTGTTACCCTCCTGGTAGCACTGGAGGATTTTGAAGGGATGCTGGACCCATATATATACATTTCTGTAACGATCTCTCCACTTCCTGAGGCATATATGCTCGATTTTGTGCCACAAGGTATAGATGAAGGTGTGATAGTTCCTGTCTTTTGGAGCTCCTCTTTCCCTCATGAGATCATCGCATTTGTAGTCGCTGAATTTCCAGTTTGTGCTCAGGTAGTGCTGCTTCATGAATTCCCTCCAGGAAAGGTTCTGGCTGTGTATAAGCAGCCCACATAGGGGAAACAGCAGGGCCAAGATAGGGCCAAGGACCTTTGGAGAGGATGCCATCTCAGTCACCAGGGCCACCTGCGAGTCCACAGCAGGGAGAGAGGAAAGCATTATTTCAGCTGCCCTAAGAGCTGACCTCCAACTTAAAATTCCTTCCCTGCCAGTGTAGGCACTTGGGCCCAATTTTATCATTTTGTTCCCAGGCTTGAAGGTGATGAATCTCGTTAGATAATAAAGCTTATGAGAACTGAAATTATGCTAGAGCCTGAGTGAGACAAACACAAAATTGTAAAAAATAGGTGGAGTTTATTTTGAGGAATTCAAACACCTCCTGTCTGCCCTCTCTTCCACTCCAACCAATCACCCTCCAGCTAATTCTGTCTTAACGGTGCAGATCAGTTCTCAGAAGAGCGTGAGTCTGAAAAAAAAAATGGCATTTTAAGCTGTATGGCTTGAAGTGGAAAGGATTGCCACCTTTTAAGGGAATGCAGAAGATGAGTGAAGACTTGGGTGATATTTTCCAAGCAAGAAGGCTTTGGTTCCCTCAGACCCCAGGCTACAGTTACACTGATTCTGCAAGATGGTGTTTATCTAATCCTGCTTTCCTTATAACACTTCCCCAAAGCCTGTTATCACTTCTGACTACCCACATACCTTCTCAGAGGCCGCTTACCTAGTTATCATAGTTATAAACAATCTTGATCTATTGTTAAGAATGCCATCATATAGGAGCTCCAGTTCTGAAATATCATTTTAATCAATCCTGTACCAAGATTGAAACTACCCTCACAGGAGCTACCCTGGTCAAAATTAGGGCATAGAGGTGTGTGAAAAAGTTTCCCCTTTAAACCAGCTCTCTGTCCTCATTTACCATGGGGAGTGGAGCTGGCCCTATGGAATCTCTAACCTGATTCTCAACTCTCTGAGCACTTATGTCCTCAAATCTGCCTAATAATAGCTGCCTCACAGACTTGTGAGGGACTCTAACAAGATATGCATGTGAGAGCCCTTCTGAGAATTTTGTAGGAACGCAGGGTAGGCCACCCTAAAAGGTGTCACAATAGTATATTGATTGTTTTGAATTGAAGCTACTTGGAAAACAGCCAGTACAAGGACACTCAGACCCTACTCTGTCCCCCTAAAAGCAGAAAATGAATCTCATATGAAAGGTACCCTCCTTATACTAAGAAATAAAAAGATATTCTTATCACCAAAGATAGAGATTTTACTTGCTTAAAATTATTTTTAAAGTAGGTTCTATGCCCAATGTGGGACTCGAACTTTTAACCCTGAGATCAAGAGTTGCATGCTCCACTAACTGAGCCAGCCAGGCACCCCACCAGAGATTGGAATTTTAAAGCCAAGTAAGCTGAATAAACAAACTTTATTCCTTTTTACTAATCTATTTCAGCCCAGATTCTGCTTAGAATTCCTTACTAATTGGAACTCCCAAACATTTGTTTTCTCTCTCCTGTCAATTCCTCACAAATGTATTGTCTCACTATTTAAAATGTATAAAAGCTGCCTGCCTCAGTCATTTACTTGGGGTCTCCATTTCATTACTGGGCCTCCATGTGCACATAATAAAACTTTGGTGTTTTTCCCTCCTGCTAAATCTTATTTCATTTTAATTCTTAAACCAGTTGGAAGTATCTTGAAGGATGGAAGGAAATTTTTTTCCTCCCCTATTGTGTAAAGTGCTACATAGAGCATAGAAGACAGAATAGGCACTTGCTCATTTCTGGCACCCTATACCTGGCCAAAGGTCCTAACCAGGATAAAAGATCAGGATTCAAGTTGCTTCAAAATATTATGCTTGGAAAGATTGGAGGGGTTGACAGGACAGACTGTATCAGAGGGATTACTCCTGAGTTGAATTCAGGTCTTTGCTTCTTACAAACTGGATCACTTTCCAATCTTAACTCTACCGTCTAGAAGTTCAGTCAGGCCCCTTCCAGTGTTCCTGGGCCTTTCCCCTCAAGCATCCTCAGCACCAACCCTAAATCTAACTCACCCTGTTCAGATCCAACACTCACGTGTCGCTGGTGGTGGAAATCAGTATGTGGATCTGAAGAGCAGAGAGCCAAGAAGTCTGTGGCAGTGAAGAGAGGAGTAGTAGTGAGAGGTACAGCACTCCACCGATTAATAGTGGGGGTGGGGAGAGAGGGAACAGACTTACTAAGTGAACCTGTTCCTGTACCTTCTTATCTAGAACACTTGGGTTCACTCTGAGAATAGCCTGGAGCAAAGGTGTCCAACATCAAAGACTCACTTGAGGGCACAAAGGAATGGCAAGGCTCTGGGGAGAGGTAATACTGAAGAGGGGTTGTCTGGAGTTATCAGGAGACAATCAGAGATTTATCTCCTAAATTCACATCCCAAAAAACCTCTGGGGAAAATTCCCTGGATGACTAGGCTATGGTCTATGGGAACATCAGTGAAAAACAAAACAAAACACCTCTGGAGTTGTGAACTGTGGAATCTTCATTGAGAGATAAAGAGGGTATGTAGTCCAAGGTGCAATTTATGGATAAAGTGAGATCCTTGAATGTGCTTTCCATTAATGAATTTTTTTAACCTTTTTTAATGTTTATTTTTGAGAGAGGGAGAGAGAGAGAGAGAGAGAACACGAGCGGGGGAGAGGCAGAGAGAGAAGGAGACACGGAATCCAAAGCAGGCTCCAGGCTCTGAGCTGTCAGCACAGAGCCTGACATGGGTCTCAAACTTGCAAACCATGAGATCATGACCTGAGCCAAAGTTGGATGCTTAACCGACTGAACCACCCAGGCATCCCTATCAATGCATTTCTCTGAGGGCTACTCCCAGCTAAGCCACCTTGGTTGAGTGTCTCACTGGGCCACTTTATCATCAAATTGTCATGAAGGGTAGCAAAGCATGCCACTCCAAATTATACCTCTTTGGCATAAAGATTATTTAAGCTGGTTATTTTTAAGAAGCCACAAGCCCAGGAGAAGCTCTGAAATCCAGGAGTGGAAGTTACCCTTTTGTAAGGGACATTTAGGAAATCTCCATTTGTGAGAGTATCTCACTCTTAGTACCAGGAAGAGAAGGCTGACTCTAAATCACAAGAAACTCTTACCAATGGAGAAGGCACAGACTTAAATATACACGACCAACTTTAACTTTGCTGTGCTTTTCCTCATAACCTCCCTTAACTGGCCTCCCCACTCCCACTGCAATATCTTTCTTTTGTCCTTTTTTTTTTTTTTAACATTTATTCATTTTGAAAGACAGAGAGAGAGAGAAAGAGCACTAGAGGTGCAGAAAGAGAGGGAGACAGAATCCAAAGCAGTCTCTGAGCTGTCAGCACAGAGCCCGACACAGGGCTCAAACTCACAGACTGCAAGATCATGACCTGAGCTGAAGTCAGATGCTTAACTGCTTAACCGACTGAGCCACCCAGCACCCATTTCTTTTGTCTTTAGCTGAAGATGGTATTTAAGGTGGTGGCTTGAGTCATTTTGGGAAGTTTTACTCAGTTTTTCTGACTATCCACAATATATACAAGAGATACACATGTTGTTGAATTTCTGTATGTTTTTCTTTTGTTAATCTGTTTTTATTACAGAGGTAATAAAAGAACCTAGACGGTGTCAACCAAAAATTGTAAGGAGGCAATGATTAAGCAAAAGCATTTATTTGAGATCCAGAATTGTAATTTGGGGTGCTCTGATCACACAACCCAAATAGTGTCTCACAAGAGAGCAAAAGTCAGGGATTTTAGAGACAAAAGGGGAATGCTGTTATACATTGTTTACAAAGAATTTTGATTGGTGTTGTTGACAGAAAACTAATATTGGCTAAACATAATTGGTTGCTAAAGCTATCACTATGCAAAGGTCCAATTGATACTGTAGCAAGTTGCAGGTGTTCTGCAGAGTCTTTAGAGTATTTATGAGTTGACCCAGTTCAAAAGTTCATGACTCCACCGATGAGGACATACATAAAGGCCACCTCCTTAATGGTCTCCCTGCTCCATTTTACCCACCCCCTTGACCTAAGTGACTATTTATTTTTGTTTTCACGTAAACTCTACCCCCAATATTAGGCTCAAACTCATGACCCTAACATCAAGAGTCACAATATGCACCAACTGAGCCAGCTAGTCACCTCATAAGTGACTTTATTTTATTTCACTGTTCACAGAGAGTAAAGGGAAATTTTTTGTTGTTGTTGTTTTATAGTCATCACTTTCAGTTCATACCCAAAGCTTATCTTCAAAGCATATTAGTAGCAATGCCATCCTGGTATATAGTGTCCTGATCTTCTCTTTGATTGGAAGCTATGTCATTAGGATTAGGTAGAGAAGTATTGGCACTTATAGAAACACGTTTGGATTTACAGAAACTCTGGTGCACCTCAAAGCCCAGGTCATGTCAAGTTTTCCTTGAATAATTGGTAATCGTGTGCTGAGAGACTGAATGGGAGTTGTCTCAGGGCGTATTGCAAATCCAATTACTCTCTAGTATTTTTGGGTGAAGAGGGAGAGTAAAAAGGCAGGAATTTGGGGCACCTGGGTTTGGAGGATTTGAAAGATGACTCTGAGAAGAATTAAGGTGGCCATCATGTGTCCGCATATCAACAGCCCTTTCTAACAAGTTCCTGTGATCTGCTGAATCAGGTAGTGACTCAGTGAACACAGAGAGAGGCAGTGGGGAGAAACTATGAGGACTATTGTGTGAAGATGCAAGCTCAGAAGGAGATCCATGGGTTTCCAATACCGTATATTTTACAGTACATTCTAGGACATGAGTGAGTAATTCTGAGAATTACAGGAAGCAATGCATGGAAAAGTAGCTTTTTAAAATTTTTTTAAAGTTTTTAAAAAATGTTTATTTATTTTTCAGACAGAGAGAAACAGAGCATGAACGGGGGGAGGGTCAGAGAGAGGGAGACAGAGAATCTGAAACAGGCTCCAGGCTCTGAGCAGTCAGCACAGAGCCTGACGTGGGGCTCGAACTCACGACCACAAGATCATGACCTAAGCCGAAGCCAGACGCCTAACCGACTGAGCAACCCAGGCACCCCAAAAGTAGCTTTTTAAAAAAATTTTTTTTAATGTTTATTTATTTTTGAGACAGAGAGAGACAGAGTGCAAGTGGGGGAGGGGCAGAGAGAGAGGGAGACACAGAATCTGAAACAGGCTCCAGGCTCTGAGCTGTCAGCACAGAGCCCGATGCGGGGCTCGAACCCACGAACCATGAGATCATGACCTGAGCTGAAGTCGGACGCTTAACTGACTGAGCCACCCAGGCACCCCCAAAAGTAGCTTTTTTTAAACAATAAAGTGTTATGTTGATATCAGTTGTTGATAATATTGGTTGATAATATCAGGTTGTTGTAGCCCAGTCATTTCTAGTTTTAATTACTTCATCCAGTGTTTCTGAAATAAGTGTGATATTCTACTTTTGATGTGGAAGAAAAATTGTAAACCAAAGCATACATCCACACATTCAACTATGGGCTAAGCCATAAATAAATTCTACATAAATTCTACAGCTTCTCTGAAATAAAGCCAGTTGGGAAACAACCTGAACTGAACTGTAGGAACATATCCCTTTATATCTGCAGAAATCAACTACCAAAGCAGCCCAGGAAAGTGAGTTAACCATTGTTTCTGAGAGCTGTTCATTTGGTCTGCTTCCTAGAGTTCTACCAGCTTTTGTAATAGAAGCTGCTTGGGTTGTGGCTTCTGATTTGAGTTCCTAAAGAGATATTATACTTGAATACAAATTTAAAACCATTTGTTAATTATATTCTTTCTTTAAACATTTTCCTTGACTTTAGCTGCTTCCTATTAATTCCTTGATATATCCTTTTGTTGACCATTATTCAGTTTTTCAGTGTTTTGGTACAGCTGTTTCCCAAAAACATAGTGATAAATTTTCTCATGCAGATGATCATTATGTCTCAGGGTGTTTTAACCTGGAATCCAGGGGCTTCCAAGAACCACAGGAATGGAATTTATAGGATCCATGAACTGGTATGGGGTGTCAACCTTAAAAAACAAAACTACCAGTTATTCTACCAGCAAAAATGGGCTTATTCAGGAATAGCAGAGAATTATAATCAAGGACAAGCAAGCTACAGCAAAACCATAGGCCAGTCCCCTGAACAAAGGAGAGGAACACTTGTTTCTAGAGGAAAGGAAGAAGTTTGGAAGCCTGTTATAAACAAACAGTCCATTGGCGTAAACTAGGAATTGGAGGTGTAGTGGCTTTTCATTGGCTGGGTTGTGACAGTCTTAATTGGCTGGGCTGTTCCCTAGTAGGGAGGGAAAGCCTATCTTCCTGCTGGGATTGTAAAGTACTAAGACTTGCAAAGTAGTCTTTCCCTAGGATCTGTAATTGGCGTGAGTGGCAGGGTATGAGAGCGCCCCCTGCTGGCCTCCCCACGCCATTCTAAACCAGGTTTCCTTTTTATTTTCACAGGGGGGAAAATTAACATCTTTATTTTCACTAACCTGCAACTGAAATTTAACAATTCTTTCACTTTTGGGGGCGCTTGACTGGTTCAGTCGATACAGCACGTGACCCTTGATCTTGGGGTTTGAGTTCGAGTCTGATGTTGGGTGTAGAGATTACTGTAAAAAAAATGAAATTAAAAAACAAAAACAAAAACAAAAAACAAAAAAACCCCAATTATTCACTTTTGAATTAAAAACAGTGGAAATCTTTGATATCAGTTTATAGTCATTGCAAATATCTCAAAATATTTTGCACTGATCATACTCAAAACTACAGTAGTGATTAGACCCCCATTTAGATATTATTACTTAATGCACTAATAAACACATATATTGCTATATCACAAACTTTAAATATTTGATTTAATTTCATTTAAAATCCAATGTATTTTATTTTGTGCATTTAAAAATATTCTCTTGTTCTTAATTATTATTGTTATTCTCAATTATTCATTGGCTTCACCAGAATGCCAAAGGGGTGTATGATACAATTGAGCTTAACACCTCTCCCCTTGGGGATGGCAGAGTAATGTAACAGAAGAAATGGGATTCCTAAATAACTTATACCACTTACCTGGGAATTCTTAAATGGGAGACAAATAAAATGCTTTGTTCTAGCCTTTCCATAATTAACCCCATCTTGATTGTCTGGACAGTTGTGATAAATGTTATCTTTTATTATTCATAATGTTCTAATTAAAATCTTCCATAACTATTTATGCACAGAGAAATGGTATGTGAGGGAAAAAAAGACAATTCATTATTTTTATTAGGCTTTGGATGAATTTCTGAAGTCTCAGTAAAAACACATTCAGGCAGAAATACACTTGTGCCTTAAAACTTCTCTTATAATTTCTCTTGCTAATTTGCTTTATGCCAGTTTATTTGTTACAACAGTCAAAGAACCTAGAAACGAAGGAGGGAAAATTTTGCTACCTCTACACTTGAAAACAGTAGGTAATACAGGGTCTGATACATTATTGAAGGATTGAAGGTCAGTGGAACATAAGCAGAGGGCATACAGACAAGAGTCGATGGTAAATTCCACAAGTGAGTTATGTGCCCAGCATGGGTTGTTTCTTTTATTCATTTATTTTTTAAGGTTGCCTTTTTAAAAGTAATCTCTACACCCAACATGGGTCTTAAGCTCATGACCCCCAGATCAAAAGTTGTATGCTCTTCCAAGTGAGCCAACCAGGCACCTCAGATTGTTTCTTTTACTTACCGACTCTCACGACTACTTGGATTGAGTCAAGGACAGAATTCTTTTCTCATCCTTCCTCCTCACTCTAAATATACATTTCCAAACACATCTTTGGGAGGAAAATAGGTAGATTAACAGGAAAAAAAGAAAACAGGTTTAATTGTACACATGCAGGAGCATTGTGATGAGGAGGTTCACTGACCAGCTAGAGATAGAAGTTTATAAACCAACTTAGTTAGGGGAAAGAGAGTGGGGAAAGACTTCCAAGGGAAAAACAAATGGGCTTTTAGGGAAGACAAATGAAGCGTTCTGATAAACCTCATTTACACAGTTTCCTTTCCTTTCCTTTCCTTTCCTTTCCTTTCCTTTCCTTTCCTTTCCTTTCCTTTCCTTTCCTTTCCTTTCCTTTCCTTTCCTTCCCTTCCCTTCCCTTCCCTTCCCTTCCCTTCCCTTTTCTTTCTTTCTTTCTTTCTTTCTTTCTTTCTTTCTTTCTTTCTTTCTTTCTTTCTTTCGACATTTTATTTATTTATTTTTGAGAGAGAGCCATGCACGAGCTGAGAAGGGACAGAGAGAGAGAGGGGAACAGAGGATCTGAAGCGGACTCTGTGCTGACAGCAGCGAGCCTGATGTGGGGCTTGAACTCAAGAACTGTGAGATCTTGACCTGAGCTAAAGTGGGATGCTCTACTGACTGAGCCACCCAGGCAACTCTACACAGTTTTTTTGAAACACCTCCTGTCTGGAGACTGCTTTGGAGGGAAGTTAGTGGTGGCCATTTTTTCAGGAGGCTCTGCTTTAGTCAAATGATGGAAATTCAGTTAAGATTTCTTTCTGCTGATGCTCCTTTTGTTTTTTTCCCCTGTCTTGGCTACTGTGAACAATGCTGCAATGAACATAAAGGTGTGGGTATCTCTTTGAGATCTTGATTTCAATTCCTTTGTATAAACACCCAGAAATGAGATTTCTGGATCAAAGGATAGTTCTATTTTTAATTTTTTGAGGAGTCTTCATGCTTTTTTCCATAATGGCTGCACCAGTTTACATTCCTACCAGTAGTTAACAGGGTTCTCTTTTCTGTATATCCTCACTCTTTTGTCTTGGACTCAGCTCTTGTATCGTGATGTCATCAACTAGGGATCCCTGGAGGCATGTACATTGCCTGCATGATTTGTGTTGAGCCCCCACAGACATTTCCCCAACCAGAGCCAATCTTGTGGCTGGACTGGCCCTTGTGGCTCTTATTATGATGGCAGGATACATCTCAGCAACAACCATTGTGAACTTTGAAAAAACAAAGCTTATTAATCATATATTCTGGAAGGTACATGGCACACTCAAAGTCCTACAGTGAGCTCTTGTGTAGAGAAGGAGTGTGCAGACTCTGCCTTTGTTGGAGTCATGGGTGGTATGCCTATGATTTTGAGAGTTTAGTTTTTATTGGTGAATTTAAAATATAAGAGGAGGAATTAAAGCTTGGGAAAGGAAAAGCAGGGTCACACAAATGGTCAGTTATCTAGGTCATCCAGGGCTAAAAGGGGAAGTTCATGGGTGGGACAGCATAGCTCCTTATTTAGCTGTAAAGCTAGCAGTATGTTTATTTGAGATGGATGTCTTTGGAATGGATGCCTTGGCAATCAAAAGCTTACTGTCAGGCACCTCTGTTACAATTTAAAAAGCTAATTGTCTGGCACTTTTCACTCACCTATTATTATTTTTATATTTTATGATGGCCATCCTATAACAGGTGTGAGGTGATATGTCAATGCAGTCTTGATTTGCACTTCCCTGATGGTTAGTGATGTTGAATGGATAAGGAAAGTGTGTGATAAAGAAAATGTGGTATTAATACACAATGGAATGTTATTCAGCCTTAAAAAGGAAGGAAATCCTGTGATTTTTGACAATATGGATGGACGTGGTGGACATTACATTGAGTGAAATAACCTAGGCACAGAAAGACAAATACTGTATGATCTCACTTATATGTGGAATCTAAAATAGTCAAACTCATAGAAGCAGAGTACAGTGGTGGTTACTAGGGGCTTGGGAGGGTAGGGGAAATGGGGAGATGTTCATCATGAATAAATAAGTTCTGGAGATCTGATGTATAGCATACTGATTGTAGATATGTTAAAACAAGATAACAGGCCCAAAATGGAGTTGCTTATGCTAAGCCCCACATCATCAAATTGAGACTTAAACTAGTTTTGGCTCTCCCAGAAACCAGAAACTGTTTGATGCACTAGTTAAATAATCTGCCTAATAGATTCCTACCACTCCCTTAAAGAAACTTACCTTGCAATATAGGACCTGCTTTTTTGCCTAGTATAACATCCTTGTTCCCGCTTCCTCCTGCCTATAAAAGTCTTTAATTTTGTATAGCTCCTTGGAGCTCCTTTCTACCTGTTAGACTGGATGCTGCCTGATCCATGAATCATTGAGTAAAGCCAATAAGATCTTCAAAATGTACTCCGTTAAGGGGCACCTGGCTGATTCAGTCTGAGGAGTGTACAACTCTTGATCTTGGGGTTGTGGGTTTGAGCTCCATGTTGGGTGTAGAGATTACTAAAAATAAACACACAAGCTAAAAAATTTTACTCAGTTAATTTTTTTGTTTAACAGGTGGCGAAATAGTACTATATACTTGAAATTTGCTAACAGGATAAATCCTAAGTGCTCTTACCACACACACACACAAAACAGTGAGGTGACAGATTTGATAATTAGCATATTTGTAGTGATTATTTCACAATGTATATGTATACCAAATCCATTTATAAAGTGATTTCTTTCTGTATCTGCTGTAACTCAAATGATTTCAGTTTATCCTTACAAACACACACACACACACACACACACACACACACACACACACACTTCCTTTCTTTAGCCCTAGCATCTTCATACATCTCCCCAGTTTGTTTAAAACAGTCAGAGGGAGAAGGAAAGGATTTAAGAATTGAGAGGGGTCTCTTCCTCTGAGTAAATGAGACAAAGGTTTCTGTGTCATGGTCATGGATCTGATAGGCATTAGTCTTTGACCAGAATTTATGAGGATATTAAGGTGTGTGCATACTTATAAACTTAAGAATGCAAAGAATTATTCCCTACCCAGAAGGGAAAAAATAATCCCCCCAAAAGAACGACAGCACAGCCTTCTCAGATACCTGCAGTTTATGTCCTTTATTACAAGGAAAACATGAAAAACATTTCAGTCAGGAAGAGTGAATAAGTCATAAATGATCTAGTACATTTTTAATATTCTGACTTATTAGAGTGATTCAAAAGTCACGGAGAGAGAGAGAAAATTCCTCGCATCATTTCCTGATCTTATTAGAGCCCAGCATAACAAGGGAGCCAAATCACACAGATAGAGTTCTCATTTGCCAGCATACATTTCCAAATTTGTAATGCTTCTCCCAACAGCTGACTCTAGGAAACAACAAAAAGCAGTTACTTTCAAAACGCTCCTTGTGATGAAGTGGAGAAAGCCCTGGATTGGTAGTCAGTTCAACTGGATTCCTGTCTCAGTTATTCCACTAACTTCATGGTCTTCAGCAAATCTCTTAACTTTGGGCTCCTACATACAACAGGCAGCATTACAGGAGTGCTGTGCTATTAAAATGAGATAATTTAGATGAAAGCACTTTGAAATGCTTGAAGTGCTATATAAATACAGATAATGACTAAATTCCAGAGGATAGGATCTGATGAGAGAGCTCAACTGACCAGTATGATAAAAGAAAGCAAAAAAGTTTACTATAGAAAAGCCCAGCCTCATTTTATGTCTCCATTTCTCTTTGATACAATGTGCTTAACAGAATGGGTTATAAAGAGAAAAAGAATAAGAAGTAGAGGAGACAGAGCCTGGGGCAGCTCAAATGCATTACTCATTGCAGTTTACGCATTAAGTTGAAGGCCAAGGGCTGGGTTGTCACCCCTGCAGGATGGTGTCTATCTGTCAAAGTGTACAGGCATCTCAGGGTTACCCTCACAGGCAATGACCACACGCCTGGTGCTTGCCAAGGCCCTATATCTGCAGTTGGGGGTCCTGGAACTTCCTGTCTCCCTGCAGTCTGTGACCTTCACTACACCCTCATGGCAGTTCATCTTGCCATTCTTGCACTGGATATTAGTGGTGCTGCAGATACTACGAATGTTCCAGATGTCTTCATGGATGAAAGTGTTGACATGCTTGCACTGACGCACAGTCATCTTCCGTCTTTGCATCATCAAGTTGCAGTAGGCATCGTTGCCACCTGTCCCCTCAGGGTCCACATGTTGCCGCAGGAATCGTTGGTACATGCGATCCTGGCCATAGGAGGGCTGCACCAGCCCCAGCATGGTCAGCAGCAAGAGCAGAAGCAATGCATGAATCCTCTGGAGAGCCATCACGACCTTGGAGATGCCTAGAGAGAAGCCCAAGGGGAAGGAGAAAGGAAGGTAAGATTTGGGCACCGGAGAGAGGTGAAGAGAATGGCAAACTGTCATTTCCTCAACTCTAGTCTCCTCTTTCCTCCTTATCTGTATCAGCTCCTCACTCTTCTCTGCTCACGACTTTTCTTGTCTTCCTTTTGCTAGAGCAAAGAGTATGTAAACATGGCTTTTTCTGGAAGCAAGAGTCGTTCTCTTTTATGGAGAGAAGTTGCTGCACTGAGCACAATAACTCAGGATGGACACTGACCGGGTGGCTGTCCATTGTATCTGGCCTGTATGGTTAGAGCGTGAACAGGAAGAAAAGGCAGAGCTAAGTGAAACTGGAGTTGACTATTTCTTGAGGTAATTCTCCAGTCATGTGATCTTTGGAGTGTTGAGTCCTCTGGAGACACTGATTCCCAAAAATTTGGATAGACTCAGAATATGTCTTTTTTCTCTTCTCTTCTCTTCTTTTCTTTCTTTTTTTTTTTTTTTTTTTTTTTTTTGAGAGAGCAGGGGAGGGGCAGACAGAGAAGGAGAGAGAGAGACAATTCCAAGTAGACTCTGCATGGGCATTGCGGAGCTTGATGGGGGCATGAACTCACGAACTGTGAGATCATGACCTGAGCCAAAATCAAGAGTCAGACACTTAGCACTTAACTGACTGAGCCACCCAGGTGCCACTAGACTCAAGATATGTCAAAGAAAGCTGATGAACTGATTTTAATTCCTTATATCTGGAATTGAAGAAGTACAGAAAAGAGGTCGGGGCAGTATTAGGTATTAGTATTAGTATTAATATTTAATTTTCCTATTAACTGGCTATTCTCCTATGATATTAAAATCAGGGCCTTTTGGAAATCCTGTTAATATTACATAAAGAAACCCTACAAAAGCAGAGTATCAAGTCTCAGTGCACTAAAGGTAGTAAATATTGGCTGAATAAACTAATAAACGAAATGCATGAGCTTGTGAACAAATGAAGTGAAATGGATATAGAGCGCGAAGGTGTTTTCCAGGCTTGTGGAATTAACCAATAAGCTAAGAAACATTAAAAAAAATAAATCTTGGGGGGCCTGGGGGGCTCAGTCGGTTAAGCATCCCACTTCGGCTCAGGTCATGATCTCACGGTTCGTGGGTTCAAGTCCCACATCGGGCTTTGGGCTGACAGGTCAGATTCAGAGCCTGCTCAGATTATGTCTCCCTCTCTCTCTGCTCCTCCCCCACTCACACTCTGTCTCTCTCTCACAAGAATAAATAAAACATTTAAAACAAAGTTAAAAAAAATAAATGTAGGGGCACCTGGGTGGCTCAGTCGGTTAAGCATCCAACTTCAGCTCAGGTCATGATCTCACGGTTCATGGGTTCAAGCCCCCTGCTTCAGATCCTCTGTGCTCCCTCTCTCTGCCCCTCCCTTGCTCATGCTCTTTCTCTCTCACTCTTTCAAAAATAAATAAACTTTTAAAAATAAATAAAGAAATATAAATAGCACAATCTCCACATAAAAGGATGTGGATTGTGGGGTTTTCTTTTTCTGTTTCTATGTACAACCCAAAAAACTAGGCCCTGCTGATATACTCCATTGTCCTGCATCTATCCTTGATGCTCTGCCTGTCTTGTCAATAGCTGTTGGTAATTCTCTGTATTCTCTGGCTGCAGGATCTTTGTGATGGCACCTCTTGATGGTGGGAAATAAACATTTATTTTACAGAGTCAACAAACAAACACCTCTGGAGCAACAACAAAGAAAGCATTGTGATATAGTTTCAGAACATTGCTGCTAGGGACTAATTAAAGAAAGGAATCCAAGGCCTATCTGGCTCTAAAATCTGTACTCTTTCTGCCATCTTCTAATTGCCTCTCCCACCCCACGTCCCAAATATCCAAGGTACTATAGATGTTTGTGCTCAGAGTTGGTTCTCTCTAGCAACAGAATGTAATCAGAGGTGGAATAGGGTGGGAGTGGAGGTGGGAGTCACTTACCACACTAACTCACTAGCTAGATGCTGCCTTCTGGCTGTCAGTCTGGGACTGACATGAACTCCAACTGTGAACTACTTGACTCTTATGATGAGGCAGGGTTGACTCAGTAGAGGGGAAAAAAAAATCTCCAATTCAACAGGGAGTGAGCATCCCAATAGCAAAGGCAATTTTTTTGAGGAAGACTGGCCCATTTCTACATGTGCAGTCCAAGGGCTGGCCTCAGCTGAACCCCTGGGTTGACATATATGGGCACTACTGGCCTTTGTTTGCAAAGGTGCTGCTTCCTGATGCCGGATCACACATGTAAGTGACTGAAATGGCTGATGAGGGACCTGCGATCTGTTCCACCTAAAGCCTACACTTTGGTTAGTGGTAATGACAGGATGAAACATAACCATCATTCTTTTACATGCCACCTTCTTTGTTCACAGCCACCTTTTGCCTGTGCACAGAAAGTTGTAAAGCTCTATGTCATATTGCTGTGCCTGCAGCTGATATGACAGATGGAATCAGGAAAAGAGGGAAGTGAAGGAGTCATGGGAAGAAGGATGGATGGGAGAAATGATGCTCAATTTACTCCTCATCCCAGCACCCATGGATACAACTTCTGAAGGCACACTTAGCACTTGGGTAATGGCTTCATCACAATGATGTATTTGGGTTGTTTTTCCCAGATCTGATCTTGCACCTCTCATCTTGGACAGTTCTGTCTACTTTCTCTCATCCTTCTTTGTGACCAAGATCATGGTTCAGCAAAATAACTGACTACAGAGAAAACTTGAACTATTCATATAAGAACAAACCCATGGCTTCAGCCACAATAACGAACTGATTTAACAAGACATGGGAAAATATTTGCGAACCGAAGTCCAATGTAGACGTCAATGGGTACATCTCAGGGTGCTAGTTACTACAGAAAATCAAATGATGCCTGAATCATCCCAACACATAGTTTTGGTCAGAGTTTGTCCCAAAGTCTTTCTCCACTGCACCAGATTGACTCTCAATAAGAACTAATTTCTATATGGTGATCCCCAAAACCTAGCTTTGCCACATTAACTGTGTGACCTTGGGGAAGTTACTTAATCTCTCAACCTATTTTCTCGTAAGTAAAATGAGCATAATGGTAATACCCACCTCTTAGAGATGTTATGAAGAATTAATGATAAAATCAATGTCAAGTGCTTATCACAATGCCCAGCCCATGATAGTGTTTAGTAAATGTTGGCAATGATCTTTTCATAATTTCCATTCCTCTTGTTTTCCTTTGCTTCCTTCAATCTGATAAAAATAATGAATAACTGCACCAAACTGCATACATTTTGGATCCCTTCCCCCTTATTTTGTAGAGTACCTATATTCCCAAGAAATTACAAGGCCCCTTTTAAGCTGAAATATCTCACCTACTAGCATTTCTGCTGTGTCTCTAGAGAAATTTGTCCTGTCCAAATTGCACTGAAGTTTCTTCCTTGAATGTGACCATTCCTCAAAGGACTTGACATTTTTGAAGTTTTTCTTCTCTTTCCCTTGCAAAGTGAGTAAAGTACAGCTGACCAGTACTGCAACTCCTCAAATGATTCACTCCAGATGAAATGACTTGCCTGTGACTTGACATTTCATTCTAAACACCTTTGATGGTGAGAGAACAAGAGACCCAGAGTAAAAAGTGCTAGGATTGGCCACCAAGCTGCTACTAGCTCCAAAAGCAGGACAGGAAGCACCCACAGCCTGTTGCCATGTCATCTCCGGGGAAACAGTCATTTGACCCAACACTAGAGCAGAGTTTGCAATGGTAATGCTCTAAGCAGATGTTTGGAGAAGACATGAGTTTTCTCAAATATGGTGTGATCAATATAATAATGGTCTGTGCCTTTAACCTTCTATATCAAGAGAGGGGCAATGATCTGTATGGAAGTCACTTTGCCTCATATCAAGGACATAGTACTGGTTGGAGACCCTGAGAAAGCGTCCAAATATTCTACCACAAATTGGAATTTTCTTACTCTTTAAGGAGTTTTTGAGGTTTTATGATAAGGCACATTTTCTAATAAGAGAGGTTCGGAAAATTCTTCTCTCTAATGACAGTGTTTTTAATTTTGAAATAGATAACTCAGGGCGGACAGATTCATGTGCTGAGTATACACCTGTAACCTACTTCTCCATCACTTCCTCCCCAAATCTGAATATTTTCAGGGAGGCTGAGCTCTCCCAGATGGCACCTAGACACTGATCTATAACCCGAGTATTGAGAAACCAGGGTTTTTGGCCCATTTAAGAGCAATGTGGGCAGCAGGGGAGGCCACCAGTGGGGATACTGTGACCACGACAGTTATACACTCACAAGATGGCAAACTGTAATTTATAACTGTAATTTATTAACTGCTTTCTAAATAAAATATTGAGGCACCTGTTGATAGGAATTAGGTTAACAGGAAGTTAATCACTTAACCTGTGGACTGATAAGTATATTTTACAAAGAGAATGTCGTTAACTTAAGTTTCTGTTTACTTGAAAACCAAATCTAGTTGAAGAAGAATAAAAAATAAGCTTGGAACCTTTCTATGCCTTCCCAAAGATCTCACAGTTGCCAGACATTAATTGATAAAGTAAGAGATTAGGGAGAAAAGACTGTAATAATGAATGAATGAATGAATGAATGATAAAGTAATCACTTTTTGATCTTTATATAAAATAGCCATGAGAATATCTGGGGAGTATTCCATTCAAGGCAACATAAAAAAATTAGCTCCTGCTTAAGATAAGAGGTGTCTACTCTGCATGGATTTTGGTATTGATGCAAGATTACATGTATGAGTGTGGGAAAGAGAGAAAGTGTGATTAATCTGTTGGTATTTAGTCCTCAACTTTTCTCAAGGTTTAACATTTGTAAAAGTAATATTAGGCTTATTATTTGCCCCTTCTGAAAATTCTTAGTTGCCATAAGCCCTGGAATTTTCCTAGTTCTTTCTGTAAGATGAATTTAACCACCTTCTTTTTACAAAAAGCTAAAGTCCACCTCCCTACTGACTAATGAGGAACTGACTGATAAGGAAAAGGGCATTTCTATTGTATCCAATCCTCTCAGGGAGCAGCTGAGTAGAGAAAATGGGGTTTTAATAGATTTAGATTTATAGGCCAATAGTGAGAAGACTTTGATTCTTACTGATTTCAGAGTCATTTTTATTTCTTAAGCATGTTGTAAAAAGGAAAGCAAGAGATCCAGGCAGGTCATTCTCCAGGCCCCTGGCAATGAATGTTGCCACCACTGTTCTGGGGTGTGGAGGGAAATGCAAGGAAAGGGGAGCAGAGCCAGCTGTGGCCTGCTGGTTATGGACGGAAAAAGGACTCATCAAAGTGGACAGGCAGGCCATTTTCACAGGCAACAGCAATGTGTCTGAAGCCTGGTGTAGCTCTGTACCGGCAGGGAGGCCGGGGAGACCCTCCTACGTGCCTGCAGGTGGTGATCTGGAAAGGAGACTTGCTTAGTCTTAAAGCTTCTCCGTAAGGGTTTCCATTCTTATTTCCACAGATGGCCTTGATGCTGCCCTTGTTGCCATGAATAAAGGTGTTGGTGTCTTTGCAGGGTGTGGTCAGGCCTCGTCTCTCCATCATGCTTTCACAGTATCTGTCATTCCGGCCCTTTGGTTTGGCGTCATAGTGCTGGGTCAGGAAGTGCTTGTACCTGGAGTCATCCTGAGCCAGGGTTGGCGGGGTCAGACCCAGACCCAGCATGAAGACCAACAACAGGGGGCCCTGGCCCATCACCATCTCTTCCAACAGGGGCTCCTGCCAAGGGCAAAAGGAGGTGTGGTCGGGGCACAGAATGGCATTGCCAGATTAGGCTAAAAGGACAGGGACTTTCCTCTCTGACAGAGCTTCTAGAGTCAGGTATCCTCAGTCACCTAATTACATCTTTTCTTTTCCCTTCCTCATTAATCTCAAATGTTTCATCAGTCCATTCCTTTGCAGAGTCGAATTAAAAGTTTCCTGAACACAACTCCCTGCCCCAACCATTCTTTCCTATCCCTTAGGATCACTATTTACCTTTCTATCAATCACAGCATTACAAAATCCATCCACATTCTTTACTTCACTGATTAACGTATTAACAACCTTTATGTAAGTCCCTACTGGGTACCAGACACTGTGCTAGGTCCTGGAACACAAAGACCATCAAGATACACCAAATGCCTCCCTGAAAGAGGATGGTGCATCCAGGGAGAAGGGACGGAGCTCCAATTTCCTGAGATGAGACAGTAAAATAGGAGGCGAGAGCTATGAAGAAGGGGTACTTAGAGGGAACCCTGAGCCCAGGGAAGGGTTCATCAGAGGACTATTGAAGACAGGATGCCAGATACTCAAGTCAGTTAGTAAGCCGGCTGTGAGGAGAGCAGTTGAGAGCAGCTTTATCCTCAGGAGAAAGGAGGCAGACCTAGTTCCCCAAGAAGTAGGTGTTTCATGGCCAAAGGTGGAATTATGAGGTGCTATTTAGAACGAACAGGGAGGAACATGGAAGAACCCATGTAATGCTTGGAATTGGGTCCGGGTCAACTCTTAGAGAGGACTGGAAGAAGAAGAATAAAAGCTTATCCTCAGTTGTTTTATGCATTGGGGACACTTTGAATCATTCTCAGATAACATTTTCTTTTAAAAAAAAAATTTATTTTGAGAGAGAGAGAGAGAGAGAGAGAGAGAGAGAGAGAGAGAGAGTCAGAGTCCCAAGCAGGCTCCAAGCCAAAATCAAGAGTGGGACGCTTAACTGACTGAGCCACCCCGGCGCCCCTCAGAGAATATTTTCTAATTTTTCCTGCACGTGTACACAGATTGTTACACACAGGCAAATGATGTTACCTTGTGATAAAAACAAAAACAAAATAAAAACAACTCCTTAGACACTTTTCCCCCCTTAAACTCTATGGCTCAAACTCACAACCCTGAGATCAAGAGTCCTGCCAGGCACCCCTCCTTAGACTTTTTCAAGTCAAAGGCCTTACAGTTTGCTGCAATGATTTCTCAAATTTTTCGCAGAGGAAGAACAAGGAGAATAGGATCACCACCATTCTCTCTCAGGAGCTGTCAATCTCAAACTGTAGAACTCACACATCCCAGGGGCGGTGTGTCAGACACTCAAACACACCCACAGGGTAAACAAGGTGCTTTTTACCTGGAGCATGATGTTTACTCAGTGATAAATAATTAAAAATAGGATTAGGGACGCCTGGGTGGCTCAGTTGGTTAAGCATCCAACTCTTATTTTGGCTCAGGTCATGATCTCACGGTTGTGAGATCTAGCCATGTCCAGCTGCACACTGGGCATTGGAGCCTGTTTAATATTCTCTCTCTCCCTCTCCCTCCAACCCTCTGCTTGCACTCTCTTTCTCTTTCTCTCTCTCAAGAAAAAAAAATAGAATTAAACAAGTATAGATGATAGCAAAATAGAGAAGAAATTCTTTATGGACTTTTAAGATTGTATTTCTTATGAAATTTGTAGATTTGAGAATTGAAAGATATTTGGTGTTTGCAGCAAGTAGTTTCTGACTATACCTTTAGTTCTTTGGAGAAAACCTTAAAGAGTATTCAGTGCCTTTTAAAACCACCATAGTCCTTGAAAACAATATTACATTATATGTTTACTATCTAGAATTTAAATAAAAATTTGAGGAAAAAAATCATCTTGATTCTACATAAGTCAGAAAAAAAACCCATAGTCCTACACATTATATCAAATACATGTGAATGCCCCATATCCAACAATAAAAAAAAAATGACTTTTCACTGAATATCTGAAAGTGATTTTTATAATTTTGTTTCTCAAATTGTCTGTAATTAATTTAATTTATGAACAGCTAGGTTTTTTTGGCAATCATCACACATACTGAGAAATTCTCATAATGGGAGAAAACTTTGACCTTTGAATTATTCTTGAATGTAATATAATTCTTTTGAATACTAAATTTAATAATAGATGGTATATTATCATAGATATTAAATTAATTATTGATTTTTATGTTGTGCTTTTTTGTGAGTAAGTCAATAAACATTATTTTCATATAAAATTATTTTGGTAGACCTTACAGAGGCAATAGGTCCTAGCAGTAAGCCTGTTGCTAAACAGCCCTGGGAGTATGATCCAGGGTTTTGCTGGTTACATGGAAGGCATGTGACAGAGTTGCAAAGTGAGCTCTCATTCTCATCAACATTTGGCATTGATCCACCTTGTCTGTTTCATAATAACTATAAACAAATTTGGTACACTGCTGAAAAATACCAGATTAGACACTGAGGAATCTTTTGACCATTCTACAATACTGAAATAACCAGCGGCTGAAAAGGTTTCCATTAAGCACACAGAGTATCATTTGTAATAGAATCAAGTGAAATTGTGTTCTTGGAAGTTTAGCAAGAAAGTGGCACATCATTGCAGGGAGGAGAGCCACTCCTAAAAGAATAACAAGTTTTCCTACATGGTTGCTGCTCCAATACAGTATCTACCAAGTTCTTTACACTTACATTGAGCTTTTCATTCTCCTGGCTGTGTTTTCTTTTTCTAGTTTTTTTTGGAAGACCTCATCAAAGTTTTATTGACTTGTAATCAACTAAGTTTCCTGTTCAGCAATGCCTTCTAACATCAAAGGTATTGTAGAATAACAGGATGTCAAGACAGAAGGGACGTTAGAGACCACACAGTCAACACCTCTCTGCCAGAGAGGGAGAAATCCCAGTTAAAAAGAAAAAAAAAAAAAAAAATCAGGAAGTAGAACCAGAGCTGGTAGTACCCAAAAGAGTCATTAGGTGGCAGTGGTGGATAGGAATGTTGCCAAGGGTTTCCGCACCAGGGAGGAGACCATGGGTGCTTGTTGGAAGTGCCAGTGTTAACAGGCTGTGGGGCAGATATCACTGCTCACAGAAGGGAGTATGAGCTGGCAGGTCTGCCAAGAGTGTCTGTCCAAACACTCTATGCTTTAGATATTAAGATCAAGGACACTTTACTAGATATAAGTGTTAAAGCAAAAGTCACGAAGCTGATCTGTCCACAAGGATATAATAAAATAAAGGTTATCTCTTGTCAGGTTTCATGGGTGCCATTTCCAAGCCATTATCTATGTGATCTTGGGCCAACAATGACCTGTTTACTTGTCAGTGTTTCCTACTGGTGCGTAATCTATAGGAGGGCAGAGCCGATATTAGTCACCTTGAATCACAGTGTCTGCCTCATGGTAGACCCTCAATAATTATGTTTTTAATGGCTGACTTCATTTTCCTCTCCAGGCCTACTGTATTCATCTGTAAAACTTTTAGGGTTGCTAACTCTAAATGCCTCTTTCTCCGTGGTTCTCATTAAGCATAAAAGCCTTTTCTAGTTCCACCAGGATGGAATTGCAGAGACAAGTTTGTGTCTAAGTGTAGTTGGTGGCACAAGGCACCACCTGGAAGAAACAGACGATAGGTTGACTGAGACACATCATCTCTTAAGGCTTGGTGTGTAAGCCAAGCCTACAGCCCACCTCTAGTTAAGACATTGGACTGACATGACACAGGAACTTCACATCCTAAAAAACCGCTTGCTTGTTGGAGCTTGAAGGCCCTCATGTCCTAGCCTTAGAGGTAAGGAATATTTTTGTTTCTGATTTGCAGCATTTGTACATTCATTCTGTAACAACTTAGCTGAGGTTTGCCCAGGTTTACTGCAATCTTAACTCCCTCAGCCACCCAGAAACCAATCCTAGCAAGTATACACTAGGGCCACCAGTAACAACATCTGCTCTCCCACTCATAACTTCCTCACTTATATACTCAATACTAAACTTCCCCTCAAGAGAGGTCAAATGGAATTGGGAGAAAACAATTAAGAGATTATTTGTGGTGGGGAAGCAAATCTGCCTAGGCCAAGGGTACAGAGATCTGGTGGTCAAATTCATTCACATTTGTCCTTCCACACCCAAGCACATAACCATCACATTTTTTTTACTGGAATTTGTCCCACAATTTGTTTTCTAGATTAACTTTACCTTCTGCCTCAAACAATCCTTTAATCTTCACAAAAACTAATATTCTCTCTCCTCACAGGCAATGCTTTGTATTCAAGAGATCTATCAAACTTTATTCACTAGGGAGTTAACTAGACAGTTTATGATCAGTGACTATGGTTACAGCTTCCATAAATATGGTCTCACAGTTTTATTTGTCCTAGGGCAATATTCTCCAAAGTGGAAGCAGGACACCTAATGCATATTCCTCCCTTGTCCCCTTTCCTTCCTTCTTCTGTTCAACCTGCAGTGTACCTTTTTTTTTTTTTTTTTTTTTTTTTTGCTTTTGCCATGTGTTGTTCTATTGTGCTTTCAAAAAGACCCAAAACTTTCTTAAGGAAAGAATTAACAGGAAAGATTACAAGAAAACAAAGGTAAAAGTATACTTTGTTTCTTTCCTTGTTAAGCCACAAATGACATCAGGGGCGGAGGGGTGGGGGTCCAGATACCCTTCAGCAAATGCTTTTCCCAGATCTGTGGGGACTTTATCACAATTTAGGAAACCCTTCTAAATCTCCACTTGTTCCCAGTATCACTAATTTCCTTTTATTTCTACATTTAGGCTATCCCAGAAGAAATCTGTTTGCATTTTACATTTTAGAATCTGACTTATTTCCTTCTTAATTCGTGAACTTGGACCAAGAGTTTTTAAAAGGGAAAAAATGGTTTCACTGAAGTGGATGGATGTCTAGAAATAGTATACATATAAACAAACAGAAAAATAGATTACCCAGGAGGAAGAATCTTACAAAAGTCTGGAAGTTTCCCTCCAACTGAAGATGGGTTCCAGCTGTTTGTTCCTGGAGATGGGTTCCAGCTGTGTGAACCTAGAGGCCCCTTTTGGTTCTGATTATATAGTGATCAGATAAATGGGGTGGGAAGACTAGATCTAAAGATCTCTGATCCTGGCAGAGGCATGAAAACCAAGGACACTGCTCTTGGACAAACAAGGAGAGTCATTCACCTTTTCCCTGGGCATGACTGGGTCAAATATTAACCCATCTGAATGGATTAGAAATTTGTTCTGGAAGGCCAAGTTTGATAAACATGGCCTTTTGTCCCATAGCTGCCTATTTCTGATGTCTGTGGTTCTGACTCTTGCCCATGACAGGACATGCAGTAATCTGGATCCAGAAGATGTTGTTTCTGATCCTATGGGCCATCTCCAAGAACCGCCTTGGAGAAAGCCTGCAGAGTAAGACGATGCTGTTTCACTGTCCTTTGTTCTTACCCACATAATTTTGTTTCATGAAAAATGCTAAGTAGGCTATTTCATCAACTTCACAGAACCAGGAAAGTATTCCCAGAGAAGGTTACGTGACAGCTATTCATACCCTGCCTGTGACCTCAACCTTCCAGCTACTAACCCTCAGAAGTTTCCTGGCTGTATTTCCTGGGCTTCTCCTTCCTTTCATCCTAACCTGTTCACAAGAGATAAATCGCAAGCACTCAATTTTCTGTTCCTTGTAACACAGTTGCGAAATTTATCTCCACCATCAGTGCAACACTGATACTGCATCTACTCACAAAGCAGATTTGGATTTGTTGCTTGAATAGAAACAAGCCAACTGAGCCAAAGGTCACTGGGGTCACTTTATAAAGATCCTATAGTTTCAAATATCAGGTAGCTGCAGGCTGCCAACTGCTTCACAGACCCTCAGCAACCATCTACACTGGTGTGGCATCTCCAACAGGGCTCTTTTTTAAAAAATCCTCAACCCTCCTTTGTCATCTATCCACCTGTTTTCTGCCTGGCTGTCTTTGAGAAGGTGTCAGTAAAGACAGGCTGCCTGCCAATAAAATAACTGTACTTGAAATCATCATAATAATCATAATAATTAGTCATTGCCTTTCGTTTTATGATGCTCTCACATACGTGATCATATTTAACTGTCACCAGGACTGTGTGAGGTAGGTGTTACGTTAAGTCAGGAAGCTCTAGATCAAACAGCAGGGGAATGGTTTAGGCAGACTTCAAACCCCTCATCTTCCGGGAGCGGATCTACTCATCTTTCCAGACTCAGCATGAGCGGCACCTTCTCTGAGTCCTGCCAGGTGCTTCACAGTCCCACCCATCCCAGGAGGAGTTGCCCACGTCTTCCTTTGGGGGATTCTCTGTACCCAGGACACACCGTGCTGAGGCCAGCATGGAGCAGGGGTCCCAAGCTGACTCTAGACTTCAGGTGGGTCCTGGTGTGGGGTCAGCCCAAGTGAAGCCTATTTGTGTCAGAGTCTGTGACGTTCCAGGGATGGATTCATCCATAGAGAAGGCCATGATAAGAGGTGGGAGAAAGATGCCAAGGCCGTGGACCGGTGTTGGGCAAGGAATATGGTGTGCTTCATTCACATCCCCTCTGACCTGGCCTCCTGGGGCCTACAGGGAGGGCTCTACAATAAAAACCAAGGTTGTTTCATGAAATCTCTCTAAGATTCAGGAAGCACACAGCAAACCACTGTAAACAAGTTCACTACATGGTTGACTGCAGGTGGTGTAGGGGGTGGGGCAGAAGGCAAAATACCTTCCTGGAGGAGGCTCCTGTTGAGACAGAGTTGAGTTGAGTCTGGACAAGAACTACAGCAACAGGTCAGACTATGTGCTCTATCAAAAAGGAAGAGGACACTGTGTGTTGGCATCTTCAAGCATTCTCAGCAGCATGGGACCCTTTTAGGGCAGGGATAGACCTCCCCCAGGGAGCTGGAGTAAGAAAGAACCAAATGGCAGCCTCACTATGTTGGCTAAAGGGGCTAGTTTGCAAACATGTTTGCACCCCCTGGGAACTTCAGGAATGCTCAGGGAAGAATGCGAGCTGATCTGGAGTTCTTACAACACGGGTGGGATGGATCTGGCTTTACTTCAGGTTAGGAAACAGGTCGTTAGCCATCACCCTTTGATGATTTCTGTCTCTCCATTAGATGGAATCTTTAGAGAGAAGAATAATGGTTTCATTCATCTCTGCATTCTTAGTATCTAAAAGAGTGACTGACTCCTAGGCCCCAAGCTTTTTTGTTACGTCTCATTGCTTCTAGAAATATACCATCTGATCTCACTTTGGAAATCCCAACCACAAACTCTCCTGGATTCTCTTAAATCTTACAAACACAATTGGGTTTGGCAACAGCTACTGGACAAGGTGGGCCTGACTCCCACGTAGAGCAGGAAGGCTTCCAAGGTTACCAGGAAGGCTCTGCTTCTGGCTGACGGATAAATCCTGAAAGCCCATGGATAGACCTTCATTTCTTAGGTACTGGTCCCTGTTCCAATGCCAAAATTCCTAGGAGGATAAACTCCTTAAACAGCTATCTGTGATTCACACATGCTTGGGCATGGGCTTTATGGCCTAGCTGAAGAATGGTTTTAGGCAACTGGAATGGCCTGAGGATTTGAGGAGGAAGAAGAGTGGGCAACACAGAGAGCCTGGAAAAGGACAACCTTCACTGGCTTTTCAGCTGTGTTGAGGCCCAGCCCTGCCTGAGCTTCACTTTTTCCCCCTGTTCTCTTCCCTTTTCCCCGCAACTCCCAGCCAAAGTCTGAGCTAAAAGGAAAAAGTCTGGTGCCAAAGTCTGAGCTAAAAGGAAAAAAGTCTGGGGAAGTGAGAAAAGGGCCGAGCACACAACCGCAAACTGCCTCTCCCTCAGTACCTGGTGCCTCAGGGTTACTGAAGTCTCTGGAAAGGAAGGGACAGGCGTGTCCCTGATCCACACGATTGTTCTGCCAAATACCAAAGTTCAAAGTCTGTTAGGTACCAAGAGAATCAACAAGACAAGGGGCCCACAGAGTGGGGACTCTACCTGCACCTAACAGGGTGCCCTAGTCCTCACTTTCCTTTTGTGGGCAAACCTGATATTTGAGAGTGGTACCTATTTTAAATTAATCATATATCACTATTTAAAGAGATGCTGAAGAGCTGAGTTCTAAAAAGTTGTTAGTGGGTTGCCTGCGTGGTTCAGCCCGTTAAGGGTCTGACTCTTGATATCGGCTCAGCTGAGGGTCAGGATCTCACGGTTCATGGGATCAAGGCCCATGTTGTTGGTCTGTGCTGGCAGTGTGGAGCCTGCTTGGGATACTCTCTCTCCATCTCTGCCCCTCCCCTGCCTTCTCTCTCTCTGTCTCTCAAAATAAACACATATTAAAAAAAAATTAAAGTTATTAGTCAGTCATTTAGTGGGGAGGACACGGCCAGGCCCATTGCAACACCCCTATGGCCTCAGCAATCCTGGACAGTGAAGCAGTAGCAAACTCCCACAGTCTGTGGAGATCAAGAGGACTTGATTAACAGGATCCTTCTCTGACAAATCACCTAAAACGCGCGCGCGCGCGCGCACACACACACACACACACACACACACACACACAGAGTCCCATGGCCTGAAGCACCAGGCCAAACACCAACTCACACAAACAGACCAGCTTCTGATGTTAGCTTTATGCTGTATTGCTGGGAGCAGCCTCAGGCCTCTGCACACAGCCAGGTCCCTTCTTTGCCTGTGGTATTTCACCTGACAACTTGGGGAGAATTAACACCCTCCCCCACATAGGTGACAATGCAAAAAGCCATTTAGGTGAATGGCGAATGGTTTGCTTTCGGTCCCATGGTTTTTCCTTTCTTTTCAGCTTGGCACAATGTGGTTATGATGAAAAACATAAAAGAAAGGTTTTGGGGGGGGGAAGTTTGACTATTTCATTAAAATGCATTTAAGTGCGGGGTGCCTGGGTGGCTCAGTCGGTTGGGCAGCTGACTTCTGCTCAGGTCATGATCTTGTGGTCCGTGAGTTCAAGCCCCGTGTTGGGCCTTGTGCTGACAGCTCAGAGCCTGGAGCCTGTTTTGGATTCTGTGTCTCCCTCTCTCTGACCCTCCCCCATTCATGCTCTCTCTATCTCAAAAATAAATCAACGTTAAAAAAAATTTTTTTAAATGCATTTAAGTGCTTACTCATTTGTATTTCTAAATACCTACAACAAGGAATTATATCTATATTTTTCAGTAATTTTAATAGGTGTGAAGTAATTGTCAATTGAGAAAACCCCACTCATATATTTAAAAAATGTTCTGACAGCTTGAATTTGAAAGTCATTCCCCTCTTCCTGAAATTTTTCTTGTGTCTCTTCTTCACGCCACTAGTTTCCTTGCATGTAGACACAGGAAGCCTAGGGTTCTCCTTCTAAGGACTCAGTGCTGGTGTCCTTTACCCTTTAGACAGAGTACATATGTTTAATTCTGTCCTTAACACTAATTATAAAATTAGGTGATGGAGAGAAATGACTAATCTCTAAATTTGTTTTAACTCTAACTTTTTTTTAGGTTTATAAGCATGAAACTTATTGACTAACAGAAGTAATGGTTAAAAGAGGATGAAGGTCCAATGAAAAGAAGGATCACATCTCCAGGAATGGGTGGGTGGGGGGGCAGTATGACTGGGGGAAAATAAGCCACACTCTTGCTTACATGCCTGTGTATTTTCAAACAAAGACAAAAATTACACATGTACTATCAACAAATGTGGGGCTTTTTGCCCATTCTCTCTCCCAGGTATCTCAAGGTGTTCTTCTAAGAATTACTATTAACAGAAATTGCTCTTTGCTCAAATATGGATTAAGTGAAAACTCCTACTGAGGGGTTTTACTGGCCTGATATGGTCCACTTTCTTAGCCATCTACTTTAATTTCTGAATCGCATGGGCAAATGCTTCCAACAATAGCTTGACAAATCTCTTACCTTTGCCTGCTTATAACCTGACATCTGTCCTTTCAACAATAGCCAGAAACATTCTTCTTTTCCTGGAATGGTTTTTCCCCATCTTCTCTGCCAAACTACAGCTCTTCTCCACATTACTAGAGTACCCTCTTTTATATAAGGGTCATTTACACACTGCCACCCCAAGATGTCCTAGAATAAGAAAGAGGGAGACCTGGAGGACTATCAAGGCCTCATTTTACAGATAAGGAAACTGAGGAACAGAGAAAGATAACATGCATTCTCCAAGGAACATCTGGTGTTCCAGGACCTAGAAGCTTTCCAAACACACCGCACAGCTTTCGTATTCCACACTAGCAATTTCTAGAAAATTAAAGCTTATTTTAAAGGTGCCACTGAAAGTTGTTGTTTAAGGGAAACCTATTGACTATTTCCATGAATTTCAAAAATATTTTACTCCCCCTTTATCTGTAAAAGAGTTGCTTAAAATAAAGTGTATCAAAATTGTCCTTCGGCACTAACTAGTTAGTAACTGTAGTTAAGGAGTTCTTTGAATACCTGAGGCTGCTTCTGGGAAGTTAGTTGGCCAGTGCTATTCAGGTAATTATGTCACTTGCGTTTCTAGTGATTACATTTATGACTTGATTATAAGGTTCTTAACAACACAGAGGGAGGGTCTTGCCTCATTTGCGATTTCCCTAGTCCCTGGCATGATGCTAAAACTGTTTTTACTGTCCTTCCTAAATAAAGATGCTCTGTTTCGCCCATGTGTTACCATGTGTTACCATATGACACGCTGTCTCAGAGTAAGAAGGCCAAGGATCCCAACATTCTAGTAAGAAAGCTTGTGTTAGAGGTTGTTCGCAGGGTCTCCAAGAAGTTCAGCCCTGGCTGAGGGTGGGTTAAGGGTGAGGAGACAGATGTGAGTAACCAGAAAATGAAAACATCAGCCCCAAGTGCCAGCTATGCTGGCAAAAAAGAACAAGGCCTGCTTCATCAATCTGGCGATCCACCTGGGTACCAGGTAAAGAATCCTTAGGTTTGAGCAAGTGCAGTCTCCCCCCCTACCCGCCCCCCACTCCCCGCCTCCATTCTGTCAGCCAATTCTGTGCTCCCCCTCTGAGCCCACATTCTAGGCAACAGATTGTCGTGCTGCCATCTCTGCTCAGCCGCGGGAAGTAAACCTCAGGGCGGGAATGTAGACTCGCTAACTCGTATGAGAACAGGGCTTTTACCTTCCTTCCCATTCCTCAGCAGCTCCAACCCGATTCCGCAAACGCCTCCCCGAAGAGCCCCACACTGACTCTGCTAAGAAGGGGCTCCTCGGGCCAAAACGCTCTTGGTAAAACTACTGACGAGGAGGAGCGGAATGTGAACCCACCTCGGCCTCGGAGCAAGGCTGCAGAAACGCGCAGGGCGGCGGAAAGAGAGGTTTTTCCTCACCGGCTTCTTCCCCTCCCCTTGTTTGATGATAGGGAGCTGGTAGAAGACGCAAAGACGTTCTTTTGAATCCTGTTTTGGATCCTGGGTGGGGTCAGTTTGCGATTGTGTACACTGCTACACCGACGGGCGGGGGATGCAGCGGAAAGGGGGCGGGGAGGAGGACGGCGTTGGAGCCTCTGTGCAGTTGGGACCGCACCCTGTTTCCCCGAGGGGGCCCTTCCGGCCGGGACCTGCCTCTGGAGCAGGAGCTGCGGGCAGGTCCCTGCCTGGAAAAGGAGAGGGCCTTGGAGACCCGAGCCCCACGCGCCGCGGCCTCTAGGACGCGACCTCCGGGGACAGCGGGCCTTGGGACACCGGTCCCTGCTCCCAGGAGCGAGGCGGTCCCTCCGAAGTGTCCGTTGGCGGAGAGTCCAGGAGACCAGGAAGTTTCTTCCCTCATAGCTCATCAGCCTCACCTGGCACGTGTTCGTCCAGTGCACCTTTCTTTTGCAGAACAGTCGGAAACTGAGAAAGTTTGTACAGAACTAACTTTGGCGTAGTTTGGAAGGAAGGAGAAAAAGCAAAAGTCTGGGCTCGTCCGGGATTTGAACCCGGGACCTCTCGCACCCAAAGCGAGAATCATACCCCTAGACCAACGAGCCACAACAGTAAAAGCTTGCCCATGTTTCCTCTGAACATTACTTTTCCATTCACAGTTGGCCGCCAGGCTGCTCCAGAGTTCTGATACATGTGGTGACATTACCTTTTGCCTCGCAGCCCTTTCTCCCATCTTCACAAAGTCTCACCCTTTTGAAAGCTGACACGGGTTCTAGCTTCGCTTATTCTCCCCGATCCACGTTTTGGAGCCCTCCAGAGGCCGGATAGGGTGAAGAGAGGCGACTTTTCAGACCTCAGGCGGCGTGTTGGGCTCCACCGAGCACCGCCAGACGGCTGAAGCTGCGAGCTGGATCCTGGAGAGAGCCTGGCGGGGGCCCGAGGGTCCGAGCCAACCTCGCCTGCGAGGCTGTAGGGTCCTGAGCCCAGGCCGGACACGCGTGCAGCTACCTCGCGCGAGCCTAACACCCTAGGGGCAGGAAATGGTGGGCCTCAACATATGGGGAGCCGAGGTCAGTGGGACGTGCGGCGGTCTGGCGCGTGTGGGGATAGTTCAGGCCCCTAAGGGAGAATGGACTTTTCCATCTCCCCACCTTTGCCTCACTTGTTTCCTGGGTCTGGAATTCTCTCTCCTAGGCTCAGCCCAACTCACGTCCAAACCTGTTGCAGTTAACTGCTCTGGCTCAAAATCTTTTTTGTAAAAGTATAAAAATATATAAAAGTTGTCTTGCAAGGGCCTCCCCCTGAATGGCTGTGTATATAGAGTGCGGGCGAACACTCGGGACAAGGGTCACAGTTTAGGGGTTTTCTTTTGCAAATTGGGGCCTCTCAGCCCGTGGCGCTCAGACATGTGCATACAGCGTTTATAGACAATGTTCTTCTGTACCAAACAGTGGTCTTGGGTTTTCGAACCGTAGACTTCAGGCAGCGATCTAGGATCAAATAGAAGCCAAAAGAACACATCTGAGGGAAAATTAAAATTAGCTCCCAGCCCTTCCAATTCGCTGCCAGAGTTGGCTCGCAGTCGCCTCCTCCCTAGAACCTGAGCCGAACAGGATCCACTTGTTCACACATGCTTGGTGAAGCTCAAACTCTTTCTTTGGGACAGGGATAAGGTCTGGACAAAGCAACTCTAGAAGACCCCCCAAAGAAACAAGAGAGCGATGGGTGACACCAAAACTGGAACTCCTCCTTCGAGCCGGAATCGAACCAGCGACCTAAGGATGACCGCACGGGGAGCGCACTACAGTCCTCCGCTCTACCAGCTGAGCTATCGAAGGGAGCACACGTAGCGCCTCTCCAGAGTCACCTATTCAGGACATCCATAAACAGAGGCGCGTGGGAAAAGATCCTCTGCCAGCGAGCGGACACTTCAGAATCACAAAGCCAGCGTGTGAAAAAAGTCCCGCTTCCGCAGTTCTGGGGACAACCCTTTTAGAGTGGGATTCCCCTCTTTCACCCAGAGGGTTCCAAAGCAGGGCCAACCCATGAGCTCTTCACAGGCACCCCCAGGTCCCTTGCATCACGTGGCCGCGCGGGGCGGGGGCATCTGCTCGCCCGGGGGCCGTTGGCTGCGGCGGTGGGAGACGCGGTTCTAGCCGCGATACCCGGCCCCAGGCGGAGGGCGGACCTCGGGACTCAAGCCGGCGCCCCTTCCCGTTCCCTCCCTTCCTGCGCTTGCCTCCCAATCCAGGCACGGCTGCACTGGCGAGCTGCAGCTCTCTTCCGTTTACACGTCCACAGACTCGGGGAGGCGGAGGATGTGGAATATGGCACGTACGGGTAAGCCCGATGTTTCTGTGAGAAGACTTCTGGAGAAAATATTTAAAGGTTTTTGTAAAGAGGAATCCACAGTTCCTTTGAGTCAGTAACAAACTTAGTGACCCAAGTCTCGACCTTACTTTTCCCGCTGGCATACTGAAGGTGTTCGAAAACCCACTGAAACGGGACACCTTGCTGGAGTGCCCACACTCCAGAACCCCTCGCCCGGACGGCTCCTCCCCTTTGGCGAGGGGAGCTTGTTCTGGGCTCCAAGCCTGCCAGAGGGTTGGACCCCATTCTTTTCCCCCACCGCCATCAGCCCCGCTAGGGCTCCCGCCGCCCTGAGAGAGGGCTTTCGCGGCCTGGTCAACAGAGTCTGGACTTCCGCGGGGCAGGCAGCGCTTCCCGCCGCTTGTAATGGCCTTCGCCACAATCCAGGCAGCAGAGCTGCACTTGCGCAGTAGCGCCTACGAGGTGGCTTCTCTGCGTGGTTTATTCGGGTTGTCAGCACTGCGGCGAGAAGATATAAGGACCGAATTTCGTCGGGGGTCAAAGTTACTGGAGAGAGAAGGGGTCCAGGAGTGAGAGAGATTTAAAACAATAAGAAAGAACAAGCAGGCCCCAGCGAGATTTGAACTCGCGACCCCTGGTTTACAAGACCAGTGCTCTAACCCCTGAGCTATAGGGCCTCGCGGGCTGATGTCTCGCTTCTTTCTTTGAAAAGGAAAGTTTTTAATGCTGGTTCTTTGTTAGAGGATCAAGTGTAGGAGGCAGATCAAATCCGAATTTCGTTTCAATCAATTTACTTTTGGAATTCGGTCAGCAGGCTTCTGCTAGGGATAACACAGTGTGAAGGCCAGTAACAGCAACCACCACTATTTTAAGATTGGAGAAATCTGCTTAACCCAACACAATCTAACACAGTGAAACAGTCCACCTCCCCTCCCTCACACTGAAAATTAAGAGGGGAAACCAGGCGTAGAGGAAGTTGCCTACCTTGGGTCTCTCAGCTGAAACTGGACCTTCCCACTGATTTTCTCTGTGACTCAGGATGGCCGCCGACTTTCAACCGCCTACCTCAAGTTCCTTACATGTAGGGACCTTTCTTACAGCTTGAGTTTCCACTCCAGAGCAAGCATTTGTTAATTCGTTAATTCATTTCTCCATTCAACAGACACTGACTGAACTCTAATTCTGTGCTAGGCACGAGAAACAAGGCATCAGATAGAGTCTTGAACTTGAAGTCCCTGTCATATAGTCTTGTGGAATAAAAGAACTTTACTTTTTTATGAAAGAGAACAGTGAAAAGTAGCTGTGCCAGGTGTGAGGGGGGGTAGTGGACAGGGCTGAGCTTCACAGATTCACAGTGAGCCATCACAGAGGCAGGCCTTCAGGTGGGGATGGGGTTTGAGCTGCGCTTCGAAGGGAGATTAAGACACAAGTCTGGGGGCGGAGTGATCTCTGGTACAAGAAAATATATGAGCAAAGTTGTGAGAGAGAAAAACTGAGGCATTTAAGGAGCCAAGGCAGAACAGCGGCTGGGGCAGATGTCTGACCTCCTGGAAGCATGGGAAGGTAAGACAGGTTAGTAGGAGACCAAGAGACTTTTGGAATGAGGTTACGCCCTTTAAAAAATTGAAAATGGAAACTCACCAGGCATTGATATGCAGAATGAATTGAAAGGAAGAGAAACCAGAGTCAAAGGAACATCAGAGACTGGCCACGGTACAGGTACTCAACCATAAAGCTGCAAGACGGTGACAGTTATGGGACTGGAAAGGAAGGAAGGAATGAGGGAGAGAGAGGGAGAGCAGATTCAGCTGAAGTTAAATATGAATAAAGAGTCAGTCCAGAGTCAGGGAGGACTCTCAAATATTATATCTCAAAAAAGCAAGATGATATTTTCAGAGGGGGAAAAAAAGTCCAAAGGAGAGATAGGTATTTGGAATGGACAGAGGGGTGAATTGCTGGGATTTAGGTAGGCTGGATTTGAAGTGAGATTGGAGGAGTTTATGGGAATTGTACAATAGCTAGAATACTCGTGTCCTGAAGTCCACAGATTAATAGGCCATGATTAGATCAATTTACATGAATTATCCACTGAGTTAGAGCCTCTAAGAGTCATGTGCTCTTGAAGGAAGAGAGTACAAAAGGAAAACTGAGAAAGTCTGAACATGAACTGAATAGCTCTGTTGCAGGCATTTGTCCTATGAGTGACTCCCCAACATTTTTGAACATTGTCCTTATATTTGGTAATTTCACATAATATAAGTCTGTCTTAGAAAACTTGCTTTCCCAGCTGGGTGGACATGTGACCTAGGTTCCACCAGTAAGATTAATCCAAGGAAGATTTCAATTTAGATGTATAAAACAGGAGTGAATGACACCAGAGGGAAATCCCATGCTTTTTCAATGGTGAGATAAAGGGCTTTCGTAAGTCTGTAGACCGTTATCTTTCTTCGGGTTGGGAAAATTCTTGGTCAACTTTTCAAATGCTGTTTTGCTATATTTTTCTTTCTTCATTTATGAAACTGGAGTTAAACCTTCACACCTCGTCCTTCATTTCTTTTAACTTCTCTTCCATATTTTCTTTTTGTCTCTCCAGGTTGCATTCTGAATAACATACTTGTAATATACTGCTCTCTACAGCTGTGTTTAATCAGCTGTTATATCTGCCTACTGAGTCAATTGTACTTATAAATTCTAATTTTCAATTCTAGAAGTTCTATTTTATTCTTTTTTAAAACTATGAAGCCAAAAATTTTTCCAGTTTTACTGAGATATTATTGACATACATCACTGCATAAGTTTAAGCTGTACAGCATAATGGTTTGACTTCCATACATTGTTAAATGATCACTGCTTTGGCTTAGTAGCATCCATTATCTCATACAGATACAATAAAAAGAGAGAGAAAAAAAAAAGAAAAAAGTTTTTCCTTGTGAGGAGAACTCAGGATTTATTCTTTGAGCGATTTTCATATATATCCTAGAACATGGGCAACTGTAGTCATCAGGTGTCCATTACATGTACTTAAGTACTTATTTATCTTGTAACTGGTAATTTGTACCTTTTAACCACCTTTCTCCTATCCCCCTCTCCCCAACCCCTGCCTCTGGTAACCACAAATCTGATCTCTTTTTCTATGATTTTGGGGGGGGGGGGTTGTTTGTTTTTGTTTTTAAATTCCACATATAAGTGAGATCATATAGTACTTGCCTTTGTTTGACTAGTTTCACTTAGCATAATGCCCTCAAGGTCCATCCATGTTGTCCCAAATGGCAATATTTCCTCATTTTTATGGCTAAATAATATTCATATATTATTATATTACATGTTGTGTGAGATATTATATATTAGATACTATATATTATATATAACAACTTCTTTATTCATTCATTTGTCAGTGGACACTTAGGTAGTTTTCATGTCTTGGCTGTTGTAAATAATGCTGCCATGAACATGCAGTTGCAAGTATTGTTTTAAGCTAGTGCTTTCAGGGGTGCCTGGGTGGCTCAGTCAGTTGAGTGTCTGACTCGATCTCAACTTAGGTCTTGATTTCATAGTTGTGACTTCAAGCCCCTGTTGCCCTCTATGCTGAGCGCAAAGCCTACTTAAGAGAAAAAAAGGCAGCAAGTTGTTACTTTTGTTTCCTTTGGGTATTTTCCCAGAAGCAGAATTGTTGGATCATATGGTAGTTCTGTTTTTTATTTTTCTGATGATTCTCCATATTGTTTGCTATAGCGGCTGTACTAGTTTATAATCCCACCAACAGTAAAGCCAAATTTTGTAATTTCCTATTCCTTGCAGACATTTACCAGCTTGTTTTTTATTTCTTTAAACATAGTAATTATATTCATTTTAATATCTATAATGGATAATTCCAATAGTATTCTATCTACTGTTTTAGGTAATTCTTACTCAAGTCACTTTGTTTCACTTTGTTTCCTTGTGTAATTGGTCTTTTTCAACGAGCACTGCTCAATGTCTTTTCAAAATTATATGCAGTGAATTTTGGGGGCCAAGATGAAGGAGACTTCCTGGGGAAAAAAATGTATATATATATATATATATATATATATATATATATATATATATATATATATATATATAGCTTCGGTTTCTCCCAGGCACCTGGAGCACCATCAACCCGAAAGGACACTAAAAAAATGTTAGTGGCCAGTCATTTGCTGAGCCTCCAAGATGATGTTACCAAGCTGTAAATCCGGGAGAATGGAAACCTGCAGTCACAGCTTCTCATTCTTTCTGTTTTCCCTTGCTAAGCTCAGCTGATTTCTGCTGAGCTCCATAACCATTATTGGAAGTAGGAGGATAGAGGTAGGTTTTCTTCTTGTTCATCTTATGGGAACAGCTCTTTAATATTACGAATTTAAACTTAATATTTGGGGAGAGTGTCTCACCAGACTTTCTATTTTTGCTAGGTGCTGGGTCTTTACATCTGTCCCTCTTGTTTCTCCCACCCAAAGAGGCTGCCAAAATTCTAGCCCAGTTTTGCAGTAATTAGCAAGTGTCTTCAGAGCTACAAAGGTCAATGCTTCCCTTACCTCTCAGATTCTGTCTTTTGTTTAGATTCTGGCCTAGTCGTTGCTTACTACCATTTTAAGTATTTTGATGCTTTTAAGAAGATTTGGTAAAATCTTATCCAATATTCTTTTCATTTTTCCTCAAAGAGTTTGGTCCAAATTAATTAGCCCACAATTACTAGAAAGGACATTAGAGTTGGAAGAGCTGTAACATCAATCATATTCTACCACATGAACTGAGAAGCAGAGAAGGCATTACTGTAGGAAGAACACAAGGGAGAGCATGGGGAGGTGATAGCGAGAGAGGGAGCCTGCCTGCACACCTTCTGAGTCCCTGACTGTGGCCCACTCCAGAGGCCTCAGCATGCTCCACTTTTGGAATCTATGAGATTTTCCTGGATCCTTATAGAAATCCTCCTTTTTTTATTTTAGCAAAAATTGTTTTCAACTTAAAGACTCTCAAGTACCCTAAAGTGCTCTCAGTCTGTGCCTCTTTACCTTACCGCTTTTGTCTTCTAATATTCAGATCAACATTTACCCAATGACAGGTGCATATTGACAACAGATCTCTGTTCCAGTCAACTTGATCCACTTATAATTCCCCAAACAGAACTCACACCTTTTTCAGTTGTGATCAATTGCTTATCATTTCTTCAACTAGAGTGATTTCCCCTTTCACCTTACCTGTCAAACACTACTTATCCTGGAAAGACCATCTCACTGTTGTAACTCAGAAAGCCTTTGCTGTTTACCAAATAGATTTCATCTCTTCTCTCCTCTGAAATCCATGATACTTTTTCTTATCCTTGCTGTTTTTTCCATTTCACTCCCACTCTCAAAAGACTGAAGAGGACAGATATAATGGAGGTGACCCATGGCACCTAGGAAGTAAGCATCCAGCCTGACATTACCCACTCAACATATATTCAGTTGCTTATGAAATTATCAAATTGTTCTGTTCCCCTTCCCATATTTCTTCATCTTATATGAAAGACTGTCAAAAGATAACACATATTTTGATTTTATTTTTTAGTCTTCCAGACCTACTTCTAAGTTGTGGTTTCCTATCTATTCCTATTTTTCTTATTTTACTTTTTAAAAAAGATTTTATTTTTAAGTAATCTCTACACCAAGGTGGGGCTTGAATTCACAACCCTGAGATCAAGAGTTGCATGTTCTACCAATGGAGCTAGCCAGGCACCCCACCTGTGTCCATCTTTTTGAAAATGCAAAGAAAGACACAAAGAAAGAACAAATGAGAAGGCAAAGAAAAAGGGAAGGAGATTCTAGTGCACTTAGCTATAGACTACTAAGTTTATTTTGTTTTAAGAATCATATGCAAAAAAGTAAAAAAAAAGAATCATATGCATTAACGGGGCACCTGGGTGGCTCAGTTGGTTGAGCATCTGACTTCTAATTTCAGTTCAGGTTGTGATCTCATGGTTTGTTGAATGGAGCCCATGCACTGATGGCAAGGAGCCTGCTTAGGATTCTCTCTCTCTCTCTGCCCCTTCCCACAAGCATGCATGCTGTCTCTCTCTCTGTCAAAATAAATAAACATTAAAAAATCATATACATTAATATAACATCCTCAGCTTATACCTCAGCTCCTTGAAGGGAAGGTTGTATGGTTCATACTTCTGAGTCTCCAGCTACCTAGCCAAGAGACCAGCACATCTCAGGGCATTAATAAGTATTTGAAATGGAGAGCTAACAAATGCAGGTATATGTGCGAAGAAAAAAGGATATCATAACCCACAGAAATCTGGACTACCATGGAATCTTTTACTTTCCTCTTCCTGGAATTCTTGGTAAAACAAACACTAAAAATCTCCAAGGGCATTCCAGCTCTCATACAGTTTAAGTGTAAATTCCAGGAAACCAGGTGGTACCTGAATTCAGGTGCCAATTCTCATATGTATGTGGTCACTAAATGGTGTGCCAGATTCCAGCACACAGAGCATCCTCATGGAAAAGTGGAGAACTTACCTAAACATAAACATATGGTTACCTACTGAGAGTGAGAATCTGTAAGGTAATGTCCTCAACCAAACACTAAGCAAACACTAAGTAGAATCAGTTTGACGTGGCATGTGCCTTCAGCCCTGCTGGGCAGGTTCCCCTGGAAAATGTCTTGCCTCCTCTCTCAAGTTAGTGCATAGTTTCAGACTCCCAAGGAAACATGATTTCCACTGGGAGAAGCCTCATTCTGTCCTGCTAAGTGGATGACCAGTGCCAGCCACTTTAGGCTTTTCTTCAGGCCTGAGCAATGCTGGGTGTGGTCTGAGCTGCATCTGGGTGCTCTCAGGTTTGGCAAGTAAGATAGGCAAAGGGGATGTTTCTTGGACTCAGCTTCTACAAAACTCTGCTTTTCTAAGACCTGGAGGGAATGGCCTTCAATCCCAAATAGGTTGAGCTTAATTGCAGGATTTGAGCAAGAGAGTTCATGTTTTTAACAGTGTGAGGAAACTAAGACTGGGTATTTAGGGGATCAGAGCAAATGAAAACACAGTAGAGAATGTCACAAAACTCCCCAGAAACTGACTGAGATGAGAGGCCATGGAAATGCAGGTCCTTTAAAGGATGTGCGGTTCAGTTCTTTGACTCATGATGTGATTCTCATGACATGTGATTCTCACTTTGGACACCAGAGGGCCAGGGTTCAAACCTGTAAGATCCAAACCTATGATGCTTAAACTAAAAACAATAGTTACTTCCCAAGACTTCATTTCTGCATTTCATTAGTGTCCCCACTCCCATTTTGGACCCAACAACCTTGTAAGACTGTTCTGTCCCATCTATTAAAAGATTCAAACTTTGCAGTATCCTAAACACAAAATGGAGAAATGTGGCATATAGCCGTACATAACTCAGCCAGAAGAGGGGAGGACAGTAGGGCTTAGTGTATAGCTATCCTTGAGCCGCTGATTCCCTCAACCAGCTGGGGAAGGGTGGCATCTGACTTTATACAAAAGTCGATGGCTTGCTTTTTTTAATTTAAGTTCATTTATTTATTTTGGGGGAGAGAGAGAGAGAGAGAGAGAGAGCAAGCGAGCAGGGAGGGGTGGAGAGAGAATCCCAAACAGGCTCTGTGCTGTCTAAAGGAAATCTTTTAAGAATTGAAAAGTCAAGCCCTACCCTACAAACATTTGCCTGGTGGCCTGGAATTCCTGCTGACTTATTCTGCTTTCCATAGCCCCTTTAAATATCACCTGCAGATTACTCTGGTCTCTGTAAAAAGCTTTCTCTTGCTACATCTGTTCAGACCTTCCACTACTGTCTTCTTGCCTTTTATTTCTTTCTCCCTACACTGCTCATGGATGTCCAACTTTTTTTCTATCGGGATCATTTTGTAAGCACTGTTCTCAGGCATTATGCCCAGGTGAACCACAGGAATGCAGAGGGACTGAGTGGCTAGCTAGCTGGCTACCTCACTAGAGGAAGAATGTTTAATGGAACTGAAGTTTTTAGGTATGCGAAAGAGAAAACTTGAGGGACATCATCACCATCCTCAAATACCTGATAGGCTGCCGTGAGGAAAGAGGAAATAGAAGTATTCTTGGTGATAAAAGAGAACCAACTCTCAAGTTACAGGAAATTGTTATTTATAGACATGTGTATGCATATACTTCCAAAAAAATCCTTTTTACATTTATTTATTTTTTGAGAGACAGAGCACGAGTGGGGGAGGGGCAGAGAGAGAAGGAGACACAGAATCTGAAACAGACAGCACAGAGCCCAATGTAGGGCTCGAACTCACAAACCACAAGATCATGACCTAAGCCAGGGTTGGACACTTAACCAACTGAGCCACCCAGGTGCTCCTGTATATGCGTATACTTAACTAAATGTGTAAAAGACTCATATACTGAAAATTATAAAACATTAATGAAGGAAACTAAAGAGGACAGAGATAAATAGAAAAACATCCTGTGTCCATGGATTGGAAGAATCCAAACTATCCAAAATTGTTAAAATATCCAAACTACCCAAAGTGCTCTACAGATTCAAGGCAATCCATATCAAAATCCCAATGGCATTCTTTATAGAGATAGAAACAAACAATCCGAAAATTCACAGGAATTCACAAAGGTCCCTAATGTAAACTATGGTTCTGGGTGAGAATGATGTGTCAGTATTGGTTCATCTATTGTAACAGATACACCACCGTGGTGTGGGATGTTAATAATGGAGGAGGCTGTGTATATGTGGGGGCAGGAGGTATATGGGAACTCTTTATACTTTCTTTCATTTTTTAATGCTTATTTATTTTTGAGAGACAGAGTGGGAGCAGGGGAGGGGTAGCGAGAGAGAGGGAGACACAGAATATGAAGCAGGCTTGAGGCTCTGAGCTCTCAGCACAGAGCCCAACGTGGGGCTCTAATCCATGGACTGGATCTCAAGATCATGACCTGAGCAGAAGTTTGACCCTTAACCTACTGAGCCACCCAAGCACCCAAACTCTTTGTACTTTCTAATCAATTTTGCTGTGAACCTAAAACTGCCCTAAAAAATAAACTCTATTTAAAAACCCCACAATATTTCTGGATTTCCATGTATCTAATAATGCAGCTTGTTATAAAACATAAATATAAAAAGCAAAATATAAGAAGCAAAATATAAGAAGCATTGTAAGAATAAGATACATAAGACGCAAAAGTTGACAGAACTAAGAGGAGAAATAGAAAAATACACAGTTATCATCGGATATTTCAACAATCCTCTCTCAGTAGGTGTTAAACAAGTAGACAAAATATCAGTAAGGGCATAAAAGGTTTAATCAACACAGTAACCAATAAATATATGGTTGTGAGAGGTAATAGAATAGATTCCTCAATAAATTTTGCATAAATTTTACTATGCATCTTTGAGTAGCTCAGTTGATAGAGTGGAGGACAGTAGGATGCACATCCTGGTAGACATCCTTAGGTCTCTGATTAAGATCAAAGGAGAGTTCAGGTATTGCACACTACTGACAAGGGTGTGGACTCCACCTTGTCTAAGCCCATAGAATGGACATGATTAAAAAAAAAAACACACTTGGACTTAGAAAATCAAGTGAAATAGATTGTAAATATAAACTGTATTTATAATTTGTTTTTTCTTTGAATACTGGGTACAATTGCAGGATTTCTGCCCCCATAGTCATACAGAAGTCTGTGGTAAGTCTTTGAAATTAGGAGACCAAGTATTCTACTTTTGAGAGTTGAACAAAAAAGGAGCCACACAGTAGTGGGTGACATTCCCTGTTCTTGGGCTGAGATCTTGCAGGTGCATTGTTCTGGGACCTCAGCCTTCCCAGGCTTAAAGTCTCTGAAGTTCTTTCACAGATGAGAAAGATCTCCAGCAGCAAGTTTTCTGGGGGCCTCAGGCGATTGTTTTGGGCATGTACTGCACTTTCCAAATGGTCCAGGAGAGGGTAAGGCTGCAAGCATTTCTCCTAGTTTCTCCTGCACCCTTGCTTATCATTATGTCTTACCGAGCAGGACAAATAAACATGCCCAGAGATCACAGAAGATAGCACCATTTTCCATTTTCTGTGGTTCATTTGAGATCTCTGTGTTTCTACAGGTGGGTATCCTTAAGTGGAAGCTCTATCGAAATCCCAAAGGGTGGTAAAGTGGCCACTACCATTGTCCAGTATTGGGAGGCCCTTTTCCCTGTCCCTAACATTAGGATTCACTAGGGGTGCCTGGGTGGCTCAGTTAAGCAGTCAAGTTAAGTGTCAGTTAAGCATCTGACACTTGGTTTTGGCTTAGGTCATGATCTCTTGGTTAGTGGATTTGAGCCCCACATCGGACTCTGCGCTGGTGGTGAGGAGCCTGCTTGGGATTCTCTCTCTCTCTCCCTCTCTCTCTGCCTCTCTCCTGCTTGTGCTCTTGCTCTCTCTCAAAATAAATAAACTTAAAATAATTTAAAAAAAACATTAGGCTTCACTATTTTGCTAAGCTTTTCTCCCTCACTTATAAATTTATTTTATTTGTGATTTCTCATTTATTCCCACTGCTGTCAATTAAGCACACATATCTTCCCTGGACACTGCTCTCAAGAAGTCTCAGGTCTTTGACTTCCTCAATTCTTTTTCCTCACTTCTACCAGAATTCTAAATTACAAAACTGATCTCCAGGGCGGTGGTTCTCAAAGCATGTTCCCTGGCTCAGTAACAGCATCAGCTCGCAACTTATGAGAAATGCAAGTTCTCAGGTTTACTAAATGAGAAATTGCAGGGGTTGTGTCCAGCAATGGCTTTTTAACAAACCCTGCAGGTGATTGGGTGCACGTTAAAGTTTGAGAACCACTGCTCTGTGCTTAAAACCCTGTCCCTCTCTCCAGTTATTTGTCTCCACACAAGTGGCCCCAATGTGCCTACACCTATACCCTTGAAAATGCATTGCAGTTCTTTTTCTGAGAGCCCCACAGAATATGTCAGAGTTAGCATTGCTCTCTTTATGTTGAAGCTTATGGGATTCCAGAAAGAGATCTCTGCCTCTATGCCCTTTTCCCCCTTTTTATAAGGACACCAGTCATATTAGATTAGGGCCCACACTAAAGACTTCATTTTAACTTGATTACCTCTGTATAGACCCTGCTTCTAAATATGGTCACATTTTGAGGTACTGGGGATTTGGACTCTATATATCTTTTTTTCGAGGGCGGGGGGCAGGGGAGAGGGGGACAGGATTCCACCCATAACAAGGACCGTAGAATTTTACAGGAGGCTCTTGGGGGGGGGGGGGGGGAATATCCTTTATGTGTCCCAACACCACCATGGGATTATTTTTCCCTTCTCTTGGGAAGCATAATTGATTAATGGACAATGACTATTGTCTATTTTTAGGAAAGTAAGCCCGGTCTGGCGGCTTCTTCCCTGACATAGGCTGTATATTTGCAAGAGAGAGGGAAGCATAAAGCATAACCATACACAACCTCCCTGTTTAAAGCTCTTTGTGTAAAGTTGCCCCCAAATATCCTCAATTTTATCAAATAAATGTTATCCAAATATGATTGGATGTCACCAGGGAGCCACAATTTCCACCTTCAGAAGGCAGAAAATTAGCCGAAACATCACCCAACCCACATCCCCCAGCCATTCTCTGTGACACAGGCACCTTGTTTTTCTCTGAAGACTAGGCACTAACTGTGAATTTATTTCTCTGCTACTGCCACACACTAGCAAAAGAGACACATCAGCTATTGGCATTCTGTAATTTCCACTTGGATGTAATCAAAAGGAGCATGGAAACCAAAGTTTGGTAGGCCCAGAACAGAAACGCTGACATTTGGAGAACTGAGGTGTGTCTACCTTCCGTGTGTCAAGAAGAGAATAGGTGTGAATCTTTTTTCTCCCCCATTCTGGAACCTGGCTTGGGCTTCCGGGGAAGATGAGAAGAGGGAAGTTCTCCGGAATCCTGGGTGCTAGGAGCCCCCGTGCGGGCTCAGAATCACGGCTCCGTCCCCAGGGAAGGGCGTCTCTGGCTATCTCCGTCCCTAGTCGCCCGTAATAACAGGCGCCACGTGGCTACTACTAATCAGGGGAAAGGGGACCTGTCTGGCAGACGAAGAGTTAGTTCTAAAGAAAGGGACTGAAGGCTTCCCAGCAGCAGGAACCGATCCATTCTGACACAGCCTTCCTTTCGGGCAAGCAGGACGGGGGGAGGAAGACTCTGTAGACTCTGTTCGGTCCAGACTAGGGAGCTGGCGGAGATTGGCACCGCCTATTTGCAGTTAGGTCTCAAAGGAGCAAAAGGGAACCAGGAGGCAAGCTTTTATTCTCGGTGGTTTTAATTCACGTCCTACGCTTCCTGGAGACTCGAAGACTTCTCTCCTGGCTTCGGAACCGAAAAGTATCAAACTCAAAATGTAGCAAAAGCTGCTGCTTTGGTCTTCTTTACCCCACCAGCCCCACCCCGAAGCTATCTGGAGTCTAAAAGAGTTCATTCATCCGTTCAATAAATACTTTCTGAGCGCTTACCAGGTGCTAGGCGGAAGCTGACGCGACCCCTGTCTTTGGAATGCTCTTAGGTTCTAGATCCCAAGAGCTTCGCTTCCGGAGCGGATGGTTTGGTTTGAAGATCTTTCCCTTTAGTTACTGGAGTGAGAAGAGCTGTTCCGAGGTGGGCGGATGCAGATTGGACCTAGTGGAGCGAAGCAGGGAGGGAAGAGTCTCTTCCTTAGGGTCCTTTGGTGATACCTACAATCTTGGTCCCAGGTTGAAGGTTTAAAGACCAATGCTGAAAAAAGGAGCAGAAATGTATAAGTAGGAAGTGTAGGCAGCCCACTTCCGTGGATTTGGTAGCGTGGCCGAGCGGTCTAAGGCGCTGGATTTAGGCTCCAGTCTCTTCGGGGGCGTGGGTTCGAATCCCACCGCTGCCAGGGTTTTGTTTCTAGTCCTAAGTAGTCACGGCCTTTGCCTTCACTCCAAATAAAACTATAGTACCCCTGCGGGATTTGACCAAAACTCAATGTGTGGATTTTCTGACTACTCGGCTCTTGACTGATGGGGTGGGACTAGTGAATGAAGGACTCCGTTTTACTGGCAGGGAGCTCACAAGCAGATCTTTAAAAGACGCACTCCTCCGGATCCCCGATCCCCCCGCTATTTGGAAGGGAGAGGATAAGGCCTTGCTGGCCAAAGGATGGCATTTAACCTGGGCACTTAGGAGAGGAGAGGTAGTCTTGGAATCTTGACAGAACCTTGAAAGTGCAGTAAACAGGTAAGGTGGGGCACGGAGGGGAGCAGGGAATGAAGTCAGCCTTTGCTCCTAAGGGTTAACTCGGAAAATTTCAGCAGTTCCACTCAGAGCCAAAGTAAAAAAATTCAGACAGTTGCACAGGGCGCCCAAAGTGTCCCTGTGGTCCCCGGTGCTGCCTCTCGGACCCCTAATGCGTTACCTACAGGATGTTCCGTCTTATTTCTCTTTCCAGGTGCCTCTGGTCTCTCTGCTACTACGGCACCCCCTCCCAACCCACACTCTGTCTCTCCCTCCAAGTTCACCACAGGACAGCAAAGGAGATGTGTTAAGCAGGAAGCTTATCGTCAAGGGAGGCAAGTTCTCACCAGCTCAGGTAAGTGATTCAACCACCAGACTTGAGCCAGGCCAGGAAGACCACTCTGACTCTTACCTAGCCCCCAAAGAGTCCTAGGATGGGTTTGAAGTAAGAATTTGAGCACTTTAAGGAACATTCTCACTTTCTGGCCTTTGAGGGCAATGCCTTTCCTGCACCATGTACGTGTATAGCCTTTGGTACCTAGAGGGTGCATTAGGCATGATTTGGATACATACACATGTTTATGAATATATACCGCATTCAGATTTGAATCCAGGCACTGTCCCCTCCTCAAGGCTTTGAGAAGGAGTTCTCTGCTCATTTTAGTAGATGGTGGTGGAACCTGACTGGCCTGTGCCCTAAAGGAGGCAAGAGTTAAGTTTGTCCATGTGGCTTGTTATTCTAGTCAACATCAACAATAGTGACATTTTTGGACCGGATAATTCTTTACTGTGGGGGTCAGAGGTCATGTGTAGTATAGGATGTTTAGCAGTATCCCTGGCCTTTACTCACTGGATACCAGTAATACTGTCTCAGTTATGACAACTGAAAGTGTCTCCAGACATTGTCAATGTCCCTTAGGAGACAAAATCGTTCTTAAAGACTGAGGGTACAACTATTATGTCCCACTTTGTGGCTTGTTTTCTCAGTCTCTCAACAGTGTCTTTGAAGGGCAAAGTCTCCTAATTTTGATGAAGTACAATTAATCATATTTTTCTTTTATGGATCATGCTTTTGGTGTTGCTTCTAAAAAAAATCTTTCCCTGATACAACTTGATAAAGATATCATTCTAAATATTTTATAGTTTGGGTTTATGATCCATTTTGAATTATTTTTTTATGTGGTGTTATGTAGGGATCAAAATTATTTTTTAACATTATTGAAAAAACTACCTTTCTAAAGAACACATTTATCGTGATGAGCACTGAGTAATGTGTATAGAATTGTTGTATCACTATCTCATACACCTGAAACTAATATAACACTGTGTTAGCTATCCTGGAATTAAAATTAAAAACTTAATAAAAAATAAAAAGTAAATTAAAAAAGACTACCTGTCTCTACTGAATTACCTTTGAAACTTTGTCAACAATCAATAGATAATTTATGTATGGTTCTATCTCTGTACTCCTGTTTCATAGATCTATTTTTTATATTTTAATACCAATACTATGGTCTTGATTAGAGCAGCTTTTATGAGTCTTGATGTCAGTCAGAGTGAGTTTGCTCCAACTTTGTTCTTCTTTTTAAAGTTGTTTTGGGCATGCTATATCTTTGAATTTCCATAGGAATTTTGGAATCAGCTAGTCAATTTCTAAAACAAAGGAAAAAGAAAAGAAATGAAAAACCAGAGTCACATGGCTGGCTCAGTTGGAAGCACATGGGACTCTTGATATCATGAGTCATGAGTTTGAGCCCCGTTTTGGGTATAGAGACTACCAAAAATAAATAAACTTTAAATTTAAAAAAAATGTCTTAAAAATACATTTAAAAACCTTGTTATTTTGATTAGGATTGCATTGAATCTACAAATCAACTTAGGGATAATTGATATCTTAATGATATTGAATCTTCTCATTCACAAACGTGAAATGATCCAAGGATCCTTGTATTTAGGTTTTCTTTTATCTATCTCAGCATTTTTTTTCCTGGTGTACAAATCTTGGACATATTTTGTCCCTAAGTATCTCACATTTAACGTAAATTGGATTGTTTTTAAAACTGTCAGTTTCTGATAGTTCATTGCTAGGTACAATTATATAGATATAGATATAGTATATAGACAGTAATATATGCAATTAATTGTAATATTTACTTTCTATCCAACAACTTTGCTGGATTCACTTATTAGTTACAGCTTTCTGTAGATTCTGTAGGAATTTTACATAGATTTTCATGTTTTCTTGGGATAAAAGATACCTTTACCTGTTTGTTTAAACCTAGATGCCTCCTGGGGCACCTGGGTGGCTCAGTCGGTTGAGCGTCTGACTTCGGTTCAGGAGCCCCATGCCGGGCTCTGTGCTGACAGCTCAGAGCCTGGAGCCTGTTTCCGATTCTGTGTCTCCCTCTCTCTCTCTGCCCCTCCCCCGCTCATGCTCTGTCTCTCTCTCTCTCTCTGTCAAAAATAAACATTAAAAAATAAATTAAAAAAAAAAAAACCTAGATGCCTTCCATTTCATTTTTTCCCCCATTTCCCCTGCACCTTGTTGAACAAAAGTGATGAAAGCAGATGTCCTTGTTTACTCCCAATCTTACAGGGAAAACATTCAGTCTTTCATCATTGAGCATGATATTAGCAGAAGTTTTTCATAGCTTCCCTTTATCAGGTTGAGGAAGTTTCCTTCTTTTCCTAATTTGCTGTGAGTCTGTGTCTGGAATGAATGTGGACTTTGTCAAATGCTTTGTCTGCATTTTTTGGTAAGATCATATGATTTTTCTTTTTAGTCTGTTGAAATAATAAATCACATTGATTGATTTTGAATATCAAACCAACTTTGCTTTTCTGGGATAAATCCCACTTGATCCAGATGTATTGTTATTTTATATATTGTGGATTCAACTAGCTAAAGTTGTTCAACTAGGAGGAACTGGATTTCATATTTTAGCCCCTGACTGGTGCACTCACTCTTGAGTTACAGCTTCTTACCCTATTCTTCTTGTAAGAGAGATCTTCATTTTGTTGATCCACAACCAACAAAACTGGCAGAAGGAAGAAGTAACAAATACTTGTCCTTGGCTCAAGTAATTGCAACTCAACATCCCCAGGCCATCACACTCTAAGACAAAGCCCCCCACTTCCCCCTCATCCCACAACCAGACAGGAACCGAATCTTCTAAAGTGCAACCTGTGCATTTGAGTCTGGAGGAAACCTGAGCTACACTGCCCCCTGGTGTACGATTTATCCTGCACAATATCCATCAGGACCCCTAGTCTCTCCTAATGTGGAAAATCTCTGAAGTGTCCTGCAGATCACTCTAGGAGTGGCACCAAACCCTCCCCCAAGATTCCCCGCCTCCCATAGCCTCCCAGATTCCTGGGCTGAACTTTGGGAAGAACGCTGTGGCGCTGGAAGGGGCTTCTCTGTCCCATCTCTTCTATAAACTGTGTAAAAGGTCATGGAAAAGCCAATACTTTAGAATATATTGATAAAGTCAGCTCTGAGGATTAAATGAATGATTTAAGACCCATGCAATCTTGAACTGGAAGGCCCATTCTCAGCTGTAATTTCGGGTATGTATTTGGTCCTAGAACTAAGGCTAGTTCAGTCCAGAGCTCACTCCAGGTGTGTGGGAGGAGATAAGGAGGTGAGAAGCCTTGGGTCATCCTGAGATACATACAAGAACGAGGCTGAAAGACAAATAGAAGAACATGGAGGGATTAGGGAAGAACCCTTCCGATACGTGGCTCCACATTATAATCTGTGAACAACTTCACCTCTGTTCCAGCACACGGTCCTTACCAAGTCACATGGTCTGGCATGTGGTAGTCAAGCAGCATTGTGACTGCCACTCAGGCATTGAACCTGGCAACTTCTTGGCTGCGTCACAGCAGGTATCCAGAGAAACAGCCTGTGTCAAGCAGGTTTGGACATGACAGGTGGGACAAGTGAGAAGTCCTTAAAAGAAATAGAACTGCTTGTTGGAATATCCTCAGGCACTGGTTTTCTATGTTGGCTGCATGTGAGAAACTATACAATACTGATGCCTGGATACCACCCATAGAGATTATGAGGTAATTGGTCTAGAGCCCAGGTCCACGTCAGAATTTTTAGAAGTTCCACACGTGATTCTAATGAACAGAGCTAAGAACTACTGCTCTAGGGATGTCATGATTATTTTGGCTGTGATGTGCTGGAGCAAAAAACGGACAGAACCCGAAAGCTCTTTTGAAAACTGGAGGCAGCTATCAAATGAAGGCAACTTGTAAACAGGGACAGAATATCCTGCAATAATAAAAACTGCCTGATGGGAGAGGGGAGCTGCAGGGACTGGCAGTCCCAGTCTGGCCTCTGTGCAGCTGCAGGACCGTCTCCTGTCACTTCTCACTAAAATGTTTTTCTCGGAAAAATGAGCACATCGTGTCCCTGAGCTCAGAGGAAAGCCTGGAGATGATGTTCCTTCCTGGGGCTTGGGCATAGCTCTGCAGTGTGTGTGTAGACCGGCAGAGTTGGTCAGCAGGGAACTTGAGCGCTGCTCTCTCTACTTGCCTGGACATTCCCCTGCACAAATTCTGGAGTGACAGGAGCAGTCTCAGAGGGTTGATTTTGCCATGCTTAGATGCCAATGTGGTGGCCTGGGAAACCACTAAGGTCCTAAAAGCCCTCAGATTCAAAAGAAATGAGCACCCGCTCTGTGAGAGCAGAAAAAAGACATCTCCAAGTGTCTTAGGAATGGAGTGTAAAACCATATAAGGGGCTTCGCTTCCTCTGAAGAAATAATTTAGCAGAGACACATGCCTGAACTCTTTGATATCTCACCTAGTAAAAGAAAGGACTGTAGATTTCCACTGGCATCTAGGTTGTTGGTTAGATTCTAGCTCTAAGTAGGTGTTCAGGCATTTGCAAATGCCCTAGATCTCCGTTTGATAAGACATGCTCCCTCGGAGCAAGGATTTTGTGGCTTTAATTAGCTTGAATACTTCATTGATCTTCCCTAAGATATTTGTAGCAAGACGGAGAGGAAGCCAACATAGTCGACACCTGCAAAAGGCCCACAGCCTTCTCTTGTGTTACAAATTTCATTCACTTATTATTCATGTATTCTTCATTCACTCAGTAAAATATTCCTCTTTAAGCTGTGGGTGGGAGATGGACAATCCAGAGTCTACGAGGAAAGTAAGCTTTCGCGATGAGCCCTACTGGTTCCTCCATCCCTTCCTCCATATGTTCTTGAGATTTGAGACTTCAGAACACAAATCTATGTAATAGAACGGAGATGTAAAAGAAGGTAGTTACCATCAGAAAAAAACAGGCAGAGCCACCACAAGTCAGCGGTAGCGTGGCCGAGCGGTCTAAGGCGCTGGATTAAGGCTCCAGTCTCTTCGGGGGCGTGGGTTCGAATCCCACCGCTGCCAAGTGAAATTTTTACCAGCCGCGGAACTGAGGTCAGAGGATGACGAATAATCACTCCAGTGTCTACATATGTAGCACCGGAATGGGTCTGGGGTGAGTACACGAGGGTGAACTTTTAGGTCAAGTGCAGAGAGCGCCTGTTTTCTGGCCTGGGTAGCGCTCTGGAAAGTTTTGCCAACCCGCAACGTTTTGATAAGTCTTCAAAGACGAAGTTCACCAGGAGGTTAAGGGACGGCAAGAAACAAATGTTAAGACTTCACAGTGGCAGGTGTGTCCACAGAAGTAGCTGTCACACGCGGATTGATATAAGGATTGATAGAAAGGCTCGGAAAGGACAGGGAGTGCTTTTTTGTTTTACGTTTTTCCCACTCATAAACGGAAACGCACGGAGGCTTTGGAGCCAGTCCAGGAGCAAAACGTCCAGAGGAAACTCCTTTGGCAAGATCACAGGGCTCAGACCCTAGGGCTGTACTGTCGCCCGCACATACCTGCAACTTTTGCGCCGGCTCCTGGGTTCTTAGGTCCCCGTTGGCCTGTTTTCTGGAGCCTTCCGGCTCGCGTTTCTGCCTCCCCACTCTCAAGCCCCGTTTCTGCTATCTCGACTCAGTGTCTCCCGGTTCCTCCAGGTCTTCTCGGCCAGGAAGCGAGAAGGAAGGACACGGCTGAGCGAGACTGTCTGAAGATGCGTCTCGGAAAGGAGGCAATGCCCGCGGGAGGAGGGAGGTGTTTCGGTTTTCGCAGACCTGAGTCAGGGATCCTTGATGACCAACTTGGAAAATAAGCTCACTGCCCCCTAAGCGCTTGCTCTCAGAAAGCCCGAGAAAGTTTCGACCCCAAGTGCGAACTCCTATCAGACATTTTCACGTCTTGAACTGTCAGAACTTCCGGATCTGTGGTTTGGGGCCTCCCCCGAAGAGTGGATGGGTGGAACCCAAGTGCAGTCTAAGATTTGCCCCTCTCACTGTGTCTCTTGGGGGAGGTTGTGGTGAGAGCGCTTTTGGGCAACGGGAAGAAACTTCCTTTCGAGGAGGGGGTGAAGAAACGGAGGTGGCCCGTGTCCTTAAAAGAATGACCAAGAGAAACTTCAAGTTTCTGGGCTGCTTCTCCATCTAGGAGTTCGAGTATGGTTGTTCCTTTTTTGCTTAAGCATACTCACTTAACAAAATCACAATCCTTATTTAAAGAAAGCCTTCTGTCCCCGCACTCACCTGGGTCATCTAGAATGGAGAGAAACAGTAATGCTAGACTGGCCTCAATTTAAATTCATGGCAGTGATCTCAAGCGTGTCTGCATGACAATCTTACAAGTTTTTGAGAGTCCTCTACTATGTAGGATTCTTAAAGACTGCTGTTTCATCCCTTCTCAAAACAGCCATCACTCCTCATGCATTCTAACGCTCAGCTTTCTCCTTCACCGAGAAAACAGAAGCAGTCACAGGAGAACTTCTACAAGGTCCTCATCCACCTGCTGCTTTCTGAGTATTTTTAGGACTACCGTTACTGTGGATGATCTATGCGACATCCTAGCTAAGGCCATCTCTACCCTTGGTGCAGGAGATGCTGTCCTCTCTTGCTTACCCCAAAACATTCTTTCCAACACTTGTTTCTTCTCTGTTCTGCGGGATCATTCCCATCAGTCTACTGGTACGCGGCTATTAAGATCCAATTATCAAATAAAGATAGCACATTCTGGCAGCAATGATGGGAGCAGATACAAGGCTCGCTTTATACTCACGGTCACTCTAAATCTTCATGCGGCTTTTTCTAGGTCTCTTAGTATCACGCTAATAAGTGGTGCAAAGGCCTGAAATTTGGTTGCATGGGTGGACTGTGAGAATGGACATTTCTGTTTTCTCCTTAACCTCTTTCACCCCAACGCTGGTAGGAGGTGATGTAGATCAAGATGTATGCACCTTCCACAAATTAGTGAGTGCCTATTTTTTGCCAAGGATTGTCCTTGGCTGGAGGAGGTAAGGTTGTGATCCCAGGGAATTCACTTCCTAGAAGTCAAAGGATTATTTTCTCAAACAAATGGTGATGTTCAACCCAATCACCTTCCATCTAGATTACAAAATATGAAAACAAGTGAAGAGTTTAAGTATGAGGTAGTGTGGCAGAGTGGTCTGAGGTGCAGGGTTTAGGCTATGGTCTCTTGGATTTGTAGGTTTGAATTCCACCACTGCTAATGCTTTGATGTTTTTAAAATTAAAAAAAATCCATCCTTTAAACTTCTCTTATGTACTAAAAAGTTAGTACAAAAAAGTGTGATCAACAGCAGGTGTCTAGTCATTGAGGGAGACCCTCACAATCCAGCCGGGTACATATTACTGATCCCTCAGTGAGAAGACATATAAATTTCCTTTTTCTATAATTTACAGAGAAAAGGGAATTGCTGCTCCATGAAATAATTGAAATGTTGTGGTCTCCCAAAACCATTCTGATCAAAAAGAACTAGGCTGATTTCAGATTTGGGGCAAGAAACATACATGAAGAGCTGGCAAAGAAGCAAGAATTTCTGCAAACTACTAGGCCATGGCAAAAGTTCTCAGGAGCCAACAACAAGTTTCCACTGGCCAAAGATGGAACAAACGGATGACCAAAAGGAATACCTACTCCAAAACATTGAATATAAAAACATATAATGATCTCCTAAAGGCAGAAAGAAAAACAACCCATTGATCACCAGTGGGGACAACCAGGGAGAAAATTATTTAATGTGAAATTCGGCAATTAATGGGTTAGAATCAAGCATTATCCCTACCTATTAAATGTACATTCTGTTTAAGATAACCAAGTAGCCTTAGCTGGTGAATAAAACTTCTGTGAAGAGGAAATCAAGCCAGTAAATATGGATGAAATATAAAATTGGATATCATGATTTAGCTGTGATGATATTAATATTTAAGGATAAGCTGATGGGGCAATTTGCAATGGAGGGATCAGGCTCTCTGTATGTGAACCCACTGATCAACACTAACATTTCAAATTGAAAGATTATGTGACTTTTGAGCTGATACTCAATACGTGAAGTACATAGAATTGCTTCTGAAGTACTTTTGTAAAAACTCTAACCTTAATCAAGAATTGACAGTTAATGTTCTATTTTCAAGAAATGAAAGAGCAGTATAAATTAAAATGAAGGAAAGCATTAGATTTGGAAAAACGTATAACATTGTCCAAAACAACGGATTCATTTCTTTATTATCTCACTGGCAGAGAGAGAAAAGAGGAGAGACACAGAGACACTGAAAGAGACTGATCCAAAATAGAGGAGATTTACACACAAAGCAAACAAATATATGCGTAAAATCTGTTTCACTTTTGATTATATTAAAACCTCTTTATGTGCCATTTTGAGAAAATCAGGGAAATTTCAATATGCATTATGTAATAAATGTTACAAAAGAATGAATATTAATTTTCTTAGGTATAAATTTGTGGATATGTAATAATGTTCATATGATTAGAGAACCATACTGAAATATAAATGGTGATAATACATGATATAGGTTTGTTTTATCATACTTCAGATAAGAGGAAATAGAAGAGGGGACCCAGGCTGGTTCAGCTGGTAAAGCATGAGACTCTTGATCTCAGGATCATGAGTTCAAGCCCCACATCCAGTATGGAGCCTACTTAAAAAAAAAAAAAGAAGAAGAAGAAGAAGAAAAAGGGATAAATTAGTAAAACCCTGAAGATTGTTGAATCTGGATAATGATTATGATTATGGTATCTCACCATTTACTTTATATGAAAATTGATAAAATAAAGATAAAAATGAAATTCTTTTAGACTTGTGAAAATGTTACATTATTATGCTTTAGTATTTACAAAAATCTGATGCGAAACATAAACTTCACTTATGTAGTAAAAACATTCTCATTCTCTAGAACCAAGTAAGACTTACTATTCTATTTTTAGTGTCCTGATATGTATCCCCAATGTGTAGGTGTTGTTTATTTTATATTTATCCTGCTCATCTATGATTGGACTATTTCATTGTGCAGATTAGTTCCCATTGGTTCAGATTACTGTTATTTTAACTACGTTTACAAAAGTTTTCTTTGTACTTCTTACTAAAACTCCTGTAACATTAGGCTTAGATATTCAGGATTAACCACTCATTATTTAAAAAAAATTTTTTTTTAAATATTTATTTATTTTTGAGACAGAGAGAGAGAGAGAGCATGAACAGGGGAAGGTCAGAGGAAGAGGGAGACATAGAATCTGAAACAGGCTCCAGGCTCTGAGCTGTCAGCACAGAGCCTGACGCGGGGCTCAAACCCACAGACCGCGAAATCATGACCTGAGCCGAAGCCGGATGCTTAACCGACTGAGCCACCCAGGCACCCCTAACCACTCATTATTTTAACATTTACATTTTATATTCTGTACCTTGTTACTCTTAATGTTTTGGGGAATAGTTCTCTTAGAGACTGGTAAGTCAGTATATATACATCTGAACAAATAAAATTAGTCAAATCAATTTATTAATTTTTCAATTAATACACTTTATGTTTGGGGACAGTATGTTAAATTAAGCACAGAGTACAGAGTTCCCATATATACTCTAACTGCCCTTCATCCACTGTTGTCTCCTATAATGATAACGTGCACTGCTGTGGTATATTTTGCTGCAGTTGATGAGACAATTTTGAGGGTTTATTAATAATTAAAATCCAAAGACACATTTTCACTATGGCAAAATACCTGGGCTCAAAATCGAAGCTTGCTCCCAACAAGACAAGAGAGGAATGCAGCACAGCCTGAGAGGACCAGAGCATGCAAAACTACAAACCCAGCCTGGCTGACCCTTTCTGCCTGGTACCACACAGAGAGAGTAGTACCGGCTCAAAGGCACTGCCCCTCACCCCGATCCTCGAAGGTGCAGATACACCTGCCGCCCACACACGCTCGAGGCAGGGGCACTTGAGTGTGGCTTGTTGTGCCTCTGGGAGACCTTCGCTGGATGGATGAGATGTCTTGGGGAGTATGGGATCTGAAACGTCTGAGAAAGACGCGGAGCTAAGGCAAAGGAGTCCAACCGGGCTCACGCCGGTGATCTCTGCCGCTCTTGTCTTCGGTGCGTCTCCGGGAATCCCACAGAACCGTGAGCTATTTCGGGGAGCAGCCGCCTCCGCCACAGGAATCCAGGTCGGGGGGCAGAGGTGGGGAGACAAGTGCCCAGAATGGCCGCGACGCCGGGGCCCCGTGGCCGTGGTCTCTAAGCCTGGCCCAGAGCCTTTCCCCATCACTTCCCAGTAAGGGTCCTCACGCCAAAAAGTGAGCCCCACTGGGGGCGCAACGCGGCAGGTGCATGGTGGGTGGGTGGCGTGGGGACGAGGCTGGGGCGCGTACTCACAACACGGGGGAGGCGAGGGCGCTGAGAGGCGTCGTTCCTTCAGGGGCCTGCACCTGAGCCTGAGGTCCTGCGGTTCGCGGCCGCCCACCCGGTGCCCATGGGGTGGGTTCTCCTTTCCCTTGCTCCGCAAGCCCTCCCCACCCGACCCATGCATCTGTTTCGCCAACGCCTCCATCTCCTCCCCCCTCCTTCTTATCCGCTTTCTGGCCCCTGACAGAGGGCCTTAGTACTCACCCCCCCCCCCACCCCCATTGTATTAAGGAACTCCGGGAGGGGAAATGACGCCACAGGTGAGGGCCCGGGTTGGGTGTCTTGAAAATCCCGGTCCCAGGACACCTGACTACCATCACGTGGAAGCGTGTGTTTGGCTCTCTTCAAAGGGACTTTCCGACCAACCCAAGACAAACTGCACCTGTGACGGACCAGTGTCTTGGCTTCGTCATTTCCAGAAAGAGCAGTGACTCAGCTCCAGTGCCGTGCACCCTTCGATAGCTCAGCTGGTAGAGCGGAGGACTGTAGACTAGACGCGATATGGACATCCTTAGGTCGCTGGTTCGATTCCGGCTCGAAGGAGGTGCCTGTCATTTTTACTGGCCCTCATGAAGGCCTCCACCGGCTAGTGTCAAAGGCCTCGCAGGAGGGACCAAAGCCAGGAAACACTTTCAGAACTCCTATACAGCTACGTGTGTGCTATCTATCCCCAGGGAACACACCTGCACCTCTTTTCCGCAGTCCGCACACCCATGGCCTGCAGTGCGCAGTCTGCTTGGTACTCCTGCCTTATCAAGGAGCCCTGACGCCAGCCCTTTTTATGCACCCGGTGCTCTAGCTCCGGGATCTGCCACCACCGTTTTTGCTAAACATAGATCCCTACCAAACAGGCACTGTCCTGGGCAAGCCCTGGAGGCTGATAAGCACACAGGCCATCACACGGGTCTTGGGCATCCTTCTTGAAAACCCACTCTCTCAACGTCTGTCTCAGTCTCCTCCTCAGCTTCCTCCTAGCTTGGTCGCCGTCTCACTTCTGTCTAGCCCAACTTCAGACTCTTGAAATTGTCTTCGGTGCGTCTCCGGGAAGCCCACAGAACTGTGAGCTATTTCGGGGAGCAGCCGTCTCCGCCACAGGAATCCGGGTCTGGGGGCAGAGGCGGGGAGACAAGTGCCCAGACTGGCCGCGACGCCGGGGCCCCATGGCCGTGGTCTCTGAGCCCGGCCCCAGAGCCTTTCCCCATCACTTCCCAGTAAGGCTCCCCGCGCAGAAAAGTGAACCCCGAGGTCCTGGGGGCGCAACGCGGCAGGTGCATGGTGTGTGGGTGGAGTGGGGACGAGGCGGGGGCGGGCACTCACAACCCGGGGGAGGCGAGGGCGCTGAGAGGCGAGATTCCTCCAAGGGGCCTCCACCTGAGCCTGAGGTCCTGCGATTCGCGGCCGCCCACCCAGCGCCCATGGGGTGGGTTCTCCTTTCCCTTGCTCCGCAAGCCCTTCCCACCCGACGCACGCAACCGTTTCGCCAACGTCCCTTCCCCTCCCCCTCTTAATGACTTTCTGGCCCCGACGGACGGCCGTAGTCCCCCCATAGTCTCCTCTCCCACTGTATTAAGGAACTCTCGGAGGCGAAAAGACGCAACAGGTGAGGGCCCCAGTCGGGAATCTTGAAAATCGCGGTCCCAGGACAGCCGGCTGCCATCACGTAGCAGCGTGTGTTTGGTTCCCTTCAAAGGCAGCTTCTGACGAATCCAAGGCCAACTGCGCCTGGGGCGGTCCAGTCTTGGCCTCGTCATTTCCAGAAAGAGCGGTGACTCAGCCCCAATGCCGTGCACCCTTCGATAGCTCAGCTGGTAGAGCGGAGGACTGTAGACGCGATGTGGACATCCTTAGGTCGCTGGTTCGATTCCGGCTCGAAGGAGGTGCCTGTCATTTTTACTGGCCCTCATGAAGGCCTCCACCAGGGGCTAGTGCTTAACGCCAAAGCCCTCCTCTGAACCTGGCAGGGTCAGGATTACAGCAAACTCACTCTCACAGTCCAAAGCCAGGAGAAGCTTTCGGGAACCCCTGCACAGCCAGGTGTATGCTGTCGGTAAGGAACACCTGCACCATCTTTCTGCAGTCCACAGACGGGTGCCTTGCAGCGCAAAACAGTCCACCCTGCTGGGGCTTTGTGGAGGAGCCCTGAGCAGCCACTTCTCACACCATCCAGGGCACTTTACACTCATGCACCCACCCCCTGTATTCTGGGCTCTGCCACGAACACCAATTTGCCCAGATGGGCAGATCCCTGCCAAAGAGGTGGCCAAATAGGTGCTGCCCAGGGCAAGCCCTGGAGGCCCCCAAGCACACAGGCCAACACAGGGGTTAGAGGACAACCTTGGCATCCTTCTTGGAGACTCACTGTTTCATTCTCTGTATCTGTGCACGGGTGTACTCTGTTCTTTCCTCTATGTTTTTGCTTCCCAATTCCAATGCTGGGTAAATATTTTGACCTACAAAGACAGAAATGGCTCATCTTCGTGCTTAGCATAGTATTTGTACAGAATTGCCCTTGGAGAACTTTCAAATAATTGCCAATTCTGGACTGCACCTTAGCTGACATTTGTAGGATGCAAATGTAATTTTGTATGTAGTTTGAAAGGGATGATTATAACTCTCAGTGGCCTATTTACGTGGGTGTCTAGATTGCTGCTCCTGACAGACACAGGTTTTATTTGTGTTGCACTTTTTGCCTCTGGAGTTTTGTGGCTTTTGTCATAAGAACAGTGATCTTTCCTACTCTGTTCACACCATTGGGCACACACAGCTGATCTACATGAAGATTTTATAACTCTTTCTCAGCAAAGAGACCTTAGGTTTGAATGTCACCATATGCAGAAATTAGCATTGTGGGATCAACGATGAAATTTCTGGCCTCTCTTTGACACCTGAGAATTCTACTTCTTTGTGCACTCAGCTAATGCTTCCACCATTACATTTAGACTTGTTTTTTCCTGTCTACTGAGAAATGTTCCCTGAGAATATGAACTGAGGCAGGTATTCATCAATAAGGGTATAGTAAGTCCTACATCCTCTTAGCTCAAGAACCTAGGTCATATTGGCTCAAAAAAGCTGTCACTCCTTAAGACTGTGTATGTTTTAGTCACAAACCCTTTAATAGGTACCTAATCTGTCCCAACTACTGTGATTGTGCCAGGGAAAGAGAGATCAAAACATAGGTCTTGCCCTAAATAGTTTAGTGTTTGTAGGGGACAGACAGATGGAAGCAGATAATTAAAATATGATGTCCTGAAAACTGTAGTAGAGGAACATAGGGCATTCCATGCAAATCTAAAACTAAAACTAACCTTGGAAAGTTTTAATTCAGGCTGGGGTAGAGGTCAGAGTCAAAAATGGGAGAGGTCTCCTGGTAGCACCAATGGCCTGGAGTCAGTTGATTTTTAGAACAGGAGACTAGATCTGTGATCAGGTGAGTTCAGTGGACACAGAACAGCTTTAGACAAATACACAGAAACCTGAAGAGTGTTGATTTTGTGTGTAACTGTATATAATATCACTAGAGCATACATACAAGTCCAGGACTAGCCAGAAATGAAGTATTGATAATCATGCATGAAATTTAACCCAATCTCATCATATCCCTTGGGTTTTAATTGCTACTCACTCCAGAAGCAAGGGGAAGATTTCTCAACATCCTGTTTGTCTTCATAGAGAAAGCACCATGGCTTTATCACTTGATCTATATGTTATTCTAGCAGAATGGCAAGAAGAAGAAAAATGGATAATGTTCATGTACTTCAACATTCGCCTCCACTCCCGTTATCACTTTCTCTGCACATACATTTTTGTTGCTGCCTGGCTTGGGTGAGCTGACAGATAAAGGCAGAAATATTTCTAATGTCGAGAGAGGAAAATCTTATGTTGAATGAAGGCTTTACTTCTTTTTCAGATTTGACTAGAATAGGGAATTGGGAAATTTCCATTCAAGATCTCTTGAGGGGTGCCTGGCTGGCTCAGTTGGCACATGCAATTCCTGATCTTGGGGTTGTGAGTTCAGACCCCACTTTGGGTGTAGAGATTACTTAAAAACAAAGTAAAATAAAAAAAAATCATTTGAAATTGTCTTCTTTCTTTCTTAAACCTCACCATCTCTTTACCACCTGGGTAGCCTTTCTCAGCAAGTACTTCCTCTAACTGGGTTCCTGATGCCTGGATCAATATAATTCTTGAATGCAGGTCACCCCCAGTGGTAACTAAATAGTTCCAAACAGGTTATAAATAAAAAATGTTTACTTTTCACTAATGGGATTAATTAGAAACCAAAGCTTTTGTCACTCTCCTCCATCTCTGCACTTGTGCTAATACCAGCAGTCAAGAAGGATGTAGTCCAAGACTGGCAAAAACAAACAAACAAACAAAATATATACATATATATGTATAAATGCATATATATGTATAAATGTATATATATGTATAAATATATATATTTATATATGACTATTTGCATGTAAAATCCATAAATGAGAAACCTAAGACCTGACCTCAAGTGGGATATGTTTTCGATCAGTGTGTAAAGGAGAGTGGAAAAATGTCGGCGTCTGTTCAAGATGGAGGACAAGGGATATCTTCCTCTCAGGTACATTTTTGCCTGCTAGTCCTATATTGCACACAGACTGAAATATCTTGGGGCATTTTGTGGCAAAGCCTCCTTATTTAAATAGTAGCTTTTAGAGGGGTGCCTGGCTGGCTCAGTTGGTAAGAGCACTGGACTCTTGATCTCAGGGCTTGTGAGTTCAAGCCCCATGTTGGGTGTGGGCCCTACTTTAAAAATGTCAGATAACGTATCAGATAAACTCAGAGCCTACTAAAATCATTGAGCACTGTCCAATAAATAAAACTCTCTGAAACAGGGGAGGGTGAGATCCTAGAAGTTGGTAGCCTTGAGAGATAATACAGTGACTCAGAATCAGAAGGCACCCTCCCCCCTCTTTTTTTTTTTTTTTTTAACCAGGCAGAAAAAGTGAATCTGAGAAGCCACACTTGAGATTAAAACATAAAAAAACAAGCAGTTTCTTCGTAGGCAGGGCTTGGTTTCCTGAGTGCTGTTCCCATCCCTGCAGCCTCACTTTCCCCCTCAGTATGTCAGATAACAGGGCAAGAATCTGGGTCACAAAAAGGGGAAATGAGTTCCTGTCCCTCTGTCCTGTAGCATGACCCACCCTCAGTGGAAGGCCAACACTGTCACAGAAGATGGCAAGTATTTCTTTTTTTACAGGTGGGCTTTTCTGCCTCTCACCTTAATATTCTAACGGGGGTGCCTGGGTGGCTCAGCCAGTTAAGCGTCTGAATTAAGTGTCCCACTTTGACTCAGGTAATGATCTCACCATTCAAATGGGTTGGAGCCCCACATCAAGCCCCGTATCACACTCCTCACTGACGGAGCAGACCCTGCTCGGGATTCTGTCTCTCTTCTTCTCTCTCTGCCCCTTCTGCACATTCAGTTCCATTCCCTCCATTCCCACCTCGGCCCAAGCTCTGTGACTGAGTCAAAATGTACCATGTTTCCTGGCTTACAAACACCAGGTGATGACAAGGTTCTCACTCTGCTTTGATCCCTCTGCCTCATCCTTTATCAAAGTCCTTCCCATTATCTCTGAATCATTTCAGGATCATCTTTTACCACAATCTTCTCCTAGCTCCTCAAGATTCAGTTTGGTTCTCCTCCTCTTTGTCTCTTTGGTACTCCTTGATTACTTTCACCTTTCCACCTATCACAACATACTGATGGTATACTTTCACATCCTCTTTAGGAGTGAGCTCCTCGAAATTTGGGGCAATGCTGTATTCATTTTGCATAGGACAGACACCCAGCATATGTGAAAATATTAACTGGCCTAAGGCATTGCAGCATCAGTTCAAGGAAGATGAGGGTTGTGAATGAATCATTACAACTCGGAGTAATAACTAGAGACCTGCTTTATTGGAAGACCAAAAAAAGCCCCATAATTTCTTCTAAGATAACAACCAGAGATGACATATCCCACGTAAAGAGCCCAGGGTTTTCTGTGATGAAAAGCGAATGAGGAAGCATCTGGGAATCACACAGTAAGATATTCAAATTAACTCTACCCCTGAGGAAATTTGAAAGTTGAAAAAAATACATGAAAATATCTGCTTGATGACATCGGAGAGATAAAACAAATTTAAGGGTTATTTAGCCAAAATATAGGAGTGATAACAACTAGAAATCTACAGTGATATTAACTAGAAACTCCCCACGTATAAGGAAATAATTCATATTATGCTGCCAATGTGAATTGTATGTCAGAAGCAAGCAAGAACATAAGAAAATTACCATGGGCCAGTTTCATTCATAAACATAGATATAAAAAATTGTAAACAGAAAATTAGCAAACCAAATAGTGATATATATAGAAATTATAACTTATCTGACAGAACTGGAGCTATTAGATAAAAGTAGGATTGATTTAACATTAGAAAAATCAATGTTCTTCACTACACTAAGATACCAAAGGAGAAAAATAGATGCAGAAAATTTGTCTAATAAAATCCAATATCTGTCATGGTAAAAATGATAAATAAACTAGGAATAGAAGTCAATTTACTTATTTTGAGGAAGTTTTTCTGCAAAAAGGAAGTCTCATTGTATCTTGTATCTCACAATATATTTAATGGTGAAATGGTGTTAGATTTCTGTTTGAGCCTGAAACACGATTAGGATGCCCACTAATCTGCTGTTTCACATTATACTGAAGGTTTTCGTTGGAAGAAATGAAAATGAAGAAATGATTGAGTAAAAAGAAAATGTGAAGAAATCTGCGAAGTAACAATACTGTGGACACCATTTGTAGGATTTAAGATCCACCAACTGAAAATCAATGAATTCCTAGGTGTCTGTCCCTCTTGGTTAGTGGGATGGCTTTTGGTGACAATAGTCTGAAACACCTTCTCTTCTTGCCTCTCTCTTCTCTCTGGTGTCTGTGGTGAGGTGTGAAGGCTCATGTGCACCATGACACACACCGCCACACCCCTCTCCCACCCTTGCAGTTAACCTCATCAGTCCTGGCCAGACATATGTGAGCACAAGTGATATAAGTGTCCTCGTATGCCAACCCTGTGCTCTCCTCCTCATCCTTGGTGACTGTGCAGACCTTATATTGAGGAGCCTGGATCTCCAAGCCACTGCTGCAGCCCACAAGACTGTGAAATGAGTGAGAAATAAATCTTCACTGCATAAAGCCAAAGAAAAAAATCTACAGGTGTATTACTAGAAATAATAAGCAATAGTCAAAGATTACTTACATTCTTCTATGCCATAATCAACTAGTTAGAATGTTAAATTTAAAAAGATTACCTTTATAATAGCATCAAACATTGAAATACCTAGAAACACATCTTTTAAAATGTGCAAAAATCTCCAGGCACAAAATGCAAAATATTATTGGAGAATTAAGGGAAAGCTACACAAAGGGAAAGACAGCCCCTGTTTTTTTCCTGTACTGGAAAACTCAATACTATAAAAATGTCAAATCTTAAAGTAATCTATGATCTTAAAATCCAATAAAAATTCCACACTTAGGCAGTGCAACTTGACAATTCTAAAGTATATATGGGCATGCAAAGGGCCAAAACTAGTTTAATAGACTCTTGGAGAAAAACAAATAGAGAAGACTTGCTGTATCAGAAAGTAGTCATAATTATTATGAAGACACAATTTAGTCAGAGTGGTAGTGATATAGGATAGGCAAATATACCAATGGAACAGTACAGTTTAGAAAAATAGACGAATGGTTGGTCGCTGATTTATGACAAAGATTAGTGAGAGAGGGGAGGGAACAGACTTTTCAATAAATGGTGATGGATCATTCACCTAACATAATGGGGGAAATGAATCTTGATTTATTAAAGCACACATCACATGTAAAATGATAAATGATAAACCCAATTGTGAAGTGTAAAATAGTAAAGCTTATTTTAAAAAACATAAGAGAATGTCTTGATGACCTTGAGACAGGCAAATATTTCTTAAACAAGACCTATAAAAACAAATATAAAGAGATAAATATGATAAATTGGGCTACATTAGAAGTAAAAACTCATTTAAAAAATTCCACTGAAAAAAATAAAAAAAAACAAAAAACAAAAAATTCCATTGAGTGAACAGTCCTGCACAGAGTGGAGAATGTATTTGTGTATACAACAAAGGATTTACATCCCAAATATGTGAAGAATGCCTACAAATTTATAAGGAAAACAATTGATAACCCATCCCAAATGCTTTTTCTTTCATCAGTTTTTAAAGCAATGTAATTCCTGAAATAATATTTTGATGACCTTTTATTCTATTAGAAAAAATAGATTCTCCTAAAACTTCACAAACAATGTATCTATGTTCCAAAGGTTTTAAATATAACATTTTAAAAGCCTTAAATTTTTCTTTGAGGTTTTATGTAAAACATTTACTTTCTTCAGGAAAATAACTTTTAATATCTAAAGAAAAATATATTAAACTCAATCATTTTTTTTATTAAAAATGTTTTTGTAACACTTTTATTTATTTTTGAGAGACAGAGCATGAAAGGGGGGAGGGGCAAAGAGAGAGAGGTAGACACAGAATCCAAAGCAGGCTCCAGGCTCTGACAGAACAGATCCTGATGCAGGGCTTGAACCCATGAACAGTGAGATGATGACCTGAGCCAAAGTTAGATGGCTAACCAATTGAGCCACCCAAGCATCCCTAAAGTTAACTATTTTTAAAAATGGATGAATGCTCGTACAAAAATAAAAGTGGTTTTATCACCTTTTTCCTAAAGAGAAACACAAACTATTTCACTATCTTTAACAAACTCTCAAATTACAGCTGTTTAAAAACTTGAAATTACGTGAATCAAAATTTTCAACTATTATGGAGCCAAAGGTGTTCAGATTTCACCTATTAAAGAACTATCTTATAGTTTTAAATAGCTCAAAAGCCAATAACAAGCAAGTGACATTGTTTCTAGATAGTCAAAAATCAGAAGGAATTGCATGGTTTGAAGGGTATTTTAAGTTATATGAGATCATTGATATCCCATACATAATTCAAGTATGATATTCTAAAGATAGGCAATTAAAAAATAAATATCACTTTACAACCCAATACATGACAGTAAAGTCTGGAAACTTAGTTTTTCCTCCACCGTTAATTTATGTTGTTAGATATTGGAGCCTTAAGAATCTCTTAAAAAGTCATTAGACTACTTTTTAGAGCAGTTTTAGGTTTACGGAAAAATTGCAAGAAATTACAAGTCACCATACTCCTCATGTTTCCCCTATTATTAAAATGTTGCATTAATGTAATACATTTGTTATAATCGATGAACCAATATTGATACATTGATATATAACTAAAGTCTATAGACATTACTCTTTGTGTTGTATAGATTTGAGGAACGCATAATTTCATGTATCCATCATTACAGTAACATACAGTGTAGTTCTTCTGCCCCCCAAATGCCTTGTGCCCCACTTATTCATCCCTCCCTTGTAAACCTCTGACTTTTTTTTTCTTTAAGATTTTTAAGTAATCTACATACCCAACATGGGGTTTGAACTCACAACCTTGAGATCAAGTGTCACATGCTCTACTGACTGAGCCAGCCAGGAACCCGACCACTGACCTTTTTACTTTTCCAATAGTTTTGCCTTTTCTAGAATATCATATTGTTATAATTACACAGTATCCTTTTTAGACTATTTTCCCTTACTTAGCAATATGCATTTAAGTTTCCCTCCATGTCTTTTTATGGCTTGATAGCTCATTTCTTTTTTAGCACTGATGGATTTATCTGGAAGAATCCCAGTTTATTTATCCCTTCATCTACTGAAGGATATCTTGGTGGATTCTAAGTTTTGGCAGTTATGCATAAAGCTACTATAAATATTCATGTGCAGATTTTTGTGTAGTCATAGTTTTCAACTCATTTGGGTAAATACATAGGAGCATGATTGCTGGATCATATGGTAAGTCTATGTTGAGCTGTGTAAGAAACTGACAAACTGTCTTCCAAAGTGGCTGTATCCTTTTTATCCCTGCCAGCAATGAATTGCTATTCCTATTACTATTACTAATTGCTATTCCTATTACTGCACACTCTTGTCAGCATTTGGTGTTGTCAGTGTTTTAGATTTCAGCCATTCTACTAGGTATGTAGGGTATCTCATTGTTTTAATTTGCAATTCCTAATGATGTGTGATGCTTTTTCATATGCTTATTTGCCATCTGCGTGTCTTCTTTGGTGAGATGTGTGTTCAGATCTTTTACCCATTTTTAAAACTAGGCTGCTTGTTATTTTATTGTTGAGTTTTAAGAGTTCATTTTATGTTTTGGATACAAGTTCTTTACCACACATATGTTTTGCAAATATTTTCTCCTAGTCTGTGGCTTGTGTTTTCATCCTTCTAACAGTGTCTTTCACAGAGCTAAAGCTTTCAATTTTAATGAAGTCCAATGTATCAATATTTTCTTCATAGTCTGCTTTCTGGGTTGTATTAAAAGACCCAGTGCCAAATGCAAGGTAATTTGGATTTTTTTCCTATGCTATATTCTGGAAATTTTATTTTGCATTTTACATTTAAGTCTATGATCTCTTTTGAGTTCCTTTTTGTGAAAGGTATAAGATCTGTGTCTAGAGGCTTTTTTTTTCTTTTGGTATGTGGATGTCTAGTTGAGCACCATTTGTTGAAAAGACTATCCCCTTTCTCTCTCTCTCTCTTTTTTAAAGTGTATTCATTTATATTTTTAGTTATCTCTACACCCAATGATGATCCCAAGATCAAGAATTGCATGCCCTTCTGACTGAGCCAGCCAGGTACCCCAAGACAGTCCCCTTTTCTCCATTGAATTGCCCTTGCTACTTCTTCAAAGTGCCCTTCTTCTAATCTTATATTTATGTAGGTCTATTTCTGAGTTTTTTATTCTAATCCATTGATCTGTTTGTCTGTTCTCTTGCCAATTCCATTAGTGTGTTGATCACTGTAGCTGTGTAGTAAGTCTTAAAGTTGGGTAGTGTCAGTCTTCCAACATTGATCTTCAGTGTCATGTGAATTGTGGGCCTTTCCATATAAACTTTAAGTTTTTGATACCACAAAATTTGCTGGGATTTTTATTGGGATTGTGTTGATTCTATAGGTCAAGTTCAGAAGAACTGACACCTTAACAATATTGAGTCTATGAAGACCCATGTACATAAAATATCTCTCCTTTAATTCTTCTTTGATTTTTTCATCAGCATTTTGTAGTTTTCCTCATACAGATCTTATACATATTTTGTTAGTCTTTCTCTCTTTCTCTCTAGCTCACCTCTCTAAGGTCAGGGCTCCCTCCCCACTCTGCTCCCATGGCTCTTTTCTCCCACAAATCAACTCTCCGCAATTCCTACGTTCCGCAGTGATTTTCCTGTTTGTAGACATGCAGCTTTGCTCTCTAAGACTTCCAATCAATTTCTTAGGTGTGCAGAATGATTTGATATTTATCCAGCTGTTCGGAGAAGAGGCAAGCTTAGGGTTGCTCTACTCCTCCTCCATCTTAACCCTTTCCCCTATACATATTTTGTTAGAATTATACCTAAAGATTTATTTTTTGTTGTGCTAATATAAATGATACTGTGTTTTAAATTTCTTTTTAACATTTTATTATTATTTTTGAGAGAGAGAGAGAGAGAGCAGGGGAGGGGCAGAGAGAGAGGAAGACACAGAACCCAAAGCAGTCTCCAGGCTCCGTCCGTCTGAGCTGTCAGCGCAGAGCTCGACAAGGGACTGGGACTCATGAACTGTGAGATCATGATCTGAGCTGAAGTCAGCTACTCTACCGACTGAGCCACCCAGGAGCCCATTAAATTTCAAATCCCAACTGTTCCTATATACTAGCTGGTATAGAGGAAAACAATTGACTTAGGTATTAAACTTGTATCCTGTAATTGTGCTATAATTACTTAGTAATTATAAGAGGATGGTTTTTTGGTCCATTTGGAAATTTCTGTATAAACAATTATATCATCAGTGCACAAAGACAGTTTTATTTCTCCCTTCTCTATCTGTATACCTTTATCTTATTGTCTGCATTAGCTAGGACTTCCAGTATGATGTTGAATATGAGTGATGAAAGAGGATATCATTGTTTTTGTTCTTGATGTTAGGGGGAAAGCATCTAGTTCCTCACAATTAAGTATGATATTAGCTATAGGTTTTTTGTAGATATTCTTCATCAAGTTGAGAAAGTTCCCCTCTATTCTTAGTTTACTGAGCATTTTATCATGAATGAATGATGGATATGTCAGATGCTTTTTCTATATCAACTGATATGATTATATGATATTTCCTCTTTAGGCTGTTGATGTAATGGATTACATTAATTGGTTTTTTGATGTTAAATCTTCATATCTATAATAAATCCCACTTGGTCATGGTGTAAAATACATTGTTGGATTTGATTTGATAATTGTGTTGAAGATTTTTATATCTGTGTTCATGAGAGATATTGGTCGGTAATTTCCATTTATTGTTTTTGTCTGGTTTTCATATTAGGGTAATTTTGGCCTCATGGAATGACTAGGAAGTATTCCTTCTGTTTCTAACTTCTATAAGAGATTGTAGAAAACTGGTATCATTTCTTTCTTAAATGTCTGATAGAATTCACCAGTGAAACCATCCAGGAATGGTGCTTTTTTTTTTAGAAGGTTATAAATTTTTGATTCAATTTCTTTAATATAGAAAGGCCTAATCACAAGACCTACTTCTCCTTGTGTGAGTTTTGGTTAAATGTGTCTGTTAAGGATTTGGCCTATTTCACCTAAGTTATCAGATTTACAGGCATAGAATTGTTAATAATATTCCCCTATAATCCTTTTAATGTCCGTGAGATGAGTAGTGAATACCTCTATTTCATTTCTGACATTAATAATTTGTGTCTTTTTTCTTTCTTTCTTTCTTTCTTTCTTTCTTTCTTTCTTTCTTTCTTTCTTTCTTTCTTTCTTGTAATTTGCATCTTTTCAATTTATATTTCACTAAATAGGTTAGCTTATTTAGAAGTTTATAAATGTTACTGATCTTTTCAAAGAACCAGCCTTTGTTTTCACTGGTTTTCTCTACTAATTTCCTGTTTTCAATTTCATTGATATTTGTTCTAATTATTATTATTTCTTTTCTTCTGCTTATTTGGATCTAATTTCCTCTTCTTCTAGTTTCCTAAGATGGAAGCCTAGATTACTGATTTTAGATCTTTCTTCTTTCCTAATATGTGTATTCAATGTAATAAATTTTCCCCTAATCATTGTGTTTTCTGCATTCAACACTTTTTGACAAGCTGTGTTTTCATTTTAATTTAGTTAAAAATATTTTATTTGTTTTATTTTTATTTAAAAAAAATTTTTTTTCATGTTTATTTATTTTTGAGACAGAGACAGAGCATGAACGGGGGAGGGTCAGAGAGAGACGGAGACACAGAATCTGAAACAGGCTCCAAGTGGTCAGCACAGAACCTGACGCAGGGCTGGAACTCACAGACCGCGAGATCATGACCTGAGCCAAAGTCGGACGCTCAACCGACTGAGCCACCCAGGTGCCCCTATTTGGTTTTTTTTTTAGAGAGAGAGAGTGTGAGCAGGGGAGAGGGGCAGAGGGAGAGAGAATCTTAAGCAGGTTCCCATGCTCAGTGCAGAGCCCAATGCTGGGCCTGATCCCACAACCCTGGGCTCATGACCTAAGCTAAAATGAAGAGTTGGACACTCAACCGACTGAGCTACCCAGGCTCCCCTAGTTCAAAATATTTTAAAACGTCCTTTCATGTTTCTTTTTTGACCCATAAGTCACTTGGAAGTGTGTTGTCCAGTCTACAAATATTTGGGGATTTTCCAGCTATCTTTGTATTATTGCTTTCTGGTTTAATTCCATTGTGGTCTGAGAGAATTATATAGTTTCTATTCTTTTAAAATTGTAAACATGTATTTTATGACCCAGACTGTGGTCCACCAAAATCAGCTTACATCAGTACAGCAAGGAGAGCACTAGAATGATTCTTTTTTTTTCCTAGCCAAAATCCTAAATTGCAAAATCCTTTTCAGTAAGGAAGGAGCTTACTCCTGTCAAACCCAGCAAGAAGGTGTTAAGAAGCTTAAAGTCTCTGGCAGTTAATGCACAATTCAGCCCTAACTCCTGAGAACACAGCCTCTTTACCAGCACCATTTGGGAGAGGTGCTAAAATTGAGATTCAGAGCAAGTTAGGATGGAGGAAACCCAACTCGAATACTTGCCCACCATGTGCAAACAATTCCAACTCCAAATTTAGAGCACACAGAGACAGCTTGGTCTGAAAGAAACCCTGGCCTGTCAGGCAAGACTCCTATAGGAAACTGGGAATCAGCAGGCCACAGTGATCACGCTCTCTCTAGGAACGTAAGACCTCCATGGTGGCAACCTTGAAAGTCTCAATGGGGATAGACTGCTTTGAGTCAATCAAACCTTCCCCTAGAATCCCTGCTCGGCACATCCACCTGGATTCCTGCGTAACAGTTTAGCGAACATATTATAGTTCCTATGTGGGAGGTTAAGGAGGCTGAACTTCAACTTCAGAGACCATGTTGTCCTCTGGGGATCAAAGGGAAAGAGTCCACACATTCATGAAAGAGATGACTCTCCCTTGGTGGAATATTCACAAACATTATTGCTTCGGAACATGAAGGCTTCTGGTAAGGGTTAGGGACTTCTTGTCCTGTCAGGTGTGATTGGTGGAGAACATAGGTCACATGTGGTCTTAAGAAGCTGAGGCCTTCTTTATTACCCAGGCTAATTGTCATCCCTCTCACTCCCAGCAAGAGACTGGATGGTTTGTCTCTGGAACAGGTAAAGCAGACAGTCTTTTACCTTTGAAACTAGGGGATTAAATAAATTGTATATACTGGTTACTGTGATGTCTGTTTTAGATGCCACATATTTAGCAGTTAGATAGGAAACTGAAGAATTTTCTTTGCATTATCTGACAAGTCCAAAAGGAAAAGTATGAAGATACTGGCATAGGTGCTTCCTAAGATACAAGCCAGTGGTATCACCATCGAGTGAGGCTGAGAATTATCAAGTACCATCCATGCACTCAGAGCTTCCAAATAGCTACTTAGTTTCCCTCTCTTACTATAAACATTTAACCAAGGATCAGCCAATTATTGGGAAAAAATCATCTAATGTGATTTTATTTGTCTGAAACAAGTAAGCGAGAGAAGATAACTTGGAGGAAGCAGTGACCATATAGGGAGAAGATAATTTTACTTAAAAAAATTTTTCTTAAAGATTTTGTTTTTAAGTAAGCTCTACACCCAATGTACATCAAGAGTCACATGCTCAACTAAGCTTGCCAGATGCCCTGATAATTTGAAAGTGTCATTAACAGGGTGCCTGGGTGGCTCAGACGGTTAAGCATCTGACCTCAGCTCAGGTTATGATCTCACAATTTGAGTTCCAGCCCAGCGTCAGGCTCTGTGCTGGCAGCTCAGAGCTTAGAGCCTGCTTTGGATTTGGTGTCTCCCTCTCTCTGCCCCTCCCCTACTCATACTCTGTCTCTCCGTCTCTCCAAAGTGAATAAACGTTAAAAAAAAAAAAAAAGAAAAAGAAAAAGAAAAGTCACAGGGGAGCCTGGGTGGCTCGGTCGGTAGGTTGGACGTCTGACTTCGACACAGGTTATGATCTCACTCGGTTTGTGGGCTCGAGCTCCGCGTCGGGCTTTGTGCTGATGGCTTGGAGCCTGGAGCCTCCTTTGAATTCTGTGTCTCCTCCTCTCTCTGCACCTCCCATGATCATGCTCTGTCTCTCTCTGTCTCTCAATAATAAATAAACGTTAAAAAAATTTTTTTAATGTCATTAATGTTCTCAGAGAGAATATGTTACAATCATAAGACAGAAAAGAGTTTTGCAAAACCAAACCAAACAAAAAAGAATTATATGAATTAAAAAATATGATAGATTTAAAAATGTGCCATAACATAAAGGCAAGTAAAGCAAATACTAATAGAGAATAAGATAGAAAAGGTAAGAACATTTGAGGATCAGTAAAGGAGGTTGTATTTCCAGTTGATAAAAGAAGAGAGGAAAAATGGAGACAGAAAAATTGCCAAAATAATCCCTGAAAATTTACTATATTTCAAGGGCATTAGTTTCTTGATGATGTTGTTTGATATTCAAAAGTCTTTATTGTTGGGGCACCTGGCTGGCTCAGTCAGTAAAGCATGTGACTCTTTTTTTTTTTTTTTTTTTTTTTTTAGCATTTATTTATTTTTGAGAGACAGAGAGTGAGCAGGGGAGGGGCAGGGAGACAGACACACACACAGAATCCAAAGCAGGCTCCAGGCTCAGAGCTGTCAGCACAGAGCCCGATAAGGGCTCAAACTCACAAACCATGAGATCATGACCTGAGCCAAAGTCAGATGCTTAACTGACTGAGCCACCCAGGCACCCCACATGTGACTCTTGATCTTAGGGTTGTGAATTTGAGCCCCATTTTGGGTGTAGAGATTATTTTTAAAAAGTGTTTATTTTTGCTGAAGTACAATAGATCTATTTTTTAAAATTTTTGATACTTGTGCTTTTGGTGTTACGTCTGAGAGTCTGTTGCCAAACCAAGGTCATGAAGATTTACCCTTATGTTTTCTTTTAGCAGTTTTATAGTTTTAGCTCTCTTGTTTGGGTCTTTGGTCCATTTTGAGTTAATTTTTGTACATGGTGTGAGCTAAAAGTCCAACTTCATTCTTCATTCTTTTGCAACAATTAAATAACTAATTGTTCTAGCACCATTTGTTAAAAGACTTTTCTTCTCTCATTAAGTAGTCTTGGCACTCTTTTTTTTTTTAATGTTTATTTATTTATTTTGAGAGAGAACGAATGCAGATGCACAAACTGAGGAGTGGCAGAAGGAGAGGGAGAGAGAATCATGACCTGAGCCCAAATCAAGAGTCAGATATTCAACTGACTAAGCCTCCCAGGCACCCTGGCACTCTTGACTATAGATGTATGGATTAATTTTAGACTCTCAATTCTATTCCATTGATACACACACACACACACACACACACACACACACACACACACACACATCTGTCCTTATGCCAGTACCATACTGTTTTGAGTGCTGTAGCTTTGTAGATGATTTTAAAATCAGGAAATGTGAATCCTCCAACTTTATTTTTATTTTTCAATACTGGCTTGGCTAGTTGGGGTCTCTTGAAACCCCGTAAGAATTTTAGAATCAGCATGTCCATTTGTGAAAAAAAAATGCAGTTGAGATTTTGATAAGGATTGCGTTGAAGCTACAGATTACTTCGGTTAGTAATGCCATCTTAACAATGCAGTTGATCCTTCAACTGCATAGGTCCATTTATATTCAGATTAAAAAAAAAACAAAGTACAGTACTGTAAGTGTTTTTTCTTTTCCCTGTGACTTTTTTTTTTTAATTTTTAAAAAATTTTTAAGTAATCTCTACTCTGAACATGAGGCTTGAACTCACAACCCTGACATCAAGAGTCACATGCTCTACCAACTGAGCCAGTCAGGTGCCCCTTATAACTTTATTAATAACATTTTCTTTTGCTTACTCTATTGTAAATATAGCATATAAAAATACATATAACATATAAAATGTGTGTTAATTGACTGTGTATGCTATTAGTCAGGCTTCAGGTTAACAGTATGCTATTAGCAGTTAAGTTTTTAGAGAGTCAAAAATTATACTTGGATTTTCGACTGTGCAGGAGGGTCAGTATCCCTAACCCCAGTGTTGTTCAAGGGTCAACTGTATTAAGTCTTTTAAACCATGAACATGGGATGTCTTTCCATTTAATTAGGGATACTTAAATTTTTCTCAACAATATGTTTAATTTTTAGTGTACAAGTCCTACATCTCCTTGGTTAAATTTTTTTCTAAGTATTTTATTCATTATTATGCTATTGTAAATAGTAGAATTGTTTTCTCAATTTAATTGGATTATTTCTTGTTAGTGTATAGAAATACAAATGATTTTTGTATGTTGACTTTGATACCTACAGCATTGCTGAATTCATTTATTTGCTCTAATTTTTGTGTGAATATGTGTGTGGATTCCTTAGGATTTTCTATATAAAAATCATAAAATCTCCCAGTAGAGATAGTTTTAATTTCTTCCTTTCCAATTTGGATGCACTGTATATATTATATTGTTTTGTTTTGTTTCATCTCATCTTGTGTCGTTTCATTGCATAGGATTCCATTCTATTCTATTTGCCTAAATGCCCTGGCTGGAATTTCTAGTTCAATATTGAATAGAAATGAAGAAAGTGATCATCCTTGTCTTGTTTCTGATTTAAGGGGGAAAAAATGAAAATGAGCTTTGAAAAAGAGACTGAGATACAAAAAGAAAAGCCAACAAAGAAATTGATTTAAAAAAAGAAAATTCTCCAGTTTCTTATCTAACTGCTAAATATGTGGCATCTAAAACAGACATCACAGTAACCAGTACAAATAATTTATTTAATCCCCTAGTTTCAAAGGTATAAGACCTTCTCCTTTACCTGTCCAGAGACAAACCATCCAGTCTCTTCCTGGGAATGAGGGGGATGACAATTAGCATGGGTAATAGAGAAGGTATGTAGACCCAAACTGCTTCTTAAACATTTTTCATCCAATTCTTAATTTAGCCTTCTACTCACTCCACTTCCAAAAAGAGAGGGAGTCTGGAATAAATTGAACCGATTTTTGTTTCTTCTCACTGCTTGAAGAGAATTCATCTTTTTTGACAAATCTTTTCATGTCAGCCACTGCTAAATTATCTGCTTTTCTTCTTCTGAAATGGTGTCGCTACTGTTTCCTTTTCCATGCTATGGTTTTAGTCGGGCTTCAGGAAGGAGTAGATGTAGATTTATGTCTTTTTCAAATTTGAAAAATTAAAGTTTTTTTTCTACTTTTAAGTACGTGTTTCCTCTAAAGCCACTTGTCCTGTTTTATCCTTCTCTTTCCACTGTGGCTATATTCAAAGCCAGGTGATATTTGAGGGTCAGTTAAAATGTATCAATTAAGGACTATGGAGTGGTTATCTCCTGTTTGTATTTTAGATTTGCATTGTATTTTTCTGTTCTTAATTCAATTGTCTACCATGTTTTTTTCTCCTAGAAGTTCTTTTTACATAAACATTTAGTAGCGGCACTCTGCCTTGTTTTTTTTAATGTAGTGTAGTTATGTAGTTACCCTTTTAAAAAATGAAAAGGCAAGAAAAAGAAGAAGAGAAAACATAATTTTTATTTCATTTTAAGGAACTTGTCATAGTGAGAAAGATAGGTTTCTGTATTCAGTGTAGTATTTTAATCCAGTCTCCCGATTCTGAACTATGATTGTCTATGTGTGTGTTTTGGCATTGCCTCCATTATTTTTGGATCAGAAAACAGGGTGTTGCTGAGAGACTTGAATTCCTCTTGGAGTTAGTAGTTCATTATAGTTTTACATTTTCTGGCTCTGAGTAGCCCACATGGTATTTGATATTCCCCAGTGGCTACTTGGCTAATTTTGTGGAATTAGAGTTGCTATCTTTAAGAAAGTATTTCTGACATTAATTTTTAACTAATTTCCAAAAACTTAGAATTTTCTTTAGAGATGTGATTGTCATATCTCTGAGGCTTTTTTATTATAAAAAATTTCAAGCATACTAAAAATAGAATAATATAATGAATCACGGTGTAGCCAATGCACAGCTCCATGAATTACCAATTCAGGGCGAAGCTAATTTTACCTATACCCCCCCCCCAGTCACTTTATTTGGAAGCAAATCCCAGATATATCATTTTGCTATAACTTATTTTTTGACATAGAGTTGCAAGAGCTGCTGCTCTGAAGTTTGGGGTTCAGCGCAGTTTAGTTCACATACCATTATTGAGCACCTAATGTGTGCCAGGCACTGTGCTTGGTGCTAGAAATACAGAGGTCAAAATATAATTCCTGGGGCACCTGTGTGGCTCTGTTAGTTGAATGTCCGACTTCGGCTCAGGTCATGATCTCGCAGTTCCTGAAGTCGAGCTCCACGTCAGGCTCTGTGCTGATAGCTCAGAGCCTGGAGCCTGCTTTGGATTCTGTGTCTCCCTCTCTCTCTGCCCCTCCCCTGCTCATACTCTGTCTGTTTCTCCCTGTCTCTCAAAAAATGAATAAATGTTTTTAAAAAATTAAAAAAATATGTAATTCCTACCTAGGAATTTAGAGTCTAACAGGGGATGCAGATGAGAAAGCAGAAATACAAAGAGTTAAGTATGGAGAGTGAGGTCAGCAGAACGTGCCCCAATTCAGGTTGGAGAGCAGGCAGAGTGGTGGGATAGGGAGTGGTGGGTAGGAGAAGATTCTCAGAAGAACTGATATGCACCAGAGTACATGGAGTATGAATAGGAGTTAGTCAAGTTTTCAGCCAGGGGCATAGAGTAGACACAAATGAAAAAAAAAATGTGAACAACAGTCCAGAATTCTAAACATTGTTTGGGTGTGTGGTATGGTATATATTACCAGAGGACAAAGTAAAAGACTGGGAGAAGCAGAAGAAGATAGAAATGACATGAGGAATCTTTCCCTATCTTATTATACCCTGAAGGCTCCTATCACTTGCCAACCCAGAATCAAGGGTAGGGATTCCCAATATCACTTTAAGTCCTCAGGGAGAAGACACAATGTCTGTGTTACCTGGGGAGTAAACATTTCCCCTAAGTGCCATGCAGAAGAAAGTTGGATGATGACTATGGTCTTCCACACTTGGTCTGACTCAATTTTTTCTCTCATTCCCACTGTATTGCCCCAAGCCTTTTGGGGCTGCTGGGCTTGAGGGGGTTGGCAGATGGAGGCAGAAACATTCCCAGTCACCTCTTGTTGGATGAAGGATCAGCCTCTTTTTCAGATTTATCAGTAATGGAGTCTGGAAAATTTCCATTGAATTGCGTATCTCCCTTGGGTCTTTTCAGAATTATTTTCTCGTTCTCTCTCATGGTTTTACCTCAACACTTGGGTCTCACTTCTCTAGCAGGTACTGCTGCTAACCAGGCTCCCAATGTCTGGATTAATCAATCCTCATTTTAGGACATCTCCATTGGAAACTGAAGTTATGCACAAAGGATTCTGTCCTACAATACAAGGGTTAGTTAGAAACAAGTCTTCAGGCTTTTCCTTCTCTGCACTTAAGCTAATGCCAGGATTTAGGGAGGATGCATTGTAGAACAGGAAAATTGTGCATAAATGCATCAGCAAAAAAGTGAAGACCTGCCTTTAGATGGAACATTTTTCAACTATTGGAAATGAAAAGAACTATAGGTAAGTGCAGTAAGCCTTTTCATAGCTAGATGAACGATTTGACCCCTCCATATCCACCCTTTGCCTTCCAACCCCATGTTATTCTAGAGTACCATACCTTGGAGCATTGAGAGATCGTGGTCCTTCACTTGAAGTGTGCCTGTTTAAGCCTAAGACAGTGATCACATTGTAGAAGGCACTCTTTTTACAAGGAGGGAAAGGTGGGCCCTGATGGCTGACCTGTACATGGCCATACAAAGGGACAAGTGTGATGCAGCCACCCCAGGATCAGAAAGCCCATTTGTTTACAAGGCAGAATAGCATCAGAGGAATTATGCCCAAGAGGAAAACACAAGAGAAGAAGCAGATTATCTAACTGCTGCCTGTTTTCCCAAATGCTTTGCCCATCCTTAGGAACTCCAGGCTATGGTTAGCCTCACACTACAGGGTATGAAAAGGACCAGGGTGGAGCTGACCATTGGGTCATAAAAAGGGAAAGAGAATCCTTACAAGGTGATCCCCACCCTCATGGAAACATCAAGGACATTCAGGGGTAGGTAGGAGGTATTCCTTCCACATTTAAGGTTGCGACTCATCTTCCTCTTACTTAAGGTATAGTTAGGTTCAGTTCAGTGGAAATATTTTCACAGAGAGCCAGAAAGAGTCCCCTTTAAGGTGACCAGTTCTATCTCATTGCACTCCATGCATTATGTCCTGTGCTTTGGCCCAGATGTACTATGTTCACATGCTGCCCTTTTCCATTAAAAAACCTCTTTTCTCTCCTATCAAATCCATAGTCACTTTTTAGTATTTATTTTAGGCATCACCTTTATCGAAAATACTTCCTATCTCTCTAAAGTCTCAGTTTGGATTTTTTCCCATGTACCCCCTTAGACCCTATTCTTACCTGTGACATTCCACCTGTGATACATATTAACTTTTCCATCATTCTCATTAGGCAGTGAGCTACATGAGAGTAGTGACAACATCTCCTTTATTTCTGAATCACCACATATAGCATCTGATACATAATCAATACAGAGCAAGAGTTGAATGATTTTACTGATAGTAAGGCAATTTCTATAGAAGCTGAAGGGACATGAGGCTCTGAATGGAATCCTTAAGGAGAAAGACCATAGAATTGCTTTATCCTAGAGAAAAGGCACAAATATTTTTCTGCTCAGGTAGGACCCACAATTGAGACACTATAAGTAAAGAGGTTCCTGTTTGCTAGGAGCAAGGACTGCTGCGGTGTGCCAGAGAATAGTAGGGCTGAGAATCAAGGCCTTAAGGTCAAGTCTCATGCTTTGCATTGCTAAAGGGGATCAGTATTCTCCTAATAACTGAGGCATTTTAAAAACACTTTCAGAATATCATTGATTTGGTCCTTACAACTGTTGGTGGTCTTCAAAACTAGAAGGACTTGAGTCAGATGGCAAGGACTTAATTTCTGATTTCATGAGTGATTTTCAGGGATTCCTATTTCTGTCTCTGACAAGTCATCTAATAGAGCCCAAGTTTGTGAAAGGCCTTTGGATTAGTATCATGGACTGGAAAAGCATACGAAATTCATCCTAATATTAACCAGAATACTTAGCTTAAAGTTGACACTAAATAAATAGATGTGGAAACCTGACTGGATGATTCAATGTAGTTTAGCCCTATTCTCCCTTTTAAATATGCCATAACTTGCTTTAGATAGGCAAGCACTTTATGACAAGATTTCAGTTAGACCCTTGGGTTGCTGTGGAAATTCTTCACAAAAAGGGTAATTTTATGTAATAGATGTACTAATGACCTAGATTCTTATGACTCATTTCATAGCTGAACAGTTCAAGGACAAATGAGGTGGATGCATTGAACGCCTTCCAAGGCAAATGGCAAGTCAAGCCTAGAGTCTGGTGCCCTAACTTACAGGGCTTTCTATACCACAGTGTTTGTCGACTAATATCTAGAAACTTTTGAATCCTTTGCACTCTCATTTAACTTGCTTCTTTTAGCAGCTTACAATTGAGGAGCGCAGAAGTGGTTAAGTAACTTTTCTGAGGCTACTCGGCTAGTAAATGGAGATAATGGAATTCAAAACCAGGCAGTCTGGCTCAAGTCCTGATCCTGGTAGAATGGGAATCATATTCTTCATGAAATAAGTTTTTGATATTTTTGTCCAACTCATATACTCAATGATATCAGTATTATAATAATGGGGCATCACTATTTAAGATCTGAGAAGGAGACTCCTGGCATTTTCATATCTAAGTTTTTGCCACCCTTTCTGGAAAATCTTCTCCAGCTTTAAAAGTAATTAGATGAGGACCTCAGGTTATTCAGATCTTAACGGTGATTGGAGAAAGTGGGGAAATGTGTGCCATGTCACGATAAAATAAGTTTCAAGATTGTTCCGGAGATGAAGTGTCCTCGCCACGATCATGTTCATGTTGTTGCACAGGTGAGAAAGATAATGGCTCCTGGGGGGAACCAGAGCATTGGTGTTACAGAGTTCATCCTGGCAGGTTTCCCAAATCTCAACAGCACAAAAGCAGAACTGTTTTCTGTCTTCCTTCTCGTCTATCTGCTGACTCTAACAGGCAACTTGTTGATTGTTGGAGTGGTAGGAGCTGACACTCGCCTGCAGACTCCTATGTACTTCTTTCTGGGTAACTTGTCCTGCCTAGAGATCTTGCTCACTTCTGTCATCATTCCCAAGATGCTGAGCAATTTCCTATCAAGGCAACACACTATTTCCTTTGCTGCATGTATTACCCAGTTCTATTTCTACTTCTTTCTTGGGGCCTCGGAGTTCCTGCTGTTGGCTGCCATGTCTGTGGATCGCTACCTGGCCATCTGTCACCCTCTGCACTACCCCTTGCTCATGAATGGCACTGTGTGCTTTTGGGTGGCCTTGGCCTGCTGGATGGGGGGACTTTTCCCTGTGCTTGGCCCCACAGTGGCTGTGGCCTTACTTCCTTTCTGTGAACAGGACGCCATGGTGCAGCACTTCTTCTGTGACAGTGGTCCACTGCTCCGCCTGGCATGCACCGACACCGAGAAGCTGGAGGAAACAGACTTTGTACTGGCCTTTCTTGTCATTGTATCCTCACTGATGATTACTGCTGTGTCCTATGGTCACATAGTTCTGGCTGTCCTGCGCATCCCCTCTGTTTCAGGCCGACAGAGGGCCTTCTCTACCTGTACCTCCCACTTGATGGTGGTGACCCTCTTCTATGGAAGTGCCATTTTTCTTTATGTGCGACCATCACAGAGTGGCTCTGTGGATACTAACTGGGCAGTGACAGTGGTAACAACATTTGTGACACCACTGATGAATCCATTCATCTATGCCTTACGTAATGAGCGAGTCAAGGAAGCTTTGAAGGATATGTTTAGGAAAGTGGTAGCAGGCTTTTGGGGGGAACTTTTGCTTCCTAAGAGTTTCAGTAGGAAGGAGTGAAGTGAAAGTGAAGGGGGATGTAATAACCAGTCATAAGTCCAAGTCTTCTCCGTTGTCATTCTTTTTCCAGTGGTTATCATGGACATCACCAAATGACAAAATTCTGTAATCCCAAAAGAATTCCAAAGTCATCAAGTCTACCCTTCTTCTCCTTCAGGCAAAATTTCTTGATTCTATCTCATACATACCCCCATATTATTGATGTATCATGATCAATACCATCATTACATCATAAGATCCTCCAGCCGGTGAGATCTTAACCTAAGAGTCCATGGTCACCAGGGAGTCTAAGGATGGACTTCAGAAAATTTATAAGCTGCCTTACTATTTAAATTTTATGTGTTTGACTTCATATGCATTTGTCTGGGAAGAGGATCCACAGTTTTAATCTAATTCTTGGGAGATCTGTGTGACCTTTGCCAAAAGTTAAAAACTGATTAAAATTTTCAGTAGTATCTTTTGGTTATTTATGAAAAACAAGAATTTGAAGAAAAATTTCCTTATAATCTTAAAAATAAATAAAAATAAAATAAATAGATTACCTGTATTTTTGTATACACTTTATGGAAAACATTGCATTTACTGTCAGGTGGAAAAGAGGTAAAGCAAACTGAGTAAGGGGCTTATGCACTTCCCCACAGTAATCCCAGTGTCTTTGCAAAAGCAGATCCAAGAGAAAGTTCATGAATATTAGCATTTAATGTGGTTTTCTAATTTGCATTTTATTATAAAGATGATTTAAAGATATCACTCATTTTTTCACTGGATTGTGTTCCTTTCCTTTGTCCACTTTTTATATCCTTATATCTGTTGTGTTCAGTCTTGTTTTGTTTTTAGTAAAATTGGAATTGGGACAAGGACCTTTAATATCAAAGAATTACAAATGTCAACTATTGCTGTACCTGCCAGGAACCAGACTTTGTGGTACGTTTTATGTACTTCACTAGATATTTGAAAGGGAGTGAAGATTCCTATTTGTGGTACCCCTGGAAATCTTGGACAAATATTCACTTATTTCTTCATTCACTTATTTTTTTTCCATTTATTTATTCATTTGCTCCGCAAAGGTCTTTTAGGCATCTGACATATGCTATATATCATATATAGTGATATATGCTCAGAGGAACAAGAAATGGTTCCTCACCTCATGCAGCTTTGATTTTAGAGGGGAAGACTGAGAGACAAATAATAATGCAAAGGAATGGGGATGATAAAGGGGTTTATAAAACAACATTGGAAATTATATGAAAACTGATCTACCCTCTCTAGTATTTTCTTGTTAAAGAAATGTTCAGAGGCTGTCATTCATTAAATAGGGATTAATTCCATGTTAGAGTGTTTGTATACACAGACACCATATATATAGAAACAGCACATCAACCTCAACATTGGCAAGCTGAGCATTAGCATGCAAAGAGATAGCCATAAAGCTTCAGTGGGCTCTGGAAATAGTAATGCTTTCATCTAGTTCTATTAATAATACACACAAACACACACTAAATATTTCAATCCCCAAAGATTTCTGAGTGAAAACGAAAGGGATGGAAGGAATGACCAGTGGTTTGAGAGAGAAAAAGAATTCTTCAGGAGTGATCTAGGAGTGCTGCCCAGAGAGCAGATGAACTATTTATTACCTTAAAATCTACCTAATTTCATGAAGCCTAAAAACCTTCAGCCAATCCCAGACACTGACCAAAGAGAGAAATTCGTATCACAGTTTATGATATTTTTGGAAGGAACCACTCCCATATTTTGGCAATAAAGTGTGTTAAACCATCTATTTTCAAAATTATTTTATTGTAGGAAATGACTTTGGACTCAATTCAATAAAAGTTTATCGAATACCATATTCTGGGAAATAAGTTGGTATGGAGAAGTACAAATACATGATCTCTGCCATCAAGGAACTCACAGACTATATAGGTATAAATATTATAATATATAATAAAATTATATTAATAAATACAAATAAAATAAAAGTAATATATATATATGACTGTGGGTCAAAATATAATAGACCGTTGTAAAATTTAAAAGTGGGTCTGACAAAATGACATTTTACTAACAAAGCATATGAACAAATATTAGGTAATTGAATGTGATTAAGAATGGAAATATCACAATAAAAATTGTACTAGGGAGCAATCTGTGATTTTATTTTTTCAATCTTACTTTACAAGTTCCTGTTCCATAGGAATTTTTTACTCTTAAAAAATTTTTTTTCTAATGTTTAGTTTTGAGCGGGTTGGTGGGGGGGGGGAGGCGGGAGAGAATGAGAGGCAGGGAGAGAGTGAGACACAGAATCTGAAGTAGGCTCCAGGCTCTGAGCTGTCAGCACAGAGCCCCATGCAGGGCTTGAACTCACAAACTACAAGATCATGGAGATCATGAAGATCATGAAGATCATGACCTGAGCCAATGTTAGACACTTAACCAACTGAGCCACCAAGTTGCCCCATGAATTTTTTACTCTTCATCTTAATCTCAACAGCACTTCGCACAACTGATCTTGGACTTGTATTGAATATAGTTTTGTTCTTTGGTTTCCCTGGGACTGCACTTGCCTGGTTTTCTGTCCACATTTCCAGCTACTTTGTTTTATTTTGCAGGTGTATCCACTTCAATAAAGCTATTAAACATTAGCTAAGTTGTAAAGTTATTTCTAGAAATCACAAATTAAGAGGACACTGAAAATAAGAATGTATTTCCAACACCTAGAACAGAGCCTGGTCCATTGAATGTAACCAAGAAAAATTTGCTGAATGAATTAAAGACTCATGAGCAGATGATAGCCACAGCCCTGAGAGAGATGCTGAACTCAAGTATCCAGCAGCTTGAGTGTTAGTACTCATTCCCACACTCAGCCCACTCCAGTGACCATTAGAAACTGAACCTCTCACATGTAGCTAGAGCCCTTAGAGGGTTATTAACAGTAGACTAGAAAAAATTTCCTTTGCAGCAATCAACAAATTTTTCTGCTTCTAGGAAAAAGTCATCCTTGAAAATTCTCAACGGAAGCTCTTTCTTGCTACATAAAATTTGTGTCATCTGGGGTTACCAGAGGGCAGGTGGGTGGGGCGATGGATGAAATAGGTGATGGGGATTAAGGAGTGCACTTGTAATAAGCACTGAGCGATGTACAGAACTGTTGAATCACTATATTGTACACCTGAAACTAATATAACACTGTATGTTAACTACACTAGAGTTAAAACAAAAACTTAATTAAAAAAATAAGGATTATAAAAAAACGTTAAAAATATTTGTGTCATCTGGGACACTGCAAACTAATACATTAATATAACATTATTCCCATTTTCCCAGATGACACAAATATTTTTAATGTTTTTAAAATTTTTAATATTTTAATATTTTTAATGTTCATAGGCAGTATAAATATAAACCTCAAAATGATATGAAGAGACATTTCTCCAAGGAATTTATACAAATAGTCAATAAATACATGAAACTCAGCATTATTAGTCATGAGGGAAATCAAATGAAACCACAATGAGGGACCACTTCCTACCTGCTAAGATGGTTATAATGGAAAAGGCATAATAATAAGTAGTGATGAAGATGTGAAAAATTGGAACACTCATAAATTGGGAATGTAAATTCCCACGTTAGAAAACAATATGGCAGCTCCTCAAAAGTTTAAGCATAGTGTTACATATGACTCATCAATTCCACTTCTAGGTATATGCCCAGGAGAAATGAAAATTTTTGTGTCCACACAAAAACTTGGACATGGCATTCATAGCGGCATTATAATCCCAAAAGTGGAAACAACTCAAGTGCCCATCAACTGATGAATGGATACATAAAACGTGGTATATCCATACAACAGAATATTGCTTCACAAAAAGGAATGAAGTATTGATACATGCTACAACATGGATGAATCTTAAAAACTTAATGCTAAGTGAAAGAAGCCAGTCATAAAAGACTATACATTGTATGATTCCACTCACCTAAAGTATCCAGAATAGACAAATCTGTATAGAGAGAAAGTAGATTAGTAGTTGTCCTGGGCTGCAGGAAAGGGATGGGAGGAAATGAGGAGTGACTTTTAATTGGGTATAATGGGGTTTTTTGGGAGTGACAAAAATGCTGTAAAATTGATTACATTAATCTGAAAATATGCAAATATGTAAAAAACCACATTTGTGTATTTTAAGTGGATAAATTATATCAATAATTCTTATGATGAATCTTATGTTTCATCACTTATAGTGATTCTCCTTTGAATCCTGATACATTTTCTCTGGTAATCAGCCCCCATTTTCCCTGTATCCCCATTATTTTTAAAAATGAAGACAGAAACTGGGTCATACCTGAGTTTGTTTTCTTGCCAATCAGAAGAGTACCTGATAATTTGGAACACAGCAAAATCTCATCACATTGTTTTTTGAAAGCACAGATTACATAAGGGTTAAATATGTATCAAATAGTCATGCTCACTGGTGATTTGCTGTGGACCCTTTTGCATGATTCAAGGGGGACAGGTCATGTTCATAATAGTGGAGAGTACTAAAGGCCCACACCAGCTCCCACAAATCAATATTATTTTTTTTAAGGTAGTTATATTATAAAACACAAGCAATCAGGACTCTAAGAGTAAACAGATAAACAATGAAAAGCAGACTTAGACCGTTAGGAACTTCAGTTAATATAACCATTATTTGGGTTCTGAAACCCGCACTTCTCTCCCACCTAAGATTATCTTACACCTATTTCTGCTTTTTCAGAACTGGCTTTCCTTCTTTTACCTCCTTCCTCAGGCTGTGAGCTATCATCCCCCTTTAATTGGCTCCTTTCTGCCTTTGTTCCAGTGCTGCTGAGTTCTTCCTGTCTTGATTGTCAGCCCAACCAGTATTCCTGCCTTCTACACAGTAATAGGAGCAGTAATAGTGCCACTTTCATGTGTGCTGGTCTTAAAAGTCCTTACAAGTTCTTGATAACCCATGGAGCCTTTAAGGGCAAGGAAAGACAAGGACTCACTAAATAATCACGAACTACCTCTAAGACCTTTGAGCCAAACATGTGAAAGGACTAGGTCTTCCCCTTCACAGCCAAGCTCCTATAAAGAATTCTTTACCTACATGGCCACACTTTCCCCGTCATTCTTCAAGCCACTCAGCTCTGTCATCTTCCCTATACTTTCTGTTTTAAATGCTGATAAAGGCTGTCAACAGCCCCTGAGTAACCAAATCAGCTGTCAGAGCAAGTGACTGTCAGGAGGCTTCCTTCTCTAGTTCTTCTACTCACTGGATTCCATTCTCAACTTTTTAAACACTGATGATCACCAGGGCTGGTTCTTAAATTCTTTCTCTGCGAATGCTCTTCCCTGCACATTTTTAGCCAAAGCAACATTAACCGTCACCGTGTGTATGTGTGTGCGTGTTTAATTGAAGTATAGTTGAAACCCAATATTACGTTAGTTTCAGGTGTACAACACAGTGATTCAATAACTCTATACATTATATTGTGCTCACCACAAACGTAGCTACCACCTGTCACCATATATACAATTACGGTGTTTTTAATTCCTAAAATTCCTTCCTTTAGTTTGAATCTTTCTCTGGAACCCCATGCCTTTATATCCAGATTCCTACTGTGCATCTCCCCAGTAGCAAATACATCAAACACAACAAAGCCCAGGCTAGGTGTATCGCATTTCTGACGGGACAACCAACTGGAAGTCAGGGCATCCTGGAAAATTCTACTCTTTATTTTCCTGTCATCCAATAACCAATCACAAAACTCTTTATTCTTGCCTGGCCACATAACCTAACAACTCCGGAAAGGACAAATATGATGGAGTCAGTCAGAAACTCGAAGATTCCCAGTGTACAAGCAGTTTGGGAAGATAAGTAGGTTTGAAGGCCTATCATTCCAACAGTTCACAGGTTTGGGCCACTTCTACAAGCCGGAATCAACCATACTCTAAGGTTTCAGGTAGACACCTCACACTACAGCCGGCTGGCTTTCCAGGTAAGCAATCAAAGAATACCAACGGGGCTCGTGGATTCTTGCTAGAAATGGCAAGACTACTATCACTAGGTTATATTGAGTCTTGGAAAAAATTCAGTTATGCTCTCTTTGAATAGAACGGATGTCTGAGCCTTTGGAGCCCAAGGGTCCCCAGGCCGCAACTTTGCATTATTGGGAAGATTTCCAGGGCACTTGTGACTGTGCGGCAGACGGTGTCCGCAACCAAGAGCGCAGCCGCGCTCCTAACCGCGCGGCTGCTCCCAGGCGGGTGCTAGATTCCGCACCGCCCAGGGATCACTGCAGGGGACCAGTGTGGCCCCAGGAAGAGGGTTCTGGCCTGGTATTGTGATCCCAGCACACCTCCAGGTACCACTCTCTTCCGTGTGAAATGCTCTAGTGAGAATTGCACGAGTTTTTTCCCGCGAAATGTGCCTCGCTAAACACTGCCGGAGCAAGCTACTCCTGACAAAAGAGCCCGTCAGAGCCAGACTGGGGCACCCCTATCTCACGAAGCCCTTGGCTCACCAGAGCATCTTCATTGTCCTTGCATCGGTCCACAGAAGTGTCCAACTTGCTCGCAAGCTGATCTCGAGACAGGTCCAGGTTGGAACGGACCTCAGCCTAGGTGGACTTAAGCTTGGGTTGTATTAGCTGTATTTGGCTCTAAAAGGACGGGGAAGAGAAGGGAAAAAAACCCAAAAACAACAGGGCTCGTCCGGGATTTGAACCCGGGACCTCTCGCACCCAAAGCGAGAATCATACCACTAGACCAACGAGCCAGCCCTGAAGGTGAGCTTTCCTCTCTTGGAATGATCATTTATCCCCGTTTGTTGCATCACACTACTGGACCGTTTTTGACGCTTCTCGTAAACCCACTGATTTCTTCCAGACCCCAAGAATATCAATGAGCGCATTCGAAGGAATCTGAGCCACAGCGTCCCAGAGATAGGAATGTTCATTATGGAGCTCAGGCTGAGCCGCGAGTCTGTCCGCGGACCCTCCTGAGGTGGGGTCTGGTTGCTTACAGAGTTAGGACCAGAACCATCGCAGGCGCACCGGGGTGTAAGGACACAGTAAAAATACGAACCACCGAGTTCACTAAGAGGCAAAGGTTACCTCCGGAACCAACAGAGGAGCTCGACACTATGCCCCCCCTTGGAGTCAAATCCCAAAACTACTGCTTTAGTCCACTGAGCTTGCTTTTGCTTGTTCCTTTCAGCTTTATTTAATAAACGTTGTGCTTTAGGTCTAGATTTAAGGCACCCTTCAAAGGTGGGCATAAGGTGACCTTGGGAAAGAGTTGTCCTTTCCATACCCTCTTTTTGAGAAGGCTGGACCCTCCTGCTTCTCTATCACCCAGAAGATGGTGGGTGGAAAGGGAAGGGAGGGCGTTGTTCTTGCTCTGCAGTGCTTTCTGCAAAGGAAACGATGTTCTTGGGCTCTAGCTTGTCCGCCCTGGTCACACTGTCTACCCTGTGCTGAGCACATTTCTGGCACACTGGGTAAATAGCTACTGAATCTCCTGAACCAGGCCCCAGACTCCTGGGCGGGCTGAGACCAGAGGAGAGAAAAGGAAAAAAGGAGCGTTCCCTTTACAATCCTTTCATGAGCCTCCACTTTGTATTTGTTCTGGACTTCAGGAGAGCCTGGAGGCCCAGAGAGAAGCTGCCTCGGGGGAGTCCACGTTGTTAGCGAAGAGCGTTAAAGGACCGAGGAGAGGGTTACCCTCTTTTAGCCAGCGTCTGCTTCAGGAAACCTGGAGGAGTCTCAGGTCCAGATCGACTATGGCGGGGTCTGATTCCGATGAAAGGCTTGGGGAGGGGGCGAGGGATGTCTGGATGCCTTGGCGCCTTCACTGTGGCGGTCCCCAAATTCTGAGGGTCCGAAGGGTATGAACTGTGCTTAGAGAAAACCATCTCCATTAAAAAAAAAAAAAAAAAAAAAAAAAAAAAAAAAAAAAAAAGTTTTATGAGTCCAAGCAGATGGGAGACATGAGGTCGCGGACATATCTTGCATCCTCTTCTGTAAGGAGCCCTCACCCTACCCCACTTTACCCCAGGGCTCACTCGAAGCCCAGGTGTTGGCGGAGCTCTGACTTGTTAGGACTGAGGCTGAGGAGCCTGTGCTATGGGCTCTACCGGTGGTCTTCTAGAGACCTACATTCGAGTTTAGGCCTAGTCAGGAACATGTTTCTTAGTCATTCTCTTGTTTGAAGATGCTTCCTTCAAAACGAATTTGTTTTCATTTAGATTTATCTATTAAATTTTGTTTAGATGTAAAAGCCAGTTTGGCTGCAGTTTTTAAAACAAGGGATACAACGGTAAAAATAGAGCTGTAGGGCGGCTCCATAGCTCAGGGGTTAGAGCACTGGTCTTGTAAACCAGGGGTCGCGAGTTCAAATCTCGCTGGAGCCTTAGGCGGGTGCTTGTTTTCCCACAACGTCATTCTCCGTTTTTGTCTACTTCTTGACCCAGTCTTGATGGGGGAAGGGGGGGGGGGGGGGAAGCACTGTGTAATCTTTTTGGTAAAATCAGATCCTGGAGATCTGGGACGGAGGGTTATAGAATCGGAGCTCCTGGGATCCCAAGGAAAAGACAATGTGTGTGTGTACCTTTCGGTAAGTAGGAGAGGAACCAGATTCCTCAAGTTTCTGCTAGAAGACTGGATGGGTTGGCGGAGTCCACACCTCCGTATTTGAGGAAGAGAGCAAATCAGCTCGGGCCCATTGATAGCAGTGACCCCCGGCGGCGTGGAGTCCGGCACACCTCCCAAGTGCACCAGCCGGGCGCCCAGTTTCTCCTGCGCTCCTGGAGAACTGGTTCGTGGGTTAATCGGCCAGCTTAGGCCAGAAACTAGGTAGATAAACCCCAATCGGGCTTCTGCTCTGCTTCCATACTCACTTTCTCCGACTCAGAGTCTGCTTCCTACGCCCCAGGCTACTCCTGGGATTCGATTTATTATAGATTCGACTCTCGGACGACTTGACGAGCTTCAGTCTTAGTCTGAACCTCAAATACAAAGAAGCCAGACTTCTCACTAGCTGGTACTATATCCACAAAAATCTACAGTAACGCGCAGAAATCGCGCCCTTCGATAGCTCAGTTGGTAGAGCGGAGGACTGTAGAGGAACAGCGTCTGCTGTTATCCTTAGGTCGCTGGTTCGACTCCGGCTCGAAGGAGGTGCTTGCTGTTTTGATGTAATCCTGTACTCAAACTTCCTGAAACTTTTGCCCTCCGGTTTCTTTTGATTCTATTTTCAGGCAACAAGAGAAGAGCTTTCCACCTGCCAAGAAACCTAATTTCACTTATCTTTATGATCATGGAGTAGATGTGGTTCACTCAGGAAATGTGAACTAATGGCTTTCATATTAGATTTGAATCTGTTACCTTCTAATCTTTAGAACCAGTTTACATTGATTAAATATTGGGGTAACTGCGCTCCACCTCACCAGATACCTATATTTTTTCATAAGCGCAAATAATGTATACTAGGCAAATCAGGGCTTAAGGAGAAATATATTAGAAAGTCTGCCTTTGGAAAAGGTAAATACACAATAGAGAGTGAGCAATGCAAAAGACTAAATATGCACATGGAGATGTTCTTTCATTAATAAGAAAGAAATACTAATTTAAACAAGAGGATATTGTTTCATCACCAAATCAGAAAATGTTGACTAATATATAATACTGACCAAGATGCAGTGAGGACTTTCTTGTAGAATGGTACTACTTTCTGGAGGACATTGGGTGTTATAAATCAGGAACCTTGGGGTGTCTTGGGGTGATTTCAAGCCCCATGTTGGATGTAGAGATTACTTACAAAAATTTTTTTTAAATCTTTAAAAAAAGTAAATCAGGAACCTTAAAAAGATAATGTTTGATCAAGTATTCTATTCTACTCTTAGAAATTTATCATTCATACATGAAAAAAGGATATATGGCAAAATAGTTATTTGTGGGTGATTTGTATCTTTATATTTTTATGTATTTTTTCAAAAATATATCACGTGTATACATTACATTAATAAAAAACAGTGTTTTAATCTTAGAAAATGAAGTTTAAACATACTCTGTGTCACTGTGGAAGACATTTTAGCATTTTCTTATAAAACTAGACATACTGTTATCATACAATCCAGGAATCATGTTCCTAGGTAACTACTACCCCCAATGGTAGAAAGCTATGTCCACACAGAAACTTGCCCATTTATGTTTATAGCAGCTTTATGCCAAAACTTGGAAGTAATAAAGATGTCCTCTGACAGGTGATCAGGTAAATAAACTACGGTACATTGATACAAATGGAATATTCAGCACTAAGAAGAAATGGGACATTAAGCCATGAAATGATATGGAGAAACTTTAAATGCACATTCACTAAGTGAGAGAAGCCAACCTGAAAAGGCTTCATACTGCATGATTCCAAGTATATGACATTCTGGAAAATGCAAAATTATGGAGACAGTAAAAGTGGCTGCCAATGGTTGAAAGAAGGGAGGGGTGCATTGGCAGAACACAATTTTTAGGGCAGTGAAACTATTGTGTATGATACTACAGTGTACTGGCGGATATATGTCATTACACATTTGTCAAAACTCATGGAGTGCATAATACAAAGAGCAAATCCTAGTGTAAACTTATGTGGAAATGTTGGGGTTCAGAGCCTATGTCCAAGAGACAATTCTTGAGATGTCTTCAGTGCAAAAAGGTGGTTTTATTAAAGCACAGGGACAGGACCCATGGGCAGAAAGAGCTGCACTGGGGTTGTGATGGGTGACTGATTATATACCTTCAGATTGGGAGAGTTTAGGGATAGCCTAAGTCTCTAAGGTATTTTGGAAACAAGGTTTTCAGGATCCTGAGGGGGCTGCCTGTTGTTGGGAAAAGATCATTTATTACTGTTTAGTAAAAACTCAGTCATGATACCCTTCAGATGTATATCAGGAGGCCATAAGCTTGGAGTATGATTGCCAACATATATCTTGCGGGGGGGGGCGGTGGGTAAGATACAAAGGAAGCTTCCAAAGGGATTTTTATATGTTAAAGTAGACATACAGGATCCTGAGGGGTTGGGAAAATGTTAAGCTAAGATTGCCTTTTGCCCTTAGCAAAGTGTCATCATTGAGGCAGCTGAGCCTCAGAGGAAGGTCACTCTGCCTGTTTCAAGGCTTTGTCAGTGGGCTGTAGGCAGTAAAGGAATTTAATTTTTCATTTGTCTTTGTTTCCCACATCATAAACCATGGACTTTAATTGATAATGATGTGTAATTGTTAGTTCATTCACTGTAACAAATCTCACTAGTGCAGAATGTTGACGGTAAGGAGGCTGTGGGGTGGGCAGAGAGGAGAGAAGGTACATAGAAACTCTGTATTTTCTTACTCAATTTTGCTATAAACCTAAAACTGCTAGTCATAGTTCAGACTGCTATAACAAAAGTACCATAGACTGGGTGGCTTAAACCAAAGATGTATCGCTCACAGTTCTGGAGACTGGGAAGTCCCAGATCCAGGGGCCAACACATGGTGTGTGACAAATCCCTGCTTTTTGGCTTGTGGACAACTGCCTTGCCTCTGTAGCCTTGCATGGGTAAGAGAGAAATCTCTCAATTTCTGAGAAAAATATGGCCTCTTTTGTGAAAACCTCAGGTGGCAAAGATATTTCTTGGTGAGACGTAGGTGAAAAGGAAGTGAACATCAAAAAGGAGTCATCAAAGTGACATGAAGGTGGCCTAGGAAACATGGAAGAGGATTTGAATGGGGAGACGGAAAGTAATAAAAAAAAAAAAAAAAGAAGAAGACACAATAAAAATGTAGCATGAAAAGCCCCAAGACCTTGATTCTTGCAGAGTCCTAGTTCCCTCCTCCATTTATTTCATTCATTCTTCATGACAGTGCTGGGAAATTGCAGGGGATTTCCTTCTTGAGGGGAGCAGCCTGCCCAAATCCAGGAATACTACTGTTAGGAAGTAGGGACTGTCATGGCTGAAAAGTGCAGTGGGACAGCCCTTCTGAGAAGACACCACTAAGTAGTCCCTGAGCGTATCTTCTCTTTCCCACACTGAATCAGGTGCTGCACAGTTCTTGCAGTTGAGTGGTTTAGTCTCCAAATCTAAGTAGTCTCCAAGATAAGTAGATTCATTTGGAAGGACAGGGGAGCGGCTAAGTCAACACCATTCACAGCACACACTCCCTGGGCCGGATGCAAGGAGTCAGCCAAGAATCAGCTTGGAAGTGTTTTGGAATCAGAAACCCACCTGCAAATGAAATTCAGAATAACTGTTTACCTATCCAACCCCACACCCATGAAGCAATCAGGCCTGAGTGAAAGCTTGAAGCCTGGTAAGTATTGGTTTTCTCATTCATTCATCATACTCAATTACAAAAGTAATGTCATTAAAATCCAAATCGGATCTGTGCAGGTTATTTTTGGAGTATAGACCTGCAGCTCTTAAACCAGTGTCAGCAGCAGGCTGATTGGGGCAACCACACAATTTCTGGGAAGTGTTCCTGACCCGATGATGCCTAAACTGGGTCAAAAGAATGAATCAGTGCGAATGTGGATTTTACAAGAGTGAGACCAAAAAAGTTGCCGAGGGAACACAAAAGCAGTGCAAAAGCCGTGACAAGGAGTAAGTCAGGTGCAAATACAACCTGGAAGGGAATGGCAGAAGAGCTCGAAGTGGGAGATTATCGTGTAGTAAACCGAGGTGGTTTGATTGCAAACATAGAAATCAGTGTCCGGTGGATGGAGTACGGAAGAACGGAGAAGAGGAATTCCTATGAGTTATGTGAGTTATTGTTACGTAACCCTTCTTTCAGGGCCGAATAGCTCGGCGTTTGTAGCTAGATTAAAACACACCGATGGCAGTGGTGGGATTCGAACCCACGCCTCCGAAGAGACTGGAGCCTAAATCCAGCGCCTTAGACCGCTCGGCCACACTACCGCATGGTATGAGGGGCTTTTTTTTAACCTTTAAGTTATGTACCTATCCAGCATATGAGCTCAAAATTTGGAGTTTTCTTCGCGGTTAGTGGACTTCCCCGCAGGGTTTTCATTCAACCCTACGGATCTGAACAAGAGAGGAGTCATCGTGTTCTCTCTCACACGCCTGTGAAGTGAAACATAAAGTAGTCAACGATCATGACAGTGAATGTCCTTAGAAGATTTTTACCTTTTCTGTAACCTAGGCAATAAGACGCAGGAAAAAAAAAAATCCCGCCGGCGACTTATTGCCGTGATTAGAGAAGATTGAATAAGGGCCTACTTGCCGTTGCGTCGTTGGTCTGTGGCTGTGAGCCTGAGTGCAAATGGAGTCTGAGTTCAGCTCCAGAAGGAAGCGCCCTTTCATTCACAGATCTCGCCAGCCTAACACAGAATTCCAGGGAACTCCTTGGTCGCCTCCTCCTGCAGATTCAGTCAGAATGGAGAGATTGGGTCGAGTTGCGGTCTTCTGGGTCAGTAACTACCGCACTGCTGTAGTATCGGAACTATTTCCCTTACGGAGGGACCAAAATGACCCCCCGCCCCCACCCCACCAAGGGAGGTTGTGTTCCAGGAGCGTCCCCAGCCCAGGAAGGGGTGGGTTCGGGGCTTCCCTTGGGTGCAAGCGCCCCTAGCTCGTTCCATTTCTTTTAAAAGGAGCAGAGAGAAATCTAGATAAAAGTTTCATGAGTGATACCTGCGGTCTGCTGACCCAAAGTGGGATCTTGAACCTGTACATGAACTCCACCCGGCTCAAGGCCCTGGATTCTGCCTTAGCTCTATTCTTTGCGGTTTCTGATTGGCCATTTGTGGGTCTTCAGAACCAGAAATTCTCCCAGGAATCTGTTTCCGAACTTCAAGGGCCCTTCCCCACCCACCTCCTCTTGCCTTTCCTTGCCTGAGGGTTTTCCGAGACTTGGTGGCCTGAGGGTCGGGGGCTGGGGGTGCGCCGAGAGAAGCAAAATTGTTCTTCACTGGATCTTCACGGGGCGAGTGTCCCGCTAGCTCCCGCCCTCGCTGCCACGGGTGGGGGACGATGAACAGAAAAGTTCTAGAAAAGTTGCTTGGAAATAGGGTGTCGAGAGCATTTGATGGATGTAGACCCAGGCGGGGAAATGGGGGTAGAAGGCTGGGGTCCGCGAAGGAAGAGTCCTGGACGGTCCAAGGTCAGAGGCGGGGTCTTCTTAGACGCCTCATCAGCAGCACCCCGTTCCAGCCAGGCCCGGCTGTCTGGTGGGTTATCTCCCCTCCACCCCGCCACCTCCACCCTACCCCAACCGGGTCCCTCCTTGCACACAAGAAATTAAGTGCCTCCTGGTTGCGTCTTTTGCCTCCTGCTTTCCTCTCTCTAGTTCGAGTTCATGGGCAATCTGAGCTCCCTGAGCAGAACTGGGTGTCCCCCAGTAGGCTCCAACCAAGTTCTCTTTCTCTCCAGAAGCTCCCAGAGTTAAGAGTGAGGTGCAGTGGTCAGCTTGGAGGTGGTCAGCATGGGAGGCCAGTGATCCACCCGTCTAGAGGACTGGTCAAGGGTGTGGCTTCTGCTCCCTACTGGCTAGAGGCAGAAGGATTCCAATACCCCTCCCTGGCCCTTTTGGCTGAAGTGTAGGACTTCTAAGAAATTTCACTTTGTGTTTCAGAATCCTCAGAAAAAAGCGAGTGTGAACTGATTGCCTTCAGCAGTGCACAAAAGTCTTTGCCACTTTGGAAAGAATGATGTGGGAAGATTGTTGTTAATCTCAAATTGTGGAGAACATAGAAGTCATGTATAGCCACCTCTGAGTGTAAGATAAGGAAGCATCAGTTTGAAAGAAAGAAAAGACCTTGGGGCTTTTCATTACTTGAAAAAAGTGGGGAGGGAGAGAACAAATATTTAAAATATAGTTTAAGGGGCACCTGGCTGGTTCAGTGGGTTGAGAATGTGACCATTGATCTCAGTGACTTTAAGTCCCACGTTGGGCATGAAGCCTACTTAAAATAAAAATATTTAAATGTTAAAATAAAAATTTTAAATATTAATAAATTATTGCTAAAATATTTTTGAAATATTAAAAATATTTAAACTATTATGCCTCCTGCTGGGCCAGATAAGAAACTTGGAGTCTATGGGTAGCTCTTGGGAAGGTCTTTTTTTTTTTCTTTTGGTGATTTGGATGCTTTTTATTTCTTTGTGTTGCCTGATTGCTGCACCTAAGACTTCCAATACTATGTTGAATTAACCGTGGTGGGAGTGGACATTCCTGTAGTGTTCCTGACCTTAGGAGGAAAGCTCTTAGTTTTTCCCCATTGAGGATGATATTAACATTGGGTCTTTCATATATGGCTTTTATGATCTCGAGGTATGATCCTTCTATCCCTACTTTCTTGAAGGTTTTTATCAAGAAAGGATGCTGTATTTTGTCAAATGCTTTCTCTGCATCTATTGAGAGGATCATGTGATTCTTTTCCTTTATTTTATTGATGTAATGAATCACATTGTTTCGTGGATATGGAACCAGCCCTACATCCCAGGTATAAATCCCACTTGTTCATGAGTGAATAATTATTTTAATGTATTGTTGGATCCAGTTGGCTAATATCTTGTTGAGGATCTTTGCATCCATGTTCATCAGGGAAATTGGTCTATAGTTCTCCTTTTCAGTGGGGTCTTTGTCTAGTTTTGGAATCAAGGTAATGCTTCGTAGAAAGAGTTTGGAAGTTTTCCTTCCATTTCTATTTTTTGGAACAGCTTCAAGAGAATAGGTGTTAACTCTTCTTTCAATGTTTGGTAGAATTCCCCTGGAAAGCCATCTGGCCCTGGACTCTTGTTTTTTGGGAGATTTTGGATTACTAATTCGATTTCTTTGCTGGTTATGGGTCTGTTCAAATTTTCCATTTCTTCCTGTTTCAGTTTTGGTAGTTTTAGGAATTTGTTCATTTCTTCCAGATTGCCCATTTTATTGGCATGTAATTGCTCATAATATTCTCTTATTACTGTTTGTATTGCTGCTGTGTTTGTTGTGATCTCTCCTCTTTCATTCTTGATTTTATTTGGGTCCTTTCTTTTTTCTTTTTTATCAAACTGGCCAGTGGTTTATCAATTTTGTTGATTCTTTCAAAGAACCAGCTTCTGGTTTCATTGATCTGTTCTACTGTTTTTATTTTGTTTTGTTTTGTTTTGGTTTAGATAGCATTAATTTCTGCTCTAATCTTTATTATTTCCTGTCTTCTGCTGGTTTGGGGTTTTATTTGCTGTTCTTTTTCCGGCTCTTTAAGGTGCAGGGTTAGGTTATGCATCTGACCTTCCTTCTTTAGGAAGGCCTGGATTGCTATATGCTTTATTCATATGACCACCTTTGGTGCATCCCAGAGGTTTGGGGCTGTGGTGTTATCATTTTCATTGACCTCTATGTAATTTTTAATTTCCTCTTTAACTTCTTGGTTAGCCCATTCATTCTTTAGTAGGATGGTCTTTAGTCTCCAAGTATTTGTTACCTTTCCAAATTTTTTCTTGTGGTTCATTTCAAGTTTCATAGTGTTGTGGTCTGAAAATATGCACGTATGATCTTTTGTACTTGTTGAGGGCTGATATGTGTTCCAGTGTGTGATGTGATCTGTTCTGGAGAACATTCCATGTGCACTGGAGAAGAATGTATATTCCACTGCTTTAGGATGAAATGTTCTGAATATATCTGCTAAGTCCATCTGGTCCAATGTGTCATTCAAAGCCACTGTTTCCTTGTTGATTTTCTGTTTAGATGATCTATCTATTGTTGTCAGTGGGGTGTTGAAGTCCCCTACTATTATGATATTATTATCAATGAGTTTCTTTATGCTTGTGATTAATTGATTTATATATTTGGGTGCTTTCACATTTGGAGCATAAATTTTTACGGTGATAATGCTCTTTTTCATCTCTTGTTACAGTCTTTATTTTAAAGTCTAGATTGTCTGATATAAGGATGGCTACTCCAGCTTTCTTTTGTTGACCATCAATCTGAAGGTGTCTTTAGGTCTAAAGTGGGTCTCTTGTAAACAGCATATAAATGGATCTTGTTTTCTTATCCATTCTGTTACCCAATGTCTTCTGATTCAAGCATTTAGTCCATTGATGTTTAGAGTGAGTACTGAAAGTTATGAATTTATTGCCATTATGTTTCTCGTAGAGTTGGAGTTTCTCATGGTTTTCTCTGGTCTTTTCTAGTCTGTTGATTTTGGTCTTTTGTTTTTTTTCTGTCTTTTCTCCCCTCACAGAGTCCCCCTTAAAATTTCTTGCAGGGCTGGTTTAGTGGTCACAAACTCCTTTAATTTTTGTATGTCTGGGAAACTTTTTATCTCTCCTTCTATTTTGAATGACAGCCTTGCTGGATAAAGAATTATTGGCTGCATATTTTTCTGATTCAGCACATTGAATATATCCTGCCACTCCTTTCTGGCCTGCCAAGTTTCTGTGGATACGTCTGCTGAACCTTATCTGTCTTCCCTTGTATGTTAGGGACTTTTTTTTCCCTTGCTGCTTTCATGATTCTCTCCTTGCTTGAGTATTTTGTGAATTTGACTATGATATGCCTTGTTGATGGTCGGTTTTTGTTGAATCTAATGGGAGTCCTCTGTGCTTCCTGGATTTTGATGTCTGTGTCTTTCCCCAGGTTAGGAAAGTTTTCCACTATGATTTGCTCACATAACCCTTTTATCCCTTTTTTTCTCTCTTCATCTTCTGGGACTCCTATGATTCTGACGTTCCTTTTTAATGAGTTGCTGATTTCTCTGATTCTTAAATTGGGCTCTTTTGCCTTAGTCTACCTCTTTTTTTTTCTGCTTCATTATTCTCCATAAATTTGTCCTCTATATCGCTGATTCTCTATTCTGCCTCATCTATCCTTGCCACTGCAGCATCCATTAGAGATTGCAGCTCAGTTATAACATTTTTTATTTCATCCCAACTAGCTTTTACTTCTTTTATCTCCACACAAAGGGATTCTAAACTATTTTCAACCCCAGCTAGTATTATTATTATCATGAGTCTGAATTCCGGTTAAGACATCTTGCTTGTATCTGTGTTGATTAAGTCCCTGGCTGTTGTTTCTTCCTGCTTTTTCTTTTGAGGTGAATTTCTTCGTTTCATCATTTTGAAGAAGAAAAGGAATTAATAAGGTAAAAAAATTAAAATTAAAAAATTAAAAACAACACACACACACACACACGCACAAATCAAATAAATGATGCTAGATCCTAGGTGTGTTTTGGTCTAGGTGTTGAAAGGAGGTTGATAGATTAGAGAAAAAAGGGAAAAAGAAAAAAAAAAGGAAAACGTTTGAAACTGTGAAAAAAAATGATTACAATGAAATAGAATAAAATGAAATGATGGAAGTAAAATAGAATTTGAAAAATTTACAAAAAAGTAAAAAATATACTAGAAAAAATTTTTAAATATTTTAATAAAAATTGAAAATAAAAATAAATTTTTTCTCTTTCTATATTCAAGGAAAAGAATAGAAACGAAAAAGAAAAAAAAAGAAAATTGAATACATGGACCAGTGAACAGACTGAAATACGATTGAAATTACATTGTTTACTCCTAGAAGTTAAACTATGAAGCACTTTAGAGTCTGTAAACTAAGCAGGCGGAGAGACTTGTGGGTGTTCCTGAAGAGCGAGGTTGGCCCAGTGGGTGGGGTTAGTGTAACGGCTCAGTTCTCCACTAGATGGCGCTGCTTAGCTTACTGGGGCAGATTGTTGCAGTGCTTGTAGGCGCGTATGCGCGTGCGCGGGAGCGGTCAAAATGGCGTCACCCAACTGCCCCGTCTCTAGTATTTGAACTCCGTTCTCCCCGACCAGCAATCGCACACCTATCCTTTGTCTCTGGCTTTTGTCCACTCCCCGTGTTTACACTGTCCGTGACCAAGCCATCAGGTTGCCAGGCGGCACCTCCCTCGTGAGTTTTATTCCAGATGCGGCTGTGTTTCCTGGCCCCTCACTTCTGAGAGACTGCGGTTTTGACCCTTTCTGCCCCTCTGTAGGAGGGTGTCAACGAGCAATGGCCAGTGCCGGCTGCACCCAGGAACATTTATGGGACTGTGCTGCTGCTGATGCCCAGAGACTGAGGCTGGGTGCCAGCCCTCCCCAGAAAAAGTTCACGCAGTTGTGTAGCAGCAGTGTTTCAGGAATTGTGGAAAATCACAACATGCATCTGGCACCAGGCTTCACCCTTAAGGAACTTGTTCCAGCACCAGCGAATGCCGTTGTTCTTTGCGGTCAGCTGAGACCTCTGGAATCGCAGCGGTGGCCACACAGACTCTACCAAATGTCCTCCCAGCAGGGGAACCACTTCTCCCCGTGTGGCCCGAGAACTTCTCGGACCCCACTCTGCTCCTGGGAATTTGCCCTTCCCACCAGAGCACCACCAGGTATTGAGCTGAGGAGTTTCAGACTCTGCACTCCCCCTGTTTACAGTCTTAATGAAATTTAAACCCTCTCCTTTCTCCTTTCTCCTTTTTTTGTTCAGTCCCTGTGGCTGTTTCCACTTTTCCACTTTCTCTCCAGCTGCTTTTGGGGGGGGGGGTGCTTTTCCCGTTCTCTCCCCACGCCCCCCCCCCCGCCGTCTCTGTTCTCACTCTGCAAGCATAAACAGCTCCCCGCCCTCTGCAGCTTCTCTCTCCCCCAGTTCACCTCGCTGTGCTGCGTACCTGTTGAGTTCTGTGGTAAATGTTGTGCAGATTGTTGTGTTAATCCTCAAATCTGTTTTCTAGGTGTGCAGGATGGTTTAGTGTTGATCTGGCTGTATTTCATGAATGTGAGACACAAAAAAAACTTCCATTCTGTTCCACCATCTTGGCTCCTCCCTTGGGAAGGTCTTTTGATGAGCTCTTACAGATGCGATTATACAGGCACACTTGTGTATGTGTATGTTAGGGCTAATTTGGTAAACACACACATTTAAATAAACCAGAGTTTGTGTAACTATGTTTTAACTTAAAACACCACCACCACCAACATGTCATAAGGTGCAAGTGTTCTGGGCCCTTCTTGATCAGGCAATAAAAAGAACCAGTCAACAGGAAAGAACCTGGTTTACAGCAGAGCTCCCCCTTGATCCTGGCATGTTGCATTTTCAGCATCCAAACAGACAGACTTGAAATCAGGAGAGAAAGTATTACCCTCTCTCGTACCTGGCTGAAATTCCTTTACTGACCAGTGTGCATGGCTTCCCCTATTGAATCACTGGATAGTGCTTGAGTACTCCTTGCTTACTTTGAACTCACTGGATCCTTCAGTGGAGGGAGGAGCCTTGGTCTACTTCCCTCAAGAAGTGGTTGCTATGTTGGGTTGCACAGTAAAAGAAAGAAATGCCCAGAGACTCACAAGCCAGGTATCTCAGATTTCCTTTGTCACACATTTAATTGTCCAGTATCTGAAGCAAATACATAATGGCCCCTTTGGAAAGAAGCCTGATACAGATAAATGTGATGGATTTATCTGACACATGGTTATTCCTTCCCTCTTCAACACAGAATGCTAGTATTCTAAGCTCTAGCATTCTGCAATAATGCCGGAGAGTTTAACCCTGAATTTCCTGCTATCTTTACCTTGTTAATAGTCCAGATGATGAAAATTTATTTACAAGCAGTAAATTCAAGACCTTGATACTCAAACTGTGGTCCAGGCACCAGCAGGATCAGCATGTCCTGGTAAGTTATTAGAAATGCAGGGTCTTAGATCTATTGAACTGGAATCTTAATAAGCTCCCCAAAGGTTAGAGAATTTTGACAGGTACTCTCTGTTCCAATCTATGTATCAAATGCCCCCATGGTCAATTTAGGGCATTTGAAAGTTCCCACCAGAATCCTTGTAGATCAGCAGGAGACTCGCGTTACATTGCAATGTAAGATTCTGTCTCTAGCTCCAGTACAGAGCCAGCCAAGTAGTGGCCTGTACTGTAAAAATAGTGCTCAAAATTAAATACTAGTGAATGATATGTTCCTTTGGATGAATGTAATAGATAGTCTTTTGAGTATTTATTGAGCCCCTACTTAAATATTTAGTTCTTTTATGGTCTCACATGTTAATTACATTGTTCATCATAGTTCTTTTTTTTTTTTTTTTTTTTTTTTTTTTTTTTGAGACAGAGACAGAGCATGAGCAGGGGAGGGGCAGAGAGAGGGGAAGACACAGAATCTGAAGTAGGCTCCAGGCTCTGAGCTGTCAACACAGATCCTGACATGGGGCTCGAACTCACAAAGTGTGAGATCATGACCTGAGCTGAAGTCAGACATTAACCGACTGAGCCACCCAGGCGCCCCTACATTGTTCATCATAGTAATGCAAAGCACTGTGATGTACTTATTCTTGCAAGTTTTCTAAAATAAATGTTCAAAGGAAAAGGAGAGAAGGGTAATCACTTTTCTCAGTTTTGACAGGGAGAATCAAACCTCTTCTTTTTAACTTGTATTTTTCCCTTACAATGTTCATCAGCTCAGGAAACCATCCTACTATCTTTAAGTCAGACTTCTAGGAACTCAGACCACTATCTCTAGTAACAAGCCAGGGAGCCAAGCAATAATTCTGTAATAATCAGCCCCGAATGGCCAAGACTTGATTAGCAACTGACAGCTTTCCTGATATTTGTCCCTGCTTCCAATTTAGGACCAACCAGAGAAAGCCAAATATGCACCCCTAACCAATCACATAGGATGCTTTGCTTCTAGGTAGACTGTCTATAGCTTCCCCATGCCAATGGCCTCCAATCAAGGCACACCTGAAGCCTTCCACTATAAAGCTTTCCCACTTTTCTGTCTGCCTTTGAGTCTCTGACAAAACTCAAATGATGATGGCTGACTTCCTTGCTACAGCAAACTCTGAATAAATAGCCGTTGCTGTTGTCATTTACTTGGTCTTCCTTTATTTCCACACTAGAATTAAAACTTTGCACAATAAAAAGTTGAGGGGAAATGGATGAAATACAGACAAATATGCAAAAAAGTAATTAAAAATAATCCTAAGAGGGGCGCCTGGGTGGCTTGGTCGGTTAAGCATCCGACTTCGGCTCAGGTCATGATCTCATGGTCCCTGAGTTCAAGCCCCGCGTCGGGCTCTGTGCTGACAGCTCAGAGCCTGGAGCCTGTTTCAGATTCTGTGTCTCCCTCTCTCTCTCTGCCCCTCCCCTGTTCATGCTCTGTCTCTCTCTGTCTCAAAAAATAAATAAATGTTAAAAAAAAATAAAAAAAAAATCCTAAGATCCCTACCAGGGGTCAAGTTGTTCTAGAGAACTTCTAATTGGCCAGAACACTCTGGAACAGGCCTTTTTAATGTTGCTCTCTGGACCGGACTAGTGGAGCAGGCTCTTGGAACCTCCTGAGTCAGGCCAACCCAAGTGAGCTGAGGGCAGTGAGTGGCTGGAAGAATGAGAGAGATTGATGTAAGGTCCTGGGACAAACTTCAAGGGTAAGAAATAGACTGAATGTAGATAGGGTCTCTTGGGCAAAGGTTTACTTATCCTGTGAAGAGAGGGAGGACCCTGAACCCAAAGACAGCCTCTGCGAAGGGGAACAAAAACCATCAGGCCATGGTTGTTGTCCTAGCTTCTCTTTTTGGAGGCTCCTTTGAGCATTTTAAATTCCTTTCAGATGTGTAACAAGCAGTCTATAGTTATAGGGAAGAGTTCAGTCCATACAGAGAATAGAAAAGAATAGAAGCTTGCTCAGTTGTGACAGGGTGAGCATGAGGGAACAGATTTCAGGAAAAGGTTAAGAGGAGCCAAGAATGCAATGGGAGAAAAAGAGAGGAGAAACAGCAAGCAGGGAGGGGATGAGAAAGCTGTTGGGGAGCTGGTTTTGACTGTTTAGCAATTTTGCCTAAGGCCCGTGTCTCTGAATAAAATAATAATAAAGATGGTAATAACCATGATGATAGTAATGAACTCTCATTTCCAAAACAAGGATACAGCAACTTTGCAAGGTTAACTAACTGACCCAGGTGTTTTCTAACCACTATGCTACATACTCAAGTCCAAAGGGATGACCATGCTGATTACCTTGGAAGTTTCTAGCATAAAATGCCTTGTGTAGGCAAATGGGATTCAGTGACCGATTCTTGATTCTCTAAAGCAGAGCAGTCAGTTCAAAGCCTTGTAGTTGTCTTACAGACAAGGAGGATATTGTCTGGAGAAAGACTGAGGTTTGCACACCAAGGGAACATTGGGAGGAACGGCTATTGTCAAGCCACAGAAGATCCTATTACCCTCTTGGCCCTGAACAGTTGGATATGTTCCTCTCGTCTTAGGACAACCTTGTGAGGCCTCTCCGTGACTCATCCCTGAACCAAGAATATCTGCCATAAATGCCTGATTCTGCCTGTATGGAGATTTCTCTTCCTTCAAGATTTGTAAGGTTAGTGGCACCGTGTTTTACACTGATACAATGAAAAATAGTTGTTGCCAGGTGAACTATGTGTGGTTTCTTTCCTGATTGGATGGGGGCCCCCAAATGTGGGGCAAGGTCAGGTGGAAGCAGGTAGCCTGAGGGGTGAAAGAACACCTGAGGCAAAACAAAGGTTGTAGACATTTATTGAATACACCTCAAGGGAGAAGCAGGAGGAAGAGCAGGGGAGATATTGCTTGCAAGAGGTGGGGGGTGGGGAGGAATGTATCTAAACCGGGAAGGGGAGCATGTATGGACTTTCCCTTTTTGGCAACTGTGCCTATGTGTAAGTAGCCCATTGGTCAGTTAGGGCCTATGGATATTTTGAAGTGGGTCATCTTATGGGCCTGTCTGCATTCAGCCAGAGGGTTACTGCAGGCCCTTTTGCCTTGATCAAGTTTCCATTGCTCAAGCCTGAGCCTGAAAGGGGCCTCTAGGCTGCAGAGACTTGAGGTCCTGGGGCTTAAACCCAGTCAGACCTGAAGAAGTCTTGGAAGGTTCTTGGTCTTGTCATGAAAAATAACCCAAAGACAGACGTGCAACAGAGAGGGTGAGCAACACAAGCAGGAAAGTTTATTAAAGCAAAAAGTACACTCGAGATATGAGAGCAAGAGCGAAATTGAGAGAGCACTGTGTCCCTGGGGTTTGGGATTCTATCTTTTGTCAGCAGTTGTTAACTAGGGCATAGAATATTCATTACTTGGGGCTGGAAGCAGGGCTTCCCACTTTTTCTTCCTAATTGGGTCAGGGGTTTCCTGTCTTGGCATCCTCCATCTTGGGCCTGTTGGGTTTGGTCCCCCTTCGTATGGAATGCCTCCAGGACAGGCCTCTGACTTTCTTGGATCTGACCATGACTTCCTCCTTGCTGGCCTCCAGGTATCCTGTTAGAATCTAACTACTGCCTACTCTAACACAATGAATCATAAGCTTACAGATAAGCTTACAGATTTCTTAGAAACTTCATGATCTTGGACAAATGAAAACATTAAAAAATAGTGGGCACAAGAACAGGTGTGTGGACAGAGTCGAAATCTTGCTAAACAGAATTGGTCCACTTTTGGGGGTTGCATGAATCAGTGCTTTTTTCCAGTGTTCCCAGCTATGATTATATTTGCAGTAAGAAATAAGTACAAGATCCTTCTTAAATAATTTTTTTGTTCCTGTTTACTAGCTTATATAAACAAGGTTTCTAAAAAGTGAAAATCCTTTTTAAAAAGTTGTATTATTTTCATACCGAAGATGTAGGTAAATCTTCCTTTAAGGAAGGATTAAACTCTTTCTCCCCAACACCCCTTTTCCCGACATGCTCCTACCCCTAAGCCTTTGAGAGAGAGGCATTGATCCCAAAAATACTTAAGGTTTTTAGAAAGGACAAAACCATGATAAATCTTTTTTCACCTTCCCCAGATTTTATCACAATATTAAATGAAAGGAGTGTATTATAATCTGTCCATCAGACACCCTCTATAGGAGTCTCTTACTTCTCAGGTGGGTCTACCATGTGCCCAAATATCTGAGATTCTTATATCTGCATCCTTTCTGTGGCTCCAGATGCACAGGGATGCACTGTCTCAGGAGAGTATCAAGATGAAAGACAAGATAGCCTGGTGGTGGCTCTACTCGAAAGGAACTTTTTTAGAGGGTTGACAGGACATGAAGAAATTCTCATTTTATGGAAGAATATCTTGGATTTTTGCTCTGGTCAAAATTCTTAGTGCTTTGGGATGTTGGCTTTACTGTGTGTTTCTATAAGATGAGAGATAGAGAAAGAGCCCACAGGATGAGGCTCCATAGCTCAGGGGTTAGAGCACTGGTCTTGTAAACCAGGGGTCGCGAGTTCAAATCTCGCTGGGGCCTTTGGTCCTTTTTTCCTCCAAACCTCACTTCCAGACGCCTCAGAAGATATAGGAGGGCAGGACCCGGCAGAACCCAGGACGGTGGGTTCTAAAGCCTCAGAATTTCCCAGGTCCTCCGCACCTCCTGACACGTTGAGGCAATGCCCGATACTTTCCCTGCTTCTGTCTGGTGATTATAGCAGCTGATAAAGGACTGTTGTGAGGCTTACGCTTTCTGGGTAAACAAACACGCATTCCTTCCAACAGAAGGCACTGGAGTGATACAGTTCTGGATACGCTTAGTGACGGGAATGAGCCTTGAGGCAGAGTTAAAAGGCATCTGCAGGCTGGCTCGTTGGTCTAGGGGTATGATTCTCGCTTAGGGTGCGAGAGGTCCCGGGTTCAAATCCCGGACGAGCCCGGTTTTGCTTCCTTCAACTTGTTTACGTTTCTGTCGCTGCATTTTGTCCTCTCTTCTCTGCTTGAAATGATGCAACCGAAGGCTCCCTATGCGATGTGAAATAGCAAAGTAGAGACATCTCCAAGCTAGCTTTTGAATTCTGTCCCACGACGTGTTTCCTCACTCCCCTGGGCGGACGGGCCGGCGGGCAGGTCCGAGAGCAGATCATTCTTTGGCCTCTGAGTGCCTCCATAGTGAAATGGAAACGGTAATGCATTCCCTTCCCCTGCCTGACTCCAGGGACTCATTCAGTCACATAAAACAGTGTACGGGAAATTTCTTGCAAACTTTATATGGTGCCACATATACCGATCTGTTTTCTTTCCTGAGAGGGAACTGGGGGCTGATGCATGCTAACATTGTCATCGTTTTAAAAATGTACAATGTGTTATCCTTTACAAGGGTTTTTATGTGTTGTCACATAGCGTTGTCTCTTTTTTTCTTTTCCTCCCTCCCTCCCTTTCTCTCTCTCTCTCTTTTTTTCTCCTCCTTCTCAGTCATTCTGTTCTGGCCACACTGGCCCTCTGTTTCTCAAATACATGGCCCTAGTTTCCTGTTCTGAGTTTTACTTTCTGTTTTCTCCTCCTGGAATATTATTTCCTCAGATATTTGTATGACTTCCTCTTTAATTCCTTCTGTGCTCAAATGTCACCTCTTTAGAGACATCTTCCTTGATCACCCTTTCCAAAATAGCCCCCAATTGTCACTATTCCCTACATTATTTTTTTCCTCACAGCACTTATAATTATTTGACATGATTATACACATTTGTTTGTTTCTTTTGTCTTCTCTTTCCCCCCATTAGGATACAAATTCCAGATATAAAGGCCTAAAGTTTTATTATGCTTGTGGCTGTGCGCTAAGCACTTAGCACTGTATACGATACATAGTAGGTGAAGAATGGATGAATGAATGAATGGATGAATGAATGTTACCATATTCCTGGACTACTTGATGGCTTCCAGAAGCCACAATTAAACAGCATTTATTTCTGGCTTCTGTAGACTCATATTAAAGTCTTCCCAAAGGGTAGGAACCATGGCAATGGGCTTACATTAAAAATGGAAAGCCTAAACTGATCTTGATCTTTCCACTTGGGCCCAAGTACCCAATTCAGGCTTCTCCTCAGAAAGAAACTACCTAACTGCTTATCTGCAGACACCAGAATTACAAATACCTGTATTGATAATAACAAGCCTATCATATAGACTTTTTCACTTCATGTAGCTTTCTGTAGACAATGTTTGATCTTTTATTATTTAATCTGTAGTGGAATTTCAACCCAGATGGGAGAAAAGAAAGGGTAGTCTTAAGTGTGGCAAAATATGTATTTAAGTAATGAAAATACTTAACATTTTTTTGACTGCCAGACTCTGTGCTAAGCACCTTTATATGTATGAACTAATTTTCATAACACTTCCATGACGTGTACAGTATTACCTGTATTTTACATATGAGGAAATTGAGGCATACAGAAGATAAGCTACCTGCCTGACACCACACAGCTAGTAACGTGAGAAATGGAGCTCTGGTAGTCTAACTGCAGAGTCCACTGTCCTCAGCATCCTCCCCAAACCACATTGCCTTCCTTATAGGACATTTGCTTTCTGCTTGATGATGTCTTACCATGGTTCAACACTGTTTTGTAATTGTATGGCTTACTTTTCCAGTTTGGTCAGTGGGCTTCCCTTGTAACAGGCAGGCATTATGTTTTACTCATCTTTTCTGCACCCCTCAATAGAACAGTGCCAAAAACAAGTGATCAAAATATGCTCTTTGATTGAGTGAAGAAAGGCAAAGCAAAGGTTATAGGTATATGATATTAAAGTACTAATATATGGGTTCAAAGGCATCATTATAATCTTATGATGGCATCATTTTTCACTAATAAGAACTCTGAGTTTTGAAAGAGTAAAAAATATGAAGTTACAAAACAACATATACCCGTATTCCCACTAACTGGAGAAAGAGGTTGGGGCTCGAAAGGAAGGCGAAGAGATTCAGTGCTCTTATGTGGCCACACCGATGCAAACACTGCTGTCTGTTACAAATTAGCTCAAAAGCATATGGCAGCGGTGGGATTCGAACCCACGCCCCCGAAGAGACTGGAGCCTTAATCCAGCGCCTTAGACCGCTCGGCCACGCTACCTGCCGGTGGAGTACAAGGACGCGTATTCTCTACCCTTCGATCTCTTCCCGGCTCCCCGCCCTCCACCCTCCGCCCTGTGGTTCGTAGTTTTGTCGTTTCCCTGGGTTCTTCGTATCTCTTTTTTTGCCCATTCCTTCCTGGTTTGTTTTGCTTTCTTTCGTCTTTTAAGCCGCAGTATTTGAGACTGGTGGAAAGAGCTGTAACACACGTCCTGTCCCGAGAGACAGGACCACCTTTGTTAGGTTTAGACGTTCGAAGCACCTGCCCTGGGCCAGGCGCAAGCTGGTCACCAGGAAGAGTCAGGGCCCTCTCCTGTCTCACGGCTTCCCTTCCCACCCAGGGAGGGCGTCACACGGCGGGAGCTGTCTCTCCGCGAAGGATACTGAGTTTGGGGTCGTCCGGCTGCAGGGCACCCGGACGCGGCTGGAGGAGACACCACGCGAAAGCTTTCCGGAAAGCACGCTCCGTGGAGTGTGACGCAGGGCGGGAGATGTCGGAGCGCAGGAATGGTCTGCAGAGTGCCTAGTCCGAAAGGAGCCTCCCCGTTGCCCAGCTCTCCCGCCAACCGCGGGCAGCCCTCCCCACGCCCCCGGGGTCGCCCCGCAGCCCGTGACCGTCCTGGATGCGATGGCCTCCCACCATTCCTGTATAGCATCTTTGGCTCATTCGGAAGCCAAAACGTGCCGAAATATTCTCGTTGATGCCTGGGCTTTTTTTCCGAAAAAGATCTGTAGTCGAGGGGCATCGCCTTCCGGAATTTGGGCGAGAGAGACTGCAGTGATCACTTTATCCACTAGGCGTCACCCCGTGCCCACAATTGTAAAGAGGGGACTTTCGGGCCAACTGTCTACATGGCTAAAATTTTCTTTACTAAACTTTAAAAATGAGAGCTTGGTTCTGTGTGGCTCGTTGGTCTAGGGGTATGATTCTCGCTTAGGGTGCGAGAGGTCCCGGGTTCAAATCCCGGACGAGCCCTGTTTTTCTTCTGTCTGTTGTCTTCCACCCCCAGTAGACCTTCAGCTTTCTTGGTGTTTAAACACCTTCCCACTGAAGGGAGCACCTTCTGTAGCTAAAGTCACTGGATGAAAACCATTGTATACTCCACTACTTCAGGTTTATATACTTAATCCTCAGGCAAATGTTCTTTGTGTTATTAAATCTGGATAAATATCAGATGTTATTACATACCATTTATATGGTCTTTGACAAAAATCACTATTTCTAAAATTGACCAGCATTTCACTTTTGCAGTTTTTTGTTGTTATCCAAAAATTGTTCATTCAGGACTGGGAGAGTTGTATTTTCTCTCAATCATTTTGCATAACCCTCAATTTTCCTCCACTGCAATCATGGGGGCCCGTCTTTGGGTACTGGGACCACAGAAGGTCAGCAAATGCAGCAAGATGTCTTGTCACATAAAGCCTGGGGTCCGTTCTTCCTTCAAGCCTAACATTCCAGGGACTTGGGCTATGTGCCTGTGGGGGTGGGGGAGTCTCAAGCATGGTAGCACCTTGGGAATGAACTTCTAAGCAGGATGCTCAAGCCTGCCAGCTTATTAGTCTCACCTGTGAAGCTTTTTACCATTCACTGGTTTGGGCTCCAATCCATTAAATTGGATTTTGTGAGGCTAGGGCCTTGGCATGGCTATTTGTTAAAAGCTCCTCAGCTATAATTAGGGTTGGCCTAGGAACTACAGCAGCTGTGCAGTTGCTCCACAGGCCACAACTGGAGACTCTACCCAGTACCCCCAGTAACTCTACGGATCCTGTATCCCATCCACCCTCCTCAAAATCACTGCCTCCCAGCTGGGACTTCATCTTCCCTGGATAAGGGTAGTTCTGGGAGCAACCACATGCCAAATTTAGTTTCTCTGTGACCCTCCTTACTTCCCCAGGCCACAGAAGCAGACTGTGCTAAGAACAGGAAACTCCAAAAGATAAGAGACGGCCCAGTAGTTCAGCCTGCTTGGTTTGAAGGGGACAGGTGGATAGGTGCATGGCTCTCATTCCTCACACAGGGTCGAGACCCTAGCTAACATCAAGCCTTCACCTGCACTCCCTGCCTGCTGGGTGTTTGGTGCTTATGTCCCCCTCAGTCAGATGTGCCCTGACTCACCTGATGAACAAGAGCTAGAAACCACAGGTATTTTTCACCTCACTCTTAGCTATACTGCTGAGTATTTAACTTCTGGTACCTCTTCAACATTTGGAAGAACTGCAAAATAATGTTGGAACCAACCCAAGATTATTTAGCATTCTCACATTCAATCCTTTAACAAATGATGTTGGCTGCACAGTTAGAACATTTCCAGAATCCAAACACTTCTCACCACCTCCACCACCACCACTGTCACATAAGCTGCCACCATTTCTGCCTGTGCTGTTGCAATGGCCCCTTCGCAGGTCTCTCTGGTTGGTCCTTGTGCCCCTTCAGTCCATTCTCAACAGAGCAGACAGAATACTCTTGTTGAAACCTAGGTCAGAGCTGGTCATTGCTTTGCTTAAAACCCTCTGTGCATCTCCATTTCATTCAGCATTAAGTCAAATCTCCTTGCCATGGCTTAAAAAAATCTCTACATGACTTTGCTGCTTTTGAACTCCCTTCACTTCACTGACCTCATCTCCTACAGCTCACTCCCTTTGGTGGCTGCATTCCAGCTACATTAGCCTTCTGAGCACCTCAGAAATTCCTGCCTCAGTGCCTTTGCACATGCCCTTCTCTCTGTCTTGAATCTTATCTTCCTCCTGCCTGTGTAGCTCAGTTCCTCCCTGCTTTTAAGATCCCTATTCAGATGTTACCTATCAGAGAGGACTTCTCTGACCACCCACATGAAATAGCATCCACCCCCTTTGCTCTCTGTCCCCCCTTCTCTAATTTTGCACACCCCCTTTGCACATGCCACATGATTTTGGCTGCTGCTGCTGTTGCTTTTTTTAATTCTCCTCCCACCCCCCACCACTAGACTGCAAGCTCCAGGAGAACAGGTTTGGGTTTTTTTTGTTTTTTGTTTTCTTTTTTCTTTTTCTTTTTCTTTTTCTTTTTCTTTTTCTTTTTCTTTCTTTCTTTCTTTCTTTTTTTTTTACTGCTGAAGTCTCAGAGGCTAGAACAGTTTTTAGCACCTAATAGATACTCAATAAATATTTGGTTAATGAGTTGCAAGAATTACTTTAAATCACAAAGTTATACAGGCTTTTAAAGAATGCCAGATCCTGTTGCACCAGGGGAGACAGGAGCATGGAGGTTCTGGGACTTGAATAGAGAGAGCACTCTTGCAGTGTGAGGGATGGGTCATCATTGGGGCATGCCTGGAAAATATTCTGTAGCAGCCCCCCTTTTAGGCCATGATATGGCCCTGTCAATATTTTGAAGAAGTGTTGAAAGGTTCTTTTTGGTGGGGATAGGGGTGAACAGCACAGGCACTGCCCTAGATTTGTGTTTTATTAATTTTGAGAGAGAGAGAGAGCATGCACATGCTCACACAAGTGGGGAGGGGCAGAGAGAGAGAGAGGGAGAGAGAATCCCAAGCAGGCTCCACACTGTCAGCACAGAGCCCAATGTGGGGCTTCATCCCACAAACTGTGGGATCATGACCTGAGCTGAAATCAAGAGTTGGATGCTTAATCAACTGAGCCACCCAGGCACCCCAGAACTAGATTTGTGTTTTAAAAAGATTACTTGGGATGGTTCCGGAAGATGGCGGTGTAGGAGGACGCTGGGCTCACCGCGGGTCCTGCCGATCACTTAGATTCCACCTACACCTGCCTAAAGAACCCAGAAAACCGCCAGAGGATTAGCAGAACGGAGTCTCCAGAGCCAAGCGCAGATGAGAGGCCCACGGAAGAGGGTAGGAAGGGCGGCGAGGCGGTGCGAGCTCCACGGACTGGCGGGAGGGAGCCCGGGCGGAGGGGCAGCTCCCCGGCCAAGCGGAGCCCCCGAGTCTGGCTGGCAAAAGCGGAGGGGCCGGACGGACTGTGTTCCGACAGCAAGCGCAACTTAGCGTCTGGGAGGACATAAGTTAACAGCTCTGCTCGGAGAGCGGGAAGGCTGGAGGACGAAGGGAGGGAGAGTTGCTGAGCCCCCGGACGACAGAGCTCAGTTTGGTGGGGAACAAAGGCGCTCGCCAGCGCCATCTCCCCCGCCCATCCCCCAGCCAAAATCCCAAAGGGAACCAGTTCCTGCCAGGGAACTTGCTCGCTCCGCGCAAACACCCAACTCTGTGCTTCTGCGGAGCCAAACCTCCGGCAGAGGATCTGACTCCCTCCCGCTGCCACAGGGCCCCTCCTGAAGTGGATCACCTAAGGAGAAGCGAGCCAAGCCTGCCCCTCCTGCCCCCGTGCACCTTGCCTACCCACCCCAGCTAATACGCCAGCTCCCCAGCACCACAAGCCTGGCAGTGTGCAAGTAGCCCAGACGGGCCACGCCACCCCACAGTGAATCCCGCCCCTAGGAGAGGGGAAGAGAAGGCACACACCAGTCTGACTGTGGCCCCAGCGGTGGGCTGGGAGCAGACATCAGGTCGGACTGCGGCCCCGCCCACCAACTCCAGTTATACACCACAGCACGGGGGAAGTGCCCTGCAGGTCCTCACCACTCCAGGGACTATCCAAAATGACCAAACGGAAGAATTCCCCTCAGAAGAATCTCCAGGAAATAACAACAGCTAATGAACTGATCAAAAAGGATTTAAATAATATAACAGAAAGTGAATTTAGAATAATAGTCATAAAATTAATCGCTGGGCTTGAAAACAGTATACAGGACAGCAGAGAATCTTTTGCCACAGAGATCAAGGGACTAAGGAACAGTCACGAGGAGCTGAAAAACGCTTTAAACGAAATGCAAAACAAAATGGAAACCACGACGGCTCGGATTGAAGAGGCAGAGGAGAGAATAGGTGAACTAGAAGATAAAATTATGGAAAAAGAGGAAGCTGAGAAAAAGAGAGATAAAAAAATCCAGGAGTATGAGGGGAAAATTAGAGAACTAAGTGATACACTGAAAAGAAATCATATACGCATAATTGGTATCCCAGAGGAGGAAGAGAGAGGGAAAGGTGCTGAAGGAGTACTTGAAGAAATTATAGTTGAGAACTTCCCTGAACTGGGGAAGGAAAAAGGCATTGAAATCCAAGAGGCACAGAGAACTCCCTTCAGACGTAACTTGAATCGATCTTCTGCATGACATATCATAGTGAAACTGGCAAAATACAAGGATAAAGAGAAAATTCTGAAAGCAGCAAGGGATAAACGTGCCCTCACATATAAAGGGAGACCTATAAGACTCGTGACTGATCTCTCCTTTGAAACTTGGCAGGCCAGAAAGGCTTGGCACGATATCTTCAGTGTGCTAAACAGAAAAAATATGCAGCCGAGAATCCTTTATCCAGCAAGTCTGTCATTTAGAATAGAAGGAGAGATAAAGGTCTTCCCAAACAAACAAAAACTGAAGGAATTTGTCACCATGAAACCAGCCCTACAAGAGATCCTAAGGGGGATCCTGTGAGACAAAGTACCAGAGACATCACTACAAGCATAAAACATACAGACATCACAATGACTCTAAACCCGTATCTTTCTATAATAACACTGAATGTAAATGGATTAAATGCGCCAACCAAAAGACATAGGGTATCAGAATGGATAAAAAAACAAGACCCATCTATTTGCTGTCTACAAGAGACTCATTTTAGATCTGAGGACACCTTTAGATTGAGAGTGAGGGGATGGAGAACAATTTATCATGCTACTGGAAGCCAAAAGAAAGCTGGAGTAGCCATACTTATATCAGACAAACTAGACTTTAAATTAAAGGCTGTAACAAGAGATGAAGAAGGGCATTATATAATAATTACAGGGTCTATCCATCAGGAAGAGCTAACAATTATAAATGTCTATGCGCCGAATACCGGAGCCCCCAGATATATAAAACAATTACTCATAAACATAAGCAACCTTATTGATAAGAATGTGGTCATTGCAGGGGACTTTAACACCCCACTTACAGAAATGGATAGATCATCTAGACACACAGTCAATAAAGAAACAAGGGCCCTGAATGATACATTGGATCAGATGGGCTTGACAGATATATTTAGAACTCTGCATCCCAAAGCAACAGAATATACTTTCTTCTTGAGTGCACATGGAACATTCTCCAAGATAGATCATATACTGGGTCACAAAACAGCCCTTCATAAGTTTACAAGAATTGAAATTATACCATGCATACTTTCAGACCACAATGCCATGAAGCTTGAAATCAACCACAGGAAAAAGTCTGGAAAACCTCCAAAAGCATGGAGGTTAAAGAACACCCTACTAATGAATGAGTGGGTCAACCAGGCAATTAGAGAAGAAATTAAAAAATATATGGAAACAAACGAAAATGAAAATACAACAATCCAAACGCTTTGGGACGCAGCGAAGGCAGTCCTGAGAGGAAAATACATTGCAATCCAGGCCTATCTCAAGAAACAAGAAAAATCCCAAATACAAAATCTAACAGCACACCTAAAGGAAATAGAAGCAGAACAGCAAAGGCAGCCTAAACCCAGCAGAAGAAGAGAAATAATAAAGATCAGAGCAAAATAAACAATATAGAATCTAAAAAAACTGTAGAGCAGATCAACGAAATCAAGAGTTGGTTTTTTGAAAAAATAAACAAAATTGACAAGCCTCTAGCCAGGCTTCTCAAAAAGAAAAGGGAGATGACCCAAATAGATAAAATCATGAATGAAAATGGAATTATTACAACTAATCCCTCAGAGATACAAACAATTATCAGGGAATACTATGAAAAATTATATGCCAACAAATTGGACAACCTGGGAGAAATGGACAAATTCCTAAACACCCACACTCTTCCAAAACTCAATCAGGAGGAAATAGAAAGCTTGAACAGACCCATAACCAGCGAAGAAATTGAATCGGTTATCAAAAATCTCCCAACAAATAAGAGTCCAGGACCAGATGGCTTCCCAGGGGAGTTCTACCAGACGTTTAAAGCAGAGATAATACCTATCCTTCTCAAGCTATTCCAAGAAATAGAAAGGGAAGGAAAACTTCCAGACTCATTCTATGAAGCCAGTATTACTTTGATTCCTAAACCAGACAGAGACCCAGTAAAAAAAGAGAACTACAGGCCAATATCTCTGATGAATATAGATGCAAAAATTCTCAATAAGATACTAGCAAATCGAATTCAACAGCATATAAAAAGAATTATTCACTATGATCAAGTGGGATTCATTCCTGGGATGCAGGGCTGGTTCAACATTCGCAAATCGATCAACGTGACACATCACATTAACAAAAAAAAAGAGAAGAACCATATGATCCTGTCAATCAATGCAGAAAAGGCCTTTGACAAAATCCAGCACCCTTTCTTAATAAAAACCCTGGAGAGAGTCGGGATAGAAGGAACATACTTAAAGATCGTAAAAGCCATTTATGAAAAGCCCACAGCTAACATCATCCTCAATGGGGAAAAACTGAGAGCTTTTTCCCTGAGATCAGGAACACGACAGGGATGCCCACTCTCACCGCTGTTGTTTAATATAGTGCTGGAAGTTCTAGCATCAGCAATCAGACAACAAAAGGAAATCAAAGGCATCAAAATTGGCAAAGATGAAGTCAAGCTTTCGCTTTTTGCAGATGACATGATATTATACATGGAAAATCCGACAGACTCCACCAAAAGTCTGCTAGAACTGATACATGAATTCAGCAAAGTTGCAGGATACAAAATCAATGTACAGAAATCAGTTGCATTCTTATACACTAACAATGAAGCAACAGAAAGACAAATAAAGAAACTGATCCCATTCACAATTGCACCAAGAAGCATAAAATACCTAGGAATAAATCTAACCAAAGATGTAAAAAATCTGTATGCTGAAAACTATAGAAAGCTTATGCAGGTAATTGAAGAAGATATAAAGAAATGGAAAGACATTCCCTGCTCATGGATTGGAAGAATAAATATTGTCAAAATGTCAATACTACCCAAAGCTATCTACACATTCAATGCACTCCCAATCAAAATTGCACCAGCATTCTTCTCGAAACTAGAACAAGCAATCCTAAAATTCATATGGAACCACAAAAGGCCCCGAATAGCCAAAGTAATTTTGAAGAAGAAGACCAAAGCAGGAGGCATCACAATCCCAGACTTTAGCCTCTACTACAAAGCTGTAATCATCAAGACAGCATGGTATTGGCATAAAAACAGACACATAGACCAATGGAATAGAATAGAAACCCCAGAACTAGACCCACAAACGTATGGCCAACTCATCTTTGACAAAGCAGGAAAGAACATCCAATGGAAAAAAGACAGTCTCTTTAACAAATGGTGCTGGGAGAACTGGACAGCAACATGCAGAAGGTTGAAACTAGACCACTTTCTCACACCATTCACAAAAATAAACTCAAAATGGATAAAGGACCTGAATGTGAGACAGGAAACCTTCAAAACCTTAGAGGAGAAAGCAGGAAAAGACCTCTCTGACCTCAGCCGTAGCAATCTCTTACTCGGCACATCCCCAAAGGCAAGGGAATTAAAAGCAAAAGTGAATTACTGGGACCTTATGAAGATAAAAAGCTTCTGCACAGCAAAGGAAACAACCAACAAAACTAAAAGGCAACCAACGGAATGGGAAAAGATATTTGCAAATGACACATCGGACAAAGGGCTAGTATCCAAAATCTATAAAGAGCTCACCAAACTCCACACCCGAAAAACAAACAACCCAGTAAAGAAATGGGCAGAAAACATGAATAGACACTTCTCTAAAGAAGACATCCGGATGGCCAACAGGCACATGAAAAGATGTTCAACGTCGCTCCTTATCAGGGAAATACAAATCAAAACCACACTCAGATACCACCTCACGCCAGTCAGAGTGGCCAAAATGAAGAAATCAGGAGACTATAGATGCTGGAGAGGATGTGGAGAAACAGGAACCCTCTTGCACTGTTGGTGGGAATGCAAATTGGTGCAGCCGCTCTGGAAAGCAGTGTGGAGGTTCCTCAGAAAATTAAAAATAGACCTACCCTATGACCCAGCAATAGCACTGCTAGGAATTTCTCCAAGGGATACAGGAGTACTGATGCATAGGGGCACTTGTACCCCAATGTTTATAGCAGCACTCTCAACAATAGCCAAATTATGGAAAGAGCCTAAATGTCCATCAAGTGATGAATGGATAAAGAAATTGTGGTTTATATACACAATGGAATACTACGTGGCAATGAGAAAAAATGAAATATGGCCTTTTGTAGCAACGTGGATGGAACTGGAGAGTGTGATACTAAGTGAAATAAGCCATACAGAGAAAGACAGATACCATATGTGTTCACTCTTATGTGGATCCTGAGAAATGTAACAGAAACCAATGGGGGAGGGGAAGGGAAAAAAAAAAAAAAAAAGAGGTTAGAGTGGGAGAGAGCCAAAGCATAAGAGACTGTTTATTAAAAACTGAGAACAAACTGAGGGTTGATGGGGGGTGGGAGGGAGGGCAGGGTGGGTGATGGGTATTGAGGAGGGCACCTTTTGGGATGAGCACTGGGTGTTGTATGGAAACCAATTTGACAGTAAATTTCATATATTAAAAAATAAAAAAATAAAAATAAAAAAAATAAAAAATAAATAAAAATAAAAATAAAAAGATTACTTGGTGGGGGAGGGGGAAGTACCTGGGTGGGTCAGTTGGTTAAGTGTCCAACTTTGTCTCAGGTCATAATCTCACAGTTTGTGACTTCGAGCCCTGCTTTGGCCTCTGTGGTCACAGATAGAGCCTGGAGCCTGCTCCAGATTCTGTGTCTCCCTCTCTGTCCTTTCCCTGTTTGTGTTCTATCTCTCTCTCTCTCTTGCTTTTTCAAGGATAAATAAACGTTGAAAAAAAATTTTTTTTAATTAAAAAATTACTGTGGTAGTAAGGTTGACAAAAAGCCACTGGGAGCTCCATTTCTGTGTCTAATAGGCCTAGAGCCCTGCATCAGGAAATGTTATGGCTGGATGTCTTTTGCCAACTCTAAAATTATTAGTTGTTTTCACCTCCTGCTTGTTTTCACCTCGTGCATTCCACCAACTCTGCCAGTTCCCAACCACTTTTAAAGAATGTTGGTGAGAACCACAGAATTAAGCTCAGGGCCACAGAGCTAGTTAGTGGCAGAGCCAGTGTCAAGACAGGAATCCAGGTTTCAGGACTCCCAGGCCACTGCTCATTCTGCCCTGGCTGGGTGCTTCTGAAAGGGGAGATGGTTTGTTTGCTTGTTTAATGAATCTGGATTCTTTGGGGCCTTGCTGATTATTTGGGCTCGGGGGACAATCATTCATATTCTTTAAGGGCATCTTACTGATTTTCAGGGGAGCTGGAATTGGCCCAGAGAGGAGGGCAGAGACAGGAGTGGTATGAAGGATCTGAATGTCCTTGGAGGTGCTGTGGGGAAGGCTGGGTTAATGGTCCTTCCTCAATGAGGGTGCAGAGGAAGCTGCTGGGGCTCAGTCCAGGGACACACATGAGAAGCCAGATATGCTAAGATCAAAGCATTTTCAGAAGTAGAAATCTAAGGGACAGAGGGCCTACCAAATAGCTGTTAGAAAGACATGTTTATGCAGCTTCCCTCAACCTGGCCTCCTCTGGGTTATGGCCTGCTGGCAGTCATTTCAGGGACACACATAAAGTTACCAAGAAAAAAAAAAAAGGCTTACTTTGCCCCCAAGGGAGAACAGGATCTCCCATGTTCACAGCTTGAGACTTTTAAGTGTAAGGCTGAGATTGATAGCCTCTGATCTGAGTCTGAACATGTCCTGCCCAAGTCAGGAGCTGCTTGTTCTTGGACACATGCAAGCTCTAGGCTGATGGTCTCACCTGGACAAAGAGACAGGTGAGGTGGTGGGAGGGCAGGTTGGCAGCTGGCCAGAGACTTAGAAAGGTATTGCGTGAATCCACTAGTTAACAGTGTGTTTAGGGAATAGCTCTCCAGTTGCCAAAGGTAGCTGATGACCCCACCAGAATAATGGTGCTTCATTCCTCCCCCGCCTTTTTTTGCCCAATACTTAGTTTTCTTGATTTAGTGTGTGTTCTTTTGACCAAAATGTCAATTTCCTAAGCCATTTCACAGGGCTCCTCCACCTCTACCACATTCCTGAATCAGAGCCCCACCTCCCCACTTCCGGGCCTGGTAGCCAGGCTCCATCTCCGTTTCCCCACTGCTTACCTTGACTCCAGGCCAGGGGGCGGAGACCACATCTGTACCCGCCCTGTGTGTGTGGGGAGGGGAATAGAATTGGTTGCCAGAAATTTGTCGCCTTAAGAGAATAGGAATTGTGTCATTTCAGTTTAGCTCAGAAACTTAGTTTGTGATAGCAGAAAGGAACCTCAGAGTCAAACTCTTCCTTTGTTACCACGTCCGTTTTAGAAATATAGACTCAGACTTGCGAAGGAACACAACTTGCCCAAGATCGCCTAGCTAGTTCATGGCAGAGGGAGAACAAGACCTGAAGTCTTTTACTTTTTCATCTGTTGGCCAACAAAAGACAAAGCAGCAACTGCAGAATAAATGTATGCGCTGATTTGGGGTCTTGGGGATTGCCACCTGGAAGGCGCAGAGTGGAAGAAAAGTGTGCCCCACAGAGACAATGGAGGTCAGGGTATTTCAAGAGGAAAGAGAATTTACATGAGTTGTTTTCAATGAGGGGTGATTGGTGCTAGCTGCAAAAGTGCTGAGCTGTTAGAATGCTACTGGAGAGTCACATGCAAAGGTTGCAAAAGAGTTTTTCCGGCCTTCTGGCCAAAGTGTATGGATGTTTTCCAGGATGTTGTTTGTACAGTGCTGAGGTTTGGGTTTCATCGGAGTGAGGACGTGCTTCAGACTCACTTCCCCAAAGGCTCCCAGCTCCATTTTATGGCCCCTTAGTGTGTCTGACTCCATTTTACGAATTTTCTTTCACATATCCACTCTGCAAACAACTTTTGATCTCTTGTGAAGTACCAGGCAGTGTGCTAGAGCAAACAGGTCCCTTTTCCTGGCTCTCCAGAAGCCCACATGTGGGAAAGAAGGCCAAATAAACCCTTTGCTGCTCCACACAGCAATCACTAAGCCAAATTATGTACAGGGAGTGTGGAGACAGGCTTCTTATGGAGATGCAAGGAGGAGATGGAGGTGGTTAATTGAAAGAAGGCTTCCTGGAGGAGTTGGTAAGGCCCCATGCCCTTTGCCCTGCACTTAGAGATATTTCCTGACACCAGGGCTTTACTTTGGTTGCATGAAAGTTTGTGGGAACCAGCACAAATTTCCTCACCAGCAAGGCCCACTTCCAAGGTTGGAAAGAAACCCATCATCTGACTGTTCTCCACACCAGGATAGGAGGTGAAAATGGTTTGGGAGGGTTCTTTGGTGAAAATGAATAGGGGGGAAAGAAATCAGATCCCAATTTAGAAGTGCTTCCAACCTTTCAGTCTTTAGGGAGGTGCTAAAAGGTGGCATCTGGGTGATAGAAAAGTGGGCACAAAGAAGATTAGAGAATGACGTGGGGGTGGGGGGTAGGAGTGCACCCTGTGCCCTAAGTGACCTTACTGAATCCAAGCCATTCCCAGCTTCTCACTGCCAGTGCTCTCCACCCCCCACCCCCCGGCCCTGCTTCCAGACCACAGGCACACTGTCACTTCTCCCACACTTATGCCTGGCCCCAGAAACTCTCTCCCTGGTGGAACCCAGATCATCCCAGCTCATGTCTATGATCCCTGTGAAATGATCTCCAGATTTGCTGAAAGAACACAGGTAATTGAGGACTACAGCTAAGGAATACAGACCAATCCTTCCTCTTCCAAAGGTGTGGTGCATTTGGGGGCAGGCCCTCCCAGTGTCCAAGGAGGGGGCCCTCTGAGGAGCTGCTTGAGTCATGTGACGTGAGGCACTTGCACAGGCTTTGTGGGATGGAAGCTCTGCAGCAGGGCAGGAATCCAGATGTGGTGCTTTCAGACTGAGGTGTCAGGTACTCTGTATTGTAATGTAAAAGTCAGTTCTATCCTGGGATTGCAAGTCTTTAGAAAGTATTATGCTGCTTACCAATTTGGGGCTCATCTATTGTGGTGACCCTTAAATTTCAGTGTGCATTATAATCACCAGAGATCGCCTACTGATTACAAATGCAGATTCCAGGGCCTTACCTCCAGAGACTTGGATTCAGTAGGTCCAGGGTAAGGCCCAGGTTTCTGTAGTTTTAGTTAGTAGCCAAGAAAGGGACGCTTTCACTTAGAAACCACCTCCATTCACTATATATATTTATACATTTTTTTCTTAATGTTTATTTATTTTGAGAGAGAGAGAGAGAGAGAATGCCAGCATGGGGAGAGACAGAGAGAGAAGAGAGAGAGAGAGAATCCCAAGCAACCCCAACACTGTTGGCACAGAGCCCAGTGCAGGGCTCAGTCTCACTGACAGTGAGATCATGACCTGAGCCAAAATCCAGAGTCTGACACTTAACCAACTGAGCCACCATATATTTTCTTTCTTTCTTTCTTTCTTTCTTTCTTTCTTTCTTTCTTTCTTTCTTTCTTTCTTTCTTTCTTTCTTTCTTTCTTTCTTTCTTTCTTTCTTTCTTTTCTTTCCGTATTTATTTTTACATGTTTATTTATTTTTGAGAGAGAGAGCACATGCATGTGAGCAGAGGAGGAGCAGAGGGAGACGGAGACAGGATCTGAAGCGGGCTAAGTGCTGACAGCAGAGAGCCCAATGTGGGGTTTGAATTCACGAACTGAACCGTGAGATCATTACCTGAGCTGAAGTTGGATGCTTAACCAACTGATCCACCCAGATGCGCCAAGCAGGGGCAGACTAAGCAGTGGTTAAGGGCTGGTGGTGAGGTCATTAACCCTTCCCTAATAACTCTGCAACCTCCACTCCCATTCTTTCCTATGGGCAGTTCATGTTTCCTCAGCTTTAGGTAAAGCACTCAGAAAATCCATCTTCAAGAAGAGTGCCCCTAGCGCCCTCTTGTGGCATGATCACTGTCTCCTGCACGCTCCTCTAATGGGAACTCTGTGGTCACCACTACAAGGACAGAGGGGCCCAGGCCTTGGGGAAGAGGAGATATAAAGCAGAGGATGATAAGGGGAATAAGCAAACCCCATATGAGAATGACCAAGGAAAGGGACATTCAAAGGGAGTTCTAGTGAAGGGCTGCTGATGGCTGCTGGAAGTAGTGCATGTGGGCCCTATATGTGTTTGGTGGGCATTAAAGAAGTTAATGCAGGACTTATAAATTTAAAAAGCACTCCTCAATGAGCTTCTAAAGTGCCTCTGGGAAGGGCACTAAAATTCTAGTAGTAGTGAGTGATGGGGTTTGGATTATTTTTAAATGAATATTGAAGGGCAACCCTCCAAACAAAAAAAAAAAACCTGGGACTACTTAAGTTACATTCCCTTTGTTTATAGTTTCCTTGGTTTGCACTCTGGTGCCATCTATGGCTCCTAGTGCCTTGCAGCAGTTCCCAAACTGCTATTCCATAGAACCCTGTTCCTTTGGATGCTAACAGTGGTGCCACTCAAATGAAGCTCTATGTTCAAATCAGTTTGTAAAGTTCCAAATCAAAGGAAATTAGTCAAGCCTCTCAGAATCTCATGCTTTGTGAATTTCGTGACTCTTCAAGGGAAGGAATATGATAACAATGTCTCTGAAGCTTTTGATCAGGACACTTTTCTTCAAGCGCACTTACTGCCATTTTCCAGAACACTGTTTACCTGAAGGCAAGTGGGAAAAGTGCTTGCTTTTCCTCCAGTGTTTATTCCCCCTTTCTTTTTAGTAATAACAACCAGAATTTTAGCTGGGCACATGACAACCCAGAATAAATCCAGCGTTTGCCGCTATCCTTTGCAGTTGAATATGACCGTGTGACCAAGTCATTGTCAATGAGATTCAAGTGGAGATGGTGTGTGACACTTTGGGATGTACCCTTAGAAGGCACTGCCATTCCCCTTTTGTGCCTTTCTCCCTGCTGGCTGCTCCCTGCTCCCTGCTGGCTGGAGATGCTAGCTAGGGCTAAAGTGGCCATCTGGACAGTGATGTAGAAGCCACATCCTGGGATAGAAGTCCAGCACCTTGGAGCACCTCACCAATCCGGCACTAACTACCCCTGGCTTTCTTTTACATGAGAAATAAACTTCCATCTTGTTCATACTGCTGTTACTTTGTGTTTTCTGTCATTAGCCGCCATTTGGGAAATGTGTAATGATAATCTCTTTAGATTTTTTTGTAATTTTTTTTTCCTGCTTATTTTTGAGAGGCGAGAGAGAGAGAGAGAGAGAGAGAGAGAGAGAGAGAGAGAGCACAAGTGGGGAAGGAGCAGAGAGAGCGAGATGCAGAATCTGAAGCAGGCTCCAGGCTCTGAGCTGTCAGCAAAGGGCCTGATGTGGGGCTTGAAACCACGAACTGTTAGATAATGACACCCCTTTTTTTTCTTTTTAAAAAAATTAAAAAAAAATTTTTTTTAGACAAGAGAGTGAGCGTGATCAGGAGAGGGAGAGAGGGAGAGAGAGAGAGAGAGAGAGGGAGAGAGAGAATCTTAAGCAGGCTTCATGCTCAGTACGGAGCCAGACTCAGGACTTGCTCTCATGAATATGATATGATCTGAGTGGAAATTAAGAGTCAGATGCTTAACTGACTGAGAACCTAGGCACCACTGGTTTTGTTTTTTTTTAATATTTTTTCAAAACCAGTTGTGTATTAGGATGTATGTATAGCCTAGGAATGTATATAGAAGCCAACAAAAATAATAAAGGATATTAAGAAAGATTGGAATAAGGTGAGGACCCTTCCTATTAAAAGCATTTAGGATTAAAAGATATATTCTAACAATAAATATGCTAATTGTAATAATTTGGGTTATTGAAAGTATTCTTGTAAAGTTTCTATACATAGAGAGTTTATATAAGGGAAATTAAGAAGAGTGTTTTCCCTTGGTTGGTGCTGTTGGCTAGTACAGGTCCCATAGTGAGAAGGAGCAAGAATTGTTTGCCTTCCAGATTCTCCTGGGCCCCTACCTAGGGAGGAAAAAAGAAACTTAATAATGGCATAAGTTGAATTTCTCCCCAGCTTAGTAGGACAGAAGACTTAGAATTAGATTCAACTTTATATAGAAGCAATTAAGAAATATAATTTTCTTTCCCATGTTTGTAGAATAAGATTCATATTGGCTAGGTAGCAAACAAAATATTTATTTACTATACTTCACTGATCTTTTAAAGTGACTGGATGCTCAGAAAAGGGTCTTTATTTGGTCATAAGTAGATTGATGGGAAGGTGGGGGGCAGGGAGGGGAAGGTGGAATCCAGGAGACCTCATGAGCTATCCCATCAAGCAAGGGAGACTCTCAGGACAGGAATGGAGAGAGATGGGGGAGTCAAAAAGGAACTTTTGGGGTTTTTACAGCAGATGGAGATTTAGAAACTAGTTTTTATTATTGTTGGTATGATAACCTATACTCTACACCCAAGAACACTTCAGTGGTATCTACAACTTGCTAAAAACTTGTGGAATTAGATTTGCTTTGGGAGATTCAGCAAAGTGATGGGCCCTCTATTCTGTTGATCTACTTGCTGTTTTACAATCACCTTAAAATGGTGACTGACAACAATAAGAATTATGTTGACCCTCAATCTGGAGGCTGACCAAGCTCAGCTAGGCAGTTCTTACTTGAGGTCATGCCTGTTTTTACTCACATGGCGGCTGGAGCTGGATGATCCCACAGGCTTTTTCACTCAGCCATCTGGCATCTGGGCTGAGAAGACCTGAGCATCAGGGAACTGGAACAGGTGGGGCAATCTGAGCATCTCTTTCTATCCATGTGGCATCTCTCTGCAGTGGCCTCAACGTTACCCGACTTCGTACTTGGTGGCTGAAGGCACCCAGAGTGAATGCCCCCAAGAGAGCCATGGCCAAGCAGACCTAGTCTCAGAAGTCATCAGAAGAGATGGGATCAATTGCACCAGGCTAAATTAGTGGGAGCAGGCACAAAGGCCCACCCAAGTTCTCAGGAAAGACTGTGAACTCTACCTTTTAATAGAGGAGTGGCAAGGTTCTGGAAGAGAATGTGGAATGGAAAACATTTTGTGGCCATTTTTAGAAACTACAACCTGCTCTATAGCCTTAAGTTGAGCATGGCATTGGGCAATTGCAGACGCCTTGCAAGAGTAGCCAACCACATCCACAGGACACTAATGACCTCCACAGTCTCCTGTGGGAGAGCCAAAACCAGGGGAGCTCTTTGAGCACTTCTCTCTATCCAAGTGTCCTCTTCATGCGGTGGCCTCAGCACAGTGGAACTTCGTACACAGCAGCTGAAGGCACCCAGAGTAAGTGCTCACTTCCTCTGCTGTCACTTTGAGACTCTTGCCTGGTATCATGGGATACTGGAGCTGGGTAGTTCCCCAGCTGTCCTGAAGGGCAGCTTATTCATTTGATGAAATGAGTGATTAGGGAATTGCAAATGATGTGTTACATCCTGACACTAATTTTAGTTTCCAGCAGCTATGTGCCTCCTGTAGTCCCTGGCTTTTGCCCCAAAGCTCAGCAAAGGGGGGTTGGGATGTGGGGAGGAGTCTTAGGAAAAATTCAATAGTCCAAAAATAGATCCAGTTTTCCCTCCCTTTCCTTCCTTTTCTTCTTCCTCTTTTTCTTCTTCCTCTTCCCCCTACCCCCTCCTTACCCTTCTCTCCCTCCCCCTCCTCCCCCTCCTCCTTCCTCCCTTCCCTCTCCTTCTCTCCCTCCTCCCCTTCCTCTCTCCCTCCTCCCCCTCCCCCTTTCCCCCCTCCCCCCTTTTCCCTTCCCCCCTTCCTTCTTCCCCTCCCCCCTCTCTCCCTCCTCCCCTCCTCCCTCTCCTTCTTTCCCTCTTCCCCCTCCTTCTTCCTCCCCTCCCCCTCCCCCTCTCCCTCCTTCAACTCCTCCCTTTTCTCTTCTTCCTCCTCTAGCTCCTCCTCCTCCTCCCCCTTCTCCTCCTCCACCCTCCCTCCATCCTTTCTTCTTTCCTTCCTCCCTTCCCTCTTCAGGCGCACAAAATTGAGTTTATCATATTCTGTTTGTAGCCTATGCTAGGCCTTTCCTTTGTTTTATTCAATTTTATTATTTCTCTTTTTATTCCTTGTGACTGCTTCTATTTCTCTCACCCTCATGGACACATGTGCTAGAGTATTTAATCCATGTTCTTCCATCCTATGTATTGTATACCCTTGGAAAATACATTATATTATTTTGGAGCATGTATGTTTTAAATTTTAATAAATAGAACTTTCATTCTGGTTCTTACCATTTTTCACATGGCACTATGTTTTCCAGTTCTATCCATGTTGCTATTTATAAATCTATTTTTTGAAACTGCTTTATTCTATTTTATTTTATGTATTCAACACATCTTCACTCATCCATTCCCCTCAAGAGGGACACATAAGTTGCCTCCAGGCCTGCTCTGCTACCAGTCATGCCATGAGCAACCATACATGTGCTCCACCTGGAAAAATTCTGGTGGAGTCTGTGCCCAGGATGGGGTCACAAGGGCTCAGCATATACACATTCATTCTAAATTAATTAATTAATTAATTAATTAATTTGAAAGAGCATGAGCATGCTCAGCACAGAACCTGTTATGGGGCTCAATCCTACCAGCCTGGGATCATGAGTCAGTCATTCAACCGACTGAGCCACCCAGGCGCCCCAGGTATACCCATTCTTAATTTCACTAAACACTTCCAGGTTACTTTCCAGTATCACCACACCAATTTTCATGCCCACTAATATTTTTGCCAGCACTTGATAAAAGATTTTCTTAAAAAAAAAAAAATATATATATATATATTTTTTTTTTTTAATTTATTTCATTTTTTAGAGACACAGAGTCTATGTGGGGTAGGGGGCAGAGAGAGAGGGAGAGAGAGAGAAACTTAAGCAGGCTCCATGCTCAGTGCATGGAGCCCAACCTGGGGCTCGATCTCTTGACCCTGAGATCATGACCTGAGATGAAATCAAGAGTTGGTTGTATAACCAACTGAACCACCCAGGCGCCCTGAATATTTCATTTTTTAATTAGTCTCTATACCCAACCTAGGGCTCTAACTCACAACCCTGAGGTTGAGTCACATCCTTCATTGACTTAGCCAGCCGGCAGCCCAAATATAAGATTTTCTAATTTTTGAAAACTTGATGGTTATAAACTGTTATCTCTTAGTTATCTTAATTTCTATTTATTTGATTACTAGTGAGGTTGAGCATTGTTCATCACCCATGTTGACTTTCTCTTCTCAAATTGGCTTTTATAATTTTTGACATTTTTTTCTCCTTGTAAGTTTTCTGTCTTTTTATTGCTAACACGAGGGGGTCCTTTATATCTAGATGTTAACTCTTGTTGGTTTTAGGTATTACACGTGTTTTCTCCCAGACTGCCAGCATTATTTAACATGTGAACCCAGTCTTTGTTCAATTTCTGCAGGGTAATACTCTGAAATGTACAGACAGGTCTAGCTGCCTCAAGTGAGGACAAATTTTGTAACAAATGTTGCCTCCCCCTTCTGTAAACTTAATATAGCATCTATAGTTCAGGTACTTGGAAGTCCTGGCAGGAAATAATGAACATGCTATAATTATACATATATTTCTCTTTATAAGATGAAAATGTTTCTGCAGATAGTGTGCAAAGCAAAATTTTGTCACGAGAAGTAATTAATTATGCATTTACATCTTTGTGGCACTGTGCAACACATATCCCAAAAAGGACAGTTTGAGTTCCAAAAGAACGCCCATTCTGCAAAATTTGGGAAAGTAAATAATAACCCCTTAGTCATTCATTTCCATGGTCTGGGATATTGCTTTGGTTGTTGATGTATAGAAAGACTTTGAAGCCTTTTCCAGTATTGCAGACCATTTTCCACCCCAAAATCACTTTCTTCTTACCACTTAGAAAGAGGAGACTATGTAGCTGTCTCTCCAAAAAAGAAATCACTTTGGGGCAAGAAGTAGTAAAATTAAGTCTATTTTCCCATTTCTATATCAAATGACCAGGAGATGATAGCAACAAAAAAGCTCTTATTTTCTCAGTGTCTTATACCACGGTCTTTTACCAAACCCTCGTCCACTGGTTCCCTATGTCAGTTTCCCAAGAATACCATAGGCCAGTGGTTCCCAAATTTTGTTCCATATTAGAATCATTGGGGGAGCTTTAAATATCTCAGGCTCAGGTCACAGCCAACACCAGTTAAAGCCAAATGTCTCAAGGTGGCATTTAAAAATGCCCAGGTGATTCCAGCATTCAACAATGGGTTTGGGAACCATTGCCATACTTCCCCAGGAACCCAGAGCTTGATCAAGGCTAATGTTAATGTCAGGGAGTTGTTTCTGTCCTTCACACCACGTGGGAATGAGGCTTGCTAGGACTCGATGTTCAAGTGTTAAGTGTCAAGAGGGTGAGACTCTTGTTCCTCTTGCCCTCTTCTATCTCCACAGTAATCTGTCTGCAACATTTCTTCTTGAATGAAATGGGGATAATAGCTACTTCCTAGGTTTGCAGGAAAGACTGACTGCAAATCTGGGAAATAGATGATAGTGTGTCTGACACACAGCAGGACTTTAATAAATGCTTTGGAAAATCCACGTTTGTTTAATGAGGACACATTCAGGACCTGCCTTATGTAACTCTCCCTCTGAAGATAACTTCTCGTCCTTCCCAATGACACCCAAGCACACTCTTCACAGGCTCCTCCCTTTCTGCTCTTTTCACTTTGGCCCTCCCCACACTCTCCTGGCTCCCTATCAGTTATTGCCAAGGAACAGCTAGACACAAAGGACTTTCTCAGATCTATGGTCACAAGGACATGTTACCTGTGAGAACTACAGAAAAAACACAAGGTGAGAGGAGTTAGCTTGGTAGAAGAGATTGGAAGAACTGGGAAGAAGAGATTAATAGTGCTGAAAACGTGGAACTGGATGGAATTAGTGTTGAGACAATTAGGATAAAGGAAGTCATTCAGCAGTAGGAATAAAACAATCAACCATGGGTACTTTTGAGCATCCTTCTACATGTCCAGCTCTGTGTTAAGTACTCTGATGGATTCAGGAGAAACAGAAGATCTCAAGGAGCTTGCAGAAGCAAAACAAATACGACACAATGGGAATGACCAGAGAACAGTTCAATGCCAAATGCTGAGAGCTGAAATAGATCAAAAGGGCTTGCTTGGGGAACTGTTCCTCCAGCTGGAGCCTGAGATTTTAATTAGCAGAGACAAGGAAGTAAAACATCCCAAGGGTGGGGGAGCAAAGTCAGGGGATGGGGCTGGAGAAATCTGATCACCTTCTGCTATGTCCTGTCTCTTCTTACTCTGTAGGGCTTACAGCAGATGTGAAGGGAATCTCACCCGTGATGATACTAATGGTGATAATTTACCTGATGCTTTTGTTCTGGGAAAACGAGCAGAATGAGGAAGGAGAGGGGTCCACCATAGAGCATCTGCATGTGGACTACCCTCAGAGTGACTCTCTTGTAAGGTACTGCAACCACATGGTCTTACAAAGAGTCATCAGGGGACCTGACAATACCTGCAAAAAGGAGCATGTTTTCATCCACGAGAGGCCTCGAAATATCAACAGTGTTTGCACCTCTCCCAAGAAAATGACTTGTCAGAACCGTTCTTCCACTTTGTGTTTCCAGAGTTTGACAAAGTTCAGAATGACAGTGTGTCAGCTCATTGGAGGCACCAGATACCCTGCCTGCAGGTACCACATTTCCTCCGTGGAGGGGTTTATTGTTATCACTTGTGATAACGTGGGGCCAGTTACTTTCCAGAGATATGTTAAATAAGTTGAGACCACCGCCTGGGTCTGAGGGGTACTGGTACTCTCCTCTCTTGCAAACTTCTGTATGGGGTACTGGTATATTGTTTCCTCTCTCAGGGGTACCAGTAACTGGTTCGCCCTGGAGCACACCTCAGCTGTGGACATGGGGTAATGCTTTGTGTGAATTGGGTAGCCATTAGTAATTCATCTGTCCTGCTGGTACGGCTAAGCTGGAATCATTTCATTCTGGAATAATAATAATAATAATAATAATAATAATAAAAACTCAACTGAATTGAATCATAAACTCTTCATGTGTTTTAATTTCTTGTCCCTTTTCTCTGGGTCACGTGTTGAGAGCCAAGAGTGAATCCGAGGCAGAGCTGGGATTCAGGTAAAGTGAGCAAGGTGCTCACTTCATGTACACAGTTTAAAGGCGCCCAAAATCCCAGTAACCTGGATAAATAACATTTAAAAAAATCAAAATTAATGCAAAAATTTTCTGATGAATAAAATATCTGAGTTTTAAATCAAGACCCAATCTGACAGGGTTGGACTTAAGGTGGCATGAATTAGTGAGTTAGCCAGTACAGGGTCAGATCCTATTATTTGACATTTTGGTATTTTTCATCAGAGATTACTTTGCATTAAATTAATATTTTTTAAGTGTTGCATTAAAATAGTATTTATCTTGATTACTGGGCTTTTGGGTACCCCCTTAAATTTCATACCTGGAGTGAGTGTCTCCATTTGTCTCACAATGCTCCCAGACTTGATCCTAGGTGTGGAGGCATTTGGAGTCATTGATGAGGGTCTCCTCTGAAGAGGGCATATATAATTCAAGCTGCGTCTGTTTACATTTAGCAGCTGCCTCTGTGCCTTGAAAGAAGGGGAAAGGGAGAGTGGAAGGATTGCCTGATGGGTCAGAAACCATTTCCCTTAAAGACTGTGGTGAGAAATGAATCCAGATTTCCCAGGAAGAGATTGAGACTCTCAGAGCTTAGTACCTGGACGCTTGCATCCGCAGAGGAAATAGAGAATTTGCATCCTAACTCCTGACTCTTTTCCCCTTATAGATCTTACAGTGGAACTGATTGTTTAACTCCCCCACATCCAGCTATGGGCAGGGTGTCTTTTGAGTTAGAGGGTGAGCCCAAAGAATGCAGAGGAGAGGTTCCTCATTCTGGGGATTTGATTAAGTCCTGTTCTTCTCTGAGCATTAGCCCCCTCACCTGGGAAGTGAGGGGCTTGGACCAGCTAGTCTTTGAGGTTTCCAGGCCTATTACTCCACAATTGTGTTTCTCCTTGTTGGACGAAAGGGTTGGACGAAGTACTGAGGAGTAGTGAGAAATAAGGGATAATTGGCAGCTGAGTGCCAGGTTACAGGGTCACTAATTCTGAGTTATGACATTTTGATCCTGTGAGAGCCAGAAACACAGTGAACTAGAGCTGGCACAGGCTATGCACAAGCTTTAGAGGGCCCTTTCTGTTCTCATCTTTTCAGTTGAGAGATTTTAACTATTGCATTATTTATTCGAACTTAGTTCAGGGTCAGATCCAAAAAGGAGGTACACCTGTGGCTAGTTGTTAACTCTGTCTTTTGCAAGCGTCAAGTTCTAACTGATTGATTTGATTGAGGGAGGGAGGACATCTACACTTGTGGATGAAGGACACTTTGCAGCCTGGGAAGTAGACAAGGCTTACTCATTACCCATTTCTCCATGGGAATCCCACTGTCACCGTCGTCTTCGTGGAAGTTTGGATGTCACCCAGGAAGCAGAGCCCTCGGATGCTGAGTAGGAACAGGTGGTCCCTGGCAGATGACTTATTAGAGTCTAAGTAGCAGCATCACTTCTTGGGCAAAATTTTAAAGTCACTGAAATGTGTCTTTAAAGACCCTGTTTTTATATTCTGAATTCTGATTCCTTTTCCTGCCCCTCTCCCCAGGATATATTGTCCTTTTTTTTTTTCCTTCTCACTATTTTTCCTTCCCTTCCTCCCATAAGCCCCCTCCTTCTAAGTAGAAACAGAATTTTGCAGATAAATGCATTCTCATTAAGGTGCTATAACTGAGACTGTCCAGGGGAATCTATTCTCAGAATATTTTCATTCAATAAGGATCAAAACCCAATTCAAATGAATTGTGATGTTTTAGACATTTGTAGTTTGGGAGGTTTTTTTTTTTTTTTTTTAATGGGCACCTAGCAGCCCCAATCAAACCCAAGTAGCTGTGAATTCTATCCACTTGAAATGGATGTTTCAGAAAAATGATTTCAGTCAAGAATCTCTGCCTTGCTCTTCCTTTTTATTTTTCTCCCCAGTATCTTTCTGTTTTCCTGTTATCACCTCATTATTGATGTTGACAGTAGAGGATATTTAGAAAAAAAATCTAAATCCTTCTTCCCTTCTACCTTCAATCTGCAGCAAGTCTATGTTTAAGCCACACACACAAAAACATCCACTTAATTCCTAATCATTTATCAATAATCAATCAACCCAGTTACTGTGGCTTATATATTCTTAGTGCTGAGTCTTTGCTCTAACTTCACACACAGAACATTTTTAAATTACATATAATAAAAACCACAAGTCCATGTGTGTTAATGTCAAATGAGTGGTATAAGAAGGTAATGATTTTATAGAATTATCGAATCAATATGTTGTATACCTGAAACTAATATAACACTGCATGTCAATTATACTTCAATAATAATAAAAAAGGAAATGAGTGATAAGAAAATTAGGGAAGTGAACAATAGAGTTGGTAGACATAAGTTGTGAAAAATGTGTTAAAGAAAGAATGTGATCTGAATTGGGCTTTGAAGGATTTCAAGAGGCGGAAAAGAGTAGGCACTCAAGAAAGGACCAAAAATGGAGAGACAGAATAGGGTGCATTTGGAGAAGGGTGGATAGTGCTGATTTGGTTCATGTACCAAAATAATGGGAGATAAACCTTGAGAAGCTGGTTGAGATTAGATCAAGAACGCCTTGACTACATGGCCTCAGAGGATTAGATTGCCTTGAGTAGGCAATGAGGAATATTTCAAGGTTTTTGAAATAGTGTCATTGCAAGGGGTATTTTTAGAAAAGCAGTGTATTGAAGGAATCGGAGGGGCCAGGAGCAGTGGTCAGGAGGTTAGAGTGATAATGCAGGAGATATAAGGGGATGAATCTCTCAGTGGTGGGAGGGAAAAAAATTCTTTCTAGAGCAAGAGAAGGAATCATCACCCTGAATAAGCATTTTTTCTGAGATTCTCATGATGAATTTTCCAGTATTGAGCTCAAGTAGAGGATTTTCTACATGTTATGTTGTTAACAAGTGTTGAGAAACTAGCACACATACAGTTCAGTGTTTGATTCTGTACCAAATAAAAAGGAGCAGAAACAAAGTTCCAGGTTCAAGGAATTTTCAACCCTAAAAAGAGGGAGAAAAGAATTACATACATCATCTAACTTGAAAAGTAAAAAAAGAACATATAAAATGAAGTGCAATGTAATCTATGCTGTGGGGTTTCAAAAAGGCTGAAAACAAATCACTGTGGGTTAAAATATAAACAGGGATGATTTCTTCAAAGAAGAAACAATGATACCACCACTGCGCATTGCCAAATGCCCACTTTATTAAATTCTCTGAGCATCCTTGGTTCCCGTTGTCTCCTCCTTCTACCCCATTAAATTCTACCTACCCCTTTCTTGCCCCTCCTTCCTCATTCAGCTAGACCAATAACAGAAACTCCCAGGAAACAAATAGTTTCCCTTCTCAGCCCTGTAACCAGCTGGATTCTTTCTCTGCAGGACCAACTTGCCAGAGGAACTGGTAAAGAGAAATTCTATGACTGCGAGTGGTGGGGAAAGAAATGAGAGATGGGGGAAATAACATGTTTTGAGGCCGTAGGAAACTCAGAAGTAGTAAGGAATGTGTTGGGTGAGATTACTGTGACCACTATGTAGATGACAGTCCCTCCCAAAGAGATTATAGACAAAGAGAAAAGAGAGAGAAATAACTACTTCGTTTGGGGCACTTTAAACATACTATCTTGTACAATTCTCACATTTCCTCCCCCCCCCCCCTTTGTTTTTTCTGCATGGAGGAAACTGAGCTTAAAGGAGTTCGAGTAAATTGTGTATGAGCAGGTAAGCGGGGATTTGGAGCTAGGTCTTCAGATTCCACAGCTGAGTATCTTTTCATGCCATCATCGTTCCATAGAAGGAGCCTGAACTTACATGCAGGAGTCAATCCTGGGAATAACTGCCCTGAGGAAAAGAGAACTATCTCATTAATATTCTCCTTATTTTCATCTTTTACTTTTTTATTTTTACTGCAGAAGAGAGTACCCCAGATCTGAGATGGATTCTTTCTTTCTGCTGCTCCTCGGCCTGGGTTTGGTTCTTGCAGGAGCTCCAGAAAGCATAATGGAGATAATTAACGAAGAATTTTCGGGGGAAGAGATGTACTGTGATGTGGCAAACAGGGACCAAGAAAGACGGACTAGTGAGGTATTAATGAACTTGACTCTGTTACGTAAAAATACTAGTGCCAGTACGTCCAAGGATAGTTTGTCTTCCTCATTATTGACATTCAGAAGATTACATTATAGCTTCCCCAGAGGAGACAGCCCAGGTAATGACAAAGAGTATTGCAATGACGTGGTGGTCTGGAGAAAAGTTTCCGAAGCTAATGGGTCTTGCAGGTTGAGCAATAACTTCATCCATGGCTCCATGGAAGTGATGCACGGGGTCCCCAAGGCCTCCAGCTGCAAGTGTGGACAGAATCTTGGCATCAACTGCTCTAGGAGCCCACGTCTGGAGACCACTATGTGCCAGCTTACTATGGACAAACAGTTCGCCAGGTGCCAATACCACAGCAATACCTCATTAAAGAAAATATTGGCAATGCTGACAGGTCATTCTCTGATGAGCTGGTTAGTTAGTGGCTCCAAGTTGTAAATCCCACAGGGCTTTGAGACCAGAGTCTCTCTAAAGAAAGACATCCTTATTCTCATTATTGTTTATTTCCTTCTATTATCCGTATCTACCATTTCAGCAATATAGCAAACTCTTGGTTATCTATACTAACTGGAGGAATGAAAAATGCAAAATTGTGAATTCAATTAAAATTTATAACTGATCCTGGAGTACAGATTCTTTCTCTCCCTCTCTCTCTGTCCCACTTCTCTGTCTCTGTCTCTGTCTCTGTCTCTCTCTCTCTCTCTCTCACACACACACACACACACACACACACACACACACACACACACTTTCTTGGAACCAGACCAAATTCTATCCTAGCTCAGCTATTAAGCCAAGAAGCAGAGTCTATCCAACCTGACAAAATTAAGAGAAAAGGCCCAAAACAAATACTGATATTTGAAAGTTAATTGTACTGCCTCTGAGACTATTCAGAGAAATAATGAATGAGCATAGGGGATATTATTATCTCCGTTTTTCAAATAAGTGTGTGCATCCATGCTCACAAATGTGAGCACCCACCCATGCAACCAGGTGCTGCCTGTCCTCCAAAAGATGCCAGAAGAAAAAGATGCTTTTTGGCTTAGCTGTTGTCCTCGGTCAACAGCTCCGGCCCTATGCAAGCTCCATTCCTCCATCCTTGTCCCTATCTATGTCACAAGTTGCTACAGATGGAATGATAAAGCTCTTATTGCAATTTTTACTCAGCATGGTCTTGATTCCCTGGGACTGTGGGAGAGGGATGCAAGCCATGGAGAAATAGAGCAGGTAGAAAGATGGGAAACAGGACATCTCTGCCAAGTACTAGGCAGGGTTAGTCTTCGATCTTGTTTCTGATGTTGTATTGGTTTTTTTTTTTTCACTACCAATTGTTTATTTGTAAGTTTTAGGGTTCAACACTCTACACAAAGTATGGGCAATTATCTTGTTCCTTAGTGGGTGCTTTTGTGTTCCTGTTCCCTCCATCCTGAGACCACTCTTTTAATGTCCTGATTTTAAATAAATACATGTATAGCAAATTTTACATCACTGTAACACTTTTCTTACTGTACAGCACTCTTAATATATCAATTTTCCTAATGCTTTTCACATCATGTGCAGGATTCTCATTTTATTAACTGCAAGACTCTGACAATCAACCAATATGCAGCATTAGGGCAGATAGTTTTATATCTTTCAGCTGGGTTTTCCTTGTCAGTATGGTGCCTGCTTAAATAGTCACTATGAGCTTGGCCAAATAGGTGTGTAGTTAGCACTCAATTTTCTCTTGGCAGCCAGAGGAGAAGGTGATAGAGGGAAATGCCTGGGACCCAGAGTTTTCTTCTCTGTAGGAGGAGAACCTGGAGCCCTGGAGGAGAGGTATGCTCCCTGGGGTCCATTCTGGGGATAGTTCTATGTGGCAAGGCTGGTGCTACCAGCCACTCATCACACATGGAACAGGTTGTCCAGAGCAGAGCGGTCCATCGGGTCTCTTCTTGGTTCCAACTTAGTTCCATTTGAGTCACTTCTTCCCTACAGTACAGTCCTACTGTAGAGTCAAGCTCTGGGTGATGGGCATGTCAGCCCCAGAGACAATAACTATTCAAGCTCTGGCAAAGTTTTTTGGTAATATGCAAAGAAAATGCAAATCCAGCCTTGTTCAGAATTTAGTACAGACTTCTTCCTTCACCAGAAGAGAAGAGCAAAGAGCCGTAGTAGATACCTCTTTCTAGGCCAGGACCATCCTCTAAAGAGTCTTAAGAGCAAATCTTTCCACTTCTCTGAAGGAATTGGGAGCTCCCAGGGCGTATCTAATCATCATACTGTGAAGTCTGAAAGATGTCAAATGTGGAGATGTCATCGAGAGTTGAGACTCCTAACTACTGGCATTTCCCACCCTCAAAGGCTGTCACCCCTTTGACATAATGTGCAGCCTGAGGTCCCTCATGATGATGATAGGCAAGGGATTTCACATTTTAAAACATTGAGTCTTTGTAATGTCCCTTCTCTGTTCCCAAACCATAGAGAGCTTTTTTTTTTTTTTCCTTTCATTTTTCTTGTAGCTTTACACCTAAATTTCTCAGCCTGGCTTCCAAGGCTACTAATGCCCCATTCTCGTCTCACCTAGCCTGACCCCAGCACTGTCCATCTTCTGTTGCTTTAGGGCTGCTGTCTTCACAGTCCCCAGAACTCACCTCCTTGTCTTCACTCCGTTGGTGGGCTGGTCCTGATAGGCTTCCTCTTCATGGTCTCATTCTGTCACCTCAGCCCCTTCAACTGCACAAGCCCGCCTGGCTACAAAGGGCCAAACAAGTGTCTCTTGGACTTCCTAGAAAGATAACCGAGGGTAGATTTGTGTCATTTCTCTGCAGCTACAGAGAGACATTAGAGGGAATGAAATGAGGGAATAAAGGAGACAGATCCAATCCCAAGGGCCACAGAAGGGAGAGTTGGATAGAGAAAGGAAGCTGGGAATGTAATGATAGAGATTTTTGAGAAAGGGATACTAAAGGGGGTATGTAGCACAAAAGTAATACCCATCTTGCCTTTAGCCATTCCCTCTGCTTTCCCAACATGAAGGGCACTAAATTCCCTTTAATCAACAATTCTGAAGCTAAACAAGTCCTGGCTCCCAAGGCCCAGGGTGATGCTGAAGTAAGGGGAGCCTTTGTGACATCACAGATAAGTCCTCATATGTTTTACTGCCTCATCATGCTCCCCCACCCCCAAGTCACTTCACATCAATGTCCTTATCTACACGATGAGGAGGCTGGATTAGATCTCGGGGCTCTCTGACTTGGATAGCCATCAGGATCAGTGTGGTGGTGTTCTCTGGTTGCCTGCCCCAAACTACCCGTTCGGCCTCAAGCCAAAGAGGTACAGTGAGGCATGGAGCTGCCCAGCCACACTTCTTTTCCCAGGATCTCTGAGCAGGAGTGATGTGTGCCACTTCTACATCCAGGTTTTGTGACATGGAACTGGCCTCCTCTGTGCTTTTTTTTTTTCTTCCCAACTGCCAGATCCCCAAAATGGACATGGGTGTGACTCACCTTTCATCCCTTAGATGATAATAGTGTTATAGGAATGTTCTAGGAATGAGCTGAACACCAAAAGGGAAGGAAGGCATGTACCTGAATAACTGTGTGAAGCAGAGATATCTCACCAATCTGGACTGCTTAATTATATGAGAGAGAAATACATATGTATATACATTTTTTACATTTTTATTTATTTAGTTTAGAGAGAGAGAGAGAGGGAAAGAGAGAGAATCCCAAGCAGGCTCACCACTGTTAGGGCAGAGCCTGACGCAGGGCTCGAACTCACGAACTGTGAGATCATGACCTGAGCTGAAATCAAGAGTCAGATGCTTAACTGACTGACTGAGCCACCCAGGTGCCCCAATATGTATATTTTTAAATTCACCATATTTTGTTCCATTAGCCTAGCCTTACCCTAACAAATTTACTAGCTGTAGGAGCTGTTGTCAAATATGAATCCCTGGGCTCTGGTCCAGGAGATTTGGGTTCTATAGTTCTGGGATACGACTACAGCATACGAGACTTTTACAAGCGTTAGGTTTGCTGATGTGGTTTGAAGTTTGAACACCACTAGATTAGATGGCCTAAAATCTTTCCTTCTAGTTATAGAACATTCTAATTCTAGTCCCAGTGAGGGGAAAAAAGGTTGCTGTGTTTGTGTTCAGAGATTTTGCAGACAGCACTGGGGCAAAACAAGTCAGTTTAACTCCGACTGACTCTGAACTTCGTTCGCAGTGTCCCAAACTAGCAAGGTGGCATTGTTGTCTTCAAACTCCCTGGAAGTGAACACACTGCAAGAGGGACTCATGTTTCCAAAAACACGAGAGTGGCTGAGATGTTAGAAGAGGCATCACACACATGGAATGCATCCTTTTTACTCCGGCAACTAGAGAACTGGCAGACCTTCATGTTTATTAATATGTTAAACTTTTCAAGATCACATATGATAATTACCACAGGGATGGTTAATAGGTAATAGCAATATTTAATTACCAACTGAGATCTTATAATGTGCCAGGCACTTGTCTAAAATGTACATATGGTTTCTTTATTCTCAGAGCAACCTCCATGAGGTAGATTATTATTATCCCTGCTTCAATGATGAAGAAACTGAAGCATAAAGACTTCAGGAAACATACAAAGTCACATACATAATAAGTGGTCCCCCAGGAACAAACAAGGATGGTCTGATTCCATAAATCAGGTTTTTTTTTTTTTTTAGTTTTTATTTATTTTTTTCAATATATGAAATTTATTGTCAAATTGGTTTCCATACAACACCCAGTGCTCATCCCAAAAGGTGCCCTCCTCAGTACCCATCCCCCACCCTCCCCTCCCTCCCACCACCCATCAACCCTCAGTTTGTTCTCAATTTTTAAGAGTCTCTTATGCTTTGGCTCTCTCCCACTCTAACCTCTTTTTTTTTTTTTCTTCCCCTCCCCCATGGGTTTCTGTTAAGTTTCTCAGGATCCACATAAGAGTGAAAACATATGGTATCTGTCTTTCTCCGTATGGCTTATTTCACTTAGCATCACACTCTCCAGTTCCATCCACGTTGCTACAAAGGGCCATATTTCGTTCTTTCTCATTGCCATGTAGTACTCCATTGTGTATATAAACCACAATTTCTTTATCCATTCATCAGTTGATGGACATTTAGGCTCTTTCCATAATTTGGCTATTGTTGAGAGTGCTGCTATAAACATTGGTGTACAAGTGCCCCTATGCATCAGTACTCCTGTATCCCTTGGGTAAATTCCTAGCAGTGCTATTGCTGGGTCATAGGGTAGGTCTATTTTTAATTTTCTGAGGAACCTCCACACTGTTTTCCAGAGTGGCTGCACCAATTTGCATTCCCACCAACAGTGCAAGAGGGTTCCCGTTTCTCCACATTCTCTCCAGCATCTATAGTCTCCTGATCATAAATCAGGTTTTTAATGTTTATTTATTTATTTTTGAGAGAGAGAGAGAGAGAGAGAGCACAAGCAGGGATGGGGTAGAGAGAGTGAGACACAGAATCGGAATCTGGCTCCAGGATCTGAGCTGTCATCACAGAGCTTGGCGTGGGGCTCAAACTCATGAACCAAGAGATCATGACCTGAGCCGAAGTTGGAAACTTAACTGACTGAGCCACCCAGGTGCTCCAATAATTAAATGGTATCTGCCATTATTATTTTCATTATGATTAGATCAGGGCACGGTGTTAAACACACAACTGAAGAAAAGCATTTACTATTGCTGAGAGAGGGTTTCTGTCTTGAATATGTGAAGAGTTCTGTCTATTTAATAAGTTAAAGATGAACATACCTGAAGAAAAATAAACCAGGGACACAGAAAATTAACAAAAGAAATAAATAGTCATTAAACATTTGGAGATCTTTTTTCCCCTTTCTTCTAAAGGTAATATAGATAAAAGCAGTGTGATATCATTGTTTACCTGCCCAATCAACAGAAATAACTTAAAATAATGACATAGTGGTGGCATAGGTACAGGAAAAGGGACAATTCTCGGGCACTCCTCCTGGGAAAACAAATTAGTACATTTGCCATCTCTCTGGAGAACAGATAGAACTAAGCCCTATTCTAGTTTTCAGACTCTCTGCACATTTGGTTTCTTTAGTTCACTGATGACAATCCTCCTTCCTCTTATACATCCTTTAGGTAAGAGACTCAATTCAGTTAATTCTGGCCCTTAGGACTTTGAGTTGGGGATCTCCCCAGGTGCCTGAGTGGGCCCTGGGGCTTGTCCTACAGATGGTCAAAGAACAGGGCAGAGCCCCAGGCATGAAAGCTCCAGGCTATGCTGCTTGGTTCACTTTCCTTGCTCTCCCCAGCTCAGGCTGTCCTGAGAACTCCATGTTCTTTACAGGAACATGGGCTGAGCTTTCAGACCCCATCCCATTAAGCACGCCTTCTGAGAGCTCTCATGGCCTCAGGAAGCAGGGCCTGTCAGAGGAGGAATCAGCAGGGGTAGGAGCATGAGAGCAAGGTTGGGAGGCTGTTCTCTTGGGAGATGCCCACACAAAGAGTGACCTACCTTTACTTTTCCCCTTCTGACACTCACCCCACCCCCCCCCCAACCATCCCTTCCTCATCCTACATCCGTATTCTCTTCTCTTGCCCAGACTGTACCTGCAACATACATCTCCTTTTCGCACCTTGTCGTGGCCTCTTGCTTTCTAGTTTCCTTTTAGGCTTTGCCCCACTTGACTTTATGTGTTCTCTGTGTGTCCTGCATTCATACTCACCTGTCAGGTGTAGAGTGACAAGGGTTCTGGAATCAAGTCACCCATAAGACTTAGACCACTATTCAATCTGTCATGGTTCCAGCTCCTGTGAATCTGGGGCTCATGGAGCACATGGCTCTGAGTTGCCCAGGTGGAAAAGGACAAGAACTGTGTGAATTGATGAACTCACCCTGGGTACACATTGAGCCTTTTTAGTGGGTGCCTCAGCTAGTCTTCTAGCAACCTCCCAGTCTACTAAATTCCCCTTTGTCTTCCTTTAGAAAACACTGGAATTTCTCAGCTATATTTATAAAACTCATTGTAATCATTTTAATAAACTACATATTTTTGTGCCTAACTGCCAGACAATATGGTCATGGTTGTGAACATCGCTCAGTGTGTGGCAAATTATATTGATGTAAATTTGTTTTTATCACACTTCAAAAATCTGTCCATAATTTTTTTTTGTAGTTTTATTTCTCATGTCAGGCAGTCACCTGTCCATAAGCTATAAAAGTTGAAAGGCATGTCTATGTAGGCCCAGACTGGTTGAATAGGCATTTGGACCTAGGTGAGAGAAATGTAATGAGATTACAGTGACGTGGTCCATTACGGGGGCAGAGTAATTAGAGCAGTTAATGAGAAGATATTTATAGGCAAGCAGTTGAGAAATTTCCATATGTAAGGCTGTCCATACCAGCTGTTGTGGGGGAAAAAGCATAAATAAATGTACCCTTACTGCACAAGGTATTGAATACAGGACAGTAGAATAATATCTTAAGAGGGAGACATATCTCTTTTGTCTAGGGTGATTAGTGCAGGGACCTGTAAAAGAACTAAAATTTTGAACTTGATGGATGATCCATTCAAATAGCTAAGATTTGAATAGGAGGAAGAAAAAGGTACTAGGAACGGGAAGTAACACATAAGTACAAGTAGGTGGAAAGATTGTTATAGACAGAGGAGTATTAGAATAAATAATTTATATGTTTTTTACCTACAAGATTGTGGTTGCTGAATAATGGTTCCCAAAGATGTCCAGGTCCTAATCCCTAGAACTGGTGAGTGTTACTTTATATAGCAAAAGAGACTTTGCAGATGTGATTAAGTTAAGGATCTTGAGATGTGGATTATCTGGGTTGCTCCTGAGTACAGTTATAAGTGCCCCTGTAAGAGGAGCCTGCAGAGATTTGACTACATCAGACGAAGGCAATTTAACTGAAGCAGGACAATTGCAGAGCACTTACATGAGCTTGCAGTTGGGAAAGTCATCTAACACAAAGCCTATTTTATAAGAAAATGTTGAATATCTCATGAAATTTATTGAATACTGAAATATCTCATGAATTTATTGAGTACTGAAAGTGAAAACAGAATGCTTGGGTGGGTACAGAATGCCTAGCATCACAAGAGTGTATCGCATATCGCTAGGCAGCCCAGGAAAAGGTCCAAATTCAAAATTCAAAGTAGTTTCTACTGAATATGTATTGCTTTCACATCATCACAAAGTCAAAAAAATCATGAAGCCAAACCATCACAAGTAAAGACACAAAATAGATGAATAGTTGTCTAGGACTGGCGGGAGAATGGGGAGTGATGGAGGTGCACACGAGGGATCTTTTGAGGGTGATGGGAATGTCCTGAAAGTGGATTATGAGACAATGGCACACCTCTAAGTTTACTAAAAATCACAGAATCGTGCATTTTAAAGGAGTGACTTTTATGTTATGTGAACTATACTTCAATAAAACTGCTAAGGAAAAACCCAAGGAATTTATTGTTGACACATTTTCCTGATCTCCTTCCATCCTAACAGCAAGTCCTGTGATTTTTATGTCCTAAATAACTTAAATCTATCATTTACCTCCATTTTGTTCTTCCCAATATTTTTTAGATTTTGTTTACTTATTTTGAGAGAGAGAGCATGTGTGCATGCAGAGCAGGGGTAGAGAGAGAGGGAGAGAGAGAAAATCCCAAGCAGGCTCTGTGCTGACAACAGGGCTTGATCTCACGACTATGAGATCATGACCTGAGCCAATATCGAGAGTTGGGTGCTTAACCGACTGAGCCACGCAGGTGCCCCTGTTCTGCCCAGTTTTTGTTTAAGATATTCCCAATAATTGCCTATCTGATTTCTTCTGGCACCCCCTTGTGCCTGCTAGCCGTTCTCTAGTGTGCAAACACAATTTTCTGCTAAAAATATAAATCTGTTCATGTCTACTCAAGTTGGGATTCTTTTCAGATGACATCTGGCCATTTACAAACACTCTACTTATTTTCTGTTGGGTGGCTGCTTTTTTTCTTTTAAACAAATAGGAAGTAATTTTCTTTATATATTACAGACATGGCAGGATAATTTATTAAGACACTTATTTGTTTACTTTTTTTTTTTTTTGGTCCTTCTCTATGAGACAAAACCAATATAATCACTTTTCTCTTTTCCATTACCAAAAAAGGCAAGTTTTTGTAAATAAACCTCGTGGGTTATTAACATCTTTTGTATTTCAGGCCAGGTAACAGCAGTGAATAGTAATGAAGAGTGTGCTAGTCTCCCAGAGATTAATTTGAGTGTTAGGGCCCCTGAAGAAAGTATGGCCAAGAATGAAAGAAGAGAGTACATTTCCTTGAAAGTGGATAGAAAGGAGAATTATCTTTGGGGATGGTGTATTTCCTGCAACTAGAAGAAAGTAGTGACCCAGTATTCATACAGCCCCCAAATGAGGAGATGTGAGTTGGCTGGATTCTAAGTTCAGAGGTGGCGTGTGGATTTTTTTTTCTTGTGCACTCTCATGAGGATTCTTATTATGTAAATGAACCAAACATAGTCACTGTATATAGGCCCTATGTTTACTTCTTTATAGCAAGTGGGATTCATAGGCTTAAAAGGTCACCAGGGTCAAATTCAAATTTATACCCATCTGGTTGTCTTAAATGTCACCTTGGTAAGCATATTTTTTGCCTTTTGGAGCATGTATGCTTTGCATACCCATAAAACTACACCCAACATCTGCAAGCCACAGGGTAAAATAAGCCCTCTAGCTATAAAACAACAGCAGCAACAACAACAACCCACAAGCTGCTGCTGCCCTTTGGAGCTCTCTGACTCAAAGACTCCCCTTTATTCTGCTGAGCGCCATCTTTTAGACACATAAGCCCCCCTCTTAATTCCCTCTCCCCTGGGAGTTTTCTTGGTCCCCCACCCCCACCCCATCTCCCCGCCCTGGCCTTAAGGATGGTGCCTCACCACCACCACATGATGATGGTGGTCTCTGGGTGGTCTCCTGCTGCGTGGGACCTCACCCACACACCCACTTGCCCAGCGGCACCCACATAAAGCTTGTGTGCTACTGCCACACTGTGGTTGTATCTTTTTCTTTCATCAGTCCCCAGATTCCTCAGACTATAGTTCTCATCTTCATGCGGTGATCCTTGTTCCAACACCGCAGCCTCTGCCCAAGACTTTGTTTTTTTTTTCTCCCTGGCGACGGAATTCTAAGGGTGTGGCAAGTGTAAGCCAATCGCCACTAAGGCTTGTTATATCCTTCACATTTTAACTTTTTGTTTTTTTAAATTTTTTAATGTTTATTTTATTTTTGAGAGAGAGAGAGAGAGAGCGTGAGAAGGGGAGGGGCAGAGAGACAGGGAGACACAGAATCTGAAGCAGGCTCCAGGCTCTGAGCTGTTAGCACAGAGCCCACCGCAGGGCCAAACCCACAAACCGGGAGATCATGACACGGCCAAAGTCAGATGCTTAACCAACTGAGCCACCCAGGTGCCCCACATTTTAACTTTTTAACACAGTTTTATTGAGATGTAATTGACATATGATAAACTGCACATATTTATTTGAATTGTCTAATTTCGTAAGTTTTGACATATGTCTATGCCCATTAAATCATATCCAACATTTACCAAATTTCATGCCCTTTAGTTATTCCTTCTTCTCACCTTCCCTACCCCCAATCCCCAAGCAACCACTGATCTGCTTTCTTTTCACTACAGATTAATTTCCATTTTCTAGAGTTTTATAGAAATGGAATCATACACTATGTACTATCTTTTGTTTGGCTTCTTTAACTCAATTTAATTATTTTGAGATTCATCTATGCTGTTGTGTGTATCAATAGCTCATTCCTTTTTCTTGCTGGGTGGCATTTCATTAAATGGATACACTACAATTCATTTATCCATTTACCTAATGGTAGAAATTTGAGTTGGTTCTAGTCTTTGGTGATTGCAAATAAAGCTGCTGTGAACGTTCATGTAAAAGTCTTTGTGTGACCATACGTTTCTTTTTCTCTGGAGTAAAACCTACTAGGGGAATGGCTGGGTCAAACGATGGATGTGTATTTACCTTTCTAAAAACCTACTGAGCTGTTTCCAAATTTGTTTGTATCATTTTATATTGTCACCAGCACTATTAGGAGAAATCCAGTTCACCGACATTCTTACTGACACTTGGTAAAGTCAGTCATTTTCATTGTAACCATTCTAGTAGGTGTCTGGTGGTATCTCATTGTGGTTTTAAGTAGCATTTCCTTGAACACTAAGGATATTGAACAACTTTTTCATGTGCTTATTTGTTTGCCATCCATATATCTTCTTTTCTGAAGTGCCTGTTAAAACATTTTCCTATTTTTTTATTGGATTATTTGCATTTTCATTGTTGCATATTCTGGATACAAGTCCTTTATGTGTGTGTGTGTGTGTGTGTGTGTGTGTATGATGCAAATACATATGCATTCATATATATATTATAATGCATATATATGTACATTTGTATATATATTATAATGCATATGTGTGTGCATTTGTATACAATGCATATATATATATATATATTCATATATATTATAATACACATATATGTGCATTCATATATATTATAATGGATATATATGTGCATTCATATATATATTATAATGCATATATGTGCATTCATATATATTATAATGCATATATATATGCATTGCATCTAGTATGGATGTGTAATGTTTATCAGTTTTCTCTTCAATACTGCTTTAACAGCATCCCACAAATTTTGCTATGCTATGTGATTCTTTTCAACAGTAGTCAGATCAAAATATTTTCTAATTTCCATTTTGATTTTATGTTTGTCCCATGGATTATTTAGAATTGGTTTGTTTAGTTTCCATATATTTTGAGATTTTTGAGAGGTCTTTCTCTTACTCATTTATAATTTCATTCCAATGTCAGAGAATATATTTTGTTTAACTTGGATCCTTTTGAGGTTATTAAGACTTGTTTCACGGCAGAAAATTTGGTGTATCCTGGTAAGTGTTCTGCAGGAGCTTGAAAAAGTATGTATTTGCTTTTGTTGTATGGAATGTTCTATAAATGTAACTGGGGATAAATTTGTTGTTAATTTGGTTCAAGTCCTCAATATTCTTGCTGATTTCCTGCCTACTTGACCTATCAGCTATTGAGAAATGGATATGGAAGCTCAAACTGTAATATATGGATTTCACTTCTCCTTATAGTTCTTTCTGTATTTGCATCTTGTAATTTGAAGCCCAATTTTTAGGGGCATAAAAATTTAGGATTGTTACGTCCTGTTGATTAATCGAACCTCATATTTGGAAATGACCCTCATTAGCCTTGGTAATATTCTTTGTTTTGAAATCTGCTTTATCTGATATTACTATAGCACTCCAGCTTTCTTTTGATGAACACTAGCATGGTATATGTTTCTACATCCTTTATTGTTACCTTCTTTATGTGTCTTCACATAAAATGTATTTCTTGTAGGCAGTATATACTGAATCTTGTTTTGTTTTTTAAAATCCCAGTCTATCATTAGCTTTTAATTGGTATGCTAAGACCATTTACATTTAATGAGATTATTGATACAGTTAGTTGGAGTCTAACTCCTGCTATTTGTTCTATTTGTCCCTTCCATTTTTTCCTCCCTTTTTCTGATTTTGGGGCCTTCACTTGATTTATGAATTTTTTTATTCCACTTTTATCTCCTTTGTTGACTTTTTAACTACAGCTCTTTGTTTTAATTCAGTGGTTGCATTAGGATATACAGTATATATCTATAAATTATAGCTTACTTTCAACTGATACTGTACTACTCACTCAGTATAAAAACCTTATGCTAGTATACTTGGATTCCTCTCAGATTCTATGCTATTTTCATGCACTTTACTTTGGAATACGGTATAAATCCCATTATACATTGCTACTAGTTTTGGTTAGTCTGTTTTATTTTAAATAAATTTAAATTAAAAAAAAAAAAAAGCAGGGCACCTGGGTGGCTTAGTCGGTTGAGCGTCTGACTTAGGCTCAGGTCATGATCTCATAGTTCGTGAGTTCAAACCCCACGTCGGGCTCTGTGCTAACAGCTCAGAGCCTGGAGCCTGCTTTCGAATTCTGTGTCTCCTTCTCTCTCTGCTCTTCCCCCCACTCACACTTTCTCTCTCTCTCTCAAAAATAAATAAACGTTAAAAAATAATAACAAAAAATCATATGTATTTTCCCATTTAATTAAATACCATTTATAATGTTCTTCATTCAAAAATAAATAAATATTAAAAAATAATAACAAAAAAATCATATGTATTTGCCCATTTAATTAATTACCATTTACAATGTTCTTCATTCCTTTGTGGAGATTCACATTTCCAATTGGTATAATTTTCTCTTTGCCAGTTTACCTTCCCTGTTTGCTGGTGATGACTTTTTGTAAGCTCTGCAATCTAAGAATGCTTTTATTTTGCCTTCGTTTTTTAAAGATATTTTTACCAGGTATAGAATTTCTACCTTGACAACTTTCTTACTTTGAGTACTTTAATATTTTCCTGCTCTCTTCTTACTTACATTATTTCAGAAAAGAAATCTAACATCACCCCTCTCTTTGCTTCTCCAATCCTAGCATGCCATTTTTCTGAGGCTGCTTCTAAGGTTTTCTTTTCATGACTAGGTCAGGGTTGTTTTCTTCCCAGTTTGGTTATGATGTGCATTGGTATAGTTTTCTTCATGTTTTGTGCTTGGAGTTCATTGAGCCTTTTTTGATTTGTGAATTTATACTTTCCATCAACTTTTGAAAGTGTTTGGCTATTACTGCTTCTAATTTTTTTTCTATCCCCCTGCTTCTCCTTTTCAAAGACTCTAATTACTCATCTGAAGTCACTTGAATTCATTCTACAGCTTGCTGATGCTCTTTTCACTCTTTGTTTTCTTGTTTGATGTTTCATTTGGATCATTTCTATAACCTTCAGATTCACTAATCTTTGTTCTGCAATATCTAATCTGCCATTAATCTCATCCAGTGTACTTTTCATCTCACACATTTTAGTTTTTATCTTTAAAAGTTTCAAAGTTTGATTTGTTTTTTTCTATTGTCTATGAATCTACTTAATTTTTTGCACATAAGAAATCCAGTTATAATAATAATTTAAAAAAATTTTTTTAATGTTTATTTATTTTTTGAGAGACAGAGCATGAGGAGGGGAGGGGCAAAAAGAGTGGGAGACACAGAATCCAAAGCAGACTCCAGGCTCTGAGCTGTCAGCACAGAGCCCAACACAGGGGCTCAAACCTGTGAACCATCAGGTCATGACCTGAGCCGAAATCAAGACTCAGAAGCTTAACTAACTGAGCCACCCAGCCGCCCTTATAATAACAGTTTTAATGTCTTTATTCTATGCCTTCTTATGGCCAAATGCAATTGAATGATTATTCTCCTCAGTATGGTTTTTGTTTATCTGCTTCCTTTTTTAGTAATTTTCTAAAAGTTTTTATTTATTTATTTTGAGAGATAGACAGTGTGTGTGAGTGGGGAAGGGGCAGAGAGAGAGAGGGAGAGAGAGAATCCCAAGCAGGCTCTATTCCATCAGCATGGAGCCTGACTCAGGGCTCAATCCCATGAACTGTGAGATCATGACCTGAGCGGAAACCAGGAGTCGGACGCCTAACCGACTGAGTCACCCAGGTGCCCCCAGGCTTAGTTATTTTTGATTGGATGCCAGATGTTGTGAATTTTACCTTGTTGGCTTACCAGGTAAGGATAATTTTGCATTCCTATAAATTTTCTTGAACTATTTTCTGGGATGCACATAAGCTATTCGGAACCACTCGATCCTTTTGATTTGTTAGGCAGGTGCAGAGCAGTTGCAGCCTAAGGCTAATTATTGCCCATTACTGAGGCAAGACCTTCCTGAGTACTCTACCTAATATCCCATGCATCTTGACTTTTTCCAGCCTGGTTAGTGGGGTTAGGCACTATCTTCTCTGATCCTTTTAGATAATTCTTTCCCCAGCCTCAGGTGGTTTTCTCCCACACTCATGATAAACAGTACTCTGCTGCATACTTGAGAGAAACCCTGTGCAGATCTCCACGTTTCTGTTCAAGGCAGTGCTCTCCTTTCTAGTACTGTGTCCTGTGGACTCAAGTTTCTTGGCCTCCTTGTTTCCTCAATTCCTCCTCCTCATCTCCTGTAGTTTTCAGGCTCTTCCTGTTTGCCAACCCTTCACTTGTGCCTGAAATCTCTCTCCAGGCAGTAAGCCAGGCAAATTGTAGGACTCACCTTGTTAGTTTCCTGTATCTCAAAGATGAGTGTGTTTGGTTGTCTCATGTAAGTGTCTTGAAACTAATTTTTCCAGCATTTTATCAGTTTTAAAAATTGTTTCAGGTGGGAGGGTAAATCAGGTCCGTGTTACTCCATCTTGACTAGAAGATTATATTCATCCTTATGTATGCTTTCATTTTAAAACCAAATCTGGGGGTGTCTGGGTGGCTCAGTCAGTTAAGTGTCTGATTCTTGGTTTTAGCTCAGGTCGTGATCTCATGGTTCACGAGTTCAAGCCCCATGTTGGACTCTGTGCTGACAGCGTGGAGTTGGTTTGGGATTCTGTCTTTCCCTCTCTCTCTGCTCCTCTCCCTCTCACTCTCTCTGTCTCTCTCTCTAAGTTAATAAATTAAAAAAAAATTAAAAACCTGTATGTTAAAAAAACCACAAAAATTAGGGGTGCCTGGGTCGCTCAGTCAGTTAACCATCTGACTTTGGCTCAGGTCATGATCTCACGGCTGGTGAGTTCTAGTCCTGCGTTGGGCTCTGTGCTGACAGCTCAGAGCCTGGAGCCTGCTTCGGTTTCCATTTCCATCTCTCTCTGCCCCCTCCAACACTTGTGCTCTGTCTCTATCAAAAATAAATAAACATTAAAAAAAAATAAAATTAAAATTAAAATAAATAAATAAAACCAAGTCTAGGGGAGCCTGGCTGGCTCAGTCGGTAGATCCTGCAACTCTTAATCTCAGGTTTGTACGTTTGGGCCCCACGTTGGGTGTGGATATTGCTTGAAAATAAAATATTAAAAAAAAAAAAAGTTTAAAGTGTTTTTGTCTAAACAGGCTCCTTAAAATATTTGGAGATAAACCACCTCTCCTTGCTTTTCTAGTGAGAAGGTAAATCTATCATGGCAGAGTTGCACTCATAATGAGTTAATGATGCAAAAGCTAAGAAATATAGGAGTTTGATGAAGATCTCATAGGAAATAAGAATACTTTGTGAAGGCATAGATGAGCATTTTGCTTATACTGCTGTAGAATATTGGGAAAGAGGGGCGCCTGGGTGGCGCAGTCGGTTAAGCGTCCGACTTCAGCCAGGTCACGATCTCGCGGTCCGTGAGTTCGAGCCCCGCGTCAGGCTCTGGGCCGATGGCTTGGAGCCTGGAGCCTGTTTCCGATTCTGTGTCTCCCTCTCTCTCTGCCCCTCCCCCGTTCATGCTCTGTCTCTCTCTGTCCCAAAAATAAATAAAAAATGTTGAAAAAAAAAAAATTTAAAAAAAAAAAAAAAAAGAATATTGGGAAAGAGAGAAATTCTTTACAGCACAAGAAATTCTTTCCCAAATTCTTTGGTAGCTCAAAGGGATGTCAATGGCTTTTGTGTTAAGTTTCAAAAATGTTAGTTGTTTAAAAGGGGAGGAAAAAACAACCCTATGTTCCATATTAAGACAATTGATAACAGAAAGAGAAACTATGATGATAACAGAAAGAGAAACTATGAAACTATGATGATCAACACTCATGTACAAAACTGTAACTTTCTGTTTTACTAGGGCAAATGCAGATACTTTGATTTTCCTAACTATGTAAGAAAGGCAGAAGACACCTAAAATTGTAACAGAGGTAAATTGTGCTGCCACCCTTAAGAGCTAGGGTTTTGGTGCAGATACAATGGATTGAGAAAAGAAATTCATACTTTTCTTACACCTGAGTTTGAGAAGCACTTTCACACTGATCACATTTTCAAAGCACTTAAAATTTTTTTTGAACATTTTTTATCTATTTTTGAGAGGCAGAGAGAGAGACAGAGCACTAGCAGGGGATGAGCAAAGAGAGAGATGGAGAGACAGAATCTGAAGCAGGCTCCAGGCTCTGAGCTGTCAGCACAGAGCCCAACGTGGGGCTGGAACCCAGTAACCAACCATGAGATCATGACCTGAGCTGAAGTTGGACACTTAACCAGACCCACCCAGGCACCCCCAAAGCATTTTTTTTTTCCCAAGCTGTTGCTGGTTTTTGAAGTTTATTTTTTTGGTGTCTTCTGCTATTAGAGATCATTGTCATGTTATTTGTTTTGGGGTCAGATTTTCTTTGTACTCATGTATACAGGTATGTAATTCAGTCTATGCATGTATAATCAAGCTTTTCAATAATTCAATAATTTTCTTTGTGGCTGTGCTCTTGTTTGGTTTAAGAAAGACATCCTTCACTAGCTCCAAAATTGTGAAAAATATTCTACTATATATACTTGTATCATTATAATATCCTTAATGTTGTTTTAAAAATATTACTTTGACCTCTAGTCCATCATACATGGAGGAATGTGTTTGTGTGCGTATGGGTGGGTGGGTGGGTGTGAACACTGAAATCTGTTATTTTTTCTTTCTTTCTTTCTTTCTTTCTTTCTTTCTTTCTTTCTTTCTTTCTTTCTTTCTTTCTTTCTTTCTTTCAATCTCTACACCCAATGCAGGGCTCAAACCCATAACCCCAAGGTCAAGAGTCACATGCTCCACTGACTGAGCCAGACAGGTTCCCCTATTTTTTCTTGATATAGAACCCACTGTCTCACTGGGCTTTATTTTCCTTTTCCCTGGCAAAATCTATGAAATATTCTATCCTAATATATTCTATGCTTCTATTTTCCTGTTATTTCTGATCACTGAGAAGGACCAAATTATGAGATCAAGCCATATCAGTGGTGATATCTTAGTCCGTACCTGCTAAACTCACACTGACATTACAGAAAAAAAAAATAGCAGATAACAATGTAACAAACCTCAAAAAAATTTTTTTTTATATAGAATCATACAATAAAAAAGGTAATTAAGGCATGCATAAATATAAACTTGCAGGAAACTGCAAACAAATACGAAGAGATTTTTGTCATCCCGGAGCTGGCTTGACTCCATTTTTGCAATATAAGATGTCAAAATTACTCTATATTTGTGCTCTGAAGATTGATTTTCAATTATTGAGTAACTCTTATTTTGTGTACGTCTATTAAGATCTGGTTTTGGACACATGTTCTTAAATATGAAGTGCCAGTATCTCAAACTGCCGCATTTGATATCAGTTAACTTCCACTTTTGCATCAGGAAGAGTCAGTTCCTTTCTGTATTCTGTCTCTGTGAACTCAAATATTCAGGTCTTTACTAGGGCCTGGGCCCTAGTAAATGTCTTGAACAAAAGATGTGCATTTCAGGGAAGTCACTGATCCTCTTAGGACCTACAAAAATCACATTTTTCTCTAGATTTTCTCAACCTGACACCATTCTCAGTTTGGCTAGGGGTGTAAAGATCAGAAGCATAAATATTGCCTCAAAATGTTTAAACAGAGTCTAAATTTGAGGTTAGCTAAAACCTAGATTTTTCTTATGGAATTCAACGAAGAGATATTCTGGGATTTACTCATAAAGGTAAGTCTAACTCTAAAGACTGAGTTTTTATCTTTGCTTAACCACTCAAACTAAGGAACTGACTCTTCCTGCTACTGAGCAAAAGTGGAAGTTAACTGATATCAAATGTGGCAGTCTGAGAAATTGGCACTTCATATTTAAGAACACGTCCAAAACCAGATCTTAAAAATCCATTTCATAAGTGACATTTCTTAGAACTAACTTATTTTATTTTATTTTATTTATTTATTTATTTATTTTATTATTATTTTTTTTAATTTATTTTTGGGACAGAGAGAGACAGAGCATGAACGGGGGAGGGGCAGAGAGAGGGAGACACAGAATCGGAAACAGGCTCCAGGCTCCAAGCCATCGGCCCAGAGCCTGACGCGGGGCTTGAACTCACGGACCGCGAGATCGTGACCCGGCTGAAGTCGGACGCTTAACCGACTGCGCCACCCAGGCACCCCAGAACTAACTTATTTTAAATTTGAAAAATAGATAGCTTTAAAGACAACAATAAGAAATCAGCCATTCAGAAATAACAGGTTATTGAGGTTTTGTTTTGGTTCCTCCGCCCCCACCACATAATCTATATTTCCATTAATTGGGATCATGTTGTAGATATAGTTCAATGTTTTATTTTTTCCCCAGCCATTTGTTATGGACATTTGCCACTGGTCTCCATCCCTTTCTTGTTTTGTAGGTAACAACCCTTCCTTCAGTCAGCAACTGGAATTCTGCTAGAATTTTAATGGTGTGGTTTTGCCTTTACTTCCCCGAGGAGGACATGTGTTACAGGTTGACCAGTCAGAAGACCTCACAATCCTGGATTTACGCATGTGACAGAAACAAGGCCAATTGGTAAAGTTATTTTCTATATTGGATGAAAGTGGGAGAGGATGACACTTCCTACTGTGACCTTAAATATAGGCTATAAAGGTAACAGTGATTTTCTCTGCCATTACATTGAGAGACCCTGCATGAGAGTGAAGTTAGCATAGAAAACAGTGGTGGAAGAGAGAGAAAATAAGAGTGCAGTGAAAGATTTAATTTCTTCATCCTGCTGTGCCTCTTGGACTTGTTTTCTGTGAGTCAATATAGTTCCTCTTGTGTTTAAGTTAATTTGTTTGGTACTTCTATCACTTGTGACCAGATAATCCTACTACTATAATATTAAATATATTTCATATTTTTAAATTTTCATTGGTTAATTTATTTGTAAATTCTGGAAAACAATCTATTCTATAATATATAATTCTCTGACTACAGAATGCTATCTCAAATATTAGCTTTTACTACAGTGGTTATTATTGTTTTTACCATATTTATGAACATATCAGACTCAATTTAACCTTTCCTCAAATTTTTGGATATTTATGTTTTCAAATTTCAAATTTTTGTCTTTATTAAGTAAAGCTTACTGTCCATATTTCTATATAAACTATTGCTGCTTAGAATCTTAGCTATTACAAGTGGGGGGATATTATCAGCTTTTCAAAGCTTTTTATTATATTTGCCAACTTTTTCACTGTGATCACAAATGAGTGATTGCCCACCTTATCTCACTCGCCAGCATTGAGTTTATGAGGTATTGTAACTGTTACCAATTTGTAAGATACAATTTTAATTTTTCCTTTTGTGATTGAAGCTATATAACTATTACACAATCATAATCCTTTGATGCCTTATTGTAAGATCTGTTAAAAGTCTTGCATTTTAAAAATGATTTACTTTTAAAATACAACCTAATAATCTCTCTGAAATATGTATTTGTCTCCCTGGGGAGACTTTGACCCATCTTACTCTTTTATTTTATTTTTTTAAATTGTGACCAGGGACTCAAGACCTGCATAATAGAAAAGGCCCGGGATAGACAACCTCTCTCAGGCCCTTCCCTGCCTATACACCTATAAGTTACCCTAACCCTCCCAAGCACGTTTAAAAGCAGAGAGGAAAAGTGGGACTCAATCAGATATGTGCACACCCATGTTCAAAGAAGCATTATTCACTATAGCCAAACAGTGAAAGCAATTCATCTCAATTTTTTTCCAAAAACATTTACTGAAAAGGCCTAAAACTTCCCCACTATTTTGGGATGTTTTCTATGTCATAAATTACATTTTTATGTATACAAAGGCAGTGCTTCTCAAACCTTAGTGGGCTAAGACTCACCTTGTGAACTTGTTTATAGTGCAAATATATGGGCCCATTCACAGAGGTTCTGATTAATGAGGTTTGAGCAAAACCCAGGGAATCTGCAATCCACAGGGCGTCCAGGTGGTTCTGCTGTGTGAGGTTGCCAGGCAAAAACTTAAGAAACATTGCATGAGCATGTTTCAATCCGTCTGTTCTCTGTTCTCTGTTTCTGTCTCTGTCTGTCTATCTGTCTTGCCCATTTACTGCAAATTCCCATTCCTACCCTGTGCCCCAAGCAACCACTAATCTACTTTCTGTTCTGTCTCAGTACTAACTTTTGAACAAGTAGAAGAATGAATGTGAGTTGCTTTATTAGATATTGAAATATTTTATAAAATTAGAATAAGTCAAAGCATATCACTGGCAAGTGAATAGATAAAACCATCATCAAAACACAACAGATAGTTCAGAAACAGAATTGTTTAATATATAAGCTAACTTTTAAATTAGTGATGAGGGACCCCAAATCATTGGTACTGGGATTATGGAAAAATCATGTGAAAACAAAGCCCACCTCTCACTATACTTCAAAATAAATTCCAGATGGGTAAAAGACTTAACATTTTTCAAAAATCCATAAAAGTAATACAATAGAATAGAAGCAAAAATGCATATACTTTGGGGTCAGAAAGGATTTTGACAAGTATGAAACTACAATCTGAATTCATAAATAAAAAAATTAAGAAGTTTAGGATACAAAAGTCAAGGAGGTATCCTGGGCAGGCCCTGAGGCATGTCCTCAGCAGGAGCCTGAACTCTGCTCTCCATGCACCTGTTGTTCCGTTTTCTGCAGCCCAAGATGCCGCAGACACTCCAGGTTCTCATTTATGGGAATGTGTGCTAAGCTCCCTGGACTTTCACAATGGTCTCACTCTCCTGAAGAGACTCCCCAGGGGAGTCTGTTAAGAGTGTAGAAGCAGGGATGGGAGGAAGGGTTCGTGCTTATGGCCACACCAAGACTGCCCAGTCTCACGTCACCACTGCAGGCCAGTTTTTCTTTCCAGTCCCATTCTCTGCTCTCCTGCCTTCAATCCTCCTGTTCTCTCTACTTTCTCATATGTGCCCCCCACATCTGCCTTTTTAAAAAAAATGTTTATTTATTTTTGAGAGAGAGAGCAAGTAGGAGGGGCAGAGAGAGAGACAGAGGATCTGAAGCGGGCTCTGCACTGACAGCAAAGAGCCAGATAATGGGTTTGAACTCACAAACCTTGAGATCATGACCCGAGCTGAAGTAAGATGCTTAACCAACTGAGCCACTCAGGCACCCCAACATCTGCCTGTCTCTAACTCCTCCATTCTCTGACTTTTTTTACTCACATATACAAAGGTTAGATCCAACCTGTTTCCATCTGCACGTAGCTCAGAGTCTCTGGGTTATGAGTATTGGAGAATCACTCAGGTTGCCTTAAGGGAAGACTTCTCTTATGCCAAGGCCACAGTGGAGTAAGAAAACCCAGGAAACTCTCCTGCAGCAGCTCAGCTAGGCTTCATGGCACGTGGGCCAGCACGTGGGCCAATTTCTTACAGCACTCCAGTGGTTCAAACACAATTCTAGTCCTCCCCACTTATTTTTTTTTTTTTTAGTAGGCTCCACACCCATCACAGAGCCCAATGTGGGGCTTGAACTCACGACCCTGAGATGAAGACCTGAGAACAAGAGTCAGACGCTCAACTGACGGAGCCACTCAGGCGCCCCTGGTTCTTGCCACTTTTGTGATCTCTGTGTTTCTGTTAGTTTCTTCTGACAGAGTTACAAAGACAGCCTAGAGAAGGAAGCACAGGTTAGCCTCAGGAAGGGAAACTAGACTGATAAGGGCCACAGAATAGCAGTGAAGAACCGAATTGTAGATGTCAGACAGACTTGTGACCTGAGCATGAACCAGGGTTTTGCCAGGCCCAATGTAAGATTTTAAGCAACCTCCTTTCACAAAGAGATGCTGATTACAATGAAGACAAAAACAATACTAAAGAACAACATGTCTATCATAAGGCTGTTTGGATGACGAAGATGGTAATGTATAGATAGTGCTTTGCACATCATTGCTTGTTGTGTTAGCCATTATTATGTATTATTTGTATGTATATTTATTTATGTACAAATAAATATTATTTATACATGTTACTTATGTATTTATTTCAGCTGCTCACAGTTGTTTTTCTCCCTTTCTACTCCAAGCTCCTGTGCTCTAAGGGGAGGCCAATTCCCCCAATATCAGGATCTCTGCAGCCCAGCCCTGAGGCATCCATTCTCTGAAGCATAGACACCACAAGGACTGAACAAGATCAAGAGACTCCAGGCACAGGTAGGCCTGGAAGCCTGTTCTCCAGTGTACCTAAAGCACTTGCCTTTGTCTGGGAAGTCTCCTTGGAGAATTGATTAACAGCCAGATTTGGAGTAGAAATGGAAAATGATAGATAGGCCCAGGAGTTCTCTGTGAGAGATGACACTTTGTACTAAAGGGTAGAATGTCCCCTGGTATCTAGCAGTTGGGCACAATTCCTGTAACACATGTTACTACTGTTCAGGCTCTTGCAAGGAAAGTTTTAAAATAATTATTTAACATAATGACCACAAAGCTTAGTAATAATGTGCTTCATTAGTATGTAACAAATTAAACATTTTCATTTCTTTTTAAGGTAGGACAATTTTTTAAATAATGTAAGTCATCTCAGTTTTACACATTTGTGTTGCAGAGACACTTGCTCATGTGTATTTAAAGTACTGGGGGGTATTGGGGTGCCTGGATGCCTCAGTTGGTTAAGCATCCAAGTCGTGATTTCAGCTCCAGTCTTGATCTCAGGGTTTGTGAATTCGAGCCCTGCATCAGGCTCTGCACTGGCAGTGAGGGGCCTGCTTGGGATTCTCTCACTCTCCCTTTCTCTCTGCCCCTCCCCTGCTCACACTCTCTCTCTCAAAAATAAATAAACTTAAAATAAATAAATAAATAAATAAATAAATAAATAAATAAATAAAGTACTGGGGGATTTTGGTGCAGCCTGCTGTGGGGTGAATAGACAGGCAGATGCACTGACAGCGAGGAAAGTAAGGACTGAAATATCTCCTTACTGATGAGGTAAGGAGAGGTACTGATGAGGTCACCGTAACTCTGCAGACAGGCTCACAGGGTGGAGAGAGTTTAGGGATGCAAAACCTGATCACAGCAGAAACCATGAAGTCTACCTAAGAGAAGAAAAAAATAGGATAAAAAAACACCCCCACAAGGTAAGTGATGCCCCTTGGTGGCAGAGCCATTCTGAGTGGTAACAGCAGGCAGAGGAGGCTACAAAATGGACCGAGCAGCTCCAGGCAAGGAGGTCGTGCTGAAAGCATACTCACAAAGAAAAGCAGATGGTGTTCATCTGACCCCATGTACCTTGCTTGATCCCTTCTCCCAGGGCATCTATGGTCTGAGATGAGCAAGAGGAGAAGTCATAAGATGAAGAATTTTCCTCATTGCAGCGGGCGGAGGGGAGGGAGGATCACTTACAGCTCTCTACGGTGTGAGTTCACAACTCCTAAGAAGAGAACAGATGCATTTGTTCCGGATGGTGGGAGCCTCTTCTCTGCCTGTCTGTCTATCTGTCTGTCTCTCTCTCTCTCTCTCCCCTCTCCCCACTGCTGTCTTGACCTCCTCTCTCCTTCCCTCCTGCCCTCCATCTCTCCTTTTCTCTCTTCCTCATCCTTCCTTGTTTGCTCACTGCTCTCTCTCCTTTTCTCTCCCTCCTTCCCTCACCTTTTCCTCTCATATCGACAGTCTTCCCGACTGAGTACAGGCCTAGGAAGGTTACTTTTTAGTCCATACTTCAGAAATGGTTAAATATATTCTGAATTATCAATTTGAATACTGCCCAAAGTCTTCGAGCTCAGAACGGCGGTAAGTGGCAGAAAGGAATGTTGCCCAGCACAGGAATAGAAGTGGGCACAGTATGGAAATGGCTCACATCCCCTTATCTCTCCTAGTCCCCCCTGGAAAGCATGTGGACTCTGGTCACCCTGCGGCCCCTCACTCTGCTGCTCCTGCTGCTCCTGCTACTGCAGCCACTGCAGTTGAAAATCTTGCACAAATATGTTCCGTTGTCAGCGGAAGAGATAGAGCAATTTGAAGATTATTTGGAGGAAATGCGCAGCACAGGACCTACCCTACCAACCCCTAAGGATGTTTTCAAAAGGCGCACCATTATTGATCCGGGAAGACCCTTAACTGATTCCAACTACTGCACTGATGAAATAAAGATGAAAAATGTCCACAACAGATTCCGTTGTGTAAAAGAACATTTCTTCCTCCAGATATCATTTGAGGAACTGCAAGACATCTGTAACAACCTGTTTGTGTCTTGTAAGAATGGGGTGAAGAGATGTCACAGGAGCAGGCAATCAATAAAAGGAGTGTACTGTAATTTAATCGAAGGAGTGGTAATGACAGACTGTGTCTATGAATCTTCTTACAGGCAGGGACAGGTCCTTATGACTTGTCGATGGCAAAATGATATTCAAGAAGTTATCCCTGCTTACATAAATGATATTATGGAGATAAATGATACTATCAAGGAGAAACATGTCCTCCACGGTTACTTCCAGTGACCCTTCTAAAAGAGTATTCTCTAAGACGCCAAGAGTAGGACACATCGCTCGCCATATGGATCCTTACAGTTCAAAATTGAGAACGGTAACGTTGATCCTATCAATTTTAATCATCCACCTTCTTCCCTTCTTCTCCTGACACCATGCAAACAATGTGGGCTAAGTTCACAGACGGTGCTCTGGGATGTGGCTTCAAACAGGTCACGTCATTTACCACATTTTGGATGTGTTTGGAGGGTGAATGCTTGAAGGGAAAGGGTGGCTGGCTCCAAGAGGGACAGGAAATGGTTATCTGGAGTGTGCTCCTATGTTGTCTTCATGTACATCTCTAGCTCAGTAGAAATAATAAAGTGCATTGACCTAGTGAAGTGTCTCTGGTATGGTTATGTGGGGTTTCTGGGTTGGGAATTTCTCTGTGATGTAATTTGAAAGAAAAAGAACCTAAAGCTCCTCAAGAAATTGTGAAATTAAACTTTCCAGTGCTATATTTGTATATATTTCACCCATTCTGTTCTTTCCACACAACAAAATACTCAACGAAAACATAAAGGTGTAGATTCTAATAGAGACATCTCAGGATAAATACTGAAATATTCAGGATGGCAAGCTCCCTGAGGTACTTTTCACGTGTCCAATAGCATTTTTGTAGATTCCCACACCTTTGCTTTAGCTTAGGCAGCAACACTGTTCACAAAACTACAAAAAATTCTGCACTTTCTGGCAGTCACATTTATTCACAATCCCTTTCCTGGCTTGCCAGTAGATGTGGCTTCATTTGAGAATACACCACTTCCAAAAAAGGCTGGAGAATCTGTATGATGAAGGAAATCTATTTGTCCAGTTCAGGTAATAATTTCTCTCCCTTTGTGAAATCTCTTAACATCTTTTTTAAAGTTTGTTTATTTATTTATTTTGAGAAAGAGAGAGAGAGAGAGAGAGAGAGAGAGAGAGAGAATGGGAGAGAGAGAATCCCAAGCAGGCTCCGAGCTGTAAGTGTGGAACCTGAGGTGGGGCTCAATCTCACAAACTATGAGATTCTGACCTGAGCCAAAATCAAATGTTGGATGCTTAATTGACTGAACCACCCAGCCCCCCCTTAATATCTTTTCGTTATTATTTTCAATAACTTAAGGCAAATGGGATAAGAAGGAGTGAAGGGAGATGGTAGGGAGAGTGTCTGTTACTTTTGCACATCGTACTGAAATCCAATCCACTTATTTCTTCCCCAGTCCTTATTCTTGTCTTCAGACTCAGAGCTAAGATCCTATTTTATCAATTAGTTGATGCAAATAAGGGTCTAGGGACAAAGATTCAGATCCCATTTCAGTGACTAAGGGGGAACCACTGTTCACATGGAGACTTGTGGCTTTTAATCATAATGTCTGAGTGAATGAGGATCCCATCAAACTTTAGAAATTTCCATCTCTAAAAGACAACCTTCAGCTGAAGAAGTTCTGCATATAGGCTAGCATGAGTACGTGCTATGGACCATCTCATCTGGGACATGCTCATTTCACCTATCTTGGGATTATCCAACATATATTTGTGAGAGTATGGTATAGTACAGTAAATAAGGCAGGAAATGACCATAACATATCTCCTTCTCTCCAGATAAATGATCTGATCCATACACATTAGAGTCATGGAAATAGAACAAAGATTATTTATACAGATTGTTCTTTTTATCTAATAATGCATAAAAAAATCCAGGTCCTGGCCTCAATCCATGAGATTCTTTAAGATATATCAAAACTATAATTTTTAGCTTTACTCATTGTATGATTTCAAAAGATTATCATCCTGTCTCCATTAGCATTCTCTCTTCCTTAATACCAAATTAATAAGATGAATATTGTCCATAACCTTGACCTATATCACAATTCATTCTTTATGTTAGAATCCCTTGAGTTGATGCAACATTAATTTTTTTAATTGTTATAAAATATACATAGCACAAAATTTACTACTTAAGCCACTTTTTAAAAAAGTGCTTATTTTTGAGAGAGAGATCATGAGCAGCAGAGGGGCAGAGAGAGAAGGACACAGAGGATCTGAAGCGGGCTCTGTGCTGGGAGCGGAGAGCTCCATGCAGGGTTTAAACTCATGAACCGTGAGATCATGACCTGAGCCAAAGTCGGACACTTAACCAACCGAGCCACCCAGGCGCCCCTACTTTAGCCATTTTTAAGTGTATACTTCAGTGGCAGTAAGTGCATTCACACTGTTGTGCAACCATCACACCAGCCAGCTCCAGAAAATTTTCATCTTGCAAAGCAAAACTCTGTGTACGTTAAACAATGACTCCTCCATTTACCCCTCCTCTCAGCCACAGGCAACCCCCATTCCACTTTGTCTCTTATGAATTTGACTATTCTAGATACCCCATATGAGTAGAACCATACAGTATTTGTCCTTCTGTGACTGTCTTATTCCATGTCTTCAGGATTCATCTATATTTTAGCATGTGTCAGAAGTTGTTTCCTTTTTAAGGTTGAATAGTATTCCATTGAATGTATACACTACAGGTTGTTTATCCATTCATCCATCAATGAACACTTACTTGGGTTGCTTCTACTTTTTGGCTATTGTGAACAATGCTGTTTTGAGCAAGCATGTACAAATATCTGTTTGAGTCTTTGCTTTCTATTCTTTTGGGTCTATGACTGGAAATGAAATTGCTGGATAATATAGTAATTCTATTTTTAATTTTTTGAGAAACCACCACACTCTTTTCCATAGCAGCTACACCATTTGACATCCCACTATCAGCGCACTAAGTTTTCAGTTTCTCCAATCTTACCTTCACCAAAACTTGTCAGTTTCTTTCTTTCTTTTTTTTAATAATAGCAATCCTAATGGGTGTGAAGTGGTGATACAACATTAATTTTAAATTTTAATTATTCAGTGAAGGAATGTAGGCCACCACATTTGTAACAGTAAGAAAAAAAATTGTGTTTGTTTCCTAACCAAAATAAACCCTAATCGGTATTGTCTTTAGAAAATTTATGATACACATAATGTTGTTGAATAAGAGTGGAAGAGTAGAATCCAATACGCAGAGAGCACGGTGGTTCCATATCTTCTATTCTAGCACAACATTCTCCAACAACATTAGGGGGAGTATAGAACCAAAGCTTGTCGCTATCCCTATCCTGCTCCTTACTGAAGAAAACTGATGATGCCTAGTTGAACCCTATTCATTTGCCCCTGCATACTTTTGTGCGAAGTTGAATTTGTATTTCTGGTTGACTTGAAGCATACAAGAACGGTTTTTCAATTATAATGTATATAGCAGTCATAATACCTCACACTGTATGTGCTCTATAATATAAAGATTTCAAAGTGCTTTCATGTACTTGTTCATTGTTGGTCATCATCACCCTGTGTCACAAATGAAGGAGACATATTCTCTGTCCACTGTTTGCTCAGAAATATGCTTGGTCACTTGTCCTGATCACACACAACTTAGGATCAGCAATGAGATCACACACTTTATCCAAACCTTTCTTTTCTTTCTTTCTTTAAGATGGGTATCTTTCACATGTATGAAATATAAAGATCTTGATATCTATGAGCTATCATATTTTTTGAAACACAAGAAAGAAATGGTTTGTCCCTTATTGCGTTTGGTGCATTCTATGATTTGCATTGAGTATGAGATAAATATTCCACCCCAGTTTTCATAGTCAGAAGATTACAAAAGCTAGTAATATTATCAAGTTCTTCTCTAAGAGATCAAAGGAGATACCTCCAGTGACATAGAGCCTCTCCAGACATGACTCTAATCTATCAAAACAAAAAGTAGAAGATACTTTATCCAAATGAGATTTTGAACTCAGGAACACCTTTTCTGTAAGACTGGACTCTGAGACTATGTTTTCCAACTACTAGAATATAAACTTCAGGAGAACAAGGACATTCACAGTGATAATGAGTATATATACAAAGTGACATTTCAAAATGTCAATATTTGACATTATTCAGTTGTTGAAGATTGTCTTCCTTCTCTTATTAAAATATATTCTGGGGTGCTTGGGTGGCTCAATCCGTTAAGTATCTGACTATTGGTTTCAGCTCAGATAATGACCTTGTGGTTCGTGTGTTCAAGCCCCGCCTTGGATTCTGCACAGACAGTGCGGAGGCTGCTTGGATTCTCTCTCTCCCCCTTTCTCTGCCCCTCCCACATGTGTGCAAGCTCTCTCTCAAAATAAATAAACTTTTTAAAAAATGAAAAAAATCTTCATTATAAGTAAGTATAAGCAATTCACCACTTTAATATATGCTCTAACAGTAGTGCCAGAGCAGAGGGAAGAGCAGCAGGTTTTGAGGATTTCAGGAAGCAAAACATTTTATGGATATTGGGCTAGAAGCTTGTGAAACAAATGTCAAAATGGAGGGAGCACTTCTAAGAAAGAGTAGACATTAAGAATATGAAAGGAAGAAATTTCGAGGAGGAAGCAAGAGTAAGAGAAAGAGGTAGAGAGGGAAGATGAAAGCAAGTCCTGGTCACGAGGAGGCCTTCATACCAGGAATAAAGGTTATGTCAATAAAGGGCAATTTTAAGGGGCGCTGTTAGCACATGGGAAGTCATTAGTGAACGTTATCCAGTGTCTGTGTCTTCACACCTTCTGTGCCTTTATGTGCTGACAGCCTGGAGGTCTGAAAGAATATTTCTAGAGAAGGCAGAGGGAGACAGACCGAGACCTCATTTCTAATAGCACACATCCCCTTGCTGATCTTCAACAGGGTGTTGAACACTCACTAAGAGATGGAGTTGCCATAATCCATTGCCACTTAAAGATGTTAGGTTGCACATTTAGACAAATGGGTGGTGAAAGTTTTTTAGTGTTTCATTTGTTGACATTCTGACCCCGGCATTTTGGAGAAGGGGATAGTGACAAGAATTCAACAAGTGAGTAAATATCTAAGACTACTGGTCCTGTGACCTTCTGTTATAATTATGGTATAGATGAATCTTATGCAACAAAGATTCTAAAATACAGTACCTCAAACAGATAAAAGTTTATTTCTCCTTTCTATGACAATCCAGGGGAGGCAATTTGTCCAGGGTGGGAAGGTGACGGTGCTCTATGTGATCACTGAAGGACTGGGGTTCCTTCCACATGATCCACATGATCATTTCCCCAGCTCCGAGGTGTTGTCTTTGTCCAGTTGGCCTCAGCCAACTCACCACAGATCTGTACTCCAGTGCACAGGAATGGGAACAGGTAGAGGGAAGCCAGCTTTCTCTGAAGGGGACATGGCTAAGAATTTGCTCATATTTCTTCAGCTCATATCACACTGGCCAGAACTTAGTGCCAAGGGCACACTTAAGGTGAGAAATCTGCAGAATGTGGTTTGATACTAAAAGGAAGAATAGAAAAATGTATCTAGGGAAGCAATTATTGGTGTGTCAAACATCTGATCTGACCTAAGGAAATGTTTTTCTCAATGCAGTTGATCATCATTGTTGCTATTATTCAGTCTTTAAACATCTGCCTTGACCAACTGCAGACCTCTATAGGAATTCAAGGAATGTACTCACTACTTACTGGCCTTCAAGTATGAGCATTTCTAGGTAGGATTATTATTGAGGAATAGAGTGTTGGCTCCTTGTGCAGAATCTTATTTCAGTCAACCTGGAACAGTACAGAATCAATGACTAGTAATGTCAGCCTAAAGTGATTGCTAAAACCCACCAGCAAAGGTTTGGTCCATTGATTTTCAACTCTCACTCATGAACCAGAATCTTTAGTAAAACTTTAACAAAATTGCTGAAGCTCCTGGAGATTTATTTGATTCACTAGGTATGGATGAGACCTAGCCATATGTATCATTCACAACCTCCACAGGCAATTCTAAGATTCAGCCAGAGTTCAGGATAACTGAAAATAGTGTCCATGCCAAAAGTCTAACTATTGAAACAAACCGGCAAGATGATTATACCGAAGATAGGAGATTCCTTTTACTAGAGGTGTGTGCATCAGGCTATCACGGATGGCTGAGAAAATTCACTAACATCCTACACCTAAGTCTCCTTGCTCTGGTGGAAGAAAGCAACCCATTGAAAAATAATATGGGACCAATGACCAAGGGAAGAGAATTATTCTTTCTGGCAGTTCTGGTTCTCATTATAAATTTGTATGGTTTCATTATAAGTTAATATATGAATGACGCCTAACAATAAATCTCAATTTGCTTAATTTGGGGTGTGTTAATAAAATTAAGTGTCTGGAAAGCAAAGCTAAGAACAGATGCTCACTTGTAGCAGTTTTACCAAGGTAATTGTAGCCAGCCTCAATTAGGGACATTTTTGTCACATCTCTAACCTAAGTGCAATAATCATCATAGAGAACGATCTCAAAATTAACCTTTTGCTACAACTCCGATGTGTAGAAAAGAAGGCAAAGTCTTCATTTTGTGGATAACTAATCTGCCGTTCTCACGAGATACCACTCATGGGGAATTTGGTTGGGTCTCCCTTCCTTTTCCACTTCTCTGTGGAAAGGAACTATGTGAGGGGAGAGGAGTTTCTGTTTCTGCACTGTGGCAGGAGAGAAGGCAAAGACTGGAGCAGATATTTGTACACCAATATTCATAGCAGCATTATTCACAATAGCCCAAAGATGGAAAAAACCTCAAATGTCTATCTGTGAATGAATGGATAAACAAAATGTGGCACATACACATGGTAGAATATTATTTCACTTTGAAAAGGAATGAAATTCTGATACAGGCTACAACATGGATGGATCTTGAAATGTTATGTTAAGTAAATAAGCCAGACTCAAAAGAACAAATAATGTATGGTTCCACTTATACGAGGAACCTAGAATCAAATTCATAGAGACAAAGTAGAATGGCGGTGTAGCTCCTGTTTCTGGATGCAAGGAGTTCCTTCCACGTGTAAAGAGGTTGGAAGCTGTCAGTGCTCCCTAACAACAAGTAAAAAGCTGAACAGACTAAAAAAATCAGCAACTCTTTTAGGATCTGTAAAAGAGTTGAGGAGAGGACAAACCACTGCCCCCAAGATTGGAGAGATTGACAGGCAAATACAGAGAATAGCAACTTAATGGAGGAGAGGCTCATGAAGTGTTAAATTAACTAGACAAGGAGGCCATTAGACTGAAGTGGCTTTAATTCTTGAGTACCCTAGGTAAGCACTACAAAACCTAAGACTGAAATGCCTCAAGGTGAAAAAATTAAAACCTAAGGACAATCGATCACAAGCAGCCAACTTGGCTTTCCCAAAGAAGGTGACCGCGTGGGATGTAGCCAATTAAATAATTTCCCTCCTGGGGCGGCTGGGTGGCTCAGTCAGGAAAGCATCTGGCTCCCACTCAGGTCATGATCTCCCGGTTTGTGAGTTCGCTCTGGCTCTGTGCTGACAGCTCAGAGCCTGGAGCCTGCTTCAGATTCTGTGTCTCCCTCACTCTCTGCTCCTCCCGTGTTCACACTCTGTGTTTGTGTGTCTCTCTCTCAAAAAATAAGTAAAAACATTTTTAAAAATAAATAAATAATTTCCCTGCTTTGCTTCTTACCTCTTCTCTATAAAAGTCTTTCCCCTAGCTCCTTTTGGTGAAGCGCTTCTAACCACTTCTAACTGGGCACATGATTTGAATTGGTTTTTGATCAAATAAACTGAAAAATTCAGTGTGCCTCAATTTATCATTAACAGGGGAAACCACTGTGGGAACCAGTGCAGGGGTAGGAAAATCAGAACTGTCACTGATACATTGCTGGAGGCAATGTTGTATGGACAACTCTGAGAGTTAAAAATTTCAGGAGAGGGGCGCCTGGGTGGCGCAGTCGGTTAAGCGGCCGACTTCAGCCAGGTCACGATCTCGCCGTCCGTGAGTTCGAGCCCCGCGTCAGGCTCTGGGCTGATGGCTCGGAGCCTGGAGCCTGTTTCCGATTCTGTGTCTCCCTCTCTCTCTGCCCCTCCCCCGTTCATGCTCTGTCTCTCTCTGTCCCAAAAATAAATAAAAAAAAAAAAAAAATGTTGAAAAATTTCAGGAGAAATTTTTCATGAGAAGGTCCCAAGTTTTGTGAGATTTACCTCCCCATGCTTGAGCAGGTTCCCTGAACAGGTTTCCCGTATCACAGAAAAATCTCCTACTGCTTCTGGCAGGGAGAGGGGGAAAGGAAACATTTTTCTCTGTTCTTAACGTTCTGTTTTCTTAACAGAAGCACCCTGTTCTTCTTAATGAGTCTTGCCCTCTGAAGAAACTAGTTAAACCGAAGCTAATCTGCTGGGGAATTATCAGAGTCTAACTGACCTGGGGGAAAGAAAGTATCCAACTCCAAAACACTCTACCCATCCTCTCCCCTGGAGAATCCAAGATATGACAGACATGACACAAGTGAGATTTTAAGAGCCTCTGCAGAGCGTATAGTAGAGGAAACACTATCTGTTGTCCCTTAATATTGGTAATTACTTTCTTCCACTGGGGTTCATAATAGGAACCTCAAGTTTTACCTGAGCACATAGTCAGTCACCCAAAATAAAAGAGGTAGTTTTCAGTTTTCTTTGCAAGTAAAATTGGCCATCTGACTAATTTCTAGACAGGGGATGTCTATGGAAAATAACTGAAATGAGTGTAACTTCTGAGACATATTCTTGAAGGGGAGGGGAATGCCCCTATTTTCCTTTTCTTATTCCTAATGGTTGGAACATGGACACGATGGCTGAAGGTATAGAGTAGCCATCTTAGACCCTGACATGGAAGCCACATGCCTGGTTTGAGCAAAATAAAACTGAACAACAAAATAGAAAGAACCTGGATATCTTACACCATGGAGCACCATAATAGACCTAAACTGTCTGTTCCTAGACTTTAGAAAAAGAAATGTGAGAGAAATAAACACCTATCTGGTTTCAACCATTGTTATTTGAAATTTCTGTCTCCTGCACAATAATTCCAATTGATACATGCAGGATTTGGGGAGGAGGGAACATAATCACATGAGATGTAGGTGGTTACTATTAAAACAATTACATCAATAACCACCGACTGGTGAGGCTTGAGATCTGGGTTGTCCAAAGTATATGCCTGGTGTTAATTTTAAGAATTACATGTAATGATACAATTGGAAAAATAGAAGCACAATAGCTATGCTATGTTAGAGAAGTGTCAACCCTCTTAACTACTGCTCAATCCCCATGCTTTACCTCAAATATGCTGGCATGGGAGAACAACAAAAGAACATTCGAATATAAGGATTAGCAGAAACAACTCTTAGATTGGGAATTACATATTTAGCTGCATCACTGACTTATTTATGAGCCTGGAGGACCACGGAAATTCTTTGTGTTTCATTAGCTAGCCAGAGATGAATCTTCTTAATTCGAAGGCAATTGCAGGCAGTAGTGAGGCTCTTTGGTCAACCTTTTGGCTCTGTAAGCGCCAGCCAAGACCCAAACTGAGATCCCTCCATATCCATCTCATGATTTATGACCATACTCAAAAGACAGCTTTGTGAGATATTCAAAACTCAATAAGGTATCTACTGACTTAAATAATAACATTTGCGATTTAAACTTAAAAGACTGAGGAAGAACTATGGCTTTTCATTTTGTTTGTTTTTAAAAAAAATTTTTTTAAATGTTTATTTTGAGAGAGAGAGACAGAGCATGAGCAGGGGAAGGGAAGACAGAGGTGGAGACACAGAACCCAAAGCAAATTCCAGGCTCTGAGCTGTCAGCACAGAGCCCGATGCGGGGCTTGAATTCATGAGAATTCATGAGATCATGATCTGAGCCGAAGTCGGATGCTTAACTGACTGAGCCACCTAGGCACCCCTGGGTTTTCATTTTGAATTTTAACCAATTTAATTCCCACTGTTAAAACCAAAATGAAATTCTTTTTTTTTTGCTTTTATTTTTATTTTTTTCTATAATTTATTTATTTTTTATAATTTACATCCAAGTTAGTTAGCACATGGTGCAACAATGATTTCAGGAGTAGTTTCCTTAAACCCCTTACCCATGTAGCCCATCCCATCTCCCACAACCCCTCCAGCAACCCTCTGTTTGTTCTCCATATTTAAGAGTCTCTTATGTTTTGTCCCCCTCCCTGTTTTTATATTATTTTTGCTTCCATTTGCTTCCATTACCTATGTTCATTTGTTTTGTATCTTAAAGTCCTCATATGAATGAAGTCATACGATATTTGTTTTTCTCTGACTGACTAATTTCCCTTGGCATAATACCCTCTAGTTCCATCCACATAGTTGCAAATGGCAAGATTTCATTCTTTTTGATTCCGAGTAATACTCCATATATATATATATATATATATATATATATATATATATACACACACACACACATATACATGTATATGTATATATGTGTATACATATGTATACATATATATGTGTGTGTGTATATATATATATATATATATATATATATATGACATCTTCTTTATCGATTCATCCATAGATGGACATTTGGGCTCTTTCCATATGTTGGCTATTGTTGATAGTGCTGCTATAAACATTGAGGTGCATGTGGCCCTTTGAAACAGCATATCTGTATCCCTTGGATAAATATCTAGTAGTGCAATTGCTGGGTCGTAGGGTAGTTATTTTTTTATTTTTTTAATGTTTATTTATTTTTGAGAGACAGAGACAGAGCATGAGAAGTGGAAGGGCAGAGAAAGAGGGAGACACAGAATCCAAAGCAGGCTCCAGGCTCTGAGCTGTCAGCACAGAGCCTGACACGGGGCTCAAACCCACAAACCACGAGATCATGACCTGAGCCAAAGTCGGACACTTAAATTACTGAGCCACCCATGCGCCCCAGGGCAGTTCTTTTTTTAATTTTTTTAGGAACCTCCATACTGTTTCCCAGAATGTCTGCACCAGTTCGCATTCCCACCAGCAGTGCAAAAGTGATTCTCTTTCTCCACATCCTCGCCAACATCTGTTGTTGCCTGAATTGTTAATGTTAGCCATTCTGACAGGTGTGAAGTGATATGTCAGTGTGGTTTTGATTTGTATTTCCCGGATGATGAGTGATATTGAACATTTCTTCATGTGTCAGTTGGCCATCTGGATGTCTTCTTTGGAGAAATGTCTATTCATGTCTTTTGCCCATTTCTTCACTGGATTATTTGTTTTTTGGGTGTTGAGTTTGGTAAGTTCTCTATAGATTTTGGATACTATCCTTTCATCTGATATGTAATTTATAAATATCTTCTCCCATTCTGTTGGTTGCCTTTTAGTTTTGCTGATTGTTTTCTTTACTGAGCAGAAGCATTTTATTTTGATGAGGTCCTGATAGTTCAGTCTTGCTTTGGTTTCCCTTGCCTCTGGAAACCTATTGAGTAAGAAGTTGCTGCCTCCAAAATCAAAGAGGTTTTTGCCTGGCTTCTCCTCGAGGATTTTGATGGCTTCCTGTCTTACATTGAGGTCTTTCATCCATTTTGAGTTTATTTTTGTGTCTGGTGTAAGAAAGTGGTCCAGGTTCATTTTTCTGCATGTCGCTGTCCAGTTTTCCCAGCACTATTTGCTGAAGAGACTATCTTTTTTCCATGGGATATTCTTTCCTGCTTTGTCAAAGATGAGTTGGCCATATGTTTCTGGGTCCATTTCTCTATTCTGTTCCATTGATCTGAGTGTCTGTTTTTGTGCCAGTACCATACTGTCTTAGTGATTACAGCTTGGTAATACATCTTAAAGTCCGGGATTGTGATGCCTCCAGCTTTGGTTTCCTTTTTCAAGAATGCTTTGGCTATTCAGGGTCTTTTCTGGTTCCATACAAATTTTAGGATTGTTTGTTCTAGCTCTGTGAAGAATGCTGGTGTTATTTTGATAGGGATTGCATTGAATATGCAGATTGCTATCGGTAGTATTGACATTTTAACAACGTTTGTTCTTCCTATCCAGGAGCATGAAATACTTTTCCATTTTTGTGTGTCTTCTTCCATTTCTTTCATAAACTTCCTATAGTTTTCAGTGTATAGATTTTTCACCTCTTTGGTTAGATTTAGTCCTAGGTATTTTATGGTTTTTTGTGCAATTGTAAATGGGATAAATTCCTTGATTTCTCTTTCTGTTGCTTCATTGTTGGTGTATAGGAATGCAACTGATTTCTGTGCATTGATTTTATATCCTGTGACTTTGCTGAATTCATGAATCAGTTCTAGCAGTTTTTTGGTGGAATGTTTTGGGTTTTCCATATAGAGTATCATATCATCTGTGAAGAGTGAAAGTTGGACCTCCTCCTGGATGATTTGTATGCCTTTTATTTCTTTGTGTTGTCTGATTGCTGAGGCTAAGATTTCCAATACAATATGAATAACAGTGGCGAGAGTGGACATCCTGTCGTGTTCCTGACCTTAGGGGGAAAGCTCTCAGTTTTCCCCCATTGAGGATGATATTAGTGTTGGGTCTTTCATATATGGCTTTTATGATCTCAAGGTATGATCCTTCTATCACTACTTTCTTGAGGGTTTTTATCAAGAAAGGATGATGTGTTTTGTCAAATGCTTTCTCTGCATCTGTTGAGAGGATCATGTGGTTCTTGTTCTTTCTTTTATTGATGTGATGAATCACATTGATTGTTTTGCAGATATTGAACCAGCCCTACATCCCAGATATAAATCCCACTTGGTCTTGGTGAATATTTCTTTTAATGTATTGTTGGATCTAGTTGGCTAGTATCTTGTTGAGGATTTTTGCATCCATGTTAATCAGGGAAATTGGTCTATAGTTCTCCTTTTGAGTGTGGTTTTGTCTGGTTTTGGAATCAGAGTAATGCTGGCTTCATAGAAAGAGTTTGGAAGTTTTCCTTCCATTTTCTATTTTTTTGGAACAGCTTCAAGAGAATAGGTGTTAACTCTTCCTTAAATGTTTGCTAGAATTCCCCTGGAAAGCCATCAGGCCCTGGACTCTTGTTTTTTGGGAGATTTTTGATTCCAAGTTTGATTTCTTTATTGGTTATGGGTCTGTTAAAATTTTCCATTTCTTCCTGTTTCAGTTTTGGTAGTTTATATGTTTCTAGGAATTTGTCCATTTCTTCCAGATTGCCCATTTTATTGGCATACAATTGCTCGTAATATTCTCTTGTATTTCTGTTGTGTTGGTGGTGATATCTCCTCTTTCATTCTTGATTTTATTTATTTGGGTCCTTTCCTTTTTCTTTTTGATCAAACTGGCTAGTGGTTTATCAATTTTGTTAATTCTTTCAAAGAACCAGCGTCTGGTTTCATTGATCTGTTCTACTGGGTTTTTTTTTGTTTTTTGTTTTTGGTTTTGGTAGCATTAATTTCTGCCTTAATCTTTATTATTTCCTGTCTTTTGCTGGTTTTGGGTTTTATTTGCTGTTCTTTTTCCAGCTCTTTAAGTTGTAAGGTTAGGTTGTGTATCTATGACCTTTCTTCCTTCTTTAGGAAGGCCTGGATTGCTATATACTTCCCTCTTAAGACTACCTTTGGTGTGTTTCAAAGGTTTCAGGCTGTGGTGTTATCATTTTCATTGACTTCTGTGTACTTTTTAATTTCCTCTTTAACTTCTTGGTTATCCCATTCATTTTTTAGTAGGATGGTCTTTAGTCTCCAAGTATTTGTTACCTTTCCAAATTTTTTCTTGTGATTGATTTTGAGTTTCATAGCCTTGTGGTCTGAAAATATGCACAATATAATCTCGATCTTTTCATACTTGCTGAGGGCTGATTTGTGGCCCAGTACATGATCCATTCTGGAGAACGTTCTATGTGCACTGGAGAAGAATGTGTATTCCACTGCTTTAAGATGAAATGTTCTGAATATACCTTTTAAGTCCATCCAGTCCAGTGTGTCATTCAAAGCCATTGTTTCCCTGTTGATTATCTGTTTAGATGATCTATCCATTGTTGTAAGTGGGGTGTTGAAGTCCCCTACTATTATGGTATTATTATCAATGAGTTTCTTTATGTTTGTGATTAATTGACTTGTATATTTGGGTGGTTCCACATTTGAAGCATAAATGTTTACAATTGTTAGATCTTCTTGGTAGATAGACCCGTTAATTATGATATAATGCCCTTCTTCATCTCTTGTTACAGTCTTTAAAGTCTAGATTGTCTGATATAAGTATGGCTACTCTGGCATTGTTTCAGTGACCATTAGCAAGATAGATGGTTCTCCATCCCCTTACTTTCAATCTTAAGCCATCTTTAGGTCTAAAGTGCATCTCTTGTAAACGGCATATAGATGCATCATGTTTTCTTATCCATTCTGTTACCCTTTGTCTTTTGAGTGGAGTATTTAGTCCATTGACGTTTAGAGTACTGAAAGATATGAACTTATTGCCATTATGTTGCTTGTAGAGTTGGAGTTTCTCATGGTGTTCTCTGGTCCTTTCTAGTCTTTGTTGCTTTTGGTCTTTTTTTTTTTTTTTCCCTCTGTCTTTTCTCCCCTCAGAGAGTCCCTCTTAAAATTTCTTGCAGGGCTGGTTTAGTGGTCACAAACTCCTTTAATTTTTTATCTCTCCTTCTGTTTTGAATGACAGCCTTTCTGGATAAAGAATTCTTGACTGTATATTTTCCTGATTCAGCTCATTGAATATATCCTGCCACTCCTTTCTGGCCTGCCAAGTTTCTGTGGATAGGTCTGCTGCACACGTGATCTGTCTTTCCTTGTAGCTTAAGGACTTTTGTTCCCTTGCTGCTTGCATGATTCTTTCCCTGCCTGAGTATTTTGTGAATTTGACTTGATATGACTTGTTGATGGTTAGTTTTTGTTGAATCTAATGGGAGTCATCTGTGCTTCCTGGGTTTAGATGTCTGTGTCTTTCCCCAGGTTAGGAAAGTTTTCCACTATGATTTGCTCACATAACCCTTCTACCCCCTCTTCTCTCTCTTCATCTTCTGGGACCCCTATGATTCTGATGTTGTTCCTTTTTAATGAGTCACTGATTTCTCTAATTCTTAAATCATGCTTTTTTGCCTTAGTCTACGTCTTTTTTTCTGCTTCATTGTTCTCCATAAGTTTGTCCTCTATATCATTGATTCTCTTTTCTGTCTCATCCATCCTTGCTGCTGTGACAATCATTAGAGATTGCAGTTCAGTTATAGCATTTTTTATTTCATCATGACTAGCTTTTATCTCCACAGAAAGGGATTCTAATCTGTTTTCAACCCAGCTGGTATTCTTATTATTGTGATTCTAAATTCTGGTTCAGACATCTTGCTTGTATCTGCATTGATGAAGTCCCTGGGTGTCATTTCTTCCTGTTGTTCTTTTGGGGTGAATTTCTTCCATTTGTCATTTTGAAGGAAGAAAAGGAATTAATAAGGTAAAAAAAATTAAAATTAAAAAATTTAAAACAACACAAAAAATTAAATAAGGTTGCTAGATCCTAGGTGTGTTCTGGTGGTTGTTGAAAGGAGGTTGATAGATTAGAGAAAAAAGGGATAGATAAGAAAAGACAAAAAAGGAAAGCATTTGAAAATTTGAAAAAATGAATACAATGAAATGGAATAAAATTAAATGATGGGAGTAAAAAAATAGATTTAAAAATTTACAAAAAAGTAAAAAATATAGTGGAGAAAATTAAAGATAAATATTCAAAAAAATTTTTTAATGTTTTTATTTATTTTTGAGACAGAGAGAGACAGAGCATGAGCAGGGGAGGGGCAGAGAGAGAGGGAGACACAGAATCTGAAGCAGGCTCCAAGCTCTGAGCTGTCAGAACAGAGCCTGACATGGGGCTCAAACTCGCAGACTGTGAGATCATGACCTGAGCTGAAGTCAGATGCTTAACCGACTGAGCCACCCAGGTGCCCCAAAGAAAAATAATTTTAATCGAAATATTAAAAAAAGAGAATTTTTTTCTCTTTCTGTATTCAAGAATAAGAAAAAAAAATCAAATAGATGGTCCAGCAAACTGACTGAAGTATGATTGAAATTACATTGGTTTACCCTAGAAGTCAAACTATGAAGCACTTTATAGTCCATAAACTAAATGTGCAGAGAGATGTGTGTTGTTCCTGAAAAGCGAGGTTGGCCCAGTTGGGCGGAGCTTAGTGTAATGGCTCCATTCTCCAATAGATGGCGCTGCTTAGCTTACTCGGGTGGATTGTTGTGGTGCCTGTAGGTGTGTATACGCATGCGCAGGAGGGGTGAAAATGGCATCGGCCAGCTACCCAGTCTCTTGTATCAGAACTCTGTACTCTCCCCAACCAGCAGTCATGCACCCCTCCTTTGCTTCCAGCCTCCGTCCACTCCTGCTTTTACACCGTCACCAAGCCATCACTGCTTTGTCTGTAATGAAGCCGTCAGGTTGCCAGGTGGCACCTCCCTCCTGAGTTTTATCTCAGATGTGGCTATTTCCTGACCCCCTTACTTCTGTGGGACTGTGGCTTTGACCTGCTCAGACCTTCTGGGGGAGGGTCTCACTGAGCAAGGCCAGGGACCAGACCGCCCCCAGGAGCATTCTGGAGACCGCGCTGCTGCTGATGCCCAGAGACTGAGGCTGGGTGCCAGCCTGCTCCAGAGAAAGTTTACATGATCATGTAGCAGCAGCATTTCAGGGATTATGGCAAATCACAACACACATCTGGCTGCAGGCTTCACCCTTAACGTCCTTGTTCCAGCACCAGTGAATGTAGTTGTTCTCTGGGGTCCACTGGGGCCTTTGCCTATGGGGAGTCCTTCCAGCAGGGGAACTGCCTCTCCCTGTTTGGCCCAAAGAACTTCGGACTTCATTCTATTCCTGGAGATTCGCCCTTCTTACAAGAGCACCACCAGGTATCAAGCTGCGGAGTTTTAGACTCTGCACTGCCCCTGTGTATGAAGTCTTAATGGAATTTAAATCCTTTCCTTTCTCCTTTATCCATTTTTGTTCAGTCCCTTGCATATTCTTTCTTTTCTCTCCAGCTGCTTTCAGGCGGCGGGATGCTTTCCATACTCCCTCTCCCCCCTGCCGGCTCCATCCTCTCTCCACATGCAAAAACAGGTCCCTGCCCTCTGTGGCTTCTCTCTCCCAGTTCATCTCTCCGTTCCGTGTACCTGCTGAGTTCTCTGGTTCAGGTTGTGCAGATTGTTGTGTTAATCCTCAAATCATTTTTCGAGGTGTGCAGGATGGTTTAGTGTTGATCTGGCTGTGTTTCAAGGGACAAGAGATGCAAAAAAACCTTCCATGCTGTTCCCCCATCTTGGTCCTTCCCAAAATAAAATTCTTAATAGGCATTCTGGAAAAACTGCCTTGAGTGCAACAAAAAACCTCACATCCACGCTCACACCCCTGCTCCTTAACAGTCTGTACTGTCTGCATGCCCTCAGTTGCTGCTCAGTGCCAAGCATACAGAAAAATCTTAATGATGCTAGGGCCTAGTGCCTGCCCTGGGACTTCTGTTTCTAGCTGAGGGCGAAGACAAGTAGAATGATGATTCTGGACCTTACTGGAGACCTTGGGAAACCCCTGGGGCAAAGCTTGGGCATGATCAAAGGACAGAGTTGATGGGTTAAAAAAAAATAATGTAGGAAATTAGGAACATTCTGATATGTGTAGTCCATGCACACACTGACCTCATTTGCCTCATTATTCAGGAGGTATCAGAGGTCAGGTGTTCTCCCTACATGGGAACAGGTACTGATTTCCTTCCAATTTCAAATAGTAATGATAAAAATCATGAAAATCATAAAAAGTCATGAAAGCTAAATTTCCAGGCTTCAATAGCCTCTAAGTATAAAATAAAGCTACACTTCCAATACAAAAGCTCATTTTAAAGACTTTTAAGTGCTCATTTCCCCAGACAGGCATGTAATCTCCCTTTACTGTCTTGGGGAACTTCTGAATCTCCTGGGGTTGCTGACTTCTTGCAATCTCACAGATCCTTCAGGTCCTTCTCTCTGTTCAGGGGTCATGTCCACTGACTGTCCTGTCAGAGGATGTTGCAAGCTTGCCTCCACACTGGTGCTTCTGCTTCCAGCACTGCCTTGGCTTCAAGGGAGAGAACACAGCTTCCCCTTGACTCCTAGGCCCTAAGATCTACTATTTCATTCCCCTACTTATCCAAAGCAGAGCTGTGATTAGTCAGAGACAGCTTAAAAAATTAAATGTTAAGATAATTGGAATTAAAAAAAAAATTCAAACAGCAATAAATTATGTGGCAGTCAGCATCCTTAAATAAACCTCTTTGTCTTTGGAGATATTTCCAAGAAGTAGAGTCCTAGAAGTAAACTTTACTGGTTATGTGAGTATTTGATTTGTGATTGTCACCGAAATGTACACATATTTTACATGCTTTTCTATAACTGTGTTATACTTCAACTTTAATGGGTCTTACATTTGTTTCTGGATCAAAGAAAAATTACATTTTTAAACCTAATGTATATTCACATATTTTCTCCCAAAAAAGCAATGTCAATGCATACTCTTATAGAGAGTCTATTTAAATCCTTCTAACATTGCTATCAAAGATATCATATTCCATTCTGATAGAAAAAATCTGTTTTTTGGTTATGGTTATTAGTGAGGTTAAATATCTCAAATGTTTACTGACAGTTTATTCTTTTCTTTTGTGAATTCCCTATTCATACACTTTGCATATTTTTCTACTGGGTTATTTATATTTATTGATTGATCTTAAGAGCACTTTACATACAATGGGTATCAATCCTTCTAGTGTATGCTGCAAATAGTTTTTCTGTTTAGATGTTTCTTTTACAAATTAGTTTATGGTATCTTTCATCATCCAGAGGTCTTAAAATTTATGCAGTGAATTACAACTAATGATTTGCATATCCTTTAACATTATAAATACATTTTCCTTTATCTTCTGCTTTGCTTTTATAATGTAATTTTTCAATGTCTTAAATTTTTAATTCATATTAAATCTTTTTTAGTGTACGTTGCAAGATAGAAACCCAATTGTACTGATGTTTAAGAAATACTCCAACATGTTTTCACTAGTTTCAGCTTCTGGCTGAAGCTCCTGGAATGTGAGATGCTGGGCGTAGAACCCAGTTGAGCCAAAATTCAGACCTACTGAATTGTGAAATAATAAATAGGTATTGTTTCAAGCCACTAAATTTGCGGTAATTTGTTATACAGCAGTAAAATGACAAATACAGTAAGACTAAGAATTTTGGCAGCAACAAAAAACAATGTTATAGAAAGGCATCATGTTGAAACTCACTTTTAAATGGTTGCCCCCAAAATTATAGATAGAATTCTGAAATCAAGTGTGAAATGTTAACAATTAGGGAAATGGGGTTAAAGATGTATAGAAAGTTGTGATTTTTTTTTTTTAGTATTTTTACAAATTTTCTCTAAGTCTGATATGAACTAGCAATTCTCAGAATAGCAGAAGCAGTAATATGTATGGTCATTAAGCACTTGAGGGGATGTTCAATCCCACTGGCAATGTGGGAAATGTAAACTATTATGATAAAGAGATACAATTGCATACATATTATAATTTGGAATTCTTCCAAGTATATACCCAAGAGAAACACACATACAGGCAAAGGAAGATGCACAAAAAAGTTCATTAAAGCGCTGTTTATATAATTACTATTTGGAAGCTTAAATGCCCATTTATAAAGGAACAAATACATAATCCAGTATACTTATAGAATACACTAATAAAAAAAAATCAACAAATGGGATCTACATACAGTAGTGTTGATAATCCTAGTAACGATGTTGGTTGTTAATTGCAAGTGGCAAAAGGATATGCACAACATGAATTAAGTTATGTACATTTTAAAAACACAAAGTGGTATACTTTATGTATTTATATATATATATATAATTATATATTTATATTATATATATAATATATATAATATATTATATAATTATATATATATAATATAATATATATATAGTTTGTGGTATATGCAAAGCTAGTAAAAGCATAAAAATATCCACAGGGAAAATAGTACTAATGTCTCTGGAGTAGTTACAGCTGGAAAATAAAGAGAAAACAATGGGGAAATAACATTAGCTGCATCTGCAGTCTCTTAATTCTTTTAAAAAATAGTAAGGGGCGCCTGGGTGGCTCAGTCAGTTGAGAGTCAGACTCTTGATTTCCGCTCAGGTCATGATCCCAGGCTCAGTGGGATGGAGCCCTGAGTCCAGCTCCATGCTGAGCGTGGAGACTGCTTGGGATTCTCTCTCTCCCTCTGCCCCTCTCCCCCACTCACACTCTCTCTCTAAAAGTAAAATAATAAAATAAAATTAAATTAAATTAAATTAAATTAAATTAAAAAAAAAAGATCTGAACCACATATGGCCAATCATTTACATTTTAAAAGTATTGATGGAAGTGTGTGTGTTCTAGTATTATTTTTATTCTTTTCTATATCGTCGATTTATATTATTGTTTTTTGAAAGAGATCAAAGAGACTTAATTATAGAGTCCTTAAATGTGGAGACAGGAGGCAGAGGAGATGGAAGTGCTTTTAATTTTTTTTAAATAGAATTAGGTGAAAAAGAACATTCTGATGAGTCTGTTCATGAGATTAGCTTTGGAGTAATAATTTAAAATAGTGACAAGGAAATAATTAATGAGTCAGCAATTTGTACCTTTATGTTAGTTTCTTTCCCTTCCAAATGTTAAGAGCTGTATTGTAACATCTGATTTTGAAACTGAACTGTTTTACAGAGGTATATCATTTTGATTTTAATCTCTTGAGTAATGCATATTAATTGTTGAAGACTAAGATACTATTGAAACAATTAACCATATTCTATCATCCAGAGAAAATTATGATTAACTTATTGGTTAATCTTCACAGATAATTCTGTCATCCAGAGAAAATTATGATTAACTTATTGGTTAATCTTATTCAGTAAAATGAGTGCCCATGTCTCAAATTTTTAAAGAAAGCTTGGGACCCGTTTTTATAGTTCCAATCATGAGACTTGTGCACTGGTGCCATCTGCTGGCACACTTCATACACATTGTAGATGCTGTGGGGTTATTTTTGAGAAGTGAACACATAAAAAAAAAAAATTGGACTCACCATAAATTCAGCATCTACCACTTCCCTTGTATTGCACAGACACGCGCGCACACACACACACACATCTGCACACATATGTATATACTTATATACATATATTAATATATATGTACATATAATCCAAGTAGGCTCTGAATTGTCCGCATGGAGCCCAATGTAGGGTTGGAACTCACGAATCATGAGATCATGACCTGAGTCAAAACCAAGAGTCAGACACTTAACTGACTGAGCTACCTAGGCACCCCTGAGCTCCCTTTATTTTAAAGAGAAATTTACTTTTCCAAGGGCTACAAAATTAGTCCTATTTGTTTGCAAAGTCAATTTTCTTCACATATTGAGTGGTTTCCATATCTCTTTAAAATTGCAGTTAAAAAAAAACATGAAGTAAAAGCAAACATCACGAGGCAGGAACTATGGGATAAAATCATAATAATTAATAATTAGACCTCAAGTTAGTGGATTCTGAGTTATCAGAGGAGCTATTGCTTTCATAAAACAAAAACAAATTGTTATGAAAAAGTAACAATAGAAAAAGGATAAACACTTGTAAAATAAATATAGAAATGTCATGGGGAACAAAAGAATCAGTGTCTGGATCAAAAGATAAGGTTAAGCAAATTACCCAGACCTGGAAGTGGTGCCTCTTAGGACTTGGACTGGAGTCAGAAAGTGGTGAGGAAAGAGACTGTAGCTTTTAACTCTGTGTGTGTGTTCCTTTGATAAATACAAGATGCGACCTGAGTGACAGAGTTTTTGTTTAGGATGATGAAAAAGTTTTAGAAATAGATGGTAGTGATGGTTTCACAGCATTGTGAATGTAGTTAATGCCACTGAACTGTATACTTTAAAATGGCAATTTTTATGTTTACATATGGTTTACCACAATTAAAAAAAAAAAAAAAAAAAGCATGACCAGAGATAACATTTGTCTTCTGCCAAGTCTGTGTCCTAACAACACCCGTGCTTAGGGAAATGCCAAGTCCAGGATTCCACAAGATGGATTGAAGTGACCACAGTTGTGAAGAATTAAAGAACTATGGAAGTGGGGAATTGCAGTGATCCCAATGAGGATATTTGCTTATTTCTGGATGTGATGCTGCCTGTTCAGAATAAAAAACATGAGTCACCATTAAACAGGGGCTTCCAAGGGGAAAAGTTCCGATTTTACAAATGGCTTGTCTTTTTTTTTTTTTTTTAAATCTAGTCTTGGGATTTTAACTAAATCTTTTTCCATCCTAGGATTAACATTAAAAAAGTCACTTCAAAAGTGGTTGAGGTGACTAATCTGGGCAAAACAAATAGATTCTAAGAGAAGAGGCAGTGAGGAGAAGCCTGGGTGTGGGAGCAGCCTGTCTAGGCTGGTATAGATAATCTTAGGAACAGTAAACACTGATGCTGACATTACCCACAGAAGGGTGTGTGGCAAGACTAAACATGGGTGAATAAGGAGACATTCATGGTGCTTACACAAACTGAACACTATGATATAATTTCCCTCGAGGAAAATTTCCTCCAGGAGAAATTCCTGAACCATATCTTCTCTGGATATCTTCCTAAATGATTCCAAATTCAACGTGCGGAGGGCATGACCGAAGATACGGTGCAGCCATCATGAATAATCCACTCAGATATAAAGAGTTTTAAATTTTTGTTTACAGGGTATAAAAGAGTGTGTGTGTGAAAATCAGATTCATGAAGCTTTGTGTCAGGAAGTGGAGAGAGTCTCAGGGGAGAGGAGACACTGAATCATTAAGAATTTGTTTAGAAATGGCCCATTCAAAAGACAGAGAGAGAGAGAGAAATGGCCTGTTCAGTAAAAGGTATGCAAAGTTATGTTATAATGAGAAGTTATATTTTGCCTATCAAACTGTCAGAGATTAAAATAAAAGATAATACCAAATTATGCAAAGGATATAGAGGGCACAGATCCAGTCTGTATACTGGTAATGGGGTTATAAGTACAACTTTACTAAAAGGGAATGTGTGAAAACCTAAAAGTACCTATAACTTTAAGATTATTTATACTCTGACCTAATAATTACACTCAGAAGAATTTGTTTTAAGGAAAAGCATCAGTGCAAATTATTTATCATTGGAAGTCACTTCAATGTCCAGAAGTAGGGAAAGAGTTAAATAAATCATATTTCATTAATAAAATAATATACAGCTAGTAATTTTTTTATTTATAAAATGCTAATGCATAATTTTAACTTTCAAAAAATACACTTCTTCCCCTTCATTTGCTTATTTTCACTTCCCTTCCATTCTCTTTGCTTTCCTCCCTTTATTTCCCCTTTCTTCTCTTTGTATACAATTTTGTCCTGAAGCCATTAGATGCACTAGAGCAAGGTAGACATCCACAAGGAGGGTTGGGCTGGCATGGAGAACAGGAAGTCAGAGCCTGAAACAGGTGAATGGAGCATTCATATAGGGGGTGAGATGGAGTTGGGGTGAGGTATGAGGAGGGGGATGAAGCATGGAGAGTTAGAGCTTGAGTAGCTAGAGGAGGTGACCACTCAGAGGGTGACCTGGTGTGGGGTTTGGAAACTGAGATGGGGAGCATCCATGGCAGGAGGCAGCCTCGCACAGAGTGTCAGAATCAGAGTAGGCAAAGAGCATCCTTATGGAAGGGGGACAGTGGCAGCAATGGAAGATTGGTTGCATACATGGAGATTGATCAAATAAGTCAATATATGAAAGAAAATAAGGAAGAAGGGTGTTATAACTATGGAAATGGAGATATAAATATGGAAGGGGAGAAAACTAATATGAGCTCTCAGGTTAGACTGGAATTGGAGGTTTTGGTGTGAACTCATGGTTTTTAGTGTAAACAAATAAAATACGTGTGTGTGTGTGTGTGTGTGTGCAATTGGATCTTTTTGCTATATTCCCAAGCTCTGTCAGTGTTGGAGCTCTCTTGGAGCTCTCTCACCCGAACAACCATAAATACAAAACACTGTTCTCCACTGAAACAACCAGGTGTCTTTGGAGAAATGGCTGGTTCAAGGGCAAGGGAAATATAAGATGAGCTTGGACCATTATGTTGTTTCTCAAAGCAAGGAAGTGCCTAAAAAATAATGGGGGCATGGCAACAGTATCCAGAAGCCAGATTTAAAGGATTGCACTGACCAGTTTGGGGACAGATTATATAACTCCTTGAACAAAACAAGAAACCATGAGTTCCTATTGATATAAATAAATAAATAAATAAATAATTTAAAATGTGAAAAGGAATTAAATACTTCCAGTTTCAAAGTACATCACCACAAAATATTTATTACTTATTGTTAGTTACAAGAGAAAAATAATGGTAACTTTAGTAGAGAAACCTGGCAAATTCTGCCTTAATCAAGTGAACAAAGTAAACATCACTTCACTGATTGCAGTGGGAAGAACACACATCACTTCTATGTACAATCTGATTCTAATCAGGACAAACCCACAGTGAGGGACATTCTACAAAACTGGCTGGGGCGCTTGGGTGGTTCAGTTGGCTAAGCATCTAACTCTTGATCTCAGTTCAGGTCTTGATCTCACCGTTGTGAGTTTGAACCCCAACCCCATGTTGGGCTCCACGCTGGGGGAGACGCCTACTTAGGAAAAAAAAATAGGTACAAAATAAGCTTCCAAGGAGTCAGTAATGAATCAAAGAAAGCCTGAAGATCTAGATCAGAGCCAAGGAGAATAAAGAGACATGACAGCTAAAAGAAATACACGATTCTGAATTAGATTATTTTTGCTAAAAAAGGACGTTTTGGGGACAAATGGTAAAGTTGGAGTAGAGTCTCATTATCAACCATAGCCAAACTATGGAGAGAGCCCAAATGTCCATCAACTGATGAATGAATAAAGAAGATGTGGTATTTATATAATGGAATATTACTCAGCCATCAAGCATGAAATCTTGCCATTTGCAACTACTTGGATGGAGCTAGAGTGTACTATGCTAAGTGAAAGAAGTCAACCACAGAAAGCAAATGCCGTATGACTTCACTCATATATGGAATTTAAGAAAGAAAACAGATGAACATATGGAAAGGGGGGAAAGAGAAGAGAGGGAAACAAACCACAAGATACTCTTAAAAATAGAGAACAAACTGAGCGTTGATGGAGTGAGGTAGGTGTGTAGGAGGTGGGCTAAATGGGTGATGGGTATTAAGGAGGGCACTTGTTGTGATGAGCACTGGCTGTTGTATGTAAGTGATGAATCACTGAATTCTACTCCTGACACCAATATTGCACTGTATGTTAATTAACTAAAACTTAAATTAAGAAAAAAATGTGAACAGAGTCTGAACTAGATGGTAGCATAACATTAGTGTTAATGTCCTGGTGTGGACAGTTGCGTTGCGGTTATGTAAGCAAATATCCTTGTTTGTACGAAAGATACACTAATGTATTCAGGGGTGAAGGAGCAAATGGTTTAGGAAAAAGCATTCTTTGTACTGTACTTGAAACTTCTCTCTGAGTTTGGTATTATTTCAGACACCTCAAAAATATTTTTAAAATATAATAGAAAACTGCAATAATATTTCATTTCAATCATGCTTTTAAAGATATATATGTTTGTATGTATATTTGCACATACAAAAGATAAAAGTATATGTCCCAAAACATTGAGTGATTAACTTTGAATAGTATAAGTACATTTGACTATGACTTTCCTTTGTTCTGTATTTTTCTAATTATCTATGATGAATTTTATTACCTTTTTTCTTGATTCATTAAATCACTATAAGAAAAAGTAGAAAATACAGATGTACAAACAAAAAAAATAATCGATCAATTAAAATTGACCTAAATCTCATCACTGAAAGTTAACCTCTGATGATATTTTGACATATGTCCTTCCAAGATTTTTTACATATATATATAGTGGAATCTTAATAAACACACATATATAAACAAACACATATATATAAATACACACACACACACACACACATATATATATATATATATATATATATATATATACATACATATAGTGGAATCTTAATAAACACACTATAAACTTTTTTTCATTGAACTTATCTACATTCTTCCATGTTAATAAATGTAGGTGTTTATTATCACTTTAAGGTGCTAAGTAGTATTTTACTGTGGCATTACTATTACTTATTTAATGATCCCTGTTATTGGACATTTAGGATTTTCCACTTTTTACTATTATAAACCATACTGCATCCTTGTTCATATAATTTTATGCACTTGCCAAATTAAGTCCTTAGGATAAATTATGAAAAGTAGAGTCCATGGGTCAAAGAGTATGAAAAAAAATTTAGGAGCTTTTACTGCACATCATTCTTGGATAATTTCACATCTCCCACCACAAGAAAAAGGAAGTACAATTACCCTCTGGAACTATGTATCAGTTTACATTCTTACAGGCCAGGACATCATTGGATATTGTCATTTTTTTTCCTTTGTGAAGAACTTATATAGTCCAAATAAATAATAATCTTTAACATTTCTGGAGACATCTTGATATACAGATGCATTTCAAAAGTTTATAAATGTCCTGGAAGTGATAGATAACCTGTGGTTTTTAACTAAGTTGGTAGGTCAATTATTAGTCGTGAAGTTGAGGGAGTATAAGAATTCTTTAGGTCCCAGATAAAGAAAAGAAAATAATGATCATAGAGAAATGTAAAACACCACAATGAGCCATTCCAGAACAGAAATCTTTCATTTCCTAACTATATTCATCACTTATTGCTGTGTAACAAATTACCCTAAAACTTAGCAGCTTAACGCAACAAATATTTATTATGTCACAGTTTCTAAGGGTCAGGAGTTTGAAAGCAGGTTAGCTGGGTGTTTCTGGTTCAGGGTTTCTCATGAAGTTGCCATCAAGATTTTAGCCTGGGTTACAGTCATCGAGAAGCTTTGTTGGGGCTGGAGAATCCACTTCCAAGAGAGCTCATTCACCTGGCTTTTGGAAGAAGCCTTGTTCCTTACTAATATTACCAGGAGACCTCAGTTCCTCACCACAAGGGCTGTTTGAGTGTCCTCATAAGACATGGCAGCTAGCTTACCCCAGAACAAGTGATTCAAGAGCAAGAATAAGGAGGAAGCTTTGGTTTTTATTTTTTATTTTTTATTTTTTCAGCTTATCTTAGAAGTAGTATGCTATCGCTTTGATCACAAGGTGTCACATTCGATCAACTAGAAATGAATCACTGGGGTGCCTAGGTGGCTCAGTTGGTTAAGGGTCCGACTTGGCTCCAGGTCATGATCTCACAGTTCGTGAGTTCGAGCCCCGCATCGGGCTCAGTGATGACAACTTGGAACCTGCTTCAGATTCTGTGTCTCCCTCTCTCTCTCAGCTTTGCCCCCCCCCTCTCTCTCTCCCTCTCTCTCTTTCTCTCAAAAATAAATAAACATTAAAAAAAAAAAAGAAATAAATCACTAAGTTCAGCCCATACTTCAAGACAGGGGAATTAAGTTCAGTGAATATGTAGACATTAAATCACCACAGTGACTAGAAACCATGAAGCTCTTATCAAGGCATCTCTGGAAAGTCTCAGATATTGATGACAAGTGGCTGACTATCCCCAGACCAAGAAAATTGGAAACATGGTATAGTGGTAACACTGTTGATTTAAGGGTCAGGAGATCTAGACCATCTTTCTCTTAAGTGGTATTGATTAGTTATAAAAGGAGGATCAGGACATATCAGGCAATGTTTGAGAATGGGCCATGCAAAAAAATATGAGTTCAATTTAATACATATACATTGAGCACCTAAAAATGTACGAGGTATTGTTAGTTCTGCTGAAGATATTCCTCACTTGCTGATAAACAAGAACCAGAGAGGTTACTTGCCCAAGATCAGATAGTAAATGTTTGAACTTGGATTTGAACACAGGCTGTGAAGTTCCATATTCTCTGTGCCTAACTAACCATGATGCCACCCTGACATTCTAGAGTCTACCCTGCCTGCTTGTTTGCCTGAAGTAATCTTCAACCTGGGCCCTTGGCCTTCAGCTCCTTAGAGACTTTCAAGTAAAATGAGTTCTTTATTCTTTCCTAGAATACGTAGGTCCTAAAGAATCAGTTCTTTCAAGGCTTGCTCTTTGCAAAAGTATTAGGCCAGGTGGCCAAAAAGCAGATCCTATGATGGAAATTCTTGAGTTAGTAATTCATTGAGAGAATACTCTCAGGAGATACCTGTAAGGAAATAACTGAAGCAGGATAAGGCAGAAGAAGAAGTTGAACAAAGATGTGATTTTAGCTAAAGTCCAGCCTCAAACCTGACCCCGTGGAGAGCTCTGGAACATAACTGACATGAAATTAAGGCAAGAGGAAAAAAAATTAAGGTAAGAGGTCCAGGTTCTTGTTCATCTGTATCAATCAGTCATTGGCTATGAGCTACCCTGATGGAAGGACATAACTCTTAGGCATCACCAATGAGGAAGCCCCCCTCACCCTTGCCCTCTTTGGAGGTGATTCCTCAGAGAAGGGTGCAACTGTGCTGGGGCAAAGGATATCTGTCTTTATCATGTGACCCTTTGGAATCCCTTTCCTTTGCTTTGGAAATACATTCTTCTAACCCCAGTCTCCTAATGGAGTTGTTTGACGTATGTTGGTCCTTAGCCAGACCAGCTTTCCAGAGCAGTGCCACGTACTGGATCAATTCACATCATCTCCCCTCTTCCTTTCACAATTTTTCCCTATGGGTCTCATTTGTGGATATGCTATAATGGCAGACACAATAACTGGTTTTAGTTTTTTGCTTTTATTAAAAAAAAAGAATGCATAACCAGTAACCAGCACACTGCTGAACCCTTGTAAAAGAGTTCATAAAGTAGAGGCACCTGGTCCATTGAGTGTCCAATTGAGTGTCCGACTTTGGACACGAGTTTGAGCCCCACATTGAGCTCGTTGTTATTGACGTGGAGCCCACTTTTCCTCTGTCCCTCTCTCTCTGCCCCTTCCCCCCTCTCAAAAGTAAATAAACATAAAAAAAAACAATATATCTTTTAAAAAAGAATTCATAGTGAGTACTGTTTTCTTGTTGCTTTTCTTGTCATCTTATAAAGGTACTGAAACTCCCACTCATTCTTTGAAGCTAAAAATTTTATACCCTTATATATAGGAATGCACAATAAGTTCATAAGGGTATAATTCCAGACACTAGTCTCACATCAGTGATAGAGATCTGACACTTTCAAACAGTGGGGCACCCACTGCCTCCTAAAATCCTGTATCCTGTACAAATAGGTGAAGAGCTATCATGCCCTATAAGCTCTCACAATTTCCCTCATCATGCCTTCTGCTTAGCCTTATTTCCACCATATTCCTCATCTCTTTTATTCTTCCCCTAAATCCATATTTTACTTGGTCTTTGAGTCATAAGTCTAATAAAGAGACAGCCCAGTTGCTCTTAGAGGCGGCATCTCTGATTTGAGTCACTTCCTAGAAACTAACGGAAGTCAAGTCTGCACACATGAAGAAGAAATGGTGGACCTATGGGTAGGGTGCAGGGTACAGAGGCAAGAGCATCAGCAAATTACATGCTAAAGCAAAGGATTGCTGAACATAATGATAAGTCTGTCCCTTGGACTCCCTTCACATCCCACCAAGAATGAGTCTCTGCCAGATGTTATAACTTTATCACCTTGGGAAGGAGAAGGGTTGAAGAGGGCCAGCTCATTTTACTCTGCCTGCCAAGACTGAGCACTCGAGGGAGCTGAGGAAGAGTCTCCATGTCAGAAGTATAGTGATTTATTGCTGAAGATGTAGAATTATAGGTAGAGAAAAGATTATACATATGTTTATTGTCCAATCAGTGCACATGCAGATTCTTTGTGGTATCTTGGGCACCATATCTTCCTGCTAGACCTAGGAACCATTTCTTTGTGTTCTTTACTGACAAATGTTATCGTTCTTGGATAATTTTACATTTCCCACCATAAGAAAAAGGAAGTAAAATTTCATGACCTTTCAAAACTTGCCTGAATTTAAACAATGGAGGTCTTCCTACCTCTGCAGTTTCCTAATGCTGTTTATTTAGTGCTGACTATATCATGATTCATGACACTGTATCATCCACTGAGCTGCCTGTAAGCACCAGCTTCTAATGACTTTCTCTGGAAGTTTATTTTGTTACCTTACATTGTTGTCAATAACCACAAATGCAAGTCTTACCCAGTGACTTAGTCCATTCAGGCTGCTATAACAAGTACTACAGATAAGGTGTCTTACAAGCAACAGAAATTTATTTCTTACAGTGCTGGATACTGAAAGTCCAAGGTCAGAGTGCCAGCATGGTCTGTTAGGGCCTTCTTCTGGGTTGTATACTTCTCATAGTATCCTCACATGGCAGAAGGGGCTAGAGAGCTCTGGGGGATCTCTTTTATAACAGCACTAATCCCATTCATAAGTGCTCCATGACCTAATCCCCTGGGATAGACCCTACCTTCTTTTTTTTTAATATATATTTTTAATATTTATTCACTTTTGAGAGAGAAAGAGCATGAGCATGCATGAATGCAGAGGGGTAGAGAGAGAGAGAGAAACAGAAGATCCCAAGTGGTCTCTGCACTGACAGTGGAGAGCTTGATGTGGGGCTCAAGCCCACAAACTGCGAGATCATGACCTGAGCCAAAGTTGATGCTTAACCAAGTCAACCAGGTGCCCCGATAGGGCCTACCTTCTAATACTATCACATTCGGCATTAGGATTACATTTTGTGAATTTAGGAGTGACACATATTCAGATCATGGCACCCAGAGTATGCAGGAAAATGAGAATGATAATTCATTTTCTGGTCATATGGAATTTGTCATTGGTAATTTTATAATATAAACATAAAACAATATATCTTCCAACCACATCTTCTCTTGAACTCTGTGGGTCATAATCACTGCATTCCTAGGATGTGACCTCTTGTATAACTAACAACACTACACTCCTGCCTTCTGCACATAGCCACCAGCAAGGAGGATAGGCAAGGGGCCCATGGGCAGAGTAAGAAGAGCAGTACTGTTTACATAAGGAACAACAATTATTCATCTTTATCAAGACCAACCCAAGAGAGTACATCATCACCTATCGATCAGAGGTGAGAGAAGACATTGATTAGAAGTACCCCATGGGTCCTACAAAGCAATGGCCTCAAAGCCCTTACAGGAGACAGGAGTAGCTATTCCCTATCTCCACATGGTGTGGAGCTTGCAAACAGTGGAGTAACCACCCTGGGTGCCAGCAGTGGGGGGCTCACAGGGCAAGGAACAGGTGCTGCTATCCCTGCCCCCCTCAAGTGTTATAGGCTAGAAGTAGCAGAGCAGTAAGAACATGAATGGGTAAAAGCCTCCCACAACGCATCAACTCCAAGAGTCAGTAGTGACCACTGGTGACTCAGAATGCTAAATTCATACTGTGTCTGGGATGTGTTTTAACAAATTCATATGTGAGCACCATTCTGGTGACCCACTTTCATGTGAACCCACAAAAGAAATACCATGCCAGCCAGAGAGAGTGATCCACTTTCCAGGCCACCCTCCTAGAACCAGGGCTTGGCTTTAGGCCTCTAGGATGACTGTGTATGTGCAAGTCTCAGAACTCTTGGAGAGGCAGCTGGTTGGCCCTACACATGGGATAGGGGAGCAGTGCCCTCAAGGGGATAAATGGGACTAAAGCCTACACAGGTCCCAGTTCAAGCTCGGAGCACCTGATCTAGATGGTACTGTTGGTCCCAGTCAGTACCAGACACAAGAGGAGGACCTCCTATGTGAAAGGCACTCCAAAAGTGTAGTGTAGTTCTGAGGGGTTGGGCCCAGGGCAGAGGCCCTGTTAGCTGAGTTCTAAGGACTGCACTAGCCCCAAGTATATAAATTTTGTGGCTATCCAAGGGATGGAATTTGAGGAGTTTTACAGGACCCCACATATCCACATAGTAGCCAACATGCCCAAAATTCTAAGACGTGCAATGGTATTGCATTTTGTATTATAGTACTGCTTCCAGATGGAGCCTGTCAAAATGCTTAGGTGCTTGGGGCACCTGGGTGGCTCAGTTGATCAAGCGTTTGGCTCAGGTCATGATCTTGTGGTTCTTGAGTTTGAGCCCTGTGTTGGACTCTGGGCTAACAGCTTGGATCCTGCTTCGGATTCTGTGTCTCCCTCTCTCTGCCCCTCCCCCTGCTCATGCTCCTCTGTCTCTCTCAAAAATAAACATTAAAAATTTTTTTAAAGAAATGGTTAGGTGCTCAATGAGCACCGAGCCCAGCAACATCACCACCAAATGCAGCTGCCACTTACTGAACCCTATTATGGGCCGTTTAACCTCATATAATTCTCATAGCTACCCTATGAAGTAGGTACTATTATCTCATTTTACAAATAAGGGACTGAAGTTCTGAGACCCTAGAACTATTATCCATGATCACAACTGCTTTTAAGTGGCAGAGCTTCAATTTCATGCCATGATTATATGATTCTCAAGAACTGGCTCCTTTCTCCTACAGCAGCATATCAGATGAGATTGACTTATAGTCTAAACACAGATTACTTTATCATCTTATCTAGTTGTTAGTCTTTAAGGTAGGCCCAGTGATAGCTATACTAAATGAACAAAGCCAGAAGAAAGGCTTAGAAAATTCTAGGACAACTTTTCCCAACTAGAAACATAAGTTCTAGAAGATGTTATTTTTTTTTATTTTTATTTTTATTTTTTAATATATGAAATTTACTGTCAAATTGGTTTCCATACAACACCCAGTGCTCATCCCAAAAGGTCCCCTCCTCAATACCCATCACCCACCCTGCCCTCCCTCCCACCCCCCATCAACCCTCAGTTTGTTCTCAGTTTTTAACAGTCTCTTATGCTTTGGCTCTCTCCCACTCTAACCTCTTTTTTTTTTTTTCCTTCCCCTCCCCCATTGGTTTCTGTTACGTTTCTCAGGATCCACATAAGAGTGAACACATATGGTATCTGTCTTTCTCTGTATGGCTTATTTCACTTAGCATCACACTCTCCAGTTCCATCCACGTTGCTACAAATGGCCATATTTCATTTTTTCTCATTGCCACGTAGTATTCCATTGTGTATATAAACCACAATTTCTTTATCCATTCATCAGTTGATGGACATTTAGGCTCTTTCCATAATTTGGCTATTGTTGAGAGTGCTGCTATAAACATTGGGGTACAAGTGCCCCTATGCATCAGTACTCCTGTATCCCTTGGAGAAATTCCTAGCAGTGCTATTGCTGGGTCATAGGGTAGGTCTATTTTTAATTTTCTGAGGAACCTCCACACTGCTTTCCAGAGCGGCTGCACCAATTTGCATTCCCACCAACAGTGCAAGAGGGTTCCTGTTTCTCCACATCCTCTCCAGCATCTATAGTCTCCTGATTTCTTCATTTTGGCCACTCTGACTGGCGTGAGGTGGTATCTGAGTGTGGTTTTGATTTGTATTTCCCTGATAAGGAGCGACGTTGAACATCTTTTCATGTGCCTGTTGGCCATCCGGATGTCTTCTTTAGAGAAGTGTCTATTCATGTTTTCTGCCCATTTCTTCACTGGGTTGTTTGTTTTTCGGGTGTGGAGTTTGATGAGCTCTTTATAGATTTTGGATACTAGCCCTTTGTCCGATGTGTCATTTGCAAATATCTTTTCCCATTCCGTTGGTTGCCTTTTAGTTTTGTTGGTTGTTTCCTTTGCTGTGCAGAAGCTTTTTATCTTCATAAGGTCCCAGTAATTCACTTTTGCTTTTAATTCCCTTGCCTTTGGGGATGTGCCGAGTAAGAGATTGCTACGGCTGAGGTCAGAGAGGTCTTTTCCTGCTTTCTTCTCTAAGGTTTTGAAGGTTTCCTGTCTCACATTCAGGTCCTTTATCCATTTTGAGTTTATTTTTGTGAATGGTGTGAGAAAGTGGTCTAGTTTCAACCTTCTGCATGTTGCTGTCCAGTTCTCCCAGCACCATTTGTTAAAGAGACTGTCTTTTTTCCATTGGATGTTCTTTCCTGCTTTGTCAAAGATGAGTTGGCCAAACGTTTGTGGGTCTATTTCTGGGGTTTCTATTCTATTCCATTGGTCTATGTGTCTGTTTTTGTGCCAATACCATGCTGTCTTGATGATGACAGCTTTGTAGTAGAGGCTAAAGTCTGGGATTGTGATGCCTCCTGCTTTGGTCTTCTTCTTCAAAATTACTGTGGCTATTCGGGGCCTTTTGTGGTTCCATATGAATTTTAGGATTGCTTGTTCTAGTTTCGAGAAGAATGCTGGTGCAATTTTGATTGGGAGTGCATTGAATGTGTAGATAGCTTTGGGTAGTATTGACATTTTGACAATATTTATTCTTCCAATCCATGAGCAGGGAATGTCTTTCCATTTCTTTATATCTAGAAGATGTTATTAAATGATTAAGGGAAGGGTGGATTTCATGGTAAAATCAATTTAGCAATACTGAATATGATCTGAACTCTGCCTATTAGAGATTCACAGCCACGCTAATAGTAAAGGTTGTGAGATCTGCATAAAACAAACTTAACTCTGTTTCACCCAGCATCTCCCAAATCATTTTCACATGTCTGTTAACAGCCTTTGACACCAATTCACAGAAAAACTGCTGTAAGAGGAATTGTAACAGAAGCCTCAAAATGCTTGGATTCCACTTGGTGTGCAGACCCAAACTCAGACTAATTGAATCGATATCCCTGGAATTATACTTATTGGGATTATATGTGTTGTATTTTTAACAAGGAGATTCTAATGAACAGCCAAGGTTGAGAGAAACTTGTACAGGGTGTTCTGAAGATGATGTTTCAGTGCCTTGCAAATCATAAAGTGATTTTTTTGGCCTTAGTCCCTCCCTTCCAGCAGCTTATTATGTTCAGTGCTATATTACCCAACAGGCAGAGTAAGATCACTAGCAAAATAGGGGCCAAAAAGAAAAAGAGAATATTAGTGAGAGCAAGGAGATTGATTTTGAAAAAAAATGTATTTATATTTTTTTCAAAAGGATTTGTGTAGTAATTTGGGTAAAAATCCAAACTTTGTTGAACTTTCATATAAATGTACTATGTTTTAGTTGGGTTTCTTTCTTTCTTTCTTTCTTTCTTTCTTTCTTTCTTTCTTTTCTTGAGATGGAGAGTACACAAGCAGGGAAGAGGGGAAGAGGTAGAGGGAGAGAGAGAGAGGGAGAATTCTAATCAAGCTCCATGTTCAGTGCAGAGTCTGACATGGGGCTCAAACCCATGACTCTGGGAACATGACCTAAGCAAAAATCAAGAGTAGGACGCTCAACCAACTGAGCCACCCAGGTGCCCCAGGTCTCTCTCTCTATCTCTCTCTGGTTGTTTGTTTTTTTTTTTTTAAGTATTTTGGGTAGAATCTATAATCATCCAGGATGTTGGGCCTCTAAAGTCACAGTCTGGCTCTGTGTTCATGTCCTGAGAGAAGGACTCAAAACCTAGAGATTCTCTCCTGAACATCGTCTCTCTCTCTCTCTCTCTCTCTCTCTCTCTCTCTCTCTCTCTCTCTGTCTCATTTTCCTATAGTATATAGTACATATGTACTTATCACAAGACAAAGAATCCAGAATCCAGGCCCTAACCTCTAGTGAGTTGAATTTCACCCTTTGGGGTCCAGGAGAGCAAACTGAAGGGTGCTGCAAATCGGGAAGCAGCAAATGAAGGGAAGGGCAGGAACACCCCATTTGAATTATAGATCAACCATTTATAAGTGGGGTGATCTTGGTCAAGGTGAAATTGGCCTCTCTGAGCCTGTTACTTCTCATCTGTAAAGTGGAGCTTATCTACTGTCCCTCTTTATAGGGATTATGTAAAACCAAGTAGGTGACAGCATCTAGTAGAGTGTCCACATAGAAGGATAGCTTCCTTCCTGCTTGTCTGGAAGAGAAAAGAACACATTGAGCCCTCTGAAATGTGAATCAGGCTACTCAGCAGTTTTTATTGACTGTATAGTGTTTGACAGGGGTCAGAAAACTTGCTCCTCTTGAATGATTCTATGTTTCATACAATTTTTATAACTCCTGAAAAGGTCCCAGATAATCAACAAGCAGATAATCAATAAATGTGCCAAAGAAGAATATAGGAGAAACTTATAATATAGTTGCTTCTACAAAGATGCTTATGACTTCATAGGGTCATATATTGTATACTCAAATTAATTAAAGGCTAATTAAATCATGTATACAGGTCCACAATTCTTTACCTGAAACTTATATTTTGGGTAACTCAAGAAAAAAAAACCTTATCCACATGGTTCACCAGATGCAGTCCTACAGTCCTAGATACAGTCACTGATTTGCTTCTGCAGTGCAGGGGTGCTGTGTGGAAAGCCCAAGGGGCTCACGTGATTGTCCTAGAGGCTCATGGATCACAGGGAAGGACATGGGACTACAGTGAGCTCCTATAGTCCATATCCAAAGGCAAACATACCAGGGAACAGACTGGTGGCAAGGATCACAGCAGATACTAGAGAATCTCTTCACTGATCCCTTTCCAGGGCAGGAGTGATGGAGGGCCTGGAGAGACCATATATCATTACCCTATTTTGCCACCTGTAACCCCAGCAAAAAAAATGCAGGGTGGGTGAAACCTAGGACAATGAAGAATTGTGTTTTCAGGGGACAGTGGTAAGGAATAGGTCAGCCTCTCTTCCCAGAACCTTTTTTGCAGAACACCTAACAGGAGGAAAAGGGTATGAGAAGGAAGTGGGAAGGAAGGGAAAGAGGAGAAGGGGAAGGGGAAGAAGAAGGGAAGTTGCTTCATTGTCCAGACATCACCTGGACCTTCATGTCATTACAGGATATGATAATAAACTTTTCAAAAATGAAAGTGAGGTAATTACAGTGAGGAGTGACTTGGCCTGGTTTGGATAACTTGCAGAATGTCAAATCAAAAGGACGGGAGCTTTTGTGGCATTTGCCTCCCTTGAGTTCACAGGCAACAACAGGATTATTACAGACAGCTCTGACTGTATCTAGATCCTCGTGGATGAATGTGTACTGGGCTATGCATGTGTGGTTGTGTTCCTTCACCTTGTGTGCCATCAGAGCATTGCATTCCCTGGCCATCAGGTCAAACCTGAGATAGTCTTTGTTGCTCTGCAAGGGAGCTTCAGCTCTGAGCATCTTGTTCCCTCCAACTTCGTCTTCACCAAGGATTGTCTCTTCTGGCCAGCCAGGTTGCACTATTCCTTTGTTGCTAAGCAGCATGGTTTCTGTAGTTCGGATGCCCTCTCCTTTAGTGGCTTTGGTGTTGTCCTCTGAATCGCTAGACAAAAACTCACTCAGGGGCTCATCACTATCCTCGAGGACTGCGGCAGCCATCTGAAGTCCCAACCCCAGACCCACCCCCAGGCCCAGTAACAGCAGCAACATCATAAAGAAGATCTGTACCAGAGTCAGCTTCATCTTTCCTGGAGGGAGAAGGGAAACAGAAGGACTGACTTTGAGATGAAACTTGGCTCCATCGGGGACCCCAGACTCCCTAAACCCTGACAACTTGGTCTTTGGGGTCTCCTCTCCTTTCTCCGCACTACCCAATCCCCTCAAGGGAGAGATTCTTGCTTGTTCTTTTCCCATTTCTCTGGTCACTCCCCACAACATTCCTGTTGCTGTGTGATAAGCCACAGCTTATCCTGCAGAACAGGAAGATGGTGGGGAGAAGCAGCCCTAAAATTGGTTCACATATGGGGAGTCAGTGGGGAAAGTTGACATCCAGTGACTCTTAAACAGAAATTAGTTCCAAATAACCCAAGAGAATGGTTGAGAAGACAAATAAGTACAGTGTCACACTTTCCTTGAGAGAAATTCCTAGAGAAAGCCTTATTCTCAGTAAAGGACTAGAATTGTCATAGGAGACGCTCTCTCTATTTTTATCCCAAGTCAATTTTTGCTCCTTCAAGCATCTATTACTCTCCTTTCTACCCACCCCTCCCCTCAAAAGATAAAAAGAAATAGAAGAAGTACCATGGTCCATTCTTACTCCTAAGCTTAGACTGTGTGGTAGGGACAGGTGGGGTGTTGGCAGGGAGGCTATGCCCAATTTCGCATCCCAGGACCCTGTTAAAACCACATGACGTCATGCCAGAAACCTTCTACTACTGAAGATTTCTTGGGGCACCTGGGTGGCTCAGTCGGTTGAGCATCCAACTTCAACTCAGGTCATGATCTCACGGCTTGTGTGTTTGAACCCTGGCTCGGACTCTGTGCTGACAGCTCAGAGCCTGGAGCCTGCTTCAGATTCTGTGTCTCCCTCTCTCTCTCTGCCCCTCCTGCCTATACATACATATATATATATATGTATATATGTATATGTATATATATATATATGTATATATATATATATTCTTATATATATTCTTTATATATAATATTCTTATATATATATTCTTATATATATTCTTTAGCACTTGGATATTTCCTGCTGATTAGTTTTGTACTCTCAGAGAGGAAATGGAGTAAGAATGAAACAAACAAAAAAACCCCAAAACAACCAAACAACTGATCTTCTGGGGTTCCCCTACTAATAAAGATCCCAATGAGTGCTGAGAGTAGGAACATGTATTTTTGTCCCGCTAGGCCAATTTCATCCCCCAGTCAAAGAGAGATCTTCCTGGGGTGCCTGGGTGGCCCAATCGGTTAACCATCTGGCTCTTGGTTTTGGCTCAGGTCATGACCTTGCGGTTTCATGAGTTTAAGCCCCATGTCAGGCTCTGCATTGGCAGCACATAGCCTGCTTGGGATTCTCTCTCTCCCTCTTTGTCTGCCCCTCCCCCACTCACACTATCTCTGTCTCGCAAAACAACTAAATAAACTTAGAGAGAGAGAGAGAGAGAGAGAGAGAGAGAGAGAGAGAGAGAGACCTTCCCTACTAGAAAAGAAAATTGCTGTAAAGAGCATTGAGACAATTGATAAAATTAGAATATAGTCTGTGGAGTAGATAGGAGTGTTCTATCAATCTTTGATATACTAAAGTTGAAATAGTATACTATGATTATTTAAAAGAATATCTTCTTGGGGCGCCTGGGTGGCTCAGTCGGTTGAGCGTCCGACTTCGGCTCGGGTCATGATCTCGCGGTCTGTGAGTTCAAGCCCCGCATCAGGCTCATGCTGACAGCTCAGAGCCTGGAGCCTGTTTCAGATTCTGTGTCTCCCTCTCTCTGACCCTCCCCTGTTCATGCTCTGTCTCTCCCTGTCTCAAAAATAAATAAGCGTTGGGGCGCCTGGGTGGCGCAGTCGGTTAAGCGTCCGACTTCAGCCAGGTCACGATCTCGCGGTCCGTGAGTTCGAGCCCCGCGTCGGGCTCTGGGCTGATGGCTCGGAGCCTGGAGCCTGTTTCCGATTCTGTGTCTCCCTCTCTCTCTGCCCCTCCCCCGTTCATGCTCTGTCTCTCTCTGTCCCAAAATTAAATATAAAACATTGAAAAAAAAAATTAAAAAAAAAAATAAATAAATAAGCGTTAAAAAAAATTAAAAAAAAAAAGAATATCTTCTTAAAAATGAAACCTGAAATATTAAGGAATAAAGGGGTACAATGTTTGCAACTTACCCTCAAATGGTTCAAAATATAGGTTATATGTATGTATATACATGCCTTTACAGAGAAAGAAAGAAAATGATTTTTTTTTATATAGGGGGCAAGTTTTTGTTTATTTTATTTATTTTTAAAGTTTATTTATTTATTTTGAGAGAGAGATAGGGAGAGTGAGGGAGGGGCAGAGAGAAAGGGAGAGAGAGAATCTCAAACAGACTCCATTCTGTCAGCACAGAGCCTGACTTGCGGCTGGAACTTATGAACTGTGAGATAATGACCTGAACGGAAATCAAGAGTCTGATGTTTAACTAACTGAGCTACCCAGGTGCCCCAGGGGGAAAGCTTTTAAAATTATGTATCTGAATAGAGAGCATTCAGGAGTTCTTTGTAATATTGTTGTAACTTTAAAGTAAAAAATATGTCAATATTTGAAAAAAATTTTTTTTAAGTAAAAGAACTTCCCATGTTGTTCCCTAGGGCACTCAATACCACTGTGACTTACCTCCACACCTAAGTAGCCTCAAAGATTTTTGTGTTCTCCTGTTCCCCAAGTTCTTCCCTCCCAGGGTTTCCTTCTTCCTGAAAAGTGGCCTGGATGCTCGTCTGTAGAAAAATGGTTAGCTCCTGCTGGTCCATGTGCTCTTAAACCCAGACTTAATTCCCAAGCCCAACCTCCTTCCATTCCTCCCACCAGCACTGAATAAACACACTCACCCAATTCTCTCTGCTCCCACAAACACTTTGAAGTAAGGCTATTTGGACATTGAGACAGACCCAGACGTCCAAGGCAGGAAACGTCTCCAGCCTAGGAAAATCAGACAGTTTCATTTGGTCAATTGTCCAACTCCTGAGTTACACCCACTATCCTGAGGTTTATAGCAGCCTTATTTTGTCATGAATTTCAGATCAAGTCATTTTTTAATATTCTCCGCATGTACTTCCTTTAACCCTTTCCTGTCATTTCTGGAACATTGAGATCTTTGGCCTTTATATGGACCGACATGGCTATTTGGCTTTTTACATTATAGAATTGTGTCATGACTTAATTTGAACACTTGGAATATTTGTGTCAGTCATAATTTGCACATAACTTAACTTATGAAGCTTATCCCTGTCCTCCACTCCCTGCTCCCTATTTGCAACCCAGCCAAAAACCACATTCCCATAAGAACAGACAGATTTTGCGAACCTGACAATTTAGCCCTAGATAAGACCTTATCCAAAGCAGCACTACCTCTGTCAGTTCCTGCAGCCTGAGTGAGTAAAACCCGGAGGGTTACAATGTTGATTCTCTTCTCTTCCTTTAGCTAAAAGTGCCATCATGAGGGGCGCCTGGGTGGCTCAGTCGGTTGAGCGTCTGACTTCAGCCAGGTCACGATCTCGCGGTCCGTGAGTTCGAGCCCCGCGTCAGGCTCTGGGCTGATGGCTCGGAGCCTGGAGCCTGTTTCCGATTCTGTGTCTCCCTCTCTCTCTGCCCCTCCCCCGCTCTTGCTCTGTCTCTCTGTCTCAAAAATAAATAAAAACGTTAAAAAAAAATAAATAAATAAAAGTGCCATCATGAGATAATAGTTTTTAAAACACTCTGGAGATTGTGAAAACACTATGCAAACCTTCTCTGGACGCAAACAAGGCTCTTCAGGAGGATCTTTTGCTTTGTCATGCAGGCAGGGGTTTTCAAATTGTCTCTGGGAACTGCCTCTGTGATTGGCAAGGTATGCCTCGCTGACCTTCTGCAGTGCTGAGGATGATCATTTACAATAAGTGTAATAACAACTAACCAACACTTAGCATCTACTTCACTCCAGGTGTTTATTACATTTCACCCTCTTTTTGCCTGTGCTATCCTTCTCTGGTGTCCATTCTGCCCATCTGTTCTGGTAAGGTCTATTTGGAACATGAATAGGCCATAAAGAATCCTCTGCTGAACCCAGTAGCTGTCTAGAGTCAGCAAAGATAATATATTCAACCACACTCATCACCTTCTTCTTTATAATCAGGTGTTTTGGTTACTATTAGGAATTGTCTGAAATTAACCTCTATTAAAGGAAAAAAGGACATACGTCTGTGGTCTAAGTATAACATTTAGACTGACAGCGTTTTGGTTTTGTTTTTCCCTTTTCTAGGCCATGGTTTTCTCATCTTCTAAAGAATTTGTTTTTAATTTTATTTTTAAGCAATCTCCACCCCCAATGTGGGACTCTAGCTCACAATCCTGAGGTCAAGAGTCACAGGCTCTACCTACTGAGCCAGAAGGTGCCCTGAGCTTTCTCATCTTCTAAATTTGAGTAATAGTAGCTTTTACCCCACAGAGATGTTGTCAAGATTACACAAGACACTGCATGTAAAAGGATCACTATATTAGCTATTGTAGTTATTATTACATAGCAATTATCAATACATGCTCATTACCTGCTCAATACATTTTCCTATCAGAAATAACACATCCTAGGGGCGCCTGGGTGGCGCAGTCGGTTAAGCGTCCGACTTCAACCAGGTCACGATCTCGCGGTCGGTGAGTTCGAGCCCCGCGTCAGGCTCTGGGTTGATGGCTCAGAGCCTGGAGCCTGTTTCCGATTCTGTGTCTCCCTCTCTCTCTGCCCCTTCCCCGTTCGTGCTCTGTCTCTCTCTGTCCCAAAAATAAATAAAAAACGTTGAAAAAAAAATTAAAAAAAAAAAAAGAAATAACACATCCTAGAGCTGCAGCTAACAACAGTGCTCACTGCTTCTCCAAGAAGGCAAACAACATCTAGAATCTCAGAGAAGGAATTATGGCTCATATAGACCAACACTTCATTTTACAAATAAAGTGACCCAAGGGGCGACTGAGTGGCTCAGTTCATTGAGCATTCGACTTCGGCTCAGGCCATGATCTCATGGTTCATGGGTTCGGGCCCCACATCAGGCTCTGTGCTGACAGCTCAGGGCCTGGAGCCTGCTTTGGATTCTGTGTCTCCCTCTCTCTCTGCCCCTCCCCTGCTTGTGCTCTCTCTCTCAAATAAATAAATAAATAAATAAATAAAACGTTTAAAAAAACAAATAAAGTGACCCGAAGAGGTTAATGTCTCAGATGCTACAGGTAAGTATTGGCAGTTCTGATATTAGAACTTTGACTTCTAGCTAAGCAAAATTTATGATAGACCAATGATTGGCAAGCAGGAAGGTAGATAGATTAGATAGGTAGATAGATAGATGATAGGTAGATAGATAGATAAAAGGCAGGTAGATATATATATAGAGATACAGATAGAATAGATGCTCTGATAAGAAAATTGACAATGAATCCATCTAAGACTTAGATTCTAAGTATAAGTGCTATTTCTCATAAATCAATCTAAAATATGGACTTCCACTTATAGTCAGGATAGAGGAACAGCGATTGGATTTTGCCTGAAACTGCTAAAAAAAAATGAATTATATGAAATGATAGATTTTCAAGGCATTGACAAGAGACAATGAAGTACAGTGATCAATGAGAGAGGGGCCACCAAACGGGATGAGCTTACTCCCCCAGCCTCCCCCCTGGGGAGAGTTTCTAGGCCAGGTGGTATGGAGGGGGGACCCAGGCAGAGTCTGTCAGTCTCCCTGAGTTGAGGCGATAGAATTGAGAGTCCAAGGAGGCCCAGGCAACTAGAGTTCATGGGGCAGAATACCAGGGGGCACAAGACTGCGGAGAAAGAATTCCAGTGACCTGCAATGAGGAAGATATCACTACACATCTATCAGAATTGCTATAATGAAAAAATAGTGAGACTGCGAAAGCCTGGAGAGATCCAGAAAAACTGGATCTGTCATACATTGCTGATCGGAATATAAGTGGTACAATTACCCTGGAAAACAGTTTGGAAGGTTCTTAAAATACTAACTATATATTATAATACAACTTGGTAATCACACTCTGGGGTGTTTATCCCGGAGAAATGAAAACATATGTCTACACAAAAACCTGTACACAAATATTAACAGCAGTTTCATTTGCATCAGCCAAAAACTGGAAGCAGCCCAAATATCCTCCACCAAGTGAAGGGCTAAACAAACTGTAGTACATGTGTACCATGGAATACCACTCAGCAATAAAGAGGGACGATCTGCTGATACAACAACCTGGATGAATTTCAAAGGCATTATGCTGAGCGAAAAAAAAATAATAATATCACATGGTCATGTACCGTATGACTCCATTTAGATGAGATCATATAATAAGGAGAACATGGTAGTGTTCGTCAGGGGTTTAGAATGGTGGGGATAAGGACACAGATGTGACTATACAGAGGTACCACAAGGGAGATCTTTTTGTAAGTTTTTTTTTTTTTAACTACTGTCTATGCCTATGAGTGGGGGGCTCAAACTCACAACCCTGGGATCAAGAGTTGCATGCTGTACTGAATGAGCCAGCCAGGCGCCCCCACAGGGAGACCTTTGTGGTGATGAAATAGTTTTGTATCTTGATTGCAGTGGTGATTGCATGAATCTACACATAAAATGAAATGACACAGAACTATACTCACACACATTATGCTAATGTCAATCTTACACATCATGCTAATGTGTAAGATGTAATCACCAGAGGAGACAGGTGAAAGGTACGTTAGACCTGTACTATCTTTGCAGCAACCTGTGAATCAATATTTTTTTTTCAGAATAAAAACTTGTTTTAAGTGTTAAGGCTCATTATAGATGTTTTACATAATAGTATAGAGAAACACACGTATGCACACCCAAGACCCCCATCTAGACGGTTATTTACACTTGGTGTATATCCTTGTGGTCTTCTCCCACCCCACTCAGCCCTGTGTTGATGTTAAGTTCAACATGTCCATAAAAATTACAAGTTGAGGAGTGCCTGGCTGGCTCAGTCTATTGAGCCCCCAGCTCTTGATTTTAGCTCAGGTCATGATCTTGCAGTTTATGGGATCGGGCCCCACATCAGGCTCTGTGCTGACAGTGTGAAGCCTGTTTGGGATTCTCTCTCTCCCTCTCTCTCTCTGCCCCTCCCCCACTCATGTGCTGTCTTTCTCTCCCTCTCTCACTCTCTCTCTCTCTCTCAAAACAAGTAAACATTTTTTTTTTTTTATTACAAGTTGCGATGTCAGATGGTAGTTAAGTATAGTGAATATAGGAGCCTGTATTAGCAGGCGAGTCTGATGTGGAGATACACATTTGGGAGACATCAGCTTATGACCAGGTACCTAGTGTATGAGACTAAATGAGCATAAGTGTCAAGAGAAGTTTGGTTTTCTACTTTGTTTTGTTTTTAAGAAAAGAAAAACAACAGCTTGTTTATTGATAATAAAGACTAAGCAGAGAGGAAAACCAATAATGCAGGAGCAAAAGGCAAGATTTGTTGGAGCAGTGGTGTTTGAGTGCTCAGACTGAAGACAAATTGCCTGGGTTTATGCATAAACATGTGTTATTGTATCTGTGAATTGAGAGGCCTGAGAAAACTGAAACTTAAAAGCTTAAGTTACGGGAAACTGAAACCTAACCAAGCCTAACCAGCTTGTTCTGCTTCTGTACAATTGCTTGGCCCACCCGTGTATTCCTGATCAATCATTGTTGCTTGGCACATCCGTGTATTCCTGATCAATCATCGTTGATACCCGTACCCCCAGTTGTGGTCTGATCTAAAGGCAGGAACCAATCGAATACTGCTAAGTGTCCAACTTTAAACACCAACCAATCGCAGCTCTGTAACTGTGGAAAATTCCTGATTTCCCCATGACTTGTTTGTACCTGTCTACAAAAGGGGTGTAAAAACCTCTCTCGGGGCCTCTTAGCGTCACCGGCAACAGGTGCACAGAGGTCCAGGTTCGAACCTGCAATAAATAACCCTTGCTGCTTAGCTCTGACTCTGGACTCTGGTGGTTCGTTTTTGGGGGTCTCTTAGACTCTGGGCGTTTCAGAATCACACTTCAGGAGAGTGAAAGGGACATACAACATATTTTCTATAAAAGCTTGGATCTGGAGACATGGTTGAGAATCACTGGTTTACACAAGAATTAGTAATGGTCAGGGATCTTGCTACACTGTGCACTTGGGAGCTTTTTCTTCATTCTGTGGTTGCAGCTGCTACTGCCCAGTGACAGCTGACTGGATGGATCGTGCCGCTCAGCTCTGGGCTGGATGCTCTCCAGCTATGAGGAGTTTCTTAAGAGGAGACACAAAAGGGAAAGGGAACAACATTTCACTAATAAGGAATTTGACTCTGCTGTGGATCCCAAATAAACCATTGGCTTTTATCCCCAGGTTTTGGTCATGCACTTGTCCAGCAGATATACAAAAGTCCAGAGCGGGGACAGTGGGGTGGGGAGGCATTTTTCAGAGATGGACATGTTATTTGAGATGACCCAGTGTTTAAATTCTGGCATCTGTTAGGACTCCAGTGTGCTCCAACAGTTTAGCCTGACCCACCAAACGCAAAGGGCTCTAGACTATTAAGGATATGCGACAAACATCTTGAGAGTAAACACTTCCTTACGATATCATGTAATGTAATTTTTCTTACAGAAACAGTTCTGAAGGTTCTGCTCTACTCAAGGGTGGCCAGCCACGGAGGTAAGTAGAGACTGAACCTTAACTGAGCTCTGCTCAACACACCGTACAAACGGGCACAGAGCCGACTTCACCCAGAGGAACTGGCTTTTCTTCCAGTTCATACAAAGGTGTTTTTTTAGGCTTTCTAGGGATCTAAATCGAGGGCTTTTCATTTTGGTTCATTTTCACCTAAATTACCTTATATGACCCTTACAACTTCCCCAACAAGTAAGAAGAGCTAGAATTATTTCTCCTGTTTTATAATAACATTGAGGCCTTAAGATGTTAAGTGACTCACGTAAGGCCACGTAGGTAGCAGGTACCAGAACAGGAGCAGGACTTTGATCTACAGGCTCCCACCTGTTGTTCCTTCTCTCATACCATCTGTCTCGCCCCTGATGGTCTGTTCCAGTTGAGGTCCTTTCCTCATGGAACTAGAGAATAACTGGCTACCATTGATGCCCAAAACAATCTTATAAACATCCATCTAATATAAGATGGACATTTTCTGTTATTAAAAATCAGTTATTACACTTATTAAAAATTGTATTAAAATTGTTATCAAATTCTTATTAAAAATTACAATTCACATTTGTAAAATGAACTCACATAAAGCTGCTCACTGTCTACAGAAATCAACCCCTCTAACTTCTGCCAGATCTTTCATTCTTATAATCTTTTCATCCTCTCGAATTGCTGCAGTTCCCCTGGTTTGGGCTTGTCTTGTTCAGTCCCTGCGTAGCCCTGGTTTCATTTGGTAGATGATCCTCTGGGGGAGTTACAGTACTATGTCTTATTCTAACTGAGTGGTTTTGGCAGTTTCTCTAATGTTGGGGGAGTTTTGTTAATAATATATGACCAATAAAACAGACCACAACCACCCTATTCTGGTGCAACAGGAACTTCCAGAACCAACAAAGTCTACAGAAAGAGCTCCCCCCATATCACACTTAACATTCTACACCTCTACTAGGAAAGATGCCAGCTCACCAACATGATGAGTTGCATTTGCAATAAAAATTATGTTATCCATTTTTATCAATCAGCATAAGAAACATTCACTGACTTCTTTAAAATAGACTTAATTATCGTTAAAGACATATTGTCTAAATTTTTTTTTTGAAATGGCTTTATTATCTGATTTACATGCCACAGAAACAACCAAATGTCCTTGTGAGTTGCATTATTCTTAGTATGAAACTTCATAAGGTTTCACATTTGAAAATTATCAGCTATAGGGGCGCCTGGGTGGCTCAGTCGGTTAAGCGTCCGACTTCGGCTCAGGTCACGATCTCACAGTCTGTGAGTTCGAGCCCCGCGTCGGGCTCTGGGCTGATGGCTCAGAGCCTGGAGCCTGCTTCCGATTCTGTGTCTCCCTCTCTCTCTGCCCCTCCCCCATTCATGCTCTGTCTCTCTCTGTCTCAAAATAAATAAAAACATGAAAACTATCAGCTATAAACTAACCACAGGCATTTTGAAGCTCTGTCACCTACAGATAGTTTTTATTTTACTCTACTGCTTGCCTGGAGGCTCTGTTATAAACTAGACTGAAATCGTGCCTTTAATAAAGGACAGTGTCAGAGCCTCATGAAAAAGGATTTGTACCAGATACTTAAAGCTATTGACTATTTATTTGTTTGTTTGTTTGTTTGTTTGTTTATTTCAAGTAGGCTTCATCCCCCGTGTTAAGCCCAACACAGGATTGAACTCAAAACCCTGATCAAGGCCTGAGCTGGGATTAAGAGTCAGACATTTAACTGACTGAGTCATCCAGGTGCCCCTGTTGACACTTTAAAGCATAGATTCTTAAGAACAGGCTTTTGAGTTAACACCACTTAGTCAACTTTCATACCAAGCCCGTGGACTGACCCAAGATTTCCAGAACTCCTTTTAGTCAATAAGCAGACAACTTCATGAGACTGCTTACTCAAGATCCAGCAGAACAAGAATTAGTTGTATGGGACTGAATGAACTGATAAGGAAAGTTTGCAGGAAAAAAAAAAAAAAGAAGAAAGAAGAAAGAAAATTTGTAGTTGTTTGTATGGAATATTGTTTTATTTTATTTTATTTTTTAATTTACATCCAAGTTAGTTAGCATATAGTACAACAGTGATTTCAGGAGTAGATTCCTTAAGCCACTTGCCCTTATAGCCCATCCCACCTCCCACAACTCCCCCAGCAAACCTCTGTTTGTTCCCCATATTTAAGAGTCTCTTATGTTTTGTTCCCCTCCCTGTTTTTATATTATTTTTACTTCCCTTCCCTTATGTTCATCTGTTTTGTATATTAAATTCCTCATATGAGTGAAGTCATATGATATTTGTCTTTCTCTGACTGATTAATTTCACTTAGCATAATACCCTCTAGTTCCATCCACGTAGTTGCAAATGGCAAGATTTCATTCTTTTTGATTGCCGAGTAATACTCCATTGTATATATATACCACGTCTTCTTTATCCATTCATCCATCGATGGACATTTGGGCTCTTTGCATACTTTGGCTATTGTTGATAGTGCTGCTATGTACATGGGGGTGCATGTGTCCCTTCAAAACAGCACACCTGTATCCCGTGGATAAATGCCTAGTAGTGCAATTGCTGGGTGGTAGGGTTGTTCTATTTTTAATTTTTTGAGGAACTTCCATACTGTTTTCCAGAATGCCTGCACCAGTTTGCATTCCCACCAGCAGTGCAAAAGAGATCCTCTTTCTCCACATCCTCACCAACATCTGTTGTTGCCTGAGTTGTTGATGTTAGCCATTTTAACAGGTATGAGGTGGTATCTCATTGTGGTTTTTATTTGTATTTCCCAGATGATGAGTGATATTGAGCATTTTTTTCATGTGTCGGTTGGCCATCTGGATGTCCTCTTTGGAGATGTGTCTATTCATGTCTTTTGCCCATTTCTTCACTGGATTGTTTTTGGGGTGTTGAGTTTGATAGCAAAATATTGTTTTAAAGCCTTTTTGTTGTTGTTTATTTTTGAGAAGGAGAAAGAGAGAATGCACACAAGGAAGGGGGAGAGGGAGAGAGGGAAACAGAGAATCCCAAACAGACTCTGCACCGCCAGCCAGAGCCTGAGGCAGGACTCAAACTCACAAACTGTGAGATCATGACCTGTGCTGAAGTCAGACGCTTAACCAACTTGAGCCACCCAAGCGGCCTTGTTCAGAATACTGTCTTAACGTTCTACTTCAGTGTTGATGTTGTTTTAATGTTCTATTTTGAATATCAAAATAAGGCTTTTTTCTTTCTTCTTAAACTCTCTATAATCTATAACAAGTTACTAGATTCTACTTTTTAAAACTGAAACAAACATTCTTAAATGATATCTGATTTTTACTGACTCACACACCACTGCCAAGAATTCAGGAAGTCTCCTTACCTTTTTTTAGTACTTAAGTATTTTACCAGGTCTCCTTACTTCTCATGGCAGTATAGTTATTTGCATAAGTCCAGTAAAAATTTGTCCTCCTTTTCTGGGACTCAGTTGGGTAAGCATCCTACTTCAGCTCAGGTCATGAACTCACAGTTCATGTGTTCGAGCCCCAGGTAGGGCTCTGTGTTGACAGCTCAGATCCTGAAGCCTGCTTTGGATTCTGTGTCTTCCTCTCTCTCTGCCTGTCTCTTGTACAGAGAGAGACTTGTACCCTGTCTCTCTCACTCTCTCTCAAAAATAAGTAAACATTAAAAAAAAATTTTTTTAAGAATTTGTCCTCCTTTTTACCAGAATATCATAGAAAAATCAGTTATGCAACCAAGTTCTTGCCCAGATGTCATTTTTGAGAATGATCTTTGTTTAATCCAGTATGATGAACTAATGTCTACAAAGTCATCTCAGGAAAACTTGTGTAGTACCTGGTTTACAGGGTCCCAGTTTTGCAGTAGATGAGGAAGATCTCTTCTTGTCAGGCCAGGAACTTTAGGAAATTGTGGGGACCTTGAGAAGAAAGGAATTCACCCAAATTTGTGGGTACAATGGGTGAAACCTAGTGGAAAGGGTTTCTTGGGCTTGGTTTTTCTAAACCGAAGGTAGCAAACAGTAGAGGTTTTTAAAAGTCCAATCTGAGATTCTGAAGGAAGCCTCCAGAAAAAAGTAAATTTTGTGGCCTAGTCAATAATAATATGGCTCTAGATTTACAAAGCAGATTAAGAAAACCTATGTGGTAAATGAACACTCTTTCTGCAAGTGTATAAATAATCAGATGAAACCAACAGTATTGCCCCTTATTTTTTTTCTTTCCCACTGAACTGAGAGTTTCTTAACTTCTCTCTTATCCTCAGTGCCTAGCACAGTGTTTGGCATGAAGAAGGTAGTCAACATTATTTATTGGAAGAATAAAAATCAGGTTATGGAATTGTATTTGTGCCTGATTCTGCCCATGAGGCAGTGATGGAGGGTTGGGGAGGTAGGGCAGGGGCCTGAGCCCACCAAGTATGGTGTCCTCTGCCCACTTCCAGCTGTAACTTGGGGGAGGGGTAGCATCCATTAAAAATAAACTCATAATTAGCTTCAAAAATACTCCCGGAATAAATGAACACATAAGTAAAAATAATAAAATATGGAGGAGAGATGAAACAAGATGGGCAAAATGTTGATTATCATTGAGTTGCAGGTGGTGGGCACTTGGGGATTAATTATACCCTTCTCTCCCACTTCAATGCATGTTGGAAGTTTTCCACACTAAAAAGTTTTTAAAAATCGCCTTGGAGGAGAAGAAAATTACACAAAGTAAGTCTGAGGGCTCTGTGAGAAATGGAAATGAGGGATGAGTGAGTTCGGGCAGTTTCTTGGTTTTGTTTTTGGATTTTTGCATCCACTAATTCAAACCACTCCCTGACCCACTTTTGCCTTCCTCTTCTGGCTATCCACTCCTGGGACATTTGCAGAACACCAGAGGTTTCCTGGAAGAGTGAGCATAGGGAGGGAAGTGCTCAAGTAGATTATTTCAGCACTGAATGCTGGCAAACCTCACCCACACACTGGTCTTTCAGCTGAGCCATGCCAGATCTGAGACTGGGCAGCAGCCAGATATTGCCATGAGTAGAATGAGAATGGAATGTTCTCAGGGCTTAAGAGGGGGCAGGAGAGGGGGGTATATATGTGTGAATCAATGCTGGAGACCAGAGAAGAGACACCAAGAAAGTGGGAAGCACTGTGCCCTCTGTTTGTCATTCCCTCCCCCAACAGTGACACTGGAGGAAATCAGGATCAAATGTAGTCAATCTGGCCCCAGGAGAGAGGAAGCTGGACAAAAAAAATGAGCATTGTTCATTTGTGTTAGACTACAAATGCTCTTTCAGATTATCTTCAGGTCAACATGGCTGCATGTGGGGCCAGTTATTGGGAAACACAGGGTAAAACTCACCTCATGACACCTCATGACTCTTGAGATTTCTTTCCATTACATTCCAACAAAATTCTCTCCTACTAGCTTGTCATACTGTGTGAGATTCCACTGTTTGAGATTCATTTCTTTAACATTCATCTCCTTCCCCTGCCTTTTTTTTTTAAACAAAATTACTCCCAAAATGCTTGACACATTCAATTGGGCTTGCAGTCAGTATCAACTTAGTGTGATTCCTTGTAACAAAATGCATTGTCTCTGAGAAATGATAGCTAGCATATAAGGTGCTAAGTACCAGAGAATTGTGTCAAGCGCTCTATTTACATTTTCTCATCTAGCACTGTGAGGTAAATGATACTATAGCTCCATTTTATAAGTGTGGAAAGAAGGCTTTAGGAACTTTCAGTAAAATGACTAAGTGACAAGGGCAGCATTTGAACTCAGACCAGTATGACTAAAAATCTCTGTTCTTAGGGCACCTGGGTGGCTTAGTCACTTGAGTGTCCTACTTTGGCTCAGGTCATGATCTCACAGGTCATGAATTCAAACCCCACGTCAGGCTCTGTACTGACAGCTCAGAGCCTAGAGCCTGCTTTGGATTCTGTGTCTCCCCCTCTCTCTGCTCCTCCCCTGCTCGTGCTCTGTCTCTCTCTCTCTCTCTTTCTCAAAAATAAATAAACATTAAAAAAAATTAAAAATCTCTGCTCTAGGAAGCCAAGTATGGAAATAGACTGTCAGGTTGGGGGGATTCTTGACAATCCCTGAGGTGCATGATGGTACTAGACACTGAGAGTGAGAAGGAAAGAGCACTAATAAAGAAATGTGTGAGTGTGTGTGTGTGTGTGTGTGTGTGTGTCTTCTGGAGTGGAAATTAACCACTTGTGAAATGGTTGATAGGTAATAACAACTCAACTCTTTTAGCATGTCCACAAAATACTGAAAGAATGAACTTCACAGAGAAAGAACCAAACTTTCAAACAATTGTCATTATGTGATATTTCAACCTGAGGTAGTTGTGAAACAAGCTTTAGTGGAACCCCATTTAACTCAATTAGCAAAAAGCCTCTGAAGTCAAAAGAAGACATACCAGCTAAACTGGTGGCTTCTAATCTTTTAATCACAAGGACAATTTATTATTCCCAGCCCTTTTGAGTCCCTACAAGTAATATTATAACATGTAGCATTGTAACATTAAATTGCAATTATTTCTCCTGCTTAGACCGAGATTAGATAACAAAGGCATCCGGAAACCTGGATGGCCACCAGAAAGGACTTCCAGAGGTGGAAGCAGTACAATTACCCGAGCCCCCTTGGGTCCTGTCCTCAGCTCACACATCCACACATGATTTTGTCTGTACGTCTGGGGCTTTTCAATCTCACAGGATTGACTCATATGAACCACTCCCAAAATAAAACTATAAACAAGAGCTGCACTGAAAAATACATACAGTGGGAAATAAACCACCGATGACTTAAGAGAGAGATCAAATAGTGAAGAGATATTTGCTGAGTAAGCAGGAGTGGTGAGCAGTTTTGGGGTTCAGTCAGGCCAGGATGAGGATAAGGAAACATTTCTGACTCCAAATTAAGCACTAAACCAGCATCTTAACCCTGAGATGTGGCTTATAGAGAAGCAATTCCCCAAATGTAGAATCTCTCTTTCTAATCTCCAAGCTCCCCCCAATCTCCTTCTTACAATATATCTGCACGCTTGTTGGTTTGTATCCTTTTATACTTTACCTTGCTCCAAGAAAAGATTAAAGACAGCTTGCAAAACTATCTACAATGAATGATAACACAACTCGAATTTAGGGAAAAGGAAAGAGGAAGAATACAGCTTTATGGATTAAACTTTAGTTGTGAGGATGCTAAAGTCACTATACTTGCCTAAGCCTGCATTTTGGTCCCCAAAAGCTGGAGTCTGTGGGTTCTCAGTCCATCCCATTGACAGATTAGGAGTTTGGGTAGATTAGGAGTTTGATTTTACAAATGGTGGTTACTATTTACCAAATGCTGATCTGACATAATGTAATTCGCAGACAGTACCAAACATTTTTAGTTTTGAGATTTTGCTATTATATTTATGAATCACAATTTAATTTTCTAATTTATATTAATGAAAGAAACTTACCAGAGTTTTTAATGAGAAGGAGATAACCAGGGTTGTCTCAATGGGTTGATACAATTCAAATAAACTTAGTTTTAGTTAGCATGTCATAGGCTTATTTACAGTAAACTTGTGGTTTTCATAAAGATTTCTAAAATGTTAAAATTAGCTCACAGACCTCAATATTTACAATATTTCATGTAAGAAAACAATCTTGAAAGGACAAAAGACAGTCAACAACGGTATGAAAGAAGGAAAGAAAGGAAGAAGAAAGAGAAAGAAAGAAAAGAAGGATCCTAGGTCAAGAAAGTAAACACAGGTGCCCCTCAATCTGCAAATGAGATACTTTCCCAGTGCAAAGAATCATCCCATGGGAAAACAATAAAACTAAAACTTCAGAGTAAAGGGGCTTGCTTTCTCTTCATAAAACTGTCTCTGGTGCCCTGGTCAAGTAATAATGATTGTTGGGGCAACTAGTGGTCCAAGGAGCAGAGGCTTTTTCCATGGGAAGCCCCTACACCCTGGTAAGGTCACCAGATGGACAAGCCAGTCCTATAGGCATGATGCTGTTATATGGCAAATTACAAAGCCCAGGACAGAAACCATGCACCAAAAAGAAACTCAGTCTTTTCTGTACTTTCTTGAAATTAGAGATCAAGTTCACTTGGGTCGGCAGACGTTGGTGCAGAATTAGCATAGAAGAGGTACGCAGTAAGATTTGGTGAAGCAGAGATGAAATGAGGGAAGAGAGAATGAGAAAAAGAGGGAGAGATCCCAAAGCAAAGCTCTAGCCCACAGCCTGGAAGATGAGCTCAGGTTAAGGAAGCATCCTAGACTCCTGGACTTCTGACAGTCTTCCCAGTTTCTATGCTCTTAGAGAGTCTCTTTCTTTCCTCCCCTAGCATACGGTTGCTTTGGCTTAGCCAGCCAGGTAAGTGATTGAAGTTCTGCCTTCAAAGATAAGACAAGTAAGAAAAGGGAAAACATTTAGAATCTGTAGTAAGACATATTGATAAGTAAGACATTCAGATCTTCCTGAATTCATATTGATCTTCTCAGCTGAGATACTGTTATTATGTAGGAGAATGGGTGCCTGGGTGGCTTAGTGCCAGACTTCAGCTCAGGTCATGATCTCATGGTCCTTGAGTTTGAGCCCAGCGTCGGACTCTGTGCTGACAGCTTAGAGCCTGGTACCTGCTTTGGATTCTGTGACTCTGACTCTCTCGGCCCCTCCCCCACTCGTGCTCTCTCTCTCCCTCTCTCTCTCAAAAATAAATTAAACATTAAAAAAAGAAAGAAAGAAAGAAAGAAAGAAAGAAAGAAAGAAAGAAAGAAAAAGAAAGAAAGAAAGAAAGAAATTCATGCCAAGGTATTTAAAAATGAACTGATGGAGGGCGCCTGGGTGGCTCAGTCAGTTAAGCGTTCAACTTTGGCTCAGGTCATGATCTCACAGTTTGTGAATTCAAGTTCCGCGCTGGGCTTGCTGCTGTCAGCACAGAGCCCTCTTCAGATCCTCTGTCTCCCTCTCTCTCTTCCCCTCCCTGAATTGCACAAGCTCTCTCTCTCTTTCAAAAATAAACTTCGGGGGGGAAAAGAAGTGAACTGATGTGATATCTGCAACATCTTACTTTCAAATGGCTCAGGAAAAAAAAGAAGTGTGTATGTGGTACAATACTAAAAATTTATGGTGGAAGGCACGCTAGTGTTTATCACATTATTCTTTTGACTTCTCTACAGTCTTCAAGATTTTCAAAGTAAAAGGTTGGGGACAAAGTGGACGTTAAAATTTCCAAAAAAATATGTCAAATCCGTTGTCTGTACACCAAACCCGTAATAGTGCCTATCTTGACTGAGGCATTCTTTTTCGCCCTTTTTCTTGTTGTGGTTTTTTTGTATCGTCCAACTAGTCTACATTAATATGTATTGTTTTTGTAATCATGTAAGACTTTTATTCTATTCTTATTTAAAATTTATTTTTAATAATAAAATAAAGATTAAAACAATAAAATAAATTTATTTTAAAGCTACATATCTATTTTTAAAGGCCACAGCAGGGGCACCTGGGTGGCTCAGTTGGTTAAGCAGCTGACTTCAGCTCGGGTCATGATCTCGCGGTCCGTGAATTCGAGCCCCGCGTCGGGCTCAGTGCTGACAGCTCAGAGCCTGGAGCCTGTTTCAGATTCTGTGTCTCCCTCTCTCTGACCCTCCCCCGTTCATGCTCTGTCTCTCTCTGTCTCAAAAATAAATAAACGTTAAAAAAAATTTTTTTTTAAATAAAATAAAAAATAAAAAAAATAAAGGCCACAGCAAGGACTCTTCCTTCTGCCTCAGTGGCCTCTCTCACCAAACCCCCTGCTCTGTTGCCCCAAACCCAGAGCCAGCCAAGCAAGCTCCCTACATACCATATTTCTTGCCTGTGCTCCCATGCGTATCACTAGCTCCATAATCTTCCTCCCCACAAACACTTCCCTCATAAGCTACTGCCCACACAAAACATACTCCATCTAAATTTCTCTCCTGGAACAAATGGCTTCTTTCACCACTGACTACACCTCTGTGCAAAGCTTCCATCCATAAACCAGTCCTTCCCCAAAGTTCCTGTATAACGCTTTCCCCACCTATGCCTCTGAGTCAGTCCCTGATGAATTTCTCCTGGTGTGCTGCTGAAGATTTCTCAATTGCTGACACAAAAGGTTGCCCTTCCCTGCTGGATGAAGCAGCCAATTGCTTCCACTTTTGTCTGGGATCAGTCACAGCTCCCTAGTCTTCCTGACCTAGCACCCCAGCTCCTCAGCTCCCATCCTACAGCAGGTCAAGCAGAAATGGACACACATGGATATACAATCATTGCAGCAGGAGCACCCGCCTACATCTTCAGCCTTATCTCCCACAATCCCATTGTTCACTCCACTCTAATGCCATGGCCTTCTTGCTGCTCCTAAATTGCTAAGTCCTCCTAGAACCTTGATGCTAACTGTACCTTCTGCATCTACACTCTTCCCTAATCATTGCATTGCTCATCCCCTCATTTATTCAGGCCTCTGGTCACATGACAGCTCTTCAGGGAGGACTTCCCTGCACTAATCCACTTGAAATTATTCTCCCCTTTATTACTTTTTTTTTTTTTAATAACCTTACTGAGGCATATTTTACATATCATAAAATTCACCCTTTTCAAGTGTGTAATTCAATGGCTTTTTGCTCAGTGATGCAACCATCACCATAAATTAGTTTGGGAACATTTTCACCCCTGAATAAGATCCTTTATGCCCATTTAATTTTCATTTCCACCCTGAGCCCCAAGAAACTACTAATCTACTTTCAGACTCTGTAAGTCTGTCTTTTTTGGACATTTCATATAAGTAGAATAAGAGTAAAGGTTCTTTTTTTTTTTTTTTGTATCTGAATTATTTTAGTCAGCATGTTTTGAGATTCATCCATGACATAACATGTGTCAGTAGTTTGTTTCCTTTTATTGCTGAACATATTCCATATATTTTGTTCACCAGTTTTTTGTTTTCTGGTTATTATGAGTAATGTTGCTGTGAACATTTGTGTATAAGTCTTTATGTGTTTATGTTTTTTTATTATTTTAAAGATTTTATTTTTAAGTAATCTCTACACTCAACATAGAGCTCAAACTCACAATCCCAAGATTATGAGTCGCATGCTCTACTGACTGAGCCAGCCAGGGTGCCTCTATGTGGATATGTTTTTATTTCTCTTTGGTAGATACCTAGAAGTGAAATCGCTGGGTCGTATGGTAGGATTATGCTTAACTTTTTGAGAAACTGCCAAATATTAAAGTGGCAATACTATTTTACGTTCCCATGAGCGATGCATGAGGGTTCTTGTTTCTCTGTATCCTTGCCAACATTTTCGATGTCTGCCTTATCTATTATAGACATCTGGTGACTTGAAATAGCATCTGATTGTAGTTTTAACTTGCCTTTCCTTCCTCTATTACTATCCATTCCTTCACTTTGATTATTTTTTCTTAACATTTACCATTACCTTAGATTTTTTTACATGTGTATTTATTTGCAAATTGACTCCCCCAATTTAAGGTAAACTCCATGAAGGCAAGAGTATTTTCTTGTTCTTCTCTGTTCTCTAATCTCTGGGACATTTATTAAGTTAGTGAATAAACATACCCTCCTCATGTGTTCCTCTTTTTCTTGCCAAGCAGCCCAGAAAAATACACTTGATGAATGCCTGTCTGAGACACTGAAAAGCTTCAAGCTTCTTCAAGGCTTCAATGGGCAGGCAACAGTTTATAAGTTAATAATTTTGGTTTTTGCATACACGTGCATACATGCACATGCACACACATACACACACACATACCAGTATTTCTGTGTATGGCATAATACACCTGATTATCAAAAAGACAAAGTTCAAAATAAATGGAGGGGAAAAAATGGACAAAAGCAATACAGGGTGGTCAGGTAAAAGCTATGGTTATCTGAGTGGCCATTATGTTGCTAAATGTCAATACTAGGTGCAGATTGATGACAAGACCTGACACAGACATACTCCGAATAAAAACTGAGCAGGATTATTTATCTAAAGGTTGCAAAATAACTCAGAGAGATGAACATATTTTCCAACTCAGACAGGACTACAAACATCTTGACTCCAATACCTTTACCAGAAGGGTGTATTATCACTGAAACTCTAAGTAAATGAAGGCCACATTAGACTCTATGGAAAATATAGCAGTATCTCTCAGTCCAGCCTAGTTGTACTCATAAGTGAGTGTGAATATGCCCAAAGCCCCTCCTTGGCTGGAGGCACTTCATGTGGCTAAGGGTCATACGATACATAATACTACTGCAGAATGCAGTTTGGTTCTTTAAGGCATCTCTCTTGGACTCTCCAAGCTAGTAGATCCTGGTCTGAGAACATTCCTGAATTGAGTATTTTGGAACCATAACAGGGATCAGTTTCCTAGATCTTGGGAATCCTGCTAACAAGTCTTTAGACCAGCCATAGAGCTATCTTGAAATGAAGTGTCAGTAGGTAGGAAATATTCTAGAAGACAGACAGTCAAGAAGAATGACAGAGTAGCAGAAAATATCCGAAATTACTTGTACCATAACTCTATCCTAGTTTTTTTAAGCACTAGTGGTTCCTATCCATGTATGAAGGAGGAGGAAGAGTTGGCAGAGTAAGCATCCAAGGAAATGACCCTCTCCTGGGCCCCAAATTCAGAAAGTCACATAATTTTGCATTTCAGGAGCTTCACAGGCTCCCTTACATCCTATCCATGGGTCCAGAGTGAGAACCTTTCCACTCCAAAACAAGTATATTAACAACAACACTGTGCCAAGTATTGACTTCATCCCCTGACAGCAATCAAATTGTTTTCATACTTTGTTTGATGGACTGAGTGGGATACTAACAATGATGGTAACTGTATATTATGACTGGGGGGAGGGGAGTAGTGAGATATTGAGAGCTGGAATTGACCTTAGGCAACCTTTGATGGTTTGCATTGATAGAACTAGAGCAGATCAGGCTACACATAGTGTAGTACTATATTCCTACTAATCTTTTATAGCAGGAGCTCAGGTAGAAATAGTTCCAAATAAAATAGGACAAAGGAAGACTAAGGCCAAAAATCAAATAGCCAACAAGCGAAACGGCATTTTAAAAAATATGAGGGGTGCCTGAGTGTCTCAGTTGCTTAAGTGTCCGACTTTGGCTCAGGTCATGATCTCAGGGTTTGTGAGTTAGAGCCCCACAAGGGCCTCTGGGCTGTCAGCCCAGAGCTCTGAGCCTGGAGCCTGCTACAGATTGTGTGTCCCTCTCTCTCTACCCCTCACACCCTGCTCACACTCTCTCTCTCTCTCAAAAATAAACATTTAAAAAAAAAACACGAATAACAGAGAGAAAAGAAAGAAAACAAGAAAAAAAGAGAGATTGGCAAGAGAGATCATAAATTTCCTAAAATGAAAAAACTCAGAACGGAAGTGAAAATGAAAAACAAATAGAAGAGTAGGGGGTTTTGACCTGAAAACCAGAGACTAAGGATTCACTCCAAACAATATCAGATCTGATTTCTTCCAAACCTAAATTCTGACAAAAAGATTAAGGACTGGAAATTTTCCATTTTCATTAAAGTCCAAGTTTACAATAACAGAAAAACCAGGCAGAGAGCCAGTGTTTGTTCAAAAGATGTCCTTTAGAAACACAAAGTAGTTATGAAAAGCAGATGCATGTTTACAAAGGAAAAATAAATGCAAATCTAAGCCAAATCAGATTTAGACCAGAGGGCACAGCAGAGGAAGAACAATTGTGGTCTCTCCCACCTTCTTCTTTTAAAGGGACAGCAGTGGTATTATCTCTTTGTCTCTATTCCTTTATTTTTTCAAAGTCCTAATGTCCAGCAATGGTATTATCTCTGTCTCTAGTCCTTTATTTTTTTAAAGTCCTAATGTCTATCCCTACCATACACTTTTATTTATTTATTTACTTACTTACTTATTTATGGGGGAGGGGAAGAAAGAGAGAGAGACAGAGAAAGAGAGTGGGGAGGAGGGGTAGAAAGAGGCGGGGGAAGAGAGAGGGTCTTAAGCAGGCTCCACACTCAGCTCAGAGTCCAGTGTGGGGCTCTGTCTCACAAACCCAGAGATCATGACCTGAGTTGAAATTAAGAATTGGACACTCAACCAACTACTGAGCCACCCAGGTACCCCTCTTTGTCTCTATTCCTAAAGGCAACCAACAAATGGACTGGGAATTGGCTAAAAACAAAAAACATTAAAGCCATATTCTTCCTTTGCTTCTAAAAATGTTGAGGTGATAGACATATGTCCTTGAGAGCACTGACCTAAGTCAATAAGAAAACACACTAATTATGATGCAAAAACACCTCTAAGACATTAAAGAAAATAGCATGATGCAGAACACATATAACGTATTAACTTCTGTGGACAATAAGAGGAAGAGAAAAAAATAACATGTATTTGTATTTGTTAATATTTTTATAGATACTGGAAGAATGTGTGAGAAACTATTAAGTCATTACCAGTGGGGTGGGGAAGGAAAGGCAGATGAAGGACAGGATGGAGGTAAAACTTTTTATGTTGAGTAAGTTTTTAAGTATGTGTTCAAATTTTTAATCTGAAAAAGGAGAAAACTACTAATTTGACTTAAGTGTATGTATTTTTCATTTCCAAATTGCTTGCGCTTTTGCCTTTACGTTTTGCTTTATAACAGCATATTCTTTTAAATACTGCAAAAGCCTCCAACCTGATTAAAAAATTCTAAACACCACCGGTTCTGTTATTCTATATGGCTAGTTTGGGGTGAAAGTACTTCTACCATCAGAACAACTCTTTCTGCTTCTCGTTAGGCTTCAATCCATCAAAATAGTAACATGATTTTCACCCATCAATTCCTACTTAAAAAGCCTTAAATGGCTTGTCATATTGCCTAGAGAAGGTTCTTACTCCTCAGCCTGAAAAGAGACCCCCGAACAATCTAGCCTTGTCCACCTTATTTCCCAGTGCTCCTATTCACAATGTCTTTAATTTCACCATTTTGTTCTGTTCAATGATCAAACATTCTCGAATTTGCCTGCATGCAGTAACTTCTGCCATGTCCTCTTCTCCAATGTTTTCTGTAAGGTCTAACTCAGTCTCACTGGTCCTTCCTACTCCCCATCCCAGGTTGGTTCCCTTTGAATACCCATAGCATATTTTATCATTGGCACTTAGCATGTGCTACTTCTCACACATTATTCCTTTTTCAAAAATTTTCCAAATGGTGACAATATAACATAGGAAAAGACTAAAAGTAGGCATAGAGGGCACAACTAATTCAGCTTTTAATGCATATATCCTGTCTCCCCCTTAGATTGGAAGCTCTTTGTCTTATTAGCAGTTTATTTTATGGCTTTAAGACAATGTTGTATGCAATGTATATGATTAATAAACATTATTGGTATTGATAAAGATGACCATGACAGGGCCAGGGTAGAAAGCCCTAACTTGAAGTGTGTGTGTTTTTTGCCACCTATCCTGAGATGCAGGAAAATGTCCATTTTGTAGGCCCCTCTAGAGAGCAATAGTGTCATCACCAGTTGTTTTCAAGAACTACCTTTTTCTGGGTCCTCCTCCCACACCCATCTCCCTTGACTTTTGCTTTTATTTTCTTGCTCATCTAAACTGGTACATTCATTTTGGTTGAGTTGGTTGGCACTTTGAAGACGCTTGATAAGCAAAATGTAGTGTATCCATACAGTGGAATAGTACTCAATTTTGAAAATAAATGAAGTACTGATACATGCTACAACTTGGATGAACCTTGAAAACATTATACTAAGAGAAAGAAGCCAGTTAAAGTCCATATGATCCTATTTACAATTCCCTTCATATGAAGGCCCAAAATAGTTCTATCTTACAGAGCAGAGAGTAGATTAGTGGTTTTCAGGAGGGTTGGGAGCAGAATAACTAAAAGGTACAAGGTTTTCTTTTGAGTTGATGAAAATGTTCCAAAATGGACTGTGGGGATGATTGCACTTATGTGTGAAAATACTAAAAGCCATTGAGCTGCACACTTTAAATGTGAATTTTATTGTATGTAAATTATCTCATTAAATAAGCCTTCAAAAAAGAAATTAAAGGGGTGCCTGGGTGGCTCAGTCAATTAAGCGTCCTACTCTTGATCTCGGCTCAGGTCATAATCTCAAATTCATGAGTTTAAGTCCCACACCTGACCTGGCTCTGTGCTGATGGTAAGAAGCCTGCTTGGGATTTCCCCCTTCTCTCTGCCCTCCCCCCCTGCCCCCCGTTTGTGCTCTCTCTCTCTCTCAAAATAAACTTTAAAAGAGAAATCAAAGACAATGTGTTTGTGTTTTCTTTCTCCAGCCCATAAGGCCTTGAACCTAGTATTCCCGTGCATTTAGGATACTCATTACCTATAATTAAATAGTACTTGCCTGTAGCTACTTTCCTTGTCATATCTTAGTTTTCCTATAAAGAATGTACAATTTTGTTACTACAGGAGATATTCAATGTCCTAACATGAGTATAATAATAAACACTTCTGTAAAGTCAGTAAGCCTTATTCTTCATACTTAGAACTAAAATATTAGACTCTTGCATGAGGACAACAAATGAATATTCTTCTTGAATCTAGTATTCTATCACAAAATTTATGATGCCCTTTACAGGGTAAATGGGCAAACCCATATACTAAGTCTAAACACCAAAGATGTGCTTAAATATTCCACCTGAGTCTCTCTGGGACATGTTTTTCAGATGGCACCATTCTCATTCCTGAGCCATCTCACCAAGAGCCAGATCAGGGTGAGAAAGCTGAGCACCACATGCACTCTCTTGTAACTTCCAAGTACTTGCCCATATCTCATTAGAGCCCTGCATGTCCTCTGTTCTAATCACACCTGTTGTGATAATGACCCACGGAACATGACTACATTTTATAGCTCTGTGCTTTCACTCACCTGGTGTGAAATCCTTTTCCTGCCTTCCGTCCTTTAGGACTGAACTCAAAAGTTTTCTATGAAACTTCCCTTACCCAACCCAATTCTCAAGGTCCAGTGTATACAACTGGTCTATCCTTTGGGCTCCCATTGTATGTAATGTGTAGAATATCCTATACTGTCTTATAGTAACAGTTAATGGTTTCACAAATATATCTCTTAAGATTAAAGGGCAGTTAAAGAGAACCTTTGTTATATTCTCAATTTAACATTCTTAGCTGAGTGTTATAGAGGTAATTCAATAACTTGATTAAAAGAAATGTTTATAAACCATCTCATTGGATGAACAAGTTGCATATATATCCGAAGGACACAGTACTTTCCTCTAAACCAGCTTGCTTATGGACAAATGGCAGATGCTAGCAGATTGTCTCAAGGTCCAGGTAGGGTTTTAGAGCTGGTGGGGGTGGTGACAGGGCCACTCCAGAATGCTTTTTGTGTTAGGCTCAGGTAAGTTGGTTAGTTACCAAAGGATTTAAGAGGTTTTAAAAGCTTTCTATTGTAAATTTCTATTGAAATGCCATTACTATTAGAGGCTCATCCAGCTAGATCTTTTATCAAAAGGTAAAGAGGCCTGGGAGGGTAGTGTGGTTTTGAAACATGCCATCCAGTCAGCTGAATGCAAACTGGTAAGTGAAAAATAGTGCAGTGAACCAACAAAGGGCAACACCTAGATGCTGTGTGACAGGGGGGTTTTGACTGAGCAAAAGTCAAAAGACTAGAACCCAGAAAGGAAACGAGGAGGGAAGGAAAGGAAGTGCTCTAAGAAGTGAAGTATGAGTCAACTTCACAGGTTTGCCTGGGGCTGGCAGGACTCTAATCTGCATGGAGTGGCTGCTGGCAGAGAAAGATGTAGTATTCTAGTATTCAGTATTTGCTACAGCATTGTCAGAATGCAGAGAAGGAATGTTGGGTTGTCCTTAATTATGGCAGAAGTTAGGGTAGGGAGGAGAAAGAAAACAACAGGAAACAGTTAAGGCTTAAGAAGTAGCCACTGTGGAACAGTGAGACCAGTGAGACGGTTCAGATATTCATGAGGGCATAGACAGGGAGCAGCACAATCAGAAGGCTAAGGTCAGAGGCAAGACTGGTCTGAGGAAAGCTGCCGTCTTGTGCCAGGTGTTAGCTCTTCCTTATTCATCTTCTGACATCTTTATCTCTCATCTTTGGCTTTCCTTCATCCTTTCCTGCATTTACACACCACCTCATCTCAGTTTTTAGTAGCTCGTCTCAGAAGCAGATAGTCACACTGGACATGTGATCTCAGTCTTTCATGCCAAACTTGGCCTGTGCTCCAAGCCTTATCCCAAAATGCACTAAACATTAAATTATTTCATCTTTTTTATTCTCAAAATATGAATAGTATTCGAGTCCAAGAGGTATTGGACTTGTGCGAGGCAGACTGAGTCTTCAGGAATGTGAAATCATCTTATCTCAGAAAGATAGTAGTAGGTACCTGTGCCAAGTTCAACAGCCCAAATCACACCTAGGGCATATACATGGCTGTGTGATAGGGCTTGGGCCCCAGCTCTTGAGGAAGAACAGGGGTGGAAACTATTGAGACAACTGAGCAAAAGAGGAGCCAGCACAGAAGGGTCTGGTGGGAGAAATGGTGGATCTTCCTCTCCTTTCTCCTACTACTTAAGGGCAGAGGCACATGACCCCAGCAAGGGGCCAAAGCAGGTAGTAGCTACTTGGATCCTATTAGAGAGAGGCCAGACCACTCCAGGGCTGGTTAATTGCCTTTGCCAGGCAGTGGAATACTAGCCATAAGAATAGAGACGAACTGTTCCAATTTCTGTGCAGCTTTTTTCCCGGACTCTAATACTTCCTCATGATTGGCCTTCTCCTTGGTTTCATAATCCTGGATGACTTTGTTAGTGATGAGGGAGAAGCCAAAGACTCGAAGTCCACAGTGCCTTGCAACTATAACTTCTGGTACTGTGCTCATGCCTGATGAGGAGAGAGAGGGAAAACAACTGTCAGGACCCTCAAATGACTCTTTTCTTTACCCTCTGCCCTCATCCCCATTCATTACCTCATTGACAATTCCACATCTCAAAAAAACATCCAAAGAAACAGCTGATTTCTTGTCTAGCTTAGGTTATTCTGTATTGCTTAAAAGAGTGGGGCCTCAGAGGACCTTACACATTTCTTATAAGTATTACCACTGCAATGCTTTATTTCTGTTTGTGGTCATTTTGAAGTCAGTTCTAATGATGCGGTTCCATCTTCCAGCCAGAGGTACAGAAAGCGGCTATATTTTTTAGAACAATCTTCAGAAACATCAAATCATGCATGGGTCATTAGCATTATAGCTGTTAAAGCCCTAGGTGCTGGGTAGGGGGGTTTAATGCTATAACACACCAAACCCCAACACCTTTAAAGTCAGTTTAACTCAATCTTCCCTTAAGTCAGATCTCTCACTTTACGGTCTAGGTCTACAATCTTACACCTTTCCATCCCTATTTTACCAGATCCCTCCCTGTTCAAGCCTCCAGTCAGTTCCCCTTCTCACCAACAGCATCTGCCCCCAGCTTCTGCAGCAGCCGACACTCGGCCACAGTCTCAAAGGAGGGGCCTGCCAACATCACATAGGTGCCTTCCTGAAGCTCTCTCTGCTCCCCCATTTGTTTCCAGACACTGTGAGCCTTCTGTCTCATATCCCGGTCATAGGCATCAGACATGGCAGGGAAACGAACTCCGAACCTAGGGCACAGGTTGGAATCTCAGATTACTGGAACATAATGAGTTCTGACCCCCAGACAAGTCCTTAAACTGTACCCAGCTATTAAAAAAAAAATTTGCAAGATACATTACCTATCCTCATTGGGCCCTCTGAGAGGGTTCAAACCACAGAAACCAGGTAGGTTGATGTGGTCGCGGATCAGCATGATATCTCCAACCTCAAATTTGGGGTTGAGTCCTCCAGCTGCATTGGTGACCACTAGGGTGTCCACACCCAGAAGGTAGAAAACCCTCACTGGGAATGTCACCTTACAAACAAAACATAAAAGATCAGAAAGAGTTCTTTAAAATTTCACCAATCTACCCACAGACATGCATGATACACACCACGAAAGAGAAAGGAGGGGACCAAAGTCAACCTAGCCCAGGTAGATAGGTCATAAAATGAGACTGAGAACTCTCTCCCCCTTCTTCCAGACCAGGCTTATGCCCCTGAATTACCTTTGAGAGTGGGTAGCCTTCATACATGTGGAACCTGCCCTGCATCATCACACAGGCTCTGCCATTCAGGAACCCAAACACCAGTCGACCAACATGACCTGGCACTGTGTACAAAATAGAAAGAAAGAAGAACAGGATGATGTTTTCATACAACACATATCCACTGAGCACCTAGTACAAGCCAACTCATGGTGCTCAACATGAGAGGGTATAATTAAGCAAAGGATGACATTACTTAACTCCACTTTCAGAAAGCTGAAGTCTGGTGGAGACAGGAACAAATCATAAGCTTACAAATGAGTATATAAGTACATCCTGAGATTAGAGCTAAGGGATAAGGATGCTCAATGTGAACCACATATCAAAAGAAAGATTTTTTGTTATTTTATTATTTTTTTAATGTTTATTTATTTTTGAGAGAGAGAGAGAGAGCATAGCAGGGGAAGGGTAGAGAGGAGACACAGACTCTGAAGCAGGCTCCAGGCTCGGAGCTGTCAGTGCCAAGCCCAATGTGGGGCTCAAACTCACAAACCGTGAGATCATGACCTAAGCTGAAGTCACATGCTTAACCAACTGAGCCACCCAGGCACCCCTTAATTGTTTTTACAGAGAGAGAGTGTGTGTGAGTGGGGGAGGGGAACAGAGGGAGAGAGAGAAATCTTAAGCTAAAATTCTCTTAAGCTTAAACTAAAGATTCTCCATGCTAAGCATGGAGCCTGACACGGGGGTCGATCCCACAACCCTGGGATCATGACCTGAGCCAATATCAAGCTGGCTCAACTGAACCACCCAGGTGCCTTAAGGAAAGGTTTTTTTCTTTTTAAGAAACTTCAAAAGAATGAGAAAGCCATATTGTAAGAGAATAAAAGTGAGCAAAAAAAAAAAAAAAATAGAAAAAGTGGGTAATAATAAATGTAGCAAATGCAGTCCTTATAGACTTTTCCAAAATTTTTAAATTCTCCAAATATGTCTCCATATTTATTACCCTAACTAAACCATGTGCCTCCTCACTCTTGAAAGGGAGTTCATAGTATATGAGGGTCCAGAAGAGGTTACTGAACAACAGGGGGAGGGGCTGAGTTTGGACCCCTACAAGGCTTCTCCATTATGACCCACAAAACAGTCCTGTGGTAATACATAGCCCAAATGGGCCCTGCAGGGGTGTGGGAATGCAAAAATAACTCCCCACACAGACATAATAACCATTATTACCATTTCCCTTATCTAGCATTTCTCCTCTAATGGAGGCAGCTAACCTATCCCCTAGGGAATGGGTGGTCCGAGAGAGAGGGACCAAAATCAAGAGGAAGAGTTCAGGGAGAGTCAGAGACAAAAGAGCTTATTTAAAAAAAAAATTCCAGTAATAGAGCAGAGGTGGCAGAGTTAGGAAAACGTGAGTATAAAAAATAGGCTAATAAAGTTTAAAAATTAATCCACTAATCACTTACTGCAGTGCCCTTCTCAGTGGGAAGAAGGAGTGGCAGGTGGGGTCAATGTCATTGCTCTTTCCCTTAGGAAACTTTTTGCCCTTTGCCCTCCCTCTCGGTTTAATATTTCTTTACCCAACCCCCACCCCCACCTCCCTGCTTTGGTCTTCCAATCTTGCTCCAACGGGTTTGGAAAAATATATGTGCAAAGTCTTAACTCTCTGGGGAAAAGAGGACAGAAGGTAGAAATTTATAAAATTAATAAATCATGGGAAGTTAGTTATCTGAGAATTAATAAGTAAACCAAATAAACTACCCTTCTCCTTAATTTACTTGGTCCCTCCCACCCCTTTTTTCCAGAGAACTGGCTAAGGTTGTTAACCTAACGTTCATGAATCATAGGTGAAAACAGTTTCACAGGCCATTAGAAAATTTCAGTAAATTTAGAAGATTCAGCCAACATGGGAGGGGTGGGGGGCAGTGGTGGAGGTGCCTGGGTGGCTCAGTGAGTTAGGCATCTGACTCTTGATTTTGGCTCAGGTCATGATGTCACAGGTCCTGGGATCCAGCCCTGAGTCAGGCTCCTCGCTGAGCGTATCAGAGCCTGCTTGAGAGTCTCTCTCCCTCTCTACCCCTCCCCTGCTCTCTCAAAATAACTTAAAAAAAAAAAAAAAAGAAGGGGACACCTGGGGGTCTCGGTTAAGTGACCGACTTCGGCTCAGGATATGATCTCAGTTTGTGGGTTCAAGCCCCACAAGGACTCTGTGCTGACAGCTCAGAGCCTGGAGCTTGCTGGGGATTCTGGGTCTCCCCCTCTCTCTGCCCTTCCCCCACTTGTGCTTTGTCTTTCTCTCTCTCAAAAATAATAAACATTAAAAAAATTATATATAAAAAAAAAGATTCAGCCAACATGGCTAATAGTGAAGGGAAGTGGAGAGTAGTGAAGGAAAGTGCAGGGCCACTCCAGGAGTTGCCCACAGTGGACCCATAAACCCTCAGGGTTAATCCAAGTTATCACTTATAGGAAACAAGCACCTTCTCAACCTCATTTTTCTTTCATACCCGTCTACTTTTTCAGTATTAAAAGGGGATGGACAGATCGTGACTCTCAAACATCTCACAAAATAGGTGAGTCACATTAGGGGCAACCTTTACTTGCTCAAAAATCCATCTCACGTTAGCTGGGAGGATTCAGGTGTCACCCTGAATTGTTATTTTCCTTACTCATGAAGTTTAAGGCATGGCTTTTCCCTTTTTTTTTTAAATAAAGGCTACCCCCAAAATGGGACTCGAACTCATGACCTGAGACCAAGAGTTGCATGCTTTACCCACTGAGCCAGCCAGGTACCCCACACCTGGCTCTTTTCTAAACCACAGCTTTAGAGTTTTCTGGCAGCTATTAGGATGCTGGATATGCTACCCTCAGATCCATCATTGCTCCACAGTGCACAGGTAACACCTGCTTCCTTCCCTCCTTCAAAGGGTCAGTGTGAATCAGGTCTTGTGTGTTCATGTGTTATCTGTGTATTTTGTCTGCAAGAACATGGCAGTGTTCATTTGTTGCTGCGCACCAGTGAGTGCCTTATCATGGGACAAGAGCTAGAGCTGGGGAGATTGGGAATGGCAGGAAGACATAGGACAGGGGTCGCCTGACTTTGTCCCGGGAAGTTATAGGCACTACTTTGTCCATTTAACCTGCAGACTGAAAGAAATGGGAGGGATATGTGCAAGTGGTGGGTACCCTGGTGTGGATGGGGGAGGAGAGTGTGAGTGAGGTGCTGTAAAGCTTTAAGGGGCTCTGGATCATTACAGCATAGGAAATATGTCATCATATGGTATCATTGCCACACACATGCCCAATCTATCATGAAATTTCTACTGGGGGAGTTTCCTTCTAAAGTCATTCTGATTCATAGTGGTCTTTTTCCCTCTCTTAAACAAGTTGTCTTTAGTCAAATGCTATACAGGATGATCAGGTGCAGGCCTGGTGAAAGCAGACCTTTTCATCAGAATCCCATCAGCATCCCTCAGTTCAATCCCTCACTCCCCTTTGCCAGTACCTGTACTTTGGGAAAAGTTTGGTATCTCACTGTAGTCAAAGCTCTCGGCCTCAGTTAATTTATTGACCAGATTTCCTAACCCAGAACCACAGATCACTGCCACTTGAGGTCGGTGGTTGGTGCGGCACAGAAGCCATTTTGCAGTGTTCTGATAATCTTCATATGTAAATCTAGGAAAAAGGAAAATGAAAGTTAAGTTTTGCTCCCCTCCCAAGGGCATCGTAGACTAATGACCTTTAGTGCAGAAAGGCTGCTAGGAGTGCTGGGGTGGGAAGGGACACAGAAGGGGCCAAAGAGCTGCCCCAGAAGGGAGGATCCTCTCTCAGCAGGGTCCACGCTAAGCTCATCCACCCACCCACTCCTCTTTCTGAATCAGACCCACTGAAAGTCTGATGGGAAAGTCCCTCCTCATTCTATAGCCTGGCAAAAGCTAATGGTGCCTATGTTTCCACCCCCAACCCCAACTTCAGTTTTGCTACCACTAGCAGGTTTAATTATCTCTCTTTATGACAAAGATTTAGAGAGGAAGGGATGATAAGTCTACATAGAAGTACAGGGAAATAATTGAATCAAAGAAGTAAAAGGGCTGGATTTGAGGATGAAGGCTAAAGAGTATATTCAAAATGGCATTAAGACCTTCCTTAGGGGGCGCCTGGGTGGCGCAGTCGGTTAAGCGTCCGACTTCAGCCAGGTCACGATCTCGCGGTCCGTGAATTCGAGCCCCGCGTCAGGCTCTGGGCTGATGGCTCGGAGCCTGGAGCCTGTTTCCGATTCTGTGTCTCCCTCTCTCTCTGCCCCTCCCCCGTTCATGCTCTGTCTCTCTCTGTCCCAAAAATAATTTTAAAACGTTGAAAAAAAAAATTAAAAAAAAAAAAAAAGACCTTCCTTAGGGCAGTGACAAACCCAATATAATCCTCCTACCCTACTTATCAGTAAGGACACTCAAAATGTGATTAACACTACCCTGAGGGCAGGGATAAACCCAATTTCCTTTTGGACCCTTGCCCTCCAATTTCTCCCTCAGACACTTTTATTGGTTGACCAAAAAAAAAAAAAAAAAAAAAAAGGCAATGGGAACACTCCAGAGTAGAAATCTATGTGCCAGTTAGTTCCCCCAGATCCCTATTCTGGGATACCCAGACCAATAAAATACAGATCCCTGTCAAATGAAATTGCAAGCAGTAATTCAAGACCAGTGACTAGACAAGCATAAAAAAGCAGATGGAGTAGTCCACAACTTTGGTGGTCAGTGGCTGAAACAGAACTATTTCAGCATCTGCTTGAAAATACAAATTCTAGGGGCTCAGTCGGTTGAGCGTCCGACTTCGGCTCATGTCATGATTTCATGGTCTGTGAGTTCCAGCCCCCGTTGGGCTCTATGCTGACAGCTCAGAGCCTGGAGCCGGTTTCAGATTCTGTGTCTCCCTCTCTCTCTGCCCCTCCCCCGCTCATGTTCTGTCTCTGTCTCTGTCAAAAATAAACATTAAAAAAATTTTTTTTAAAAGAAAGAAAAAAAATACAAATTCTGGAGCCCAATCCTAGAGATCCATAATTCTGGGGATCCACAATAGTGTCCTAGGTAATTCTCATTCAAAAACCAGGCTTACTTATTTCTGGTCAAGAGGAAGGCAGAACTCAACCTGGGTTCTAGTCTCAATTCTGTCTTTTTAAGCAAATAAATGTGTTTCAAATTCTTTCCTCGGGTAAAAAGGAAGTAATTGGCAGCACATGTCTTGACCCCACCTGTCTTATAGGTACAGTTTCAAAATTAATTAAAAACTTATCAGTAAGTTCCAAAACCTTACCAGTTAAGACTCTATTATGTCAGGGTTTGAGTCCAAAGCACCTGAATCTTCCTCCCTGCCTTTGTTCTCCTCCCTGCCCTCTCCCATCTCCCTCCTCTTCACCAAGGTTCTTTGCCCTTCAGAGACCTAACCACATACACTTGCCATACCCATACATCTTAACCACATACACTTACCGTGCCCATACATCCCCAAGAACCAACCCAGAATTTTTCTCACAATTCCAGTCCAATTCTCAAACCCCTATCTGGAAAAATGAAATGTTGAAGTGGGGGACAAGTGGAACTGAGGTATGACAGAGCTGAACACAGCTAACCAAGCCTCCAAAGGAAATCCTTCTCTTCAAAAGCAGAGCCTTTGAAACCAGATGACTCTACAACAGGCTACCCTCAGGGAAGTAGCTGGGTAAGGGACAGGGGAGATGGAGCCACAGGATGATGGAGAGAGAAGCAATGAAATGATTAAAAGTTAATCAAATGGCATCCCCAAGAGGTGCAAAAAAAAAAAAAAAAAAAAAGAAAGAAGTATGAAGCCCTGGCCACCTAGCATATCTAGCAACGACTTATAGGACTTCTTCAATGGGCCAACAGTTCCAAGAACACCCTGGATCCCTGTGCATCCAAAAGCCACTGTGGTCCCTGATTCTGGTGACTTGGACTGGGATTTCTGGGGCCAAAGCAGACAGAAGAATTTTCAGAGGTGGGAGGTAGGAGGAAAGGGCAGAGTCTATTGTTCAGTCCAATTAATAAGGATTTCCTTCTCTCCTTGGAGACTTCATCCCCAACTTATTTAAAATGTTTCTTTTTCTTTTTTTTTTTTAATTTTTTTAATGCTTATTTATTTTTGAAAGAGAGAGAGACAGACAGAGCGTGAGCAGGGGAGGGGCAGAGAAAGAGGAGACACAGAATCCAAAGCAGGCTCCAGGCTCTGAGCTGTCAGCACAGATCCCGCCGTGTGGCTCCAACCTACGAACTGTGAGATCATGACCTCAGCCGAAGTCGGACACCCAACCAACTGAGCCATCCAGGTGCCCCTAAAACTTTTCTTTTAGGGGCGCCTGGGTGGCTCAGTCGGTTAAGCTTGGGACTTCCGCACAGGTCATGATCTCACGGTTCATGAGTTCGAGCCCGTGCTGGTCTCTGTGCTGACAGCTCAGAGCCTGGAGCCTGCTTGGGAGTCTGTGTCTCCCTCTTTCTGCCCCTCCCCCGCTCACGTTACGTTTCTCTCAAAAATAAACATTAAAAATTTTTTCCTAAATAAAAAAAATAAATTTTTCTTTTAAATTGTGAGTAGGCTCCACGCCCAATGTGAGGCTTGAACTCACGACTCTGAGATCAAGAGTCACATACTCTGAGATCAAGAATCACAGCCAGCCGCCCAGTCCCCAACTTATTTTAATTGGATCTCCAATTTGGTGGGAAGAAAGGTGTTGAGAGAACTTCAGACATCTCTCCTCTGAAGGAGGAACTCCAGATACGGGCACCAAAAGAGCCTCGCAGCTTTACCTAGACTCTGCAAAGGGAGTGAAAAGCACAAGGGGTGGGTTGACCTCTTCCCGGTATGCCGGTCGGGGTGGCTGGGGGAGAGAGAGTACGCTTCCCCTACAACTTGCACCTCAGTGCCGGCGCACACGCACATAAACACACCCGCCCCCTTTCCCAAGTAGAGTGCACGGTACCACACCGTGTCCCCTTCTTGCTCCGGTGGGGCCATCACTACCCGATTCCCGCGTGCGCCCCGGCTGTCGCTGGCCGCCTCACTGCTCTGCCGCCCTGCCGCGACACGGGCTCCCCCGCCAGCGGTCTCTACATCTCCAGAGCATTCGCTCTCTCTCCTGGCCCTCTCGGGGCCCAGGTGCCGGGCTTCCAGGTCTCAGTGACAGCCATTCCCCTTCCCGGGTTGCCCGGGCCTGGTGCTCGTCTCACCCGTTCTCCATGGTGCCACCGCCGCCCTCTCGAGGAGCCCGCCCTTCTCCGCTCGGATCCGGTCTGCTGAGCTGCGCCGCCCTGCGCTGAGCTGTCCTCGCCGGGTGCGGTGTATACTGTGAGTGTACTGTTACTCGCAGCTGGCTTATATCCCAGCTTGGAGTCCCCAGCCAATAGCAGCCGAACACGCAGGCCGGCCCCCATTTCCATGGCGACACACCCAGATTCAATCGCCCGAGGCTAGGCTAACAACTTAATCTGCATTCTTTGCAGAGCTGGAACCTGTCTTGCGCCGCACCCTACTCCCTGGGGAAGTCTACCAAAGCATCCCTGCACCCACTTTCGTCCTCAGGGCCGAAGTTTCCCTCAAGGAAGCCTATTCGAGATGAGGGCTGGAACCCGGAAGAGGGTCCCGAAAACCTTTTATCTGGAACCTCATTCCCTATTGTGTCTAGAGCAAACCATGAGGGATTTGAAAAGAGAGAAATTTAAACCTTGTATCCTGCAACTCCAGAATAAAATTAAATGAGCCTGTGTCTGAGATGTGTCAAACAAAATTTGCATCGAGGAGGCAAATTTTTTTTTGCAGTCCTAGGAACTGCAATTTGGAAGACTTAGATTTGGGAGGAAAACCAAATAGTGCTCCACTGACGGGGGGGGGGGGGGGGGGGCGGGGGGGAAGCAGAGGGTCTTTAAAGGAAAAAAAAAAAAGGGGGGGTGCAGAGGGGGGATTCCAAGAAGACTTACATATGATGTAACTTACATACAATGATTAGCTAAAACAGTCTAATTTCTGTTAAATTTCCAGCTTGCTTTCTGGGACTGCAGGAAGCCAAGATGTTGCAGTTTGGCAGTGAACTATACTTAAAGTTCATGTTCCCTGCAGAGGTGGACTTGCATAAGCCCCACTTCCCTAATGGCCTTCTGGCTCCATTTTTCCTGACAGCAGTAATTCCATTTCAATTTTTTCTTTTCATGTTTTCCCCTTTTGACCAAGATCTTTCCTTGGAAAGCATTAATGATCAACCATTGGATCATCTGTTGTCTACTTATCTAGGAAGGTTCATTCCTAGAAGGTCATGTCCCACAGAGGAGGGAAAATGAAATGTTATAAAGAATGTCACTAAGACCATACAGTCACAGCAACAAAGAGGTTTTCAGGAAGCAAGTCTTGGGCATTGTCCTCATCTTAAAAGTCCATGAAGTTGATAGTTGACTTGTCTTCAGGGGTTGCCAATGGATAGCCATGGTTGATCATTTTATTTTAAGCCTTAGTGTGTCCATAATTTTGACATTTTAGATGGTCAAACAACAGTGATACATACAAAGCATCAGTAATGTAATTATAATTAAAAAGGAACACATAAGAACAATAATAAGTATGATTATTTGTAATCCAGATCTTAGAAGGGGAGTCCTGTGGGGAGTCAACTGAAAAGGTCTGAAAACTTAAAATTAAACTGAATTAGAGGGCTGAAAGAAACTCCTTTTAATGATGGCCAGTTTAAGTTTCCAATTCAGCCTGCTATGAGGTGTTAATCTAGTTGCGCAGCAGGAAGTATTAGCGATGGCACAGACTCAGTCAACAGCCAGGAAGTAATCCAAATCTCTTTTGTTGTCTTGTACAACTCAGGCAAGGGAATCTAGAGACCACTGAGCTCTAATGGCCCTAGCAGTGGATCAGGCTATTCTTTTTTTTTTTCTTTTTAAAGTAGGCTCCAAGCCCAGCAGGGTCACAACCCTAGATCAAGACCTGAGCTGAGATCAAGAGTCGGATGCTTAACCAACTGAGCCACCCAGCACCCCCCCCCCACCCCCAGATCTGGCTATTCTATTAACAGTCTAGGGCAGATTCTTAACCATGGCCTCATTTGCAGCAGATCCTGCCAGGAAAAAGATGGGAGATATTGTCCCATTCTTTTCTGACTGTCTAGGCAGGTAAATGTCCAAGGTTGTCACTTATAGGCACTGGCAAAAATATATTCTGTGGGAGTGCAAAATATTCCTTTTTAAGTCTGATTATCAACAGACTCATTTGTAGGTATGGAGGGTAAGACAGGAGAAAACCAGGGGTCTATTTTATTCAAGCAGCCAGATAAATGCTTCTTTTGATATCATAGCTTAGTTGAAAGAACCTTGTGCAAAAGAGGGTCTTACAGCCAGAAGAGTCTGTTGGAAAACTAGTCAGGCTCCAATGTGTTTTTATAAGGCAAGGGCTAGTGGCAGATAATTCTTTTTTTTTTTTTTTAATCTTTTTTTTTTTTTGGTTTATTTATTTATTTTGAGAAAGAGAGAGAGAGAGAGAGCACAAGCGGGGGAGGGCAGAGATAAGGAGAGACAGAATCCCAAGCCGGCTCCTTGCCATCAGCACGAAGCTGGACTGGAGCTCAAACTCACAAACCAAACCGTGAGATCATGACTTGGTCAAGAGTCAGTTGCTTAACCGACTGTTCCACCCAGGCACCCCTGGCAGGTAATTCTTGATGAAGTTTAGAACAAGATTGGAGGGTGACTATCCATGGGAGATGTTGCCCAGGTCAGTTCTTGGGCAGGGATTAGGGTAAAGCAAGGAGAGTTTCCCTTTCGAAGGAGGTAAGGCTATTTTAACATGGTAAGTAAGGTCAAAAGGGGCTGTCTGATTTATGGTGACATTGGAGAGAAAAGAGAGGTTGTAAACAGGGATGACCGAAGGGGCACTGTATCCTCCATAGCCTGTAGTGGCCTGATGGTGGCAGATCCAACAGTCAGAAAGATTTCCTGCCTGTGCTAAACTCTGGGATATTTGTGTGACTGTTTTTCCTCTGTGACAAAACAGGGAGGAGGCATCAAGTCAGGAAAATAATTTCTTTAAATGAAATAAAGGAAAAGAAACTAAAGGAGGATAATAGCAGCACCAATTTAAGAGTAAGAAGATACTATAGTAGTAGAATGGGTTTTTAGCCAAAGGAGGGATTTTTACCACCAGTGGAGAATCCCAACTTTGTGTGAAAGAGCAAAGATCATAAGGATTCTTAGAAGGAACAATAATCTAAGAATTTCAACCAGCTTAATTGTCTTCATATATCATTGCAATAACTGGCATCTCTGGATTTTGTTTTGTTTTGGGAAGTGGCAAACAATAATGTAATTAGAATAACGTAATCAAAGAGCTTTCAGCAGTAAAGGGAAATCAAAGAGCTAAACAGTGGGTAATAACTATGACAAAGGATTGATACACTAGTCTGGTCCTGACTCTTGCAAAAGCAGTTTACATCAGATGCTGGTGGCTTCCAGTCCAGGACTCAAAGAGTCATTTGGAATAAGTTTAAGTTTTCTGGAAATTCTTAGTTGGCTGCCTCTGGTAGGTAGAGAAGACCATTTAGGAGGAGGAGCCTTTTCTAAATGAGAAATATGAATCCATGAGTCAGTGTTTCCTCAGCTTGGCAGCATAAGGACTGGTTAATTAATACCTGGTATGTCCCCTTCCATCAGGGCTTTAGAGCATCCTTATGAAGGTGTCTTTTTCAGCGAACATAACCTCCAGGTTGGAGGTCATGATGGTGTATGTCTTTGTTTCCCCAGGGCAAGTTATGTAAAGATTGTTCTAGAAGCTGGGAGTTAGCCTTTATTTTCAAAGAACATTTTTAATGTGTATTTATTTTTGAGAGAGAGAGACAGAGTGCTAGCAGGGGAGGGGCAGAGAGAGAGGGAGACACAGAATCCCAAGCAGGCTCCAGGCTCCAAGCTGTCAGCACAGAGCCCAACGTGTGGCTCCAACCTATGAACCGTGAGATCATGACCTGGGCCGAAGTCAGAGGCTTAACTGACTGAGCCACCCAGGCACCCCAAGAAGCTGGGTGTTAGCCTTTAAAGCTTTAACAAGTTCCTTGCACTACATTAGGAATTTCCTTTAAGCAAAACTAGTTGATACATGCTTTTATCTAGCCTCATAAGCCTGCCAGTAGTAAGTTCAATAAGAGATTATCTGTTCTTTCCAGGACAAGTTAAGCAAGACCAGTTGCAGAACTTTAGGCCAAGGCAGTTTAAAAGACTCTATTAGTTTAGCTAATTTAATGATTCCATTAATACATTCTATCAATCCTAAAGATTGGGGTTGATAAGCACAATGGAAATGCTGCAGAATGGGCCACATTTTGCAGATAGATTGGATTACTCAGCTAGTAAAATGAGATCCCAAATCGCTATGAAGTTCAGAGGGAACTCTCCAGGTAGGAATAATCTTTTCTAACAATGTCTTGCCTGCTGCTCTGGTGGTGGGTTTCCAACATGGAAATGAACTCAACCTACCTACTGAGAAAACATATAAATCATTGCTAGTATATATTTATATTTATATCCTTGGCAGGGCAGCAACAGGATGAAATCCATTTGCCATAGCATGAAAGGTCCAGAAGGCAAAGGGGAATGTCCCATACAAGTATGAATAGGCTTTCCAGAATTCTGTTTTGGGTAAATCTGACAACTAGGGTATACCTGTGAGATGATTTTTGGTGATGGCTTCTAGTAGTATTGTCTTCCCAATGAGGCCATCTTATCAGTATTCTAACGTGTCAAATCATGTATATATTGCGGGACATGTCTCTGTAGGCAATCGGAGGATGGGTTGATAGGATTTATCCATTGATTTTATCTGAGGTCAGATTTATAACCTTGTTCCGTCCATTTCTTTCTATTTTGCCAAACAGTTAACTGTTGGGCTTCTGTTATTTTACGTTTTTGATTGTCAGCAAATTCAGGAGACATGGAAGTTTCAGGTGCCTTTATTAAAGGTGAGGGCTGACTTAAAGCTGCTGAGTTAGTAATTGCATCAGGCAAATGACTTCCTTTGCTTTTCTCTGTTTGCCATAGAGTGTCCTAGAATTTTAATGATCACCAAATCTGGGTAGTTGAATAACATTTAAAAAATTTGTAATGTTTATTTATTTGGGGGGGGGGAGGCAGAGAGAGAGGGAGACACAGAATCCAAAGTAGGCTCCAGGCTCTGAGCTGTCAGCACAAAGCCCAACGTGGGGCTCAAACTCATGAGCTGTGAGATTATAACCTGAGCTGAAGTTGGACACTCAGCCGGCTGAGCCACCAGGCACCCCAGATACCATTTAATAGATCTAATACATAAGAACTATTTTTTATTTTCTGTTCAGAAGAAGTCAAGAAACCTCTTTGTTTCCAGAGCATACCAAAATCATGAGCAACACCAAAGGCGTATGTACTATTGGAATAGATGTTAGCAGCTTTATCTTTACCTAGAAAATAGGCTCTAGTTAAGGCAAAGACTTCTGCCTGCTGAACAGAAGTGGCCGTTGGTATGGGTTTAGCTTCAGCGGTTTCAGTTAGATATTATAGCATAAGCGTCTAGATAGAGACCGGTTTTATCCTTTAAATAGGATCTGTCAGTAAGCCAGATTAATTCAGCATTCTTGAGATAAATTTCCTATAAATCAATCCAAGGGGTTAAAAGTTGATTAGTCAGCCTTAAACAGTCATGAGAGGTTTCATCAGTTGGCGGAGGAAGAAGTGTGGCTGGGTTTAAGGTGTTACAGGAAGCAATGGTCATGGTGAGGGGGTGGGGAGCAAAAGTCCTTCATTGGAGGTTAGCCTGCTGGTAGATAAGAGCTGAGTGTGAGGAGAGTGAAGCAAAGCTTCTACTGAGTGGATGGTAACTAGAGAACCCATCACTCTTTCTTTTATGTGTTGCGGCAAGTTGGCAGTAGCTGCTGTTGGCCTCATATGAGGAGGGAGGACCTTAGCTACTAGATCTAATTGTTGGCTCTAATAACCTATGGGCCTATGTTGATCCCCATGGCATTGAGTAAGTACACATATGGCATTTCCCATAATTTTGTGGAAAAAAAGGAAAAAAGCAACTTGTAATTAAGATGACCCAGTGCAGGTAAGTCATGAAGGCTGTCTTTAATGAGGAATCTTGAGCCTTTTTGACCAGATGAGAAGTTTAGTCCAATCAGCTTTAGGAAGAGTATAAACACTGGGCTATGGCAAAAAACAAAAACAAAAACAAAAACAGTGAAATCCAGTTCCTACACTACACTGCTAGTCTCCCCGATCCTCTGAGCTTTTTGTGCTATGGCAAGGGAAGGATAAAATGCCCTGACTCCTGTCTGGATCTAGATGGAGGCCATGATCAATAATTAGATGCCCCAGTATTTAACTTGAATTTGCAACTCTGGAGTTTCTCTTTTGACATTTTATGCCCTTTTTTTTTTTTTTTTTGCTAATTCTCAGAGGAGATGGACAGTGTCTTCCAAGGATGTCTCTTCTGAGGGGGAACAGAGGAGGAGATCATACACATATTGCAAAAAGGAAGAATTCTGAAAAAAAAAATGATATCAGCAAATCAGCCTTCAGAATTTGAGAAAAATAGGTAGGGCTTTTGGCAGAGCCCTGAGGCATAACAGTCCAGGTAAATTGTTGATTTTCCCATGTAAAGGCAAACAGGTATTGGCTTTCAGGGTCGGTACGAAGATCTATGACAGTGAAGGTTGTGCTTTCTGGAGATAAGACTGAAAGTAGAGTATGAAGATTTGGCACAACTGGGTGCTGAAGAATAACAATATTGTTGATAACTCTTAACTCCTGAACAAACCTCCATTCTCTTCCATGGGATTTTTGTACAGGAAGGAAGGGGATATTACAAGGGCTTGTATATTGAACAGTTAGGCTTTGTGTGTGTTTAAAAAAAATTTTTTTTGGCCTTATTTAATATATTCCTCAATTATGGGCTTGATTCCTTGAACAGCCTCTGTATATAATGGATGTTGGCAGGGGCACCTGGGTGGCTCAGTCGGTTAAGTGTCTGACTTCAGCTCGGGTCATGATCTCACAGTTTGTGAGTTTGAGCCCCACATCAGGCTCTGTGCTGACAGCTTAGAGCCTGGAGCCTGCTTTGGATTCTGTGTCTCCCTCTCTCTCTGCTCCTCCCCTCTCATGCTCTGTCTGTCTCTCCTTCAAAAATAAATAAATAAAAATATTTTTTAAAATGGATGTTGGTAAATATTTGTCAGAGGCTTTCTTTCATCCACTAGAATTTTTATAGGTGGTGCAGAGTGGATGTGGCCTCTATCAGTGGCATTTTTTTTGCCAAAAGTTTCTCATGGATAGATCTTGGAGACAGATGGGTGTATGAGCTATGTTATTAAAGAACACAGGGACAGGGGATGCCTGGCTGACTCAGTCCATGGAGCATGCAACTCTTGATCTCAGGGTTGTGAGTTTGAGCCCCACGTTGAGTGTAGAGATTACCTAAACATTTAAAAAAAAAACAATCTTAAAAAAAAAAAAAAGATAAAGAACACAGGGACAGTAACCAAGAAATCATCTTGAGATTTTTCATCAGGTTAAAATTTAAAAATATTTCCTTTTTTTGGAAAAAAGATGTGTGTCAATTGTTGTAATTGCATGTTCCTAATTTGGGTTGCTTATACTTGAATATTTAGGGCTTGTGTGGGTTTCTTTTTTGTATCTTTTTGAATAGCTTTGGAGAGCTGCCCAGCAGTAATTGACTAGGTCATGGAGTTTCATAGTAACCCAGTTAAGTTGCAGGGGTGGTTTTTGTTTTTGTTTGGTTTAAGTTGCAGGTTTTGAAAAATTAATTAATTAATTAAAAATTTTTAAATCTGAGTTGCAGGTTCCTCTTGCAAACCTTCAATAAAAGCACAATTTAACAAGGTGGAGGTGTGATGGTCAACTTTTTCAATGCCAGATGATTGCTTAAAAATGTTCTCACATCTTTCAAAATCATACAAAACCCATTCATCAGATCTTTGGACACATTTTTTGGATTTTTTTTTTTCCCAGTCAATAGTATGGGGAAAACCATCAAGAATCTCTTTGTGGAGTCTTGTAGCTAATTTTGAGGCTTCTTTCATGTCTACAGCCTTTTTGTGGGGAAGTCCAATAAAAGATCTGTCCATACTCCTTTCTGCATCCATTCTCTAGCAAGTCTTTCATCTACTAACATGAGAATGAGCTGATAAAGATCAGAGAATCCTGGCTTATAAATTTGGACTACAATCAAGAATTGTCTAGCAAACCCAATAGGGTTTTCTCTAGGGTTAGGAAACTCCTTGCTAATAGCTCATAGTTCAGCTTTACTCCAAGGAGAACAAGAGAGCTGGGATCCTAAAATATCATCTCCTGGCTTAACTATAAAAGATGCTACAGGTAGGGGTGGGTCCTGAGAAGTCTCCAGATAATCATAGAAAGGAAGTTCAGCAAGAAAATGAGAGAGGGATGGTGGACAGATAAGCAGTGGGGAGCAAATGGAGGGAGTGATGGAGCTGCAGAAGACTCTTCGAGTTTAGTAAGTCTCTGAGACAATTCAGAATTTGCCTTAGTTTAGAATTAGTATCCTGGAAGGAAGCAATTTTTGAGTCATGAACACATTTTGAAGACTTGAAATGATAATTAAAATAAGCTTCCCATGGGGCACCTTGGTGGCTCCATTCGGTTGAGCACCCGACTCTTGATTTCAGCTCAGGTCATGATCCCAGGGTCATGGGATCAAGCTCCACATCAGGTTCCTTGCTGAGTGTGGAACCTGCTTCTGATTCTCTCTCTCTCTCTCTCTCTCTCTCTCTCTCTCTCTCTCAATCTCTTCCTCTGCCCCTCTCCCCTGCTCACTCTCTCTCTTTCACACAAACAAATTCCTCATATGGATTATTTAGTCTTCTATTCTTTCTCTAATTGATTGCACATATAAACTAACATAGGAATTTTGAAAGAGCCCCAGGTTGGCCAATTAAATTTTAAATCATCCCAGGTAATCATTGTCCAGAGAGACAGGAATTTGCAGGATGAGGGCCCATAATTCTTATACATAAAACCAGTAGGATTTCCAGACGAAGGCTGCCCAGCAGCCTATCTCTCAAAAAGCAAACTGCATTTTCAAGAGGAACTAAGTACTCACCAGGGCAACAGACAGGAAGTGAAGTCCTGAGAACAAAAGTGGCAACAGAGGACACTCAAAGCAGAACCTCAGACTGGGAAATTTGGATTACAAGAAGACTCATCAGACTCTGACTGGGACCACTGGGGAGATGACAGGGCATGACGGACCCTTGTAAGTACCTCATTTGAATCTATGAGAGAGCCAGAGGAGGGAGATGAGATGCTCTCTGGTCCCACTTCTGACGTCATGTAATGTCAAACAAAATTTGCAGTGAAGCTGCAAGGCAAACAAAAATTTATTTGGGGACTTAAGAATTGCAATTTGGGAGACACAGATTGGGAGAAAATCCAAATTGTGCTCTGCTGATGGGTAAAAGCAGTGGGTCTCTAATGGCAAAAAAAGAGCATTCCAAGATGGCTTACATAAATTGTTTTGCAAAATTATAATTGGCTAAAAGAGTCTAATTCCTGTTGAATTCCAGCTTTCCATCTGGGGCTGCAAGAAGCAGTATATTGCAGTTTGGCAATGAACTATATTTATTATTATTTTTGAGAGAGAGAGAGAGAGAGAGAGAGAGAGAGAGAGAGAGAGAGAGAGACATAAACATATAAACATTCTGGTCACCAAAGAAATGTACTGTTAATGTGACAGGCAAAGACAGTTTACCAGACTGCTCCTTGGCCAGGATGACATTACCTTTAGAACTTCACAACATACTTTATTCTGAATTCAAGTTCATCAACCCACCTCCAGCACAATCACTTAGACCCCCAATCTCATTGGTTTCACCCATGGCCCAGAGAAGAGTCTACCCTATGAGACTCAGCAGGCCTCCTCAGACCACATCTTTATCTTGTGGCCTATCCAACAAGAGGACTCAGGGTCCAGGTCACATCAGACCCTACCTTGAATCCCATCCTACCCCTAACCTTGGCTAGTTTACATCTCTTACTGCCTACCTCACAAGTTTTTGACCTCTAAAGGGCACAGACTCAGGCATTTTGAGTGTGTATATCTGCTGCACTGTGAACACTGTATACAGCAGATACTTAACGGTCAAATATATGAAATGTTTATTATTTCTCTTTAAGCCATCTCAAGCCAAGTCCCCATACTCTAATCATTTATGACCATTTTGATCTGTTTTCAACATCCCAGTCAAGAGGTTCCCAGTTTCTCAGTTTACAGTGCACTTAGTATCTCAGCAATTTTTTATAGCCCCCTTAGTTCAAAATAAATACTTAACACATTTACTTTTTAAGTAGTTGGTTCCTAACAACTTAGCAACCATTTAGAAAAAATAATACACACACTGAATGAAAAAAAATATTTGTTTATATTTCTTAGATAACTGCAAATAATCCCTAAGGGGATGTGTGTGCCTGTTGGGCATTGAACAACTTCTCAAACCTTGGAATCCAATACTGCTACCCTCATTTCCTGTTCTGGGATAATTTTCATGCAGTACTTATTTTTTTTATCAGAGGGACCTCCTAAAACCCAACTTCACAAAGATATTTTGTCATCAAAAGGAATGTTGCAACAATCTAATGTTCATATTATGAGTTACTTTGAACTGGTAGTTTGCAGAGTATACAGAGATATTGAATATGGCTGTGTTTCCCTTAAAATCTTTAAATATCCCATGGTACCCCTGAGAATTTGTACCGGGGCACTGAGTTTGGAAACTATGGCTCCAGTCACTCCATGCCACTTCCATTCCCGAGTTTATGTAGTATCGATGAGTAGACTCTGTACTCAAACTACCTGTGTATGAATTCCTTCTCCACCCCTTACTTACTGGCTGTGTGATCCAAGGCAAGTGAAAGTCTCATTCTGCCTCAGTATTCTCATCTGTAAGGTAGTGATAATAACAATACTTACTGTTGTTGCAAGAAGTGTATAAAATGCTTGTTAAGTGTTTAGATAAGTGCCTGGAATTACAGTAATTATAATTATAGTAAATTATAGTAAATGTTGGCTATTATTATTCCCCCATTGTCTCTTTTCTTTCTGGTTTCTCTAGGTCCGCCTAACCATAAATGGGGTAAGAAGAACAACCAGAGGTGCACCCAGCCCATCAACATCAACTCTTATTGTGCACTGTTCAAAACAGTAACCACTAGCCAAATGTGGCTATGTAAATGTAAGAACATTAAGATGAAATAAAAACAAAAATTCAGTTCCTTAGTTATACTAGCCACACTGCAACTGCTCAACAGCCAGATGAGGCTAGTGGCTACCATTATCCATGGTAGAGAAACATTTCCATCATCACAGAAATTTTTATTGCACAGCATTGTTCTTATCTTTTCTAGACACTGCTACCCTGTATGTACCTAAAAGAAGCTAGAACTATGTCCATGAGGTCATGGGTTCAAGTCCTGCATTGGGCTCCACACCCAGCACGGAGCCTACTTAAACAAGAACAACAATAAACAACCAGACTATACCCTCTCCCACCTCACCCAAACTCCCATACTACCCTGCATCTTATTAACTCACTCACTCTGGGTATAACTGAAAACATTCTTTGCCCTGGAAATGGAGTCAGGAACTGTGCTCTTTTCACACAAGTGTAAACTACCACTTCAGGAAAGGGGAAAGAAGAAACAGGGTATATGAAGAAGAGAAATCAAATTGGGACACTGTGGGTCACAGAAGCCAGGCCGATGTTTCTCACCCTATTCTCCACCATCTATTTAGCAACAACTTGGAAGGTTGGAAGGTTACTACTTGGCTGAAAGCCTGAAGAAAAAATGCTTCCAAATCTTTACAGTTTCTTTATATTCTCCGGTCATAGACTTTTATGAAATATTCCCCTCAAAATTCATTACGTTAAAGCTTTTACCTTGTAATCCCAATGTGACTATTTGGGGATAGGGACTTTAAAGAGGTAATTAAGGTTAAATAAGGTCATAAGGGACCCTAATCCAGTATGACTGGTGTCATATAAAAAAAGGAAGAGACACCAGGTATATGGGTGCACAGACAAAAGGCCATGTGAGGACACAGTGGACAAGGCAGCTATTTGCAAGCCAAGGAGAGAGGCCTGTAGACACCTATATCTTGGATTTCAAGCCTCCAGAACTGTAAGAAAATAAATTTCTGTTGTTTAAGCCACTGGTCTGTTGTATTTTGTTATGGCAGCCCTGGCAAACTAATACACCTCTCTAGTGTAAGTGAGAAGACCCCAGCCCACAAGTAAGATGGCACATACCAGGGATAATATTGACACTATTCACCTGGATCGCACAGGAATCAACCAAGCAGCCAACACCAGCCATAAACACCTGATGCCAGCCACACTGGAGTACCTCAGCTGGATATTCATCCTGGTTGGGACCGCAGGTGACAGTATTACTCAGTACACAAATTCACCTCAAGATGGTGCTTAAGTTTGTTCATTCATTAATTTAATAGCCATTTATATAGCAACTTCCATGTGCCAGGCATTGAGCATAAAAAAAGACTCCATCCCAAATATCGTGTATTCTGCCACCTCTGTGCTTCTTCCTTTTTCATTCTGGCTGGCAAATGATGTGAGTGCAGAAGCATTAAACCGTAAGTCAGAGGAACTGGACTTTTCGCGCCATTTCAATCTCTCACTTAGTTTAAGTAACTATAGCTTACAGAGCCTCCGTTTCTATATCTATAAAATATAGTCTTGCCTTCCCTGTCCATCTTGTAGTGGGTTTTGAAATCAAAATATAAAAGTGCTTTATTAACTGGGAGCAAGTTACAGATAGTATCATTACTTTTTGTAATTCTCTGCCTGTTGATCTACTGGAGACAGAGCTCAAATCCAAGTTATCCATGCACAATAATATAATAATCCTCCTTTATAGTTCTAAAGTTTTCTCTGGCTGCTCTGGCTGGAAGTGATTTCTTCTTTCCCTGAACTTGGATGATACTGTTTAACTCATTTGGTGTGGAGCACATTTTGCATCATGAATTTCTCGTACTCATATTTTTCCACGTAATAAAAGATATTCATGTTGATATTTTGTACGGTGACTTTTCACATTATGTCTCCCTAACAAAAGTGTGCGTTTCTTAAGGAGTGTCTTTCACAAAGAGTAGATATTTAACAAATATGTGTAGATGTATCAATCGTTTCAATTTTACCATCTGTAGTAGGTCAAAAAGCATGGCCACCATACTTCGCAGCTCCTCCCATCAAGGTGTGAAGTCCATTTCCCCATGCCTTGAACCTGGGCAGCCTTATGACTTGCTCTAACCATTAGATGTAGTAGGGATGAAGTTGTGCTAATGCTGGAGCTAGGCATAAAGATGTCTTAGAGCTTCTCCTTTCACCCTGTTGGACCATTGCCCTAAGCACCGCCATGCCATAAAGAAGCCCCATCAGGCCAGCACATTCAGTTGCCAGACATGTAAGTAAGGCCATCTTGGACCATTCTGTTGTTACCAGTCACCACTGCACACTCATGAATGAGCCTGGGTAAAACCAATGAAAGAACCATCCAGCCAACATGCAGAATCAGAAGTTAAAAACATACACCACTTTGTTTGGCGCTGTTTGTTGTGCAGCAACAGACAGCTGAAGAGCAGAAGTATTTCTTCCCTCCAGGTAGGTAGGATTTTTCTCCTATCTCTTTTATGGCCCTTCTCACAAATTACTACCTTGCTTTCTGGGTAATTACCTTCTGACCACTACCAGATTGTAATGTCATTGAGGGTGAAACAACTTATTGGCTTTAGATTTCTCCTAAAATACTATACCCAGAACTGTAGGTAGTAGGTGATGAGTCCATTTGCAGAATAAGTAATGGCTCCTTCCAAGGGAGTCTTGAAATTCAAGTCCCAGAGGAGTTTATTATAAAGTGGTTTTCATTATGATAGCACTTAGACAGCCACTGTCTTAACTCTGTCCCACAGCTTTATAGGGGTGGTTAGTGTGTGGGTAGAGGTTAGTATGGCATGGAAAGGGAGCTTTAACAGGACATTATTCAGGGATTATTCCATCACACCTTCCTTCAGTGCCCCCTATACCTGTCAGAACATGCTTTATATTGGTTAACATTTACTTCTCCTTTTGCTTCTCTAGCCACACACCCCTATATTTAACCTATAATGAAAACATCACCAGGAGCCCAAACTACTAAATGAATAAGCCATTTTACTATTCCATCCCTTTAAGATCCTTGGTAATGTATCCAATTATCCCTCTCTCCCACTTTTTTTATAAAGATAAAACTAGATTTAAAAAGGCACCAAATATGGCTTTGTCGACAGTGGAGAGTCATAAAAGGACAGATTTGGGAATATATGTATAAGCAATGTACAAATAATGAGCGCTGCTCCATTCTAGAGTGAACACTTGAACTTCCGTGCCAGAAACACCAGAAAGAGCAGTAAACTGGCCTGTCCCCCTGTAGAGCCACAAGCCCTTCCTCTTTTGTATCCAGAGGTTCCTTGGTTCATTAAACGCCTGTGGGACCCAACTGGTGGATGGATACCAGTGTCTAAGTAGAAGCTGGTATCCACAACCTGGGAAAGTTGTGTCTAAAAATCAGAACCCAAGTAAAGTCTCCAGTTCCTGTAGCAGTCACAAATGCTGGGACAGCAGCAGTTCCTTTATCATTAAATATGTGGGGTAGGTTGTACTCCCTTCAGTGTTAGGCTCAGTGGAGAGGCTTCTGGCCAAACTGGCCATGGTCCTTAGAGTTATTTTTTCAATTCCTTGTTGCTTCCCAGTTGTAAGGCAGTTACAATTTGAGCTATGACAAGGGGAAAACCCAGGTGCCATTCGGGCTCTCATAGAGACCACATGAGTTTGGAGGAGGAGGCTGGTGGGGGCACTATCCCCAACGGTTGGGTCCAGTGGATACTAATAGACCTCAGAGTTCTCCTTTGGTTTCTGGGAAGGGTGAGGTAGAACCCTCAGCTAAAGGGTTCTTTAGGAAAAGGCAGCCATGCTAGCATTATTTTCAGTTAAGGAGCCTCTACATTAAATAGACCTGACCTAAAATGTCACATCTGTACCAATCAGATTTTTACCATGACCATGAACTGGAACCATCTCCCTTGACCTCCTAGTATTTCCTTCTCCTATGACAATGGGGTCCTTTCCATTTGCACTTGCTCAATTAGAGGAAATTATGTCAGTAACACCAAAAACAAGGAAGATCTCTTTAAGGTGACTCACTTTTAGTCTATCATCCATCATTAATCCCAAAATAATGGTCTATTCACCCTACACTTCTATGATTAAGGAAATTCTCCTAAATTATTCTTTTTTTTTTTTTAACGTTTATTTATTTTTGAGACAGAGAGAGACAGAGCATGAACGGGGGAGGGTCAGAGAGAGGGAGACACAGAATCTGAAACAGGCTCCAGACTCTGAGCTGTCAGCATGGAGCCCGATGCAGGGCTCGAACTCACGGACCACGAGATCATGACCTGAGCAGAAGTCGGCCGCTTAACTGACTGAGCCACCCAGGCGCCCCTATTCTTTTTTTTAAACATTTATTTATTTGGAAAGAGAGAGAGCATAAATGGGGTAGAGGCAGAGAGAGAGAGAGAGAGAGAGGATTCCAAGCAGGCTCCTCGGCGCTGTCAGCCCAGAGCCCGACACAGAGCCGGAACTCACAAATCTGGAGATTACGACCTGAGCGAGAGCCGGAAGTTTAACCTATTATTCTTTACATAACAAGGGGCTGTTCACCTTGACTTTTGCCCCTGCTCTATCTTGAAACTCTCAACAAAGTTGAAAGAACAAAGTAAAAAGTTCCCTAAGGGTGGGGGGAATCCTACATATGTTATCTCTGTCTAGGTACCCATTTAGTAGAGCACTTCAATAGGTTTGAAAATTGCAGGTATTCCCTACTTTTTGTAAGTTCAAGTTATGCCACTTTGCTTGTATAAAAGACCTTCATTAGTACAGGTATACCTCAGAAATATTGCGTGCTTGGTTCCAGACCACTGAAACAATGCTAATATCACAATAAAGCAATTCAAATAAATTCTTTTTTGGTTTCCCAATGCATATAAAAGTTATGTTTACACAATGCTGTAGTCTATTAAGTGTGCAATAGCATTATGTTTGAAAAAAGTATGTATCTTAATATTTTACTGCTAAAAAATGCTAACCATTAATTAAAAATAAATTTAAAAAAACCCAAAGATATACACCTTGTCATCATAACCCACAAAAGAAAATACAGATGGACATAAAAATTTTAATGTGAAAAATTTCTGGAAAATACGGCCTAGTTGGAGCTAGGAGGATATAATTCAAAGGAGGCGAAACCAACTCAGATGTGCATTCAAGAAGGGGTCTAAAGAAATAATTCAATATTCTTGGATCTGTTTTCACTTAACAGGTATCTGAGAAGGGAAAAGCCCTTGGTATACTGACCCAAGAAATTTCTGTAATGAAGCTTACTCACATTTGTTAGCAAGTAACTCATATCTTTGAAAATTTCAGAATCTTATAATTTATTAGTGTTGCTTTTTGGAAGGATAGATTGCATGAGGCATCTGATTATGAAATAAAATTTCACTGGTGAAGAAAAGGCTAAACAATCATCTGAGCTTTCAACAAGTTGTAATCACTGATCACAGATCACTATAACCAATATACTAATAATAGTGAAAAAGTTTGAAGTACTTCAAGAATTACCAAAATGAGACTCGGAGACACAAAGTGAACAGATGCTGTTGGAAAAATGGCACTGATAAATTTACTTGACACAGGGTTGCCACAGCATTCAGTTTGTTTAAAAAAACAAAACAAAACAAAACCCACAATATCTGCGAGGAGCATTAAAGCGAAGTGCACCGAAACGTGGTATGACTACACCTGGTTTCCCTAAGCTTAAGAAATCCAAAAGAGGATTTTCACTTTTACCAGAAAAGCAAAATAGCTTTCACTGTTTTGCAGCTAGCTGTGGTGGAGGCCGTTCGCACAGAAGGAAAAGTGGCACCACCAAGCTCCTTCCCTGGGAACTACACTCAGCATTAAGCCGCCATAGATTTGAATTGTCTTTGAGCATCTGTGCTTTTTTCTCCATATATTTTGTGCATCCGTTAGCAAGATGTGTCCTAAGGTATCTGAAAACCCTAAGAGATTATTTTGGGGATTCGGGACTACTCAAAATTTTTTCCATAATAATGGTAATTGTCTTCGTTTTTTTCACTTCAGCTGAGGAAAGGTTTCATAGGACTCTACTTTCGGATATGGCTGGGTAAACTTGTAGTGTCATCTGCTATGCAAGTTGAGTATGGAGGATGTATAGGGATGAACAGGAGAGTGAGTAGGATTGGCTGTATGCTGAAACGTCTGAGGGGCTCACGAGATTCTCCAGTACTTGTCAGAATAACCTCCATTGGCAGTCTCCTCGCTGGGACTAAGTTGAGACTAGTCTCAAGACTGTCTCATCTTGTCAGCAAGGTTACTAAAACATCCTTGTACTTAATTGGTTAACTCAATCAAAAAACACTTATGATGCATATGTATTTAGGACTGGGAGGGGTCATGAAACTGAGTGAAATATGAAACATCCCTGTAGTGATAGATCCAGATTCATAAAAGGTAGTTTCATAATCAGGGATGCGGAGTGAGAGGGTGGGGTCTGCAGGGCTGGTCCCTGGAGAAGCCAGTCTTGTGTTCTGTTCCAGAAGTAACTCCAGCGGGAAAGGCTGGATGATTACCTTAACATTTTAATGCATTTCCTACTGGTACATCTTTATTCCGACTTTCTACAGGTTATTTCATTGAGCAGAGCGGCTAACTGTCGCCAGCCTTTCCTCCTCTGGCTACTCAGCCCAAGCTCCAGCACTTTCACTAGAGCCACGCCCCCGAGTTCTGGACCTAAGTTCGGACCAATACAGTTGCACCTCACGAGTCACAAGACCGAGAGGCCAGCCAATAGGAGACCAATTATAACCGCAAAGAGGAGATGTCTTTTAGTGGTATCTTTGGACCAATGAGGAGCAATGATTATGCACTCGCTCTGCGCGCGTAACAGAGGAAGCCAGGCTTCCTGAAACAGGTGACCAGTGAGCTGAAGCAGCCTAGTCCCACCTCCTGGTCTGGAGGTAACGCGATGGGCCACGCTTCCAATGGCTCGCAGAACCTCTCGTCACGTGCAGTTTTTGCGGGCCCAGCGGCCTCCGGGAGGTCATGTGACAGTTGACGTTACCGCGACGCTCCCCAATGGAAAAAAAGAGCTGCCTTCGCAGGACCAAGAATTGATTTATCTCCACGAATAATAGCACGGCGGGGGCGGGGACAGCCTATCACGTGCTTGCGGGACGGAATCGGGCGGGGCAGGCCACTGGTTGCGGGGCGAGCTGGGCGCGCGGCGCGCAGGCGCCCTGGGGACCCGGTAGCGGCGGCGGCGGTGGCTGCGGAGACGGCGGCGGCGAATAGAGCCGGGTCCTTGGCCGAAGCAGTAGGCGGTGGTGGCGGCCATGGCGGCAGACGGAGAGCGATCCCCGCTGCTCTCCGAGCCCATCGACGGTGGCGCCGGCGGCAACGGATTAGTGGGGCCGGGCGGGAGTGGGGCTGGGCCCGGGGGAGGCCTGACCCCCTCCGCACCACCGTACGGAGCCGGTAAACATGCCCCGCCCCAGGGTAAGCCGGGGTGGGTCCAAGATGTTCCCGGGGGGGGAGGGGGGTAGGCTGAGAGGCGGGAGGGGGCGGGGCCGAGGGCGGAGGCGGGGCCCAGGCGCCAGGTGCGGAGCAGTTGCACCTGTGACTGGGTGAAGCTCTTCTTTCCGCAATTGTTACCGGAACTTGGGAACCGAAGGGCGGTCTGAGGAAGCTGACTGAAGCACGGATTATAAGAAGCCCGCCGAGCTAGATCAGAAGGGTTGAGGACCAAAAAGAGTCCCTTGACCCTGTGAAGCATCAGTAGGGGTGTCTACAAGTGATGCCACCCTTCTTTTTACTTTCCTCTCCAGCGTTTCCCCCGTTCCCTGAGGGACACCCAGCCGTGTTGCCTGGGGAGGACCCACCCCCCTACTCACCCCTGACCAGCCCGGACAGTGGGAGTGCCCCCATGATCACCTGCCGAGTCTGCCAGTCTCTCATCAACGTGGAAGGCAAGATGCATCAGCATGTAGTCAAATGTGGCGTCTGCAATGAAGCCACTGTGAGTTACACACATCTATGAAATGGGCCCTGTTTCCTGGATCCTCTTTCTGATCTCTTGATTCTAGACCTTGATGTTCAGGTGTTAGCCGAATGGTAATCCTGAAACCCAGGTTTCAGTTCCAGGAGTCTCGCATCACCATTTCCCCAGCAGCCACTCACCAGAGCTGATGTTTACCATCCTGCACCTTCATTTCTATTCTGGATACTTAAGCCTAGTCTTTATTTGCAAATCTGCTATGTTTTTCTTTCATTTCTCTGATCTGGCTAAGACCTTATCTGGCTAAGACCTTATCTCTCTGATCTCTCCTCAGAAGGTGTTTTTGGAGGAAATGGAAGGGATTGGAATTAGAGGTTTGCTTACCGATGTCCTCATTGTTCTCTAGCCAATCAAGAATGCACCTCCAGGGAAAAAATATGTTCGGTGCCCCTGTAACTGTCTCCTTATCTGCAAAGTGACTTCCCAGAGGATTGCCTGCCCTCGGCCCTACTGGTAAGAGGCATAAGGTGGGGAAGGGCATCAGTGGAAATAATTGGAAAGCCCTAAAAAGGATGAATGTTTGCAGAGCATGTAAAGGTGTTTATTTAGAAGGAGAAAAAGTTAAGGACTGTTGTACCGTTAGAATTTTACAGCCATCTTGTTCAAATCTCAGTAAAAAGACTGGGATGAAATTTATGTCCGTTAGGGAAATAGAGAGTCTAGGGGACTGGGTGAATTATCCTCAGGTATAATGGAAGTTAGAGACCTGAAGTTTAAGAAGTGCTATTTCTCAACCTTCCCTCGGGCTAGGGTTGGGTGGGGCAGAGTATATGCCGTGTATAGAGAAGTAGAGGAATTTAGAAAGGCAGGGATTGGGACCTATGAAGGAAGGCTAGTGTGGGCATTTTAGGATTAAAAATGATTTAAACGTAGTCTTTTTCTCCATTACAGCAAAAGAATCATCAACCTGGGGCCTGTGCATCCAGGACCTCTGAGTCCAGAACCACAGCCTGTAGGTGTCAGGGTCATCTGTGGACATTGCAAGAATACTTTCCTGGTGAGGAGGAGCATTGGGAAGCCTTGGGAGGAAGCGGGAGAAACAGAAGTAATCATGAATATATTTCTGAGTTATGATAATGAATACTGAGAAGGTCTGTTTTAATTTCCCTTCTGTTCCTTTTCCCACCCTCCCGTGCCCCAGAGCCTTCACTGGACATGACCCTGCTTCTATTAATTGGGTTCTCCCTTTTTTGTTCTCCATAGTGGACAGAGTTCACAGACCGAACCTTGGCCCGTTGCCCTCACTGCAGGAAAGTGTAAGTGACTGGAGAGTGGCATTGTTGAACTGGTAATTTTGTAACGTACAGTAAAACCTGCAGGGCCATTGCAAGCATCAATTTGTTTGCCTCCTCACAGGTCATCTATTGGGCGCAGATATCCACGAAAGAGATGTATCTGCTGTTTCTTGCTTGGCTTACTCTTGGCAGTCACTGCCACTGGTCTTGCTGTGAGTAACCTTGATCCGGCCCTTCGTTCTTCAGCCTCATCTCCATAGCCTACAATTTGGGAAATGGCTAACCTAAAAAAAGTGAAAGAAACCGAGGGGTTTTTGTTTGTTTCGCCTTGTTTTAATGTACACATGAGCTGAAGTTGAAGGTAACTGATAAACAATCTCCATTGTTATTATGGGAGTGAAAAACAGCCATCTTCTTTATGCAAAAGACAGGGCAATGAAGTGGCTTAAATTAAGAGTTGCTGTTAGAATTGGCTCCCTTGTCCAACACTAAGAAACACTGACAGATGTCTGGTATTGTACAAGTTATGTACCTGCCTAGGGGAAGAGAGCACAATTGGGCCTTTAAGAAGGTCCCTGAAGGTGGATACACGTGGTTAGGCAACCAGGCACTGAAGCTTGCTGTTACTAGGGCTTTTAGAAAGTGGTGAGAGATCAACAGTAACCCCATCTTCCTTCTTCTTCATCAGTTTGGGACATGGAAGCATGCTCGGCGATATGGAGGCATCTATGCAGCCTGGGCATTTGTCATCCTGTTGGCTGTGCTGTGTTTGGGCCGGGCCCTCTACTGGGCTTGTATGAAGGTCAGCCACCCTGTCCAGAACTTCTCCTGAGCTCCACAACGACCCACAGACTGTGTCTGGCCCCTTCCTGGTGGGGACAGTGACACTACAAAGGGAACCGTGGTAAAAGGCTCCCTTGGCTTCTATAAGGGAAGCCAAGCAGCTGCCTTCCTTTTCCCTGGGGAGAGGTAGGAAGGAACCAGGCCCTCACTTAGGTTTGGAGGGGTAGATAAGACCACTGCTGGCCATCTGCTTTCCTCCAAGGGCTGCTGTGTTTAGGGTGAAATAGGCAAAATGTTGCCCCTAAACCTGGGTCCTAAAAGAGGGTTCTAGCCTTGTCCTTCCTATATGCTCCCTGAGAGCCATTCCTGTCCCTTAAACATTCCAGGGCAGGGTGGGGGTGGGTAGCCCTGGGGGTTCCCTCCCTTTTGTGCACCATTAGGACCTTGCTGCTGCTATTGCACTTCACCAGGGGCTGGCTCTGACCTCAGTCCCCTCAGTCTCCTGTCCCCCCATTCTGTGTCCTGGGGGGTGGGGATGGGGTCAGCCGCTGCTCTGTACAGACCACAGGAACTGATGTGTATATAACTATTTAATGTGGGGTATGTTCCCCTAGTCCTGAATTTCCCTTAACTCCTCCTTCCAACCTTACCCCCCAGTTGCAGTATTTAACTGAGCTGGATAAGGTTGCTCTGTCTTGGGGGAAGCTAGGGATTCATCCTGTGCTTGTAAATAAATAAGGTCATGACTATCCTTTTCCAAGTTGTTTATCTTTATATATGAAAAGATAAGGAGAATTTGTAGCCCCACGAAGGGGTAGAATACAAAGACAGCAAGGCTGAAACTATGGCTCTTTATTTTCATGTGGACAGTTCAGAGAAAGTCATCAGTAGCTTTTGTTTAATGTAAAAAAAAAAAAAAAAAAAAAGCAAAGCACAAAAAAATTGGGGTTTAAAGGAAACCTAAGTGTCACTAGGAGCCTGGTTGAAGGACTCGTATTTTTAGAAGGGAAGTAACAGTGCAGATTTCTTTAGAGAGCAGTTTTTAAAGAAGTTTGGGGAGGTTAAGTTTTAAAGCTAGCTTGGGGGGCTAATTTCCCCAGCTTAAAGTAATTTAAGGGAGGTGTCACAGTGCTAGGTACAGGGTGATGGGACAGTGGTCACTGCCCAGGGCCTTGGAACGGATCTTGCTGTCACACAACGCGGGTAACAGAGAGTGTGACAACAAAAAGTAATCAAGGCGCCAACCAACATTTTTGGATCGAGCATTCATCATGTAGGTCCAAAAGGTATATGCATAGGCCGTGTTGGGGTAGAGGTGCCGGAAGCTGTCGGCCAGAGGCACAGCCTCTAGTAATTCCCCAAAGCCTTGACGCTCTTGTGGAGTGAAGCCAGCATTCTTTTTGTTTCCCTTGGGGTTGCGAAGGTCGATTTCTTCATGGGCCACATTGAGGTCCCCACAGAGCACAAGGGGCTTGCGGGAAGCCAAGCCCTTTAGGAACTTGCGGAAGGCCTCATCCCAGCGCTGCCGGTACTCCAAGCGGACCAGACCTCGGCCTGCGTTAGGTACATAGGCTGTTACCAGCACAAATGAGTCAAATTCAGCCACAATCACCCGGCCTTCCTGATCGTGTTCCTCCTCACCTACAGAAACAATGAAACAAGATCAGCATAAAAAAAGTGTACAGAATGGGAAAGCAAAGAAAGTAACTCCCATTAGGAGCTGGGACGGGTATTAGCAATTGGCTTGAAAGACCTCAGGGGTTAGGAATTAACAGGGTCTCACCAATGCCATAGGAGACTTTGAGTGGGCACTGGCGGGAGAGCAGGCCCACACCACTGTACCCTTCCTTGTCTGAAGGAGCTGACCAGTATTGATGGGATAGTCCAGGCAACTCTTGAAGTTCAGCTGGTAGTTTGTTCTCTGAACATTTGGTCTCTTGGAGGCACAGGATATCTGGGGCTTCTTCCTTTACCCACTGTGAGAGAGATGAAAGGTAAGAAAAATACTATCAATTCAGATAGCAACGTTTGATTATCAATCAAACATTTACTAAAGACTGTGCCAAGTACTAGAGACACACTGCTTAGAGAGTCGCACGAGATTTTAACACTTCTAAATTATATAACTGGCAACTGAGAGGTAAAAAGAGTGTTACATGCAACACTGAAGAGATTATATTTCTTCCACAGGCAGAGGATAGCCATCTAAGATTATTAAGCAGTGATTATTTAATTTTAAGTAAACTCTACACTCTGCCACACATGGAGCTTAAATTCACCAACTGGTAGACTGAGCCTAAGCAGTAGTATTTAAACGGAGGATAAACTGGAAATGAAATGGAGCAAGTCCAGTAACAAGGTTTTTGCAACATGCAGGGGAAGGGATGAAGCCATTAAAACAATGGAAATAAGTTGAAAAAGACATTTGGAAATAAAAAGGTTAAGAGTTGGTGAAGCCCCTCCTTTTAACTCCTGCACAAAAAAAACTACAGACAAGGGGAAAAAACCTACAGATTAGGGAAAGGTGATTAAATCCCCAAATCATTCAATACTAAAGAATGTCTCTTCTGGAACCCTCCTTGAATTCCACTCACATCTAAACCTTTCTTTTTAATCCAGGCTCGAAGCCCATCCACATTCCAGGAGCAGATCTTGAGTGTGGCCGATTTACCACTGGGCGAGGTTTTCTGATCTGGGGGGTCCTCATACAGGACCGGCCCCTCTCCTGCTGCCTCTTTTTCGTTTTTCTTTGCTCCAACCTTACTCTTCTTGGCTTCTGGCTCTATAAAATAAGCAATATACAATGATAAAGTTGGCAGTATCCAACTCCGATCCGGATTGGACTACAGACCCCCCCCCCCCCCATTGAGAGCTTGCAGTTGCTGCGACTTCTTCAGCCTGCAAAAACGCAGTCAGAAGGTCCGCACTTCCTGTTCACCGGGGTTAGAAACCCCCTCACGGCAGCCCCTAGGGAGAGGGCCTCATTTCATTCTCTTACCAATCTTGGGCTCTTCCCCGTCTTCTGCCACAGCTCCCTTTTTCCCACGCTTCGGCATCACTGTAGCGAACGCCCTTCTGAACCTGTACCACGTCGCCCACCGAAGCAGTATTTTTACCGCGTTACCTGCAGACGAGAAGAGGTCGTGAAACCAGCTAAGGCTGGGGAAAAAACGACTTCCTCGAGCGCCCCCGCACTAGGTACCGCCTTTCAAATCAAACTCTCTCTGAATCCTTTCTCCGCCTCCATGCAACCTAGGCCCTTCAGCCCCTCACCCACCAAACTAGATCATTTCATTATGCTTTGTGCCGTACTCGCGAGATCTGCCCTCCGGCCGATCGAGGGCCTTAATTAAGGGTCCCGACTTAGCTTGCAGATCAGACGATCAAGAAACCCCACTGCTAGGCAAAATAAGAGCAACCCTGCATCTGACCTGCTCGGCTCCCAGCCTGGCTCCTCCTTACCCGAGCACAAAGAATTCGTGCACGCCGTACCCCCACGTGGGTATCTGGAGTGGTCAGGTGATCTGAGATGTGCAGCCTGAGGCGGGGGCATGCGCGTGATTGGTCTGTCTGGAACCACGTGACGGGAAGGCTCGCCCTACTCCCCCCACCCCCCCCCACCCCCCCACCCCCTTCTGCAACTCTCCAGGGGACTGAAGGCCCCGGCCTTCCATTCTTGGGCTGTTTATCGGCGTGCCAGATGCAGGATTCATTCTATCACCCTGACCGAAGATCCCAATGCTGTGCAAGAGAGGGAAAAAAGTCAGTGGAGAAGGCTGGCTGGACAACGGGAGAGAAGTAAAGAGATTTATAGGAATGTAAGGAGCAGATGCCGGCTCAGCGTCCCTGGCAGTTAGGAGGACAGGTCCTTGAAGGGGCCTTGATGGGCCGCTGTGATGACGGGGGCGGGGCTGCCGTGGGGGCGCCCTCCGCGGGAGTTCTTTGGCGTCTCTTGGTGCACGCTGGTATCCGGCCCCTGGGTACGTAGTCTTCCTGTGCGCTTCGGGATCAGCGACCCAGCACGGCCTGCTGAGGTCTACACGGTTCCGGTGGTAGCTAGCCCTGTTGGCGTTTTCTCCCAGGCTCGACCATGCCGGCGGTGCTGGGGTTTGAAGGCAGCGCTAACAAGATTGGCGTGGGAGTGGTGCGGGATGGCGCGGTGTTGGCGAACCCGCGGCGGACTTACGTCACGCCTCCCGGCACAGGTGCGTGTGTGCGGGATTGACAGTTCACAGCGCCCTTCTCGCGCGGCCGCGCCTTCCATCCGCCCAAACGCTAGCAAAGTAGGGCGTGGAGCGCGTTGTCCCCTCACAGAGCGGTTGATCCGAGTCTCTGAGATTCGTGGGGCAAGATTAACCTCACTAGGCTGATAGAAGAGTCACAGCCTTGGACCTGGATCTTCTAGGTTCGTTTAGCTTTCGTTGAGCGCTTTTTATGTGCTTATCGTCAGCCGGAAGCAAAAAATAGATGTTTTGAGCTTCTGTGGAGTGGGACATATAAACAGAAGTTTATGGTAAGATGAACAGTGAGTGTAAGGCAGATGCAGTCAGAACTTCCTAGAATGAGAAGGAGTGTAGAGTTGCAGCTTGGGTGTTAGGAACAGCAGTATTCATTTCAGTATTTGTTTCTGGATTTATGTTCCTTACTCTTAAAATGGGAATAGTCATACCTGCATTATTGAGTCTTGAGAAAGAAAGAAATTGTTAGACGTATTACTTTTAATGAATGTTATTTGTATGTTACTTGTTACTGTGTTGTATTTTGTCTGCCCACCCCTAAAACTTCTGCATATGTAGGAGAAGACCACTGACTTGTATATACCTGAAAAGCCTCCCTGAACAGGTGATGTTGTGACAGCTCTTTCGTTAGAAAATACATATCTGTGTTTAGCACTCACTCTTCTAGGCATTTTGGCACCAGGAATGCAAGGATAAATAAAATAGCCAATGCTTTGAGGTGCTCATGGTTAAATTGGGGAAAACTACAGGTGATTATAATGCTATAATTGATATATGACACAGTGTGTAAAGTACAATGATATGATAGTGCACAGGGCTGGTAGGGTCACAGAGAAGATCACTAAACGGTTTGAGTTAGTTATCCCTTGAATTAAGTCCTGAGGCTGAGTAGGAGTTGGGTATGAAGAAAGGCATTTCTATTATTTATTTATTTATTTTTTATTTTTTTATTTTTTTATTATTTTTGGGACAGAGAGAGACAGAGCATGAACGGGGGAGGGGCAGAGAGAGAGGGAGACACAGAATCGGAAACAGGCTCCAGGCTCTGAGCCATCGGCCCAGAGCCTGACGCGGGGCTCGAACTCACGGACCGCGAGATCGTGACCTGGCTGAAGTCGGACGCTTAACCGACTGCGCCACCCAGGCGCCCCAAGAAAGGCATTTCTGAGAGCTGGTCAGCCTAGCTGAACAGGCCAGAAAGAGTATATCTGAAAACCTGGAAGATGAGATACTTGAGGAGAGTGAAAGAGTCTCTTCCTACACTGTGTAAACCTTAAAAATAAAACAACCAGTTGTTTTACCAGTAAAATGGGCTCATTTAGGAATAGTAGAGAATTGTGATTCAGATCAGGGAAGCTTTGGCAAAACCATAGGCAAATCTAGAGACCAAATGAAAGGATTAATCTTTTATAGGGAAGTGGGGGTAGTTGGGAGGGACTCTTAATTTTAAATTAGTCCATTGAAGTAAACTGAGAGATCCAAGTGTAGTGGCTTTTCATTGGCTGGAAAATCTCTTCCTCTTGATGGGGTGGTAAATGATAGGCTTCTTCCTGTTGGGAATGCAAGGTATGTTCTTTTCTCATTGGGGTCTGCAATTGAGAAGGAGTGGTGGGGTGTGAAAGCTTCCCCTTACAGCCTCCTGACTCTGTTTTAAGTGAGATTTCTTTCATTCTGTTTCACAACAACTAAAACACCCGTTTATGACTTCTACCAACCTTTGCTATAGAAAAACCCTATGATCTCTGACCTGTGTCCATCTCCTAGGATTCCTTCCAGGTGATACTGCCAGGCATCACCGAGCTGTTATCCTGGACCTGCTACAGGAGGCACTAACAGAGGCTGGATTAACCTCCCAGGATATTGATTGCATTGCCTACACCAAAGGTATAGCTGGGAGACTGACGATAGAAGAACATACCTGGAGCCTGGCTAGGTCAGAATGGCCTGCTGCTCTCTGCTACCACCACTACACCACTACTCCTACCCCACCTTTCACATCCCTTACTTTCCCCAGCTCGGTTTTTCCCAGTGTCTGTAGGATTCTAACTCCCATTTCTATCCCCCTAGGCCCTGGCATGGGTGCCCCACTGGTTTCGGTGGCTGTTGTGGCCCGTACTGTGGCCCAACTGTGGAATAAGCCTTTGCTGGGTGTGAACCACTGCATAGGCCACATTGAGATGGGCCGCCTCATTACTGGAGCCACCAGCCCTACCGTGCTGTATGTCAGTGGAGGAAATACACAGGTATTTGGAGTATTCCATCATTGCTTCATAATTTCTAAGGCAGTGTATCAGCAACTTTCTTGTTGTACCTGAATGGCAGCAACTCAAGAACAAAGCTGGGCTGTCTAAGACACGCTAGAAAACCCACAAGAAAGTTTACAACATTGTAGGTTTAGACAGCATGATCAGAACATTAGATGACTTTTGTATACGTGGTTATAAAGATAAAAAATTTCCATTTAGAAAAGGAAAGAAGGGTAAGGATTGAGGTCTTCAAAGTAATGAAAGTGTTTTTACTTTTATTATTTTGAAGCTTTTTTCCCCCTGTACCTTGGCAACTAAAACCGAGGGATACCATGTAATTTGTTTCTTTACAGTAATTTCATATTTTGTTTTATGTTATTGGCAGTAAATAGAAGTTGTTATTCTAAGAGTGAAAATATAAGTAATTTTTAAAACATTTTATAAGGTAGAAGGTATTTTAAGTTTATAAGCTAAACCAGAGTTGTTTGGGGTACCTTATGAGACCTTTTTAGGTTGGGATTGGAGAACTCTAGCCTTCCTTTCCCACAGAGCACCTGATGGGGTTATTGTCAGAAAAAGTCATTGTCCCCAGCTTATGAAAGGCTTAAAACTTCATTTTGTGAAATAGTCATTTAAAATGAAGTACACATTCCCATGAAATGACATGGGAACTTTTACAGGTAGAGGGCAAGTAGCAGGTTGGGGCCTGAAGGATGACATACAAAATTAGGGACTTAGGGTGTGAAAAGTAGCAATGGAGGCTTGCAAGAGTTAACGAAGAGGAGCAGTGATAGTTTTTCTCTTCCCTCTTGAAACTTGGTTAGGTGGGAAAAACAGGGAAGATGATTGGTAGAGAGGAGTAGATAACAGAAGTAGAAAGGCAGGATTTTTTTCCTTCCCCTTTTGTGGCCAACCTTTTAACAGCAGAGTATGATCTACCAGAATGGAAAGAAACCTTTAGTAGCATCGAAAAGGGAAAAGGACTTCTTGTAGTCTTAATGAAGCACTCATTGTCAGGAGTATATGTGTGAGTGGGTGATAAATATTCTCTGTGCTAGAAGCTAGTCACATGTGAAGAATGGACATAAGTTGATTGCCAGTGTTGAGTTGGGTGGGTCATTAGTGTGACCCAATATGGGATTTTTGAGTTTTTCAACTCTACCTTTTGTTTTGTTTCCAAATAACACTGTCCTGGTGGGATAATCTAGAAGGACTCTGGTTCCCTGCTTCTAAGCAGGAAAGCCTGTTCCTAATCCATATTGTCAAGACTGCATTTAAAGGATATATTAGGAACCTCCAATCTAGAAAAATGTATTCAAAACGAGAATTGCTTCTGCCTGACCTAGGCTACCTTCTGTAGATGAGAAATCTGCTCTAGGAATCCTCAGGGTACATATAGGCTTCTGAGATAAGAGCTATGAGAAAGTACCTATTCAAGGTTTGGGTAAGTTCTTTTGTTCTGTTTGTCATTGGAAGCTGCAGTGGCCATGTTGATCCTCTCTTATGCTCTTCCCCAAAGCCAAATACTCCTCTTTACAGACTTGAGGTTTCATGGACATCCTCATCACCCTTAGGTGATTGCATATTCAGAACATCGTTACCGCATCTTTGGGGAAACCATCGATATTGCTGTGGGTAATTGTCTGGATCGTTTTGCTCGAGTGCTAAAGGTAAGCCACTGGGGCTGGAGAAAACATGAGATATGGATGAATTAGAAATGGAGGGAGAAGGTCATAAATTAGTTTCTTATGCCTCCTGGATATCTGGCTCTATCCTCTTTTTCCTTCTGCTAGATTTCCAACGACCCAAGTCCGGGCTACAACATCGAACAGATGGCAAAGCGGTAAGGGGACATGAGGTGGGAGGAGGCTGCCTGGCGGGGCTTCAGTGATTTCCCTGTATGTACATTAAGAAGGCTTTGGAGGGGCTTTGGAGGGTAAGCAGCCAACTAACTACAGGTTGAGGACATCGTATACTCCCTCCCACACAGAGGCAAGAAACTAGTTGAGCTGCCGTATACTGTAAAGGGGATGGACGTCTCATTCTCGGGGATCCTGTCTTTCATTGAGGTGAGTGTGGGACAGGTGAGGAGAGATCACTTTCATGCTTTTATATGAGGCATATCTGTTTTGCTCACCATTGTATTTCCTGCCTATAGCATAGTTCTGGGCCATATTAGATGCTGAATAAATTCATTTAGCAAATATGTATTAAGCATCTTCTGTGTGCCAGGCACTCTTCTAGGCAATAGCAACACAGGATGGAACGAAATCAAAGTCCCTGCCTACTTGGAGCTTACATTGTAATGGGGGAGGGGGGCAACAAGATGAAGAAGCAAAGAAGGGGCAGAAAATAAAAAGAGCCAGATGATGATAAGCCTTATGGAGAAAAGTTAAGCAGAGTAAGGGGTCGGGGGGGAGGTTGGGGGTGCCAGGGCAGGCATTTGTAATTATTGAATCCTGAATCAGTGTTGCCTGTTCTGTAGCTTAATGCCAGTGAAAGGCAAAAGCATGCTGTAGATATGCTGGTGAGATGAGTTGTCGTGAAACATGATGATCCTCCAAGTTCACTAATTTTTGCTCTCCTGTCATCCCCAAACCACAATTCATTGTTTTGTGTATTTTTTTTAATGATAGGATGTAGCCCAACGGATGCTGGCTACAGGCGAGTGTACTCCTGAGGATTTATGCTTCTCTCTGCAGGTAATGGGATAAAAAGCTGGGACTGAACGTTGGGACTGGAAGACCTTTTATATAGTGCAGCAGAACTAAGCTGGGATCCCCTCTGGTGTTGACACCTTATTTGTACCCCACAGGAAACCGTGTTTGCAATGCTGGTAGAGATCACAGAGCGAGCCATGGCACATTGTGGCTCCCAGGAGGCCCTCATCGTGGGAGGTGTGGGGTGTATGTATCAGTCAACTGTGCCCCTCTTTGCTGTTCTTGGGCATTTGCATCTTCCTCCTGATAGTCTTAATCCCTAAGAGTTTGGGGAAATTGCTAGTTTCCGCTTCCCAATGCCTGCCCCCTAAACCCCTACTTCATTTTTGTAAGTAAATACACATGAGGTGTACAGCTGGACCATGCAGAAATGGCTGAAACTAAGCCAGCCCTACCCCCTGCCCCTTCATAGGTAATTTGAGGCTACAGGAAATGATGGAGACAATGTGCCAGGAACGTGGAGCCCGGCTTTTTGCCACAGATGAGAGGTAAAGGCCCTTTCTCTTTCTTGATTTCTTTTTTTCTTTAATTACTGTGATGTTTCACCTTTAGATTCCAAATTTCATATCTCTTTTCCTTCCCAGATTCTGCATTGACAATGGAGCCATGATAGCCCAGGCTGGTTGGGAGATGTTTCGGGCCGGGCATAGGACCCCCCTCAGTGATTCTGGAATCACACAGAGGTGCGTACCTTTTGGAGGGTAGATAGGATTATATGGGAAGTAGGCAAAAATCAGCAGGGAAGAGGGTCCAGGATCGTGAAGGCAGGGAAGAATGGAAGATTCTAAGGGATAGCTATCCATCAATTTTTTCCTGTTTTTTCACAGGTATCGGACGGATGAAGTAGAAGTGACCTGGAGGGACTAACAACTTTTACATGATCAGAGTAGATAGTGCCCTAAGTAGAGCCTACAGGAACTTGGACCTTAATCTCTGTCTGATCTGGGCACCCCGGTGAGGCTGTGGACTCCTGTCTCCCATAATTTGAACCTCAAGTTGATTCAGCAATAAAATATTGTTGGTTTTGTATGTTGGTAATTGGCTTGTGTTAATCAGGAACAATATAGAGTTGGCACTGGATAAATTCTTGTTGATGGGGTGAATGGATAAGGAGGCAGGGGGTCAGAGCAGTGCCTTGGCTGACTGCAAGGCTGCTGCTGTGGAGCTGAGATTGAGGGGATATCTCAGCTTATCTTCTGACATCTCCTTAATAACAGCATTGTCGTAACTAATACTATTTCAGTGTCAGGCTCTATGCTGAGTGCTTTGTGTTTGTCACCCCATTTAAATTCTTTGGAGTAGGTACTCAGGACTTGTCTCAGAATAGCCTGGGGCCAGGTCTAATTTTGTACGAATTTGTAACTCAAGAGCAAAGCTGTCCCTCCTCCTTGCACTTACTCCCACATGCTCCTACATATACTTCCCCTGGTGGATTTGAAGGGTTGCCCCAGATCCACCTCCCTCCCTACCACAGCCCTCTGGAACTAACATCCTGCCCTTTATCTTGTTTGTCCAGCACCACGAGGAGACCCAAACCAGCAAGTCTCCTCTCAGCTTTGCACTCTAATAACTGTTACTCTCTGCCCCTTATTTGTTCTTCTTGAAATTCTTTTGTGCTCTCTGGAACTAAACTGATTAGTAGTAAAATTACCTACATCCTCATCCTGTTTTCTGAGTGTTCTCTTTACGTTCCTGTTCAGGACCCTGGTTTCCCCCTGAGAACTCTGCTTCTCCTACTGTGTCTAATGATGGTATTTTCTCACCCACATCCATTGGCCCTGGAGAGGGTGATGTGGGTGATCATTTTTCTCCTCATACTATGTTTGATCTATTCCCTCTCATCCCTAACACATCTGAGCTTTGAAACACATGTCATCTGTTAACTATACCGTGCCGCAACCACTCCTGTCAAATCCTGATGATTTTAGTACCCCTGTAGGTGATCCTTCTAATGCTCTGGCCTCAGCCCTGTGCTCCTCCCATGATCGTGTCCTCCACCCCCACTTCAGCCACTCATTCCCTTGGTCCTAGTGGAGGCCTACAGCTCCTCCATATTTCATTCTGAGACATCCCTCCTATTTTTGTAGCTCATTCCCTTTAGTGCACTGAATCCAACAATTCATCTCTTCATCAGGCCCTACAATCTGTTGCTCTTCCTTTCCACTGACCTCATCCCCTACAAGTCTTCATTTCCCTCCAGCTAAACTCCAGTCATGAGCACTTCACTGCAAACACCTCGCCTCCCTCACCTCTCTGGCTTTCATCAGCCTCACCTCTTCACCTACTTGATTCCTAGACCCATGCAGCTAAACGGGCCAGCAAAAAAACAGCCAGGTTGACCTGTCTTACTTTAAATTCAACCCTGACACTCAAGCGGGTCCTTTATGTTCCCTAGTCCTTTCGCTTGCCTTGTGTCTGGTAACTGTTTTATTATGCCTGCTGACACCTCAAATCTCCCATATCTTCCCCCCCATTCTCACTCTTACATTGGCTGCTATGTTAGTGAGAAAATAGAAGCAATCAGAAAATGTACGGGTGCCTGGGTAGCTCAGTTGGTTGAGCATCCGACTTTGACTCAGGTCATGATCTCACGGTTTGTGAGTTCAAGCCCATGTCAGGCTCTGTCTGTGCTGACAGCTCAGAGCCTGGAATCTGCTTTGGATTCTGTGTCTCTCTCTCTCTCTGCGCCTTCCCTGCTCGTGCTGTCTTGCTCTCTCTCTCAAAAATAAATAAACATTAAAAAAATTAGAAAAAAAAAAGCAATTAGAAAATGTTCACAAGCTCCCACCACTACATCTAATCACCTTCCAGTATTTATACGCATGTACTCCGCTTTCCCTCCTGCTAGTATATACCAGTATACTGTTAATAACTCTTACTGTATACTCAGCTGGGATTGAATTTGCTCCCCAGAGGTTTGGTTGTCACAACTGGAACGCAGGGCTACTGGGTAGAAACCAGAGATGCTGCAAAATATCCTGCAGTGCACAGAACAGCTCCCCACACAAAGAATTATCTAGGCTTGAAACCAAGGTTGAGAAACTGCTATGAACAAACCCTCCATGCTCCTGTCTAACTACTTAATGGTAGATTCCATCCTCTAACCTTTCAGGACATCTCTCAGCAGTTCCCTCTCATTTTTATTTATTTAAATTTTTTTAATATTTGTTTATTTTTGAGAGAGAGACAGAGGGCGAGCAAGGAGGGGCAGAGAGAGAGGGAGACACAGAATCCAAAGCAGGCTCCAGGCTCTGAACTGTCAGCACAGAGCCCTATGTGGGGCTCAAACCCACCGACTATGAGATCATGACCAGGGCCACAGTTGGAGGCCTAACTGACTGAGCCACCCAGTCGCCTCTCTCATTTTTTTAGAGTCAACATTTGCCTTTCTTTCCTAGATCTTCCTCTCAGCACACAAATATGCTGTCATTTTCCTCATCTTACAAATACATGAACGCCTCTTGACCCCATTTCACCTTTCAGTTGCTTCCCGTTTTTCTGTTCCGTTTTATAGCAAAACATCTTAAAAGAGTTGTTTCTACTCCCTCACAATCAATTCCTTGTTAAGTTCGCTCCACCAAGACTGTTCTTATCAAGGTCACCAATGACTTCACATATCTGATGGCGTATTCACCTTCATCCCGCATAGCAACATTTGACACTCCCTCTTTAAAAGCCCTTCTTTACTTGGCTTTAGGACATGTTCTCTGGTTTGCCTTCTAGTTTACTGACTGCCCTTTGTTTCCTTTGCTGGTTTCTCCTCATTTCTACAACCTAGTAACTCTAGAATCCAGTCCTTGGACCGTTTCTGTATTTATTTACACACACACACTTGCAGTGAGCTCATCCAGTCTTACACGTTAAAACCATGTCAGTGTGGATGACTCCCAATTTTTAGCTCCAAACTGGAAGTCTGTTCTGAATATCTAGCTGCCAATCGGCATTTCTACTTGTATACCTAATAGATATCTCAAATTTAACATACAAAACGCTGGACTTTTTTGCTCCCCTTTAACTGCTGCTGTCTTCCCTATTTCAGTGAATGACAACCCCGTCCTAATAATTGTCCATGTCAAAGCACCCTGATGTTACCTGACACCTCTTTTCCATCTCCGGTTCATCAAATCACATAGACTTTAACTTCAGAATGTATCCAGAATCCTGTTTCTTCTTACTTCCACGGCTTCCACCCTAGAGCAAGCCAGAATTCTCTATCTCCAAGACTTCTGCAGTAGCTCGTGCATCTGCTTCCACAACTGCCCACTTACAGTCCATTTTTAACACAGCAGCCAGACTGAATAGTGTTAACATAGAAGCCAAGTTATGTGACTCTTCTGCTCAAAACCCTCTATGTCTTCCTATATTGGAGTAAAAACTAGAGTCCTTTAAAGGCAAGTGAGACCCTCCAGGATCTGCCCTCCTCTCCCCGCTTACTGCTTTGACCTCATTTCCTGCTACTCACCTTGTTCACCCTGCTCCAGCAACATTGGCCTTTTTGTTTTTCCTTCAACACTGAAGGTGTACCAGTCCCTCAAGGTCTTCATACTTGTTGCTTTCTCTGCCTAGAAAGTTCTTCCCTCAGCTATAGCTTGCTCCATCAGTCCCATAATCTTACGTCTTTGGTCAACTTTTCTTCTTTTAGTGAGGTCTTTCTGACAACCCTACTTAAAATTGCACCCCTCCAGCACTTTCTATCCCCCTTCTCTGTTATTTATCTTTATAGTACTTAACCACCTTCTTTTTTTTTATTTTTTATTTTTATTTCTTTATTTTAATTTCGGGAATAGAATTTAGTGATTCATCACTTACATATAACACCCAGTGCTTATCCCAAGTCTCCTTAATGCCCCTTGCCCTTTAGCCCATCCGCCCACTCAAAACCCCACCAGCAGCCCTCAGTTTGTTATATGTATTTAAGAGTCTCTTATGGTTTTTCTCCCTCCTTGTTTTATTTTTGCTTCCCTTCCCTATGTTCATCTGTTTTGTATCTTAAATTCAATATTTGAGTGAAATCATCTCGTATTTGACTTTCTCTGACTTGTTTCCTTTAATGTACTACACTCTAGTTCTGTCCACGTTGTTGCAAATGGCAAGATTTCATTCTTTTTGATTGCCAAGTAATATTCCATTCCATATATATTATCCGAGTAATATCTTCTTTATCCATTCATCTATTGATGGACATTTGGGCTCTTTCCATACTTAGGCTATTGTTGATAGTGCTGCTTTAAACATTGGGGTGCATGTGCCCCTTTGAATCAGCACTCCTGTATCCTTTGGATAAATACCTAGTAGTACAATTGCTGGGTCATAGGGTAGTTGTATTTTTAATTTTTTGAGGGACCTCCATACTGTCTTCCAGAGTGGCTCCACCAGTTTGCATTCCCACCAGCAGTGCAAAAGGGTTCCTCTTTCTCCACATCCTTGCCAACATCCTTGTTGCCTGAGTTAATTTTACCCATTCTAACAGGTGTGAAGTGGTATCTCATTGTGGTTTTGATTTGTATTTCCCGAATGAGGAGTGATGTTGAGCATTTTTTCATGTGTCTGTTAGCCATCTGGATGTCTTTGGAGGTGTCTATTTATGTCTTTTGCCCATTTCTTCACTGGATTATTTCTTTTTTGGGTGTTGAGTTTGATAAGTTCTTTATAGATTTTGGATACTAACTCTTTATCTGCTATGTCATTTACAAATATCTTCTCCCATGCTGTTGGTTGCCTTTTAGTTTTACTCATTGTTTCCTTCACTGTGCAGAAGCTTTTTATTTTGATGATGTCCCAATAGTTCACTTTTGCTTTTGTTTTCCTTGTGTCAAGTAAAAAATTGCTGCACCCAAGATCAAAGAGGTTGTTGCCTGTTTTCTCCTCCAGGATTATGATGTCTTACATCCTGTGTTACATTTAGGTCTTTCATCCATTTTGAGTTTATTTTTGTGTATGGTTTAAGAGAGTGGTTCAAGTTCATTCTTCATGTCTCTGTCCAGTTTTCCCAACACCATTTGCTGAAGAGACTGTCTTTTTTCCATTGGATATTCTTTCCTGCTTTGTCAAAGATTAGTTGGCCATACGTTTGTGGGTCCATTTCTGGGTTCTCTTTTCTGTTCCATTGATCTATGTGTCTGTTCTTGTGCTAGTACCATACTGTCTTGATGATGACAACTTTATAATACAGCTTGAAGTCTGGAATTGTGATGCCTCCAGCTTTGGTTTTCTTTTTCAGGATTGCTTTGGCTATTCGGGGTCTTTTCTGGTTTCACAAATTTTAGGATTGTTTGTTCTAGCTCTGTGAAAAATGCTGGTGTTGTTTTGATAGGAATTGTATTGAATATGTAGATTGCTTTGGGTGGTATCGGCATTTTAACAATAGTTGTTCCTCTAATCCATGAGAATGGAATGTTTATTTCCATTTTTTTAGTGTGTCTTCTCCAATTTCTTTCATAAACTTTCAATAGTTTTCAGTGTATAGACTTCTCACCTCTCTGGTTTGGTTTATTCCTAGGTATTTTATGGTTTTCAATGAAATTGTAAACGGGATCGATTCCTTGATTTCTCTTCCTGCTGCTTTATTATTGGTATATACAAATGCAACCAATTTCTGTACATTGATTTTATATCCTGCAACTTTGCTGAATGTATCAGTTCTAGTAGCTTTTTAGGGGAGTCTTTTTGGTTTTCCACAGAGTATCGCGTTGTCTGCAAAGAGTGAAAATTTGACCTCCTCCTGGCTGATTTGGATGCCTTTTATTTCTTTGCGTTGTCTGATTGCTGAGGCTAGCTAGGAGTTCCAATTCTATGTTGGATAACAGTGGTGAGAGTGGACATCCTTGTCGTGTTACTGACCTTAGGGGGAAGGCTCTCAGTTTTTCCCCATTGAGGATGATATTAGCAGTGGGTCTTTAATATATGCCCTGTATGATCTTGAGGTATGATCCTTCTATCCCTACTTTCTTGAGGGTTTTTATCAAGAAAGGATGCTGTATTTTGTCAAATGCTTTCTCTGCATCTATTGAGAGGATCATGTGATTCTTGTCCTTTCTTTTATTAATGTGATGTATCACATTGATTGGTTTGCAGATATTGAATCAGCCCTGTATCCCAGGAATAAATCCCACTTGATCGTGGTAAATAATTCTTTTAATGTATTGTTGGATCTGGTTTGCTAGTGCCTTATTGAGATTTTTGCATCCATGTTCATCAGGGAAATTGGTCTGTAATTCTCCTTTTTAGTGGAGTCTTTGTCTGATTTGGACTCAAGGTAATGCTAGCCTTATAGAATGACTTTGGAAGTTTTCCTTCCATTTCTATTTTTTGGAATAGCTTCAAAAGAATAGGTGTTAATCCTTCTTTAAGTGTTTGGTACAATTCCCCTGGAAAGCCATCTGACCCTGGACTCTTGTTTGTTAGGAGATTTTTGATTGGTGATTCAATTTCTTTACTAGTTATGGGTTTGTTCCAAATTCTGTTTCTTCCTGTTTTAGTTTTGGTAGTTTATATGTTTCTAGGAATTTGTCCATTTCTACCAGATTGCCCGATTTGTTGGCATATAATTGTTCATAATATTCTCTCATTATTTGTATTTCTGTGGTGTTGGTTGTGATCTCTCCTCTTTCATTCATCATTTTATTTATTTGGGTCCTTTCCATTTTCTTTTTGATCAATCTGGCTAGGGGTTTATCAATTTTGTTAATTCTTTCAAAGAATCAGCTCCTGGTTTCATTGATCTGCTCTACTGTTTGTTTGTTTGTTTGTTTTTGCTTATTTGTTTTTTGTTTTTTTTTTATTTCAATAGCATTGATTTCTGTTCTAATCTTTATTATTTCCCTTATTTGCTAGTTTTGGGCCTTATTTGCTGTTCTTTTTCCAGCTCTTCTAGGTGTAAGGTTAGGTTGTATATTTGTGACCTTTCTTCTTTCTTTAGGAAGGTCTGGATTGCTACATACTCCTCTCTTATGACTGCTTTGCTGCATCCCAGAGGTTTTTGGTTGTTGTGTTTTTCTTTTTTTTTTTCCCCTAAGTTTTTTTAATTTATTTTTTAATTTATATCCAAGTTAGTTAGCATATATTGCAACAATGATTTCAGGAGTAGATTCCTTAGTGCCCCTTACCCATTTCGCCTATCCCCCCTCCCACAACCTCTCCAGTAACTCTCTGTTCTGCATATTTAAAAATCTCTTATGTTTTGTCCCCCTCCCAGTTTCTATATTATTTTTGCTTCGCTTTCCTTATGTTCATCTGTTTTATATTTTAAAGTCCTCATATGAGTGAAGTCATATGATATTTGTCTTTCTCTGACTAATTTTGCTTAGCATAACACCCTCTGGTTCCACCCACGTAGTTGCAAGATTTCATTCTTTTTGATTGCCGAGTAATACTCCATTGTATATGTATACCACATCTTCTTTACCCATTCATCCATTGATGGATATTTGGGCTCTTTCCATACTTTGGCTATTGTTGATAGTGCTGCTATAAACACTGGGGTGCGTGTGCGCCTCTGAAACAGCATACCTGTATCCTTAGATATATATTTAGTAGTACAATTGCTGGGTCGTAGGGTAGTTGTATTTTTAACTTTTTGAAGAACCTCCATACTGTTTTCTAGAGTGGCTGCACCAGTCTGCATTCAGTGCAAAAGGGTTCCTCTTTCTCCACATCCTTGCCAACATCTGTTGTTGCCTGAGTTGTTAATGTTAGCCATTCTGACAGGTGTGAAGTGGTATCTCATTGTGGTTTTGATTTGTATTTCCCTGATGATGAGTGATATTGAGCATTTTTTCACGTGTCGGTTGGCCATCTGGATGTCTTCCTTGGAGAAGTGTATATTCATGTCTTTTGCCCATTTCTTCACTGGATTATTTTTTGGGTGTTGAGTTTGATAAGTTCTTTATAGATTTTGGATACTAACCCTTCATCTGGTATGTTGTTTGCCAATATCTTCTCCCATTCTGTCAGTTGCCTCTTAGTTTGGGTCGTGTTTTTATTTTCATTGGTTTTCCATGTACTTTTTAATTTCCTCTTTAATTTCTTGGTTCACCCATTCATTCTTTAGTAGGATGTTCTTTAATCTCCAACTATTCATGGTCTTTCCAAACTTTTCTTGTGGTTGGTTTCTCGAGTCATAGCGTTGTGGTCTGAAAATATGCAAGGTATGATCTTGATCTTTTTGTACCTGTCGAAGACTGATTTGTGACCCAGTATGTGATCTGTTCTGAAGAATGTTCCATGTACACTCAAGAAGAATGTGTATTCTGCTGCTTTAGGATGAAATGTTCTGAATATATCTGTTAAATCCATCTGGTCCAGTGTGTCATTCAGAACTATTGTTTCCTTGTAGATATCTGCTTGGATGATCTGTCCATCTGTCCCCTACTGTTATGGTATTATTATCAATGAGTTTCTTTATGTTTGTGGTTAATTGATTTATATATTTGGGTTCTTCCACGTTGGGAGCATACATATTTATAATTGTTAGATCTTCTTGGGGGATAGACCCCTTAATTACAATATAATGCCCTTATTCATCTCTTGTCATAGTCTTTATTTTAAAATCTAGTTTGTCTGATATAAGTATGGCTACTTCAGCTTTCTTTTGACCACCAATAGCATGATAGATGGTTCTCCCTCCCCTTACTTTCAATCTGCTGGTGTCTTTGTGTCTAAAATGAATCTCTTGTAAGCAGCATGTAGATGGGTCTTGTTTTCTTTTTTTTTTTCTTTTTTTTTTTTTCTTTCAACGTTTTTTTTTTTTTTTTTTTTTTTTAATTTATTTTTGGGACAGAGAGAGACAGAGCATGAACGGGGGAGGGGCAGAGAGAGAGGGAGACACAGAATCGGAAACAGGCTCCAGGCTCCGAGCCATCAGCCCAGAGCCTGACGCGGGGCTCGAACTCACGGACCACGAGATCGTGACCTGGCTGAAGTCGGACGCTTAACCGACTGCGCCACCCAGGCGCCCCTTGTTTTCTTATCCATTCTGATATCCTATATCTTTTGATTGAAGTGTTTAGTCTATTGACATTTAGAGTGAGTACTTATCCTTAGTCTTTGTTGGTTTTGGTCTTTTTTGTTTTGTTTTGTCTTCTCCACTCAAAGGTTCCGCTTAAAATTTCTTGCAGGGATGGTTAATTTTCATTTGTCTGGAAAATGGTTTATCTCTCCTTCTATTTTGAATGGCAGCCTTGCTGGATAAAGAATTCTTGGCTGCATATTTTTCTGATTCAGCACATTGAAAATATCCTGCCACTCCTTTCTGGCCTGCCAAGTTTCTGTGGATAGGTCTGCTGCAAACCTGATCTGTCTTCCCTTATAGGTTAAGGACTTTTTACCCTTGTTGCTTTCATAATTCTTTCATCATCTGTGTATTTTGTGAATTTGACTACAGTATGCCTTGGTGATGGTTGGTTTTCATTGAATCTACTGAGAGTTCTCTGTGCTTGGATTTTGATGTCTGTGTCCTTCCCCAGATTAGGAAAGTTTTCTGCTATAATTTGCTCACATAAACCTTCTGCCCCTTTTTCTCTCTCTTCATCTTCTGGGACTCCTATGATTCCAATTTTATTCCTTTTTATAAGTCACTGAGTTCTCTAAGTCTTGCATTATGATGTTTTGCCTTTGTTTCCCTCCTTTTTTCTGCTTTATTATTAGCACTTACCACCTTCTAATCTAATAGTTTTATTTATGTTTGTTGTTTGACTCCTCCTGTTAGAGTACAAATTCCCTGAGCGGAAGGGATTTTTATCTTGTTTGATTCATTGCCATGTCATCTCCCAGTACTTAGAATAGGGTGGACACTCAGCATTTGCTGAATGAATGAATAAATTGATGCAGAGGTAAACCAAAGAGATAATCAAAGACTATGAATGTAAGACTTGGGCCAAAAGATAAAAAGAATTGGGATTATATGCTCTTAGGAAAATAATATGTTTTCAGTTACTTACTAAGTAGAAAGTGCTGATAAAGACATTTTCATGGACAAAGACCCATAGAGGGTTGAAAATACACTAAAACATGGACATTTAAAATCAGAAATTTGACAGTGGAAGATAGAGTGGGACACAAGTAGAAAGATAAATTCCTCTCCTTGAATATATTTGAGTACAAGAATGATCTGTGCCCTCTAGGCTTGGGGAGTTAATTTTATAAATAGGAATCAAGTATGTTATACAGTAGCTTTGGGTATTTATTTATAAGTTTTTATTACTATTATAGGATGGAGTGGATCCTAGAGGGAAGACATTTAGCACTGTAGACCCAGCTGGTACTGCTTATTAGGAGACTTCTTTCCTTAGGGAGCTTTGGGCTCTTGGCTGAGGCTTCCCAAGATAGTCTCACAGTTTATAGAACCAAGAGACTAAAATCATGGCTCCTTGGGTCCTAACTTTTAAAGTCCTCTTCCTAGCTCAGTCTCTCCTGAGTCTCTTATTGACAGTATACAAGATCATTGTGTCCTGCTGATTTCCACAGATGAAGGCAGTGGGGGAGGTTATCAGGCCCCTGGATAGCATCCAATCAAGTCATGTATAGGGCCCCAAGGCAGGGTGACTGAGGGATCAAAGGTAGGCTCCTGATAACAAAAGGCAGTGTGAGGAAGGGAACCTGTTCCTCAGTTTACCTAATCATCAGATCAGCCCTACCCTTGGGGCCTTTACTCTGTGGTTTGGAATTTCCCCAGACTCACATGTCTATGAGGGCAGCATCCTGGGAATATTGCCACAGGACTTCATGAAGATATGTGCCACTCTGATTACATGATTAGGAAGAATGAGCAGAGGACAGGAGAGCACCATGGTCAGTTCCTACTCTGAGACTATTTCCCCATTTGCTGGCCCTGTTCCTATATACCTGCTTTTTATTTGCCTGTAAGTCCTGCTCAGAGGTGTAGCCTGAAGGAACAGGAGTGTTGAGAAAAGTACATTTCAGGTTCCCCCTTTGGTGGTAGCTGTTGTACCTGGTATAAGGCTACTAAGTCTTCAAAAGCCTTTTAGCTATAGAAAAAAGAATTCCAGTTTCAGCAAGGAATAGAGAACAGCTCCTCCCCACCTGCTGGGGGATTTTAGAGAGAAACCAAGAGTATTAGGCTTTTCCATCTCAGAGCACAAGGGAAGCTGGTAACTGTGATTCCTGTGGCATCTGCTCTGCCATGGAGCATCCTTCCTCAGGGAGGCTTACTCCATCTACCCTGCTAGAATTCTGTTTCCTTCCTTTTCCTCACGGCCCCTCCTAGATTTTGGGAAGCTGGTTTCCTTTTATGGCTAGAGCAGGGATTGAAATCTCAGAAGCCTTTAAGAACCAGTCATTATATAGTATCAAAGAATAAAGTGGACCAGGTGGGAACTGTGGCAAACTGAAGAATCAGTGCCCTATCCCACGGGACAGCAGCTACTCAGCTCCAGCTCATGTGGGATGGAGGCCCCAAATTACCAGATGCATGTTAAATATTGGCAATTAATTTTAAAAATTATAAACGTTGTACCATCTAAACTCACGCAGGTAAGATCCATTCCGGAGGACACCAGTGTTCAATCTCACCAGAAGTTCTTGACATGGTCCTGCACGTTGGTCAAGTTCACTGAATAGGATAGTGCCATGTGATAGATGCTCACCTGGACTGAAGAGCTCCAGTTCACATCTGCTGAGGAAGGGGTGGTGCAGAATGATTAGAGGTGGGGCCTCATTTCTCAGGTAGGAAAGGAAATGAGTTATTGTTGGTAGTTCTGGGCTTCTTATGGGTGTCAACCTCGTGCCATATCACACTCCCTCACTCCCTTACCCACCTGCCCACTTATTCACCAGGTTTCTTGTAGAATATAAAGAGCAGTAGCCAAAGGATAAGCAACATAGCAGTGAGTGCTGCCCACCAGGTGAGAAGGAATGTGATAAGCAGGCAGAGCAGAAAGCCCAGGAGGGTGAGCCAGGGGCTGTACTTGTGAAAAGAAGGGCACTAGACTGCAGGGGAGAGTAAATGCAGCCAATCCTTTGTCCTAGCCTCAGTACCACCCACTCTTGCACCCCAAGGATGCTCCTGTCTCTCAGGTCCTCCTAGCCCTGTTAGTATAACCGCATACTAATACATGCCCATACTAACCAGGCACCCAGTTAAGGGAGGCATGAAAACTACCAAAGTTGACAAGGGGATAGGAGCAAAGGAAAAAGTTGGAGATGATAGGGTGGTGTTCACATCAGCTTTGGAAGAGATGCAAGGTCAGGAGGTTGGTCTCCAAATGAGTCATGGGATTGAGGTCTAGAGAGACAAGGACATCATCATATTCTGGCTTCCTTCCCCCATGCTCCCTATTCCCTACTCCCCCCTCCAACTTCCATGCATACCATCACCAAGTTAACAGACTTCCACTTTCAAGACTAGAGATCTAGAAAAGAGGCTTTAGGGTCAAGCCCTAAAAGTCAGAGGTAGGGCAGTGAGGGCCATGAGGGGAAAGGTGATTAATGAAGCCCTGTGTGAGGGTGGAGAAGAAGTACTCACCAGTAAGGATGAAAGCTATAGCAATACAGAACGTGAGCAGATAGCCTCACATAGGTTCATGGCTCCTGCCATAGCTTTTCCTAAAAAAGCCAACTACTGGGTACAGTTTATTCTGGCACAACCACTATAAGAAGGCATGGTGGTCGTTGGGGGATGGTTCCAGGAAGAGGGGGAATGATAGCTCCTACTCCTATAGGGAGGCAGGAGCAAGTGAGGAGCACAGAGGAAAGAGCTGAGGGAGCTTACAGGTCTTACCATGAAGAAAGGATGAGAGTAGATTGTGGTGAGATTCCTGGTAATGTGGGGAGGGAAAACAGGAGGCAGATGGAAGATTGATACCTTCCCCAAACTTTGCCTTGATATACAGGCAGACTTTGAATTTTGCTATGTGAGCTTGGATTGTCTCCTAAACACCAGCCAACCACAGTCCTCTCCACCTCCCTAAATCATCATCTAACTCCTGGTAGCTGAGACAGAGCCCTCTTGTACTCCTCCTCAAAAATATACTCTTAAGATGGCCCTAGACTCTATTGCATTTTCTCCTTTTCCCCCAAGCCTCTTGGTAAGATACCAACTAACCTAGAAGACTTTGGGGGTTGAAGCAAAACAGAAAAGGGCAGAGGACAGAATGGCACCGAAGATTCCAGTAGACTTCAGGGGGATAAAGGCAGACACCATGCTCATGGCTTGAGGAGAAGAGCAGGCAGAGGCAGAAATCAATGCATTTCAGAAGCAATGCATTCCACTCATATTTTCACCTACCTTTCCTAGAGGTTGCTGGGCATATTAAGTTTTATCCTATTCTTTGAAGGTTTTACCCCACCCACATGAATCCCCTTAAGTCATTATTGGTTTTTGAGCATCTCCTCTATGCCAGACAGTGGGCTAGGTAAAGTTTATCTCACTGATCTTGCCCCTCTGTTCACTCACCTAGTAGTGATTAGGGAGCCCATACAGGCAAGACCCTTGCCCTTGACAACTGCATAAATCCTAGCCATATTGACACTCTGGCCCCAGGCAGCTCCCATTCCGCACACCCATGCCAGTCCTATTTCCTGGAGCATCTCCAGTCATACAGGAGCCTGGAAATGAGATTGGGAACACACATTCTTCGTGGGGAGAGAACCCCATCCCAAAGCAGTAGGACTATCTAGGTACCACCAGTGCCAAAGAGGGGAATGGAAGTTTGTGTGTAAGTTGGGGGAGGGGGGGTGGAAATACCAAATTTGATAACCAAAGAACATCATACAATTTGTCAGTGAAATGAGGGATGGGGAGAAATGGTGAAGGAAGGTGAGATGTGAGATTACCTATGTGTAATCTACTCTTGATGTGATTGGTGAAGCCTCTTGCCATTTCATTACCTATGCCCTAGGCCCTCAGGCAGAAACCAGGGCTCTAGGTCATTCTGCACAGAAGGCTGGAGTAGAGGGCCTTGCCAATTGTGGCAGAAATGCACAGGTAGGAAAGTATGTCCACAGGAAGGCAAGGATAGCTGTAGCAGGGTCCCGGAAACAGAAGTTGAACGATTAGTGGCAAGACAAGGTGGGGAGATAACAAGTGTGCTCTGTGCCTGAACATGGTTCTCACCTTGAGGTCTCCAGAGATCCTGGTCTCTGTGAGTACCCCAGTGGCTGAGGAGAAGATGGAAAACATGCCAAAGCAACTACCCTCTGGACCTCACCGCCGTGGGACCATATTTTCAAAGAAAATACTATTTATGTAAAAGAACAGAGAAAAATTAAGTTTTTGGGGGGCACCTCCTAGCTTGCCTTCATTCAGCCAAGATCATTACCCCTTTACCCAGTTTAGTGTCAATGACTTAGGTTAGGCTGGGACAAATAAGGCAAGATTGTAAACTGGCCAGCCCAGGGACTTATAGGTTTCTGAGTGTGATGGTCAACTTGCAAATGTCATACAGAATGTGTGTCTTTTCTGAGGAGGCTTGGGGTAATGACGTACCCTGCACCAAGGGGAGGTGACATTCAGAGGCATGCCTTCCCCTTAATACATTTCTCAGCCAGCTTCCCATTGAGTTCACCTAAAGAAACAAGTGGCTTGTAGGCTGGGGTTTGTGGGGAGGAATGGGGGGTTTGTGGCAGATAGTTGATAAAAGAGAGGATCAGGAAGACCATTAAGATCATTTGGGCTGGGAATACCATGGGGGAGAGGGGGAAGAGAAGTACAAATGTAAGGGGAGGAATAACTCCTCCTCCTCCTCCTCCTCACTCTCCTTTCCCATCCTCCAGTTCCCTTTCCCATGAGCCTCTTCCCATAACGGAGTCTAGCTAAAAGGGTAAATGGGTGTCCTTTTCCTTCTTGCCACAAACTACAAAGTGTCCCTTCCCTTGCCAGAGGGATGGCTCTCAAGATTGTAACTATCTGGGAGCAGGAAATACCATTTCTCATCTGGTAGTCTTGTCTAGTGCTTGTCCCAACAGATCCCTAGAATACGTCCTTGTTTTTCCCTTAAAGAGTTGGTATATGGAGTCTGTTCCAGCAAATTTGTCCAGTTTCAGGTTGGGTCCCTGAGAATCTGCTCTGCCAGCAGGAGCGTGTATGCACACAAGTGTGTGCGCGCGCACACACACACACACACACACACACACACACACTTCCACATCTCCCCACGCTGGCCTCTTCCAGATATGTCCAGCTCTCTCCCCCATCCCCAAAGTTCTTACCCCTACCTTGACTCCCTGCCCCCTGCCTTAGACATCCATTCCACACTAGCCATTGCCAGGCACAGAGGGATGGTCATGGTCACCATGCCCACCAAACAACTCATTTTCTAGATCCACCTTAGGCAGCTGCACCCATGCTCCTGGAAGGGCAGAACATAGAGGCAGTGGGTCAGAGAGACTTTATTGACTGATTTGATGCTTCCATCTGATTAAAAAAAAAAAAATTATTAACATTTATTCCTTTTACAGAGAGCTTGAGCAAGGGGAGGGCAGAGAGAGAGGGAGACACGGAATCTGAAGCAGGCTCCAGGCCCTGAGCTATCAGCACGGAGCCAATACCGGGTGGAAACTCAGGAGTGTGAGCTCATGACCTGAGCCGAAGTGGGACACTCAACCGACTGAGCCACCCAGGCTCCCCCATCTGATTCATTTTTTTTTTAATATATGAAATTTATTGTCAAATTGGTTTCCATACAACACCCAGTGCTCATCCCAAAAGATGCCCTCTTCAATACCCATCACCCACCCTCCCCTCCCTCCCACCCCCCATCAGCCCTCAGTAAAATGACTTGCCCAGGCTGGAGTCACAAAAAGTACAGGCTGGTGGTGAACCAACTTGGGAAAAGGGCATATCAAGGGAGGGGATGGGCATTGCCCTGAGCAGGTTTGAAAGGACTTCTGTGAAGCCCACCGTGTGCACAGCCATGACTAAGGCATTGGCGAAACTGAAGATGATCCTGATGGAAACACCAAGCTTTGGACTCAGGCTGCGCGAAATAAGGAAGTGCGTGCCACCTGAGAGGAGAGGAAAGAGGAGCCGGTCAAGTCTCACCCCTCCCTCACGTGAACACCACCCTCTCACAGAGTCCTAAGGAATAATCGTTTGCTCACCAGTTAAGTCAGCTTGTTGGGTCAATCCATCCAGACTGGACCAATTTTTTTTATAGGCCAGAGAATTCACCCCCAGCAGCCCCCTGGGCCTGTCCCACCTTCCCAGGAGACGGGAGGGAAGTGGCATCGCTGTCCCATTCCCTAAGTTTCTTCCCCCACGAGGATACCTAGAAATGCAGCGAAAAATGCCCAGATTTGGGGCGGGGTGTGTCTCAGGATAGGAAAGAGGTGTTATCCTGGGCAGAGGGAGTGGCTGTTGGTGTCCTACCTAAGTGAGAGTGCTTACTCGCCCCCCCACCACCCCCGCCCCGGCCCATCCAGTCCAGGACTTTGGTCCCCGCAGCGTCGGTCACCCCACTTTCCACTGATCTGTTCTCATCTAGGTGAGAGACTCCTCCAGAATTCCTGAACACACAGGGTTGGGCCTTTCTAGCTCACCACCGACCCCACCTGGGGACAGGGAGGAAATTCTGAGCCGGGGGTGGATTACCTACGGTACGTAGCCCTGATCCCTTCCCCTTCCCGCTCGCCCTCGGTGGACTCAACTGCGTTATGTGTGCATTTCATGTAGGTATTGTTCGCTCCAGGGTCGGTAGCTTTATCGTGCACAGAAAAACCAACAGTCAAAGCCTAGATCTGACTCCAAACACACCCTTCCCTCTTCTGGCCCTACGTTCAGGAGGGTCTGCGCAGTCCAGACTCTCTTCTCCCTCCCCCCGCTCCGCCAGACCCGTCTTGTGAACGCAGCCTTTCCGGCCTGGCGCACTCCACCCGATCCCCACATCCTCCCTGGCTTCTGAATTTGCCTCGCTCAGCACAAGGACGTGACCTACAGGTGGAAGGGGGGAGGAGGTCATCTCGGGACGGAGCCCGGGGGATTGGGTGTCAGAGTCTGGGCTCCCGGAGCCCAGCCCCCTAGCCGGTCAGCGCCGGCTATAATTAGTCGGGTGGGGCCGCTGACCCGATTGAGGGGCAAGTTTCCTCTGTCACAGGGTCCAAAGCGAAGCGGAGAAGGTTCAAGGGAGAGCCAGGAGGAACGCTGGTGTCTCGGGAGGGTGACTATCCGGGTGGGATGGGGGCAAGCCGGGTGGCATACGGTCCCGGGTACTGGATCGGTACACATGCTTCTGGCACGCTTCGGTGCTCTTCGTGAACCCCAGTGTTGGGCAGTATAGCCTAGCTGCTCGAGCCTTGGGAAGGGGGTGGGGAGTGGGCTTTGAAGTAGGGAGAGGGACTGCCATGTCGCCGGGCTAGAGATAGGGGTTCCTCCGGCCTCTGTGGGTCCAGCTCTGAACCCCCCACCCCTTCCCTCTGTTCACCTGTAGCAAAACAGCGAACCTGGACGATGAGCGTCTCGGACTCCTCACATCGTCCTTCGGACCCTGGGAGCGTCTCTGCTCCCGCCCAGAAGGATCGCCTTGACCTACCTTTGCCCGACCCGAGAACCCCCTCCTGGCCACCTTCCCCAGATGAGGATCGCAGTTTGCCCCCCTTTCCTTTGGAAGAGCCTGTCCCCAGGCCCATGGCCCCAGGGAGCCTTCCCTCTCCAGTCTTGTCCCTTGAGGAAGAAGAGGAGGAAGACGACCAAGACGAACAAGACACGGCACAGCCCGAGGAGCTGCGCAGCGAGGAGCATCCCAGCCAGTTTTTCGCGGAGGCACAGCGGCTGCGGGAGCAGAGGTTGTTGTTGGACGAAGAGGTGTCAGTTGAGGGGCGAGTATATGGGGTGCATCGGGTAATCTTGGCTGCAATTAGCAGCCTCTTCCGTGACAGGCTACTGGGTGGCAGAGGTCCACGACCCCCCCTCAGCCTGGACGTGGCCGCCGGGGCCTGGGAGGCCGTACTGACATTTGCCTATGAGGGGGTGCTGGGCCCTGCACGGCCTGGAGATGTGCTGGTCGTGGCAGAGGCCCTGGGAGCGCCCCGGGTGAAGGCCGTGGCCCAGTGGAGATGCAAAGGGGCTGGAAGAGCCAGGGAAGATGAAAAGCAGCTCAGCCAGGCAGAGGAGCTGAGGGAGAACCTGCGGAGCATCGAGCTCCTATACCAAGAGGGCATCGGGTGTGACCTGGAGCTGGAGGCAGGCGGCTGCAGGCTGCGGGGTGAGGGCCTTTTGGCATTACATTACTGCAGGTTCATTTATGTGTGTGCAAGCTGCAGGTAGTTTGATCCCTTCCATTGTGGTTTTGATCCCAGCTGCAGGCAGAATTTCCTTGGGGTTGGCCTCTGGTGCCTTTCCTGACCCACTGAGAGCAAGGCATGAGCAGTTGAGTTGTTTACCCAGAAACACCAGGCAGACTTAAGCTGACCCTTCAACCTGTGGCTTTCCCTGTGGCCAGTACCAAAGAATTTCCAGCCAGTTGGCTGGTGTCATGAGTACAGTCTGAGCCAGGGGAACAAGTAGAAAGTGATTGACTTAAACGGGAATTAACCAAAGGCCCTTCTTGGCATCTTTTATTTAGGACACAGGAAAGCCAGATGAATATGGTGGAATAACTCACAGTGTGTCCTCTCACCTAAGTGTCCTTGACTCCATGGTAGATACAGGTTCTACAGCTAACAAGCAAGGTCTGGTTTTGTTTTGCCATAATCTTAAAGCTACCAGGACCTGGCACTTTGAAGTTAACTAGGCTCATTACTAGGAAAGCTAAGGAGGGTTGAATAAGTTGAGTGTTATTCAGATTCTGTCAGTACTGAGTGAGGTACTGGGGTCCAGGAATTTTTACACACGCCATGTCTTTTCATTCTCGCTGAAAACTAGTGAGGTGGATGCCACTATCCCTAGGTGTAAGGAAAGAACATTAAACTCAGAAATGTTAACTGGTGAGAACCAGGATATAAGCCCAGTATTCACTAGCCCAGTCTGTTTTCACTAGGCCATGCATTGCCTCCTGTGCAACCAAACCAAAAACACAGGATCTGACAAATGGAGTTGGAATGCAGGCACATAAAAATGTTAAATTAAAAGGTATTGCTTTAGAGAGTATCTAGTTCAGCTTTTATACTTTATTGACAAAGAAATCAGACTTCAAGACATGTCCAAAGTCACATAGCTACTGCTCATTAGAATGACTGGAACCCACAGTGTTTCTGGGACCCCCAGATGAAAAAGCATCCTGTCTTAACTTGAACTGCATTAACAAAAATACCATAGACTGGGTGGCTTGACAACAGAAATTTATTTCTTTTTTAGAAAAATGTATTTATTTAAATTCAAGTTAGTTAACATACAGTGTAGTATTGGTTTCAGGAGTAGAACCCAGTGATGAAATTTATTTCTTACAGTTCTGAAGCCTGGAAGTCCAAGGTCAGGGTTCTGGTATGGTCAGGTTATGATTAGGACTCTCTTCCTGGCTTGCAGAGGGCCACCTTCTCACTGTATCCTCTTCACTTGGTGGAGGGAGAGATTATCTCAGTCATATCTCTTATATAGGGCAGTAATTCCATTCAGGAGGGTTCTACTCTCATACCTAATTACCTCCCAAAGGCTCCACCTGCAAATATCACCACACTGGGGAGTAGGGCTTCAACACAGGAAGGAGGGAGGAAGACATAAACATTCAATCCATAGCAGGTCTCTAAAGTGTTTGTTATTATTTCTGATAGTAGTAGATTGAGGGGGGATTTAAAATTTCATAGTTATGGGGCACTTGGGTGGCTCAGTCGGTTAAGCATCCGACTTTGGCTCGTCATGATCTTGTGGTGAGTTCGAGCCCCACATCAAGCTCTGTGCTGACAGCTCCAAGCCTGGAGCCTGCTTCGGATTCTATGTCTTCCTCTCTCTCTGCCCCTCCCCTGCTCACACTCTGTCCCTCTCAAAAATAAATAAACAATAATAAATTATTTAAAAAATAGATAAAATAAAATTTCATAGTTATAAAATTCTCACTAGGGTTTCAAATTTAAACATACTTCTATCCTTGCCTTCATTTTCCTAAGAAACATTCCAACGTAATGGTGGAAACCTGTCACTTAAAATTCTAGGGAATAATGATGAGGAGGAGGGAGAATGTAAGTAGTTGTGACCCTTTCACAGTGACTCTGAGCTATAGGTTGGTTGATTACATGGAAAATGAAATGGCTTACCTGCTTCAAGGAATGCAGGTTTTCTCAGGCAATATGTATCTGAAAACTGTCACTGATAGTTACCATTTGGGAAGCATGTAGGCACTACCTGCTGCTTAAAATGACAATGGAGGAGCACCTGGATGACTCAGGGGGTTAAGCATCTGACTTCAGCTCAGGTCATGATCTTATGGTTTGTCAGTTCAAGCCCTACATTGGGCTTTCTGCTCTCAACACAAAACCTGCTTCAGATACTCTGTCTCCCTCTTTCTCTGCCCCTCCCCTGCTCTCTCTCTCTCTCTCTCTCTCTCTCTCAAAAATAAACATTTAAGATTTTTTTTAAAAAGACAATGGAAAGCCACATTAACATCACATGTCCTTTGAGAGAGGCAAACGTGCCACAGTCGGTCAAAGCAGCCTCATGTTCATAGCTTCACTGGGTGTTTGGCCCTGGTACCTGCCTAAGAGGACTTCTGGCAGCATTTTCTCCCTTTTTTATTATGAAGCATTTCAAACACATAGCAAATTAAGAAAATATTTTTTAAGTTTATTTATTTTGAGAGAGCGAGAGAGAACACAAGCAGAGGAGTAGCAGAGAGAGAGAAAGAGAGAGAGGGAGAGAGAGAGAGAAAATCCCAAGCAGACTCTGCAACACAAGGCTCAAACCCACAAACTGTGAGATCATGACCTGAGCTGAAATCAAGAGTCGGATGCTTCACTGACTGAGCCACCCAGGCGCCCCAAGAAAATATTAACATGAACACTCAAACACCCATATCTCAGACTTAACAATTAACATTTTATGATATTTGTCTCATCTCTTTATTTTACTTATCACTGAAGTTTAAAGTAAATCTGTGACATTTCCCTTACAAATACTTGGGTACATGTCTCTTTAAAAGAGGACATATAACCACAATACCTTACTCATGTCTAACAAAATTAACAATAATTCCTTAGTATCACCTCGTCCAAGTTGAAATTTTCCCACGTGTCCAAAAAATGTCTTGTAGAGCTGGCTTATCCAACCCAGGAGTCAATCAAGGACTATGCTGTACTCAGATACATGTCTTTTAAGCTTCCTTTACTGTACAGTCCTCTCCTTTTTTATGACTTGACTTACTGAAGAAATAAGATTAGTTATCTTATAGAATGCTCCATTTTCTAGATTTGTGTGTGTTTTCCATTATGGTTTTGTTTAGCTTGTTCCTTTAGCTTCTCAATTTCCTATAAATTTGAATTTAGATCTAAGGGTTCAATTAGATTTAGGTTCAACAGTTTAGTCAGAATACTCCATGCCTGGTGCCAAGTATCTCAAATTGCATTACATTAGAAAGCATTTATTTACATTTATATTTAATGGCATCTGGTAACAGAATAGTTTCAGTGGCGTGAGGGCCATGCAGGTAAGAAGGGTACCGATACACAAGTATGTTCACTGCAGCCTGACATCAGTGGCATTGGGGGATGAAGATCTGCTCGGGCAGCCATTACATGGAATAGAAAATAAATCACTTCCTCTCTTTCAGTTTCCTTCTGTTAAAAGGAGCAATCGAACTGGATGATTTTGAAGGTTTCCAGCTTAAAATGTCACGATTACCTGAAATGTACTGAGATGAAGATGGGGTGTGCAGAGAAAAGCTGCACATGGGAAATCTTAAGCAGGAGATGGCAGTTAGATTAGGTTAGGTCACAGAGATTCGTAAGTGTGGTACCATTTTTTTTTTAAGCAAAATTTTTAACATTTATTTATTTTTGAGAGAGACAGAGCATGAGTAGGGGAGAGCCAGAGAGAGAGGGAGACCCAGAATCTGAAGCAGACTTCAAGCTCTGAGCTGTCAGCACAGAGCCTGATGCAGGGCTCGAACCCATGAACTGTGAGATCATGACCTGAGCCAAAGTGGGGCGCTAAACTGACTGAGCCACCCAAACACCCCGTGTGGTACCATTTTCTAAGTAAAATCCTGGCCGATGTCAGTGGCTCTTACAATTGTAAAGGAAAGAACTTTTTTGTGTGTGCATGATAGGGACCTATGTAATTTGCACCATTGGTCTTTGCAGTTTATTTTGTGCCCCCTTTTAGCAAAAGCTGTCTATAGCATCTACTCAACTTGATCAGTCAAGACTCTTTTTCTAATTGACCTGGATCAAAAAACTAAAGCAATTTTTATCACAGTATCTTCAGGCCACTAACATGAGAATCATGCAGGGTGCTTGAAAATGTTGAAATACAAATTCCTAGGGTCTCCATCCAGACCTACTGAATCAGAATCTCTGGGGGTGGGTCCCTGAAACCCGTAGTTTAACAAGTACCGCACGGTATTCTGATGCACACCATGGTTTAGCCTGTGGCCTCTGGTGGTTGGCCCAAAGTCGGGACGTGGAGTCAGCAGGGTGCCTGGCAATCAGCAACACTCTGGATTCCCCTCTGCTTCTCCTTGCAGTGCACCGAGCAGCCCTGGCCTGTGGCAGCGAGTTCTTTGGTGCCATGCTCCTGAGTGGGATGAGGGAATCCCAGGGCACAGAGGTGTCTCTGCACACTATCTCTGCCCAGGACCTGCGACTCCTCGTCTCCTTCGCCTACTCCGGGGTTGTGCGGGCAAGGTGGCCAGGACTGCTGAGAGCTGCCCAGGCTGCTCTCCAGTACCAGAGCTCTTCCTGCCTTGCTCTGTGCCAGAGAGCCTTGGCACGGGGCCTCAGCCCCGCACGTTGCCTGGCCCTGTTCCCCATAACGGAAGCCCCGGGCTTAGAGAGGCTCTGGAGCAAAGCCCGTCGCTACCTCCTCACCCACCTGCCTGCTGTGGCTTTGTGCCCCACTTTCCCTTCTCTGCCGGCTGCCTGCCTGGCTGAGCTCCTGGATAGTGACGAACTACACGTGCAAGAGGAGTTCGAGGCCTTCATGGCTGCGTGGCGTTGGTTAGCTGCCAACCCCGAGACCCAAGAGTCAGAGGCCAAGGCCCTGCTTCGATGTGTTCGCTTCGGCCGCATGTCCACCAGAGAGCTGAGGAGGGTGCGGGCCGCGGGGCTGCCTCCACCCCTGACCGGAGACTTGCTGCATCAGCTCCTGGTAGAGGCTGCCGTTCCAGGTCAAGAGCGGCGCAGGGAGCCCGACCAGGCACTGGTAGTGATCGGCGGGGACGGGCTCAGAGCAGACATGGCCATAAGACAGCCGTCGCGAGGAGTGTGGTGGGCGCGCGCCTTCTGCTGCGGCACGGGACTGGTGCGAACCGTGGAGTGGGGGCGGCTGCCTGCCCTGCCTGCCCCGGGGCGCTTCCGGCACGGGGCTGCGAGCCTCGCAGGAAGTGAGCTCTACGTGTGTGGGGGACAGGATTTCTACAGCCACTCCAACACCCTGGCTTCGACTCTCAGGTAGGGGCCCCACGGAATAGCAGTCCCCGAGGTGGGCAGCTGAGGGGGAATTGTTGGCCCAGCCAGCCACGGGGGCCCGGGGTCACTCTTCTTTGGTCCCGCTGTGTCCAGGTGGGGCCCCAGTCAAGAAGACTGGGAGGAGATGGCGCCTTTGTGCCAGGCTCGGAGCTTTTTTCCCCTGGTGGCGCTGGACGGACTACTTTATGCCCTGGGCGGCCGAAACGGTGGCGTCGCCCTCAACTCTGTGGAGACCTATCACCCCGAGCTCAATGTCTGGAGGTGAGCAGGGAAGGGGCTGTTTCTAGACATCAGGGGAAGCCTAGAGGACTCGGAGGAGGAGAGTTGAAGAGGATTTTTGCCTGATCGTGTGCCCTGTTCTCCCTTAGGCCGGCACCTGCTCTTCCAGCACCACGCTTTGCCCACGCAGCTGCGGTTCTGGAGGGCCGATTGTACGTGAGCGGTGGCTGCAGCGGGGCTGGCCAATACCTGGCCTCATTGCTGCACTATGACCCCAAACTTGAGAAGCCAGGGGTGCTTCTGAGCGCTATGGGGGTACCTCGGGCTGGCCACGTCATGGCCGCTCTGGGTGGACGGCTGTATGTCGCGGGTGGGCTAGGTGAGACTGGGGACCTGCTGAGCTTCGAGGCCTATGAACCAAGGACTGATAGCTGGACTCACCTGGCACCCTTGCCCTCCCCCCATGTGGGGGCCGCAGGGGCTGCGCTGCAGGGAGAGCTTCTGGTGCTGGGGGGCTACAGCCACCGTACTTACGCCCTCTCCCACCTTATCCATGCTTACTCTCCCGGCCTGGGCCGATGGCTCTGCCTGGGAACTCTGCCAAGGCCTCGGGCTGAGATGCCTGCCTGCATCCTGACCCTGCCCACTGTGCAGCACGTAGCTTTGGTTCCCACACGGCACCAAACAAAACCTGCTGGGTGAGTGGGGAGTGGAGGTGCATGGAGGGAGGAAGGGATGAGAAACGTCATGAGAGAAGGACAGAGATTATGGGGGGAGAAAGAGAAGGCTTGATTCATGATAGCATCTTATTCCAGCACAGTGTTTTACAACTCACAAACCGCTTTTGTATATATGGTCTTCACTGAGGAAAAGGTGGCTCCAGAATTCCTGGAAAACGCTGTTGGAGAAGGGAAGGAGAGGAGGCCCAGGAACAACTCCACAAGGTTTAGGGACCCTGACACCATTCTTGGTGGGGAAAGTGCGTTTGGCTGGGAAGACAGTCAAGACGCTCCAGTAGCCAATGTGTAGGGGCCAAGAGAGGAGAGTCAGAAAAATGATGATTCTGACCCATGGATCAAGATGAAAAATGTGGAAAGGCCAACCATGAACTATATTCTTTCTCAGGTAACTTGCAGGCTCAGTCCAGCATTGCCTCAGCCTGCAGCCCCTAAGAGCCTCTGGGTTTTCATTCTGAGGCGGAAGTCCTTGCCTGGACCTGGCGCTGCACAGGGTGCCGGCTGATGAGGCGCGAGTGCTGTGTGTGGGGAAGATGAGGAGGGCGGAGGTGAAGGAGCCAGGCGCCTGGAGTGGGGAAGGGATGGCATGAGGTTTGAGGGGTGGGGTGGAAGAAGCCAGAAGCCTGACTGCCTTCTTTCCTTCCCTTTGGGGTGTAGTCAAGGATCAGGAATGACAACAGGACAGCTATGGTGTGAGCTGCTAAGTTGTGAGAGGAAGTGGCAGAGAGAAAAGTGAGTGGCAGAGAAGACTCAGAAAAGTGGTTTTCCCCCTTTCTTTCCCTTTTCTCTAGAGTTTTAAAAATCCATTTCCCTTTTTTTTTTTTTTGGCCAGGCAAAGTTAAATCAGACGCTTCCTCTCTTCCTTCTTCCACCCTGCTCTTCCTTCCTTTTCTTTCCCCCCTTCTTTCTTTTCTCCCTTCTCCCACACAGTGATCAATCACCTACTAGGTGCCAGCACTAAATGAGGCTCTAAGGATACAAAGATCAGAGAGGTCCTGACCAGCAGGTAGACTTGTAAACTAATGCAGGTTTTGTAGTGGACTTAGGGGTATGGACACTTACCTTGTCGCTCTCACACCGGGCACTTAGAGGTATGACAGCCCAGACCCTGGAGGAGTGAACTCTGCCCAGGGAAGGCTCCTGTTAAGGAAGGCATCATCAAATGGGTATAGTTGGGGTTGGATTTTGACGACTACTTGGAAACTCACCAGTCAGAGCAGGAGGAAGGCACTCCAGTCAGAGAAAAGAAGCACATGGGTCATGTAGTGCCCTGTGTCTCTATGGCAAAGGGGAAGTCAGTATTCCAGAGGGTTCTTTAGAAAATTCTGCTGCTGTTACCAGCCCATCTTTTACTCTGGAGCTTTTCTGAAGACAATAGCTTTCACTTAATTGTATATTCCCTCCCTCCACAACTCCTCTAAGTCTTTCCTGCCTGGTATTTCCATTTCTGACCCCTGAGCAGCTCAGGGCAAAGAAGGGCCAGTTCTTTGTATAGGTCAATTTTCTATTACCATTGTTTGTTAAGATTCTCATATTCCTAAGGGTGAGATAAAGGAGACTCCTTTCTACGTTTCTTCATCCTGGCCTAGAGGTGTTCACATGCTTTGTTTATTTTTTTGAGATTTCATTATTGAGTTCTTTTTTCCCCTATATCTCTGTTTCGGAGCATAGATGAAAATGAGGAGGGATATATAGGATGTATTTGAGAAAAGGGAAGAAAAATTGAAGAACCAGGAAAGAAGGAAATTGAAGGTACTGAGACACTATGAATATGCAGTCTTTAAGATTAACTTCTATGAACATGTTCTTTGTGGTTTGGAGGCAAAAACAGCCTTAAATAAAGGTTTCATCATTGTTGAATGATTCTCGTCTGAGTTTCTCTAATACAAAAAGTTTTCAAAAATCCCCTGTAATTTGGTTCCTATCTCCACCACAGTACTGAAACTACCCTGCCTCGTCGTCACCATGACCTACTTCTCACCAAATAATCTAAGGCCATCCTCATTCTCCTTCATCTTTCTGCAGGTGTCAACTGGCTTGAAAACTGACTCTTACCCTAAAAAATTTCTCCTCCCCTGGCTCCAGAGAGCACACTCTCCTGGGCCTTCTCTTATTTCACCAATCCAAACAGGTATCCAGAAAAACCAAATAATATTGTCCAAAGGAATGGCTCCATCCCAGGTGGAGGTGACAACTTGAGGGTCCAAAAGTATACAGATGGAGGTAATTAGTTATAGAAGTCTCTAGCTCTCATTATTTAGTTTTTAGGGTTTATTTTTTAACTTTTTAAAAAAATTTTTGAGAGACGGAGACAGAGCATGAGCAGGGGAGGGACAGAGAGAGAGAGAGATATGCAGAATCCAAAGCAGCCTCCAGACTCTGAGCTGTCAGCACAGAGCCCGATGCAGGGCTCAAACCCATGGACGTGAGATCATGACCTGAGCTAAAGCCAGATGCTCAACCGACTGAGCCACTCAGGTGCCCCTCATTATTTAGTTTTTAAACTAGGGATAGAGTGAGAAGACAGAAGGAGGCCTCTGATTTGTAGCAGGACACCAGTCAACAGTCCACTCTTCAGTGAGAGAGGACTGATATAGGGCAAGTAACAGGTTGGGGCCCTAGCCAAGTGGTCTGAGATTCAAGGTAGTATTGCAACCCCAGAACAGAAGAGGAAGGAGAAACAGGAATTAGGCTGGAAAACATTCACACAGAGTGGGCAATCATGGCCATCCAGGGATTAGGCTACAGTCTGGTGAGTGTATAGAGGCCCAGGATTCTTACCTTTGGTACATCAGATGATAGGCAAGGTGTTTTGGTTTTTTTTATTTTTTTTTATTTTTTTAACGTTTCTTTATTTTTGAGAGACAAAGCACGAGCGGGGAAGGGACAGAGAGAGAGATGCAGAATCTGAAGCAGGCTCCAGGCTCTGAACTTCTCAGCACAGAGCCCAACACGGGGCTCGAACCCACAAACTGCAAGATCACAACCAACCTGATCTGAAATCTGACGCTCAACCAACTGAGCCGCCCAGGCGCCCCAGAGGCAAGGTGTTTTAGATATTCCCCCTACTAGTTCCCTCTATGCTCTTCTTTCAACCTCCTTTGTGAGTGAGGGAGGGATTTCTACTATTGCTCACATCTTTTCAAGACTGACTCAGGGACTGAATAGGATTGAGCATGTGGGCTGATGTACCAGTAAATGCATTGGACTACCTGAGTCCTTTGTCTCCTGTGCCTCATTATAGATTGCCCATGTTCCTCTCTTACCTTGTTTTATGTTCCTCTTCAGAAAGCTCACCTCCATCTAAAGTCGTAATAACTCACCTGGGTTCTAGACTATTGTTTTTTTCAGCATTCTTCACCTCTACTTGGATGTACCCCTATCATGACTTCAGACTCATCAGGCTTCGTTGACACTCTCATTTGCCCTTTTTCCTAGACACAAAGCTTTGAAGTCATTTAGGCTTGTTTTCCCCTTATCTTTCTTCTTCACTTGACTCATATGTGATTTTGAACTGCTGAAATAGAAACGTAACTGGTTTCTTGTCCCAATGTTTTCTCTGTCAAATACACGACATGTATGATGCTTTGGACACCTGGAAAGTTGAAGGCAGCAAAGGGTTAAAAATGGAAAAAAAAAAAAAAGGGAGGGTGAAAGATCCTACTAGCTACAAAACCATGTATCCTTATTTACCCAGATGGTCTGGACTGTAGAAGCAACAGTGTCCAACCAGAAGAGTGAAATACTGCACAGAAAGATTATTTAATAGAATCATGGAATGAAGAGATTTTAGAAATCATGTAATTCAAACCCTTCTTTGTAAAGTGCAAAGAGCCAAGGAATGTGGCACAGTCTGGATAATGAAGAGGAAAGTCTTTTGTGAGAGCAGTTTCCATGTGACATATCTTTACCTAAGAATCAAGTGGATGGCTTGAACAAGCATCATGGTTTAGGTCTATAGTCAGGAAAGTCCTAACACTCTTTCAGGGCCACAGGCTATTTATATTCGAAATACTGGCTAGCCTTTGGGATCAAGGGGCTATAGGTGGAAAAGTGTGAATTTATCACAGGTACTAGCAATACAAAAAAAATACATATATGCAGGGATAAAGTATATGTCATTAGCCATGAGATTATAGTCTTTTTTTCCTCAGAGATAGATGTTCATGATATTATTGTTATAGTTGATGATTCAAGATATAATCATCTGTATTTGTGATTAGAATGATGGAAAAAAGGTACAGCTTGAAAGCACATTGAATTGGAATCAGTAACTTGGGTTCGAGCCCCAAATCAATTACTGTTTTGGTAATCGTAAATCCCTTAATCACTTTGAATGCCAGTATCTTAATCCATAAAACAGGAAGACTAGCTGTACTATAAACATCAGAGTGCTGTTATAGTTGTGAGCCCCAGAGCCTGGGACAGTCTTAAGGAATTCTAGGCACATTTAGAAAAGTATGCTCTGGTAGTCCTTAAGTGTGCCTTGATAGTTCCAAGGCCACATCCTTTTATTTTTTTATTTTATTTTATTTTTTCAATATACAAAAATCTGTTGCATTTTTATTTTTATTTTTTTATTTTTTTACATTTTATTTTTTTAAATTTACATCCAAATTAGTTAGCATATAGTGCAACAATGATTTCAGGAAGAGATTCCTTAGTGCCCCTTACCCATTTAGCCCATCCCCCCTCCCACAACCCCTCCAGTAGCCCTCAGTTTGTTCTCCATATTTATGAGTCTCTTCTGTTTTGTCCCCCTCCTGGTTTTTATATTATTTTTGTTTCGCTTCCCTTACGTTCATCTGTTTTGTCTCTTAAAGTCCTCATATGAGTGAAGTCACAATATTTGTCTTTCTCTGCCTGACTAATTTCACTTAGTGTAATACCCTCCAGTTCCATCCACATAGTTGCAAATGGCAAGATTTCATTCTTTTTGATTGCCGAGTAATACTCCATTATATATATACATATATATACCACATCTTCTTTATTCATTCATCCATTGATGGACATTTGGGCTCTTTCCATAATTTAGCTATTATTGATAGTGCTGCTATGAACATGGGGGTGCATGTGTCCCTTCGAAACAGCACACCTGTATCCCTTGGATACATGCCTAGTAGTGCAATTGCTGGGTCGTAGGATAGTTCTATTTTTAGTTTGTTGAGGAACCTCCATACTGTCTTCCAGAGTGGCTGCACCAGCTTGCATTCCCAGGCCACATCCTTTTAGGTCAGTGAGCTAGATGATGTCAAACAAGATAGGCCCCTGAGACCATGAGTGCCACACAAAGGGTTACAAAGTTTATCCCCAGCTACTCTGGTCTAACATTGCTCCCAAGATAGGGATGTGGGTTCATCGGGATTCTAGCTAAGGCAAAAGCATTTTGGGGGTTAAGGTTCTTCTAACTATATACCAGCCTGACTAATCATCAGATAGGCAATTTGATCCCCAATACATACTTTTCAAGCAAAGTGTCATTGATGAAAGCCAACTCTCTCATAACAAAGTAAAAACCACTTGTTGGAGATTATAGCTAACATTGTTTAAATGCTTGCTCTGTACCAGGAGGTGTGCTAAATGCTTTATATACATGATCTCGTTTAAATGTCAATGCAACCCATCAAAAGTGGATGCTGTTATTATCCCCCATTTTACAGATAAGGCAACTAAAGCTTAGAGCAGTGAATTTTTTTTAGCCAAGGTTACACAGTTTGTAAGTGTAGAGCGTGTATTTAAACTCAAGTAGAAGGATTTCGAGCCTGCTTTCTTTACTGTGCCATCTCTCCGACGTAGATCCATCTCCACGGAGGGGCAGGATTTATTCATGAAACTCATCGTTGGACTCTACAAATGGGAGAAATTAAAGGGTATACATGGTATTGGAGGCTTAGAGACGTAATCTTGAAGAATCTGACATCCAACTACTATAACACATACTATGAATTTCAAAGCTCAGCTAGAGCAAGGGGCTCTTCTTCCAATAGTTTGTTTCATTTATTAAGATGTGTTGAGTCAGGGATTGTTATGAGTACAATATACCGGGTGAAACTTTTCAAATAGAGGACCCTGACTGGCCCTGTTACCATATCAGCATCATCTGGTCTTATGCAGACTCAAGGGCCGGTCTCTTATGCCATTCAGGGTTTATGAGATTATTTATCTTATTTTTTTCTGTGGCCTAGGTCACACAGCCCATCAATAGCAAAGTTGAATTTAAACACAGATCTGTTGGACTCCAGAGTGCAAATTTATACAATTTTATACCATTTCCACCCATCTTAGATTACTCTAACATGGTGGCCAAGTATTCCAGTCCTCCTGGGACCATCCTAATTCCCATGTTTTGTTTCATTGTTCCTATAAGCCATTAAAAGATGCCCCCAAGTCCACTATTTTAACATACAAAGTTTACTTTGAAATGCCCTGCCCACCCAGTAACAGCATTCAAGTCCTATATGAGATCAGGTGTCCTGATCATATTTTTAATGTGATTACTTTTTAAAAATATTTTTAATAAAATTTTTGTTTATTTATTTTTGAGAGAGAGCGAGAGAGAGAGAGAGAGAAACAGAACATGATCAGGAGAGGGTCAGAGAGAGAGGGAGACACAGAATCTGAAGCAGGCTCCAGGCTCTGAGCTGTAGCACAGATGGGGCTCAAACTCATGAACCTTGAGATCATGACCTGAGCCGAAGTCAGATGCTTAACAGACTGAGTGCCCAGGCAGCCCCAATATGATTACTTTCTTGACATGAGTCTGTACTTCTCAGGCAGGTCCCATTTTCCAAGACTTATGGACTGCTGACATGGTCTTTAAAAAAAAAACAAACGTTTATTTATTTATTTTGGAAGAGAGAGGGAGAGTGTGAGAGTGAGAAGGGGAGGGGCAGACAGAGAGTGAGAGAGAAAATCCTAAGCAGGCTCTGCTCAATGCAGAGCCCCATGTGGGGCTTGATGGTACGATCAAGACATCATGAACTGAGCTGAAATCAAGAGTTGGATGTTTACCTGACTGAGCTACCCAGTCGTCCCCGATATACTCTTTTAATGTGTTCATGTAAAAGGCCTTCAGGGCAATGGTTCATTTTAGCAGTGACCTTCTATAGACAATAATGCTAAAGACATGTCAAAGGAAGCAGGTGCTACTGTGGCCAAGGGCTGGACTGTGAATCAAGGGACTGGTGTTCTAGTCCTAGCTCCTTCTCTGACCAACTATTTCAACCTGGGCAAGTCATTTGAACCCTTTGGACTGTCAAGTGAGAGTTAGGAAAGTGTTAAGACCTGTTTTTCTCCAACTGTTAAAATGTGGCTAGCAAGCAAGAGGTAAGATTGTCCAAGCCCTGTTTACAGCCTCCAGGATCACTAATCCACAGCATGGACTCCTCTTTCCAGGTCCTTACAAGAGGCAGTGCTAAGGGATATGATGCTAAGTGCTAGAGTACCTGGCCATAGTAACTTCTGAAGTGAATTTTGGTAAGTTTTTATTGCGGCTACATACCTAGAATGTGGCTATCCCAAATGACCTCTGACTACTTGCATAGTCTGTTTAAACACTTGTTTGCTAATATGCAAAGAGAAGGTGCCAAAGTTACCTGTTTGTTAGGTTTTAGACAACAGGGATCATTTAGTGCTGATACTCTTTAAAAACCAGTATCCCAAGAGGGTATGGAAATTGATACTAAATTTTTATGCAAAAGGCAGAAGAATATATGGGAACAGTATATTAAATCTATTCATTGTCTTCTGTCGAGACCTCTTCCCAATACCTCTCTGTAAGCTGAGAAACAGGGCCACTTCCCTCACTACAAAGACTAGATCAAGGGTAGGAAGGAGTGCTGGATCTGATAGATCCAGTGTCTCCTTGTACTTGTTGACTCTAACTATGGGCCGTACAGCTATTAGAAAAACATGACTTCACTGCATACATCCCAGAGATTGGTTTGGATGTTGATTAATTTGATATCAATGAATAAATATTTGTTGAATGAATGATGAGGGAGTGTAACCTATTCTGTAAATATGAGGCTCCTTGTCCAGGCAGATCTGCTTGCCACATGGATTGGCATCTACTTTAGCTAACCTACCTCCATGATAAGCAATTCTATTACAAGGAACTATTGCACAAACCAATGTATGGGGAATTAAGTGATTTAGAAGATTTAAGGAGGGACTCTTGGGCGGGTCAATGAGTTGAGCATCCGACTCTTGATTTCTGCACAGGTCATGATCTCACGGTATTGTGAGTTTGAGCCCCACATTGGGCTCTGCACACTGACCTTGAGGAGCCTGCTTGGGATTCTCTCTCTCTCCCTCTCGTTCTGCGCATCCCCTGCCTGTGCTCTCTGTCTCTTTCAAAGTGAATAAACTTGAAAAAAAAACCCCAAGATTTTAGGACAATGAGTTCACTACAATGTAATCTGATGTAAACTAGCCTTAAATGTTGCAGGTCTAGTGTTCCAATGATGTAATGATACATAACAAACTACCCAAAACTTTTAGTGACTTAAAACAAAAACTATTTTACTATATTTCTCATGACTTTGTGTGTCATTGGTTTCACTTAAATTTGGACAGGGTTTAGCTAGATGATTCTTCTGTCCTATTTTCATTGATAGAAGTTACTTGGTTGTATTTGCTGCAAGTGGACTAGTCTGGAGTGCCCAAGCCAGCTTGGTTCACATGTTTGGTGATGATGTCTGGAAAACTAAGTTCAGCCGAGATTGTTAACTGAAGCATCTGTATGTGGCTCTTCCATGTGGCAGTCTAAGGGTGGTTGAACTTATGTGGCAGCCCCCAGAGGTAGTATTCCAAGAGTCCTGGGTAGAAAGTGTGAAGTTCCTTTGACCTGGCCTCGGAAGTCACAGACTGACACTTCTGCCATGTATCTCGGTCAAGCAAGTCACCAGGTCAGCCCAGAATCAAGAAGGGAAAAATCAGACTCCATTTCTCAGTGGCAGGAGAAGCAAAAAATATGTGGTCTTCTTTAATCTGCCATACCTGGTAAAGGAGACTAGGCAGGGAAGGAGGGCTCATAGTGGGAAACGCTCATTGAAGGAGGATGAAGAGAGGTGTTGGTAAATGTCAACAGGCTGGAGACCAGTCGCGAGGTTGCTTTGAGTCAGAGGAGTCAGAAGAAAGAAGGCCCTGAAGTTGTTGTAACCTACTGATTGGCTTCTGTGGCTTTCAGATGGCCCAGAAGGGCTCCTTTGGGATGCCAAGTACTACTGTAGTAGGATATCACATATATCACAATTTGTGCGATATTTTAAAGTTGGCAGTGGTTAGACTGAACAGAAACACAAGTTGTAAATCTAAAGGCAATTATTTAAAATGAGGAAAAATCCACTGAAACCAGTGGTCTTTACAATCTTTTTTTTAAAGGTTTGTTTATTTATTTTGAGTGAGAGAGAAAGTGCACATGCACACATGTGGGGGAGGGGCAGAGAGAGAGAGGGAGAGATACAATCCCAAGTAGGCTCCACACTGAGTGTGACTGGGGCTCCACCAGGGGCTCGGTGGATCATGACCTGAGCCAAAGCAAGAGTTGTGCACTTAACAGACTGAGCTACCCAGGGCGCTGGCCTTTACATTCTTATCGGAGGCCTGCCCTTCCCAGTTCAAAGTCCTATCCCTCAAGGTAATTGCTCAAAGTCCCTTCCCCACATAACCCTATAGTTTGTTTCTTAGTGGAATATAGCATTTCTCATAATCTGCCTGGTATTTTTGTGACTTCTGCATGTATCTATCTCCTTCATGAGACCATGAAGCCTTGAGAAGAACTCATGTTTTATACAATTTACATGCTATCATTTGCACTTGATAGATGCTTAACAGATTAAACAATATTTTTAATTGAAGTGTAGTTGACACTTTATTATGTTATATTAGTGAACAGGTGTTTGTTGAATCAAAATGAGGGAGGACAAGAAATGTGCAATAAAACTGACGAGAAGAGATGAGCAATATTCATAGGTGGTAAGGCCCTAAATAAAGGGGCTTCTAGGAGTGCCTGGGTGGCTCAGTCAGTTGAGTGTCAGACTTCTGCTCAGGCTGTGATCCCATGGTTTGTGAATCTGAGCCCCACTCACTGCTGTCAGCACAGAGCCTGCTTCAGATCCTCTGTCCTCCTCTCTCTCTGCCCCTCCCCACCCCCCATCTCTCTCTCTCTCTCTCTCTCTCAAAAATAAATAAACATTAAAAAAAATAAAGGGACTTCTAAGGGCTGAGAGGATAGTGCTCCTTTACCCCAGAAAGGAATCAGCCTGGACACCACACTCATCACTTAGACATGTAGCTCAGTGCCACTGATGAGCAATTAGTGGTGTAGGCTGGATATAAAGGAAAAACGGAGTGGTATCCTCTAAGAACTAGGAAATGAGGCAAATAAGATCAGTCTATGAAAGTTAACACAGTGGAGAATGCAATGCCTCCTCAGCTCTGGTATAGTTATTTGTTTGGCAACACTCCCTGCTTTAATCAATGATAGTAATCTGAAGAAAGGTTGCTTCTCCTCAAGAGGGTGGCTAATTTAGAAAAGCAGAACTCAAAAGAACAAATATTGGCAAGATGCCTTTAGCATTGTCCACCTGAAAGAAAAGCTAAGCTTGGACTTTGTAAACTTTTTGCCAGTTGAGAGATTTTCTCTGTTGCAACGCAGAGAGAGTTTATCTGGCTCTCTCGAAGTCCAGCTGAAATATCCTTTAGGGATCAGTCAGTGGCTCTCTAACTGAGATGGAATCAAATTGGGCCCAATATATATGAAATATATATATATGAAATTCAGATGTGGCAAAGGGCATTCCTTATTAAGCTTCACTGGGGTAGGTAGTGACTATCTCTTTGGGGAATCACTCTAGACCAGTGGTTTCCAAAATGTGGTCCTGGGATCAGAGATCAGAATCAATATTACCTGAGCAATACTTGTTAGAAATACAAATTCTGGGGTCCTATCCCAGATCTACTGAATCAGAAATTTTCAAGGTGGGGGGTGGGTAATGGAGGATGGTAAGCAACAATCCTAGTTTTAATCAGGGGTTATTAAACTTCAGCATATGTCAAAATTGCCCAAAGAACCTGTTAAAACACCAGTCGCCAGGCTCGGCCTCCAGCATTTGGAAATGCTGTTAAGGGTGCACTCCTCTTGTTAAGATTAGTGCTTCTCAAAGTTCAATGTGAGTGGGAATAATCTGGGAATCTTGTTAAATTATAGTTTGTGATTCACAGATCAGGCATGTAGGCCAAGAGTTTGCATTTCTAACAAGGTGCTGCTGCTGATGGTGGTCCACAGCCCACTGTTAAATTAGCAAGACCCTGGGGCAGAGGTTCCCAAACTTGTCTGCACATTAGTATCATTGAGGGAGCTTCAAAAACTGCTGATGCCCGGGTCCTACTCTGGAGACTGTGATTTAATTAGTCTAGGGTGTGGCCTGGGATTGGGAATTTTTAAAAGTTCTCCAGTGGTTCCAGTGTTTAGGCTTTGCTGGCCTTGAATTCCTTTGCTGCTGCAACTAATCAGAAAGTAAACTCTAGATCTTTGTAGTAAATTAGGAAGTGGTAGTCCCCAGTTGCTATTCTTCCTGCATCCCTAGTGTCCTCAGATCTGAGGCTTCAGTGCTCACTGGACTAAGCTGGAAGGGCTTGCATGTGCTGTTCTTTCACTGGTAGGGCAGGCAGACATTTCCTACAGAGAGCTACAGAGGAGGACACCTTGAGGTTGGGACAATTACCTACAGTACCTCCCTTATTCCAAGGGGAAGAGGTCTTGTAGATTTAGGCCTTCAGAAGGAAGTCTTGGGTAGACTCTTCTTCCTTCCATCTTCTAGATACGCCACCACTCCTGTCTCCTTGCACAGCCTCTTTCTCGGGGGTTCCCTAGATCTGTGTTCTTTCACCAAACTCCTCCCCTTCCCCTATAGGCAGACTTCCAATGGGCAGTAACGTGCCTGGGGGGTGGGTTCAGGAATTCATGGAAGCTTTTTTTGCTCTCATAATCATTAGAGTTATCCATAGACATTTAATGAGTAGGATTAACATCTAGCCAAGATTGGTAGACATTCAGCAACTGTGCAGGGCCCTCCCACATAATGAGGAACATGCCTGCATCACTGACAACTTTGAATGACTTGCCAGTCATTTGTGTAGTTGAAAAGCCATTGAAATTAGGACCTGAATTTATTTTAAATGTAAACACAGGCATTTCATATTTGGTTTAATATATCCTGAACTTTCCAGAGTGCCACTGCTATAAATATCATGGGATGATCACGCCTTGTTTTGTTCAAAAATTTGCCAGAGATTATTTGTCATTTTGGAAAATCATGCCACATCAGCACCTCTATTCATGGTATTTGAATTACCATCATAACATCCCCATATCATGCTAGAGTTGTGGCTGTTACATTCAAGGTGATTCTATATAGAGCTGCATGCATCTGAGGACTATATTGTGTCTTCTTGAATATTGTGCCCAAACATATTTTTTAAGTTTATTTATTTATTGAGAGAGAAAAAGAGAGAGAGAGAGAGAGAATGTGTGCACATGAGCAGGGGTGGGACAGAGAAAGAGGGAGAGAGAATCCCAAGTAGGCTCCTTGCTGACAGTGCAGAGCCTGCCACAGGGCTCTGTCTCATGAACCACGAGATCATAACCTGAGCCAAAATCAAGAGTCAGATGCTTAATGGACTGAGCCAAGCAGGGCCCTCTCAAACATTTACATACATAAACACATAGTGTTATATAAAAAATCATCTTCCTTTTACCCTTTTATATCTCTTTAGACATTTTATAAATTTTAAAATTGTTTATGTAGGTATAATACATTATTTACAAATTGTAGTTCAGAGTTATAAAGGGGGCATAAAAACATTTGTTATAAGAAGGGAGTGTTGGGACTGCTAGGGTAGGTAGTAAGGGAAGCATCGAAGGAAAGAAACGAATCTGGCTCAATAAATTGAGAAGATAGGATTTGGGGGCACCCAAATCTGAGCTGAAGCTCAGGTGTTTATCTGAGAATGAAGGGTACCTCCCTAAAGAAGGGGATATCTTCCAGAAGACAGATAATCTGTCTTACCCAATGTAAACACATTTCTTCTGTTATTATCTGTTTGGCTCTGCTCTTTATGAAATGGCCCTAGAATTAGCATCCTAGAGGTCACTGTCTTTTTCCTCCCCCTGGCTCCACCTTCTGGGAAGAGTTCTGCTTAGCCTTTCAGGATGGTTCCAAATAGATTCTTTGTAATCCACGGATCTCTCTCAGATGGACATTGGCACGCTCTCAGTTCACTCCGCCTTAATTATTCCATATCTACATCTGGTTACAGGCCATTCATTGCCTTTAGACTTTCCCTCACCTTTTATTTCCATTTTCACCAAGTAACTTGACGATGAATTAAGAGTCCAACTCTCTTTGACACCAAGAGAAAAGGAGTCCAGATAGGCAGAGAACATGCCAAAATCCTTCCCAGGAAACGGAGTTTGAAGATGTAACAGGAGAAAGGAGAGGAAATTTAGCGAAACTGGGATTTGGTCAGGAGAAAAAGAACCAGGAAATGGGGGGGGAGGGGGTTGGTAAACTCGGGTCCCAGAGGGGGCTGCAGGGTCCTTCACGTGTTCAGATCCCCTACGGGCACCTCACTTCCCAGCGGCGCTGGGCTCGCAGGCCTGCACCAGGGCTGCCACACCCCGCCCGGACGCTTTCCCTCCCCGCTCCCCGCCAGCTCCTCCTCCGGCTTCCACTCCTCCCAACAGTGGAGCCAAGAGCCCAGCTCCCGCTTCCGGCCGCCGAGAACCGAGAGGCCCCGCGTCCGACAGCCAGGGTCGCCGGCCCCACTGGATCCGGGGGCGGTCCAGGCGCAGGTAGAAGTCGGCCCGGGCCCTGGGACCCGGGGCTGGGCTCGGCAGCCGGAAGCCGGCGGGGAAGGGCCCAGTGCCGCCACTTAGGAAGCGCCCGGGAGCGCGGAGGGCCTGCGCCGACGGGTTGGGGGTGGGGGTGGGGGTGGGGGGGTGGAGTCTTCCCGCCGCGCCCTCCCGGAACTCAGGGAGGGATTGTGGGTGTGAAAGGGAAATGGGAGAGCCGGCTGGGACCGTGAGGAGGAGGGAGGGGCAGGGGATGGAAGGCCCCGGGAAGAGACCAGGTGAGATGAGTGTTCACTCCTCCGCCCGGAGTGCTCCTCGGAAGGGAGAGTAGCTGCCGCTAGTGAACCGTAGGTGGTGCGAGCACTGCCTCTAATAAGGAGGTGTGCTGGAACAGGAGAGACTGGCAGCCCACTTAAAAGTGGGTATTCATGTGTTAACATGGCAAGGTCTCCAAGACACACTAAGTGTGGAAAATGCTCCTGTTTGTGGACAGGAAGAAGAGGGGCGGGGGGGGGGGGTGTGGAGAAACATGTATTTGTATATGCATAGAAAAGTGTCTGAAACCGTGCAAACTGTTAGTCGTGGTGATCTCTGGAGAACGGAGCTAGAGATGGGATTTTACTTTTCATTGGTAGTCCAGCTGAATTCCCGTCACAAACTCCAGGGTGCAAAAAATATTTAACTCCTATTTTTCTTTTAACTTACTTTTTATTGTAAGTTTTTTGTTTGTTTGTTTTCAATCTTGAGTCAGTTCCGAGATTCCCCCACTCCTTTCCCTAGGGGCTTATATAATGCAAAGACATGACGGAAGTGTACAGGGCACAGAGGCCGACATTCTTGATGTGATTTGCTCACACTGGTATCTGGTGAGATATCACTGTCTTTTCTAGTTCTGGTTTGACAATCCCTTCAAGTCTTGGAAGTATTCTGCATTCCTGTCCCTAAGCTCTTGTATATTAAGATCTAAGTGATAGACTTAACAGCATACTTATTCCTAAAGTACTTAAATGTAAATAGGAGATAAGCACTTGTCCAAATGAGTAAGTAAATACACGCGTAATGGTATAAATTCAAGCATTTTCTCAGGCAGAGGTTTTAAAATTGCTGTTAATGGGGATTCTAGGAGATCCATGAATGGGCTCCCTGACAGTTAAGTGCAAAATAGAATATACTCATGTTTTTCTGTGAAAAATCTACATAGCTTTCACTAGATTCTCAAAAGCCTCTGAATCCCACTGACTAGGCATTGTAGAAACAATGGTGAACAAGGCTAAAGGGGTCTCTGTCCTCAGGAACTTATAGTCTAGTAGGGGGGAAGACAAACAGGCAATTACAATATAAGGATGTGTCTATGATAGAGAAAGTTTGCTGTTGTGAGAACATAGAGCTATCGACATCAGACGGCCCTGGCTGTCAGCAAAGGTTCCTTAGAAGAACTATTAGATTGAGGCCTGCAGAGTGGCAGGAAAGTAGAATTTGGACTGGTAAAGGAGGGGCTGGGGAAGGGAGTGGTCTTGGCACAAGGAAGAGTGTTTTAGGCGTCTGCCTGTGTAAAGATCCAAGGTCAAGAGATACCTGGGCAATTCATAAGCTTAAAAGAGTTTGTATGGTTGCATCTTAGATGTAAGTAGCAATAAGAGATGAGGCTGGGAGAGCATCAGAAGCCAGGTTATGTGTACAATGCTGGTTATGCATATGTGAACAAGAAAGAGGAGCTCCTTGACCCTCAGGGAGTTTTATTTTAGTAAGGAGAAACAATGTACAAGTAGGCATGTAAGCAAACAAAATCACTTTTTATTCATGGTAAAATAAACAAGGTGATGTAGTAAATAGTGGCTGGGGTATGTACTGAGGAGCTCCTTTAGACAGATCTACATATTGTGTGCCATGTAGCTAGGAGGGTTTCAGCAAAGGTGGTGGTGGGTAGAATGGAGAGAATTAGATAGATTTGACAGACGCTGAGGGAGTAGAATCAATAGGATTTAGTAGCTTACTGGATGATGATAATAACAAATAATAAAAGCTTCCATTTATTGAACACTTACTAATTACCAGGCACTGCTCTAAATGCTTAATATTTTTTATTTATTGCCGTAATAACTCTGTGAGGTAGGCATTTAGCTCAGTTTTTGTAGATGAGGAAACTGAGGCACGGAGAGTTTAAGTAACTAGCCCAAGTAGATTCATGGTTCCATCAGGATTCAAACTCAAGTCTATTTCACTCCATACCCCTGTAAGCAGAGGGGGGAAAAGGAGAGGGATTGGATATGGGGATGAGTGGGAGAAAGGTGATACATTTGGGGTCTGGAGTTTTGGGTACCTTTGAGTCATCCAAGTGGAGATGTCCAGCAGGCAAATGGATAAATGGATATGAAACTCAGATGAGATCTAGGTCAAGGAATGAATTTGTGAGTTGCCAGCATGAAAATGTTATATGGAGCCAGAGTAGGTGAGACTTCCCTGGGAAAATATATAGAAGGATTAGAATAGAATTCTAAGGAGCTTCACCATTCAGGGGATGACAGAGAAAGGATCTTCATAAGGAGGAGATCAGAGATGTAAGAAGACAACCAGGACAGTAGCACCAAGGCAGCCAGAGGAAAGTAGAGTTTTAATGACAGAGTAAGCAACAGGGTCATATTCTGCTTGAGAGATGAATTAAAATAAGGACCAAGATGTGTCTGTTCTTGTAGTAACAAGGATTCCATTGGTTAACCAATAGCATAGCTTTGGAGGAATAGGGGCCACAGAATCCCATTTAGTTGGTTGAACAGTGAGTAGGAGGCAAGGAAGTTGAGGTTGGTGGATATAGACATCTTGATCAAAATGTTTGTTCCTCTAGAGCTAAGAATCTAGAGTTCAGATTATGAGTGTGATCCCTATATTTAGCTGGGATCACACTCAAGCTTTAAGGGGCTCTTTCATGAGAAGACATGTCCTTTTCATCTCCAGACATTTTTTTTTTTTTAAACTTCCCTGCTCTTAAGCTACTGCCTTACCTTTTCCCTACTCTTCTCACTTAGAGTACTCCTTGTATTCTCTCTGTATAATAATCTCTGAATGCGTCCTTAGAACGAACCCAGTCCTTGCTTGTTCTCTGCCTGCACATCACTGGCATTGCATTGCCAGGAGGACTATTGAAAAGACATATTCCCGGTGCAAATGCACTCCAGTGAAGCCAGGAGCTCATCACCTGTCTTTCTTTCCTTCTAGGCATATACTGGTTGGGCTCCAGCTATGGAGAAACTCCATCGACATGTGTCTACCCACCTGGACATTCTGTCCTTGGAGAACCAGTGCCTGGCCACACTCCCTGACCTGCAGCCCATGGAGAAACCACATGGGCATGTGTCTGCCCACCCAGACATCCTCTCCTTAGAAAACCGGTGCCTGACCACACTTCCTGACCTGAAGACTTTGGAGAAACCATGTGGGCATGTGTCTACCTACCCAGACATCCTCTCCTTAGAAAACCGGTGCCTGGCCACCCTTCCTGACCTGAAGACCATGGAGAAACCACATGGGCATGTGTCTGCCCACCCAGACATCCTCTCCTTGGAGAATCAGTGCCTGGCCACACTCCCCATTCTAAAAAGTACTGTGTCTGCCAGCCCCTTGCTCCACTGTCTCCAGAGAGCTGATTTGGTGAAAGCTGATCGTAGCCTGAACATCAGCAACTGCCTGCTCTCTGAGCCTCCAACTTGGAGGGGCCAGTGCCTTTCTGAGGGGCTAGGCCATCTGACCTGTCCCGGGGCCTTTAAATCCATCTCTGCCACAGAGAGATCTCCTGAAACAGCTTTGGTAATAGCTCCAGGCACTCATGTTGAATCCACCCATGTCTGTTGGATGCTGTAGTCCCTAGATTTTGATGCCAGTTTCCCTCTGTGCTGCTCTGTGCCTGTGTACCTTCTGCCCTCAGAGCCTCTTCCTGAGGTGACCTTTACCCTTGGACTGTGTTATTCAGCATCATTAGTTTTATTGCATATCTGGTTCAGATATTCTAGACAACAGAGCCAAAACAGGCTCAGTCCTGAGAAAGCCTCTGCTCAGGAGGAGAGGTAGTGATATTGCAGGAACAGTCAATTAAGTGCTTATGAGATTTTACATCAGGCATGAGACACATCTGCTATACCAGGGTCCACTTTCCTGTATGTATATGTGTAAAGGTACATCCACTTGTACACATCTGTACAAGCGCATTTAACATACAGGGCAGAATCGGTAGATAAACACATATTCCTTCTGTTGGACTTGGGATTCAGACTGAGGCAAAGGCTGTACTATCTCTGCCAATTACAAGCCATACAACCTTGGCCAAGATTTAACTTTTTGAAGCTTTAATTTCTTCCTCTTTAAAATGCGTTCAATGAGGGGTTCCTGGGTGGCTCAGTCAGTTGAGTGCCCAACACTTGATTTTGGCTTGGGTTGTGAGATCAGGGTCGTGGGATAGAGCCCCACTTGAAGATCCACACTGAGCGTGGATCCTGCTTGGGATTCTCTCACTCTCTCCCTCTGTCCTTTTCCCCCATTTGCACGCACTCTCTCAAAAAAAATTAATTACTTAATTTATGTAAAAAATATGGTCAATGAAAATCTACTTCATAGGGTCATTTTCAGGATTACTGTTGCCATCTTACATTTATTTGAGGCTTTGCAATTTGCAAAGGGCCGTACATATATTATCCCATTTAATCTAATGGTACCATCAGGTAGGTGGTGGTAGGGAATGAAAAAGCTGAGGCTCTGAGGTCAAGCAGCTCAAGGTTGCTGGGGGATTGATCTGGGACTTGGCCCTTTTTCTTCTGAATGCAAAATACCTTAATAGTACCCTAGGAGGTGTGTTGTGAAGGGCCCCAGGCTCCTAAGCTGTGGCATCAACAAGGAGAAAAAAGCAGGGGGAGATCCCAAAGCATCAGAAGCTTGAATCAGGAAAGATGGTGTGTGTAACAGTGAGGGGTCACTACCTCAGACAAGACAGATCCGTGCTGGGGAGTAAAGGGAGAGGGGGAGGAGTTTAGATGATAGAAGATAGATGTAGACTCTTCCTGTCCCTGGGAGCTGCCTTCAGATCAGTCTTTGAGGGACTGTGGGTGCATGCTGTGATTAACAAGTGCCACTATCCCCAGGATCATTGTTCCTCTTCAGAAGAGAAAATGCCAGAAGAGAAGGAACGGGCAGAGGTTCAAATGCCTTTTTATAATCTAAGCTTGGGAGACGAGGAGAAAGTCGAGGAGCCGGTCCTGAAGCTCACTGCTGGGGACTCTGGATCTTGTTCTAAGCCCACTGACCAGGCCATTAAGGAAAAGAAGGTAACAGTTCCAGAGCTGGAGAGAAGTTGATGATGGTGGAGGGGTGGGTGTGGGGTGGCATGGGAGGGGTGGTGACCAAAGGCCGAGCCAGATCCCCTCCACAGATGGAAGGGGAAAGAGAGGGGGCATTGCCCAGCTCTTATTTCTCACTCCCTAATCCTCTTTTCAAACCTCTCAAGTTGGACAAACATCTTCCTGAATGTGGAGTTGTTTCTCTCTGTTCTAGATTTCCTAAGTTGGCCTGTGCGGGTGCTTGAGTTGGTCCTCATTCCCTCTTTTTTCCCTTCTCCCCTCTCTTTCCTGATTCTCAGATGGTTCTCATGAGCTTGCTGTGCTCCACGCTGGCATCAAATGTAAACATAAAAGATGCACATGACCCTACCTCGGTGTCCCTCTTCGAAATCTGTAGTGAACTTGCCCCCTTGGAGCCTGAGTTCATCCTCAAGGTACTGTGCTGTGAGGCAGAGGATGGGAGTGGGAAGCAGGGAGGTGGGAACTGTGGCCGTGGTGTGTGATGGGTCGGTGGCCAGCTTGGTACGGGGGGTGGAAAGGAGGAAGTTCACTTGGGAAGGGAAGAGGATCTTTGGGTGAGTCTGCGGGCTAGTCCCTGGGGTTCTCTGAGGAGCAGGGGAGGATGAGATTGGGAAAGAGTATACTAGGGTTCATTTGTTTAGTAAGTACACAGGCTAAGTACACAGTGCTATGCCTTGAGGGTCATTCTAACAGATGTAATTAAACTTGAATCTGGCTGTTAAGGAGCTTATGATATTGTTAGGGAAGCTGAACACTACCAAGTATTATATAAATGCAAATGGAGTAATAGGTAGTGAATGCTTCAGAAGCAGAGGAGAGGGGGAAAAAGTGTTTTTCTATGAGGCTTTGGAAGACATCAGGTTTAATCAGCAGTTTGAACCCTGGGTAAAATTTCCATAGAACTTGATGGTGGGAAGCCTTCTAAGTGCCTGGTTGACTTGGGAGGTGATCAGTAGACTCCAAAGAAGCCATGCTGCAAAGGTGGATAAGGTCTAGATTATGGAGATGTAGAATGCCAAGCCCGGAGGCTTGGACTTTCTATTTTATAGACCATATAAAGGGCTCAGGAAAGGTTTTATGAAGGCAGATTAGGGTCACAAGTTAGTTTTGGGCATGACGTTGTGGGACAAGAGGCCAAGATGCCTGCCTTCCCCACCCTGTGCCCTAGGCATGTCTGTACACTAGGCAGCAGCTGAACATCCGGGATGTGGCCAACAAAATGTTAGCCATTGCTGCCTTCTTGCCCGTCTGCCGCCCTCACCTGCGACGATATTTCTGTGCCATTGTCCAGCTGCCTTCTGATTGGATCCAGGTAGCTGAGTTCTACCAGGTATGGCACTCAGTTTCCTGAGCTTTGGCTCTTACTGGTTCCTTCTCCTTTGCTCATTGCATCCCTGTAGAAAATTCTCAGCCAGTTTTACCTTCCCTCAGCTGTCTTCAACCCTACAGCCTAGGCAGGACAGCTTCTCCCTTGACTGGGTTGGGTTGCCCAACAGGGGGAAGATGATTGAGAAGGGCTGGACCGCAGTTTGAGAAAATTGGTCTGATTCTGGACTTCGTGTTTATGACTGGCCTAGTATCATAGAAGTTGTCACTTTAGAGCTGGGGCTCGGAACCACCTCCGAATTATGTGCTCTCACTTAACCCCATGAAGTGGTCTTCCCCTGTTTTAGAGGGTTGGTTTGTGTCTTACTTCTGATGGCCTCTCCTCCCTCTCTGATAGGACCTGGCTAAAGGAGAGGAGGACAAGCTGGTGCCCCTGCCTGCCTGCCTGCGTGCAGCTATGACTGACAAATTTGCCCAGTTTGATGAGTACCAGCTGGCTAAGTACAACCCTTGGAAGCACCGGGCCAAGAGACGCCCCCACCGGCGCCCCCTCCCTCCAGTCAGTCCCTGGTCAACCTGGTGGTTCACAGCCCAGGCCCCTTTTTTCTGGAAGGTGGCAGGGGTTGGTGGGGGGGGGGGGGGTTGAAGGAACATGCTGACTCTGGGAGGTCCCACACTGAGCATCTGGGATGTTCCTACTACCAGAAATAAAAGGAGTCAGAGAAAGGCAGAAGAGCCGAGCAGAGCTCAGGGGCAGAGGGGGCAGGGCTTACCTCTTTCCAGAGTGGCTTCTTTTTTGGTAGAGGGGCTTTTGGAACTATTGGAATGAACCTCTCTAGGGACAAGCTCCATTTCCCTTTTTGAACTTGCTTCTTCTGGGGCACCTGGTGGTTCAGTCAGTTGAGCATCTGACTTGGTTTCGGCTCAAGTCATGATCCTAGGGTCATGGGATCAGGCCCCACATTGGGCTCCACGCTGAGTGTGGAGCCTGCTTAAGATTATCTCTTTCCCTCTTCCTCCCTCCCTCACTCACTCTCTTTCTCTCAAATTAAAAAAAATAAATAAAAATTGGGGCCCCTGGGTGGCTCAGTCAGTTAAGCATCTGACTCTTGATATCGGCTTAGGTCATGATTGCACACAGTCGTGAGATTGAGCCCCGTGTCATGCTCTGCACTAAGCATGGAGCCTGCTTGGGATTTTCTCTGTCCTTCTCTCTCTGCCCCTCTCCAGCTTGTGCACGCATGCGTGCTCGCTCTCTCTCTCAAATAAACATTAAAAAAATAAATAATAAATAATAAAATGAAATTGCTTTTCTGTCCCTGCAGAAGACAGGGCGACCATTTTCTGAGACACAACGTTTGCCAAGGTACCTTAAGCCTCTTAAAGATGAACAGAAGAAGGTGAGTACCTTGTTCTGGGGTTCTATATGTGCATGTTCAACTTTTTCTCAACTAATATTTTGAAATGGAATTCCATTTAGTTTAGAAATACTAATGGTGTGGTAGGCACATATCAATTTCCTACCTGGTCACTTCTCGGTCATGGTAATAGGGTCAGATTTTGAGAGCACAGGGAAAGGCTCCTTTTATTTTTCAGTTTGCCCCCCTTGGTATTTACTGACAGGTGGCATGTCCAGCGGGATAAGTGACTTTAAAATGTGTGAAACATCTGCCTTTCATGGGATGTTTGAAAAACAAACCAAACAAAACCTTTTTGCCTTAATGACAAATAAGGCACTGCACTTAGTGGTTAAGATCATAGAATCAGGACTTAGTCCTGGGTTTCAATCCCACCACCACCACTTGTGGGCTATGTGACATTAGCCAAATGACTTACCCTGTTTTCCCTCAGTTTTCTCAGATGTAAAATGGGGATAATAATAGCACCTCATTGGGTGCTTCATTGGGGTTTTGTGAAGATTAAATCAGTTACTGAATTTGAAGTATTTCTGGGATACCTGGGTGGCTCAGTCAGTTGAGCATCCAACTCTTGATTTCTGCTCAGATTGTGATCCCAGGGTCTTGAGATTGAGCCCCGCATCATGCTTTGTGCTGAGTGTGGAGCCTGCTTGGGATTCTTTTTCCCTATGCCCTTCTCCCCGGCTTGCAGTCTCTCCCTCTCTAAATACATACATACATACATACATACATACATACATACATACATACTAACAGTACATGGCACTGAATAAGTGTTAGCTATCACCAATCATCATTAAAATTGATTGTTAGGAAAATGTATGGTAGTGTTATAAGAGAATACATTTTCAGTTGGTCAACTGATTTTTTCTCTTTATCCTAATACAAACCAAACTTGGCTTTTCTACCACAGATGATTCTGGAAGCCACTTCTTTCAGTTTATTCATTCCTCACAGCTTGCATTGTGCTGATACCTCCATTTACCTCCTCCTCCAAGTCTCAGTGATTTAAATAAGAGCTGCTTTTTTCCTTTCCCTCCTTCTAAGAATAAAATGTTCTCTGTTCATTTTATCCCAGTCTTGTTTTTCACAAGCCAATTATTTCACGGTAACTACTGTTAGCTCAATCTTGTATAAATAAACACAGTGACCCCAAAGAGCTACTATCATGTGTTCTCTGCAGAAACTCTTGTTGCTGGAGATTTTTGCCCCCATTCCTACTCTTTACCTAGATCTACTTTGGGGAAAGAAATGACCTCATAGCTATAGGAGGTCTGAGGTTCTGATTTCTGAAGCAAGTGACTATGGTCATAGATTAAATGACCCCTGTGTGACTTGAGGGATATTTCCACAGTTTGAGGAGACCTACAATGCAGTGCCAAAGAAAATTCAGCCGAGATTCACCCTGAAGAAGTTAGTACGGCGACTGCATATCCAGGAGCCTGCTCAGCATGTCCAAGCTCTGCTGGGCTACAGGTGAGAAGACACACCCTGAGCATACCTTCCACCTGGGTAACGCCATGGCTTTTTCAACATCCATGGTCCCAGCGCCTGTAGTTCTGACCCCGGCAACATTAGTTTAGGCAGACATGGCCTGTAAACGTGACTTTGACTGACTGACATTTTCTTTTCTGAGTTATTTTCAGCTGGCCTGGAAATGATAAGCTTTTCTTCCTCTGTTGCAGATACCCATCCACCCTACAAAAGTTTTCTCGAAGTCGCCTCCCTGGGCCATGGGATTCTAGCAGAGCTGGGAAGCGGATGAAGCTCCCTCGGCCGGAGACCTGGGAGCGGGAGCTGAGCTTGCGGGGAAACAAAGCTTCTGTCTGGGAGGAACTCATTGGTAGAGTAACTTTGACCCTATATGCCCTTCCTCTCTTCCCCGTGCATACCTCTACATTTTGGACCCTGACTTAATTTCCATGGCATGGTACAGTTATTCTCTTGCCTGGTGGTTGCATCACTGAAAGTGATCGGATTTATGAGGTTTGCCACTGACCGTACCAAAGTGGACCAGGGGTACCTGCTTTTAGTAGCATTGGCATCCTAAGGGAGATCATTCTTCCAGATGTGGCTAGGTGATGCACCAGCCTCTACCGACACGTGACAAAAGTGGTACCTTCTCTCTGATTTCACTTGCATCATACTGGGTAAGCCATCCAAACAAGATAGGACTGGCACACGGCATATTGGAATCTCCACAGAAACCCATATTTAGGACATGGACTATTTAGGGCATTTGCCCATACTGATAAAGAAAAAAAACATTTTAAATTGGGAGGCCCAAGTTACTTTCAGTCTTCTGTTTGTCTTTTAGCCTATTTTTAACTATAGAAGGCTCTTTCTATGCGATTTTGTCTTTTTTTACTTCCTCTTTCATCTTTGAAAATTTCAAGTCAGCTTCTATGTGTTGAAAAATATCTTGCTGTAGATCTTTTGACTGCTTGAGTTTTGGAGACTTCATATTTTAGAGCTTCAGAAGCCCCATTTGTTTTGACCTGTTTCTCAGTGAACTGCCAAGTACAGATTATACTCACGGCAGCCCAAATTGCTTAGCTGTTTATCTGTCCCTGCTCTCACTGTGGTGGTGTAGCCATCAGAATCACATGGGAATTGAATACACACATGCATACACACATGCCTGATAGCCTCTTCCCCAACATTTGATACTTTGAGTGGAATAGGATGAAGTCTGTCCTGAAGGATGGCATCCAGGATGTGTAGATGATTCTGGTATGTGTCATCTCCACTTCCTCCCTCTGCCCCTGAAAATTAAAACTGTCATTTATCTAGGCTGAGACTAATGCCCATAGTCTAATCTGGTTGTCTCCAGAGTTTTTTGATCTTATATTACACAAAAAGTTTTGGAATATACCAGAATATATGTATATATAATTAAAACAGTCTGATATATGTACGAATAAATTATGTACTTTAGGAAATACATAAAATATAATTATGTAAATACAGATCTGAAAGTAAGTATAAATAAATAAAATACAAAAAATGTAAATAATTATAAGAATAAGAATAAAATCTAAGATTAAGTGTAATTACATAGACAGACCCCTCTTTGGAGAACACAGGGCTCATTAATAACGCACTAACAGTTTTTTGGAATGCAGTCGGTGAATTTCTCAGTGTAAAGGATAAATGTTCAATTTATTTTTTAGTATCATAAATATGATATTTGACTTAATTTCTTATCCGAGTGATCTAGAAAGCCTTTCATACACAGCAATAGTTGAGAACACTTTATGAGTTGATGAAGGATGTAATAGTTTACCAGTTGTCACACATAGTTTACATGGTATATATCAACCTAATTGTTCTATACACTTTGTGAACCAGAATTATGAACTTGAGAACCCCAGGACTTCGAGAAGGCTGAAAGCTTCTCCCTATAATTCAAAGGAGACTTACTTCACCTTAAAAAAAGACACCACCACTCTCTTGATGAAAGCTGCTGGAAGAGCCTGGGGTGGGAGCAGGGGCTGACAGGTCATGTCTCTAAAGTGGTCTGAATACACCTCTGGGGGTACCCAGGAAAACTATCACACCTCCTCCTTATGTTTACCCTTATCTAAAAGAAAGAATTTTCCCACTATTTACCATATGAATCAAACCCCTATCATCACTCAGTCCATGTGTTCTATGGTACATGTCCCATATGAGAGTTCAAGTTTATTGAGGAAGAGTAGGGGTTTCACAATGTGCATCCATGAAATCCCCTCACTCTTTTTTGGTTTCTGCATAATGACTTATCAGTATTTATCCTTGAATTGTAAGTGGATTTAGAATTATTATTCAGCCTTAACCAAACTAACCATCTAAAATTGACATAAGCCTTGGGGCATGTGGGTGGCTCGGTCAGTTGAGCATCTGACTTTGGCTTAGGTCATGATCTCATGTGAATTCAGGCCCCATATGAGGGCTCACTGCTGTCACTGCAGAGCTGGCTTCGGTTCCTCTGTCCCCCTGTTTCTCCATCCCTTCCCTACTTGCACTCTATCTCTCTCAAAAATAAGCATCAAAAATAAAATAAAATAGAATAGGCATAAGCCTTAAAAAGATTATTATTGAGAAACTATGACTTGAAGATGATACTAGTATTACAAAACAAATGGATGATAAGAAAGTGATGGGGCGAAATTCTGCTTCAGTGCAAATCTTTTTCACCTGCATTTAAATGAAAAGCAATGACTATTTAATCATATTTCACAAGAAGTTTGCCAGAGAACTTAGAAATAAGCAGGAAGATTATTTGAAATATGAACTTACATTCACTATAATTGAAGGTGAACCTTACCTTAGGTGTATATTGTGCCTAGAAATATTAACTACTGATTGCAGTACATATGTATTTATTAATAAACAAACTTACACTAGGAAATTTCACATTTCACCATCTATACTGTTTAGAAATCATTAACAAATTAATTTTTTTTAATGTTTGTTTATTTTTGAGAGAGAGAGCGCGTGCACGCGCGTGCGAGTAGGGGAGGGGCAGAGAGAGAGAGGGAGACACAGAGTCCGAAACAGGCTCCAGGATCTGAGCTGTCAGCACAGAGCCCCACTCCGAGTTGAACTCATGAACTGTGAGATCATGACCTGAGCTGAAGATGGATGCTCAATCGACTGAGTTACCCAGGCGCCCTTGGAAATCATTACTCTAGATTAAGAGAATATGTTTTGTCAGTTAAGTCCAATCTTAGGGCTAGAGCCAGCAGACAAAGTAATAATAGACGTTGTTTATTCAAACAGACATTCCATAAACAGTATTGTATAAATCTTGCTCCACACTTCAGGCCAATCCTGTTTTTATCTTTCCAGACCTCTAAAACATTTTGAGTAGGATAGATCACATGTTATAGTACCTCACTCTCTCCATCCTGAATTTTCTACATGACTTCTTGCTCTGGTCTGTGACCTCTCTTACTCGTCCTTTGTTTGCTTTCCTCACCCTGTGCTGACCCTCCACAGAGAATGGGAAGCTACCCTTCATGGCCATGCTTCGGAATCTGTGCAACCTGCTGCGGGTTGGAATCAGTGCCCGCCACCATGAGCTTGTGCTCCAGAAACTCCAGCATGAGGTATGTGTGAGGCTCAGGAGGACTAGTGGGTGTGGAGATGCTGCCACATCTTCCTTGTGGCTGGGGAAGGTCATGGCTACCAAGCTAATTCCACATGAGCTATACACAGGTACATGGGGAGACAGATCTAGGGAGACAACCCCCAGAGATTCAAGTATAAAAACTTTTCCTTTTTATTTTCTGGGATTACTGATTTACCAAGAAGAAGCACTTTTGTGATGTAACTGACTTCAGAGGGAGTCTGATATAAAAGACACAAGGCTCCTTCTGTTACTTCTCCATTTTTCTTTACCTCTTCTCATTTTCTCACTTGACAACTTTCTTTTTTCTTTATTCTTCTCCAGTTTTCTCTGTATCTCTTCTGTAATATCCATTTTATATGTCCTCACTTGCCCACAAGTCTAATAGAGTAGTTATCTCAGATTCCTGGCTCCTAAGGCCCCTGATTACCTCCCCACCCCATACTCCCTGATACTTTGCTCATGACCCCTCCTTTGTTTGTTTTTGTTTGTTTGTTTGTTTTGTTTTGTTTTCACATTTATTTATTTTTGAGAGACAGAGCGAGACAGAGCGTGAGCGGGGGCAGGGCGGGGGGAGGGCACACAATATAAAGCAGGCTCCAGGCTCTGAGCTGTCAGCACAGAGCCCAACGTGATGACCCCTCCTTTGCTTTCCAGAAATCGGTGATCCACAGTCGGCAGTTTCCATTCAGATTCCTTAATGCCCATGATTCCATCAGTAACCTTGAGACTCAACTCAGAAATAAAGGTATTTATTATCTGTCTTCTTCTGAATCCCATTTGTTTCTCATGTCTGAGAGTAGGTGAAACAGGAGCCTTCATATGTGTCAGCCTCTTGCTTTCTAGTCTCAGAGTGTAGGGTGGGCAGAGGTGAGACACTTGCCAGCCCAAGGGTCCAGGCTCAGGACCGGTATTGGTGGGAGGACAAGAGGAGGGACTAGAAGCTGCTTGACTCAGATGCTTACCTGTCTTCACACAGCATTGCCACTTCCTTCCAACACAAAACTGATGCATTCAATAATGATTAGAAATGCGAGAAAGAACAAGAATTGGACCTATCGGAGGTATCCTCGCAACCCAAGTCGTCGGGAACTTCGGACAACAATGATGATACCTGTGATATATGAGCAGCTTAAGCGGGAAAAGCTGAAAATACAAAAGGCCAGGTGTGTGTGTGTGTGTGTGTGCGCGCACACGTACACAAATGTGCATATGTGCGTGTGCTATCTGGGAGCAAAGGCTGGGCAACAAGAGGCACCCTTACAGGGCTTGGGAGTCATCTGACAACCCCAAATTTTATTCTGTAAGACATACTTGTCCCAGTGGCTCAGACTTGCCTGGTTCCAATTGTCTCTTGCATAGCAAACCTTGTCTTTAACATTGTCCTGTGGTGAGATCATAGAAAAAAAAAAAACTGTGGGCCTCCAATTTATTTTATTTTATTTTATTTTATTTTATTTTTTAAATTTTTTCTAAATGTTTTTAGTTATTTTTGAGACAGAGAGAGACAGAGTATGAGCAGGGGAGGGGCAGAGAGAGAGGGAGACACAGAATCTGAAGCAGGCTCCAGGCTCTGAACTGTCAGCACAGAGCCCGACGCGGGACTCGAACTCACAGACTGAGATCATGACACGAGCTGAAATCGGATTCTTAACTGACTGAGCCACCCAGGCGCCCCTGGGCCTCCAATTTATTTTATTTTATTTTTTTTATTTTTTTTTTAATTTTTTAATTTTTTTTTTTTTAATTTTTTTTTTTTCAACGTTTTTTATTTATTTTTGGGACAGAGAGAGACAGAGCGTGAACGGGGGAGGGGCAGAGAGAGAGGGAGACATAGAATCGGAAACAGGCTCCAGGCTCCGAGCCATCAGCCCAGAGCCCGACGCGGGGCTCAAACTCGCGGACCGCGAGATTGTGACCTGGCTGAAGTCGGACGCTTAACCGACTGCGCCACCCAGGCGCCCCTATTTTATTTTTTTTAATGTTTATTTTTTATTTTTGAGTTGGGGGAGGGGCAGAGAAAGAGGGAGAAAGAGAGGAACCCAAGCAGGCTCTATGCTGACAGCAGAGAGCCTGATGTGGGGCTTGAACTCAGGTACTGTGTGATCATGACCTGAGCCAAAGGTGGATGCTCAACTGACTGAGCCACCCAGGCGCCCCTGGGCCTCCTATTTATTATGTGATTGTTTTATAGGTTTCTGTGGGTTCTGTGAATCTGCATAACATTTCCCTTCTCTTAGTGTATGCTAGTGTCCTCTGCTTCTGCTCTGGTTCAGTTTCCTTTTCTTCTCTAAGATATCTGTTTGTTCTTTTTGTTTCTCTCTCTTTCTCTGTCCTTATTTTCTGACTCATTTACTTTCTCATTTCTATATATATAGATATATAGTCTTTACATATATATAAAGATAGTTAACATCAAGCAGGCTCAAACTCAGACATAAACCCTGTTCTGTAAGTTTGATGAAGTCCCAGCACTCTATGCTTTAGATGCTTCAGTAGTATCTTCATTCATTTTCATTCAAGACAAATTCAGGGCTCATCTAACCTACTAGGAGGTTCCTGGCCGCTCAGTGGCCTGATTATCTCCTGAATCAGTGAATCAGTGACTGTACAGAGGGCCATTTAAGAATCAAGCTTGTGAGATGCCTGGGTGGCTCAGTTGGTTAAGCATCTGACTTCGGCTCAGGTCATGATCTCATGGTCCGTGAGTTTGAGCCCCGCATCGGGCTCTGTGCTGACAGCTTAGAGCCTGGAGCCTGTTTCAGATTCTGTGTCTCCCTCTCTCTCTGACCCTCCCCCGTTCATGCTCTTTCTCTGTCTCAAAAATAAATAAAAGTTTAAAAAAAAGAAAAAAGAATCAAGCTTGGCATCCAGGCCAAACAACGTGCCTTTGCTGGCCAATATAGTGGCCACTAGCCACATGTGGCTAATTGGGCCTGAGATGTGCTGGATTTTGAGGACAGTATGAAAAAGGATGTAAAATATCTGTTTCGTAACTTTTGTGTTAATTATGTGTTAAGGTGAAAATATTTTAACATGTTAAATCAAATGGCATATTAAGTTAATTTCTCCTATTTTTACTTTTTTAATGTGGCTACTAAACATTTTTTATTACATGTGTAATTTTCATTTCATTTCATTCCATTAATTGTAATTTAATTCTGTTGGATAATACTGGTAGGGACTATTGAATTTTCTAGATTAAAAACATTATTATGAAAAAATTTTAAACACAAATAATGAGAATAGTATAATGGACTCTCATAAAACTATTAGCCATATTCAGTGATTATCTAGATTTTACTGTAGTTCTTTTGGTCCCTTCTTTTTTGGTGGAAGATGTTCTTAAGAACAAATGCTGAATATTATGATACATTTTATTTCATCCTTTCATATTTCATGTGTGTCTCTTTAAAATTTTTTTTTTTTGTTTATTTATATATGAGAGAAAGAGAGAGAGACAGAACACAAGTAGGGGAGGGACAGAGAGAGAGGGAGACAGAATCTGAAGCAGGCATCAGGCTGTGAGCCGTCAGCACAGAGCCTGATGTGGAGCTCAAACGCACAAAATTGTGAGATCATGACCTGAGCCAAAGTCAGATGTTTAACTGAGCCACCCAGGCGCCGCTCATGTGTGTCTTTTAAAGCAGGCATTTTTGGGGCTCCTGGGTGGCTCAGTTGATTGAGCTTCTTGATTTTGACTCAGGTCATGATCTCACAGTTTGTGAGTTTGAGCCGCAAGTTGGGCTCTGTGCTGAAAGTGCAGAGCCTGCTTGGGATTCTCTCCTCTCTCCCTCTGCCCCTCCCCTGCTCATGCTAGCTCTCTCTCAAAATTTCTCAAAATTTATTTATTCTTAAGTAAGTACTTAAGAAAAAGAAATTAAAACAGATATTGTCTTATGTAATTAAAATGTCATTAATATACCTAATAGAACTGAAAATAATTCCTTGGTATTATCATTTATTATCTAGTCCATACTCAAATTTCCCAATTATCTCAAAAGTATGATTTTACAATTTTATTCAAATCAGAATCCAAATAAGGCATACACATTATATTTGATTATTAAGTCTCTCATATCTCTTTTAATCTTTTCTTTGTCTTCATACCATTGACTTGCTGTAGACACTGGGTTCAAGGGCTCTGCAGAATGTCCCACATTCTGGATTTGTCAACTTCCTCATGGTGTCTTCTAACTTGTTTCTGTTTCATGTACTGAGGGCATTAACTCCAAAGGCTTGTACAGATTCAGATTTCACTTTTTTTTTTTCTTGCAAGAATATTTCATAGGAGATCCTTTGTATGCTATGAGTGAGACCAGCAGACTTTTTTTTTTTTTAACTTCCTCATAGGATAAAGGATCATGAGGCGCCAAAGATCTGTGGTCCTACTCAGTGTGATGTTAACGAAGATTGACCCATGTGTTTAAATGGTTATAGCCTGATCTCTTCACTGGAAGTTGATAGTTTATCCATTGGTGATCTTTTCCTGAACCAATTGTTTCATTAACAGTTCTAGAATGGGAATTTTCTCCATTCCCATATTCATTAGCTGGAATTCTAAAAAGAACTTGCCTTATCAACTAAAGCTGTTTAGTTACCCTGAAGTAAAGATTCTACTAGAAACGTGGGACAAATGTTCTTTTTTTTGTCCCCTTTAATTGCCAGTTTTCGGGGGCGCCTGGTTGGCTCGGTTGAGTGTCCGACTTCAGCTCAGGTCATGATCTCGCGGTTTGTGGGTTCGAGCCCCGCGTCGGGCTCTGTGCTGACAGCTCAGAGCCTGGAGCCTGCTTCGGATTCTGTGTCTCCTCCTCTCTCTGCCCCTCCCATGCTCATGCTTTGTCTCTCAATGATAAATAAATGTTAAGAAAAAAAAATTAATTAAAAAAATAATTTCCAGTGTTTGGAATAAGGAGTTAATATTCTTTAAAATACAATTTAAAAGTAAGTTAAATCTTGCCTCATGAAGTAAGTATAGATTGTTATGGGAAGTGTGGCAAATGATTTCAGAGAGTGGATCAGGAGATGACTTCTCCTCTCCAGCCATGAGACTGGGTTAGAAGAGTCCTATAGGATGGCAGCAATGGAGGCAGGCTGTGGAAGTGGTGTGAACACTTCATTCTGGGGTGGCAAGTTCTCATCTTCCCATCTGCCTCGAAATGGCAAATATAGAAGCCCCTGAGCCCTTCTGTGTCTTTTCTGCCTGCAGACAGTGGAAATATGATGGTGAGATGCTGGTTCGGTATCGTCAGGCCCTAGAGACAGCTGTGAACCTCTCCGTGAAACACAACGTGCCCCCGCTGCCAGGCCGCACCATCTTGGTCTATCTGACAGATGGCGGTGCAGACCAGTTCTGTCCCAAGCGCAACCCAGAAGGGGTAAAAAAAAATTAAAAGGTGGGGGGTTGGTAGGATGCTGGGGATCCCGAGAACTATCCTGTTCCCAGATGTGGTTCTCCCAAGGAAGCACTCAGAACTGAAATAAATGGCAAACATTTGCTTCTTGGTATCAGACCTTGGTTCCTAGGGACAGTTCCTAGAATGTGGTCTCTAGCCTGTTTATGGATTACAATACTTATATTTCACATTTGGCTGGTGCTTAATTCTCTCTAAATTTCTGTCACCGAAGTATGTTTCATTTTTACATCCTATATCCCAATGTTGAATTTGGGCAGGACTGCTGGCCCTTCTCCACCCTGGCCAGCTCTTACTGAAAGCTGCTGAAGCTGTCCCTTCCTAACTGGAGATTTTGTCCTTTTCCCCCAACTAATGGAGGCTGGAGGCGTTTGGCCTTCAGGGCTGGATGGGCAAGGGTGGATTTCAAAAAAGGGGAGCCAGGGCACTTGGCCAGCTCAGTCAGTAGAGCATGTGACTTTCGATCTCAGGGTGGTGAGTTCAAGCCCCATGTTGCGCATGGAGCCTACTTAAAAAAATAGGAGATCCTTATTTCACCCTGATGTTTGTCCAATCAGCCCCACCTAAACTATGTGCTGCTGCTGATTGGGATGGTAATTGCACGGGCGGAGCAGGTGGATCTCTTACTGTGCGGAGGAGGCACTGTGAAGACTATCACAGTTAAGGCAGAAGAAGGTATCCTGAAGACGGCCGGCATACTCCAGGCTCAAGTCCAGGTCAGACACCTGCCCCCACCATGCAAAAATGCATGAATGGTCACAGCCCTGGACACAGGCTGGAAAATCAGGAAAGGCTTGGATATATACAGTGCTGAAGATTCCCAAGCAGTATTTGGTGTTTGTTGCTTACCGATTGTCTCCCATGCAAATAAGGAACATGAGACTCTTTCCTTCAGGAGCCAGATGGAGAGGATGAATGGTCCCTGCACACTTTTGGGAAGTACCTGTTGTCTCTGGCTGCCCAAAGGGTCCCTGTGAGTAGTCCCCAGTCCCTGAGAAACCCTCCCGCCCTCACCCTTCCCTCCTCAACTGATGTGTGTAATTTCTCAAAGGTCATCTTTCAAATGAGGGGCAGTACCCACACCCACTTCCTGCTGGCTGCAGCCCTCTGCCGTGTGGTGTGCTGGTAATTGTTTAACAACCGGTGCTCTGGAAAAAAATGAATCTTGGTTAATAGCATTTGCTAGTTTCTAAGGTGTAAATTACTCCAATCATGGCTGATTTCAAGCTGCCAGCATGATATCAGTGAACAGAGGTGAGAAGAGATGCTCAGTAGCACACCATTATATGGTATTTCTACAACGTAGATCGAGTATGTAAATAAGATCTAGATAATGGTAAAATGTAGTAAAATAACTAGGAAATGATGAGTTTCAAGTATTTATTACCTTTGTTTTTAATATAATTTATTTAATTATGTTTATACTCTTCAATGTTTAGCAGTGGCACTATTTAACAACTGGATCACAAAATTCCTAAAAAGTAACAGTTAGCTCTTGTGAGCCTGAGTGAGCCAGCTACAGCACACCACTGCCCCTCCCCCACTTTCTCGCCCCTCCATGTCAGGGTGTAGTGGCTCCCCCATCCTAAGGACTCTCATGAGAGGCAATTTCCATTCCCTTCAGTTCCCTTCAGAGTTCTCCTAATCCCCTCAGCCCCAGAGATCTCTTCTCTTGATGTCCTAAGCTTATTAGCATCTCTTCTGTCCCTGTGCTCCCTGTTCTCAGCCCCTCCCTTTTCATCTCACAGGTGGACAGGGTCATCCTCTTCGGCAATGATATGTATGAGAAACTGATAAATGAGGCCAAACAGCGTTTCTGGCAGCATGTGAATTCCAAGTGCCTCTTTGTTTGTGTTCCCCTAAGTAGGATATGTGACACGTAAGGACGCTCAAACTCCTTGTCCAGTGCCAAAAGATAGGTTTTCATATTTCCTCTCTACCCCCACTGGAGCTTGGGGCATTCCCACTCACCAGATGCCTTCCATCTCTGCCTCCTACCTTGATTGCACTTCAAATACTAGAACCTTCTCTGAAGTCTTTAGCCTAGCTCCATACCCCTTTGTAGGGGTCCATCCCAGCCCCAACCTAGCACATGACCCTAATTAAACATGCAGAGGTGGGGTATCCATCCTAGAGCGCAGGGCCTCTGTGTTCCTGGCACTGTTTCTAATGGTTGCTTCTTCCTTTGCCAGATTATCAGATTCAAATCCCAATGACGTGACACTCTCAGGCTGTAATGACGGGATCCTGAAGTGAGTACAGAATGGACGCACAAGGGGTTGGGGGCTTTGTTAGAACGTCTTTCAGAGATTACTTGTGTCTTCTACTCCACTTACTTCTGTTTTTAAGCAAGATAGAAGTTTATTCCTCTTTTGCCACTGTCCAGATGTAGCAGCAGCAGAATGTTACAGGGACCCAGACACCTTCTATCTTACTGTTCCACCATCCTCAAATACTCTGCTTTCACCTCACGGTTCAAGACTGCTGCTCCAGCCCCAGTCATCATTTTTGCATTACACCTAGTAGGAAAGAGGAGAAGGGGACAGGGGAGGTTGCACTGTTCTCTTTTAAGGGAACAACGCAAGGGTTGGTCACATCATTTCTATTCATTCTTTGCCGCCTCTGTTCCATTCTTGATCCAGAGTAAATCTCATTTAATATAAATATTAATATATATATATTAATATTTATATATATATAAAATATATATTATTATATATATATTATATATATTATATATATATAATATATATATAATATAAAATATATATATATAAATATATATATATAATATATATATAAAAATATATATATTATATTATATATAAAATATATATAAATATAAATATAAAAATATATATAAATATAAATAAATATATAAAAAAATATATAAATATATATATATTTATATATATATATAAATATATATATAAATATAAATTTATTTATAGATGCCAAATTTACAGAAATCCTTTAACTTTGTCTCTATGCTTAGCCTTCTCATTTACTTGTTTTCTCTCTCCTACCTTTTCCTTTGTATGCCTCCATCGCCCCCCAGCTGCTAGTAGGAAGCCTCAGGCCCATTCCTCCTCCAGAGAGCTTTCACAGCTGATACAAAGCTGATCAAGCTCTGAATGGGATGGCCTTAGTCTTTAATCTTTAATCTGACCCTTTGCCAGCCTAACTACCCCTGGCCCAACAGAAAGCCCATGATGACCATGCTAGAGCTGGGTGTCTTCTCTGTTCCTTCATCCCTGTAGTTCTGCACCCCTGTTTATCTTAAGTCTACATTCACTGCTTATGGTTGTCTTCTTAAGGGGCTCCAGTTAACTGGGTGACCTACCTCTCTATATCTTTGTCCCCTGCCCCCTTGGAAGACCTGCCTGATTCTGACTCTGGTATTCACTCTTACTTATTTTGTTATATTTATGTCAGGTTCATTGCAGAGCGTGGAGTCTCCTGTCTTCTAGAGCACGTGGGGCAAATGGACAAAATATTCAAGATTCCACCACCCCCAGGAAAGACTGGGGACCTGTCTCTCCGGCCACTGGAAGAGGTCACTCTAAGCCCCTTGGCTCTGATTTCCCAGCATGGGTTAGTCTATGTTTCTATGCCTTTGTGAATCGGGAGACACTGTGGTCAAAACCTGCAGAAATTCTGGTGGCTGCAGTTCTGGCTGTGGAGATGCTGTTTGTTCTACTCACTAAGTAGAACTCATCTCTTTCCCAGGTAGGGATTTCCCTGACGGAGGAAGTTGTCAGATAGTGAGCATACTACTTTCTCTACCTGGGCAGGGGGTCAGATGTGAGGCGGGCAGCAGGCAGCGGGCAGCATGCACTGTGGACATACAGCCAGGGCTCAGGCAGAGGGCTTAGGAGAATAGGCTCTGGCTTTCTCATCACAGCTTTGCCAAGTAGTAGCTTGAATCTTGGGCTAGTTGTTTTTAATTTCTTAAAAACTTTAGTTTTTTATTAGTAAAATGGAAATAATGATGGTGCTTACCTCACAGAATGGGCAAATAGTAAGTGCATAATAATTAGCTGACAAAGAGGGATATGTGAGAAATGGCAAGTAGGGTTTAAGTTCCAGGGCTCTGCAGGAGAGGCTATAAGCAGGTTATTCTCTGGAGGCCTGCTGGACCTCCCCCTGGCATCTGTCATACCTTACTTGTACTGGCTTGTGCTGAAGGATGTGCTCAGCCGCATCTGTGGAATTGGGTTGTGGGGCTGATTGCTAGAGTGAGCCCAAGCCTCTGCTTACCCCCAGATGGCGCAGCATCAGGCTTTTCATTTCCTCCACTTTCCGGGACATGCACGGGGAGCGGGACCTGCTGCTGAGGTCTGTGCTGCCAGCATTGCAGGCCCGAGCGGCCCCTCACCACATCAGCCTTCATGCCATTGACCTGCGCTGGGGCGTCACTGAGGAGGAGACCCGGAGGAACAGGTGAGGGGGCCACAGAGAAGAGCTGGGACAGAGATGAGGGGCTTGAGTGGGAGAATTGAGGTGGGTAGGGTTGAGGCTACAAGGGAGTCTGAGGGCCTAGGGCAGGGGCTGCTATTTGGATGCTAACAAGAGCAGTCTGCCTTTACTTGGCTCAGTTTTGAGCCAGGGCCCTATCTTCCTATTTATACCTGTATTCTCTGATCCAATGCCTCCATAACCATGTCTGCAGACAACTGGAAGTGTGCCTTGGGGAGGTGGAGAACTCGCAGCTGTTTGTGGGGATTCTGGGCTCGCGCTATGGCTACGTTCCCCCCAACTACAACCTCCCTGACCATCCTCACTTCCGCTGGGTAAGGCAGGTTGGGGGTTGGAGTGGGGTCTGGGGAGGAAACAAAGGTTGGGACAAGTGTGGAGAGAAGCCACAGTGTGTCAGGAACCTTGGGACTAGATCTGAGACTTGAAGGTGAAACCCAGGCGGAAGGTTCTGCAAGCGGCCAAGTCATAGATGAGGGAATTCCTTTGAGAAGTACCTCCCAGTTGGCCAAGGGATGCGAGAGGTAAGAGGGTAGGTCTGTTTAGGGTTTGCTATCAGACGGATCTGGGTTCTGATCTCCCTTCTATCATTTATAGATTGTGTGACTTTGTGGGAAACGGCTTATCCTAACCTAGCCTCAACTTCCCCATGTATTAAAGAGGAACAGTGGAGTCTATACTGTAGGGTTACTATGAGGATTAGAAATCTATTTTTAAAAATGCTCAACATGTGACAGGCATTCAGTACATGTTAGCTACTAGCTGTGTTTTGTTGGCTTGTGTCTGGAGGGAGGGAGGAATATTGCTGAGATGCAGGAACCCTAGGGTCTTGGTAGGTCTCAAGGGAGGGGTCAGTGTGACCTGGGACTGAACCAGCCTGTTCTCTGCCCTCTCCCTGCAGGCCCAGCAGTACCCTCCAGGTCGCTCTGTGACAGAGATGGAGGTGATGCAGTTCCTGAATCGGGGCCTTCGTCAGCAGCCCTCTGCACAAGCTCTCATCTACTTCCGGGATTCTGGCTTCCTCAGGTACCTGCTGTTGCTTCTGGACCTCGCAGGCTCAGGGGCCAGATCTTCTCTCTCCATAGCATTCAGAGTACAGGAGGGGGAGCTAGAAGAGAGTACAAGGCTCAGAAAGCTTGCCTTGCAGCACCAAATAAGCCTTGCCACTGAAGCCAGGTGATCTCTGCTTGCGGAGTTTTAGGGAACCACAGCCAGGTCTGATGGTTGGGGCTGAAGAGAGGCTGGGGTCTGAGTGTAGCCTCACTTTTGGGGTATCTTTGGTGGTCAGCTGTGTCCCAGATGCATGGAAATCTGACTTTACTTCTGAGTCTGAAGAGGCCGCACATCGACTCTCAGAACTGAAGAGCTACCTGAGCAGACAACAAGGGATTACCTGTCGTAGGTGAGCTGGGGTGGGGGTGGGGTGGGTAGAGAGCCCCTGCATGGAGGAATATATGGAGTGGGGCCAGGCCCACTCTGACTCTGCTTGTGCATGGTTCACCTGTAGATACCCCTGTGAATGGGGGGGTGTGGCAGCCGGCCGGCCCTATGCTGGGGGGCTGGAGGAGTTTGGAAAGTTGGTCCTGCAGGATGTGTGGAATATGATCCAGAAGCTTTACCTACAGGTCAGCAGGGGCGCCCATGGCCAGGGTAGTGGAGAGAAGGTAAGGTGGTCTGGGTAGTCCTGGATGGGAAGTAATTTGGTGGGGGCTCTGTGAGTTTTCAGGTCTGGGGTTCCTGAGGGGCATGGAAACATTATCAGTCACTGTCCCATGTGTCCTCAGCCTGGGGCCCAGCTGGAACAGCCAGTGTCCATCCCAGATGATGACTTGGTCCAGGCCACCTTCCAGCAGCTGCAGAATCCATCAAGTCCTGCCCGACTGCACCTTCTTCAGGACACAGTGAAGCAGCTAACGCTGCACCGAGGGAGGCTGAGCCTGGTGACCGGGCAGTCAGGACAGGGCAAGACGGCCTTCCTGGTACATAGTCTCAGAGCCCCGGGCAGGAGGAAGTGAGGGCCATGTAGGCTAAGGAAGCAGGGCACAGGGAGTTGTGCATGTAACAATGTGACCATGTTTTCTCTTTGCTGTCCATGCAGGCATCCCTTGTGTCAGCACTGCAGGCTCCTGATGTGGCCAAGGTGGCCCCGTTAGTCTTCTTCCACTTTTCAGGGGCCCGCCCTGACCAGGGTCTTGCCCTCACCCTGCTCAGACGCCTCTGTGCCTATCTACATAGCCAACTGCAAAAGCCAGGTGCCCTTGCCACCACCTACCGGTGTGTATCCCCCATTAGTCCAGCCTTGTTGATTCCACATGATGCCACCCTGTATCTCCCTCTCTCACTGATCCTGGTCCTTACAGGGGCCTGGTATGGGAGCTCCAGCAGGAACTGCTGCCCAACTGTGCTCAGTCCCTGAAAAGTGGCCAAACCCTGGTGTTGATCATCGATGGGGCTGACAGGTTGGTGGGTCAGCATGGGCAGCTGGTCTCAGACTGGATCCCAAAGACACTTCCCCCGGTGAGTGTGAGAAGGAGGTGGGGGTGGGATGCAGTAGTGGGGACGGGGGCTCTCCAGCCTTCTCCTCTTCTTTTTCCTTCTACCTTCTTCTCTTTATGCCCAAATATCACAGCGGGTGCACTTGGTACTGAGCGTGTCTACTGACGCAGGCCTGGGGGAGACCCTGGAGCAGAGCCAAGGTGCCCATGTGGTGGCCCTGGGGCCTCTGAAACTATCTGCCCGGGCCCGGCTGGTGAGAGAGGAGCTGGCCCTGTATGGGAAGCGGCTGGAGGAGTCACCTTTTAACAACCAGGTTGGATGTGGGCCAGGGCTGGAGTGTGTGAGGCCCCAGGGTGCTGAGGCTGCTAGCTGCCCCGTGCAGCCCTACTGCTTTGTTTCTGCAGGAACTCTGTGCCAGGGGATGCTGTTAATAAGATAACCAGGATTCCTTATAACACCAGCCAGCCTTTTTCCCCTAGAGATAGCCTCCCGGGGTCCATCCCAGTGAGGGGAGGAGTAAGGCTGTGATTCTTGGGTGGGGTGGGCTGAACCACAGGGGCTTTCCAGAAAGTAGGGCTGGCTGGCAGAGCAGTATAGCAAAGGGATGGCTGTGAGGTGATGCCATCAGGTCACTGCTGGGGATTCTCAGAGGAGGAACTGCCCTGCAGTGGGCTGGGTGCTTGGGGTGGAGCTCAGGGGGGTTGAGGACTGGCTGTGGCAGGCTCTCTGCTCCCCACACTGAGTCCCCTTCGTCTTGTCAGATGCGGCTGCTGCTGGTGAAGCGGGGATCATCCCTGCCACTCTACCTGCGCTTGGTCACGGATCACCTGAGGCTCTACACGTTTTATGAGCAGGTTGGTTGAGAATGTAAACCCTCACCACTTATTTTCTAAGTCCTAATCCACTTCCCATTCTTCATTCAGCTCCTTTCACCCCCATCCCTCTACTTTTCGTACCCTGTCCTGTGTCATCTTGTAATCACCATTCCCCATCTCGACTCACCACTACCCTCACTTCTTTCCCACTGTTTCTCTTCCTTTTCTCATCCTTTCCCATGATTTCTCCACCTGCCCACTCCCCTCCCCACAACGAAAGCCACCTCTTCTCCTCCCCTCACTGGCTAAAGCCCGGTCTCCGTCCTCTCCCAGGTGTCTGACAGACTCCGGACCCTGCCGGCCACTGTCCCCCTGCTGCTGCAGCACATCCTGGGCACCCTGGAGGAAGAGCATGGCCCTGATGTCCTTCCCCAAGCTTTGGCCACCCTTGAGGCCACACGCAGTGGTCAGTGGTTGGGATGGGCTGGGAGAACGAGAGTTCAGGGGTTGGATGACCTTGGTTCAGTTGGGGTCTCCGTGAGCAGTGTGAGGAGGAGCCAGGTGTCATGGGATGGGTGTGCTGTGTGGTTTGGTGAGGGCCTCAGAGAGCTGGGGTTTGCAGGTCTCACTGTGGACCAGCTGTACGGAGTGCTGAGTGCATGGCGGATACTTCCCAGGGGAACCAAGAGCTGGGACGAAGCAGTGGCTGCTGGTAACAGCGGGGACCCCTTCCCCATGGGCCCATTCGCCTACCTCGTCCAGAGTCTGCGCAGGTACAGCTGCCCCCAGCTGAGCTCCCACCAACCTCCTGTGCCTTCACATCTTTGAGCCAGAACCCCATGTGGTCCTTTCTTCATTCCACCCTCCCCTCAGTATAGGCCCTGACACACAGGCCCTGAATGGGTTGCCACTCAAGTTACCACTATATGGGATGGGAACGGGAGTCCACAGCTGTGCCAGGTACTCACTGACAGGCCCCCTTCCCTCCTCTCCTGCTCTGTTTCCCTCACATGAGGACAGTTTGCTAGGGGAGGGCCCCCTGGAGCGCACCGGTGCCCGGCTCTGCCTCCCTGCTGGGCCCCTGAGGACAGCAGCCAGATGTCGATACGGGAAGAGACCAGGGCTGGAGAAGACAGCACACACCCTCATTGCAGGTGATTGGAGCCCAAAGTGACCCCGGGGCACTGAGTGTGGGGCCTATACCCGGAGGCCAGGACCACCTACTGGTGCTCCCCATCAGCTGGCCCCTCACCTGCCACCCCAGTGAGCAAATGGCTTTTGCGGTAGCCTATGGAATACAATCTTTGGAGATGCTTTAGGGCTGAGCCCATCTCAACGTCTGTTCTGTGATCCACACCTGCAGCTCAGCTCTGGAAGACATGTGACCCCGATGCCTCGGGCATCTTCCGAAGTTGCCTTCCTGAGGCTCTGGGAGACTTGCCTCACCACCTGGTTAGTCTCGAGATCCCATAGACACCTTCTCCCAAGCAGCTGCTTTGACTGTTCTGAGACCCCACTCCCTCTTGACTGCACCATCACCACTACCATGATGCCCCTCTACCTTTCTCCTTTCAGTTTTCCTGCCCTCTTCCTTGAGGTCCTTTGTCCCAGCTCCTAGGTTGAGGTCCTGGCTGCACAGACAAGGTCTAAAACTAGACTATTCCTCCTCACCTGCCTCTTCATATCCTAATGAATCCAATGACCTTCCCAGCTCCAGAGCGGGAACCGTGACCTTCTTGCAAAATTCCTCACCAATCTTCACGTGGTGGCTGCACATCTGGAACTGGGTCTGGTCTCTCGGCTCTTGGAGGCCCATGCCCTCTATGGTGAGAGGTGGCTTCTCTGAGATCTGGGCCTCCTGGGTGTGTTCATGGGGGGTCTGCTCCGGGGGAGGTATAATGCAAAGAACAGTTAAATTTCTCTTCTAGGTTAAAAATGCCAAGGGGGTAAGCAAGTAATTTTCAGGGGACCTTCTGCCCAGATCTCTTAGACCAGAGGTTTCCAAACATTATTTAATAGGTATAAAATTACCTAGGATTGTTGTTCAAACTGCAGATCTCCGGGTCCCCAGATTCCATTTCCCTAGGTCTGGAGTGGGGCCTACGGCTTTGTACGTCTAATGGGTGTTCCTGATGTGGGGTCAGAAGACTTTGAGAAGACATTTTATTTTATTTTTCTCTTTTTTACTTTCTAAAATTTATTTATTTTTTATAATTTACATCCAAGTTAGTTAGCACATGGTGCCACAATGATTTTAGGAGTAGATTCCTCAGTGCCCCTTACCCATTTAGCCCATCCCCACTCCCACAACCCCTCCAGCAACCCTCTGTTTGTTCTCTATATTTAAGAGTCTCTTATGTTTTGTGAGACGACATTTTAGACACTGCCTGACATACTTGGCTAATGGGGTTAATGGGGGTCTAGGCTAGCCCCGCCAGTGACACAGTGCTTCTTTTCCACAGCTTCCTCAGTCCCCGAAGAGGAACCAAGTCTTCCTGAGACTGACACTGCTGTGTTTCACACATTCCTGAGGCAGCAGGCTCCAATCCTCAACCAGTACCCCCTGCTCCTGCCCCAGCAGGCAGCCAACCAGCCTCTGGACTCGCCTCTTTGCCACCAGGCACCCCAGCTTTCCCAGCGGCGTTGGCGCCTCCAGCACATGCTACGATGGTTGAATAAGCCCCACACCGTGTGGGGCCGGCAGAGGTAAGGCCCTTGGCCCCAGATGCTGGTAAGCCCACCAGAGAGCAAGCTACAGTCCTTTCTGAAACTGGAGAAAAAAGGACAGACCAAAGTCACTGTGGAGAGGGGGATTCAGGGACAGAAATGCAAACACGAGTTTCCATTTGCTTCCTTCCCTGATTCCTCATTTCCTCCCTTTCTTGCTACTCTCTCTAGCTCCAGCCTGTCTCTGACAGTTTCCTCATCCCCCACTGCAGTGGCCTTGTGCCCCAGGGGGCAAAGAGCTGCTGTGGGCACAGCCAGTGGGATGGTTTACCTGTTGGACCTGAAAACCTGGCAGGTATGATGCTCAAGGCGGGCAGAGTTTGCCTCCAGAAAAAGCCTCACAGACTAGGCAAGCCAACCCCGCCTGTTTTCACCCTGTTTGATTCAGCAACTTTTATTTCCTCACATCAGATCGAAAGCTTGGTCACAAAATCAATCATGCTTTCCAAATATTTGCGTCACACCTTCCATTCAAAGTTGTACTGAGGCTGTACTGTACTAAGCATCACAAGGAAAACAGGGGTAGGACATTGTCTTTGCCCACCAAGTGGTCAGTTTTGTTGAAAGATATGACATACAAGGGGAAAAGGAACCAAAACATAGCCGGTACTTAACGGAGAACAGGGACAGACAAGGGCAAGCATTCCAGTTGAGTGAAAGGCATAGGGGAGAATGTTTCCTGGAAATTGCTGGAATGAGTAGAGGGTGCTTAAGGGATAGTAACAGCAGATTAGGCTGCAGAGGTGGGTCCCACAGCCACAACCTCTCTCTGCTTCCCACCCATATCACCCCCCCACCCTCATAGCATGCATGCATGTAACACCATTCCCTCCTCAGACCCATTAGAATCTTCTGTGACTTGGGGATACTTATGGGGTTTGGAGTAGGGGAGACTTTGTGGCCCCACTTGAACCTGAGCTTGGCCGACATCTGGAGTTGGGCCCAATGCTTTTTACTTTTAACAAGCATTCCTGGTGTGGGGACAAAGGGCCACACTTTCTCCAGCCCTTCTTGCCTTGGCCTCCTTTTTGATTGGGGCTTGGAGTGCTGGACATTGGGGGGTCAAGGGAATGTCCTGAGCATGCTTTCCTGCTCATTCTCACAGGAGGAGAAGTCTTTGGTGAGCGGCTGTGATGGGGTATCCTCTTGCTCATTCCTCTCGGACAGTGCCCTCTTTCTCACTGCCTTTGATGGGCTTCTGGAGCTCTGGGACCTGAAGCAAGGTTGTCGGTAAGGGGTCCCTCCCTCATGTCTGGGAGTGAGGGCCTTCCCTGCTTGTCGGGAGCCCCCAGGGGAGAAGAAAGATGAGGGAGGCCAGGGGCCCCAGGAGCCTGACTTTGTCTCCCTGGGATAGGGTGCTCCAGACCAAGGCTCACCAGTACCAAATCACCGGCTGCTGCCTCAGCCCAGACCGCCGACTGCTGGCCACTGTGTGCCTGGGAGGATGTCTGAAGGTAATGACCAAGGGGCTGTGGTAGTCAAAGTGGCCTTAACTGCCAAGTCAGCCCCGTGAAGTTGTTTTCTTTGTGAGGCAGAGCTGCTGACTGCTTAGCTGGGGGAAGCCTTCCCTGCTGAGGGCAGGGGACTGGATAAGGTGGCTTCTGGGACTGTGATGCTCAGGCATCTGTACTCAGCATCTAGACTCCTCTCCTTCTCTCTCCTTCAGCTGTGGGACACAGTCCGCTGGCAGCTGGCCTTCGAACATACATGTCCCAGGCCCCTGAACTGCATTACTTTCCACCCAGAAGGGCAGGTGATAGCTATAGGCAGCTGGGCTGGCAGTTTCAGCTTCTTCCATGTGGACGGGCTCAAAGCTATCAAGGTGAGATGGTCCTGTGTAGCCCTGGGGGAGGAAGCTCAAGAGGGTGGGAGCAGAAGATGTGGAGTGACGGACACCCATGTTCTGTTTCACTTTGGGCTTGTGTTGAGAGCAGTTCCCGACATTTCCATTTCTACCTCCTCGTGTAGGAACTGGGAACCCCAGGAGCCTCCGTCCGTACCTTGACTTTCAATGTGCTTGGGAGGGTTGTGGCTGTGGGTCGGCTGGACGGGACGGTGGAGCTGTGGTCCTGGCATGAGGGGGCACGGCTGGCTGCCTTCCCTGCCCACCATGGCACAGTGGCCGCTGCCCTTTTCCTGCGCGCTGGGTGCCAGTTACTGACAGCCGGAGAGGATGGCAAGGTCAGGTTGCAGAGGGCTGGTGGTGGGTTCTGAGGAGGGGGTACAAAAGGCAGGGAATATTTGGGTAAGGGTGGAGCCTTTGTCGGGGAGACAGGGGAGGAGCTTAGCTGGTGAAAGCTACAGGGAGAGGGGTGCAGGTGTGTGTGCGAGCAGCTCTCCAGAGAAGACTCTTTGGAAGGAGGACTTTCATGGGGGTGGCTGTCACTCTGGGGGTGGAAGTGGTGTATCTTTAAGTCCTGTTCTTGGCCCTCAGGTTCAGGTGTGGTCCGGATCTCTGGGTCGGCCCCGGGGATGCCTTGGTTCCCTTCCCCTCTCTCCTGCCCTCTCTGTGGCTCTCAACCCAGATGGCGATCGAGTGGCTGTTGGGTACCGAGCAGATGGCATTAGGATCTATAAAGTTGCTTCAGGTACTGAAGAGAGAGAGGATGGGGTGTTTGGGCCTTTGGAAAGAACCTCCCTATCCTGAATTCCCTTTTGGAATGTGTTACTCTATGTTTTCTGGTCATTCTCTAGGTTCCCAGGGGGCTCAGTGTCAAACACTAGATGTGGCAGTGTCGGCACTGGCCTGGCTCAGCCCTAAGGTGTTGGTGAGTGGTGCAGAAGATGGGTCCCTGCAAGGCTGGCATCTCACGGAAAGTTCCCTTCAGTCCCTCTGGCTCTTGTCCAGATCCCAGAAACCCGTGTTGGGACTGGCCACCTCCAACGAACTCTTAGCTTCTGCATCAGGTACTGCTGGGTGGGCAGTGAGCAGCTTTCTTTTAAAGATGCTAATAGTTTCCCTCAATTTATATGTGTATGCATACAAGAAAATACACACACATACTTTTTTTTTTTTTTACAACTTTGAAAGTGGTTTTAAATGCATTTATCTTACATAAGCAGTCTAGACTATTTCTTCTTATTTCCTAGCCCTGATTCTGGGACCTCTTTGTAATCCCTATAATTCTTTGAGTTTCTGCCCAGTGGGACACTTTGCTTTGTATAGGAATGATATTCCCTTATGAGGAGAGATGTTGAGGTGAAAATGAGGAGAGAGGCCTTAGTCCTCTCTAGGTAGGAAGCTTGGTCCAAGTAATAGTGGGCACTTGAGAAGAGGAGGGTCTGGAGATGTAGCAGGGAGTTAGACAGCTGAAGATCGAGAGCTGGGAGTCCCTGATATTCCTGTCCTGTGAACTCATATGATGACTAACCCCCTATTCAGGCTTTCCACAGCCTATGACTCACTGCTTTTCTCCCTGGAGCTGTGCCGTGGGACATCGCCCTAGCCCTGCATGATTGCCTTTGTCTTTGGGGTCCTGTCACACTTCCTCTTTCAGAGAATCTTCCCTTCTCCCTATTTCCAATGCAGAAGATTTCACAGTGCGGCTCTGGCCAAAGCAGTTGCTGACACTGCCCCAAAAGGCAGAAGACTTTCCCTGTGGCACTGAGCTCCGGGGACATGAGGGGCCTGTAAACTGCTGTAGCTTCAACACTGATGGAGGCAGGCTGGCCACTGGGGGCAGGGACAGGGTGAGCCACAGGGGTTCTCCCGCCTTGGGCCCCACAGCCCCTCTGGTCCCTGGATTCCTCAACAGCCCATTTCCCATTGCTCCCTAAGGCATTTTGTTTTGCCATATCTCCTTTGCCGCATCTGCCCACCATCCCTTCCTTGATATCCCCTTTCCCTTTAAAATTTCTTGCCCCAAATGGCCCTGGTATTCCTGCCTCCCTCCTGTGGTCCTGACTGCCCCCTCTCTTGGGACCTATCCAGAATCTCTTCTGCTGGGATGTGCGGATGCCCAAAGCCCCTGTTCTGATTTACTCCTTCTCTGCTTGTCACCGTGACTGGGTCACTGGCTGTGCCTGGACCAAAGACAATCTATTGGTAAGGGAAGAGGTGGGGGTGGGGCAGAGCTCAGCAGGGTTCCTGGGGGAGGACAACACTGTCCATCTCATCCTATTTCTAACACCCATTTATAATAATAGTAATAGCTGACATTTATTGAGCACTTAGTATGTGCCAGGCATTGAACTAAGCTCTTTGAATGTCTTGCCTCTTTTACTCTTTACAACTCCTTGTAAAGCAGATACAGATACTACTATTATCTCTTTCACAGACAAGGATATAGAGCTCAGATAGATTAAAGAACATTTCTAAGGTCAGGTAAGTTATGAACTGAACCAGTAAACATAAGGAAGCCCATGCACTTGGGGTACCTGGGTGGCTCTGTCAGTTAAGCATCTGACTTGATTCCAACTCAGGTCATGATCTCATGGTTCGTGAGTTTGAGCCCCACGTGGGGCTCCGTGCTGACAGTGCAGAGCCTGCTTGGGATTCTCTCTGTCTCCCTCTCTGCCCCTCCCCTGCTCATGCTCTCTGTCTGTATCAAAATAAATAAACATTAAAAAAAAGAAGAAGAAGAAGAAAAGAAAGCCCATGCTGTTAACAAGAACACACACTGTCTCCCTAAGGATTTAGTGTGCCCTGTCCCTGCAGTTAAAGGCTATTGCTATGATTTCTTTAGTCCTAAGGCAAAAAACAAAAAAAACAAAAAAAACCAACTCAAATTATGCGCTCAAGGTTGGTAAAACCTAGTGTTCCAATGCAGAGTCCCTATTTTATTCTCAAGAAGAGATGAGAAAGGAGTATCAGTTGAATAAACTTGTCATATCTGCCCTGTCCTTGCATTTTAGGCAGCTGGATCTTTTCTTGGCATTGCAGACTTTTCACCTTTGTCTGGGTTTGTTGACTGACATTATATTAATAACAAGGACAATAGCCCCTATTTATTCAGTGCTTAGTATGTGCTAGGCAGTGTGCTAAGTCCTAAGTCCAGGCAGGTGCATTAGCCCCACAGCAGCCATATGAGATAGATACACTGTTATTATCCTTATTGAGTAGATAAGAATTCTAAGGCTTAGAGACATGAACTTGTCCCAGGTCACAAAGTAAAGTATGGCAGAGCTAGGATTTGAACCCAGGACATCCCATGTTCTTAATCACAAGCCTTACTGCTCCTCCCCAATATTATAAACACACAAAAATGCTGGAAGCATGCTGATAATCCCATTCCTCCAACCTCTGACTCTGCAGGTCTCCTGCTCCAGTGATGGCTCTGTGGGGCTATGGGACCCAGAACTGAAACAGCAGCTTGGCCAGTTCCTAGGTCATCAGAGTGCCGTGAGCGCCGTGGTAGCCGTGGTGAGAAGGCAGTGGAGAGCTCAGTGGGGGCTCTAGGAAAGCTAAGTAGGCTTTGGGACACTGGGTGCCTTGGGTATCTAATCTCAAAGGTAAAAGAAGTATAAAGAATGAGATACTCGGGCCTGGATTAGAACCGATCTAGGATATTGAGGCTGAGGGTTGGTGTGATGGGAGGAAGAGGGCAGCTTAGTATCTGGACCTCATGCAGGATTGCAGTCCTGAGCCACCCAGACTCTGTCCCTGCGTTTTCCTCACTCTTTGACAATGCCTAAGCCTTTAGTGGTCTGCCCTCACCTCCTGGTAGGAGTCACACTCCCCATATCCTGCTCAATAGGACTCTGTACTGATCCTGTGCTCTGGGGCAGGAAGAACATGTGGTGTCTGTGGGCCGAGATGGGACCTTGAAAGTGTGGGACCATCAGGGCGTGGAGCTGACGAGCATCCCTGCTCACTCAGGACCGATCAGCCACTGTGCAGCTGCCTTGGAGCCCCAGCCAGGTAAGGGATTGTCAGCTCCCTTCCCTCCCTTTCGCCCATGCTTCTTCCCTTCTTTTGACTTAGTCTCTGTGCCTTATCAGCTGGGCAGCCTGGGTCAGAGCTTCTAGTGGTGACTGTTGGACTGGATGGGGCCACACGGTTGTGGCATCCACTCTTGGTGAGTTCCCTGAAAGGACGGGGGGGGGGGGGGGGGGGGTGGGCGGAGTGGAGGGGGTATAGTGGAACAGCCTTTTGTTGTGTTGACATTCCTGTGCCTCCCCCTCCCCCCACCGCTGGGCCCACCTCCATCCTTTCCTCCTAGGTGTTTCACTTTTTTTTTTTTTTTAATGTTTATTTATTTTTGAGAGGGAGAGAGAGAGAGAGAGAGAGAGTTGGGGAGGGGCAGAGAGAGGGAGACACAGAATCCAAAACAGGCTCCAGGCTCTGAGCTGTCAGCACAGAGCCTGTGCAGGGCTCGAACCCACGAACTGTAAGATCATGACCTGAGCTGAAGTCTGACTGACTTAACTGACTGAGCCACCTAGGCACCCCCCTCCTAGGTGTTTCAAACACACACCCTCCTGGGACACAGTGGTCCAATCAGTGCAGCTGCTGTTTCAGAGACCTCAGGCCTCCTGTTGACTACCTCAGAGGATGGTTCCATTCGGCTCTGGCAGGTACCTAAGGAAGCAGGTGAGTGAGTCATGGAGCGAGGCAACATATGAAAGAGTGGTGTGTTCATGGGACCATGAAGGTCAGGGTGGCCTGATATCTCCTCTTTCATCTCAATAGTGGTTCAGCTTCTAATCCATCACTTCCTTCCTTCTCCAGATGACAGGTATATGCCCAGGAGTCCTACAGCCATCACTGCTGTGGCCTGGGCCCCAGATGGTTCTATGGCAGTGTCTGGGAATCAAACTGGGGAACTAACCTTGTGGCATGGAGCTAAAGCTGTGGCCACAGCACAGGTATGTTGGGGCAACCTTGGTTCCTTGTGTATGTGAGTTCTGGCTGTGCATGTAGTGGCATGTGCTGGGGTAAGAGGGATGTCTGGGAGTGGAAGGAAGGTTAGTCCTGGCTCCTCAGGAATACTGAAATGGACCTGTTGTGTTCTCAAGGCTCCAGGCACCATCAGTGCTCTGATCTGGTACTCAGCACACACCTTGATTGTTCTCAGTGCTAATGAAAAAGTCAGCGAGTGGCAAGTGGAATTGCAGAAGGGTTCGACACAGAGAAATTTCAGGTGAAAGGGGGCAGCTGGGTTAATGTGATACCACGGTGGTCTCCTCACACCCAGGATTTTGAGCAAATCACTCCACCTCTACTTCTGAACTAGGAACTAACAGGATGTTAGTAAGTGGGGAAAGGACCCTGGGAAATTGTTTTTGGTTCCTCATCATGTCAATTTAAATAATAATTACCAAGTGCCTACTTTATGCTAAGCTCTGAACCAGGCAGTATGAACCAGATTGAAAATCCTTTTTTTTTTTTTAAGTTTATTTTTATTTATTTTGAGAGAGAGAGAGAGAGCAGGGGAGGGGCAAAGAGAGAGGGAGACAGAATCCCAAGCAGGCTCCACGCTGTCAGGCAGAGCCAAATGCAGGGCTTGAAGTCATGAACCGTGAGATCATGACCTGAGCCGAAATCAAGAGTTAGACACTTAACTGACTGAGTCACCCAGGCACCCCTGAAATTACCTTTTAATTAAGGAAGCACAGTGGAAGAATGTGCACTTAAGTAAACCACCAGCAACATGCAGAGTGGTTAGTGCTATAATGAAGAGAGAGATACATAATTCCTGGGGGTGCAGAATTTGAGAAATTTATGGTGTACAAAAGAGTTGCTGTTTGATGTTGGGCTTAAAGGATGAGCAGGAGTTTTCTAGACCCATAAGGGAAGGGAATGATGTTTCAGGAAGAGCAAGTAGCATTAACAGAAAGCAAGGAGGCATGAGAGTGCATGGTATATTCTGGGCACAGCCAAATGTTGGATTCTTGGTGAGAGTGGGGGTGGGGGTGTCGGGGAATTTGGATTGAAAAGATAAACTGGGGCCAGGTTGTGGAGAGCACAGTGCTAAGAATTTTGAACAGAATAATGATCTGAAATTGAGGAAGAGGATTCTAGTGGCAGTATGGAGGATGGATAGTAGTAGAAAGATGTGAAGGGCAGGGAGATCACCTTTACATTAGTTGTTCTAGTCCAGGGAAGAAATAATGTGGGCCCTGAGCTGGGCAGTAGGATGCAAAGTGGGGAGAGAGGTTTAGGCATCTGTAACAAGTAGAATCCGCAGTGCTTATCAACCAGGATGGAAGGAAAAGACAGGCATGTAAGAGATTCTTAGTTTGGGCAGGTAAGGAGATGGTGATAATGAATACTGACAGAAGGAAAACAGAAAGAGGAAGAGAATTCATAGTGAAGGTAATGCATTGTGTTTGTACTTCACTCCTAAGGAATTCATGGGGAGCAGAGGAGCCTGAGAGAGGGGGACTAAAATAGGAACTTTCTGTCTCATGTAACTTTTTTGCGCTCCAGTCTTCGCCTGAACCGAGTTCTGCTGGAGGACTTAGGGTTCCTGACAGGTGTGGCCCTGGCCCCAGACGGTCACACCCTCATCTTGGCCAAAGCAGATTTGGAGTTGCTGCACATGAAGCCAGGGGATGCTCCCTCTATAATCTGGTAGGATCCAAAATGCTGTTTCCTCTCAGGCTACAGAAAGAGGAAAAGTGGGTTAGTGGTTACCCTGAAGTTTGGTCTAACTTAGAACAAAATACTGGGATCTCATAGAGAGATGTTCATGGGTTTGCCTTCTTTCTTTCTTATAAACCAGGAGCGGCTTTACAGAATATCCTATTATGTTGTCTACCCATCAAGACTATGGTGTGTTTGTCCTACAGCTAGGGAACTCTGGAGTTCTTTATTTCATTGTAAGTCCTATTTGAGTATGTATTAAAATGAGCATTTGTCCAGGGCCAATATATATATACATATATATTTTAATATTTGTTTATTTTGGGGAGGGCGCAAGTGAGGGAGGGGCAGAGAGAGGAGGGATAGAGGATCTGAAGCAGGCTCTGCCCTGACAGGCTGATAGGGTCCAATGTGGGGCTTGAACTCACGAACTGCGAGATTCTGACCTGAGCCAAAGTCAGATGCTCAACAGGTGCCCCCCAGGACCAATATTTTTAAAACCTTGGGACCATGATTGAGGATAAGAGGAAGGGAAAGGCATTGGTTCTAAATTCCCTTCTCTTCCTTCACTGGAGCATTCTATAGTGGGTTTCGGCTTTCCTATGAGGTTTTTTTGATACAAAAAAGGATTCTAGTTTTAAAAAGATCATGGGAAACCATCAACATAGGAGTTTTCTTAATTGCATTTTTTAATGTCTCTCTTGCCTTGCCACTGCAAGTACTAATATCTGGAACAAAACAGACATATCTCATAGACAGTACATGGGGTAAAAGAGGGCAGACACAGAAGGGTACATGCTCCATGATTTCATTCAAATGAAGTTAAAGAACAAGCAGAAGTAATTTACAGTGATAACTCAGAATGTTGTTAGCACAGGGGGTGGGGGTGCTCTGGCATTGACAGGGAAGGGACGTGAAGGCAAGTTTCCAGGGTGATGGAAATGTTCCGCAGTTTGATCTGAGCAGTGACTACATGGATGTGTACATGTGTAAAAGTTCATTCAGACATACATGTAAGATTCATATGCTTTACTGCATCTAAATTACAGTTAAGAAAAGTTCTCAATAGCCCAGAGCTGAAAAGAGTTGCTTTGGCAGGATAGGGTCAAGTGCAAGTAGGCTAAACAAAATGAGCCATCCTTTCACAGAGGCAAAAGGAATCAGGAGAGTTTGAGCAGAGCCTGAACTTTGATCTGACCTTGGAGAATCCAAATGGGACCCTAGTGTTAGTAACTCAGGCCAAACCTGAATCTGGTGAGTGTGATGAGTGGACTGAAGGAGTCTGGAGATGCCTTGTGGGGGATGGTAGGTCCTTCAAGGCTGGAAACCTAGCTCTAACCTCTGCCCTTGAAATGGCAGAGTCGTCATATTTGTGTGCCAGTTCTGATGGGATGCTATTGAAACTCGCCAAATGCACCCAGGAAGGAGAATGGGACACAGGTGACATCTGGCAGAAAGAAGCAGAAATGCCTGAAACTCCAACTCCAGGGACAGAGCCATCTATGAATGACAGCATAGATAGCTGGTCACCGCCCCCACAGCTAAAGACACAGCAGCGTAGAAAGGTGAGTTTGAGGGAAGGATCACAAATAGAGGGAAGGAGGCTCTAGGTCTGACAGACTGATGCTTCCTAACAGCTCACCATACCGCTTCTCCTTTCCCTCCAAGATTCACTCGGGCTCTGTCACGGCTCTCCATGTGCTGCCAGGGCTGCTGGTGACAGCCTCAAAGGACAGAGATGTTAAGCTGTGGGAGAGACCCAGTATGCAACTGGTAAGTGCATATATGTGTAAGAAGGGCTAAAGGATGTCACAAGAGAGGAAACTTAGGCAAAGAGTGTACAAAAGATCAAAAATCTGGTTTCTTCTGTCTTTGCTATGACGTGCAACTGACCTGTTTCCAGATTAAAGGCATTAATGTGAGGGGCGCCAGAGTGGCTCAGTCATCTAGGCATCTGACTTCAGCTCAGGTCATGATCTCACTGTTTGTGAGTTTGAGCCCCACGTCAGGCTCTGTGTTGACAGCTCAGAGCCTGGAGTCTGCTTTGGATTCTGTGTCTTCCTCTCTCTCTGCTCCTACCCTGCTTGTACTCTGTCTCTCTCTCTCTCTCAAAAATAAACATTAAAAAAATTTTTTTTTAAGGCATGAATGTGAGAGATAAACAAGTTAGTAAAGAGGCCCTAGGCTTGTAGCCCTTATCTCCCCCTTTTCTGTTCCCCGTTGTAGCTGGGCCTGTTCCAATGCGAAGGGGCTGTGAGCTGCCTGGAACCTTGGCTGGGCCCTAACTCCACCCTGGAGCTCGCAGTGGGAGACACACAGGGCAATGTGTACTTTCTGTCCTGGGAATGAAGGCAGAGACACCACTGTGCTAGAGATGCAAAGCTTGAAGATACCAGTGGCTACTTTCTTGATTAAATTTTAAAAATAAAGTGTCAGAAAACCTCAAGTGCAGTCTTGCCTATGCTCTGAAGTGGATGTGGACCAAGAATATGGGAGTTCTAATGTTTTTTTTTTTTTCTGATTTAACATTAATTCTTATTAGAACTGCAAGAAAAAGAACCAAATCTATAGTAGACATTCTTTGAAACCAGGCTTTAGAAATCTTCTATCATTTGCTAACCCCAGGATCCTAAGATACCATTCCTGCCAGTAGGAGGGATGAGTGATGTTGGCCAGCACTTAGTGTGAACAGAGAGCTGAAGACCTCTCACTTAGTCAACAAAGAATAAGAGGGGTGCCTGAGTGGCTCAGTTGGGTAAGCATCTGACTCTTGATTTCAGCTGAGGTCATGATCTCACGGTTCATGAGATCGAGCCCTGTGTCAGGCTCTACACTGATAATGCGGGGTGTACTTGGGATTCTCTCTCTCTCTCCCTAAATAAATAAATAAATAAATAAATAAATAAATAAATAAATAAATAAAACATTAAAAAAAACTAAAAGAAGAAAGCATAAAAGAAGGAAGAGTGAGTTGAAAGTGCCCAATTAGGGCATTTAGAGAGAACATTAGGCTCCACTCATAGAAACGGTGTCTTCTATGCAGAACTACCTACCCAGCTAAGAGATGAAAAGCCAGGCCACTGAAACTACAACGAGACTTCTGGTTTTCACACCCTCTGACAGAGCAGCAGCAGCCATTTGACTTACATACATTTGTCAATATAGTAATTTGCATTCTTGGAAGAAATCACAAAAGTGTATCTCTCAAATTGAAGTTCACACAGGTTAAAACAAATGAAAAGGTAGAATAATTATATCAATGGACTCACCAGGGACTGTGATCCTTCTAAGCTCTAGAACCTTATTTTCCTGTAATTCTATCTTATGGGAGAGGAAGTTCCCTGAGGCCCTTTCTAAGGGTTAGGGAAAGGTTAAAGATCTATGTCCCAAGAATTCAAGGACTTGTATATGAGAAGCCAAGATTTTGTCCTGGTTGGTAAGGTTCTCTTAAAGAAATACCACTGCACTCTGACCTAGAAATGAGTTTTGTGGATTTGGGGAGTTGAGGGGTACTGAGTTTTGTTCTCATTGCACCTTGATTCTAGGTTTTACATGGAGAAATCACCTGAGGGACTTTTTCCTTACCTCTACCAATGCCTCATGGTCTCCCTCAGCCAGAGGATAAAGACATAAGAAATGCCATCAGCTGATGTCTTCATCATAGGTCATGCTTCTGTCTTTTCTCATGTGCCTCATGCAAGGACTCTAAAAATACTTTCAAGACCACCTCCTCCATACACCTTGTGACTAGAAGTCCAAATGAAGGTTTTTTGAAATTTATGATTTATAATACTACCTAGAAACGCTAGAGATCCATGGCATGGCATCATCCTAAAAGTTGCTGATTTCAATCTTTGGCCTTTTCCTCCTTTGAAAGCATGGGCCAAGGACAGGAGGAAGCCCTAGATGTCTGTCTTCCATGCTTAAAAATTCTACAAAAGCACCCCACCGAAGGCTAGAGGAATGGAGATAAAGAAAATTAAAAGGCTAACTTGACCTTTGCTCAATAGACTCAGCCTTGTTGGCCAGGCCTCCTTGAAGGGGTTTTTCTATCTTTTTTATCTTGTAGACCTTGTATCTGGCAAGGTCAGAGTATACTTGCTATGAGTGACAAGAAGAAGAGACTCTAGGTAAAAGTAAGTATGTGCCCAAGGGAGTTGAGGTTTTAGTTTAAACATCTTCTGAGTTCTTATCATTAAGAAAAAATTCAGTGTCTCCTAGTATCTGGATGAGTTCCACAATTATAGCTATTGGATTGTGGGATCATAGGACATCAGAGCAGTCTTCTCCTACCCATCCACAAAAATATATTTTTCATATACCAAATTTTTATACATGTTTCTACCTGTCTATTCACAATCTGTTTTCAAATCGAGAGCAGAGCTACTTAAAGTTTAGTTTGTAAACTAGTGCCGGTCCACAAATCATTATTATTATTATTTTTTGTTTTATTTTTTATATTTGAGAGAGACAGACAGAGAATGAGTGGGGGAGGGGCAGAGACAGAATCCGAAGCAGGCTCCAGGCTCAGCCCAACGCAGGGCTCAAACTCACAAACCGTGAGATCATGACCTGAGCTGAAGTCTGGCGCTTAACTGACTAAGCCACCCAGGTGCCCTGCCAGTCTACAAATTATTAGTGGTTCACAGTAAGTACAGAAATTGAGAGTAAGCATTTAGAAATTGTTATAGAAATTTGAACAGTAATCTTATATATCTGACAAATTTAATAATAAAAACTGAAGCTTGTAGTTTGTATGCTTTTCACTTCATTTTCCTAGTTCCTCATTTTTATTAAATTTTATGAAAGTATTGTTCCATGACAGACCAGAAATTAAAACAAAGAAACAAACAATTGGTCCTTCATCACAGAAAGTTTGAGAAACACTATTTAAGAGAAACCCGGTACCCAAGTGGCTAAAAGCATGAACTTGGAAAAAGCCTGCCTGAGTTCAAATCTCCATGCCTCCCTTTCCCTGTCTATTAAATAGGAACAATAATGGGACCTACTTCTTGGGGATATTGTAAGAATTAGATGAGTCGCAGTGGGTGAAACATTTGATGTGCTAAGTGTTCAGTAAGTCTAGCTTGACTGTTCTTTTACTGACCCAATAGTGCAAGTATTACCTTGTTACTCTTCCTCAAAAATGTCTTCATTACTGGTATTTATTTAATTGGTCAGATGAAATCTGGGCTAAATTCTTCAGTTTTCAAAAAACTTATATATGTGGAGCTGATATTCTTTCAAATACCTTATCTTTCCGTCCAGGAAAATGGATGTGTTTTCTGTCAGGATAGTGAGGTTATGCTATGGTAACAACCCCAGAATCTCAACAGCTTAAAATAACAAAGATTTATTTCTTCTCATGCCACAGCAAGGATTCATGAGCGATTCTGCTCTACTTTGCTCACGCTTAACATTTTCAGTGACTGCAAAGGCAGGAAAAATGAAATGTGGCAAAAACCAACCAAACAAACAAAATCTGTGGGCTCTAAGTCTTCAGTCTAGAAATAAAACACATCACTTCCACTCATATTTTGTAAATGTGAGCAAAGCAAGTCACATAGCCCTACCCACTGTCAAAAGGGAGAGAGGTATCATCCTATCTCGTACTGGGGAGAACCAGGAACCAGATACACAGTTATACCCCTAAAGAACCTATTGGCATTGGTGTTTTTCCAGTAAAATGGCTCTTAATCCTTTTTTTTTAAATCATTTAAGATTTCCAGAAGAGTATTCCTATATACTTTTCACCAAGCTTCCTCTAACACTAACAACTTCCATAGCCACATTTAGATTTCCCATTTTCTATAGTCCAGAATACATTGCATTTACTCATCCTGTCTCCTTAGTCTCCGCCAATTGTGAGTTTTTCAGTCTTTCTATAACCTTGACACTTTTGAAGAATACTGGTTCAGTGTTCTGTAGAATGTCTTTCAGTTTGGTTTTGTCTCATGTTTTTTCATGAGTGAACTAAGATTGTGGATTTAAGGGAAGAATAAAAGATATGATATGTCCTTCTTGTTATATCATATCTGAAGCACATGTTATCAACATGACTTCTTACTGGTGATGTTAATTTTGATCACTTAAAAAAAATTTTTTTTGAGGGGGTGCCTGGGTGGCTTAGTTGGTTAAGTGTCCAACTGGCTCAGGTCATGATCTTGCAGTTCATGAATTCGAGCCGCACGTTGGGCTCTGTGCTGTCAGATCAGCCTGGAGCCTGCTTCAGATTCTGTGTCTCCCTCTCTCTCTGCCCCTCCCCCACTCATGGTCTGTCTCAACCTCTCTCTCAAAAATAAACATTAAAAAAAATTTTTTTTAAAAATTCCTTTCCAGTCTTTGCTGAATGTTTATCATGAAAGGGTGTTGGATTTTGCCAAATGCCTTTTCTGTATCTCATGAGATCGTCATGTGACTTTTGTCCTACCCTGATAGATTTGCATATGTTGAACCAACTTTGCATTCCTTTGATAAATCTCACTTCATCATGGTGTATCATCCGTTTTGTTACTGGTTTAGGCTCGGTAGCATTTTATTGCGCATCTATACTCTTAAGGGAAGTTGATCTATAGTTTTCTTTCCTGGTGATAACTTTATCTGGTTTTGGTTTCATGTTACCTCATAGAATGAGTTGGGAAATACTCTTACTTTTTGGGGAAGTGTGTAGTCTAGTTTTAATAGCAGCACAGTATTTCAATGAGTGAATATATTTAACTAGGGATCTTTTTTTACATATAACAACGCTACACTGACATCATCTATACAAACATGCAGATCTGTGGTTTTTAGGTCAAAGGGTATGTACATTTTAAGTTTTGACTGGTAATCTGATCTCTAAAAAGTTACAGGCTACTGTTTTCATTTAAATAACCTTCACTTTTATCTAGTGAAGTATGGTTTTGTCTGTGTTTGTGTGTGTGTGTGTGTCTGTGTTGCATGTGTTTACAAATAATCAGGAAGTCTTTGGATCTGACCTGGACTTTGGTACTTCTTAAATGGAACAGGGTATGTCAAAATTCATTCTATTCTCTCCTTTCCTCCCTGAGATGTATTTAGGCTTAGTGACAAGTCCTCTAAGTGCTTCCAGATTTTTGGACATCTGCTGAATCCTAAGATAAGTGGTGGGAGACCTGGTCTGCAGTTGGTAAATGGGGGAAAAAGTCAAGTTAGAAGATTTGGATGGGAACAAGGGAACAATTCGGCCTCTGTTGTCTCTACCCTTCTTGTAAGAATACCCAACAAACTTCAGTTTGCATAAAAATTGAATTAAGTGGGGGGAAAACATCACTATCCATTAGCATCGTCAATGCACAGAAGCTATTCTTCTGTGAAGAAACAGGATCCTGAGTAATTTGTAGCTAGCTGTGGGATACATAGAGCAATGGGTACTTTCTGTCCTGAAAATGAAGAAGTACGAATGTGAGAAGAAATAGGTATTTGGAGAAGTTGAGCCCAAAGAAGCCAATGGTAGATTTGTGCTATTTTTATTACATAAAATATCAGAAAAGTCAAAAGTACAACACTACACATTTTCTTGTTTGAAGATCACATCTTATCCGGGTTATTTACTATTGACATTCACCACAGCTGCAGGAAATTAAACCGTACCTTTAGAAGGTATCGCATGCGGACCTGGTTGGGGCTATAGACAATGAATTCATTGTAGTTGAGGGTATAACCCTCTGGATTCAGAATTCCTGTGTCACTTGCTGGTCCTAAGGGTACTGTACTCCCATTCCTGCCAAGTGGAAGAAAGTGTGTCAACATCGGCGTCAGTGTCAAAAGTTGGAACACAAAAAGTAGAGAGTCTTATCTGACCAAAAGGAGTCTTCTGGCCCTCTAGACTGAATACTTACAGAGTGATGAAGGAGGCAGGACTGGGAGCCATCTTGCCCAGTCCCTTGGTGCTATGTTTGCCCTGAAGTAATCTTTCTGCCTCAGGATTGGCCTCTAGTAGCTCATTACACTGACCTAGAGCTACCTGCAAAGCAAAAGATCTTTTAACACCCACATCCTACTGAGAAGTGGATGGCTCTAAGGCCAAACAGAAAATCCCATCAGTACTTTCTTCCCCTACTCCTGCAGAGGAACAGAATGAAAATTGCCCTTGGTCCCCTCTCACGTTCTCCCAGGTATACCTCCTGGTTCCAGAGTCAAACTGTTCTCTTTGGAAAAATAGGAACTCATAACAAACTAGAGATCATAAATATGTTCATCTCACCTCTGATAAAAGCAGCAGTCCAGTATCCTTCACACGAGAAGCAAAGCAGTAATTGGCACTCTTAGAAGACATGTCGGCAAAGTAGATTCCTTTCCCAAACTGAAATATATCAACAGCCATGAAGGTCAGCTGCTTAACCCACTGTGTTAGAAAGGAGGCCTATACCAGTGACCCTATGTTGCCATTATCTTAAACACTATATAGACCCTTCTCCGTTTCTCCTTGCCAGAGAAGGCAGATGTATTGGTGAGTCTCTCTTTCTGAGGGGGTAGATGGGATATCTTTAGGAATTTAAAGGAAGAGGGAAAAGGTAAGAAATGTTAGGGTTTTTAGTGAGCTGTTTTAATTCTTGGGAAGAATCCTAATCTAGAAATACAAGAGAAAAAAAAGGACTGCGAAAATTATTGTTATCCTTTACCCTGAGCTTCCTTCCAGGATTCAATTTCTACTCACCATGTAACCTGTGATGGGAGCCTCAGGTGGGGCAATTCGAAGCCCATGGCTCAGGATTCCCACCCAGTTAGTAAGTCTGGAACCATGCCACAACAGCATCCTAGGGAAAAGCCATTATTATTATTGCCCTCTATTGCTCTCCAGCAGGGATAGGCCATAAGCACAAAAAAGCCATTTTCTGCCATTTTCCAGAAGTCCCATAACCACACTTCAGGCAAGGGAATGTTTTCCCAAACCCAAAGCTAAACTCAGACCTGTTATGAAGGTCCTCTCTGAAGGCTTCTTTTTCACCCTCCTTCTCTACTTCAAAAACATCCAGCAAGGTCATGGTATAGTCCCTGTGTGTGGGAGCATGAGTAGACTGTAGGTACTGGGAAATCACCTGTGAAAAAAAATGAAAGAAATGGCTGATATGGACTGTACAAGAGACCAGACTGAGCTGAAGAACCTTGGGGCTTCTGGCAAAAACTGGCAGACTTCCTGCTCCCTAATGGTCTCACAAGGCAGTGAGAGAGCTGTACTTTCCCCAGTTCCTGGTACACAAAAACTCTGCTCTATGTACAAGTTTGCTCTTAACCAGAAGCACTCAGAGAACAGTGGGATTAGGGGGATGGGTCTTAAAGGCAGGAAAATACATGATCATTTTTCTTACTTTGAACTCATAACTTTCATGGTCTAGAGGGTGCAAGGCACAATGTAGTTTCCTATAGTGCTGGTCCAATGGGTGTTCTGGGCTTTGCAGCTCCATCGTCACAAGCTTAATGGCAATTTCAATGTCTCCCAAAGCCTGGCAAGATGAGACGCAGGATCAATGTGTAGGAACTTGGGAACAGAGTTAATGCTTCCCAATCTACACATGTCTCACCTCTAGTAGTTGTACTTTGTCTGACAGCTCTTTTTCTGTCCGGATTAATGGAGGGGTACGGAGTCTAAGAACAGAGATATAATTCATAATCAGTTCTCTGATGTGTGACCGAAGGCATGTGACTGAAAGTAACAGACTAAAGACAGGTCCTTTAGAAAATAAGTATAAAAAACTGGGGTTTTCCACGTGAGGGAGAATCTGTATATATATAAAGAGAGGTTCCAAATATATAAATATATGAAGAGAGGTTATGTATATAACCTTGATATCTGTATACACTACAAAGTGATCCCAAGTCCAGTTACCATCCCTCACCATACTGTTGACCTCCTTCACCCATTTTGCCCACCCCCAACCACCTTCCTCTGTCTGGTTCTCTGTATCTGTGAATTAGTTTTTGTTTTGTTTTTTTTTAGATTCCACATAAGTGAAATCATATGGTATTTGTCTTTCTCTGTAGACTTATTTTGCTTAGCATAACAGTCTCAAGATCCATCCATTCATGTTGTGGCAAATGGCAAGATTTCATTGTTTTTTATGGCTGAGTAGTATTCCATTGTATAAATATACCACATTGTTATCCATTCATCTGTCAATAGATACTTAGGTTGTTTCCATATCTTGGCTATTGTAAATAATGCTGCAATGAACACAGGGATGCACATATCTTTTCAAATTGATGTTTTCATACTCTTCAGATAAATATCCAGAGGTGGAATAGCTGGTCCATATAGTAGTTCTATTCTTAGTATTTTGAGGAATCTCCATACTGTTTTCCATAGTGGCTGTGCTAATTTACAATTCTACCAACAGTGTATGAGAGTTCCCTTTTCTCCACATCTTTTCCAACACTTGTTATTTCCCATATTTTTTTAAATAATAGATGAATCTTTATATCAATATCCATAAAGAATAATTTGGATATAGTCCTGTCTAGAAGCAGAAGTAGACCTGTTGACCACTTAGGGTTATTTTTAGGTCACAGAGCTCTATAAAGCAATGAAAGGAATAAAAACAGAATCAACACCAGAATATAGCATCAACAAAGATAAAATGTATTATACCTACAATCATTTGAATTAGGGAGTTATATGTCTGAAGGTATTTTACTTGTTGGTTAGATAGCTAGACCCATATTCTCTTGGGTAACTTCCATTTGGTCAGAAAATATGGTTGTAATCAGGTCAGGAGTTTGCATTCCAAACTTGTAAGCCGACTAAATAGGCTATCTCTAAATTATTTTGGCTCTGTGTTTATCCAAGATGATCATTTAATTAGAAATGAAAGATTAAAAAAATTATAGTTGCTGCTGAGTGATATAGGGGATATGGTTAGGTAGAAGACCAAAGAGAAGTAACAGCACAGGCTTTACCCAAAGTCATGTGGGATCCTTGTGTAGAATTCATTGCATGCTTCCAGGAGAGCTCGTCCATGCTGGCCAGCCCGAATACAATCCTCAATCTTCTTAAGAGACTGGTAGCCTGCCTTGATTTGTGCCGCTGTCAGCTTCCCTGTAGGCCCAGCCAAAGAGCATCAGATCCCACACGTGGAGTCTTACCCTGTAAACTGTATTCACATGCCTACCCAACAAAGACTCTCACCACTCAACTTTCAAAACAGCTTCTCTCCCCTCATACTACCCGTTACCCCAGACCTCCTGTTCTTCATTCATACTATCAGCAAGCTTTAAATCATGAAGGTGACTAAATATTCCATGAAAGGAACTAGGAAATATACAGAGGGAATGTAGGATAGAATCTGAAGTCCTACCGAGAGGGGCTTTCTTGGTATCATATTTCATTTCTACCATCATCTCTTCCATGGCCTGGACATTACAGATCAACTCTATCAGCTCCTGTACACGGAGATCTAGCTGCGATTCTGGTTTCAAGGGGGATTTAAGAGATTCCTTTTTTGTTTTCTCTTCATTCTACAGCCAAAAAAAAGAAAAGAAAAATATGAAAGTATCTATTTTGAGGTCCCTACAAGGGATGGCTCTACAATATTCCTGTCAGGTGAACATCAATCAGCCTTTGCTAGACCACAGGTTCATTCCATTATTAACGTAGTTAGAGTACTCAGTGTGACTCCTACAACTGCCTCCCATAGTTAAACACTCAGAATAAGTCTAAAAGGCTCTCCTAATATGCTGGTAAGTATGTAAAGACAGCTACTATGTCTCAGATCTTCTCATCTTAAAATGACTAAGACTTTTACATTTTTCAGATACTGTATGTAACAGTTTTCAGCATCCTGGTTGCAACTCAATTTGTCAAAATTATTATTATTTTCTTTATTGGTATGGTATATACTGGTAGTATATAACCAAAAGTGAAGACAACTTTATTTAAAAAAAAATTTTTTTTTTTTAACGTTTATTTATTTTTGAGACAGAGAGAGACAGAGCATGAATGGGGGAGGGTCAGAGAGAGGGAGACACAGAATCTGAAACAGGCTCCAGGCTCCGAGCTGTCAGCACAGAGCCTGACGCGGGGCTCGAACTCACGGACCGCGAGATCATGACCTGAGCCGAAGTCGGCCGCTTAACCGACTGAGCCACCCAGGCGCCCCAAAAGTGAAGACAACTTTAAATGCAGTTTCATCACTGTGACTATATATTACTCCTCTCTGGATCCATACATTAAACTTCAGGACCTAAGATTTTATAAGAACCATACTAGACAGTAGAGACTAGACAGCATTTTCTATCTTCATTCTATAGTCCCTTTAAGATTACAAAGATCCGTGAAAGTTATCCCTGAGGTAGCTGTTATCTTCAGTTAGGTGGTGAACAGCAAGACTCAAGACACCCTGGTCTGTTCTAGTCTAGGACCTGATCTAAGCCATTCTGTTAGACTTCACCTTGGTTAAAAGGAAACAGTTTTCTCCCCAAATGTGTAGTCGGTTTACCTGTGCATTGGTGGCATAGTCCATTTCTAGCATATCATATTTTCCAGGCACCTTCTTAAACTTCTTACGATCCTCCCAATTGTTTTTTGTTTTGTCAAGGAATCTGTAGAATCCATGATGGTGAGAATATCTTACAAATAAGGGTCTACTAGGAATGGGCTTATAATTGTTTCCTTAGAACATCTCCAAACTATGTCTCCCCCCAACCCCCAAACTTCTTAGAACTCTTTTATACCCAACTTCCCACAAATCTGGACTCTAAATTAGGATCCTGAATAGAAAGAAAAGCTCTGGAGACAAAGGGAACAAAAAGATGGGAAAAAAGGGTCCTTGAGCTTCTTAAAGGCCCCAAAATACCACATAAGCCATTGAGATTTTAGACTAAAGATCCCTATCTGCTCCCTGTCTCTGAAAGATTCTCAGAGACTCCAGAAAGCTCTGCATCCACATCATAGTGAAAGAATTTTTAAAACTCTAGCTGCAATATTCTCATCCTACCCACTTGGGTTTCCCAAGTTTCCTTAATTGTTGGTCATGTGCTAATTATATTAGATTCTTCTATTTTTAGTCAATTTCAACATTAGGTGATATAATCACTAACTAAAGAGGCAGTTTGGCGTTTCAGTCACAGAATGTCACAGTGGAAATACATTAACAGTGAGGCCAAATCACACTTCCTATAAAATTCTTAAAGAAGACACATCCAAGAAGAATAGTATTTTTTTGGTACTCACTTCTTCTGAAAGATTTCCTTGGCTTTGTTGAGGTCCCCTGAACAAGCCACCAAGCTGTGCTGCCCCATTTTCCCCACTGCAAAGTAAGTGCCACACATAAGATGGTTTCCTGCCAATCCAAGAAGAGTTCTCTCTCGAAACAAGCCAGCTCTCTAAGGTCTCCCTGCTTAGCATGTGACAAATGGGCAGGAAGGGGAGAAGGAAAGGTGAATGGATCCAGGAAGCTGATCCTATTGATACTAGTTACCTGCTAACTGCCACAGTCCCTGAGCAGCATTAGCAGACCAACTGCAGGATACTCCCAGCCTCAACAGGCTGCCCTAGGTTTTTCCAATGAGGATGCTTGCTATTCCATTTGCAAGCTCCTCCCAGGTTACAGAGCCTCCATTCTACCAATTGAAACCCAGGGGATCTTTTGGTTACTCACTAAGCCGCTTCAGGGTTTCTGAATGACCAATCAGAAGATCCATAATAAAAGTCATTACCCCGGCCCCATCTCATCCAAACACTGAAGTGCCTTTGGGCATCATCTTCTAAGAGCTGAATCAAATAGTACTTGTTGTTGTTGAACTGAAGATTAGTCTATGATGAGAGAAATATGAACATAAGAGAGAGGTTTACAAATGGAAGCCAATAAACCGATGACTCTTCCTTGGTCACAGGTACCAGTTATTGCTATAAGGAAAAGGCTAATATAAGGGACTTCAGAATGAAAGATCTGGGCATTGGGACACTGTCATCAGTAATTATCAAGAAGAATTGCCATAAATAGAATGGCTCCTCCCTTTACCTGATTTAGCATGACATCATAGACATCCTTCCCTTCACAGTACACATGGGCCTAGAGAGAGAAGGAAAAAATTGACATTAGTATTGTTTCAGCCCTAATGAGATCCTAAGTGACACTAAATTTTCTTCTGCCTCAAGGTGTCATTCTCCAGCACTGCCAACAGCCATCTTCCAAGGAAAGAAATGCCAAAGTATGTTCTTCTCCCCATAACCTGTTATTCCTATAATGAAAACACGTTGCTTTTTTTGTAATTACAGAAAAACAAATGATTCTGACAGTTAAAACCTCCAGAGGAAGCCTTTTTTCTGTATTCTTCACAACCTTTTCACATTTATCAGTAACTCATGCCATACCAGGGCAGTTTCTCATTAGAACAGAGATGGTTCTTCCTTGATAATGGTATAATTTTCTAACTGAGAAAGAGAATGAGGTGTGGGAAGCTGATGACAACCCCAGAATTTAGAAATACTCTGATTATTATCCCCAAACTCCACCACTTCCATCTCCTAGCCTTAGAGAAAATTAATCACAAGCAGTATTTGGGAAAGGACTCCTAAAATGAATCCTACCAGTGTTCTGGACAAGAATCCAAGTAACAAATGAAAAACTGCTTTCTGAGAAACCAATGCGCAGAGGAGTCTCTCACCTTCCCCACTTTGGCTGTGCACTCCGGGTCCACAGGAGCTTTTCCCTTTAACAGCAAAGTCTTCACAGACTCTGAGGAAAGACAGATACAGACTACAGCTACTTATATGAGGATCGAAAATAGCTATCATGTCATAATTAACTTTGCCCTTCCCAAGCAACCCTGATCTGCCCAGTTCTCAAGCTGTTTAAACTACATGAAACTGAAGATTCCGAGAAAGTAGATGAGTACTACACCCAAAGGATAGAATATTAATTATATCTTTGAGAAAGGAAGAAGAGTTGAAAGAACAAGACATCCCTCACCCACAGCCTCCCATAGACACTCTTGCTAGCCTCCCTGGCCTACCACTTGAAGCTGACCTTGCTTATCTGCTGTCCTGTCATTATTGGTCTTTCCTTCAGTCACAGGCTCCTTCTTTACCCCCTGCCTTTCGCATCTTCGAGTTTTCTTTGCAGGAGGCCAGTCTTCTGTAGCTACGTTGCTATTATTAACTCTTCCAGCTTTGTTTAATGCTGCAGAAGCTACGGGCACAAAGAATGGGCAAAGAACCAAAAGAAAGAATGAGTACCCAATGAACACGACCCTACTTTGAAAAAACATCATCTTTTTAAACAAATGGCTCAAGATGGTTTTGTAAATTTACAAAGAAATAATAACTGCAAACCACTGTTCTTGATAATAGTCTGAGAAATCACTTCCTAAACTGCTATTCTAGCCAAATAATAAACTAAACTTATTAAATTAAATTAAATTAAATTAAATTAAATTAAATTAAATTAAATTAAAATGGAGCCCCATGGGCTCTTGTGAGCTCATAGCCTAAGGCAAGAGTCTCATAGCCTGCTTATCTCTATTTATTCGTGCCCCCAAACTTTCTCAACACCTATCCTCAAACTAAGGTGGTATGAGATTATGGTTAGTAGAGTGCTCTGGAGTTTGTCTCTAGCTTAGAGCCTAGCCCTGTCTCTTCTGGCTGTGAAACCCTGTAGAAGTTATTTCATCTCTTTGTACTTTAGTTGCCCCCACTGTAAAATCCAGAGGATAACAAAAATGGTATATAATTTGTAGGATGGACTTACGCACTTAAAAACATAATACACAGAGAGTATGATGGCTCATCAATTCTAAAACCTGAATTTTACTATCTCTGAAACTGGTATGCATCCTACAGTGGATGACATATAAGCAATGGATCACGTTTTAGTTGGAAGCATTTTTCCTTTCTTAGTGATACATAATGATGCACCTCACAATTTTTTTTAATTGGACATTAGGTGTCTAAAATAGTGCTGGCACTGTTAGTTATTAGATGTCTACAAGCAAGCCCTTCTCATAATTCTGTAATCCAAAAAGGTCTGAGAACCGAAATTTTAAAAGTTTTACACCTAAACTAGCTTGATAGCTAAGGGCGGGTCAAAGGGCGACGGAAGGGGAGGGGCTAGGGCAGAGGGCACCGTTCCCTTCAGACTCCCCGCCCCTCCAGCATTAGCCCCCTACAATGTGCTCCGAACCTCGTGCCCTACCGCTGCGAGTCCCCCGCCGCCGGGCCGCCATGAAGCCAGAACTTGGACGTCATCAACCCTCTCCCAGGAATCGCCCGCCTAGTCACAAGGCGGGAATACAGCGCGCGTGCGTCCTGGAGAGAAGACGTCTACAAAGGACAGGGGCGGTACACCCCTCGATATTTGCATGTTGCTGTGTGTTGTGGGAAGTCACCATAACTGAGAAATGTCTTTAGGTATGGGAGTCTTATAAATGCTCGGCGGGGCCACCCTTTCCCATAGGGCGGAGGGAAGCTCATCGGTGGGGCTACGCGCTGAGTGCCTTAAGTCACTCTACCCCATGTCCCCTGGGAAGGTCTGAGACTAGGGCCAAAAGCGGCCCTAACAGGGTCCTCCCTGAGTTTCGGGGAGGTGAGTTCCCAGAGAACGGGGCTCCGCGCGAGGGCAGACTGGGCAGGAGATGCCATGGACCCCGCCCTCGAGGAGGGGCCTGGCGGATGCCTCCTTAGCCGGAGCTTGGAAAAGACTCACGGCCAGCGAAGTGAGTTCAATGGCTGAGGTGAGGTACCCCCCAACGGGGGGGGCCTCATAACCCAATTCAGACTACTCTCCCCCGTCCTCCTTTTGAAAAAAATAAAGCGGGACAGGGAGAAAGTTACAATTACAAATCCTAGAATAGAAAGCTCTAATAGTGGAAATGCTAGAATAGAAAGCTCTAATAGTGGAAGTTTGAGTAGTGAAAGCTTCAGAAAGTTGAGTTTGGCTAGGGGAAGAAAGGGGGATACAAGGGTCAGGGGAGCTATGGGAATGCTAATGATCTAGGGAGACTTTGAAAGACCGGAGAAACCTGGTCATTTGGCTTTTACAAAGGTACTTGGTGATGACATTAGGAGTTCTCAGATATTTGGGTGCCACTGCCCCACAGAGGGTGAGGGCAGTGCATCTAACAAGCATAACAGACTTCAGATCCCTGCTCCCCATCCCAGATGCTCTGAATGTGAGGGTCTTCATTCTTACCGATAACACCTGGCAACCCTGGTGTTGGTGATTTTCATTATATGTATAGATACAGAGATATTTATATATTCATTACTTCAACAAATATTTATTGGGGACCTTACTGGGTTTGGGGGTTACAATAGTTTGGTCAAGATAGAGAATAGTTTGGCCAAGATAGAACTCGTGTCTTCATGGAGTTCACAGTGTAGCTGCGGGCAGATATTAATCAAGTAATCACACAAGCAGAAGCAAAAGTACAGCTACAATGGAAGGAAGTTCTAATGGGAGAGTAAACTGCGGAACTCATCACTGAGGCCATGACAGGAGTTGAGCTGTATTGGAGAATCACAAAGTGAACAGGGGACAAAAATGGCTGAAACAATGAGTGCAAAAGGAAGCGTGGTATGAGATCAGCCGGAGAGGCAGCTAGTTTCCACAGCAAGCTAGACTAGAAATTATATTTTGTCCTACTGCGTGTGTGTGTATGAACGACAGATGGGTTAAGGACTAATATTCAAAAATAAAACTTGAAAACTCTTAGGCAGAAAATACACACAAATATCTTTTAGATCTTGAGGTAAGGAAGGGGTTTCTTAAGACAAAAGTCACTGAGTATAAGAGAAAATATTAATGCATTTAATTATATTAAAATTAAAGAATTTTGTTCATCAAAACACATAAAATTTAGAAAAAAGAAAACAAAATTCTCATTGTTTGCATGTGGTTTGATTGTGAATATAAACAATCCAGAAGAAACTACAGGATAAAATTTTTAACTCAATAGGAAAGTTTAACAAGGCTGATAGAAAATAACCTGTAAGAATAAATTGCATTTTTATAACAGAACTTCAAACAAATAGAAATAGAATTTTTAAGAAATGATAGTATTTAATATAACATCAAAGTATTAAGTATTTGGGAATAAATCTAACAAAATGTAGATGCTCAACAAATGCTTGTTGGATGGGATTGGTTTGGTTAATTTCTTTCATTGGTAGGTCAAAATCTGTTGCATCTAACTTAATTATAGCACAAATAAGCTAGACTGGTCTAAAAGGCATTAGTTTGGAGATAGGAAAATGTACTAAAAATGGAAAATTTATTAAAACTAGCTAATACTCAGCAGAGCTTTCTTTGTGTACTAGACACTGAGTAAAGTGCTTTAACGTGCATAATCTCATTTAATCTTCAAAATAATAAAAGCTAGAATTTATTTGGTGCTTACTATGCTATGAGCTTTACATACATTAATTCTCACAATAACCCTACAGGGTAGGTATTGTTTTTGTCCCCATTTTATGGCTGAAGAATTTGAGCTTTAGAACATTTTAAGTAATTTATTCAAGCTCACACAGTCTATTTGTTTGCTAGGGCTGCCATAGCTAGCTCACACACTGGGTGGCTCAAACAACAGACGTTTATTTTCTGAATTCTGGAAGCTAGAAATCCAAGATAAAGGTGTCTACAGTGTAGGTTTCTTCTAAGGCTTTTCTCCTTGGATTGTAGATGGCTGTCTTCTTCCCTGTCTTCCCAATCACTATCCTCCCTCTATGTCTATGTGCTAATCTCATCTTCTTAAAAGGACACTGGTGATGCTGGATGAAGGCCCACTCATATGACCTGTTTTACCTTAATTACTTCTTTAAAGGTCCTATTTCCAAATACAGTCACATTCTGAGCTCGTGGGAGGGTTTAAAACATATGCATTTGGGAGGCAGGATCACAATTTAGCTCGTAACACCCAGTTCATAAGAGGCAGGTCAGATCTACTACGTAACTCCAAAATTTATTTTTATCTATTAGACTATTGTATTGGTCAAGTTTCTTGGTAGTAATTACCATACCCCCCACATTTTTAAAAATTTATTTTTATTTTTAGTTTTTCTTCTCTTAGTTGTTATTTTTTATGGTAGTCAGAGTGAGAATTACTGAGATATATTTTGAAGATATAACTTTAAAAAAATTTTTTTTAATGTTTATTTATTTTTAAGAGACAGAGAGAAACAGAGCACGAATAGGGGAAGGACAGAGAGAGAAAGAGACACAGAATCCCAAGCAGGCTCCAGGCTCCAAGCTGTCAGCACAGAGCCCAATGCGGGGCTTGAACCCATGAACCATGAGATCATGCCCGGAGCCGAAGTCGGAAGCCCAACAGAACGAGCCACCCAGATGCCCTGAAGATATAACTTTTTATAGTCAGACACAAAGTAAACATAACCAAAACAGTATTAAAACATATCATTGATAACTAGAAGAAACTATTTAACAAATGTGTGGTGAATGAAAATTTTCTTAGGTCTTAAACAAAACAAGAAAACAGAGGAAAATAATACATTTGCCTATTGATTCTTAAAAAAGAAAATGAAAGAATTTTAGAAAATGCCTAATGGAAAGCTACAGTGTTTAAAATTTGAATTCAATGTACTTAACACATAAAGAGCTATCTAATAGTCATAAGAGAAACAAAATTTTCTGTGGATAACTGAACAAAAGATATGAATAAACTGCAAATATGAAAAGCAAGGACATGGAAAAATTTTTCAGGCTCATATGGCATAAAAATGCAAAGTATTGGTATTAGTATTCTACAGGACAATCGTCCTGTTCTCTTCAAGTTATTGTTATAAGAAAAAAAGAATAAGATTGGCACTGTTCTAAATTAAAAGAGACTTTTCAGGCATAACAACCAAAGGCAGTGTTTGGTATTTGGATGCTGGTTCAAACAAGCCAACAATAAAAATCCTTTTGGGAGCAAGAGGGTATGCAGATATGAACTGAATATTAGATGATTTTAGGGGATTATTTATATAGATGTGGTAATGGTATTGTAGCTATGATTTTTAAAAAGTTCCTTTAAAAAATGAATTAGGGGGGCGCCTGGGTGGCGCAGCCGGTTAAGCGTCCGACTTCAGCCAGGTCACGATCTCACGGTCTGTGAGTTCGAGCCCCGCGTCAGGCTCTGGGCTGATGGCTCAGAGCCTGGAGCCTGTTTCCGATTCTGTGTCTCCCTCTCTCTCTGTCCCTCCCCCGTTCATGCTCTGTCTCTCTCTGTCCCAAAAAATAAAATAAACGTTGAAAAAAAAAATTTAAAAAAAAAATAAAAATAAAAATAAAAAATGAATTAGGGGTGAAATGTCATGATATCTGGAATTTGCTTTGAAATACTTCAACCAAAATAATCAAATGAAGCAAATATTGTACAATACAGACAATTGTTAAATGTACGTAATCTATGTAGAGATGTCCATCATATTCTTTTCTCTAGTTTTCTGTGCACTTAAAATTGTCATATTACATTGAAGATACATTAAGGAAAAAATGATGGAAAAAAAGGATGAATTAGTCAAGACAACTGTAATTAAAGAGAAGGGCCAACTGCAAATCAAGACTTCATATCCTGGTAAGTGAATATTTTAGGTAGTATTACTGATTATAATGTGATATTCCTAAGATGTATTTACATTTTTTATCATGTCATAATGACAGGAAAACTTTGATTAATCAAGCTAGACATAAAAGATACATAATTTCGGGGGAAGTCTACATATTTCAAAAAGTAAAGTGCGTGAAAAATGGATTTATGATACCCAAGATTAAACAGATATTTCTTTAAAATAGAAAAGGACTCTTCCTAATGACAAGTTTAGGTTTGTATCCCACTGGACTGGGTAATTAGTTCCCATGTCCAGATAAGAATCTTTTAGTTCGTACCTAGGATCATGCAAACCTCAAATGGCTGAAACAATCTAGAAATAAGTATGATTTTATTTTCTTTATTTGGGTTCTGAGAAGGTATAGAAGTAGTATCTAAAAAAATTTCTGAAATCCCAGAATCTATAAAATATATAGGGAGAAATAGCAGGAGCAGAAGAAAAGTGAAGAGGAAGAGAGAGAAGGAGGAAAAGAAAGTGGAAAAAGAAGGATAAAAAATTTTAACAGTCGTATTTGCACAATGTAAGTGTGAGTTTACTGCTCGGACTTGTAATCATTAAGATATTTTTTGTATGCTTTCCATGGACATGCCAGCAATATTCATATTGCTGTGGCATCATAAATTTGTTCAACTTTTGGGAAATGAAATAGTAGCAAGGTTTCAGAAGACCCGCAGAGCCTGACCAATGGGGAAGAAAGAGAAGACGTATCAGCAGGGCTACTGATGGGATAAAGTGGGAAGGGGAAGGAATTATAGGTCCAGAGAAGAAGGAAGAAACCAGCTGAAAAGCCTGGTGAAGGATTGTGATTACAGCAAAGGGACCCAGGAGTGTCTCAAGGTCAAGGACTTCTTGTAAAATATATCCTATGGAAGAATGGAAGTGGGGAAGAGATGAAGAGAAATATTAAGTGGAGCAAAAGAGATGAACAGAGTAGCTACCACAGAGGTGACTACAGAGGGAGCTGAGAAAGGAGGTTTCTGAAAAAGGGTGATTTTGGGGGAAACTTGTTTGCTTTCTTTTGCTTTTGTTTTTGTTTATAATGGTACAGCAGGAATTGGGATAATAGGCTAAATCTGTGATACTGTATATTCTTTATATCATTTGGTAACTATAGATATGTAACTGACATGAACTCTTCCACAAATTTAGAGTGTGTGTGGAGGATGGGGAGATTGTTGTTTCCCAGTGCCTTACTAAGAACAACAAGCCTCTCTCTTCCCCAGAATTCTGTAAAAATACTTAGGGCTTCAGGGAGGAGCATTCCCTTCTCCTGAATTCACTTTAGAGACTGGGCAGCCTTTCCTATCCACCCTTGAAACACGTAGGGTCCGTGCACCTCTGCCTTTATATGTCATCTTGGTATTCTAAAGTTCTTTACTAAAGTAGTTTTTTTTTCCACAGTGATTTCAGAGAGCCTTATACTCATCTTTCTGGGGTTCCAAAATGATCTGCTAGTATCGCTCACTGGAGAAGAAGAAAATCTGCAATGTAATCTTGTTACTTTAAGAAGCAGGAAATTATGAGTGAGTATAGGTCTGTAATCACAGAATTTAGGAGCAAAAACTAATTTCCATTGATTTCTTATATCTTGAAAGAATTGTATGATGTGTAAACAAATACAAGTTTATAAGTAAAGTCATGCAAGCAGTTACTTACTTTTTCATTTCCTCTCTATTTAAGAATGAAGGATGAGCAAGGAAGGAAGGAGAACATGAATTGACTATGTACTATGACCAGTCATTTTGTTAGACTCTTTCATATATTTGTATATATATTAGGGAGGTAGGTATTACTTTCCCCATGGTACAGAGGAGAAAATTGAGTCTCAGAGAGTTTAAGAAATTTATTCCAGATTGTGCAGCTAGAAATGTCTTGGAAACTATCACAATTTATGTGAAATGTCTCAGAATATCCCTGTCCCGCACCTTGAAATAGAGATTTTCATTTGCTACTCTAAAAGAGGAAAAAGTTTTCCTTAACCTTCTTAGAGTCCCTGGCACGATCTGAAAATTGAACTGACAAAAATTAACAAGAGGAAAACATACAAGTTTTATTGAATTTTCACATGTATGTACGTGGGAACCTTCACAGAATGAAGACCTGAAGAAGTGACCAGAGTAGGAAACTTTTAAACTTTTAGACAAAGAGACAATAAATTTGTGAAGAATTGACAAAAGACAAAGGGCTTTGAACTAGTAGTAGAAACCGGTGAAGAAAGAGCTACAAAGATAAGGGTTAGTTTAATAAGGTTGGTTTATGCAACTAAATTTTCAAAGCCTAAACGCTTAACCACACCCATCTTTTAGTCACTCGGCTTGTTAACTGGAATATTACCCTGAAGGTAAGTTCTAATTTGAATGGATCTAGACTGTTTATAATGAAACCTGTTACTTTGCATAAATTAACCCTATTGAAGTCCAAAGGTTAGGAAATTATCCTAAAGGAACAAAATTGTTTACAGTAGGGCCATCTAAACAAGAATGTGTATAAATAGCTTGAATTAGCCTATGTTTGCTTGTGTTAAGTACTTGAACTCAAAAGGAAACTTGGTTTAAAAAGGTCATTCTAAAAATAGTGCAAGTAGCATCACTGTTCTATAAAGACACAAGTAGGTGAAGGGGGGGGGGGGTTGTATCATTTCGGTACCTTTTAAGGTAAAGGAGGAGGGACCCTGCTTTTAACTCATTAGCCAATCAGACTCTGAGGCCACTTCTCAAAGCCACTTCCTGTCTCTCCACTTAGTCTCTCCGTTTTGGTGGTGGGCTGGTGAGTATGCACTTAATTTTGCTCCCTGATTGTTCTGAATTTCTTTTCCATTTGAGCCCTGTATCCTGATGGCAGGCCTTTTTTTCAAGCAAACATTAGAGTGTGTGTGAGTCACAAGGCGATTAATTTCGGCTGTGGAGATTGGGAGAAGGCAGTGAAATGCTCTGCCTGGCTTATTTCCACGTGGGCCTCTGCAGCACTGGGTCTGCCTTCCTTCCCCGAGACCTGGTGACCCAGAAACAACGGACTCTGCTTCATGTACAGAGTCCCCGTGTTCCTGGAAAATACCTGGATTCCTTTTGCTTGGAGGGGAAGGTATTGTTACTATTCTGATGCTGTTTTGACTTAGATCTCCCTGGCCGGAGGGTAGACCTTGGGAAGAGGTTCAGACTAGTACATTTTCTCTCGTGTCTGTAGAGCCCAGGCCCTCACTGCGTTTGTGGGAGCTGTAGCGAACGTTGTTTTTTCCCTGGTCTTTGCTCAGAGCATTCATTATAGCTTTCTTAGTGAGCCTAGGCAGCAAACTCTGAAGTTAGATGATTTTAGTGAGCCCTCAGAGGAGCTCCCAATTTTAATGTCGCCACTGTAGTGAGGGTGCCCTAAAAAGCCTAAGAACTACTAAAGAAAAAATCAGGGGCCTTAGCTCGGGACAAGCCCAAATCAAATTCTAGCACTACAGTTTACTCCTCCAGTGACCTTGGGTAACTCAGTGGACCACTATGAGGTCCCGCTGTTGAAAATCAAAATATACGAAGGCCAGGCATTATAATAAATGTTATATACCTTCTAGAAGTAAGCAGTAAATTTATTTTGGATATATTTTTTCTTATAAAAAGTCTTGCCTGGTGACTTTGAGTGTAAATGGATTCCCTTTTTTTTTTTTCCTCCTTGATATACATTAGTTTGAATACAATGTATGTGTTCATTATTCTTCCAGGCAGAAGATGTGAAAGAAATAAACTAGTGGATGGAATGTAGTAATAGAATGTTGTAGACTTCTCAAAATCCTTATAATTCTTACACTTTATTGTTAAATTAATGTTATTTTTTTGGAAAGTAACAGTTACATGGTTAAATTAAAAAGGGATCAAAGCGTGTATCATGAAGTCTCCTACGTCGCCTAATTTCTCTACCCAGTAACAGCATTAACAGTTTCTTATGTATACTTTCTGAGATATTTTATATAAGTATAGGCAAATATATGTATTTTACCCTCCCCTCTTACATACTCTACCATGTATCTTTTCCCACTTGAGATTTCCAAATGAATAAAGAACATCCATATTCTTTATGATGGTTACACAGTAATCTAATGTATGTGCATACCATAATTTAAGCTTTATTGGTGAACATTTAGGTAGTTTACAGTCTTGTTGTTTACCCCAAAATGAATAACCTTGTATATAAGTCAGTTGTCACATGCCACAGTTCAGTTGGGTTTGATATAGTTTATAAGGACTCTAAACATGCACTGCTTCCTGTTACTTATATTTATTTTGTACACGGTGATAACTGGAAACCAACCAACACCATAAATGTCCTGATTGAGCAATAAAGGATTTTTTATCAAAAGCAAAACCACGCTGATGGCTTTTATGTGAATGGATCTTTGCCCACTTCAGTTTAAGGGATGGTTTATTTTGCTGTGAACACATTTAATGTTGAGAAGGAATGGCAACATGAACCAGAGAAACCACATGGGCAGAAGGAGCATGTTTCCAGTGTTTACTTAGCAGAATGCATGCTGGATATCTTCCTGAAATAACAGTGTTGAGTGAGTAAACTCATATTTTAGCATTAAGTTAGGGAAAACAAATGTTTTTTTGGGATGAAAATATGCAAAACAAAAGCTTCTGGGAATTCCACCAAAGCTTTTTTATTTATTTTTTTTTAAGTCATAAAAGGCTAAGATCATGTCTTGTGAAACCTCTAGTTTTCCAGTTAGGAGTATCTTGGATTTGAAAGTGGACTTATTAGGGATGTGTCACTCCCATTAGGGAGTGACTTTCTGGGCTTCAAGATATTGTGAAAGTGAAATTTTTAGGCAGAATATCCCCATTCCTACTCATTAGCTGGTTGAGCTTGGACACTTAATAGAAACAACATATTAAACAATTTAGTTGCATGTCAGCTACTGTGCAAAGTATTTTATGTTTATTTTACCTCATTTAATCTTCACAACAGCCCTAAGAGGTGGGTGGTATTTGTCCTCATTTTACAGAAAGGGAAACCAAGGCTTAGAAAAGTTGCAAATAGGTGGGGGAGTCAAGCTCCAGTTTTGTCTGACTTCAAAATCCATTATGGGGGCGCCTGGGTGGCTCCGTCGGTTAAGCATCCGACTTCGGCTCAGGTCATGATCTCACAGTCTGTGAGTTCAAGCCCCGCGTCGGGCTCTGAGCTGAGCGCTCAGAGCCTGGAGGCTGCTTCCGATTCTGTGTCTCCCTCTTTCTCTGTCCCTCCCCCACTCATGCTCTGTCTCTCTCCTTCTCTCAAAAATAAATAAACGTAAAAAAAATAAAATTTGAAGAGTCTCAAAATTAAAAAAAAAAAAAAATCCATTATGTTAACCACAAAGGTGCCTGCCATTAGTCTCCAAACCATGCTTACAGACCTATAAGATGGAGATGACCTATATTTGCAAAATGAGGCAATATATAGAAAGGGCTTTGTAAATTCTGAGATAGGCAAAGTATTAATGGAATAGATAAAACATCAAGTTAACAGAGTAGACTTTTACTGCCTGTTGTATTCTGATTTCAAGTTATTCTTTCCTGATGTTGTGATCCAAAGCCCTCAGGTAGTATTTCATTTGTGACCCTGGTGAAATAGTTGTCTTTTGGTATGAGCTGCATGGCCCGTCTGTGTTTCTGAGCTCCTCACTTTTATATATGCTCTGAGTGGATTCTGCTTGCACTGAGGTTAAAACCACTGGTATTTTGGGCTAAAATAGCTGACAGTGAGTGAGAAACAAAACTTGGAATCTTTTCTGATAGTAGTGCCTTATAGAGCTATCTCTAAAAGAGAACTATGCCAAGTGACAGTGTAGCATTTAATTCCTATGCAGAATTTTGTGTTTTCCTTTTGCTTCAGGTTGAAGATGGAATCCATGGAGGAATGCAGGCCTGGGTCTTCAAAAGCCTATGTGCCAGCCCAGAAGTAGCACTGTGAAATCATCTGTAACATCAATCAAGTGGGCTTGGATTTGGACATTCTCGGTAGGAATGGTTAAAGGCTGATGGGACCATAAAGCAAGTACTTGGAACTTTGACTAAGATAATGCCTTAAAGTGTTCTCTGTGTCCCATGAATATGTGTCTTTTCTATCTCAGAAAGATAGGTTCTTTAAATTACTGTTGTATCCCATAATCCTAGGCACACAGTGGGCATTGAGTAATTGGCATGGAACTGAATAGGCAATTGTCATCTTAGAAGCCTCAGATTTGGTATTATCAGTTTGTAGTTTATATCAGGTTTTCATGAAGCATCTGTTCCCATACATAAAATGTATGTTTTGGCCATGAATACCAGTACTTAGAAGCTTTTACTTCTCACAGGGGACAAAATGAGTGGGTCATTGGTAGTTTATGGGGTATTTATAAAATATTTACTTGAGTTCCCTAAATGCTTAGTAATTATGAAATGGCCTTCATTGGTAGAATGCCATTGGTAGAACTGTAGAAAGCTTGCACTTCATGTCTTACTTATGTTCCCTTAGTTAATCTAATATGCTGGTCATCTGAAAACAGCCTTAAATAATTAAAGTGTTATTCAACTGTCAGATGGGAGTAAAGTAACACTTTGATTATATCTCTCAGGTACTTAAACCACGTCAGTTTCTTTCTGACCTACTGAGCCAGTATGTCATTCTCATTATATGCTAAAACCAACCATCTTCTGTAACTCTGCTTCCTATTTCTTGTAGGAAGAAGCATGGTGAAGTGGACAGAACTGAATTTAAATCCTCTTTAAAAAAAAAATGTTTATGTACTTATTTTAGGGGGGGAGGGTCAGAAAGAGAATCGCAAGCAGGCTCCACATCATCTTGCAGAGCCTGATGTGGGGCTCGATCTCAGAACTCTTGAGATCATGACTGGAGCCGAAATCAAATGTCTGGAGGCTTAACTGACAGCCACCCAGGTGTCCCTAAATCTTAGGTCTTAATAGCTCTTAGTAGCTAGTTAATTTAATTTCTCTAAGCCTCAAATTTAACAATAAATATGGGATAATAAAGTTTGAGTGAAATGATTTTTAAAGTTTCTGACAGAATAGGAATTTGTTTTAAGCTTATTTATTTTGTGGGGTCCCTGGGTTAAGCCTCTGGCTCTTGATTTCAGCTCAGGTCATGCGCTCATGGTTCTTGGGATCGAGCCCATTGTTGGGGTCTGTGCTGACATTGGGGAGCTTGCTTGGGATTTTCTCTCTCCTTTCACGATCTGCCCCTCCCCCACTCGTGCTCTCTCACTCTCTTAAAATAAATGAATAGACATTAAAAAAATTTATTTAGAGAGAGTGTACCTGTGTATGCACAAGAGGGGAAGGGGATGGGTAGGTAGAAAGTGAGAATGCCAAGCATGCTTCGCACTATCAGCGTGGAACCTCACATGGGTCTTGAACCCAGGAACCATCAGATCAAGACCTGAGCTGAAATCAAGAGTTGGATGCTTAACCTATTGAGCCACCCAGGTGACCCCAGATAATAGGAATTTTTAAGAATGTTAGATACTACTTCCCTTTCTGTCACCTTATTTTAGTCATACCCATCCTTTAAGGCACTGCTATCCGACAGAATTTTCTGTGATGGAAGTGTTCTATATTTGTATTCTGCATGGTAACCATTAGCCATACGTGGTTATTGAGCAATTAAAATGTGACTGAGGAATTTAATTTAAAATTTAACAGCTGTATGTGGTGTTACCTGTTGGGTAGTGCAATTTTTTTCTTGTGATGAGAATTATTTAATTTTTTTTAATGTTATTTTATTTTTGGGAGACAGAGAGAGAGAGAGAGAGACAGAACATGAGCGTGGGGAGGGTCAGAGAGAGAGAGGGAGACACAGAATCTGAAGCAGGCTCCAGGCTCTGAGCTGTCAGCACAGAGCCCTGATGTGGGGCTTGAGCTCACCAACCTTGGTATCATGACCTGAGCTGAAGTCAGGTACTTAACCAACTAAGCCACCCAGGCGCCCCTTTTAAGTTTATCTATTTTGAGAGAGGCAGAGTGTGAGTGGGGGAGGGGCAGAGAGATGGAGACTCACAAGCAAGGCTCTGTGCTGTCAATGCAGAGCCCAGTGCTAGGCTCGAACTCAACAAACTGTGATCATGACCTGAGCTCAAATCAAGAGTTGGACACTTAATTAACTGAGGCACCCAGGCACCCTATGATGAGAACTTTTAAGATCTCTCTTAGCAACTTCCAAATATACAATATGGTATTATTTTAAGGCTCATTCAAGATACATAACTTTTTTCTTCATGAAGACTACTATGACCAATGATTCTTATTTATTTTTTTTAACTTTTTTAAATGTTTATTTTTGACCCAGAGAGAGACAGAGCATGAGTGGGGGAGGGGCAGAGAGAGAGGGAGACACAGAATCCAAAGTAGACTCCAGGCTCTGCGCTATCAGCACAGAGCCCGACGCGGGGCTCAAACTCACAGACCGCAAGATCATGACCTGAGCTGAAGCCAGACATTCAATCGACTGAGCCACCCAGGCACCCTGACCAATGATTCTTATTTTTAAGAATCCTTGCTATACCACTTTTTGGTACTTCCCATGGACATTAATCTGCATCAGTCTTGTATTTCTAACTAGATTGTATCTGAGGTTATGGATTTTAAAATCTTCACATTGTTGTATGAAAAGGAACATAATAAAAATATAATAGTTTTAGTAAGTTTTAGATTATCATTAAATATAATAATACAAGAAACTTTCTAGTTAATAATAGGGAATAGTCTGAAGATTGCCTGCAGTGATGAGCTTTGTGTCTAGGCTTTCACCTGAAAGTTAGATTACACTGGAGCCTTGGAAGAGGAAATTATGCTTTCTTATATTGCCATCTTGTGGCTGCCTTGGGTTCTAAATGATGCTAATTCAATTTTGCTATGTCAGGAAAGTTTTCTTTAGTTGTGATAAATTTTTACCAAAAGTAAATGTTAAATACAATCAGCATTGTCTCATGAAATTGAAACATGCTTTGAAAAAAAAGTTAACTATTTTGGATTACCTTCTCTCTCTCTCTCTTTTTTTAAGTATGTTCCATGCCCAATGTGGGGCGTGAACTCAAACCTTGAGATAAAGTTCCATGTTCTACTGACTGAGTAAGCCATGGGCCCGAGATTACCTTATTTATTTTATGAGTTCCTGGCTCTTTCCTTCTTTTTTCTTTTTATTAAAAAAAATTTGTTCATTTTTGAGAGAGAGAGAGAGAGAGAGACAGACAGAGCATGAGCAGGGTAAGGGCAGAGAAAGGGAGACACAGAATCTGAAGCAGGCTCTAGACTCCGAGCTGTCAGCACAGAGCCTGACACGGGACTTGAACTCACAAACCGTGAGATCATGACCTGAACTGAAGTCAGATACTTAACTGAGCCACTCAGGCGCCCTTTTTTTCTTTTCCTTATTTTTTCTTTCTTTCTTTTTTTTTTTTTTTTAAAGGATTTTGTGAATCTAATGACTGGTTACAAGTATTTTCTGTAGTTGAACACCCTGTGGACTTGGAAAGGTTGGCAGTAACCCATGTCATTTATGCCCCATCTCACTGAATTTGTTCTCATAACTGCAAAGCTCTGGTTGCAGCCAGCACATGGCTCCTTCCTTTTCCATATTGTTCTCTTATTGTGAGACTCTGGACATGTAACTTTTGGAGTTTGGTTAAACTTATTGTACAGTTTTACCCAAACTTTTAAATTTATACAAGAATCTGAGCTTGTGTAAGAAGTCCTGTCCTAATGTGATACTGAGTTTGGGCATTTGGGCATTTCATGCCATTCATTCTCCAAATAGATGGGTCAATTTATATTACTGGTTGGAGATTGATACAAAGAATGGTTTCCCTTGAGGTTAATTTTCCTTGAGGCTATAGAGATGTGGCTTGGGAGTAGGCTGGTATGCATTTAAGTCCTGTAATCATAACCTTTATTATTTACTCTTTATTTTTCAGAGATGATGCATTTGGAAAGATGATATGCAGGTAGTTGGTAGATCGTGTGGTTCAACTAATTTCTAGATAGAAGCTGATGGATTTGATACCAGAGGTAAGTGTAAAAGAAAAGTCTTTTTACTTGATTTGGATTTCTAATCATCTACTAAGTTTTGGGGTTCAGTGTCCTTAGTGGCTGGAATTTGGTAGTTTGAAAAAACCTTAGTTCTAACCTTAAGAGTGTCCTCCTAGTTTAGAGACGGGAGCCTGTGGTGGTTTGCCCTTCATCAGTCACCTACAGTTTGCCATGATGAAATGCATGTTAAGTCCGTGTTTCAGCTGATCACCCTGATTAAACACATGCTCTGAGCAGACTAAAGCTAGGGCAAACACCTGGAGTTGAATTCTGCTTCTTGGAATTCTTACTGGGATCTAGCCCCCCAGTCCCAGGTAAATCTTAAATCTTTGAATTACAGATCTGACACTACAATACTTTGTTGTGTGCTTTGACCTTTTGTGATATCTTTTTGAGATAGAACCAGGGTCAAGAATCTTCCTCAGTGTAAACATTCAAACACTACAGAAAAAGCACTGATAACTGGTATAATTCTATCACCCACTTTACTTGGCGGTTTTTAACTAATCACTATTTTATTAATTTATATATAAGATTAAGAGGATTTCAGAGTTGGTTCAGTCAATTTTGTCAGGATCATAAAATGCAACACTAAATAGTCACTTAAAAGTTCTGATACAGGTTTACCTTTTTTGAAATGGAAGGATATTCAAGATACATTGAGTTAAAAACAAGTTATAGAGCAGTGTGCCTAATCCCTTTTATGCTTAAATATTTTCATATACTTATGTTTACTTCAGAAATTTTATGAAAGGATATACTCAATACTAGGGATTATTGTTTCTAGAATTGGATTCTAAGGGTGATCCTGTTACCCTGTGTTTTCTGACTTTATTATATTCATGTATTGTATTAATTGAACCTACACAGAACAGGCTTCTATTCTTTTTATCTGTGCCTGCATGCTTCAGCAGAGAATGGGGTACATCTGAGGGAGAAATACAGGAAATGCAAATAATCCAAAATAACATTAGTACTTGAAATAGCTTTCAGCTTTGGCTATGTCTTTTTGCAGCAATGACGTTTCAGGAGACCAAAACTAGATCTGAGTCTGACTTCTTTCCCAGCTTGGAATTCTTGGGTGTTGTAAGTCCTGGATATACAACAGATGATGACAACATTTTTTTTTTTGTGGTAAGGCTTATGTTGAAGCTGAGAAGCTTTGACAGACATATGAATCTTTGAAAATTCAACTTTGTGGCTTCGTGGCCAGCTGCTAAGTTGCTACAGATTTAATTTTTTAAAAGGTCAAAGATGTTGAGGTAGCATAGTATATTATGCATAGATTCTGGAGTGAGACTGAGTTCAAACCAATCCTTTGTCACTTAATAGCTATGTAACCTTGGCAAGTTTCTTAACATCTCAGTGTCTTAATATCTTATGAGAATAATAGTGCCAGATTCAAAAGAATAGTATGTCACTTTGAAGATTAGATAATAAATTTGTGGGCTTAGAACACTGCTTAAGCATATCGTGATTGTTCAATAGATATTATCTGTTTTTTTTTTTTTTTTTTTTTTTATTGATGTTTATGATTCAGATAGAGACAGTGCAAATGGGGGAGAGGCAGAGAAGGAGGGAGACACATAATCTGAAGCAGGCTCTAGGCTCTGAGTTGTCAGCATAGAGCCCGATGTGGGGCTCCAACCCATGAACCATGAGATCATGACCTGAGCCGAAGCTGGGCACTTAACCGACTGAGCCACCCAGGTGCCCCTAGATATTAGCTGTTTTATCATCAAAGTCCATGTGCATATTTATCTTAAACTATTCTACCTGGTGGTTTCTGACATCTTTACCTCCAGCACACAAAACCTAATTTAAAGTTCTAGAATTATGGTAGTAAGTATGATAATCAGGACTAGTGTGTATCTCTATGTGACTGTTCCAATAACATTTCTTTAGTTGATTGATCTTGTTTTGGCACAGAGTTATTTATCATCCTATTCCTCATTTTGTCTTAGCTGGAGCAGATGATACTTGATGGTTCATTTAGCTCTTAATTGACTTTTTAAAAATTTAGATGTAATGATTCCTATTAAGACTGACTTGAAAAAAAAAGAATGACTTAATATCTTTATTTTTATAAATGTTTCTTAAAACATTTATTAAAACATTCTTAAACATTAAAACATTCTTAAAACATTTATTAAAGTGGTTGGAGATAAATTTTGATGGCTGTTCCTCTCACTGCTTAGAGCTTAGGTAGTGAGATTTTAGTCCATCATATATCCAAGCTGACTTGTTTTCACTCAGGGCACCATGGGGATGGGTTGGCCGTCCGTTAGTGTCTTCTGATTTTTGCGGAGTCAAACAATTACAAAGCAGGTGGTGATTCTAGGTTAAGACAATGTACCTGTGATTGAAAAATAAAACAAAACTAACATTAAAACATAAGGATGTGTAAGTTTATTGACAATCCTTTGACTGCAATAGTATTTGAATAGCACTGACCTAGGGCTATGAAAGAAAGTGGTTTAGTAAATTGAGAGTTTCTGAAACAATAACTGAAGTCATTCATGTTTACATTTTAAGTTGTTTAATCATTTTGTACTGATGAGTTTCTACTGATCAATTTTCTACCGAGTGGTTGCTTACACATTTTAGGTTAGTATTAAAAATGTATTTTTCGGGGTACCTGGGTGGCTCAGTCAGTTAAGCGTCCGACTTCACCTCAGGTCATGATCTCACGGTTTATGAGCCCTGCATTGGGCTCTGTGCTGATAGCTCAGAGGCTGGAGCCTGCTTTGGATTCTGTGTGTTTTTCTCTGCTCCCTCCCCTGCTTGTGCTCTCTCTCTCTCAAAGAATAAATAAACATTTTTAAAAAATGTATTTTTCTTCACAGCATGAAAGTAGATGGAAATTAAAGATGGAAACAGACTTCTCCTCAGAAAGGGTTTATAGAATCAACTTGCAGGGTGTCTGGTGGCTCAGTTGGTTAAGCATCTGATTTCAGCTCAGGTCATGAGCTCGAGGTCCGTGAGTTTGAGACCTGCATTGGGCTCTGTGCCAACAGCTCAGAACCTGAGACCTGCTTCGGATTATGTGTCTCCCTCGCTCTCTGCCCCTCCCCCACTCATGCTCTGTCTCTGTCTCAAAAATAAACATTAACAAAAATTTTTTAAAAGAAATGCAAGAAAATTAGTTAAAAAAACCTTGCAAAAATGTAAGAGGCAGGAAGAGTAAAATATTTTCTTTCATCATTCTTAGATTCTTTGCTAGATTGTAAACTCCATGAAAGCAGGAAAACTTCCTTATCTGTAATGCCTGGCTTAGAGTAGATACTCAAAAATATGTGAAGTGAAACCTCCATTAGATATTTTTTTAAGTTCCTGGAAAATGGCACCCTTTTTAATGGCATTTTGGCAAGACATTTACATGTAATAATTGGGACTTAAATTTTGCCTCTGATGAAAAATGTATATATAGGTACATTGTATATATAGGTACATCTGGGTACCAGTGAGTCTACCTAAAAGTCTTAATACTTGGGGTGCCTGGCTGGCTTATTGGTAGAGCATGCTGCTCTTGATCTTAGTGTTGTGAGTTCAAGACCCAAGCTGGGTGTAGAGATTACTTTGATTATGATGCTTGATCCTTTAAGGGTCAATGAAGAATGGCTGCCAAAACAAACTGGGTTTGAGGAATAATTATATAAAAGCTTATATTTATGTATGTATGTATGTTTATTTATTTTTCTGAGAGAGAACCAGCAGCAAAGGGGGAGAGAGAGGGGGACAGAAGGTCCAAAGTGGGCTCTGTGCTGACAGTATAGAGTCCAGTGCAGGGCTTGAACTCATGAACCATGAGATTATGACCTGAGCTGAAGTCGATTGAAGTCTTAACCGACTGAGCCACCCAGGCACCCCAAAAGCTTACTGATATTTAATAGGATATCTTTTATTATGAGCATTTTATTTATAGTCTTAATTGGACATTTATCATTGATTTAAGTTTTACAGAGCACTCAGGTATGGTTAAAAAGTCATTATTTCTGCTTTATAGTTAATGTTGAAATACTTATAATTGTTTTGGCTAAATTATACTGTAAAGAATTTTTTGCCCTACATAGTATATTTATATCCCTGAGGATATATTTTACTTGCAAGGGATATAACATACAAATTCAGGTATTGGAAGTCTAGTACTTATCCCTGTGATTTGAAATGGGATTTAATACTCATACTAGAATTATAGAAATGGTACGTCACTATAATAATTTGTTAGAATTTGAAATCTAATTTTTAGATTAGGATTCTTCCATTAAAATGAATATAAGTATCAAATTAGTTTAGAGTAGATCATGCTAACATTCTAAGATTCAATGATAACAGGAGAGATTACTATTTTGAAATTTTTAGAGCAATGTGGTATATACTCCGTATAGCTGATAGATACTTAATATCTACCCAAGATCAATATCAAACTTTATGATAAAAAAATCATTTTTGAAATGTGAAGATAATCTGTAATTAAATGGTATAAATAATGCGTAAGCACAAATTATAGAGTTTATCCAGATCCTTATATTAGGAAGAATGGATCAAACATCTATAAATGAAAAGCAAAACTTTAAACCTATAGAAAAACAAGGAATATGATGACATTGGAATAGACTTAAGCACCAAAAGGAAAGATTGATAAATTCGTATATAGTAAAATTAAAACTTAGGTTTACATACCATGTAATCAACAAAAGACTCCAAAGAAATATAGAAATGATCAAAGGATATGAATGAGTAATTCACAGATGAGGATCTCTGAGTAGTCAGTCACCTGAAAAGATGCTTAATCTCACTAATAATCAAAGAATTGGCATGTTAAAACATTGAGATGCCATTTTACTGCCATCATAAGGGCAAAAATGAAAACAAAACCAGAAAAATGACACTTGCATATGTTGCTGAGTCTGAAGCAGTGTGCTCTCATTTTTGCTGGTGGTAGTGAAATTTATTTGAAGTTGATTATACACAAATCCAGTCTCTGGGTATTATGTTCTATAGGAATTCTTGGCATGTGTATTCAAGAAGACATGTATAGAAAGTTTATTGAAGTATTGTTTTTAATTTTAAAAACCTGGAAGAAATGTCCATTAGAAGAATGGATAAATTGTGGTAAATTTTTAGAATTTGGCTGTTAAAATGAATTAGTGAAAGGTATGTGTATTAACATGACTACATGTCAAAAACAGTTAATAAAATAGCAAAGTGATGCATACTATGATAAGTAGTTTTAGGACATGCAAAATAAGATTTTAGTAGTTTAAGGACATGCAAAACAAGATTGATATATACATATATACTAAAAGTATAAAAGCATGCATGAGAATGATAAATACCAAAATCTGGCTTGTTTACCTCTGGAGAGGTAGAAGAAAATGGGGAGGCTTCAGTTATATTTATAATATGTTACTTCATTTAAAAGAAAATCAAATGTGAGAAAGATTTCAGTTTATTAAAGCTGCATGATGGTCATTTGTCACATTTTTTGTATGCTTGATATTTAATAATAAAAACCAATATTTAAAAAAAAATTTAATGTTTATTTTTGAGAGAGAGGGACAGAGTATGAGTGGGGGAGAGGCAGACACAGAATCCAAAGCAGGCGCCACGCTCTGAGAGGTCAGCAGAGAGCCTGATCTGGGGCTTAAACTCACAAACCGGGAGATGATGACCTGAGCTGAAGTCTGATGCTTAATTGAGCCATCCAGGTACCCCAAAAACCAGTATTTTAAAAAGTTCTGTTTGGTGGATGGGTCTCTGTATCTCAGCCTTGATTGATTTTAGTAATCTCATCCCCAGGAGCCCTCCAGAAAAGAGCCAGTGAAGGCAGTGAAAGGTTTGCCATAACAAGAGGACACAATGCCACTAAGAAGGAGGTTAGTTCAGTTCCTGGTGTTCCAGATAACTGGGATACTAAGTCTTTGTAGCCCCCTGCCCCTTTTTATTCTATCCGGCAAAATGTTGGCAAAAAAAAGTATACATACACACACATACACACCCACATAATATGTATATTATTCTTACAGGCTTTTAGCCAAATGGGTTGGAAATGTGAAACTGACTCTAGAGGAAATTTGAGACTGACTTTGAAACTGACTTAGTTTTGAAACCCTAAGGTTTGGGGAATCAATGGTCTTGATGAAGAAGCAGGAAGAGATCATGTTGCAGTACAACGGTAAGTTAGATCACAAAGTTAGGTATTGGTTGAATTTGAATGCTTTGTGTTTTCTAACTTTAGATTCTACACTTTTGTAGTATATTTGGCATAATTAAAATCAGGAAATGCATAAACTGCTCAGATATGCAAAAGAGATGTTAGGGGTTTACACATGAACACCCACTTTTGTTTGAATCCGGTTTGTACACCAGAATTAAGTTACCACTGTAAACTCTCAGACGACATTTTAGGAAATGTGTACAAAGGCCAAGAGGACCCTTTCTAATTACTGTGAACAAGTTGGAAGTAGACAGAAAACTAGCCAAAAGTTGTGTAATTAGGATAGGTTTTGTTTGAAGAAGAAAGGGTTAGTATTAGAGATTTACAACCCATAAAGGGGTTTACAGGGCTTTGGTGTCCATTGTGTATAGTATCTGTTACTACACATTATGCGGACAGGTGGCTGCAAAAGACAGCATTAAGGCTTGTATTCTGAGGACCCCTCAAGCCCTCTTCAGCTTAGTTTCTAATATGAATTCCAATAGGCTTCTATAGATTGAGCAGAAGACCACGCAGGTTACACAGAACAGAAAAGAAATTGGCAGGTGACAGCATTAGGGTAAAACAGGCACAAACATTTAAACAATTAAAAGTAGGTCCAGGAGAGCACACAGGTAGATCACCTCAAAAAAGCTGTGACCCCTGATCCTCTCCCTTCATTTCAGGCCCTGTAATAAATGTTGGTAACATCATAAACTAAGGAAAACTTCTATTTTTAAATGTATCTAGAAGATATGTGAAAGCTATAAAGATCCCTGTACCAAGATGGATAAAAAGTAAAATGGCAGAACTAGAATGTGGAGGTGATAGCTATCCAATTACGGGCATCACATTTCCGGGACTTTTTCCTACTTAGGAAGTATGTGCTGCCCAGCCTGTCATCCCCAAGTGTTTCTAGGACAAACACGCCTGTGTACTCAGAGGTTCTGTTAGCTTCTCAACTGCCTCTCGCCCCCCTGCCTGCTGTTACCTGGGGAGACTGACCTCAGCTGTTACACCCAGGAGGGCTAGGATGTTAACTCTTCTGCCATTCGAGGGCAGTGAAGGGAACTCAATGGCTGTATCCATTGGGCTCCCAAACGGGAAACCTAGACCACACTACGTGAGACTCGCACCCTCACAGCGCCTGATATGCGCCTGCGCCGGGAATACGTCCCCAACCAAGTCTGGGTGCCACAGCCTGACCGGTCCCAGGATCCCGAGCCGTACGAAGCCCTGTGCCCAGTACCCGGCAGGCTCCGGGGCAACCCCGCGCGTGCGCTCTCAGATGTAGTAAGAGCCGCAGGCCGAGCCCTCCCTACAGTAGTTGTGGAATTGTGGCGGCAACGGTGTTTTCCCGCGCTTTATCTGGGCGCCTCAGGTTAGATATTTTATTTGTATTATTATTTTCTCCGTAGACCGCAGGAAGCAGGCCAACAACTCCAGAGTGAAGTTTCTGTGAGTCTAATTCTCAAAAACTTGGCCCTCGGTAACTTGGACAGCTCACTAAATTGGCTTTATTCCCCCAGTCAGGGAAAATTGGGAATTAGCCGCTCCCCTCGCTTTGCCCGAGAAGGCTCTGGTTCGAAACGTCCCAGCTTTTCTGCTCGCCCCATGCCTATTAACCCTGCTGAAGGTAAAATAAGCCTTATAACTCCGGCTGCAAGGTGCCATTTACCTTTGGAGCCTACCTCAGCGGGTACTTTGGGGATAAAGGTGTCAGAGCGTCCTCGTCGACCCCTGTGACTGAGGCAACATTCTTGACAGAATTTATCGGTTGATAAATGTGAACATTTTTCCTTGGTGTATAATTGATGTGTCACAATTATTTCTTACAGTATATGATTTTGATATATCCACAATATTGCTGTCCAGTCTCGGTTAGTAAAACTCCAGTGAGAGTGGACGCTATATTGAAAAGTAACCTAAAAGTATTTATTTAGTTTTACATTTAAAAAAAATTGCAAGGATAGCATTCAATAGTATTTGTATTAATATTGAATGCTATCCTTGCAATTTGTTTGCAAGGAATTGTTTGATGATAAAGCAGCTTTTATACAGTTGTTCAGGTTTCATAATAGTCATTTGCTTGGACGAATTAAATTATTTTAATACTAGCAGATTACTACCGGCTTTTTAGTTAAGGCAATGCAGGTAAAGAATCTGAGAAGTCCATGTATTATGAAAAACCTAAAAATGTAACTTAAAAGACACTTTGCACTAAAGAATGGTTGAAATCAGTGCCTGGACTTAAGTCTGCCAAGTGTGAGAAGTGATACTAAAATATGCTAGCAAACTATGGACGGTCATAAATTTGGCTTTTTTATTTAGGTATTGAGGAATGGCGAAGGACGTAATTAACTTTTATTTGTTTGTACTTTGCAAAATGTTCCTGAACTTTATTTTCTACGTACATACTATTTTTGGCTTTAGTAAGATTTGGACCACTAGTGTCTTTAATTTGTTTCTTTAAAATTCTTTTTCATGGACTTTCTAGCGGTTTACACAAAAGAACACAGTTAATATTGAGTGAAATCAATGTAACATTGATAATAATTACAAAAACAATAAAATACATTATTTTATCGTAATTAAATGAAAACATGGTCTGTTTATTTACTATTTATTTCATTTTCACTAAAAGTTGACTTATTTGGCCTTTTCATTTACCCCTTATTAGGATTCTTTTCAGCATCTGGAGACCTCACTTTCTATTATGTCTTTGTGTGAAGACATGCTGCTTTGTAATTATCGCAAGTGTCGTCTCAAACTCTCTGGTTATGCGTGGGTCACTGCCTGCTCTCACATCTTCTGTGATCAGCATGGCAGTGGTGAGTTTAGTCGTTCACCAGCTATCTGCCCTGCCTGCAACAGTACCCTTTCTGGAAAGCTAGACATTGTCCGCACAGAACTCAGTCCATCAGAGGAATATAAAGCCATGGTATTGGCAGGACTTCGACCAGAGATTGTGTTGGACATCAGCTCCCGTGCACTGGCCTTCTGGACGTATCAGGTTAGTGCTTAGGCTAGTTTTTCTGGACAGTATGATTGGAGGCATGTGGAATCTTCTAATGTTTTTCCTTCACTGTGTTTGTATTTATTTTTTGTGAATATATAGAAAACTTTCTTTTTAACAATTTTTTTTTTCAAAAGTAGTATGTTTAGGGGTCCCTGAGTGGCTCAGTTGGTTAAGCATCCAGCTTTGGCACAGGTCATGATTTTGTGGTTTGTTGGTTTGAGTCTCACGTCAGCTCTGTGCTGACTGCTGGGAGCCTGGAGCCTGCTTGGGTTTCTGTGTCTCCCTCTCTCTCTGCCCTACCCCTGCTCACGCTCTGTCTCTGTCTCTCTCCCAAAAATAAACAAACACTAAAAAAAAATTTAAAAAGGTCATATGTTTACTTTTGGAAATCCAAAGGGAAGAAAATAAAAAAAATCACCCATAATTCCATAACTTGGAGATCATTGTTGATATTTTTGTGTATTCCTGGACTTTTTTTGGGCATAAATATGTTTTACATATATATATTTTTTGTCCCAAAGTAGGATAATATCAGTTAAAGCTGACAATATATTATGATTACTAGAATATTTTAGTATTTTTAAATTAGTTATTTTATAATCATAATTTTAATAGTTGTATCATAAATTACTTCCAAGTTATAAAAAAATGTGATGAGCATTCTTATCAAATTCACGTATTTAATTATTTGCTAATATTAAATTCCTGAAAGTGGATGAATACATATTTCAAAGTTCTAAAAATTGCAGTTAATTAATTTAACTTTTAAAAGATTTTATTTTTAAGTAATCTCTCTGCTCAATGTGAGGCTTAAACTCACAACCCTGAGATCAAGAGTTGCATGCTTTACCGACTGAACCAGCCAAGTGCTCCCCAAATTGCAGTATTTTAAAATTGTCCTCCAGGTAGGACCTTTTGTGTCCCTTAAATGTATGAGGGTGCCTGATTGTTCATATTTCTACTCACCAATTAGATAATGAGTAGAGTAAAATCTTGTTTAAATATGCACTTCTTAGATGACGGTTAGCTGAAAACATTTTCTTGTATGTTTTCATGTATTTTTATGAATTGCCTGTTTTAGTTTGCTTATTTCACTTGCTGTAGGTTTTTTCCCTATTGATTTGTAAGAATTCTCTCTCTCTTTTTTAATGTTTATGCATTTTTGAAAGAGAGACATAGCATGAGTGGGGGAGGAGCAGAGAGAGGGAGACAAAGAATCTGAAGCAGGCTCCAGTCTCTGGGCTGTCAGCACAGAGCCGAACGTGGGGCTTGAACTCACAAACTGTAGAGATCATGACCTGAGCTGAAGTCAGATGCCCAACTGACTGAACCACCCAGGTACTACAAGAATTCTTTATATGTATGTAATTCAGATATTGCAAGATATTATCTCTTTTTTTATTTATCTTTTATTAGTCTTTTTTTTTGATATAATAGAAATGTCTCATAATTTTTTTCTAGTTTATTAAAACCACTATGATGAGCATCCTTATTACCAAGTTCACATCCTTAACTCATGATTTCTGGTACCTTCTTAGAAAGACTTTCCTGTGGAGAACTTTAATCGTGTCCTTGACTATATTGTATATCTTGCATATACATTTATAATGCTTTTTAAAGATTTTGCTTGTCAACAAGTTAATCCTTTCATTATATTTTTCTGGGTAAGGCATCCCTCTTATATGCTCCTGTATCTTATGTGTACTTTTATTATATTATTTATATGGTATTATAATTATCTGCATACTTGTTCATGTCTTCTAGTTGGGAGAGTTCTTTATGTCAAGTTTTGATACTTTATCTCTGGGTCCTGAGTGACCATCATAGTTACTGGTCTTAAGTCAGTAAATATTTATTGACTGAATGAATAGACACTATATCTTAAAGTGGATTCCTATTTGGGGGATAGTACTGATTGAACATGAATGTGTTACTGTTTTCATCTTTTCAAATATGGTAGAAAGCAGTGAATGAGTAAGGTAGTCAGAAATAAATTTTTTTTTTTTTCTATTTAGTTATTCAAATATTTTCTGGAAACATTTATATTTCATGCACCTTCTTAGGTACTGAGTATACAGTAATGAACAAAATGTATGAGTTTCAAGAAGGCTACGGTTTAGTGGTGATAAAGATTAAAAAACCCCAGACATTTATAATTGTAATGTGTACATTATAAGGAAAGTACAGAGTGCTGTGGGACTACATAGAAGGGACTGGTAACCCAGACTTGGTGGAGTTACATCACGCTATATTGAATGGGCAAATTAAAAAAAAATTTAGAGGTGAGTGGTCATATTTCATTCTTGTCAGTATATAAAGGATAGTGAATCCAAAGATAAGCTAAAATTTGTGTCTGTATATAGTAGTTGTATATGTGTAACAAACTTAATGGCTTAATCAACAAATTTAGTGGCTTAAAACAACATGTTTATTATCTCAGTTTGTATAGGTCAAGAGTTCAAGCATGGACTCTGCTCAGATTCTCAAAACTATAATCAAGGTGTTGACAGGGGCTACAGTATGGCCAACTGAGGAAAGATCTGCTTCCAAGCTCATGCTCTGGCAGCATTCACTTCCTAGTGGCATGTGAAACTGAGGGCCATATTTTTTGTTTTTTAAAAGGATTTTATTCTTTATTTTATTTTTTAAATTTTTTAATGTTTATTTGCTTTTGAGAGAAATAGAGACAGAGGTGTGAGTCGGGGAGGGGCAAAGAGAGGGAGACACAGAATCTGAAGCAGGCCCCAGGCTCTGAGCTGTCCCCACAGAGCCTGATATGGGGCTCGAACTCACAGACCATGAGATCATGACCTGAGCTGAAGTCGGGCGCTTACCTGACTGAGTCCTCCAGATGCCCCGAAGGGACTTTATTTTTAAAGCAGTTTTAGGTTTATAGCACAATTAAGAGGAAGATGGAGAGATTTCCCATATATTTGTTGTCTTCGATACATGTATAGTCCTCCATTATCAACATCTGCCACCGCGATGGTACATTTGTTTTAAATGATGGACGTACATTGACATGTCACTATCATACAAAGTCCATAGTTTACATTAGGGTTCTCTCTGTGCTATATATATGCTGTGAATTTGGACAAATGTATAATGACTTATATGCACCATGATAATATCATCCAGAGTAGTTTCACTGCTCTAAAAATCTGTGCACCAACTTTATCCCTCCTTTCGCCTAACCCCTGGCAACCACTGATCTTTTTATTATTTCCATAGTTTTGCCTTTTTCAGACTGTCACACAGTTGGAATCCTACAGTTTGTAGTCTTTTTCATTGGCTTCTTTTTTTTTTTTAATTTTTTTAAGGTTTATTCATTTTTCATAGATCGACAGAGGCAGAGTGTGAGGTGGGGAGAGGCAGAGGGGGAGACACAGAAGCTGAAGCAGGCTCCGGGCTTTGAGCTGTTGGCACAGAGCCCGACGCAGGGCTCGAACTCACAGACCGTGAGATCATGACCTGAGCTGAAGTCTGACGCTTAACCGACTGAGCCACCCAGGCGCTCCATTGGCTTCTTTAACTTAGTAATAGTCATTTAAATTTTCTCTGTTTTTTCATGTCTTGATAGTTCATATCCTTTTAATGTTAATACTATTCTGTTGTTAGATTTTACACAGTTTATTTATCCACTCACCTCTGAAGGACAATTTGGTTGCTTACAAGTGTTGGTAATAATGAATAAAGCTGCTATAAACATTTGTGTGCAAGACATGTTTTCAGTTCCTTTGGATAAATACCAAAGAGCATGATTTCTGGATTGTATAGTAAGAGTATGTTTGGTTTTATAAGAAACTGCTGTCTTATAAGAAATCTGTCTTCCAAAATGGCTGTAACTTTGCATTCCTACCATCAATGAAGGAGAGTTCCTTTTGCTCCACATCCTTGCTAGTTATCAGTGTTCTGGATTTGGGCCATTCTAATAGGTGTGTAGTAGTATCTCGTTTTAGTTTGCATTTACCTGATAACATGATATGGGGTATCTTTTCTTTTTTTTAATTTTATTTTTTAAAATTTACATCCATATTAGCGTATAGTGCAACAATGATTTCAGGAGCAGATTCCTTAATGCCCGTTACCCATTTACCCCATCCCCCCTCCCACAACCCCTCCAGTAACCCTCAGTTTGTTCTCCATATTTATGAATCTCTTCTGCTTTGTCCCCCTCCCTGTTTTTATATTATTTTTGTTTCCCTTTCCTTCTGTTCATCTGTTTTGTGTCTTAACGTCCTCATAGGAGTGAAGTCATATATTTGTCTTTCTCTGCCTGACTAATTTCACTTAGCATAATACCCTCCAGTTCCATTCACGTAGTTGCAAATGGTAAGATTTCATTCTTTTTGATTGCTGAGTAATACTCCATTGTATATATATGTATACCACATCTTTATTCATTCATCCATCGATGGACATTTGCGCTCTTTCCATACTTTGGCTATTGTTGATAGTGCTGCTATAAATATGGGGGTGCATGTGTCCCTTTGAAACAGCACACCTGTATCCCTTGGATACATGACTAATAGTGCAATTGCTGGGTCGTAGGTATTTCTATCTTTAGTTTTTTGAGGCACCTCCATACTGTTTTCCAGAGTGGCTGCACCAGCTTGCATTGCCACCAACAATGCAAAAGAGATCCTCTTTCTCCACATCCTCGCCAACATCTGTTGTTGCCTGAGTTGTTCATGTTAGCCATTCTGACAGGTGTAAGGTGGTATCTCATTGTGGTTTTGATTTGTATTTCCCTGATGATGAGTGATGTTGAGCATTTTTTCATGTGTCGGTTGGCCATCTGGATGTCTTCCTTGGAGAAGTGTCTATTCATGTCTTTTGCCTATTTCTTCACTGGATTATTTGATTTTTGAGTGTTGAGTTTGATCAGTTCTTTATAGATTTTGGATATTAACCCTTTATCTGATATGTCATTTGCAAAAAGCTTCTCCCATTCTGTCGGTTGCCATTTAGTTTTGCTGATTGTTTCCTTCACTGTGCAGAAGCTTTTTATTTTGATGAGGTCCTAGCAGTTCATTTTTGCTTTTGTTTCCCTTGCTTCTGGAGACGTGTTGAGTAAGAAGTTGCTGCGGCCGGGGCGCCTGGGTGGCGCAGTCGGTTAAGCGTCCGACTTCAGCCAGGTCACGATCTCGCGGTCCGTGAGTTCGAGCCCCGCGTCAGGCTCTGGGCTGATGGCTCAGAGCCTGGAGCCTGTTTCCGATTCTGTGTCTCCCTCTCTCTCTGCCCCTCCCCCGTTCATGCTATGTCTCTCTCTGTCCCAAAAATAAATAAAAAAAAAAAAAAAAAAAAAAAAAAAAAAAAAAAAAAAAAAAAAAAAAAAAAAAAAGAAGTTGCTGCGGCCAAGATCAAAGAGGTTTGTGTCTTCTTTCTCCTCAAGGATTTTGATGGCTTCCTGTCTTACATTGAGGTCTTTCACCCATTTTGAGTTTATTTTTGTGTATAGTGTAAGAAAGTGGTCCATCCAGGTTCATTCTTCTGCATGTCGCTGTCCAGTTTCCCAGCACCACTTGCTGAAGAGACTGTCTTTATTCCATTGGATATTCTTTCCTGCTTTGTCAAAGATGAGTTGGCCATATGTTTGTGGGTCCATTTCTGGGTTCTCTGTTCTGTTCCATTGATCTGAGTGTCTGTTCTTGTGCCAGTACCATACTGTCTTGATGATTACAGCTTTGTCAGGATATCTTTTCATATGCTTACTTCACATCTGTTTATTTTCTTTGGTGAAATGTCTATTAAGGTTTGTGACTTTTTTTTTTTTTAAGTTTTTAATGTTTATGCATTTTTGAGACAGAGAGAGACAGAGTGTGAGCAGGGGAGGGGCAGAGGGAGACAAGAATCAGAAACAGGCTCCAGGCTCTGAGCTGTCAGCACAAAGCCTGATGCGGGGCTCGAACTCACAAACTGCAAGATCATGACATGAACTTAAGTCAGCTGCTCAACTGACTGAGCCACCCAGGTGCCCGCCCCTGTGACTGATTTTTTAAGTTGGGTTATTTGTTGTTGAGTTCTAAGAGTTCTTTGTATGTTTTGGATAACAGACTTATCATGTCTTTTTTTTTTTTTTTTTTTTTTTTGAGAGAGAAAGCGTGGGGGGGCAGAGAGAGAGGGAGACAGGATCCGAAGGGGGCTCGAACTTATAACCATGAGATCATGACCTGAGCCGAAGTTGGATGCTTAACTGACCAAGCCACCTAGGTGCCCCCAGATATTTTCTCTCAGTCTATGGCTTGCCTTTTCATTCTCTTGACATTGTCTTTTGCAGAGCAGAAATTTTCAACTTTAATGAAATCTAGCTCATCAGTTCTTTCTTTCTCAGATTGTGCCTTTTTGTGTTGCATCTAAAAAGTCACCATTAAACCCAAGATCATTTAGATTTTCTCCTCTGTTATCTTATAGGAATCTTATAGTTTTGTGTTTACATTAGTTCTGTGATCCATTTTGAGTTAATTTTTGTGAAGGTTGTGTACAGTCTTATGTTTAGATTCATTATGACCTCAGTATTGTGCTGGCTGTTGCTCAAAGGCTGTACTCAATTACTTGCCTTGGCCTTTGCAACATGGCTACTTGCTTTTACAAAGCCAGCAAGAGAGTGTGCTAAGGCCGACTTTATAGTCTTATGTAATGTCAAGCAGCATCTTTTCATTTTACCTGTATTCTTGTCACAGCTTCTGCCCACATTGTAGGAGACAATCTAAGTACAAGGAGACAGGGATAATTGGAGACTGTCTTATCTGTTCTCCATATTATGGATTACTTGAAATATGACATTCATATTTTTTAAAAATACTAAGACTACATGTCACTTTTCAGGGTTAGATAGATACTTTTGTTGGTATAATGGTAGCAGTTTGAGAGTATTCCTCCAGAGTTTTTTCTTATGCGTTTAGTGACATGGTGTATTATTTTCTATAGTAACCATCCAATTGTACGTCTAGTTTGCTTCTTAATCTGGTTCTAAATGTTAAATTAGTAATGTCCTGGTGTAAATCTTTTTGTGTAAAGTTTTATGATATATAACTTTGTACTTATTACCTTAAAAATCTCCTTTTCTCTTGGGGCAGGTACATCAGGAGCGTCTCTATCAAGAATACAATTTCAGCAAGGCTGAGGGCCATCTGAAACAGATGGAGAAGATATACACTCAGCAAATACAGAGTAAGGATGTAGAATTGACCTCTATGAAGGGGGAAGTCACCTCCATGAAGAAAGTGCTAGAAGAATATAAGAAAAAGTTCAGTGACATCTCTGAGAAACTTATGGAGCGAAATCGTCAGTATCAAAAGCTCCAAGGCCTGTATGATAGCCTCAGGCTGCGAAACATCACTATTGCTAACCAAGAAAGTATGCTGGAACCATCCATGGTTGCACAATCTGGTGTTTTTGGCTTTCCATTAGGTAAGAAAGGACATATAATATCCAATAACTGTTCTTTAAATCTTTCACATTGTGTTCTGCACAGTTCTAGAAAGTCAGTGGAGACTCCAAAGGCCTAGAGTGGTGATAGGTTCCAGATTCCTTATCCAGGTCTAAACATGTACATCTTTGCTTTTATTTATTTTTATTTGCTTGTGGTTAAGTTATATCTTCATTGTAAACAGTAAATCTCTTCAAAATAGTTTGCAAATTGATACTTTAAGTGAAAAGCTGTTTCCTTGCAGTAATATTAGTTGCCAGTTTTTGATTCCTTACTAAGGACTAGATACTGTTATAATATTACATATATTCATTTTATTTTTAAAACTTTGTGAAGTAGTTATTACCCTTATTTTACAGATGAGAAAACTGAGGCACAGAAAGTTTCAGTAAATTAGTTAAGTTACAGAACTATCTTCAGAGCCCACACTGAACCATTTCCTATCCTCAAGAAGTCCATGTTTCATTTTCTTTCACATGGCAATACTGATTGCACAGTACTTAAGTTATTGTTGGTTTGCTTTTGTTCATTCATCAAGTATTTATCAAACATACTTCATGTACTAGTCTGCTAGACATAATCCTAGGCAATGAAAATATAAGGATTATGCAGATAGGATTCCTGCTTTCTGGAAGTGCACAATCTAGGAAGTTACCAGTTCTTTTCTGCTTGTTAGGTGCCTTGACAGATACAATGAAACTCGTGTCTCTTCCTGAGTTCTCTTTATACTATTCTTGATATAATACAATCCAAGTGATTTTTGCTATGCTATTAGTATAAATTAGTTTTGGAATGTAAAAAAGTGAAGTTTCATGTGCTTAATTTCCTAAATACGTGTTTTTTGAATTACAGCCTGAGGAAAAACATTTAGTAGGGGAAGAGATGTCCTAGAAAAGGCAGGAAGTAATAAGGTGAAGAATATCAGATATAAGAATTGAAGCAAAAACAAGTTTTTGCTTAAATTTCAGTTAATCATAATTATAATTTAGTCAGTGTTATTGTATATTAACATTATAGATATTTTTTCCTTGTTACAATCCATATTTATGTTGATTTCTTTATATTCATCAGTTCTTTCCTGTTTCACTTTATATGCACACTTAACCTTTTTTTTTTAACTTTTTTTTTTTAATTTATTTTTGAGAGAGAGAGAGTGAGAGACAGAGTGCAAGCAGGGGAGGGGCAGAGAGAGGGACACACAGTCTGAAGCAGGCTCCAGGCTCTGAGCTGTCAGCACAGAGCCCGATGTGGGGCTTGAACTCACAAGCCGTGAGATCATGACCTGAGCTGAAGTTGGACGCTTCACTGACTGAGCCACCCAGATGCCCCTTAACCTTTCTACTTTTATCTCTTGTTACAGCTGTTGGCTTGAAGCATGTTTATAGTCAGCATTCTTTTTTAGTTACATACTCCATTTAAAACTTGTAGAAGCCAAAGAATGGTTCAGTGGAAGTTGTTAAAATGTTTATTTAATCAGATCTATTGTCTGATTTTTTTTTTAATGTTATTCTAATCTTGGACTGTGAGTATGTGCCAGTTTTTCATAGTTGATATATATTTCCTGTTTATGGCAGTATTTTAAAAAAATTTTATTCTAGAGGCTCCTGGTGGCTCAGTCAGTTAAGCGTCGGACTCTTGATTTTGGGTCAGGTCCTGATCTTATGGTTGTGAGATTGAGCCCTGCATTGGGCTCCTCACCAGATGAGCATGCTGAAGATTCTCTCTCTCCCTCTGTATGTACCCCCCTTGCTAGGTGCACTCTCTCTCTCTCAAAAATAAAATAAAAGTAAGTAAATAAATAAAATTATTCTTAAAGAACCTGGGACAAAAGGCTTTATATACACGCGTGCGTGCATGCGCGCATACACACACACACACTATTCCTTTGAAGTAGATTACATAGATAATGAATGAAATTATGAATTGTAAATTCTGGCTATACTAAAAACATTTCACTGTAAAATTACTTTTGGTGATGAGTTCATAGCTACTGGAAAGTGCATCACAGCAGAAGGTATAGTATATACTGTGGTTGGGGGAGGGAGTAGGAGCCATCATAACCCTTTTCTCTATCCAATATTAAGTTTATATTTTACTGTCTTATAGGAATTGATTCTGTTAAAATATTTATTAAATGAATTTTGTCTTTTTGTACCTAAAGATCTGTAAGCAAATGGATGCTTAAGTTTTCTCCTTATTTTTTTCCTAGGGAACAACTCCAAGTTTCCTTTGGACAGTACACCAGTTCGAAATCGGGGTGGTGGAGATGGAGATTTTCAGTTCAGACCATTTTTTGTGGCTTCTCCCACAGCACCTGAACCCAGCAACAGCTTTTTTAGTTTTGCCTCCCCAGGTCGTGAAGTAGAGCAGCAGCAAATCTCTAGCAGGGCCTTTAAAGTGAAAAGAATTTAGCTCATTTTACACAATGTTTCTCTCATCACTTTCAGTGGTCTCATTTAGCAAATTACCTTTATTCTAGTTAGGGTAGGAGTCCCCATCATTGTGCTGTTATATTTTTATGAGAGACTCAGTGTCTGTAGGAATGGCTTTAGAGTCTAGTTTCTTTTTCTGTTTCCATTATTTAAGACATGAGCATTATATTAAACTCAATTTTATTGTGAACTGTTAAGTTTTCACCAGCAATGAAAAGGGTATATTTTTGACTGTTTTGTGGATCACCATTTGTTTTCTTTCTGGACTACATGCTTATTTATGATGTATGTGTATATAAGCACTGTGGTATATGTCTACATGTCACTTTGGGTTCTGGTATTTATGCATATATGTATATATGTGTTCCTTTATATTGGTATTTTGCTGTGTTTGCCAGTGTATTTATAAGAAGATTTTGGTCTCTGGAAATGGCAGGTGAATCTGTAGTTCGTTATTTGGCCATGTATATCTATTTGTATATATTTATTTATTTGCCCTTGTTAGTTTGTGGAGGTGTGTTCATGTCAGTGAATGAGAGTACAATTTGATGCATGTATATGAAGTCTTATATTTCTTTTTTAAAATGATTCATATTGATAAAGTTATTTTGTAAAGTTGATTTTTGGCATTTATTTTAAAATGAAATTACTTTTTCTTTACCCTTTTGCCAGCAGTTGCCTTGGGCCTACTTACGCAGAAAATTTAAACAATATATTATTGATCTCAAGAGATTATATTAATTAAAATACTTTTAAAGATTTATTCCTTGTTTTCCTTTATTAAATAGCATTTCTGACTACTATCACAGATTACTTATTTAAAATGTGGGGGCACCTGGGTGGCTCAGTCGGTTAAGTGACCGACTTCTGCTTGGCTCATGATCTCATGGTTCGTGGGTTGGAGCCCCACATCGGACTCTGTGTTAACAGCTCAGAACCTGGAGCTTGCTTCAGATTCTGTGTCTCCCTCTCTCTCTGCCCCTCCCCTACTCGCGCTCTGTCTCTGTCTGTCCCCAAAATAAATAAACATTAAAATGTGGAGCTAAGGGGTGCCCTGGGTGGCTCAGTTGGTTAAACATCCGACTTCATTTGGCTCAGGTCACGATCTCACGGTTCATGGGTTGGAGCCCTGCGTGGGGCTTTGTGCTGACAGCTCAGCCTGGAGCCTCTTTCGGATTCTGTGTCTTCCTCTCTCTCTGTCCTTCCTCTGCTCACGCTCTGTCTCTCAAAAATAAGTAAACATTGGGGCTCCTGGGTGGCTCAGTCGGTTAAGCGTCCGACTTCAGCTCAGGTCACGATCTCGCGGTCCGTGAGTTCGAGCCCCGCGTCGGGCTCTGGGCTGATGGCTCGGAGCCTGGAGCCTGCTTCCGATTCTGTGTCTCCCTCTCTCTGTGCCCCTCCCCCATTCATGCTCTGTCTCTCTCTGTCTCAAAAATAAATAAAAAACGTTAAAAAAAATTAAAAATAAATAAATAAACATTAAAAAAAATTTTGAAAAATGTGGAGCCAGGAAAGAAATTTGAATGACACTTTCAGTTACCTTACATCCTTTTAGGGGCGTGACTTGAAAGCATACTGATTGCAGAGGCAGGACACCTGGGTTCCAATTATGTTTTTTTCCTATTGGTTGTGAGTTTGAATTTAAACTTTCTGGGAATTTGCTTCTACATCTGTAAAATGAAGGACTGAATTAAATTATCTTAACCCTTCTCTACCTCTTGGATTTTATTATTATTTTTATTAGTTTGGGAGGAAATACAATGGGATTACCCTAAATGTCAAATCCCATTGTTATTTGGGTAATAAAGTCATACTGAAAGCATTTGAAGAGGTTTTATATTTAGTTGTAGAAAGGCAAGTAAATACCCTTGCTTTATATAATTGGATAGAAAGGAAGTAATGTTTTCTTTGTTAGTAGTATAGAATATAACTTCACTTAAAAATTATTTTTTTCTGTATTCCAAAGTTAAAATGGTGTCTGAGAAAAAGGTTAAAAATCTTTTAAAACCCTTCTCCCCATTTCATAGCTGTTAACACAGATTTCATAGGTTATGTTACAAAGTATTTTTCTTCCTTAAGCAGTTTTAAATTTTGCTAGAAAATGGTTTGGGGAAATAATTTTATGTATATTCATGATATCTGCCTTGGACCTTTGCTTCTTTTGTTAGGTTCACAGGATCAGTTTTTCTTTCTTTTTTCTTTTTCTTCCCCAGACCCCACAGGATCAGTTTGAAATACAAATAAGCTATAAATAAAAAGTAAAGAGAGGGGCGCCTGGGTGGCTCAGTCCGTTAAGCGGCCGACTTCGGCTCAGGTCACGATCTCGCGGTCTGTGAGTTCGAGCCCCGCCTCGGGCTCTGGGCTGATGGCTCAGAGCCTGGAGCCTGCTTCCGATTCTGTGTCTCCCGCTCTCTCTGACCCTCCCCCGTTCATGCTCTGTCTCTCTCTGTCTCAAAAATAAATAAACGTTAAAAAAAAAAAAAGTAAAGAGAGCCTTTATTAGGATTATTATATGCCACTTTAAAAAAGTTTCTTATTGAAGAGTTTAATGTATTCACATGGCACAAGGGTACAAAAAAAGGCGTAGAGTGAAATCCCTTTCACCCCTGTCCCCCAGTCACCTCACTTTTCTGAAAGCAACTGTTGTCAGTGTCTTGTGTCTCTCTCCGAGATAGGCTATGTAGAAGCAACTAATATTTTATTTAAAAATTACATTTATTTCTGGGGTGCCTGGGTGGTTCAGTCGATTAAGCATCTGACCCTTGATTTTGGCTCAGGTCATGATCTTGTGGTTCATCAGTTCGGGCTCCATGTTGGGCTTTGCGCTGATAGGTTGGGATTCTCTCTCCCTCTCTTGCTGCCCCTCCCCTCCCTCAAAAATAAACATTAAAAAAAAAAAAAACTTAAATTGTTTTTGAATAGTACATGTACATAATAAATTCAAAAGTGTACACAGCAAAAGAATTTTGTTTGCCCACTGACAACTCTTGGTCCCCATTTCCCTTTACAGAGACAGTGTCATTGTTTCTTATATATTCTAGATGTAGTCAATATATTGGCATTAAGAGTGTGTCAATATACTGTCAGTGTATTAGTTATGGCTTTCATGATACCATCCTGAGTGTTTGGAAAATATTCAATTTCCTTCAAAATTTTAAACTTACAACACAGGCATACACTGTCTTAACCTGTCCTTTTTTGGCAGGGGGAGGTGGTAATACAATCTTGGTATAAGTAGAAAGATACGGAGCAGAGGTTGCTGGGTGGCTCAGTTAGTTGAATGGCATACATCAACTAAGGTCATGGTTTTGTGGTTTGTGAGTTGGAGCCCCACGTCATCTGCTGCTATCAGCCTGTCAGCGCAGAGCCTGCTTCAGATCCTCTGTTCCCACTCTCTGCTCTTTCCCTGCTGGTGCTCTCCCCCCTGCCCCCCCCCAAAATAAAAAGATACAGAACAAAAATATACATGCAATTAAGTTGAGACTAGTATGTTTCCAGGATTTGGGAAAGAAACAAGTTTATGAACTCAAAGTGATTTATAGAGCCTCTCTTGAGCTACAGGTATTGGGTTAAGTTGGTTTGCCGTGGTGCCCTTCCTTGAAAACCAGCTCTTAGCCACCCTTTGCACCCTCCTCCCCCTCCTTGCAGACCCCATGCTCCAGATCCTGCTTGGATTTACTTTTGGCAACGTGTTTGGAATGTATCTGGCTCAGAATTATGACATATCAAACCTGGCTAAAAAACTTGAAGAAATTTAAAAGGGACTTGGATACCAAGAAGAAACCCTCTAGTTCACGAAGTAGACTCCAGCCCTGCCTCCTGGATATACTGATTTCTGCTGTTCTTGAGGGCCTCCTTACCATCCGAACCAAAAACTTTTGTTTTAAATTCCCGCCTCATCGATTTTCCTCTCTGCTAGATCCTGTGTTGCCTTACAGCACAAAAGGGCCCACAGGTTAAGAAGTACCCTTTTCTGGGTGGGGCACCTGGGTGGCTCAGTCTGTTAAGCATCGGACTTCGACTCAGGTCTTGATCTCTTGGCCTGTGGGTTTGAGCCCTGCGTTGGGTTCTGTGTTGACAGCTCGGAGCCTGGAGCTCGGTTTGGATTGTGTCTCCCTCCGTCTCTGACCCTCCCCCACTCACGCTCTGTCTCTCTCTGCCTCAAAAGTAAATAAACGTTAAAATTTTTTTTAACGTTTATTTACTTTTGAGGCAGAGAAAGCGTTAGTGGGAGAGGAGCAGAGAGAGGGAGACACAGTGTGTCAGCACAGAGTCCCTGCGCAGGGCTTGAACTCAGAAGAGGTGAGATCATGCCCTAAGCTGAAGTCAGACCTTAACCTACTTAGCCACCCAGGCGCCCCAAAGCTAATAAATAAATAAATAAATAAATAAATAAACGAAGTACCCTTTTCCAACATCATCACCTCTGCCATTCCTCCTTGCAGCTACTTGGGATGGCCTAAGACTGGACTTATGGTACTAGATTAGTAAATGTGACCTTTAGTAATTTTTTCTTTATTCTTTGGGATTTCTACTAGCTTTTTTTTTTTTTTTTTGAAGAAAATTGATGACTTTTGTATAGCTGATCTGTTATAAAGCTGACTTTACAGCTTAGCAATTATAGTGGGTGTTTAAACATTTGGTACTAAATTATGGTTTTTCAAAGTAATTAAAATTAATGTCCAGAAGCCAGTTACTCCTAAATTATCCAATTGTTGTCAGGCAGCTGCATGGTTGCTAATTTAACCAGTAAGTCAGTTTGCTGCCCATTAACTGAGAAACTATGTTCTTAGAGCTCTGTCAGAACTATTGAGTTTAAAAATATGTAAAATAGGGGCACTTGGGTGGCTCAGGGCATGATCTTGGGGTTTGTGAGTTCCAGCCCCGCATGGGGCCCTGTGCTCACAGCTCAGAGCCTGGAGCCTGCTTCAGATTCTGTCTGTCTCTCTGCCTCTCCCCCACCTCTCTCTCAAAGATAAATAAACATAAAAAAATTAAAAATAAGTAAAATAATGGCCTCTGTCCTCCATAGAATTCAGTCTCGTATGCATGTTTTTCCTTAATGATGTCTTTGATTTGGCTCTTTTTGCTCAAAAGAATCATATTTACTTTAAGGCATTACAGGTACATTTGATATTACATGATAGATAAGTGACACGTTATCTATAAAGGAAATTTTATGCCTTTTCACATTGAGAAATGTGTTTACATTATAACTTTATAGTGATTCTCATAAGAAAACTGGAGAATTTTTGTTTTTTCCCTGAAATCATAAATTACCATTGTGATTTGTCAAATTTATAATTTGTCCATTTTTTTTAAAATTAAAAATAACGTTTGGATACATGTAAAACCCAAACCAACCAGCTCCTCTACTCAGGTGCAGGTAAGCCTCCAGTACCCTAGATGTCGCTCTGGCTCCACGATGGGGGTGGGCCTGAGTCTCTGTGGTTACAAAGTTGGGGGCGGAGAAGCCGAGACTGGCTGGGAAATGATGGCTGATGAAGACGAGGAAGTCAAGCAAATCTTGCAGAAATTGCAGGTGGGAGTCATAGGTTAAAATCTATATGTGCTTTTGTTACTCGGGAAGAAGGGGGGAGTCCAGTTTATATATTACCAGCGAATTACTTGGCGCATGCAGGACGCTGCATGTGTTAGTGAGGTTACTATAACAACTCCTGAGGGTTCGCCCGCTGGCGGAGAGGGGAGCCTCCCCTGTTACGGAAGGGGCGCAGCGGGGTGTTGGGACCTTCTGCTGCTGACCTGCGTGCACTCAACTTCACTCCTGTTTGGAAGAGGATTTGTTGCTCCTAAGTTTATTCTTGCGCTTCTAAATTTATTCTTCAACGTTCTTACGGAGTTTTGTTTTGTTTTGTTTTGTTTTTCCGATTCATCCATAACAGATAGTATACACATGTATGTAGCAGATCTGCAGGAGCTATTATCATGTATTGTTTTCATTCCCACAAAGGCCATTTCTTTACTACTTCTCTGCTTTGAAATTGGCCATTTCTTTACTACTTACCTGCTTTGAAATTGGCAACAAGCACAGTAATAGCTTGCACCCCTTGTATCCTGGTTACTCCTCTCAGGACTGCACGGTTTTGATTCTTTTGCACACTTGCTATTCCAGTTTGGGGTCTGATGCAGAGGGTCCATACTCCACCCAGTTCACAGTTGACTGCAGTTGTGAGGAGGGCTAGTCTTTTGTACTTGGTAGGTATGAGCTAACTGGTTACTTGCTCTTTACCTTATTTCCATGACCCAGTATTTTCCTTAAAACTCAGAAACTCAGTTCTTTGTGTTCTAAGACAGCCTGAAATTTAAACATTAGACCTGTGACAGGTTATACCCTGACTAAAGTCTTGTAATGCAAAAAAGTTTAAACATTGGTGGCATTTATTTGTTTCTTGAGCCTATTAAAATAACATTTTTTTAGAGTGTGAGCTTTATTTTACTTCCAGTTGACTTGGATTAATTTATTTTCATTCCCTGCCGTGACTCGCTGAAATCAGAGATTATCAATCCTGGCTCCATATTAGAGACGTTGTATATATGTATTTGCATACAAATAGAAAAAAGTCTGAAGAGGTATACTAAACAGTAGTTATCCCTGAGGTTGTTCGGGTGATTATGAGGAATTTCTTACTTTGTATTTTTTACATGTACATACTTGAATTTTAGCACCTTACATATATTGATTTTTCCATGAGACAAAAAGTTATTAAAAATGTTCACTGCAGTGGGGCACCTGAGTGGCTTAGTTGGTTTAGTGACTGACTCTTGATTTTGGCTCAGGTCATGATCTCACAGTTGGTGAGATCGAGCCCGGCGTTGAGCTCTGGGCTGACAGCACAGATCCTGCTTGGGATTCTCTCTGTCTCCCTCTCTCTGCCCCTCCCCTGCTTGCATGTGCGCGCTCTCTCTCTCTCTCTCTCTCTCTCAAAATGAATAAATAAACATTAAAAAAGTGTTTACTGCAGCAAAACAAAACTAAACAATCTCATGCATATTTGCTTTCACAGCTAGAATGAGACAATGAGACCCTCTCTAATTAAAATTCCTAATTGGCAGCCATGCTGATTGCAGGACAAAAGGAATTGTATTGTAAGTTTTGCTGAGAACTGTCTTTTCCTGGGCTCATTTGTCGTAGGTGGACTAAGCATGTATGCTGGGAGTACCTTGGGGTAGGTGGGCAGGAGTGGTGCAGGAATGGAATGGGGGGAATGGAGTAGAGGAGAGGAAAAAGATAGTGATGTTACTATTTATGGGAATGGTGGTACATTTTGATTTCTGCCTAAAAAGGGAAAAAGGAATGTAATAAAAGGATATTTTTCAAAGTGTGTTTTATAGACCATTTTCATTTCAGCCATCTAAAGTGCTTGTTAATAGGTGATTTGAGTTCTGCAAAAACTTCTAAAACTAGAATCTGTGGGCTGTGTCCTGAAAATAGTGCACACAATAAAATTTGAAAAATATCGCTACTACAGAGGATACTGTCCATTCTCTTTGCTCTGGGTGGGGTTTTAAATTAAGTACAGCACATAACCTGTTGGTTAGAGACAGGGATGATTCATTAAACCATTAAGTGAACATTTTTTTTAAAGTGTTTATTTATTTTTGAGAGAGAGCACAAGTGGGAGAGGGGCAGACAGAAGGGGACAGAGGATTCGAAGCACGCTCTGTACTGACAGCAGAGAATCCAATATGGGGCTTGAACTCATGAACCATGAGATCATGACCTGAGCCAAAATCAGACACTTAACCAACTGAGCCACCCAGGCGCACCTCAGTCAACATTTTTAATGAGGGCCTATCATGTCCCAAATCCTGTTGTAGTGCTTATGTATAGTTCTGAACATGGGAGACAGGAGATTAAGACCCTCCCATCATGGAGCTTACATTCTAGTGGTGGAGACAGACATAGGCCACATAATTTCAACTGATAAGTACAATGGAGAAAAATAAGAGTGTGATTTAACAGTGGGCAAAAGTGGAAGTGGTTACTTTAGTTTGGGGAGTCATGGAAAGCCTCTCTGAGAAGTTGATATTGAACGGAGATCTAAATGATGATGAAGAATGAGGCATGCAGAGATCTGGTGGAAGAATGTCCAGGCAGGGGGAACAACATGTATAAGGCTCCCAAGGTGGGACTGAGCTTGCTGAATCTGAACAACTCCATGAAAGCCAATGTGGCTTGAGTATTGTAGAGGGGAGAGTGAGAAGTGAAGTTTGTAGCAGGGTGAGTAGTGTGAGGTCAGATCGTACAGTCTTCTCAGCTGTGGTTAGGAGTTCGATTTTATTCTACAGTGGAAAACTGAGAGTTTGTGAGATGATGTATATATTTGTAAAGTCATTCCAACTATAATGAGGAGAATAGGAGAGAATAGAAACAAGATGATCAGGTAAGAAACTATTGCAATAGTCCAGGCAAGTAATGGTGCTGATTTAGTCCAGGATATTACTAGTGGGATGGAGATAGGTAGATGGATTTAGTTGTGGAGGTAGTTACGATGTGACAGATGTGTTGTGAATTGTGTTATATATTTCTGCTGCTGTTCATTTTCAGGAAAGAACAGGTAATGGAAAAGCTTTGGTGTCCCAGGAAGACTCAGAGACAGAGGTATTTAAAATAGGAAAGGGAACATTTACTTGGGAAGAATACAAGAGAGCCAGAAGGTGACTTGACAAAAACAAAACAGAACAAAACAAACAAACAAAAATAGGAGTATTTGAAGAAACAAAATCCTGGAAAAACACCAAGGTTCTCAAATTGGTCTGTTTGTTGTGGAAAACAGTGGCTCTCACATGTTTATCATATTCACAAAGGTCATATATTTTCAGATACCAGCATAGGAAAAATCAGAGATCAGGTTATTTTTGTCAGGAAGCCCAGTTTTCAGGGGAAATTTCAAAGTTTTATACTCTGGAGGCCAGTCCCATATTGGATTATCTTACTAACTTTTTGTTTTATCTCAAGTTGCAAAGTGTTTCCCTCCTCTTGACTATGGTATATGAAGTGCTTAGCCATACTGGAAGCCCTGCTGGGGCTGGGAGAGAGACAGCTGTCATCATGGTGCACAGACTGGCACGGAACTTCACCAGAGTGGTCCTGGGACAGTGGCTACTTTTCTTCATGACCTGTGCATTTTGGTAGACCTGTCCGCCTGCCTCTTGTGTCATTCCTAGTGAGATAGAGAATCAATAATTCTAGCCCCCAACTGGTATGGCCAGCCAGTCTCAAATTTCCTTGTCTGCCGTTCGCTCCTCTTTTCCACAGAAATCTTGAGTAAAAGGTGAAAGATTTACACGATCTGAAGAGAAACCAGAGCATGGTGTTCTCTCCTCTTAATGGTACCCTTTTTACACTTCCTAGGAACTGGTGGATCAGCTCTATTCGTTTCGAGAGTGCTATTTCGAGACACATGGTGTGGAGGATGCTGGAAGGAAGCAACAGGATGTGCAGGAAGAGATGGAGAAGACCCTGCAGCAGATGGAGGAAGTAGTGGGTACGAGTCGCAAAAGAGCATGGAGCCCCCGGCGGGAGGCTAACTAACGTGCGGCAGAGTTTTGCTCTCTCTCTGTAAACTCTGCTATATTGTTTGTGGCTGTGGCAGGATGGTACAGCAGAATATTTCTTCTTTTTAAAAAAAAATTGTTTTCAAATTTTTTTTTTTTTTTTTGAGAGAAAGAGCAAGCGAGCAAGCAGGTGAGGGGCAGAGAGAGGGGGAGACACAGAATCTGAAGTGGCTCCAGGCTCTGAGCTGTCAGCACAGAGCCCAACGCGGGGCTCAAACCCATGAACTATGAGATCATGACCTGAGCCGAAGTTGGATGCTTAACCGACTGAGCCACCCAGGCGCCCCAACAGAATATTTCTTCTAAGGGCCACTGTGTAGGATGGCAGCCTACCGGTCCTCTAGACAATGTTTTCCAAAGTTTGATTATAGCGAATGCCATGAAATAAAAGAACATATTTTTTTCTGAGACTGTTCTTCTTAATTGACCTTTCTGCTTCTAATTTTTTTTACTTCCAAATTTTTTTTTTTTTTTTAATTTTTTTTTTTTTTTTTTCAACGTTTTTTTATTTATTTTTGGGACAGAGAGAGACAAAGCATGAACGGGGGAGGGGCAGAGAGAGAGGGAGACACAGAATCGGAAACAGGCTCCAGGCTCCGAGCCATCGGCCCAGAGCCTGACGCGGGGCTCGAACTCACGGACCGTGAGATCGTGACCTGGCTGAAGTCGGAGGCTTAACCGACTGCGCCACCCAGGCGCCCCTACTTCCAAATTTTTTATATAATGATCATGCCATTATCTTTCTAAATATTTCTTCCTGCATTTAGTCTTATCCTTTTGTTTGCCTCTTTGCTCAAGTGTATTCAAAGATTCCTGCTGCTGACTGGTTAAAGTCTCAGCACCTTAATTTGGTATGAATTAAAATGGTATTCAAGTCTCTATTGTCTGACCATTTCTGTTGTTTGTTTGTTTTCTTCTACTCTTCTCTCTGCCTACTTACTTACAGAGGAACTTTCTGTTTCTTTTGGGTTGGACTATCAATTCTTCCTTGAACATGCTACAGGGGTTTCTGCCTCTCTGTCTTGGTTTACATAGTTTTCTCCTTTTCACTTTTTAAAGCTCATTCATTGGGATATGCCATATGCCCCTTTTCATTGTTGTTTTTATTTTCCACGTATATGCTTTGTTCTCTCTATCGGCTCTCTACCAGAGGGGCAATAAGTCCCTCCAGGGTAGGGATAATGCTTTCTTTGTTACCCCATTACCTAATACAGTACTCTGCATATGGTAGGCTTTCAATAATTGGTTTGTTCATACAGATTTTCTTGAACTGTTTCATTCCTAGGGCTGACCTGAGGTTATTTCTTGAGAGAAAGTGTCCTGGTCTTATCTGTAAGATTGCTTCAGTTTTTCCAATTGCCTTTATCTTTTTCCCCTTCCACCTAGGTTCTGCCCAAGGCAAGGCCCAGGTTCTGATGCTGACTGGGAAGGCACTGAATGTGACTCCTGACTATAGCCCTAAGGCTGAGGAACTTCTGTCCAAGGCTGTGAAGCTGGAGCCCAAGCTGGTGGAAGCCTGGAACCAGCTGGGTGAGGTGTACTGGAAAAAAGGGGATATTGCGTCTGCCCACACCTGCTTCTCTGGAGCCCTCACCCATGTGAGCCTTCTGTTATACTCTTGGAAAACACCGATGGGAAAGATGAGATTCTTTTGGTTCTATGAATTTCCCTAGGATATGAATACCAGAATAGAACTATACTGGAACTAGGAGAATGAAATCAGAGGGGAGGGAGAGTCGGAGCAGACCTGGATGAGGAAAATAGGGCCAGGGGACTGAGAAAGGAAGAAGATGATGGGATCAGGTTCAGGGATAGATGAGAGGTGAAGAAAGATTAACAACCAAGTTGATCCTTGTAGATAGGGGTCTAAGATATAGACGGCAGTAAGAATTAAGATGAAAAATTAGATTTAGAAGATTAAGATGCATAAGAAAGGGGAAATAGAATCAGGAAGGGTGAGTATGTGTCTTCTCCATTTGCAGTGCAAGAACAAAGTCTCCCTTCAAAACCTGTCCATGGTGCTTCGCCAGCTGCGGACTGACACTGGAGATGAACATTCTCGTCATGTAATGGACAGTGTCCGACAGGCTAAGTTGGCCGTGCAGATGGATGTCCATGATGGCCGTTCCTGGTGTGAGTGCTCTCAAAAGAAAAAGGTCTCCAAGTTTCTAGAGCAGTGGTTCTCAGTATGGCTACACTCCACAATCATCTGGAGCCCAACCGTTGAGTCTGGTTCTAAGTGTCTTTGTTTTGAAGAAGCCGGAAAGGTATTTTAATGAGCCACTATTCTAGGAACTCTTGGATCGTTTCATCTAAGAGAAGACACTTACTTGCACATAAGCAAGGCAGGACTTTTGTGCAGTCTGTTCAAGTTTCTCCTTTGGGTCTATGTTTGCCTCTTTATCCTAGTGGAATTTGGGGTATACTAAATATAGTGTTATCACTGGATTTTGTCAGATGTGGGACCTTTCAAATAGACCCTTGAGGGTGACCAGAATAAGTTATATCTTGAACCTGGGCTCTGAGATGATTCATCACTATGTATCTCAGTTTTTTCTCTGCTTAGGAGGGGCAGGATGGCTGGAGTGGGCTGGAAGTGGGTGTTTCGCCTCTCCTAGGTACAAGGATAGAGCCAGGTGCATATTTTCCTTCCTCAGATCAGTTAGGCTCTGGTTAGATAGTTTCTGCCAAGGGCAGACCTTGTTAAGAACAGGGATCTCTGGTGTAGTTCAGAACAGTTCTTTCTCTCCTTCCCCTTGCTGGAAGTATGAGGGGATTTTTCTCTGATACTTGCTGTGGGAATCTGGCTGGTTGAAGCTTCTGGAGGTAAATCTCACAGTATTGTGGGGGCCTCCTTATGACCTGGACCTGTCATAGACTCTTAAGTCTGAAGTTCTTTCTTGTCTGGCGAGAAAATGGGACGCAGGATTAAAAGTGAGAGATGGCTAATGTCTGGGAAAAGACAACCTGGTATAAGGGTCTTTGCCCCTTTTTTTTTATTAGGATCAGAAGGCTTACAAACATGGTGATGGACGTGCACAAAGAGACAGTCTGTGTGTGAACATTAACTCATGGACGTGAGGGAAAGGGGGTCTTGAAGATATTCGGGGTTAGGGGTTTGGGTTAATACAAAACAAAATCCTGGCACCAAGTGGAAGGTTGTATACAGCAAACAGGGGGCACTACCTCTGTTTATCTTAGGTAGCCTAGGGGATGAGACAGAGCAAGTAACCTCAGGGTTAACAAGGCACCTTTTTCTTTTGCTAATCAGCTCCGCTCAGGGCAGCTTCACCCACAGGCAGGCAGCAGTCTATAGCCCTAGTTACCTGTTTACCTAACTTGATCCTTCCCTCCTGTGAAAGCAGCTTTCTGCTGTAGTGCTAAATTGGGGGGCGCTTCTGCCCTGAATATCTAATCTTGGTTATTTCATATACCTGTGTTCTGTATTGGGGCCTTCGTCCCGCCCTCTCTATACTTATTTATCTAATCTTGTTTACCCAAACTTGGGTGTGAACATCCTATGGCTTTGTAATTCGTTAAGCCTTGTTAACCCATTGGTGTAAGCCCGGGGAATTTCTAAGTTTATTGCCCCACAGGGACCCCTGGAGTTTCTTGCTCCCAGACTTGTCCACGCTGAACCTCCAGCACTTTGTCAGTTACAGTTCAGGTGTGCCTACCTCAGCACCGGGTCCTGCAGCTCGTGAGTGTCTGCCCTGGTCACTCCCTGTGTTCGCCTGACTCTCTCCAGTTTTAGGGGCAGTGGTTTGCCCTGTGTCGTTCCCTGTCTTCTGGATCCAAGAAGAGTTGAGGATTTTTCAGTCTGTCAGGATGGAGTGGTAACTTCCAAGCCCCTTACACAAGGAGCCGGAAACCCTTTGTTTCTCTTTCAGATATTCTGGGGAATGCATATCTTTCTCTTTACTTCAATACTGGCCAGAACCCTAAGATCTCCCAGCAAGCCCTCAGTGCCTATGCCCAAGCAGTAAGTATTTATGGTCACCCCGGCCAGATGAATAGAGGTAGCAACAGCAGTTTCCATGTGGCTCTTTAGCAAGCAGCATGGGTGGTCATTAGTGGCGTTCACTGTGTGTGGTTTTGCAAAGCTGTGTATGCAGGGGTGACTTATTTCTTCTTAATTTTTTTTTAAGTTTGTTTTTATTTATTTTGAGAGAGAGATAGCAAACAGGGGAGGGGCAGAGAGAGAGGGAGAGTGAGAGAATCCCAAGCAAAGCTCCATGCTATCAGCACAGAGCCCCCCATTGTGGGGCTCAAATTCACGAACCAGAAGATCATGACCTGAGCCAAAATCAAGAGTCAGACACTCAACTGACTGAGCCACCCAGGCACCCCTATACCTTCTTATAACTTGAGTATTAGCAACAGCCTGCAAGGGTGCCTCACTGCTAGACAGCTCTTTGAACTATCCAGGTTTCCTGTAGGCATGTATAACCAATCACAGAGCCCATCCCAACATGTTCATCTTTTGTAGTGGGGAAAAAGTCTATATTAAAATAATGCTTATTGGGGCGCCTGGGGGGCCCAGTTGGTTAAACATCCAACTTTGACTCAGGTCATTATCTCCCCACTTGTGGGTTTGAGCCCTGTGTCGGGCTCTGTACCTAACGACAGCTCAGAGCCTGGATCCTGCTTCAGATTCTGTGTCTCCCTCTCTCTGCACCTCCTCCACTTGCACTCTGTTTCTTTCTATCTCAAAAATAAACAAACATTAAAAAAATTTAAAGTAAGGCTTATTAGGGGCGCCTGGGTGGCGCAGTCGGTTAAGTGTCCGACTTCAGCCAGGTCACGATCTCACGGTCCGTGAGTTCGAGCCCCGCGTCAGGCTCTGGGCTGATGGCTCGGAGCCTGGAGCCTGTTTCCGATTCTGTGTCTCCCTCTCTCTCTGCCCCTCCCCCGTTCATGCTCTGTCTCTCTCTGTCCCCCCAAAAAAACTAAATAAAAAAAAAAAAATAAAGTAAGGCTTATTAATATTTGTGTACATTTTTAAAGAAAAATGAAAGCACTAATACTTACGTATAAATTAAGTGCTCTCCCTAGATTAACCATGAGATACTGTGGCTCTGGATTTCCCACAGGCTACAATAGAAAACAGCATATACCCCATTCTGCAGTCATTTCCTTGGGATTAATCCACTGGAGTTCCTGCTTTGCTTAGGCTTTCAGGCTGTTTTTATATCAATAGCCACTTACATGGGGGTTTCCTTCAGGCGTGAGAGTCTGGCCACTTATTATTAGATGCTTCACATTGGCCTTCTGACCACTTTTGATTTAGGCCGCCTATGCACTTTTCTTTTCTTTTTTTTTTTTGCTTTCTTGCTTCTCTTGACATAGACCTTTGCTTTTTAATTTACCATTACTTATTTTGTTCTGTGTGGCAGAATAAAGAATGCACCTACCTTATATTCATGTTTGTAGTTTAGGGACTGGCCTTTTTTCAATCAGGGAGCTTTAAGGCAGAGGAATTATATTTTAGTCTTATTTCTTACTTTGGTGAGTGTTTACATTTAAAAAAATAATAGTATAGTTTTAAAAAATTTTATATTTGGCTTCTGCTAAATTGTTGCTTTTAACTCTTAATGTTGTTACCCAACCATAGACATATTTGAGCCAACCATTTAAACAATTAAAAAAAAATTTTTTTTTAATGTTTATTTATTTTTGAGAGAGACAGACAGAGTACGAGTGGGAGAGGGGCAGAGAGAGAGGGAGACACAGAATCTGAAGCAGGCTCCAGGCTCCGAGCTGTCAGCACAGAGCCCATGTGGGGCTTAAACTCACGAACTGCAAGATCATGACCTGAGCTGAAGTCAGACACTTAACCAACTGAGCCACCCAGGCACACCCAACCATTTAAACAATTTTAATTCATGTGTTTGTACTTTTGTAATGTGCTAGGCAATGAACATAATTAGAAAAATACAACGAATATAGCCAGGAACATAGCAGTTTCTTCACAGCACATCTGTTTACACTTGCATGTGGTTTCTGGCCATCAACGTATGTATGTATGTATGTATGTATGTATTCATTTCTTCATTCATTCTTTTTTTTTTATCATTTTTTTTCTTTTAATTTCTTTAAATTCAAGTTAGTTAACATACAGTGTAGTATTGGTTTCAGGAATAGAGCCCAATGATTCTTCACTTACATATAACACCCAGTACTCATCCCAACAAGTGCCCTCCTTAATGCCCATCACCCATTTAGCCCATCCCTATACTCACCTCCCTTACAGCAACCCTAAGTTTGTTCTCTGTATTTAAAGGTCTCTTATGGTTTGCCTCCCTCTCTATTTTTATCTTGTTTTTGGTTCCCTTCCCCTATGTTCATCTGTTTTGTTTCTTAAATTCCACATATGAGTGAAATCATATGAGATCTTTCTTTGACTTATTTCACTTAGCATAATACACTCTAGTTCTATCCACATTGTTGCAAATGGCAAGATTTCATTCTTTTTGATCACTGAGTAGTATCCCATTATGTATATATACACCACATCTTCTTAATCATTTGGACATTTGGGCTCTTTCCATAATTTCTGGCCATCTATTTAAATTAGAGAATCAGAATTTGACTTTCTTTTTTTTTCTTAATAATTTTTAAAAAAATGTTTATTTTTGAAAGAGAGAGAGAGTGAGTGAGTGTGTGAGCAGGGGAGGGGCAAAGAGAGGGGTCAGAAGATCCAAAACCAGCTCTGTGGTGACAGCAGATAGCCCAGTGCAGGGGCTCGAATTGTGAGATTAAGACCTGAGCTGAAGTTGGATGCCCAACCGACTGAGCTACCCAGGCGCCCCCAGAATTTGACTTTCATTGGATGCTTTAAGGGGGCTTGAATGTAGAAACATGATTCTGCCAGTATTTGGAGCTGGGCTTGTGGGCAGAGGAAATGCTTTAAATAAGTGAAATTTCTTTTCTAGGCTTTCCTCATTTATACCATTATCTCACTATTAAAAATTTTTTTATCAGAATGCTTTTACACATTTATTTTATCTGTATACTATTGCATGGATAAATTATAATCATATTTTAATATTTCATGTACACATAAAAACCATTACATCATTGAGGTGTCAGGGACTGAGTAATATACCACTCAAGCAGTTACTCTATAAAAAGGTGGGTGTAGGTAACATTTTGACAAGGAAGAGGTCTAGGGCATGTTGACCATCCTTAAGAGTGAGATAGGATCCACTGATTGTCTTTCTTTCTCACTGTAGGAGAAAGTTGACAGGATGGCTTGCAGCAATCCTGATCTTCATCTGAACAGGGCAACGGTAAGACGAGTGGGGTAGTGATCACCTGAGTCAAAACAGTGACATCTGGGTCTTAGCCTGGGAGGATAACTGGATATTCACAGGGACAGGTTGAGTACAAACTTTGAGAAGAGAGCCAAATTGTTTCCAGGAAGAGCTGGCTCAGTTTGACTTCAGTGTCTGATGGAGTGTCTGGTGGGAAAGGAGAAGGGTCCGAGGCGGTGGGAGGGGTACATAGAGGATGGGAGGACAGTTTAGAAGACTTTTCTGAAATGTTCATTATAAGTATACAAATAGAATGACCCACTATCTGCAGCTTAGCTGTTTTAGAATTTGGAAGTTTGCTTCTTTGAAGGGATGCCATCTTTGGGGTTCGTGATCACCTTAGCCAGGATAAAGGACGTAAAGCATTGCTGTTTATTCAGATTATTCATTGTAGAGCAGGAGAACAACTGGCAGAAGGGAAACAGTTTCTTTCTTTCTTTCTTTCTTTCTTTCTTTCTTTCTTTCTTTCTTTCTTTCTTTCTTTCTTTCTTTCTTTCTTTCTTTCTTTCTTTCTTTCCCTTCCTTCCTTCCTTCCTTCCTTCCTTCCTTCCTTCCTTCCTTCCTTCCTTCCTTCCTTCCTTCTTTCTCTTTCTTTCTTTCTTTCTTTCTTTCTTTCTTTCTTTCTTTCTTTCTCTCTCTCTCTCTCTCTCTCTCTCTCTCTCTCTCCCTTCCTTCCTTCCTTTCTTTCTTTCTTTATTTCTTTTTTTTATTTGTTTTTATTTATTTTTGGGACAGAGAGAGACACAGCATGAACGGGGGAGGGGCAGAGAGAGAGGGAGACACAGAATCGGAAACAGGCTCCAGGCTCCGAGCCATCAGCCCAGAGCCTGACGCGGGGCTCGAACTCACGGATCGCGAGATCGTGACCTGGCTGAAGTCGGAGGCTTAACCGACTGCGCAACCTAGGCGCCCCTCTTCCTTCCTAACTTCCTTCCTTCCTTCCTTCCTTCCTTCCTTCCTTCCTTCCTTCCTTCCTTCCTTTCTCTTTCTTTCTTTCTTTCTTTCTTTCTTTCTTTCTTTCTTTCTTTCTTTCTTTCTTTCTTTCTTTCTTTCTTTCTTTTTTTCTTCCTTTCCTTTCCTTTCCTTTCCTTTCCTTTCCTTTCCTTTCCTTTCCTTTCCTGTCCTGTCCTGTCCTGTCCTGTCCTGTCTATTTATTTTTGAGAGAGTGAGAGCCAGGGAGGGGCAGAGAGTGAGAGAGGGAGACAAAGGATCCAAAGCAGGCTCTGCACTGACAGCACAGAGCCCGATGTGGGGCTCAAACCCATGAACTGTGAGATCATGACCTGAGCCAAATTTGGATGCTTAATCAACTGAGCCACCCAGGCGCCCAGGAAACAGTTTATTTCCGTAGATTGCTAGTGCATTGTGCCATTACTCCCCTCGGTGTAGTTTGTGTTAAATATACATATAATTGGGAGGTTTTTGGTTACTTCTTGTGCAGTTACATAAATACGAAGAGAATTATGGGGAGGCCCTGGAGGGCTTCTCTCGGGCTGCAGCACTGGACCCTGCATGGCCAGAGCCCCGGCAACGAGAGCAACAACTTCTGGAATTCCTGAATAGATTAACCAGTCTCCTTGAGAGCAAGGTAAAGTTGTCAAAAGGCCAAATCGTACTTTTATCCTCCTGACCCTGTGGATCAAATAAAATAAGAAAAGACTAGGCTTCAGTAGTAGTGACGCTACCTGTAGAAGTGGGTAGGTGGGAGTAGGAATAGGTTTGCAAAGAGAGCAGACTAGCTTCCAGCTTCTTATCTTTTTTTCCTTTTTTGTAAATTAAAAAACATTTTTTTTAGGTTTCTAAAAAAATATTTTTTTAAGTATTTATTTTTGAGGGAGAGAGACAGAGACAGAGTGTGAACAGGGGAGAGGCGGAGAGAGAGAGGGAGACACAGAATCTGAAGCAGGTTCCAGGCTTTAAGCTGTCAGCGCAGCTGACTTGGGGCTTGCACCCACAAACCTGTGGGATCCTGACCTGAGCCGAAGTGGATGCTTAACTGACTGAGCCACCCAGGTGCCCCATCCTTTTTTTTTTTTTTTTTTTTTTAATTTAAGCCCAAGTTAGTTAACATATAGTGTAATAATGATTTTAGGAATAGGATTTAGTGCTTCATCACTTACATATAACAACCAGTGCTCATCCTAACAAGTGCCCTCCTTGATGCCCATCACCTACTTAGCCCATCACCCACCTCCCTGCCATCAACCTTCAGTTTGTTCTCTGTATTTAAGAGTCTCTTATGGTTTGTCTCCCTGTTTTTCTTATTCTTGGTTCCCTTCCCCTATGTTCATCTGTTTTGTTTCTTAAAATCCATCTATCAGTGAAATCATATGGTCTTTCTCTGATGGACTAATTCTGCTTAGTGTAATATATTCTAGTTCCATCTATGTTGTTGCAAATGGCAAGATTTCATTCTTTTTGATTTTTTTTTTTTTTTTTTTTTTGCAGGGAAAGGTGAAGACCAAAAAGTTGCAGAGCATGCTGGGAAGCTTGCGCCCAGCCCATCTAGGCCCTTGTGGTGATGGGCGCTACCAGTCAGCCTCTGGGCAGAAGTTGACCCTGGAGCTCAAGCCCCTGAGTGCACTACAACCCGGTGTGAACAGTGGTGCTGTGGTCCTAGGAAAGGTGGTATTCAGTCTCACCACAGAGGAGAAAGTCCCCTTGTGAGTTTGTTTTCCCTTTCCTCTTTTTCATTCTTTTGAATTGGTCTCACTTGGCCTTTCTTTGACATTTGAGGACATTGTTTGTGGTCACAGATTAGTGAGTTCTGCTTCCCTCTGTGACTGTCTCATGAGCAGGTATAGTCGAGGTGATATCTAACAGTCTCTCTGTAGATTCTGTCATCACCAATTTTTTTCTCTGAGCTTGGTGCTCTGTGGATTCCTACATCCATAGCTGAAATTGAACTGCTGTGTTTTTTAGAAGACAGAGGAAACCTTGAAATTCTCCTGCCTCTTTGTGTTTTCATGATCATAGAAGTTAAAGGAGGAAAAATTTTCAGTCCTGTTTGGACTTAGGTATGACTAGGCAGTTCCGAAAGGTTAGCTTTGAGTTAGAATTTAAGGCCTGATGGGGATATTGTGTCAGATATTATTTAACAAATATTTATTGAGCATCTGGTATACGTGTGGTAGGGAGTGAAATGTAAAGGATCCAAGTGAAGGTGCTTACAGTCTAGTAGAGGATATGAGGTAAGAACATTCACCTAGAAAAAAAATGTTCTTTAAGGTTTAATTTTTTTAAGTTCTCTCTGCACACAGCACAGGGCTCGAACTCATAACCCTGAGATCATGAGTTGCATGCTCTACTGACTGAGCCATCCAGGCACCCCTTACTTAGAAGATTTTTAAGCCTTGAAAAATTAGGGTTTAGTCTGTGCCATCAGTCCTTGGTCCTTCACTCACTTCCTAATCCCTTGTCGACTGGTTTCCTTTTTCTGTTTTCTACTGGATTTGTTTTTTTCTAGCCTCGCCAGTGTCTGGTCCAGTGGCTTCCACTATGTGGTTCCACAACACTGTCTTATCTCTCACTGTTTATTCCCTTTCATATCCCTTCTGCTTCATCCAAACTGAAACACTTCCCATAATATGCCCGAGTTTTCTCCATGGTGTTTTCTAGAGACCTATGGGTTGAAGAGCAAGAAGATGGATGAGAAAAGTTTTGTTAACTAGAGCAGACCCTAGAGCTAAGAGGAATGAGAAGGAAATTCAGACAAAGGTGGATTTTAGGGGGCCTTGAGAACAAATATTTTGTCACTCCTTGGCTTCTCTTTTTCTTAACTTCTAAATGTTAAGTTCCAGGAGGACTCTCTTTTCTCTCTTTACCAGGATGGCAAATAGGTGCTAACTTTTATCACTTGGCGGCAGCTGCCCAAGTTACTGTGTAGAAGGATTCTGAGGCTTTGATTGGATTCACCAGGAGAATGTTGGGCTTGATTGCAGGGTGGCTATGAATTCAGATGTGTCAAGTGATGGCTTGTGTACCAGTTCTTCACCATCTCATTTATAGATCATCTCTTTTGGTGATGTCATATAAGCCCAAGGCTTTGGCTGCCTTCACCATACTCACAGGTGGATCTCCAGCCCAGGCCTCATTTCCAAGTTTTGGATTCGTATATCCAACTGCCTCTGGGCTCCAATCAGAAATCTCTAACTCAGTAGGTTCAAAATTACTCACTTCCTCTTTCTCTCTAAACTGTTTCTCCTCCCTGCATTCCTTGTCAATCGGTGGTACCACTTCTGCTCAGTCTCTTAAGACTTCTAGAAGTTGTTCTAGAATTCTCCATTCTCCTGCATTGTGGTGCTCACCACGTCCATACATTTGTTTTGGGTTTTTTGGTCCCTACCTTTCTATCTCTACTGACTTAATATAGCTCCTTATTGCTTCTCCAGACGCATCTTCTGACTCCTTGTTTTCCTCCAGTGTTCCACAGTGCAGAGAAATATTTCCCAGATGCAAAACCGACCATCACCATTTCTTATCTAAAATCCCTTACTGCTGCTGTGGTACTTTTAGGATAAAGTTTGAACTCCTTAGATTGGCTTAGCATGCAAAAACCCTTCATAATTTACTCCTTGTCTGTCACTGTCCCACTTGTGCCTTTTGTTACTATCATGGGATTATTTTGTGGGTTTCAGAACAGCTATTTTTATGCCTCTGTGCCTTTACACACTGTTCCTGTGTCTGTCTGGGTAATCCTTTTACTGCTTCTTGATATAGATAACATTTTCCCCCCAACATTTATTATAAAAATTTTCAAACACAGCAAAATTGAAAGAATTTTACAGTGAGTATCTGTGTACCCAACCACCTGTATTCTTCTACTATTTTACTATACTTGGTGTATCACATGTCTATCTATCTGTTTATTTATCCATTGATCCATCTTATTTTGGTACATTTCAGAGTAAATTGTAGAGATATATATACTTTCCTCTGAATACTCCAGCGTATAGTCATTAACTAGAGTTTGGTGTTTTGTTTTGTTTTTTACAGTTTTCTTCTTTTTATGTAAAAATTTACGTAGAGTGAAGTATACAAATCTTAGTGTACATTTGCTGAGTTTTGACTAACACGTACAGCTGTGTAACCCAAACACCTGTCAAGATAGAGAACAGTAATTACCAACACCTCGGAAAGTTTTCTCATGTTCCCTCCCAGTCAGTCCCTGTTCTCATTCCCTCAGAGGTTCTTTATTTCTACTGAGGAGTAGTTTTCCTTTTTTAACCCAGATAATTTTTCATCCTTTACAATTCAGTTTGAGGGTCTCCTCCTCAAGGAAATCTTCCCTGCCTTCTAGTTTTGAACATTTCTCCTCTGGGTTCCCACTGTCCAATCTTTGGCCTCACTGAACTCATCACAAGGGAAAAACTATTCTGGCACCTGTCACATTTGTCCCGTAAGTGATGGTTTAACTGTCTGACTCCTGCTTGACTGTAAACTCACTCATAGCTGGATCAGTGTCTTATTGCTAAGCACAAAGCTTGACGCATAAGAGGCATTCAGGGAAAGTTTGTGGGACTGAATTAAATTGACAGTGATGGTGGTTAGAGAGTTGGAAGGTTGTGATGGTTAAATTGATAGACCAGGAATAATGTCACAGCTGTAACATTTTGAGCTGGTTCATTATTATTTGTTGAATGGTCTCAGTGTGCAGATGTCTCAAGTTCTTGGTCAAGTGACAGACTGATGAGTCCTGTGCATATGCTTTAAAGATATTACATGTGTAAGACAAATGAGGACTCAGATGGTAGATGATGGTACCTGTCTTAAGTTTTCTAAGTAACTGAGAAAGCATTTGTTAATTTTGCTGGTATTCTAAAACCACTGTTTTTGCTCTTCTTTCCTGCCTGCTTTCCTCCCCACCCTTCCCTTAACCTGTCTTAACCTGGCAGTACATTTGGCCTGGTAGATTCAGATGGACCTTGCTGTGCAGTGATGGTGTATAATATGGTACAGAGTTGGGGAGTGCTCATTGGGGACTCCGTAGCCATTCCTGAGCCCAATCTTCGGCTTCACCGAATTCAGCACAAAGGAAAAGTGAGTGATGGCCAGGATTTTTTCCCAGCTTATAGGCTCTGAAAGTGGGACCAAGTTTATCTCTTTTAATAAATGTGTAAGGTAATGCATATATATATATATATGTATATATATATATATATATGTGTGTGTGCATATACATATATATGTGTGTGTGTGTGTGTATGTGATATACACACATATTTCCATATATGATGTATATACTTTTTTTACTAAAAAGGGAACCTATTGGTAAACAAGAATTAAAAAAATGGACTGGACAGAGAAAAATACTGTATGATAACACTTATATATGGAATCTAAAAAAGCTGAACTCATGAAAACAATAGAATAGTTGTTACCAGTGGCTGGGGTTGTGGTGGGCAAATTGGGGTGATGTTGTTTAAGGGTGCAGACTTGGAACTAGTAGGTAAATAAATCCTGGAGAGCTAATGCACAGCACAGTGATTACAGACAACAGTATATGGTATTATATACTTCAAAGTTGCTAAGAGACCAAATCTTAATTGTTCCCACAACAAAAAAGCAGTGGTAACTGTATGACATGATGGGGTGTTACCTAACACCATGGTGGTCATATTCCAATATATAAATGTATTAAATAAACATGTTTACACCTTAAACTTATACATGTTAGATGTCAATTATTTCTATAAAAAATTTTTTTAAAAATGGACTGAAATATTATCACTCAGATATTAGTTTCTTATATATACCTAGTCTTTTTTCATAAATATGTATATATACATATATACATTTATAAACATATATTTATAATTATATATTTATATATTTATATATATTATTTATAGTATATACATATATGTATGCGTATATATATACATTCATATGTATATATATATATATTTTTTTATTTTTAAAAAAAATTTTTTTTTTCAACGTTTTTTATTTATTTTTGGGACAGAGAGAGACAGAGCATGAACGGGGGAGGGGCAGAGAGAGAGGGAGACACAGACGCGGAAACAGGCTCCAGGCTCTGAGCCATCAGCCCAGAGCCTGACGCGGGGCTCGAACTCACGGACCGCGAGATTGTGACCTGGCTGAAGTCGGACGCTTAACCGACTGCGCCACCCAGGTGCCCCTCATATGTATATTTTTAATGAGTGGAATATTATATGCAATGTTTGTGAACATTTCCTGCAGTTTAACATATTCTAACAGCATTGTTTTGAATTGACACACAAAGGTGGTGATGAAGATGATGATGACAGTTAACATTTCCTTAACACCTTAACTGACTGCTAGGTGCTGGGTTAAGAGGTTTATTGCCTATACTGGCTCATGTAATAAACACAGAAATCTTCTAAGAGTAGCAGTTTTACCACTTTTTCACCATTTAGATCAGGGGTTGGCAAACTTGCCTATTGATCAAATCTGACTCCCTGACTGTTTTGTATAGTCTGTGATATAAGAATAGTTTCTACATTTTTATTTATCTGTTTTTTTGTTTTTTTTTTTTAATTTTTTTTCAACGTTTTTTATTTATTTTTGGGACAGAGAGAGACAGAGCATGAACGGGGGAGGTGCAGAGAGAGGGAGACACAGAATCGGAAACAGGCTCCAGGCTCCGAGCCATCAGCCCAGAGCCTGACGCGGGGCTCGAACTCACGGACCGCGAGATCGTGACCTGGCTGAAGTCGGACGCTTAACCGACTGCGCCACCCAGGCGCCCCTATCTGTTTTTTTTTTAATGTTTATTTATTTTTGAGAGAGTGAGAGACAGAGCACAAGCAGGGGAGGGGCAGAGAGAGAGGGAGACAGAAATCTGAAGCACGCTCCAGGTTCTGAGCTGTCAGCACAGAGCCCGATGTGGGTCTTGAACTCATGAACTGCAAGATCATGACCTGAGCCAAAGTCAGATGCTTAACTAACTGACGCACCCAGGCTCCCCAGTTTCTATGTTTTTAAATGAAAAAATTGAAAGAAGAATAATAACTGGTGATACATGAAAATTATAGGGAATTCAAATTTCAGTGTCCAAAAAGTTAATTTGTTTGGGAACAGAGCCACACTTATTTGTTTACTCTTGTCTGTGTTTGCTTTTTGCACTATGGGGTCAGAGTTGAATACTTCTTCTGTGACAGAGACCATATGACCCACAAAGCCTAAATTAATTATTATTTGGCCCTCTACAGAAAAAATTTACTTCTCTCAGATCTAGATTATTTTTAATTTTTCCCAATTATAAAGGCACTGTAGTAAAAAAATTTTATATCTGCCTATATCCATGATTATTTACTTAAGTGAATTTCTAAGGTAGAATTCTGGTTCCAGAAGGTATGCAGAATTCTAAGACTTTTGATTCATATTGTCAAGTTATTTTTTGGAATGTTGGACTAGTTAATACCAACAGCAGATGTAATTGCTTCTTTGTAGTTTTCTTTTCAAGTCTGGGTAGAAACCTTTGAAAAATTAAATGCTGATTTTACATGAAAAAATACAGCATCAGTATTGTTTCGCTTTGGTTTCTTGATTATTGGTGAGGTTGGACATTTTATCACGTTTATTGGCTGTTTATATTCCTTTTATAAATTGCCATTTTTTTTGTCATTGCCCATATTCCTGTTAGGATATTTAAAAAATTGACTTATGAGAACTGTTTAATTCACGTCTTCACTTTGACTTAAAAGTGCCTCCTTCACAACTCCCAGTGGGACAATAGTTTTTGGATGAAGATGTTTTAACAACATGTTTTATGGTCTAAAGTACATTTGAACTGGTAAAGTGGGCTGTCTTTTCTGTTATTATTGGAATGTCTAAACAACACATTCTGTTTCTTCCCCCTGATAGGGAGGAAGAAGGGAGAATTAACTTGAATTTATCTTTGGCAAGTTAATTTAGGGCCTTACAAACTCTGGGACTAAGAGTTTCTCAGGCTTCTCGCCGGTGGCCGTGTGCGTCTGGTTTTCATTGTCAAAAGACACTGGGACGGGCAGATTCTGTGAAGGCTGGTGGTACCCTCTAGTTAGGCAGCAGTGGCACCTGTCATTTTTCAGAGATTTGCTCCATTCTTGTGGTGAAACTACTGGCATCTTACCTACCCAGACTGTCCTTCTGAAGATTGAAAACTTGGGGAAAATTATATCCCCTTTGTTAGGGGATATATAAAAATAAACTCAGCTTTATTTATTTGACGTGAGACGAAGGGAAGGAGCGTATATACTGAGGGGATAGGAAGAGGGAGAAAGTCACAGATGTGTATCCCTGTGCTTCCACCTTAGGATCTGTAATGAACCTCTGTCTGTCTGTCTTTTCTAGGACTATTCCTTTTGCAGTATTCGTGTGGAGACACCCCTCCTGCTGGTGGTGAATGGGAAGCCCCAGGGCTCCAGCAGTCAGGCCGCTGCCACAGTGGCATCACGGCCACAGTGCGAATGACCGTCCTTGACTTGCATGCTGAAGAAGGAGCGGAGGCGAGAGGATAAGCTCAAGACCCTCAGCAGCTGGGCCAGCTCCACCCAGTGACTCAGCCAGGAAGGGGGGATGTCCTTCCCCTGCCCTGTAGGACACTTTGTGTCTCGTCTTTCTCTCCTGTTCACATGTTCAGGTTCTCTGTGGCCACACACTTCCCTGGTGTAATCTGTCCTGCCTCTTTCATCGCTCTTCTGTGTTTTAGGCAAAGAGCATGGAATTGGTAGAAGTGTTGGCATCTTGCCGTGGGACAGAGTCCCCACGGCTTTCGTTCTTGCCTCCTTCCTGAGCCTCATGTGTATATATCATTGCAGTATTTATTGCTAAGGGAGGGGGCTTGGTTTTTTAATGGCTTGTTTTTTTTGCAACTTTTATTTTATTTTTAAACGTTAGGTCCTTCCCCTTCTTTGGGGCTGGAACAGAATTAAATTTGTTTGGAGAAAAAATACTGTATAGTTTGGCTTCATTCTCTTCAAGCTTAGATTTTGGTTTTAGGATCACTTCAATCCATTGTTGTAATCCTCTCCCCTCCACCTTTTTTTTCTTTACACTAAATAGTTTATTTCTCTTCCAGTTAAAAGATTTCTGGCAACAGGTATCCCAAGGCAGGAATGGCAACTCCACAAAAAGTCACTGGGAAGCAGCTTCCAACCATTTTCCCATTCTGTCATCCTTGGGGGTGGCCCTCGTGGTGCAAGATGGCAGCAATATTATTCGAATAGTGTTATTAGGCTGAAAGACCAGAGAGTGCCAGATACTCAGTTTCTTTAGATTCTAGTGATACATTTTGTAATAGTTTCTCTTAATACCCTTGAGGAAAAATGGGAAAATGTGAAGGAGGATTAGTAGCTAACTGATGGCTGTAACCAGAGAGTACATTAATGGATACAGATAAATTTGGAAGACTTCTGGTGATCTGGCTCAGGTCTTTGTACTTGTCCGGTCCTTTTGAACTTCATCAGTGACTTGAATATCATTGGTGGCTTATTCATTCTATGAAGAATCTAAAGCATAGAGGAATCCTCAGAGAATGGGTAATAAAATCAGCATCTATCTATCTAAGAATGTTATAAGGGCTGAATCTAGGATAAAAGTTTGAAGTCCATTCTTTTGGTCTGAAGAGGCCAACTTTCCAGGTGTATCTTTAGCATTATGTATGAAAAATTATCGAGAATTTTTTTAAAGTATATTTTTGTTTGAGAGAGCGCATGTCTGTGCGTGTACGAGTAGTGGTGGGGGTGGGCTGAGGGGGAGTCGGGGAGGGGCAGAGAGAGAGAGAGAGACAGAGGGAGAATCCCAAGCAGGTTTTGTGCTGTCAGCATGAAACCCAACATGGGTCTCAAACCCACGAACTGTGAGATTATGACCTCAGCCAAAATCAAGAGCCGAACACCTAGTGGACTGAACCACCCAGCTGCTCCAAAATTGCTGAGAATTTTAGTAGATAAAGTTAGTATGAGTAATCAATATGATACGGTTGCAAAAACACTTTTTTGGCTGTACCAATGAATCTGTAGCAGCCAAGGAGAAGAGGTCTTGTTACAGTGTCTGTCAGACCACATGTGGAGCTTTGTGTTCAGTTCTGGGTGTTGATTTTGAGACCTATAGTCATGGAAGAGCAATCAGGAACTTGAAAGGGTGTAAAATATCTTGAGAAGTGGTTGAGGGCAACTGGGGAGAAAGTGGGGCTGGTGCAATGTGTGTGCATTAGAGTCAGTAGACAGATGAGACCAGGTAACCATTTTCCTTTTACTCAAGTCCTGAGTATGGTTTGACATACTTTGTGTAGGGCCAGGCAGTAGAAAAATGGCCAGTAATTGGTAGAGTGAAGCAGAAAAGATTCTATGATGAAATACATGGACAAGTGAATATGCAAAACATGTATGTACAGTTTAAAGAGTGATTAGAATATCTGAAAATGTCCACCTGGCTTCAAAACTAGAACATTAATTTGTATCTTAGAAGCCCTTGTGTTCTCTCTATGATCTCATTTGTTTTCACAGTTCTATAATCTCACTGATCACACCATAATTTAGTTATTCTGTTAAAGGATGTTTGGGTTTGTTTGTATCAAGGAAGTACATCATTAATATCCTGCATGTGTCCTGATAAGTAAGTGCAAGAGTTTCTTTTTAAAAAATTTTTTTTAATGTTTTTATTTTATTTTGAACGAGAGACAGAGTGCGAGTGGGGGAGGGGCAGAGAGGGAAGTCTCTGAGCTGTCGGCACAGAGCTTGACATGGGGCTCCAACTCAGAAACTGTGAGATCATGACTTGAGCCAAAATCAGAAGGACGTTTAACTGACTTAGCCACCCAGGCATCCCAAGAGTTTCTTTTATAGCAATGATTCTCAGAAGAGTGGTCCCCAGACCAACAGCATCAAGACCACCTGGAACTTCTTTTAATGCAAAGTCTGAAGCCCCAGTGCATGAATTAGAAACTCAGGGAACAGTCCAGCAATCTGTGTTTAACAAACCCTCTCTGGGATTCTGATGCACACTAATGTGTGAGAAGCACTGTTCAGAGTATTAGCATGAGGGCAGAATTGCTGGGTCTCAGAATATACACATGCTCAACTTTTTTTGAGAAATACCAAACATTTCCAAAGTGGCCGTTCCAATTTATGTCTCTACAGTCAGTGGATGAGTCTTCCTAATGCTCCTTACTCTCTTCTATATTTGGTATTTGTCTTATTTTTTAGGGACCACAGATTTGGGAGGTTTGAAGGATATCCCTCGTGGCCTTAACTTGCGTTTCTCTCACTACAAATGGGTTTGAGCATATTTTCGTGTATTTATGAGCTACTAATATTTCTCACAGTGAAAGGACTATTGTGTCTTTGACCACTTCTTTACTGGGTTTCAAATTGATTTGTAGGACTTATCTTCGTACTAATCTTTTGTCATTTTATGTGCTGCAAACATCATCTAATGGTTGCTTTTGTTTTGTAATCTCTGTACTGGATCTTTTGTTTAACAGATCTTAATTTCAGCGTTACTGAATTTAGCAGTCTTTTATGGTCAGTGCTGTTTGTGTTTTAAGAAGTCCTTTCCTGTCCTGAAGTCATAAAGATATTTCCCCTCTGTTGTTTTATGCTTTCATCTTTTTCTTTCATTATGACATTTCTTTTTTTTTTTTTTTTTTTTTTTTTTTAATTTTTTTTTTCAACATTTTTTTTTTTTTATTTATTTTGGGACAGAGAGAGACAGAGCATGAACGGGGGAGGGGCAGAGAGAGAGGGAGACACAGAATTGGAAACAGGCTCCAGGCTCCGAGCCATCAGCCCAGAGCCTGACGCGGGGCTCGAACTCACGGACCGCGAGATCGTGACCTGGCTGAAGTCGGACGCTTAACCGACTGCGCCACCCAGGTGCCCCCTCATTATGACATTTCTTTATGTTGTGGTGTAGGTATATACTTTTTTTTCTTAATGAATAATTAATTGGCCCAGCATCTTTTATTAAGGAATCTATCTTTTAACCACTGATCTTTAAAGCCCTATCTGTCTTAAACCAAGTATGTATGTGTGTGTGTGTGTGTGTGTGTGTGTGTGTGTGTGTGTGTGTATCCATATTACATATATATGTAATATGTGTATTATATATTTTTTTGTTTAGTTTGTTTCTGAGGTCTCTATTCTGATATTTTCTGATCTACTTGTTTATTTCTATGCCCATATTACATCATCTTATAGCTTTATAAGAAGTCAGTATCTGATCAGAGAAGCTCCTTAATGTTCTGAGCAAGCAGCCCATTGACATTTTAGAATTAGCTTGTAAATTTTCACAAAAAACTCCTCTAGGATTTTGATTGGGATTGCATTCCATTTATAGATCGATTTAGGAAGACTAGACGTCTTTATATACTTTGAATCTTCTTATCCATAATTTTCTTGATTTATTTAAGACTTCTTCAGTGTCTTTCAATATAATTATATACTTTTTCCAGAAAAGTCTTATATATATCTTTTATTAAATTTATTCCTAGGCACTGCATAGTTTTCAATGCTATTGTAAATAGTGTAATTTTAAAAATTACTTTTGCTGTGTTTGGGAATAGAAGAAATACAATTGGCTGTTCTATATATTTTTTGTAGCTGTGACCTTTTTAGAGTCTCACATCCTAATAATCTCTCATGCTTCTGTTGGGTTTTCTGTGTACAAATATTAACTTTTATCTTTTCCTTTCCAATCCTTTTACCTTTTCTGCACTAGTTAGGACCTCTAGAATGCTGACTACAAGTGATGATTGCAAGCATCTTTGTCTTTTCTGATACTCGAAGGGAATATTTTGGGGCACCGCGTGGCTCAGCTGGTTGATTAAAGTTCATTAAAGTTGGTGGATTAAAGGATTAAAGGAGATGAAAGGAGAAAAATTATTTGCCACCTCAATAAATACAGAAGAAGCATTAAATAAAATATAACACCTTTTCATGATAAACACTCAATACAAGTGTGGAATCTAAGAGCAGGTGTATGTAAAAATCACATAATAAACAGCTTATTAATCTATTCTAGTCTGGTTTTGATATGAGTTATGCTAGCCTCATACAATGAGTAAAGAGTGTTTCTTCTACATTATTATTTGAAGTTTTTTTAATATCAGTTTATCTTTTTCTTGGTAAAACTTGCTTATAAAGTTATCAGCACCTGGCTTTTGTTGTTGTTTCAAGTGTTTATTTAAATTTTAGTTAACATAGGGGGTGCCTGCATGACTCAGTCAGTTGAGCGTCCAACTTTGGCTCAAGTCATGATTTTGCCGTTTGTGAGTTTGAGCCCTGTGTGGGGCTCTGTGCGGACAGGTCAGAGCCTGGAGCCTGCTTCAGATTCTGTGTCTCCCTCTCTCTTTCTGCCCCTCCCCCGCTCATCTCTCAGACATAAATATACATTAAAAAATTTTTAAAAATTCTTGTTAACGTATAGTGTAATATTGGTTTCAGGAGAATTTAGTGATTCATCACTGACATGCTATATATGTTGCTCATCTCAAGTGCCCGCCTTAATTCCCATCACCCATTTAGCCCATCCACCACCCAACTTCCCTCCCTTAATTTGTTCTCTATAGTTAAGAGTCTCTTATGGTTTGCCTCTCTCTTTTTTTTTTCCCCCTTTCTTCCCCTATATTCATCTGTTTTGTTTCTTAAATTCCACATATGAGTGAAATCATATGGTATTTGCCTTTCTCTGACTGCATTATGCCACTTAGCTTAATAGTCTAGGTCCATCCATGTTGTTGCAAATGTCAAGATTGCATTATTTTTTATGGCTGAGTAATACATACATATAAACATACATATAAAAGCATACATATATATACATACACATATATATTCATATGTATGTATATGCATACATACACCACATATTTATCCATTCATCAGTAGATAGACATTTGGCTCTCTCCATAGTTTGGCTATTGTTGATAATGCTGCTATAAACATCAGGGTACATGTGCCCCTTCAAATCAGTATTCTTGTATCCTTTGGGTCAATACCTAGTACTGCAATTGTGGGATTGTAGGGATAGTTTTATTTTTAACTTTTTGAGGAACCTCCATAATGTTTCCAGAGTGGCTGCACCAGTTTGCATTGCCACCAGTAGTGTAAGAGAGTTCCTCTTTCTCTGCATCCTCACCAACATCTGTTGTTTCCTATGTTGTTAATTTTAGCCATTCTGACAGGTTTGAGGTGGTAACTCATTGTAGTTTTTGATTTGCATTTCCCTGATGATGAGTAATGTTGAACATTTTTTCATATGTCTGCTGGCCATTTGTATCACTTCTTTGGAAGAAGGTCTATTCATGTCTTCTAGCACCTGACATTTTTTAATGATTAAAAAAATATTTTAAAGATTAACTACTGATTTGAATTCTTTAAAGTTTTTATTCTTTTGATTCAATTTTGGTATTTTATATTTTTAAGTAATTTATCCATTTTATTTAAGTTTTCAAATTTACTAAATTATTTATAATATGTCCTTATTTATTACTTGTGGTATCAGAAGTTTTGTTCCTTTTCTGTACTGATATTTTTTATTTGTATCTTGTGTCTTTTCTTTTGGCAGTTTGTTTCCTGTAAGTCTTCAAAGAACTTGATGTTGTTTACCCTCATGTTTTGAAATTTTTTCCATTTTATTAATTTTTATTTATATCTTTTTTGTGTCTTTGAGAGAGAAGGTGCAAGTGAGCAAGGGGCAGAGAGAGACACGCAGAGAGAGGGAGAGAAGTGGGGCTCACCTAAGCTGGGGCTTGAGCTCAACCCATGTGGAACTTGAACTCAAAAACCATGAGATCATGACCTGAGCCAAAGTCAGATGCTTAACAACTGAGCCATCCAGGCACCCCTATTTGTATCTTTATAATATTGTTTTCCCCGCTTCTCAACTGCTATAAGAATGGCTATTCATACTTGGGACGTAATTTTTTTTGTTTATTTTTATTTTTTAAAAATTTATTTATTGTTTAATTTACATCCAAGTTAGTTAGCATATAGCACAATAAGGATTTCAGGAGTAGATTCTTAATGCCCCTTACCCATTTAGCCCATCCTCCCTCCCACAACCCCTCCAGTAACCCTCTGTTTGTTCTCCATATTTAAGAGTCTTTTGTGTTTTGTCCCCCTCCCTGTTTGTATATTATTTTTGCTTCCCTTTCCTTATGTTCATCTGTTTAGTATCTTAAAATCTTCATGCGAGTGAAGTCATATGATATTTGTCCTTCTCTGACTAGTTTCGCTTAGCATAATACCCTCCAGTTCCATCCACATAGGTGCAATTGGAACGATTTCATTCTTTTTGATTGCCAAGTAATACTCCATTGTATATGTATACCACATCTTCTTTATCCATTCATCCATCAGTGGACATTTGGGCTCTTTCCATACACTGACTATTGTCGACAGCACTGCTATAAACGTTGGGGTGCATGTGCCCTTTTGAAACAGCACACCTGTATCCCTTAGATAAATACCTAGTAGTGCAATTGGTGGGTCATAGGGTAGTTCTACTTTTAACTTTTTGAGGAACCTCCATACTGTTTTCCAGAGTGGCTGAACCAGTTTGCATTCCTACCAGCAATGCAAAAGAGATCCTCTTTCTCTGCATCCTCGCCAACATCTGTTGTTGCCTGAGTTGTTAATGTTAGCCATTCTGACAGGTGTGAGGTGGTATCTCAATGTGGTTTTGATTTGTACTTTCCTGATGATGAGTGATGTTGAGCATTTTTTCATGTGTCTGTTTGCCATCTGGATATCTTCTCTGGAGAAGTGTCTGTTCATGTATTTTGCTCATTTCTTCATCGGATTATTCACTTTTTGGGTGTTGAGTTTGATAAGTTCTTTATAGATTTTGAATACTAATCCCTTATCTGATATGTCGTTTGCAAATATCTTTTCCCATTCCATCGGTTGCCTTTTAGTTTTGCTGATTGTTTCCTTTGCTGTGAAGCTTTTTATTTTGATGAGGTCCCAGTAGTTCATTTTTACTTTTGTTTCCTTTGCCTCCACAGACATGTTGAGTAAGAAGTTGCTGCGGCCAGGGTCAAAGAGGTTTTTGCCTGCTTTCTCCTTGAGGATTTTGATGGCTTCCTGTCTCACGTTTAGGTCTTTCATACATTTTGAGTTTATTTTTGTGTATGGTATAAGAAAGTGGTCCAGGTTCATTTTCCCAGCACCATTTGCTGAAGAGATTGTCTTTATTCCATTGGATGTTCTCTCTTGCATTGTCAAAGATGAGTTGGCAATGCATTTATGGGTCCATTTCTGAGTTCTCTATTTTGTTCCACTGATCTATGTGTCTGTTTTTGTGCCAGTATCATACTGTCTTGATGATTACAGCTTTGTAATACATCCTTTTTTTTTTTTAATTTTTTTTCAACGTTTTTTATTTATTTTTGGGACAGAGAGAGACAGAGCATGAACGGGGGAGGGGCAGAGAGAGAGGGAGACACAGAATCGGAAACAGGCTCCAGGCTCCGAGCCATCAGCCCAGAGCCTGACGCAGGGCTCGAACTCACGGACCGCGAGATCGTGACCTGGCTGAAGTCGGACGCTTAACCGACTGCGCCACCCAGGCGCCCCTCCTTTTTTTTTAATATATGAAATTTATTGTCAAATTGGTTTACATACAACACCCAATGCTCATCCCAAAAGATGCCCTCTTCAATATCCATCACCTACCCTACCCTCCCTCCCACCCCCCATCAACCCTCAGTTTGTTCTCGGTTTTTAAGAGTCTTTTATGCTTTGGCTCTCTCCCACTCTAACCTCTTTTTTTTTTTTTTCCTTCCCCTCCCCCATGGGTTTCTGTTAAGTTTCTCAGGATCCACATAAGAATGAAAACATATGGTATCTGTCTTTCTCTGTATGGCTTATTTCACTTAGCATCACACTCTCCAGTTCCATCCACGTTGCTACAAAGGGCCATATTTCATTCTTTCTCATTGCTGTGTAGTACTCCATTGTGTGTATAAACCACAATTTCTTTATCCATTCATCAGTTGATGGACATTTAGGCTCTTTCCATAATTTGGCGATTGTTGAGAGTGCTGCTATAAACATTGGGGTACAAGTGGCCCTATGCATCAGTACTCCTGTATCCCTTGGGTAAATTCCTAGCAGTGCTATTGCTGGGTCATAGGGTAGGTCTATTTTTAATTTTCTGAGGAACCTCCACACTGTTTTCCAGAGTGGCTGCACCAATTTGCATTCCCACCAACAGTGCAAGAGGGTTCCCGTTTCTCCACATCCTCTCCAGCATCTATAGTCTCCTGATTTGTTCATTTTGGCCACCCTGACTGGTGTGAGGTGATATCTGAGTGTGGTTTTGATTTGTATTTCCCTGATAAGAAGCGACGTTGAACATCTTTTCGTGTGCCTGTTGGCCATCTGGATGTCTTCTTAGAGAAGTGTCTATTCATGTTTTCTGCCCATGTCTTCACTGGATTATTTGTTTTTCGGGTGTGGAGTTTGGTGAGCTCTGTATAGATTTTGGATACTAGCCCTTTGTCTGGTATGTCACTTGCAAATATCTTTTCCCATTCCGTTGGTTGCCTTTTAGTTTTGTTGATTGTTTCCTTTGCTGTGCAGAAGCTTTTTATCTTCATGAGGTCCCAACAGTTCATTTTTGCTTTTAATTCCCTTGCCTTTGGGGATGTGTCAAGTAAGAAATTGCTGTGGCTGAGGTCAGAGAGGTCTTTTCCTGCTTTCTCCTCTAGGGTTTTGATGGTTTCCTGTCTCCCATTCAGGTCCTTTATCCATTTTGAGTTTATTTTTGTGAATGGTGTGAGAAAGTAGTCTAGTTTCAACCTTCTGCCTGTTGCTGTCCAGTTCTCCCAGCACCATTTGTTAAAGAGACTGTCTTGTTTCCATTGGATATTCTTTCCTGCTTTGTCAAAGATTAGTTGGCCATATGTTTGTGGGTTTAGTTCTGGGGTTTCTATTCTATTCCATTGGTATATGTGTCTGTTTTTGTGCCAATACCATGCTGTCTTGATGATTACAGCTTTGAGGTAGAGGCTAAAGTCTGGGATTGTGATGCCTCCTGCTTTGGTCTTCTTCAAAATTCCTTTGGATATTCAGGGCCTTTTGTGGTTCCATATGAATTTTAGGATTGCTTGTTCTAGCTTCGAGAAGAATGCTGGTGCAATTTTGATTGGGACTGCATTGAATGTGTAGATAGCTTTGGGTAGTATTGACATTTTGACAATATTTATTCTTCCAACCCATGGGCACGGAATGTTTTTCCATTTCTTTATATCTTCTTCAATTACCTTCATAAGCTTTCTATAGTTTTCAGCATACAGATCTTTTACATCTTTGGTTAGATTTATTCCTAGGTATTTTATGCTTCTTGGTGCAATTGTGAATGGGATCAGTTTCTTTATTTGTCTTTCTGTTGCTTCATTATTAGTGTGTAAGAAAGCAATTTCTGATTTCTGTACATTGATTTTGTATCCTGCAACTTTGCTGAATTCATGTATCAGTTCTAGCAGACTTTTGGTGGAGTCTATCGGATTTTCCATATATAATATCATGTCATCTGCAAAAAGTGAAAGCTTGACTTCATCTTTGCCAATTTGGATGCCTTTGATTTCCTTTTGTTGTCTGATTGCTGATGCTGGCACTTCCAACACTATGTTAAACAACAAGTGGTGAGAGTGGAGATCCCTATCGTGTTCCTGATCTCAGGGAAAAAGCTCTCAGTTTTTCCCATTGAGGATGATATTAGCCGTGGGCTTTTCATAAATGGCTTCTATGATGTTTAAGTATGTTCCTTCTATCCCAACTTTCTCGAGGGTTTTTATTAAAAAGGTTGCTGAATTTTGTCAAATGCTTTTTCTGCATCGATTGACAGGATTATATGGTTCTTATCTTTTCTTTTATTAATGTGATGTATCACGTTGATTGATTTGCGAATGTTGGACCAGCCCTGGAGCCCAGGAATGGATCCCGCTTGATCATGGTGAATAATTCTTTTTATATGCTGTTGAATTTGATTTGCTAGTATCTTATTGAGAATTTTTGCATCCATATTCATCAGGGATATTGGCCTGTAGTTCTTTTTTTTTTACTGGGTCTCTGTCTGGTTTAGGAATCGAAGTATACTGGCTTCATAGAATGATTCTGGAAGTTTTCCTTCCCTTTCTATTTTTTGGAATAGCTTGAGAAGGATAGGTATTATCTCTGCTTTAAATGTCTGGTAGAATTCCCCAGGGAAGCCATCTGGTCTTGGACTCTTATTTGTTGGGAGATTTTTGATAACTGATTCAATTTCTTCGCTGGTTATGGGTCTGTTCAAGCTTTCTGTTTCTTCCTGTTTGAGTTTTGGAAGTGTGTGGGTGTTTAGGAATTTGTCCATTTCTTCCAGGTTGTCCAGTTTGTTGGCATATAATTTTTCATAGTATTCCCTGATAATTGCTTGTATCTCTGAGGGATTGGTTGTAACAATTCCATTTTCATTCATGATTTTATCTATTTGGGTCATCTCCCTTTTCTTTTTGAGAAGCCTGGCTAGAGGTTTATCAATTTTGTTTATTTTTTCAAAAAACCAACTCTTGGTTTCATTGATCTGCTCTACAGTTTTTTTAGATTCTATATTATTGCTGCTCTGATCTTTATTATTTATCTTCTTCTGCTGGGTTTGGGGTGTCTTTGCTGCTCTGCTTCTATTTCCTTTAGGTGTACTGTTGGATTTTTTATTTGGGATTTTTCTTGTTTCTTGAGATAGGCCTGGATTGCAATGTATTTTCCTCTCAGGACTGCCTTTGCTGCATCCCAAAGCATTCTTGTATTTTCATTTTCGTTTGTTTCCATATATTTTTAAATTTTTTCTCTAATTGCTTGGTTGACCCATTCATTCTTTAGTAGGGTGTTCTTTAACCTCTGTGCTTTTGGAGGTTTTCCAGACTTGTTCTGTGGTTGATTTCAAGCTTCATAGTATTGTGGTCTGAAAGTATTCATGGTATGATCTCAATTCTTGTATACTTATGAAGGGCTGTTTTGTGACCCAGTATGTGATCTATCTTGGAGAATGTTCCATGTGCACTCGAGAAGAAAGTATATTCTATTGCTCTGGGATGCAGAGTTCTAAATATATCTGTCAAGTCCATCTGATCCAATGTATCATTCAGGACCCTTGTTTCTTTATTGACCATGTGTCTAGATGATCTATCCATTGTTGTAAGTGGGGTATTAAAGTCCCCTGCAGTTACCACATTCTTGTCAATAAGGTTGCTTATGTTTGTGAATAATTGTTTTATATATTTGGGGGCTCCCATATTCGGCACATAGACATTTATAATTGTTAGTTCTTGATGGATAGACCCTGTAATTATTATATAATGCCCTTCTTCATCTCTTGTTACAGCCTTTAATTTAAAGTCTAGTTTGTCTGATATAAGTATGGCTACTCCAGCTTTCTTTTGACTTCCAGTAGCATGATAAATAGTTCTCCATCTCCTCACTTTCAATCTGAAAGTGTCGTCAGGTCTAAAATGAGTCTCTTGTAGACAGCAAATAGATGGGTCTTGTTTTTTTATCCATTCTGATACCCTATGTCTTTTGGTTGGCATATTTAGTCCATTTACATTCAGTGTTATTATAGAAAGATATGAGTTTAGGGTCATTGTGATGTCTGTAGGTTTCATGCTTATAGCGATGTCTCTGGTACTTTGTCTCACAGGATCCCCCTTAGGATCTCTTGTAGGGCTGGTTTAGTGGTGACGAATTCCTTCAGTTTTTGTTTGTTTGGGAAGACCTTTATCTCTCCTTCTATTCTAAATGACAGACTTGCTGGATAGAGGATTCTCGGCGGCATGTTTTTTCTGTCATCACATTGAAGATTTCCTGGCATTCCTTTCTGGTCTGCCAAATTTCAGTAGAGAGATCGGTCACAAGTCTTATAGGTCTCCCTTTATATGTTAGGGCACGTTTATCCCTAGCTGCTTTCAGAATTTTCTCTTTATCCTTGTATTTTGCCAGTTTCACTATGATATGTCGTGCAGAAGATCAATTCAAGTTACGTCTGAAGGGAGTTCTCTGTGCCTCTTGGATTTCTTTTTTTTTTTCGGGATTTTTATTTTTATTTTTTTATTTTTTCAATATATGAAATTTATTGTCAAATTGGTTTCCATACAACACCCAGTGCTCATCCCAAAAGGTGCCCTCCTCAATACCCATCACCCACCCTCCCCTCCCTCCTACCCCCGCCTCTTGGATTTCAATGCCTGTTTCCTTCCCCAGATCAGGGAAGTACTCAGCTATTATTTCTTCAAGTACACTTCAGTACCTTTCCCTCTCTCTTCCTCCTCTGGAATACCAATTATGTGTAGACTGTTCTCTTTAGTCCATCACTTAGTTCTCTAATTTTCCCCTCATACTCCTGGATTTTTTTATCTCTCTTTTTCTCAGCTTCTTTTTTTTCCATAATTTTATCTTCTAGTTCACCTATTCTCTCCTCCACCTCCTCAATCCGAGCTGTGGTCGTCTCCATTTTATTTTGCAACTCATTAATAGCATTTTTTAGCTCCTCCTGGCTGTTCCTTAGTCCCTTGATCTCTGTAGCAATAGATTCTCTGCTGTCCTTTATACTGTTTTCAAGCCCATCGATTAATTTTATGACTATTATTCTAAATTCACTTTCTGTTATATTGTTTAAATTGTTTTTGATCAGTTCGTTAGCTGTCGTTATTTCCTGGAGGTTTTTTTGAGGGGAATTCTTCCGTTTCGTCATTTTGGATAGTCCCTGGAGTGGTGCGGAACTGAGGGGCACTTCCCCTGTGCTGTCTTGAATAACTTGGGTTGGTGGGCGGGGCCGCAGTCAGACCTGATGTCTGCCCCCAGCCCACCGCTGGGGCCACAGTCAGACTGGTGTGTACCTTCTCTTCCCCTCTCCTAGGGGTGGGATTCACTGTGGGGTGGCGTGGCCTGTCTGGGCTACTTGCACACTGCCAGGCTTGTGGTGCTGGGGATCTGGCATATTAGCTGGGGTGGGTCAGCAAGGGGCACCGGGATGGGAGGGGCAGGCTCAGATCGCTTTTCCTTCAGAGACCCGCTTCGTGAAGGGCCCTGCAGCACCAGGAGGGAGTCAGACCCACCGGAGGGATGGATCTGCAGAAGCAAAGGGTTGGGTGTTTGCCCGGTGCAAGCAAGTTCCCTTTGGGATTTTGGCTGGGGGATGGGCGAGGGAGATGGCGCTGGCGAGCGCCTTTGTTCCCCAACAAGCTGCGCTCTGTAGTCCGTGGCTCAACAACTCTCCCTCCCGTTGTCCTCCAGCCCGCCCACTTTCCGAGCAGAGCTGTTAACTTATAACCTTCCAGATGTTAAGTCCTGCTTACTGTCAGAACACACTCCATGCGGCCCCTCTGCTTTTGCAAGCCAGACTCGGGGGCTCTGCTTTGCCGGCGGGCTGCCCCTCAGTCCAGGCTCCCTCCCACCAGTCCATGTAGTGCACTGCGTCTCCGCCCTTCCTACCCTCTTCTTTGGGCCTCTTGTCTATGCTTGGTTGTAGAGAATCCGTTCTGCTAGTCTTCTGGTGGTTTTCTGGGTTATTTAGGCAGGTGTGGGTGGAATCTAAGTGATCCGCAGGACGCGGTGAGCCCAGCGTCCTCCTACACCGCCATCTTCCCCAACTCTCCTGTAATACATCTTAAAGTCTGGAATTGTGATGCCTCCAGCTTTGGTTTCCTTTTTCAAGACTGCTTTAGCTCTTCGGGGTCTTTTCTGGTTCAATACAAATTTTAGGATTATTTGTTCTAGCTCTGTGGAGAATGCTGGTGTTATTTTGATAAGGATTGCATTGAATACGTAGATTGCTTTGGGTAGTATCGACATTTTAACAATATTTGTTCTTCCAATCCAGGAACATGGAATATTTTCCCATTTCTTTTTGTCTTCTTTAATTTCTTTCATCAGCTTTCTATAGTTTTCAGTGTATAGATTTTTTCACCTCTTTGGTTATGTTTATTCTTAGGTATTTTATGATTCTTGGTGCAATTGTAAATGGGATTGATTCCTTGATTTCTCTTTCTGTTGCTTCGTTGTTGGTGTATAGGAATGCAACCAATTTCTGTGCATTGATTTTATATGCTGCAACTTTGCTGTATTCATGGATCACCTCTACCAGAGTTTTGGTGGAATCTTTTGGGTTTTCCATGTAGTGTATTATGTCATCTTAGAAGAGTGAAAGTTTGACTTCCTCCTGGCCAATTTGTATGTCTTTTATTCCTTTTTGTTGTCTGATTGCTGAGGTTAAGACTTCCAATACTATATTGAATAACAGTGGTGAGAGTGTACATCCCTCTCGTGTTCCTGACCTTAGGGGAAAAGCTCTCAGTTTTTCCCTATTGAGGATGATATTAGCTTTGGGTCTTTCATATATGACTTTTATGATCTTGAGGTATGATCCTTCTGTCCCTACTTTCTTGAGGGTTTATCAAGAGAGGAAGCTGTATTTTGTCAAATGCTTTCTCTGAATCTATTGAGAGGATCATGTGGTTCTTGTCCTTTCTTTTATTGATGTGATGTATCACATTGATTGTTTTGCGGATATTGAACCAGCCCTACATCCCAGGTATAAATCCCACTTGGTTGTGGTAAATCATTCTTTTAATGTAATGTTGGATCCAGGTGGCTAGGATCTTACTGAGGATTTTTGCATCCATGTTCATCAGGGAAATTGGTCTGTAGTCCTCCTTTTTAGTGGAGTCTTTGATTTGGAATCAAGGTAATGCTGGCTTCATAGAAAGAGTTTAGAAGTTTTTCTTCCATTTCTATTTTTTTGGAACAGCTTCAAAAGAATAGGTGTTAACTCTTCTTTAAATGTTTGGTAGAATTCCCCTGGAAAGCCATCTGGCCCTGGACTCTTGTTTTTTGGGGAGATTTTTGATTACTAATTAGATTTCTTTACTGGTTATGGGTCTGTTCAAATTTTCTATTTCTTCCTTTTTCAGGTTTGGTAGTTTATATGTTTCTAGGAATTTTTCCATTTCTCCAGATTGCCCATTTTATTGGCGTATAATTGCTCATAGTATTCTCTTTGTTGTTTGTATTTCTGCAGTGTTGGTTGTGATCTGTACTGTTTCATTCATGAGTTTACTTATTTGCATCCTTTCCTTTTTCTTTTTGATCAAACTGGCTGGGGGTTTATCAATTTTTAAAATTTTTTTTTTTCAACGTTTTTTATTTATTTTTGGGACAGAGAGAGACAGAGCATGAACGGGGGAGGGGCAGAGAGAGGGAGACACAGAATCGGAAACAGGCTCCAGGCTCCGAGCCATCAACCCAGAGCCTGACGCGGGGCTCGAACTCACAGACCGCGAGATCGTGACCTGGCTGAAGTCGGACGCTTAACCGACTGCGCCACCCAGGCGCCCCTATCAATTTTTTAATTCTTTCAAAGAACCAGCTTCTGGTTTCATTGATCTGTTTTTTTTTTGTTTTTGTTTTTTGTTTTTTGTTTTTTGTTTAGATAGCATTGATTTCTGCTCTAATCTTTATTATTTCCTGTCTTCTGCTGGTTTTGGGCTTTATTTGCTGTTCCTTTTTCAGCTCTTTAAGGTGTAAGGTTATGTTGTATATCTGAGACCTTTCTGCTTTCTTTAGAAAGGCCTGGATTGCTATATATTTCCCTCTCATGACTGCCTTTGCAGTGTCCCAGAGGTTTTGGGCTGTAGTGTTATTATTTTCATTGGCTTCCATGTACTTTCTAATTTCCTCCTAACTTCTTAGTTATCCCATTAATTCTTTAGTAGGATGTTATTTAGTCTCCAAGTATTTGTTATCTTTTCAATTTTTTTCTTGTGGTTGATTTCGAGTTTCATGGTGTTGTGGTCTGACAATATGTACGGTGTGATCTCAGTATTTTTCTACTTGTTGAGAACTGATTTGTGTCCCAGTATGTGATCTCTTTTGGAGAATGTTCGTGTGCACTTGAGAAGAATGTGTATTCTGCTGCTCTAGGATGAAATGTTCTGAATATATCTGTTAAGTCCATCTGGTCCAGTGTGTCATTCAAAGCCGTTGTTTCTTTGTTGATTTTCTGCTTAGATCTGTCCATTGTTGTAAGTGGGGTGTTGAAGTCCTCTACTATATTGGTATTATTATCAATGAGTTTCTTTTTTTTATGGTTTTTTTTTTTGAGAGGGAGAGAGAGACAGAGTGTGAGTGGGGGAAGGGCAGAGAGGGAGGGAGACACAGAATTTAAGCAGGCTCCAGGCTCTGAGCTGTGACCACAGAGCCCCATGCAGGGCTTGAACTCACAGACCATGAGATCGTGACCTGAGCTGAAGTTGGACATTTAATCGACAGAGCCACCCGGGTGCCCCTGACTTTCTTTGTTGGTGATTAATGATTTATATATTTGGGTACTTCCACGTTTGGAGCATAAATGTTTACAATTGTTAGGTCTTAGTGGTAGATAGACCCCTTAATTATGATATGATGCCCTTCTTCATCTCTTGTTACAGCCTTTATTTTAAAATCTAGATTGTCTGATATAAGTATGACCACTCCAGCTTTCTTTTGTTGACCATTAGCATGATAGATGGTTCTCCATCCCCTTCTTATCAATCTGAAGGTGTCTTTAGGTCTAAAGTGGGTCTCTATAGAAAGCTTATGAAAGAAATTGAAGAAAACACAAAAAAATAGAAAAAGATTCCAGGCTCCTGGATAGGAAGAGCAAATATTGTTAAAATGTCGATACTACCCAAAACAATCTACATATTCATTGCAATCCCTATCAAAATTACACCATCATTCTTCACAGAGCTAGAACAAATGATCCTAAAATTTGTATGGAAACAGAAAAGACCCCAAATAGCCAAAGCAATCTTGGAAAAGAAAACAAAAGCAGGAGGCATCACAATCCCAGACTTCAAGCTATACTACAAAGCTGTAATCATCAAGATAGTATGGTATTGGCACAAGAACAAATACTCAGATCAATGGAACAGAACAGAGAACCCAGAAATGGACCCACAAACATATGGCCAACTCATCTTTGACAAAGCAGGAAAGAATGTCCAATGGAAGTGGTGCTGGGAAAACTGGACAGCGACATGCAGAAGAATGAACCTGGACCACTTACTTACACCATACACAAAAATAAACTCAAAATGGATGAAAGACCTCAATGTAAGACAGGAAGCCATCATAACCCTCAAGGAGATAGCAGGCAAAAAACCTCTTTGATCTTGGCGACAGCAACTTCTTACTCAACACATCTCTGGAGGCAAGGGAAATAAAAGCAAAAATGAACTACTGGGACCTCATCACAATAAAAGTCTTCTGCACAGCGAAGGAAACAACTGGCAAAACTAAAAGGGAACTGATAGAATGGGAGAAGATATTTGCAAATGACATAGCAGATAAAGGGTTAATATCCAAAATCTGTAAAGAACTTATCAAACTCAACACCCAAAAAACAAATAATCCAGTGAAGAAATGTGCAAAAGACATGAATAGACACTTCTCCAAGGAAGACATCCAGATGGCCAACCGACACATGAAAAAATGCTCAACATCACTCATCATCAGGGAAATACAAATCAAAACCACAGTGAGATACCACCTTACACCTGTCAGAATGTCTAACATGAACAGCTTAGGCAACAACAGATGTTGGCGAGGATGCGGAGAAAGAGGATCTCTTTTGCATTGTTGGCGGCAATGCAACCTGGTGCAGCCACTCTGGAAAACAGTATAGAGGTTCCTCAAAAAACTAAAGATAGAACTACCCTACGGCCCAGCAATTGCACTTCTAGGCATGTATCCAAGGGATACAGGTGTGCTCTTTCAAAGGGACACATGCACCCCCATGTTTATAGCAGCACTATCAACAACAGCCAAAGTATGGAAAGAGCTCAAATGTCCATTGATGGATGTATGGATAAAGAAGACATGGTATATATAGACAATGGAGTATTACTTGGCAATCAAAAAGAATGAAATCTTGCCTTTTGCAATTACATGGATGGAACTGGAGGTTATTATGCTACGTGAAATTAGTCAGGCAGAGAAAGACAAATGTCATATGACTTCACTCATATGAGGACTTTAAGAGACAAAACAGATGAACATAAGGGAAGGGAAACAAAAGTAATATAAAAACAGGGAGGGGGACATAGCAGAAGAGACTCATAAATATGGAGAACAAACTGAGGATTGCTGGAGGGGTTGTGGGAGGGGGGATGGGCTAAATGGGTAAGAGCCATTAAGGAATCTACTCCTGAAATCATTCTTTCACTCTCTATATGCTAACTAATTTCGATGTAAATTTTTAAAAATAAAAAATAAAATAAAATAAATAAACATTAAAAAAAGAAAATAAATAAATCATTAAAAAAATAAAGTGGGTCTCTTGTAAACAGCATATAGATGGATCTTGTTTTCTTTTCCATTCTGTTACCCTGTGTCTTTTGATTGGAGCATTTGGTCCATTGATATTTAGAGTGAGTACTGAAAGATATGAATTTATTGCCATTATGTTGCCTGTAGAGCTGGAGTTTCTGGTGGTGTTCTTTGGTTCTTTCTAGTTTTTGCTGCTTTTGGTCTTTTTGTGTTTTTGTTTTTGTTTTTTCATCCTATCTCCCCTCAGAGAGTCCTCCATAAAATTTCTTGTAGGGCTGGGTTGGTCACAAACTCCTTTAATTTTTGTCTGGGAAAATTTTTATCTCTCCTTCTATTTTGAATGACAGCCTTGCTGGATAAAAAATTCTTGGCTGCATATTTTTCTGATTCAGCACATTGAATATATCCTGCCACTCCTTTCTAGCCTGCCAAGTTTCTGTGGATAGGTCTGCTGCAAACCTGATCTGTCTTCCCTTGTAGGTTAAGGACTTTCTTTCCCTTGCTGCTTTCATGATTCTCTCCTTGCCTGATTATTTTGTGAATTTGACTCTGATATGCCTTGTTGATGGTAGGTTTTTGTTGAATCTAATGGGAGTCCTCTGTGCTCCCTGTATTTTGATGTCAGTGTCCTTCCCCAGGTTAGGAAAGTTTTCCACTATGATTTGCTCACATAACCCTTCTACCCCTTTTTCTCTTTCTTCATCTCTTGGGACTCCTATGATTCTGATGTTCCTTTTTAATGAGTCACTGATTTCTCTGATTCTTAAATCAGGCTCTTTTGCCTTGGTTTCCCTCTTTTTTTCTGCTTCATTATTCTCCATAAGTGTTTCCTCTTTTTGTATGATATGCTGCTCTTCCTCATCCTTTCTTGCCGCGGTGGCATCTATTTGAGATTGCAGCTCAGTTACAACATTTTTTATTTCATCCTGACTAGCTTTTACTTCTTTTATCTCCACAGAAAGGGATTCTAATCTGTTTTCAACCCCAGCTTGTATGCTTATTATCATGATTCTAAATTCTGGTTCAGACATTTTGCTTGTATCTATGTTGATTAAGTCTCTGGCTGTCATTTCTTCCTGTTCTTTCTTTTAGGGTTAATTCCTTCATTTCATTTTGAAGGGAAAAAAGGAATTAATAAAGTAAAAAAAAATTAAAGAATTAAATACAACACAAAAAGTCAAATAAATGATGCTAGATTCTAGGTGAGTTTTGGTCTGGTTGTTGAAAGAAACTTGATTAGAGAAAAAAAGAAAAGATAAGAAAAGGAAAAAAAGGAAAAAAAAGGAAAATGCTTGAAAATTTGAAAAAATAAATACAATAAAATAGAATAAAATGAAATGATGGAATTAAAGTAGAATATAAGAAATTTACAAAGAAGTAAAAAATAAATTAGAAAAAAATTAAATTTTTTTTAATAAAAATGGAAAATAAAAATAAATTTACTCTCTTTATGTATTCAAGAATAAGAAAAGAAAATTGAATAGATGGACCAGCGAACAGAATCAAATATGTTTGAAATTACATCTAGTTTCCCCTAGAAGTCAAACTATGAAGCGCTTTGTAGTCTGTAAACTAAGCAGGTGGAGAGACTTGTGGTGTTCTTCAAGTGCCAGGTTAACCCAGTTGGGCGGGGCTTAGTGTAATGGCTCTGTTCTTCACCAGGTGACACTGCTTAGCTTACTGTGATGGATTGCTGTGGCACGTGTAGGGCTGTGTGCCTATTCCCCGAGGGGTGAAAATGGCATCACCCAACTACCCAGTCTCTAGTATCAGACTCTGTGCTCTCCGTGACTGGCAATCAAGTATCTCTCCTTTGTCTTTGGCTTTGTCTGCTCCCTGTTTCTATACTGTCCGTGACCAAACCATCAGGCTGCTAGGCAACACCTCCTTCCTGGGTTTTATCTCAGATGGGGCTGTGTTTCCCAACCCCTCACTTCTGAGGGACTTCGGCTTTGACCCATTCTGAACCTCTGGGGGAGGGTCTCGTTGAGCAATGGCCGGGTGCTGGCCACCCCCAGGAACATTCGTTAGTTCGTTTTGCTTCCAATGCCCAGAGACTGCAGCTGGGAGCCAGCCTGCCCGAGAAGAAGTTCGTGGATTGTTAAGCAGCAGCATTTCAGGGATTATGGCAAATCAACACACATGTGGCACCAGGCTTCACCCTCAACATCCTCGCTCCAACACCAGTGAATGTGGCCATTCTCTGGGATCTGTTGATTTGCCTCTACCAAATGTCCTCCCAGCAGGGAACCACCTCCCCCATGTGGCTCTTGGACCTTGTGCTCTGCTCCCGGAGATTCGCCCTTCCCACCAGAGCTCTGCCAGGTATTGAGCTGTGGAGTTTCAGACGCTGTGCTTCCCCTGTGTATAGAGTGTTAACGGAATTTAAATCCTCTCCTTTCTCCTTCCTCCCTTTTTTGTTCAATCCCTACGGTTGTTTCCACTGTTCCTTTTTCTCTCCAGCTGCTTTTGGGGGGCTGGTGCTTTTTCCATACTCTCCCCTGGTCAATCTCCAATCTGTCTCTGCCAGCAAAACCATCTTCCTGCCCTCCATGGCTTCTCTCTCCCCCAGTTCACCTTGTGCTGCGTATTTGCTGAGTTCTATGGTTCAGGTTGTGCAGATTGTTGTGTTAATCCTCAGATCAGTTTTCTAGGTGTGCAATGTGGTTTAGTGTTGATCTGGCTGCATTTTAGGGAAGAGAGACGCAAAGAAACTTCCATGCTGTTCTGCCACCTTGGCCCCTCCTGCAACTAACTGGGATGTAGTTTTTATATTCGATAGGAAACATGACACTTCATTCTTTAAGTTTATATTCCTTTATCCATGATATTGAGCATATTTTAACAAAATATTTGTTAGCTACTTATGAATTTGATGTGAAATGGAAAAATAGGACATCCAAGACTGTGGAAACTGTATTAAAGAAAAAAACATTAGGGACATATGTTTAGGAAATAATATAGCACTTCGTACATTCTGTATTACATGGACCATGTTTTATTGTTTTAGAATTGCTTGCTTATATGGTTTGAACTCTTTAAGGACACTACTTATCTTTGAGGTTTAGACATTATCACATACACCTGAGGGTTAGATATTGCCTGACTCAATAACAAATAGCTGGCTGGCCTTATAGAAGGTGGATTAGGAAAGTAGGATATTTTCAACTCATAGAGAGGGTATTGATACCTTGTAAGCAGAATACTAATAATTTGGAAACTTCATTCCATTGGCATGAAGAACCTGTAGAACAGGGCTCCTGCTCTGGTAGTTGCTCTTCTCGTAGGTCTATATGGTCTCTAGCCTTTCAAAGACACAGTGGAAATTGTGCTGTTCTTTAGCAGAATATGGAAACTGGAGGTCAGAATTAGGGAAGAGGATGGAAGATATTAGTTCCTCATTCAGTCGGGGAGCAGAAACTTTATGAGGTATGGGATAAGGGATTCATTATACATACAGACCTTATGCAGTTGTCAGTGGCTGGAGAAGTGAAGGGACAGGATGAAGTTTTGAGCTAGTCAATCTGAGAAGCCAAGCACATCCAATCACTGAAATGGGGCTGCAGAAGGGAGGCTTGTCAGTGGCAGGGGGTGGGGGTTGTCTGTGGGAGGCTATGCCACTGTAAACACAGTCCCTGTAGGCCAACCAGTCAGGAACAAAGAAGACATGACAGAGTGGAGGAGAGTAAGGACAAGTTGGAACTTGTCGGCAGCTCTGTGTCTGTCACCACCTCTTGCCACAGTGACTGTCAGAATAACAGCTAGTGATTCATTTCTACCTTGCAGGTTTTGTAAAAATTCCTCCCCACTCCCCACTCCAAGCCAGAACTCGTACAAGAAAGAGGATACTTGGGAAGGTGGCTCCAGTTTAGCAGATTGACACAGTGCAATTCAGTGCAATTCCACACAAGACTTTAGGAGGATACTCCAAGGGTGACGGAAATTGAGGCTTATAACTAGGTTCTACAGGGGAGGAAAGGAGGCCTAATTACAGTGATTGGGGAAGATCTGAGAAGAGAAAAGTATGGAATGCTAAATCTGAGAGAATAACCATGAGCATAGTGAACCCCCATAAGTACCAAAACATGCACTGTTTCTGATCTGTGGATGTGATGAGCATAGCCCTGGTGTTGAAGTCAGAATCTTACTGAGTCATACTTCCTACAGGTACACTTCCTAATTACACACACACACACACACACACACACACACACACACACACACACACACATAGATGAAGCTAATTTATTTATTTTGAGAAAGAGAGAAAACCTGCAGGGGAGAAGCAGAGAGGGGAGAAAGAAAAATTCCAAGCAGGCTCTGGGCTAGTACAGAGCCTGACATGGAGCTCAAACTCACAAACCATGAGATCATGACCTGAGTTGAAATTGAGTCAGATGCCTAACTGGCTGAGCCCCTCAGGTGCCTCCCTCATCCCATATTTAAATGATGGTGGTTTTAGGAGTTCTACCTGTGGCCTGCCGCTTTTCTTCTCAAAATATTTTTCCTACACTGTTTCATTCATAAGTATGTGTTCAGTTAGCAACTAGGTACCAATTTTCCTAAATCCCTATTTCCGGATAGTTTCCCTAAGCACCAGTGACAAATTTATACCAGCTTACTAGGCTGTATGTGTCTCAGACACTTAAAATCCAACATGCCTGAAACACAGTAAATAACAGAGCTATTAAATAGCTAGTAAATAACAGAGCCAAGATCTGACATCTTAATCGTTATTTTGCTTCAAAGGCTGTTGTCAAGTTTCTTCTCTGAGATTCAGTGTCCCCATCTGTAAAATGGAGACAATATTACTACCTATTTTGTAGGATTATTGTGAGGTTTAAATGAGTTAACATACAGGGGCATCTGGGTGTCTCAGTCAGTTAAGCATCCGACTTTGGCTCGGGTCATGATCTCACAGTTCATGAATTCGAGCCCCTCCTCAGACTCTGTGCTGACAGCTCAGAGCCTGGAGCCTCCTTCAGATTCTGGGTCTCCCTCTCTCTCAGCACCTCCCCTGCTTGTGCTCTCTCTCTCTCTCAAAAATAAATAAAAACATTAAAAAATTTAAAAAAACAAATGAGTTAACATACGTCCTCCCTGTGGTACAGGACAAACAGAGACAAGTAGGACAATACTCAGTTATGCTGATATTCCAGCTGTGTGACAGCTGTAATTTGAACTCAGTCATCCTGGCTCCATAGCTTGTACTCTTATCCTTTCTGCTGATGTGCTGCTGCTATTTCAGAAATGTGAAATGCTGCCGACAGCTTCACCTTTATCAAACATCAATTTGATCACATTACAGTAGTTCTCCCTCATCCAAGGTTTTGCTTTCACGATTTTGCTTTTCGCTGTTTCGGTTACTCTCCTCAGTCACTGTCTAGAAGCAGATGATTCTCCTGGTGAATTTTTAGGAAGTCATTAGTAGCCTAACACTACAGCACGACGCCTACATCATCTCCCTCACTTCATCTCATCACGTAGGTGTTTTATCATCTCACATCATTATAAGAAGAAGGGTGAATATAGTACAGTAAGATGTTTTGAGGGAGAGAGAGACCACATAACTTTAATTACAGTATGTTGTTTTAATTGTTCTGTTTTTATTATTAGTTACTGTTGTTATCTCTTACTGTGCCTAGTTTATAAATTCAACTTTATCATAGGTATGTATGTATAAAAAGACAGTATATGTAGGGTTTGGTACTATCCAGGGTTTCAGGCATCCACTGGGGGTCTTGGGCAGAATTGCCAGTGAATAAAGGAAGACTACCCTATTTCCTTATTTAAAGCCTTAAACAGTTCTATAATTCCAGTAAGACACTCTTTCACATGGACACAGCCTTCATGTTTTGTCTGTTCATTTGTATTGCTTCATTTCTGCTCTTTTCTCCTTGAAATCCTTATGCATGGCACCCCCAACATATTCTTAATATCTGGATATTTTCCACACTCTTTCATACCTCAGTACTTTTGCACTTGTGTTTCCTTCTGCTTGAAACGTGCTGAAGTGTTCCCAAGTGTCCTTTGAGATTCAGCTTAAATGTTACCTCTCTTGCAAAACCTTCCTGAGCTCAATTGAAGTAGATTTTGATATGTCTGTCTTTATACTCTCAGAGCCCTGGTGACATTGTGTTTTAATTTTTTCTAATTTCCTTTGGGTTGTGAGCTTTTTGAAGGTACCCATTTTTGTGGTCTTAGATCCTAGCTCAGGACCTGACACAGGTGCTCAATAAATTTGCATGGAATGGATGAACAAACTTTGAAAGAACGTTTATGCTGTTCCCATGGTAAACACCTTATTTGGTGCACCGTAATGACTGCATCTTGGTGTCAGGATTCTGTTAGCACGTTCTTTCCTACTTACTGTTCTACTTATGTCTGTGATTTGTAGTCACTGAGTGTCGATGTTGAAAGTGATGTGAGAGGCAATTTCTTCCAATACTCTATTAATTTAATTTGATCTGTTTTGTCTCTAGATGTGTGTAACTGCAGTTGCCATTGTGTCATATATCACCTTTCTTCTTGTGGCAGCCTGTGTCACCGTATCAGGCTGAGAAATCTCCCTTGATATCCAGGACGGAGTTCTTCCCCTCTGCCAGTGACTTGCCAGCCTGTTGAGTATTAGGGAACCACAATCCCAAATACTGGCAGGTTTTGTGGCCTTCATTCTTTCTAATCTTGATCCTTTATGCTCAAGTGTTTATATTTATATTCTCTTAAAATATTGAACAAGGATGCTATTTTTTTCCTCCCAAATGAAACTGTATTGTTAGGATCACTCCATCTATAAGCCAGAATCACATTTTCACTTTCCTTATAACTTGGTTGGTTTTTGACACACTCTTAGCTCCTGGGAGATTTGCATAGAGCTGGCATTCATGGGAAAGTTCTCATAGAAAATTGTGCTTGTGTATAGATGTGTGGATGGAAGTGATGGAATGGGAAAGAGTGGGAAGATACAGGAGAAAGAAAGCTACTCAGGCCTCCTACCCAACATGGGAGGCAGCATTATGCAGTGGGAAGAAAATTGGATTGTGGTGTTCTGTTCCCTAATTATAACATTCTTTTTCATTTAACTTCAGGAAGTTAATTTTTTTTTTTTTGAGAGAGAGAGAGGAGCATGGGCAGGGGAGAGCTACAGAGGGGATAAGAGAGACAGATAGAGAAAGAGAGATAGTGTCAGGTACTGAGCTAGGATCTAAGACCACAAAAATGGGTACCTTCAAAAAGCTCACAACCCACAGGAAATGAGCAAAGAATTAAAACACAATGTCATCAGGGCTCTGAGAATATAAAGACAGACATATCAAAATCTACTTCAATTTATCTCAAGAAGGTTTTATAAGAGAGGTAACATTTAATCTGAATCGAGAGAGAGAGAGAGAGAGAGGGAGAGAGAGGGAGAGGGAGGGAGAGAGGGAGAGAGAGGGAGAGAGAGAGAAACTTAAGCAGGCACCACACTCAGGACAAAGCCTGATGCAGGGCTTGATCCCATGACCCTGGAATCGTGACCTGAGCTGAAATCAAGAGTTGGATACTCAACTGACTGAGCTACCTAATTTCAGGAAGTTAAATACACAATAGCATAAAATTGTAAAGTTACCAAAAAAAAAAAAAAAAAGGTAATAGCAGCAAGCTTCATTTCCCCTCCTGACTCCTAGTTCTCTTGATGTAGCAACCACTCCATTTTCTTATGTTTTCTTCCACAGATAGTCTGTGTATATGTCAGCACAGTGGCATATCACTTAAAATATACAAGTAATACTATTTGTGTGATCTTAGGCAAATCTCTTGAACTCCAGCATTAACTTCTTTAGATTATTAGATGGAAATACCGATACATCCTTGACAAAACCCACAGGGATTTTATGACAGTCAATGAAGTGCTATTTGTGAACATGCTTGAAAATCATCAGGTATTTTACAAGTACAGGATGGAGGGGAGGGTAATCATGGAAGTAGTATTGTTCTACAAAGGACAATGAGTCATGTGTGATCTGGTCTGACAGGTGTGAGTCTGAATTAGTAGCAGGGATGTTGTATCTGCAACACCCTGAATAACTCCATTGGGTGTGTTTTCCAGCCTGTAAGGCCTGTCACTCTCATGGCATTTTCTTGGGGTTTTCTACATGGCTAATCACGAGATATCCCTTGCACCTTAATTGCCAGGTATGTGTGCACTTGGGATAAGCAGTGGACGCTTGCCAGAGTGTGAAACTCTGCTGCTTCTCTCCCTTTTGCTACCTTTTCATGTTTAGGGAGTTAGTACTAGAACTTGGCTGATGCAACAGTTTGAGTCATGGTCCCCCAGTGCTGTGAGATCCATTCAGTTTTAATTGGTAGTTGCTGGAATCATTTCTCCTTTCCTCACCTTGACTTCCTTTTCTAATTTGCTCTCACGGGTCTCCAACTCCTGCTTTAATCAGCCAAGGCAGAGCTGCTGCTGAGAGTCCCAAACTGGCACCTGGGGACCCCAGGATCTTTTGCTATGACTCTGCTTCTTCAAGTTTCTTTTCTAATCTGTTAAAGCAACTTTGTCTTTCAGTTAGGCCTGGGGGAATGGGAACCCATTGGGCATTGCTTTCACACAGGGGCAGCATGAACAATGCCAACCTCTTTGAGACTTGCCAACTACTGTATTTGACCTGCAGGTTTTTTTGTTCTTGCTAGCACAGAGGGGAGAAGAAGATACTTGATTGAGGTCTCCAAAATGGGACAAATGAATGATAGGAGAAATGAGTAGATGAAAAAACTAATCATTTGAGGAAAGGTTATCATGGGAGCCTCTACATTTTGGTCCACAGACTGCTTCTCTCTAGCAAAAAAAGCCTTGTGGAAATCTTACTTTGCTTCTGTTTATCATTGCCCAAAGGAGAATAAACACTAATTGTGCAGTTTTGGCCAATTATCATTATTGGGTTGCAATTTTTTAAGATTATTTTTTAAATATAGTTTATTTTTTTAAGGCAGTTTTAGGTTCACAGCAAAGTTGACTGTTGAGTTCCCATGTACCTTCTACACACACACACACACACACACACACACACACACACACACTTCCCCAACCATCAAGATCCTGCATTAGAATGTTACATTTGTTATAGTCAATGAACTTACATCCAAAATCCATGGCTTGTTTACATTAGGATTCACTCTTGAGGTTGGTTGTACATTCTGTGGATTTTGACAAATGTATAATGACTTGTATCCACCATTTTAGTATCATGCAGAATAGTTTCACTACCCTAAAAATGCTCTGTTCTCCACCTATTCATCCTTCTCTTCTCCTCTAACCCCTAGCAACCACGGGTCTTTTTACTGTCTCCACAGTTTAACCTTTTCCAGAATGTCATACAGTTGGAATCATAGAGTATATAGTCTTTTGGGGTTGACTTTTTGGGTTACATTTTAAAAAATATTTTTTTAATGTTTGTTTATTTTTGAGAGAGAGAGAGAGAGACAGAGTGTGAGCAGGGGAGGGGCAGAGAGAGAGGGAGACACAGAATCTGAAGCAGGCTCCAGGCTCTGAGCTGTCGGCACAGAGGCTGACACGGGGCTCGAACACATAAGCCTTGAGATTATGACCTGAGCTGAAGTCGGATATTCAACCAACTGAGCCACCCAGGTGTCCCTTCTTGGGTTACATTTTTAAATGACATTTAAAAACATTTTTTAAGTATGATTTTAAAGCTATGATACAGAGTAAATTTATCTCCTGTGGCATATACAAGCACATTCGTGTGACCTCTTTCTGAACAAATGGATACTGCTGAAGGAAATTGTTCTGGTTCCAGCTCACCCTTGGAGAAGCAATGCAGTAGTAGACTTGACTTTGAGTGCTTTATACCAGTGCTTTTTGGCCAGGCTACAGTCAAGGTCCAGGATGGAAGACTTCTCTAAGGGTTGAATTGTGACTTTTCTACTAAATGATAGGATAGTTGTTAGCCTATGGATGAACATGCTTACAAGGGTGTGTCTTGGGACAAGACCAAGAAAGACACAGGAATCTCAGTCTATACAGTTTTATTCAGTGTTCATTGAGAACTGTGTTCTAGATAAAGCAACCATATGTATATATTCTTATTACTGTGTAATGTATAAGTGATTTGTAAACTATTATAAATAATATCCCATGAGATTTTGATCTCTTCTAGGTAGGAAATATGTCTTTCTAAAATGTATCCCTAACCTAGCATAGTATCTGTTTATAGTAAACACTCAATAAATGTTGAATGAATATACATTATTCTGTTGTTGATTATAATTCTCTGAACACATTTTTCTATTTTTGCTTACACATGTCTTTCTTATTCTTGCTTTAGATTTAAGAGATCATATTCTCACTCTTTCCCCCCCCATATACTTTACATGCTCATATTGACAGAGAAGATAAAGAAAATGACTACATGGTCTTGTTCATTTTTGTTCAGGTCATGATGTCTGTAGAAAATGTTAACCAGAATTCTATCAGATGGGTATCTGATAGAATGATCTATCAGAAGTAGATCTAGAGTGCTAGGATTCTAGGGTATGGCCCTACTGCATGGGAGAGTACATGATCTCCCAGTGTGGTCAGGAAAAACTGCTTCCCAGGGGATAAGAAATCTTAGTGAAGTTAAGCCTACCAGTCTTTTTGCCCTGTCTAGCTTTCATTCTTTTTGTGCTTATTTCCTGGTGCAGGCCATTTACTTTTTGCCTGCCAGGATTGAACAACTGGGGGGTTGGTGGGGGAAAGGACTATATACTTTCTTTTATTTGTTTGCCTATTCTTATAGTTTGATTCATAAGTTGGCAAGCAAAGAGGAAGCCTCCTTCACTTCTTCACTGGTTTCTCCTAGACTCAGTTCCTGATTAAATTTATCAACGTTGATCGAACACCTACTCTAGTATTGGATATAGCAGTATAAGAGTTTTAAACTAGTGAGTGGTAAGCCTGGGCTTAAATCTGGGTCTCCTGAAACCAGGTCTAGTGCTTTTGACACCATACTGGCCTGTTTTGTGGGGGCTATTATTGCCAAGTAAGGAAGTGAAAGAAATTATGCATTCTTACTTAAATCTACAAAAAGATAATGCAGGAAGGACTAAAATTATTAGCTTTACCAAATGTACTACATACGTTGTTAACAATGGGGTAAATTGGGTGAGGGGTATACTGGAATTTTATGTACTATCTTTTAAACTTCTGTAAATATAAAATACTCCAAAATAAAAAAACAAGTCACTAAGTCTAGGCCACCTTTTGGGAAAAGGGGTTAAGCTCCAATTCCTGGAGGGGGTAGTATCTACATATATATAATGTTCTCTTTTTCCCAACTTCAAGCCACAGATCAATAACAACTTCCTCCTTTTTTTTTTAAAGTTCATTTATGTATTTATTTATTTTGAGAGAGAGAGAGCAACAAGGTGGGGCAGAGAGAGAGAGGGAGAGAGAGAGAATCCTAAGCAGGTTGTGCACTGCCAGTGCAGAGCCCGACGTGGGCCTCAAACACACGAACTATGAGATCATGACCTGAGCTAAAACCGAGTCCCATGGTTAACTGACTGAGCCACCCAAGTGCCCTGGCCACAACCTCCTCCTTAAATAAATTTGTTTACAGTATATATTGATATCTTATTTTCCTAAGCTCTTGTGGCATTTAATGTTCAGTTCAAGGAAGGAAAATTAACACAATATTAATCTCACCTCTCATATTGGTAAACAAATGAGAAAGAGTGATAAGATCCAGTGCTGGGGAGGCTATGGGAAAATGAGCATGCTCATGCAAGTTTTTTAGTGAGATGTACTTCTCATTGCATAAAATTCACCTTTTTAAAGTGTAGGTAGTTTTTATTTTTTATTTTATTTATTTATTTATTTATTTATTTATTTATTTATTTTTTTAAATTAATTAATTTATTTATTTTTTAATATATGAAATTTACTGTCAAATTGGTTTCCATACAACACCCAGTGCTCATCCCAAAAGGTGCCCTCCTCAATACCCATCACCCACCCTGCCTTCCCTCCCACCCCCCATCAACCCTCAGTTTGTTCTCAGTTTTTAACAGTCTCTTATGCTTTGGCTCTCTCCCACTGTAACCTCTTTTTTTTTTTTTTTTCCCTTCCCCTCCCCCATGGGTTTCTGTTACGTTTCTCAGGATCCACATAAGAGTGAAACCATATGGTATCTGTCTTTCTCTGTATGGCTTATTTCACTTAGCATCACACTCTCCAGTTCCATCCACGTTGCTACAAAAGGCCATATTTCATTCTTTCTCATTGCCCCGTAGTATTCCATTGTGTATATAAACCACAATTTCTTTATCCATTCATCAGTTGATGGACATTTAGGCTCTTTCCATAATTTGGCGATTGTTGAGAGTGCTGCTATAAACATTGGGGTACAAGTGCCCCTATGCATCAGTACTCCTGTATCCCTTGGATAAATTCCTAGCAGTGCTATTGCTGGGTCATAGGGTAGGTCTATTTTTAATTTTCTGAGTAACCTCCACACTGCTTTCCAGAGCGGCTGCACCAATTTGCATTCCCACCAACAGTGCAAGAGGGTTCCCGTCTCTCCACATCCTCTCCAGCATCTATAGTCTCCTGATTTCTTCATTTTGGCCACTCTGACTGGCGTGAGGTGGTATCTGAGTGTGGTTTTGATTTGTATTTCCCTGATGAGGAGCGACGTTGAACATCTTTTCATGTGCCTGTTGGCCATCCGGATGTCTTCTTTAGAGAAGTGTCTATTCATGTTTTCTGCCCATTTCTTCACTGGGTTATTTGTTTTTCGGGTGGAGTTTGATGAGCTCTTTATAGATTTTGGATACTAGCCCTTTGTCCGATATGTCATTTGCAAATATCTTTTCCCATTCCGTTGGTTGCCTTTTAGTTTTGTTGGTTGTTTCCTTTGCTGTGCAGAAGCTTTTTATCTTCATAAGGTCCCAGTAATTCACTTTTGCTTTTAAATCCCTTGCCTTTGGGGATGTGCCGAGTAAGAGATTGCTACAGCTGAGGTCAGAGAGGTCTTTTCCTGCTTTCTCCTCTAAGGTTTTGATGGTTTCCTGTCTCACATTCAGGTCCTTTATCCATTTTGAGTTTATTTTTGTGAATGGTGTGAGAAAGTGGTCTAGTTTCAACCTTCTGCATGTTGCTGTCCAGTTCTCCCAGCACCATTTGTTAAAGAGACTGTCTTTTTTCCATTGGATGTTCTTTCCTGCTTTGTCAAAAATGAGTTGGCCATACGTTTGTGGGTCTAGTTCTGGGGTTTCTATTCTATTCCATTGGTCTATGTGTCTGTTTTTATGCCAATACCATGCTGTCTTGATGATGACAGCTTTGTAGTAGAGGCTAAAGTCTGGGATTGTGATGCCTCCTGCTTTGGTCTTCTTCTTCAAAATTACTTTGGCTATTCAGGGCCTTTTGTGGTTCCATATGAATTTTAGGATTGCTTGTTCTAGTTTCGAGAAGAATGCTGGTGCAATTTTGATTGGGATTGCATTGAATGTGTAGATAGCTTTGGGTAGTATTGACATTTTGACAATATTTATTCTTCCAATCCATGAGCAGGGAATGTCTTTCCATTTCTTTATATCTTCTTCAATTACCTGCATAAGCTTTCTATAGTTTTCAGCATACAGATCTTTTACATCTTTGGTTAGATTTATTCCTAGGTATTTTATGCTTCTTGGTGCAATTGTGAATGGGATCAGTTTCTTTATTTGTCTTTCTGTTGCTTCATTGTTAGTGTATAAGAATGCAACTGATTTCTGTACATTGATTTTGTATCCTGCAACTTTGCTGAATTCATGTATCAGTTCTAGCAGACTTTTGGTGGAGTCTATCGGATTTTCCATGTATAATATCATGTCATCTGCAAAAAGCGAAAGCTTGACTTCATCTTTGCCAATTTGGATGCCTTTGATTTCCTTTTGTTGTCTGATTGCTGATGCTAGAACTTCCAGCACTATATTAAACAGCAGCGGTGAGAGTGGGCATCCCTGTCGTGTTCCTGATCTCAGGGAAAAAGCTCTCAGTTTTTCCCCATTGAGGATGATGTTAGCTGTGGGCTTTTCATAAATGGCTTTTATGATCTTTAAGTATGTTCCTTCTATCCCGACTTTCTCAAGGGTTTTTATTAAGAAAGGGTGCTGGATTTTGTCAAAGGCCTTTTCTGCATCGATTGACAGGATCATATGGTTCTTCTCTTTTTTTTTGTTAATGTGATGTATCACGTTGATCGATTTGCGAATGTTGAACCAGCCCTGCATCCCAGGAATGAATCCCACTTGATCATGGTGAATAATTCTTTTTATATGCTGTTGAATTCGATTTGCTAGTATCTTATTGAGAATTTTTGCATCCATATTCATCAGGGATATTGGCCTGTAGTTCTCTTTTTTTACTGGGTCTCTGTCTGGTTTAGGAATCAAAGTAATACTGGCTTCATAGAATGAGTCTGGAAGTTTTCCTTCCCTTTCTATTTCTTGGAATAGCTTGAGAAGGATAGGTATTATCTCTGCTTTAAACGTCTGGTAGAACTCCCCTGGGAAGCCATCTGGTCCTGGACTCTTATTTGTTGGGAGATTTTTGATAACCGATTCAATTTCTTCGCTGGTTATGGGTCTGTTCAAGCTTTCTATTTCCTCCTGATTGAGTTTTGGAAGAGTGTGGGTGTTTAGGAATTTGTCCATTTCTTCAAGGTTGTCCAATTTGTTGGCATATAATTTTTCATAGTATTCCCTGATAATTGTTTGTATCTCTGAGGGATTGGTTGTAATCATTCCATTTTCATTCATGATGTTATCTATTTGGGTCATCTCCCTTTTCTTTTTGAGAAGCCTGGCTAGAGGTTTGTCAATTTTGTTTATTTTTTCAAAAAAACAACTCTTGGTTTCGTTGATCTGCTCTACAGTTTTTTTAGATTCTATATTGTTTATTTCTGCTCTGATCTTTATGATTTCTCTTCTTCTGCTGGGTTTAGGCTGCCTTTGCTGTTCTGCTTCTATTTCCTTTAGGTGTGCTGTTAGATTTTGTATTTGGGATTTTTCTTGTTTCTTGAGGTAGGCCTGGATTGCAATGTATTTCCCTCTCAGGACTGCCTTCGCTGCGTCCCAAAGCGTTTGGATTGTTGTATTTTCATTTTCGTTTGTTTCCATATATTTTTTAATTTCTTCTCTAATTGCCTGGTTGACCCACTCATTCGTTAGTAGGGTGTTCTTTAACCTCCACGCTTTTGGAGGTTTTCCAGACTTTTTCCTGTGGTTGATTTCAAGCTTCATAGCATTGTGGTCTGAAAGTATGCATGGTATAATTTCAATTCTTGTAAACTTATGAAGGGCTGTTTTGTGACCCAGTATATGATCTATCTTGGAGAATGTTCCATGTGCACTCGAGAAGAAAGTATATTCTGTTGCTTTGGGATGCAGAGTTCTAAATATATCTGTCAAGTCCATCTGATCCAATGTATCATTCAGGGCCCTTGTTTCTTTATTGACTGTGTGTCTAGATGATCTATCCATTTCTGTAAGTGGGGTGTTAAAGTCCCCTGCAATGACCACATTCTTATCAATAAGGTTGCTTATGTTTATGAGTAACTGTTTTATATATCTGGGGGCTCCGGTATTTGGCGCATAGACATTTATAATTGTTAGCTCTTCCTGATGGATAGACCCTGTAATTATTATATAATGCCCTTCTTCATCTCTTGTTACAGCCTTTAATTTAAAGTCTAGTTTGTCTGATATAAGTATGGCTACTCCAGCTTTCTTTTGGCTTCCAGTAGCATGATAAATAGTTCTCCATCCCCTCACTCTCAATCTAAAGGTGTCCTCAGATCTAAAATGAGTCTCTTGTAGACAGCAAATAGATGGGTCTTGTTTTTTTATCCATTCTGATACCCTATGTCTTTTGGTTGGCGCATTTAATCCATTTACATTCAGTGTTATTATAGAAAGATACGGGTTTAGAGTCATTGTGATGTCTGTATGTTTTATGCTTGTAGTGATGTCTCTGGTACTTTGTCTCACAGGATCCCCCTTAGGATCTCTTGTAGGGCTGGTTTCGTGGTGACAAATTCCTTCAGTTTTTGTTTGTTTGGGAAGACCTTTATCTCTCCTTCTATTCTAAATGACAGACTTGCTGGATAAAGGATTCTCGGCTGCATATTTTTTCTGTTTAGCACACTGAAGATATCGTGCCAAGCCTTTCTGGCCTGCCAAGTTTCAAAGGAGAGATCAGTCACGAGTCTTATAGGTCTCCCTTTATATGTGAGGGCACGTTTATCCCTTGCTGCTTTCAGAATTTTCTCTTTATCCTTGTATTTTGCCAGTTTCACTATGATATGTCGTGCAGAAGATCGATTCAAGTTACGTCTGAAGGGAGTTCTCTGTGCCTCTTGGATTTCAATGCCTTTTTCCTTCCCCAGTTCAGGGAAGTTCTCAGCTATAATTTCTTCAAGTACCCCTTCAGCACCTTTCCCTCTCTCTTCCTCCTCTGGGATACCAATTATGCGTATATTATTTCTTTTTAGTGTATCACTTAGTTCTCTAATTTTCCCCTCATACTCCTGGATTTTTTTATCTCTCTTTCTTTCAGCTTCCTCTTTCTCCATAACTTTATCTTCTAGTTCACCTATTCTCTCCTCTGCCTCTTCAATCCGAGCCGTCGTGGTTTCCATTTTGTTTTGCATTTCGTTTAAAGCGTTTTTCAGCTCCTCGTGACTGTTCCTTAGTCCCTTGATCTCTGTAGCAAGAGATTCTCTGCTGTCCTGTATACTGTTTTCAAGCCCAGCGATTAATTTTATGACTATTATTCTAAATTCACTTTCTGTTATATTATTTAAATCCTTTTTGATCAGTTCATTAGCTGTTGTTATTTCCTGGAGATTCTTCTGAGGGGAATTCTTCCGTTTGGTCATTTTGGACAGTCCCTGGAGAGGTGAGGACCCGCAGGGCACTTCCCCCGTGCTGTGGTGTATAACTGGAGTTGGTGGGCGGGGCCGCAGTCCGACCTGATGTCTGCCCCCAGCCCACCGCTGGGGCCACAGTCAGACTGGTGTGTGCCTTCTCTTCCCCTCTCCTAGGGGCGGGATTCACTGTGGGGTGGTGTGGCCCGTCTGGTCTACTTGCACACTGCCAGGCTTGTGGTGCTGGGGAGCTGGTGTATTAGCTGGGGTGGGTAGGCAAGGTGCACGGGGGCGGGAGGGGCAGGCTTAGCTCGCTTCTCCTTAGGTGATCCACTTCAGGAGGGGCCCTGTGGCAGCGGGAGGGAGTCAGATCCGCTGCCGGAGGTTTGGCTCCGCAGAAGCACAGAGTTGGGTGTTTGCGCGGAGCGAGCAAGTTCCCTGGCAGGAACTGGTTCTCTTTGGGATTTTGGCTGGGGGATGGGCGGGGGAGATGGCGCTGGCGAGCGCCTTTGTTCCCCGCCAAGCTGAGCTCTGCTGTCTGGGGGCTCAGCAGCTCTCCCTCCCTTTGTCCTCCAGCCTTCCCGCTTTCTGAGCAGAGCTGTTAACTTCTGACCTCCCAGACGCTAAGTCGCGCTTGCTGTCGGAACACAGTCCGTCCGGCCCCTCCGCTTTTGCCAGCCCGACTCGGGGGCTCTGCTTGGCCGGCGAGCCGCCCCTCCGCCCCGGCTCCCTCCCGCCAGTCCGTGGAGCGCGCACCGCCTCGCCGCCCTTCCTACCCTCTTCCGTGGGCCTCTCGTCTGCACTTGGCTCCGGAGACTCCGTTCTGCTAATCCTCTGGCGGTTTTCTGGGTTCTTTAGGCAGGTGTAGGTGGAATCTAAGTGATCAGCAGGACGCGCGGTGAGCCCAGCGTCCTCCTACGCCGCCATCTTCCGGAACTCCCAATTCGGTATTGTTTTGAGTGCCAAGATCATGTTTTTTAGTAACAACACCCTCTTAAGTTCCACGGTCACTCAATACCTGGGATTTGTTGTCTTGCCGCTTCAAAGAATGAAGAGGTGGCCCCAATAAAATGAGCAGCAGGCAAAAGTTTATTAGAATATAAGATTAAAAGTAAGAATAGTATGAAAGCTCTCTTTATAGAGAGGGGACATTCGGAAGTGAATGCCTGTCTAGGTAGTTTTTAGTATATTCACATAGTTGTACAACCATCTCCATCAGCTGATTGTAGAATATCTTCATCACTCCCTCCAAAACTGGGTATCCATTACCAGTCATTCCCCATTTTCCCCGCTGCCTAGTCCTTTATAACTACTAATTTACTTTCTGTCTGTATGGATTTGCCTACTCTGGACATTTTTATGTAAATGACATCATACAGTGTGTTACCTTTGCGTCTGGAATGTTTTATTTCACATAATGTTTCAAAGTTCATTCATGTTGTAGTAAGTATCATACTTAGCCCCATTTTATGACTGAATAATATTCCATTCTATGTATATACCACATTTCATTCATTCATGAGATGATGGACTTTTAGCTTGTTTAATTTTTTGGCTATTATTAATAATGCTGCCATGAGAACTTGTATACACATTTTGTGCACACATATGTTTTTCTCTTGGGTTTATACCTATGCATGAAAATTGTTGGATCATGTAACTCTATATTTATTTGAGAAATTGATGAATTGTTTTCTAAAGGAGCTATACCATTTCATACTTCAGCCAACAATATGTGCGTGTTCTAGTTTTTCCACATCCTTCTCAATACTTGTATTGTCTGTCTTTTTGAAGCTAGCTGTACTACATGGGTATGAAATGATATCTCATTGTGGTTTTGATTTACCTTTCCCTAATGCCTAATGATGTTGAGCATCTTTTTATGTGCTCACTGGCCATTTGTATATCTTATTTGAAGAAATGTCTGTTCATATCTTTGTGCATTTAAAAAGTTGAGTTATTTGGTTTAAATATAATTTATTGTCAAGTTAGCTAACATACAGTGTATACAGTGTGCTCTTGGCTTCGGGAGTATATTGCCATGATTCATCAATTACATACAACACCCAGTGCTCACCCCAACAACTGCCCTCCTCAATGCCCAGCACCCATTTTCCCCTCCCCCTGCACCCCCCATTAACCCTCAGTTTGTTCTCTGTATTTGAGTCTCTTATGGTTTGCATCTTTCTCTGTTTGAAACTATTTTTTTTTCACCCCTTCCTTTCCCTTATGGTCTTCTGTTAAGTTTCTCAAATTCCACATATGAGTGAAAACATCTGATATCTGTCTTTCTCTGAATGACTTATTTCACTTACCATAATACCCTCCAGTTCCATCCATGTCATTGAAAAGACCAACATTGCATTCTTTCTCATATATATATATATATATATATATATATATATATATACACACACACACACACACATACACACACCACATCTTCTTTATCCATTCACCAGTTGATGGACATTTGGGCTCTTTCCATAACTTGGCTATTGTTGATAGTGTGATAGCACTGCTATAAACATTGGGGGTACATGTGCCCCTATGAATCAGCACCCCTGTATCCTTTGGGTCATAGGGTAATACTATTTTTAATTTTTTTGAGGAACCTCCACACTGTTTTCCAGAGCGGCTGCACAAGTTTGCATTCCCAACAGTGCAAGAAGTTTCCAGTCTCTCCACATCCTCACCAACATCTGTTGTTTCCTGAGTTGTTCATTTTAGCCACTCTGACTGGTGTGAGGTGGTATCTCATTGCGGTTTTCGTTTGTATTTCCCTGATGATGAGCGATGTTGAGCATCTTTTCATGTGTCTGTTGGCCATCTGGATGTCTTCTTTGGAAAAATGTCTATTTACGTCTTCTGCCCATTTCTTCACTAGATTATTTGGTTTTTGGGTGTTGAGTTTGGTAAGTTCTTTATAGATTTTGGATATTAACCCTTTATCTGATATGTCATTTGCAAATATCTTCTTCCATTCCATCAGTTGCCTTTTACTTTTGTTGATTGTTTCCTTTGCAGTGAAGAAGCTTTTCATCTTGATGAGATCCCAAAAGTTCATTTTTGCTTTTATTTCCCTTACCTTCAGAGACATGTTGAGCAAGAAATTGCTGCAGCTGAGGTCGAAGAGGTTGTTGCCTGTTTTCTCCTCTAGGATTTTGATGGTTTCTGTCTCATACTTAGGTCTTTCATCCATTTAGAGTTTATTTTTGTGTAGGGTATAAGAGAGTGGTCTAGTTTCATTCTTCTGCATATTGCTGTCCAGTTTTCCCACCACCATTTGCTGAAGAGACTGCCTTTTTTCCATTGTATACGCTTTCCTGATTTGTCAAAGATTAGTTGGTCATACATTTGTGGGTCCAATTCTGGGTTCTTTATTCTATTCCATTGGTCTTTGTGTCTGTTTTTGTGCCAGTACCATACAATCTTGATGATTACAGCTTTGTAGTACAGGCTAAAGTTCGGGATTGTGATGCCTCCAGCTTTGGTTTTCTTCTTCAACATTACTTTGGCTATCCAGGGTCTTTTGTAGTTCCATACAAATCTTACAGTTATTTGTTCTATTTCTGAGAAGAATGCTGGTACAATTTTGATTGTGATTGCATTGAATGTGTAGATTGCTTTGGGTAGTAACAACATTTTAACAATATTTGTTCTTCCAATCCATGAGCATGGAATGCTTTTCCATTTCTTTGTGTCTTCTTAAGTTGTTTCATAAGTTTTCTTTTTTTTCTCAATATATGAAATTTATTGTCAAATTGGTTTCCATACAACACCCAGTGCTCATCCCTAAAGGTGCCCTTGTCAATACCCATCACCCACCCTCCCCTCCCTCCCACCCCCCATCAACCCTCAGTTTGTTCTCAGTTTTTTTTTTTAATGTTTTTTATTTTATTTTTGCGACAGAGAGAGACAGAGCATGAGCAGGGGAGGGACAGAGAGAGAGGGAGACACAGAATTGGAAGCAGGCTCCAGGCTCTGAGCTGTCAGCACAGAGCCCAATGCGGGGCTTGAACCCACAGACTGTGAGATCATGACCTGAGCCGAAGTCGGATGCTTAACCGACTGAGCCACCCAGGCGCCCCTGTTCTCAGTTTTTAAGAGTCTCTTAGGCTTTGTTTCATAAGTTTTCTATAGTTTTCAGCATACAGATCTTTTACTTCTTTGGTTAGGTATTTTATGGTTCTTGGTGCAATTCTAAATGGGACCGATTCCTTGATTTCTCTTTCTGTGGCTTCATTATTAGTGTACAGAAATGCAACCTATTTCCGAAAAATGATTTTATATCCTGCAACTTTGCTGAATTTATGTATCAGTTCTAGCAGTTTTTTGGTGGAATCTTTCAGGTTTTCCATATAAAGTATCATGTCATCTGTGAAAAGTGAAAGTTTGACATCTTTGCCAATTTGGATGCGTTTTATTTCATTTTGTTGTTTGATTCCTGAGGCAAGAACTTCCAACACTATATTAAACAACTGTGGTGAGAGTAGACATCCCAGTCTCAGGGAAAGCTCTCAGTTTTTCCCCATTGAGGATGATATTAGCTGTGGGTCTTTCGTATATGGCTTTTGTGATGTTTAAGGTATGTTCCTTCTATCCCGACTTTCTTGAGGGTTTTTATTAAGAAAGGATGCTGCATTTTTTCAAATGCTTTTTTTCTGCATCTATTGATAGGATCATATGGTTCTTATCCTTTCTTCTATTGATGTGTTGAATCATCCTGATTGATTTGCAAATATTGAAGCAGCCCTGCAGCCCAGGAGTAAATCCCACTTGGTCATGGTGAATATTTTTTTTAATATACTGTTAAATTCGATTTGCTAGTATCATGTTGAGAATTTTTGCATCCATGTTCATCTGGGATATTGGCCAGTAACTCTTGTTTTTAGTGGGATCTCTGTCTGGTTTGTGAATCAAGGTAATGCTGGCTTCATAGAATGAGTCTGGAAGCTTTTCTTCTGTTTCTGTTTTTTGGAACAGCTTGATAAGGATAGGTATTAACTCTACTTTAAACGTCTGGTAGAATTCCCTGGGAAGCCATATGGCTCAGAACTCTTATTTGTTGGGGAATTTTTGATAATTGATTAAATTTCTTTGGGTCTGTTCAAATTTTCTATTTCTACCCATTTGAGTTTTGGTAGTGTGTGATGTCTAGGAATTTGTTCATTTCTTCCAGATTGTCCAGTTTGTTGGCATATAATTTTTCATTGTATTCTCTAATAATCGTTTGTATTTCTGTGGTGTTGGTTGTGATCTCTCCTCTTCCATTTGTGATTTTATCTATTTGGGCTCTCTCTTTTCTTTTTAAGAAGTCTGGTTAGGGGCTTATCAAATTTATTTATTCTTTCAAAAAAACTCAGCTCTTAGATTCATCGATCTGTTCTGTTTTTTTTCTCTATATTGTTTATTTTTGCTCTAATCTTTATTATTTCTCATCTTCTGCTGGCCTTGGGGTTTCTTTGCTGTTTTGCTTCTAGTTCCTTTAGGTGTGCTGTTAGATTTTATATTGGGATTTTCCTTGTTTCTCGATATAGGCCTGGATTGTAGTAATGTATTTTCCTCTTAGGACTGCCTTTACTGTGTTGTAAAATGTTTGGACGTCATATTTTCATTTTCATTTGTTTCATATATTTTTAATTTCTTCTTTAATTTCCTGGTTGACCTATTCATTGCTTAGTAGGATGTTATTTAACCTCCATGCATTTGGAGGCTTCCCAAATTGTTTTCTTGTGGTTAATTTCAAGTTTCATAGCATTGTGATCCTGAAAATATGCATGGTATGATCTCAATCCTTTTATATTTACTAAGGGCTATTTTGTGACTCTGTATGTGACCTATTTTTGGAGAATGTTCCATATTCACTTGAAAAGAATGTGTATTCTGCTACTGTTGGAGGAAAGTTCTGAATATGTCAAGTCCATATGGTCCAGTGTATCATTTAAAGTCATTGTTTCTTTATTGATTTTATGCCTAGATGGTTGTTGTAAGTGGAGTATTAAAGTCACCTACAATTACCATATTATTATCCTTAAGATTGCTTATATTTGTGATTAATTGATTTATATTGATTTATATATTTATATAAATTGATTTATATTTTTATAAATATAAATTTATAATTGATTTATATATTTAGGTTCCCTCAAATTGGGGGCATAAACATTTACAATTGTTAGCTCTTCTTGATGGATGGACCCCTTAATTATGACACAATGCCCTCCTCATATCTTGTTACAGTCTTTAGTTTAAAATCTAGTTTGTCTTGGGGCGCCTGGGTGGCTCAGTCAGTTAAGCGTCCGGCTTTGGCTCAGGTCATGATCTCACAGTTTGTGAGTTCGAGCCCTGTGTCGGGCTCTGTGCTGACAGCTCAGAGCCTGGAGCCTGCTTCAGATTCTGTGTCTCCCTCTCTCTCTCTGCCCCTCCCCCGCTTATGCTCTGTCTCTCTCTCTGTCTCTCTCAAAAATAAACATTAAAAAAATAAAATCTAGTTTGTCTTATATAAATATGGTTACTCAGCTTTCTTTTGACTTCCAATAGCATGATCAATGGTTCTCCATCCCCCAACTTTCAATCTGCAGGTGTCCTTAGGTCTAAATCTGCAGGTCTAAAAGGAATCTCCTAGAGGCAGCATATGATGGATCTTATTTATTTATTTATTTATTTATTTAAATCCATTCTGATACACTATGTCCTTTGATTGGGGGCATTTAGCCCATTTGCATTCAGAGTGTTTATTGAATGATATGGATTTAGTGTCATTGTGTTATCTGTAGGTTTCATGATTATGGTGATGTCTCTAGTCCTTTGTAGCATTTCACTCACAGAGTCCCCATTAGGATCTTCTGCAGGGCTGGTTTAGTGGTCATGAACTCCTTCAGTTTTTGTTTGTCTGGGAAAGCCTTTATCTCTCTTATATTATGAATGACAGCCTTGCTGGATAAAGGATTTTTAGCTGTATATTTTTCCTATTCAGCACATTGAATATTTCCTGCCACTTGCTCTGGCCTGCCACATTTCAGTGGACAGGGCTTCTACTATCCTCATGTGTCTACACCTGGATTAAGGACCGTTGTCCCTAACTGCTTTCAGAATTCTCTACCTTTGTATTTTGCCAGTTTCACTGTGATATGCCATGGTGACGACCTGTTCTTGTTGATTCTGAAGGGAGTTTTCTGTGCCTCTTGGACTTGGATTTATGCTTCCTTCCCCAGATTACGGAAGTTCTCAGCTATAATTTCCTCAAATAAACCTGCCCCTTTCTCTCTTTCTTCTTCTTCTGGACCTCCTATGATATGTATATTATTACATTTCATTAAATCGCTTAAGTCTCTAATTTTCCCCCTGTGGTCTAGTATTTTACTATCTCTCTTTTTTTTTTCAGCTTCATTATTTTCCATAATTTTATCTTTATTTCATTTACTTTCTCCTTTGCTTCCTCCATCGTTGCTGCCATTGCATATAGCTAATTTTGCATCTCATTTACAGCACTTCTTAATTCGCTTTGACTATTTCTTAGGTCCTTGGTCTCTGTGGCAATAGATTCTCTGCTGCCTTCTAGGCTTTTTTCAAGCCCAGTTATTAGTCTTGTGACTATTATACTAAATTCTTGTTCAAATATATTGTTTATATCTGTTCTGAGCAATTCTCTGGCTGTCATTTCTTCCTGAAATTTCTTTTGAGAACAATTCTTCTGTGTAATCATTTTGGCTAGTTGTCTGTCTTTTACATGATTTAATAGCTTGTTATCTGTTGTGCACCTGAGAGTACTACTGTATTAAAAAGGGGTCATACACTCTCCAGGGCCTTGCCTTTCACGAAGTGTTTTTAGAGTGTGTTGCATGCTCTCTGCTGTTGTGACTCTGGTTGCCTTATCTCCCTACTCGTAGTGGCAGTTTTGACCTTCCACCAGGTGTGCGTTGATTTGTTCACTGAAGTAACTCTGCAAAAAAATTGATAAAGGGAGGGGGTGGGAGAAACCTTATCCTATGCAAAGAGAAATGACAGGGGCAGGGAAAAAATTACCAGGCAGAGATTCAGAGAAACTATACAGCTTAATCCAGACACAGAGAGAGGAAAATAAAGAAGGCGATACAGAAGAGGTGTAAAAAGAATAGATTAAAAATACCTGCTTAAACAAACCAACAACCAGAATAGAGAAGGGAAAGAAGAAGATAAGAAAAGAAAAAGAAACCCACAACAACTACATATATATGTGTATATATATATGTATATACATACATATACATATATATACATATATATGTGTACATATATGTGTACATATAAATACATATATATGTGTGTGTGTGTACACACACACACACACACACACACACACACATGTGTATTGACCAAGAATCAAATCAGAAAATGAAAATCCCCTGGACCATTGTCTGATGATGCCTTGGAGCTGGTGGCTGTTCTGGTCTGGAGGAGGGGCCTTCTGGTTTGGTCAATGTCAATCTCTCTCCAGTAGACAGGCAGTTGCCAGGCACAGAGGGGCAGAGTTTGGTGTAAGAAGGTCCCATCTCCACTGGGGGCCTGCTCTCCTGTTTCCTGAAGCCCCACCATGTTGGTGACCTGGAGAAAAATGGCATACCCAGTCTCTCCTCCCTAGACCAGGTGTTCCAAACCACACTGTTCAGGCAGTCCTCATAGTGCCCCGTGGGCACAAGCGGGCTGGTTTGTCCCACTCCACAGTCTCATGTGCTCCCAGGTGCTCGCTGAGATTCTTAAAGGATTCCACTCCTCCCACCCCAGTTCTGGAGTAGTGTCACTCCACCCAACTGACAAAGGGCCTCTGGCTGGCACCTGAAGGGTCTTTTGTCTTTGGAGTGGCTATCTACCTTCTTTTCACTCAAGGGGAGGGGACTGCTCTCTCTGACTGGGCCTCTGAGTTGACTACTGAGCCAGGGGCTGGCTCCTCCTGCCCCCTAGGGTGGCTGTGGCCCAGGAAAAGTGGAGCCAACCCTGGATCATCACTCCTAAGGCTGTTTGCACGTTAGAGACTGGCTCTCCATTTTTATCCATACCCCAGTCCATGGTCTGGAGAAGTTTTTCTCTTGTCCAAATACAATCCCGCACTTCCACAGCCTTTCTTTCTCTTACTTTTGTCTCTCCACCGAAGAGGTTCCCCTTTAGTCTGTGCCTATGCTGCCTGTTTTATCTCTTTCAATTTTCAAGCATGCACCTCTATCCTGCCAAGCTGTCTCCATGGGCCCCTGGAGATGTTTCTGCCACTCTGTAGCCTGGATTCTTGGAATTCCAAGTCTTCTGGCCTCAATACTGCTGTGTTTGAGGGATGAGGGAATTTCAGCCCCCCCCCCACTTCTCTATCATGTTGACTCCTCCCCCTATTTGTGTTTTTATTGTTGAGTTGTAAGAGTTCTTGATATATTCTGGATAATAGACTCTTACCAGATACATGATCTGCAAATAATTTTTCCCCATTTTGTGAACTTTTACTTTGATAGCATCGTTCAAAGCACAAAAATCTTAAAATTTTGATGAAGTCTAATTTATTTTTTCTTTTATTGCTTGTATTTTTGGTATTATGTCTTAAAAATCACATAATCCAAGATCACAAAAATTTAAATGTATGTTTTCTTCCAGGAGTTTCATAGGTTTAGCTCTTACATTTAGGTCTTTGATTCATTTTGAATGAATTTTTTGCATGTGGGTTCAACTTCATTCTTTGCATGTGGATATCTAGTTGTCCCAGCACCATTTGTTGAAGAGCCATACACTATTTGCAGATATCTTATTTAGAAGCATTTCTCAAAATTAAAAATATACATTTCCTGTATTCCAGGAATCCTATCTCTAATTTCTGGAATACTGGTGTGAATATATAAAGACATATATTCAAGGACATAAGTCACAGCATTGTTTTAATTATAAAATATTGGATGCAATAAAGTGTCTTAAGTGAGTAATTGATAAGCAAATTGTGATATGTTTGTTTGGTGGAACACACTGTGTCTTAAATAGAATGAGGTAAAATTATATGTACTGTCTTTAAAAAATACTATTATATTTTAGAAGCACCTGGGTGGCTCAGTCAGTTAAGGGTCCAACTCTTGATGTCGGCTCAGGTCATGATCTCATGGTTTGTGAATTCAAGCCCTGTGTTGGGTCTGCACTGACAGTCTGGAGCCTGGTTGGGACTCTCTCTCTCCCTCTTTCACTGCCCCTCCCTCCTTTCTAAATAAATCAATAAACTAAAAAAAAATTTTAAAAAGATACTATTACATCTTTTTGAGTTAAAAATATTTATTGAGTGATACTGTTTACCAGGCACAATGCAAAGTGCTTAAAAAGTATTAAATTAGTTTTTGAATAAAGTATTGACTCATAATACCCCTTTGAGATAGCTGTTATTACTACCCTATTTTACAAGTGAAGTAGCTGAAGTTGTGGCATTCAAGCAACTTGCCCAAAGTCATAGCTAGCAGACAAGGCAGTATATAAATGTCTGAATCTAGTGTGTTCACTTTAATGCATTAGTTACAAATTAATATGTATATGTATTATTTGGAAACAAAGGTTTTCATGAGCATAGTGACAGTCTGATGGAATAACCAGCAAACTATCCATGGTCAGATTGGAAAGATAGGAAGGAAAGGGGAACAAACATGTACTGAGAATCTATTATGTGTCTTTTATTATGCTATGGTCCTTATATAAATTGTCTCGTTTAATCCTTAAGACCTTGTTTTCAAGATATAAGTTACATACCTATTTTACAAAATAAGACCCTAAGAATCTAAGTGTCCAGTTGCATAGCAGGAGGCAAAGTGAGGCTTTCCAGGTTTAAAGAGTAACCTGAGCAACAGTGTGGAGAGGGTAGAGAATGGAGTGGTTGAGTAGCCCGACTAGAGCTGAGGGTTCATTTGGGAAGAGAAGGAAAACAAAGTAGGATTAGTGGAGCCATACTATGAAGTGTGTTGAACGCCAGACAGAGAACTGAGGAATGTTGACTTTGAAGAGGAGAGTGACGGATTGGCGAGGATGAGAATGCAGGCGGGAAATACATCATCTTTATACACTTCTTCACTGATCGACTTTGTTACAACTGCATATTACTTTCATAAGTAAAATTATTGAGATAAAAGTATTCAACAAGCATTTTGAGTTCTAACTAGGTATCAAAGTGTTGTTGATTCATGGTCATGCAAAGACCATCAAGAACATACTATAGTCGAAGAAAAATAAGTTTATTGGCTTTTTGCAGCAAGGGAGGAAATATGCCATGAGGAACATGGGGAATCCAATAGGAAGATGCTAGAAGGGATTTATTATATGATTTGGGTTTGTGTTAATTGACTTTGGGGAGAATGTAAAGAAATAGAGGTTTTCTCTGGATGCTGTCAGAAAGTGGAAGAAAATTCTATGATTAGGTATCTTTGTTTTTATTTTTTTTTTATTTTTTTTATTTTTTTATTTTTTTAAATTTTTTTTTCAACGTTTTTTATTTATTTTTGGGACAGAGAGAGACAGAGCATGAACGGGGGAGGGGCAGAGAGAGAGGGAGACACAGAATCGGAAACAGGCTCCAGGCTCTGAGCCATCAGCCCAGAGCCTGACGCGGGGCTCGAACTCACGGACCGCGAGATTGTGACCTGGCTGAAGTCGGACGCTTAACCGACTGCGCCACCCAGGCGCCCCAGGTATCTTTGTTTTTAGATTAAATTTTTAAAAAGTTTAAATATTTATTTTTGAGAGAGAGAGAGGGAGGGAGAGAGAGTATGAGTGTGGGAGGGGCAGAGAGAGAGAGGGAGACACAGAATCTGAAGCAGGTTCCAGGCTCTGAACTATCAGCACGGAACCCAATGTGGTGCTCAAACTCATGGACTGCAAGATCATGACATGAGCTGAAGTCAGACACTTAACTGACTGAGCCAACCAGGTGCCCCTGTGATTAGGTATCTTAATTTTTATCTAGAAGGCAATTGGGCTGAAGCTTTACTGGGTAAAGAGGTGGCAGTCACTCATATTAGCCTAAAGAGGGGGATATTTGGTCATTTTTTATAGTTGGGACTGTGTTCTTGATTTTGTCCGTGCTCAGACATAATTATGGAGTGGTCTTGTTTTGTCTTAATCTATCATATTCACATAGTGACCTGGTTCGAGGGTGGCATTCTGTGGAGTTGTTTATGTTCAACAGGTTTATACAGCAGGCTTGGCTGATAGTGCTAGGTCAGCTCCTGGCAGCACTAACCCTTGAGTGATAATTGCCAGGCCAGTTCCCTGGTTCCAGGGGCTGCTTTCCTCTCTGTCACTGTGTGGTTGGGATCCACAAAGGAAAAAAGGTAATTCCTGTCTTCAAGGAGCTTTCTTAGGAGTACACGTAAGTAAATAAATTATGCCACAACATGGTACATGTAATAATAGAACTGTTAAAAGCAACTTCAACAAATTATATTTTAGCTTGTATCTAAGTTTTATTTCAAACATACCACAAAGGAACTATATCTCTAAGAAAATTTGTTGGAAGAGTTCCTATTGGTCAAGAGAGTTTTGCCCCTCTCTTTTAATATAGAGAAACTGTGTTTAGATAAGCTTGTTGGACTAGGAATAAAAAATGAGTGTCTGTTGAAAATTATAGAAAGGTCTTGGGGAGCCTGGGTGGCTCATTCAGTTGGGCGTCCAACTTCAACTCGGGTCATGGTCTAATGGTTCCTGAGTTAGAGTCCCATGTCAGACTCTGTGCAGACAGCTCAGAGTCTGGAGCCTACTTTGGATTCTGTGTCTTCCTCTCTCTCTGCTCCTCCCCTGACCATGCTGTCTCTCTTTCTCAAAAATAAATAAACATTAAAAAAATTATAGAAAGGTCTCATGGCTAGTTAAAAGCCACTGCACCTTTAATGTACATTAAACATATGCGGTCTTTTTGTATATCAATTATACCTAAAACAACTGAAAAAAATCACTGCACCTTTAATAATTTGGTAAAGGTCATTAGACTTGTCCTAAAACTGAAGGTATATCTTTCAGGGAAGTCTAACTTCTCTCAGAAATTAATCCCATTTTATCACTCCAATTATGATAGGCTTTAGAAAAATTTGGGGCGCCTGAGTGGCGCAGTCGGTTAAGCGTCCGACTTCAGCCAGGTCACGATCTCGCGGTCCGTGAGTTCGAGCCCCGCGTCAGGCTCTGGGCTGATGGCTCGGAGCCTGGAGCCTGTTTCCGATTCTGTGTCTCCCTCTCTCTCTGCCCCTCCCCCGTTCATGCTCTGTCTCTCTCTGTCCCAAAAATGAATAAAAAACATTAAAAAAAAAAAAAAGAAAAATTTCACTGCATATTGAATTACAGTGAATTTAGGTTTTAGTAGTCAGCATAGCTTTGTAAGCTGAGCACACTTCCAGTAGAAAAAGAAAGGCTTTTAATTACTGAGGGTAAGAACTAAAAGATTATTAAAAAAAAAAACAACTCACATCTCCAACTTATTCTTTACTGCAATTTGAAAGTATGGACATTTTTGGCTTAAGAATTTTGACTAATTCTCATTCTAAACAAGATGTTTCTCAGGGCAAGTTTCATGTCCTTATTACGAAGACTATAAATCAGGGGATTAAAGAGAGGAGTCATTATTGAATATGCCACTGTCAGGATCTTCTGCATCAAAGTTGGGATGCCATATGTAGGACTCACATACATTACCATGACTGTCCCATAAAAAAGACACACCACAACTAAATGAGAACCACAGGTGGCAAAAGCCTTTCTCCGGCCAGCTGCAGAAGGGACCTGAAAAACAGCTCTGAGCAACAAGGTATAGGATCGAAGAATGTACATAATAGTAAAAAAGAGAACAAGGGAGCTCTGGGTATAGAAAACAAATTCAGTAGTGGGGGCTGGAGCACAAGACAGAGACATCAGTGGATCCATATCACACAGGAAATGATCAATGATATTGGATCCACAGAAGGGGAGTTGGGAGATGAAGAAAATGGGGATTGGGTAGCCAAGGAATCCAGTAAGCCAGCAGAGAGACACCAGAATTCTACAGAGTTTCCCAGTCATGATGGTGGGGTAGTGTAGTGGGTGGCAGATGGCCAGGTACCGATCATAAGCCATTACTGCCAGGAAGAGACATTCAGTTGTGCCCAGGGAAAAGAAGAAGTAGAACTGGAGGAAGCAGGCAGAAAATGAAATGGTCTTGGTTTTGGAGAGAATGTTGGCTAACATGTTAGGAACCGTGGATGAAGCATACCAGATCTCAAGGAAGGCAAAATTTCCCAGCAGAAAGTACATTGGGGTATGCAGTCGTGGGTCCCATCTTACTGCGCAGATAATGGTTCCATTCCCCAGCAGCGTCAAGACATAAGCCACCAAAAAGAGTGAGAAGAGGAAAATCTGTATCTCCCAGCAACCAGGGAACCCCAGGAGAATAAACTCAGTCACAAGGTGAATGTGTGTTGCTGACCTGTTCATGGGTCTTAAACCTATGAAGAAGAAAAACATGAGGGTAACACAAGTTTCTTTGCTTCCTACATATCTCAAGAACTTAACTGAGAAGGGAACTTAAGCTCTACAGGAAAATATGAGATATTTTGAGACTAGATGGGAATAAATCTCACCTTATTTTGAATTGATTGTGGTTCTAAATCTTAGTTTTCTTTTGCTAGAATGCAGTGCAGCAAGAATTTTCCACATTAGTGGTACAATGTGAAAAATTTCTTTCTTTTTTGATTTCTTTGATCCCTAAGAAGACCTTTTATGATTTTGGTTTGTTTTTCTAAGCTGATTATGGATCTTCAATGAACAAACTCATCCATTTTCTCTTATTTAGCTTACCTTGTTAAAAAAAGATTTTGAGGACAGCTGGTGTGATATTGGGTTAAACCTTGGCAAAAGAACAAAATTAGTTGACTTACTCATGGAGATAAAACTTACTCCAGGACATTGGATTTTCAGGATAGTCTAATCAAGTGAATTAATTGTCACAGACATCACCTCAGTCAAGATTCAATTGAAGATTGAATATGCCACTGTCAGGATCTTCTGCATCAAAGTTGGGATGCCATATGTAGGACTCATATACATTATCATGACTGTCCCATAAAAAAGAGACACCACAACTAAATGAGAACCACAGGTGGCAAAGGCCTTTCTCCGGCTGTTCTTAAATTTTCCTTTAAAGATTTTCTTTTAAATGTTTTTTTAAATTTATTTTTGAATATATATAGAGAGAGTGCAAGCAGGGCAGGGGCAAAGAGAGAGGGGGACAGAGGATCCAGAGTGGGCCGTGCGCTGATAGCAGTGAGCCGCATGTGGGGCTCAAACCCACAAACCATGAGATCATGACCTGAACTGAAGTCAGATGCTTAACTCTCTGAGCCACCCAGGTGCCCATAAAGATTTTCTTTTAAAGTATCACAACAGTTCAGTGACACCTAAAAAAATATACAGAAGACCAACCATATCAAATATCTTTGCTCTAAAGAATAAGAATATTTTGAATTATTTCTATTTGCAAGTGTTTATTTTCATGTTTTTACACATACTATACAAAATGAACTGTCTTAGTTTTCATATTCAGATCCTACCTAGTTAAAATAAAGAACATTATGTTTTCAGTGCAAAGTTTTAGTTCATTTAGTAAATAATTTTGGATGATAAAAGCAAAGGGATCTTAGATTGAATGGCATTTTTATCTGCAATTTTATCTGGTATAGTTAGTTATGTTTTCTGAAAGGGAGAGGGCAATTTCAAATATTTGGATAGGCATGTACTTTTCAATAGTATTTAAGAATTGAACAAAAAGGTACCAAGTTTTGTGTTTAAACAACAGAGTAATCTTGCAATTAATTAATATTAGAAAGCACTGAGTAAGAATCTTAAAAATGGTAGTTTCAATATTGAGTTTTCTTGTTAAACTTGTCAAACCACTTGCCTTGTCTAGTGGAGGTCACTAGATGTAACTGTCAGGAATGGAAGATAAAGAAATTTGAAAAGCAAATAAGAACGGAGAAGATCTGGACTTTAGTATCACTAGTCCCCTGTTGGTGGTTTTTAAGGAAGCATAAAAAGGAGGCTTGAGCACCCAAGTTCTAAAGTTGGACAGTTTTCCAATCAATGTTGAACTTGAAATACATTTGTTAACCACCTTCACTGAATAAGGTGCTCAATGGATAATTCCCAGACTGTTATTTATGAAGCATAAATAAATCAATTTCCCTGCTACAGGTCAGGAACTAAGTCCAGATTGACAGATTCAAACTAGGAATCAGAATCCTGAGATCTGTGCTTCCTATGATTCTTTCTGAAACAATGGGCCATGCCATGCCTTCTTAATGTGAATAACATTTCAGGACACTCTCCATTATAATCAACAACTTCACACTTAATTTCATTTTTTTCTGCAACTGTACCCTGTAAAATTTATTAGCAGAAACATTATTTTTCCTGTAGCCTTTGGTGAAGCTGTTGGTAAGTATAATAGGATAATCAAAGGGTTGGGAATGTAATTGAAAAGCCAGGGTAATCAATTTTTATTTTAACCACTGATGAAATAAACTGACTTCATAAAGTTCTGTATCACTCTACCCTCTAAGGCCTCCAAAAGTACTTGCTGGGAATAGGTAGGGCATTAGAATGGTGTATTTACCATTTTATACCATTAAAAAAATGCCATTTTCACGTTTTTGGCATTTATAAATCATTATATGAGCTACAATCCTAGCTTTTCAATACCTCCTTTCTAACACAAGAAACTAACCAACCAATCAACTCAGCATTCTTGGATGGCCACCTCAAGAATAATAGTTTGATTAAATAGCCTCCTTCCAAATGTCCTTCGCTTGATACACTGTCTTCTCAGTTTGTGTTAGAGAAGAATATAACACCTAATTACTCTTGGAAAGTGAGATTATTTTCAGAAGATGGTCCTTAATAATAAAAAAATAATAGTGGGGAAAAATGGTCCAGATAATCTACTTTAACGTTTCGTTTTACAGATAAGCTTCACAGAGGGTGCATGACTTTTTACCCAAGGAATGTAAATGTCACGTATTCATATATGGAATGTTCACACTGTGCTACTACCAAGAAAAAATGACTAATCAGATTTACAGAGTAAAAGGCAGCCTGTAGTATATCACAGCAGTGGTTGTAATATGGACAATTAGTCCCTTTTTCTTACATACAATGATGGATTTCCTGGCTCAGCTTGGAAAAAGGGATGGACACAGAGGAGTTGAACATATAGGCATCTTCTCTTCACTGGCTTTGATGAGGAAAACTCCAGGTGAGGGCATTATATATGGTTCGCTGGACTTCCTTAATTTCTGGAGGCTCTAGAAGCGTATTCTCTACGAGTTTACTGAGATCTTGTAACATGTAAAGCTGTGTTTAATCTCAGGGATTAATCCCTCTCAGGGATTACTCTAAAACTCGAAGACTTCCTCATGTTTCCCCTGGAGTGCATCCTCTTTCCAGTCTTTGAGGCTCATCCAGGTTTTGGTAGATTAGCTCCTAGTAGATTAGCTCTGTTGTGAAACAGAGAATCCAGGGGGAAATACTGAGTAAATTTCAGGATGCTTTCTATTGAAGAGATTTCATTCCACTAAAGAATCACCCTCAGTGGAGATAAGTGCCATAAATAAATGGAAAATTTGCCCATGATTTGAATTCTGAAACTGAGACATGTTTGTGAATAACTTTAAAGTTAAATTCACTATATTTTTCTGTAATGTAATGACCTGGTAGTCGGTACCAGATAGGAACTGCCTTGTGTGACTGAAATTCAAGATGGCAGAAGTCATTTAATTGACTAATGTAGTAAAATTGTCAGTTTTCATTTTGATTTCACTTTCTAGTGGGGAATTTGAAATCAGTGCAAACACGAGAAGAGATTTTTTTATCGTTAGTCTTTTGTTTTTCTTCTGAAAAAATAAAGGTTTCTTCTGAGGGTTCTTTTTTTAAAATTAATTTTTATTTTTTTTAAGATTTACATCCAAATTAGTTAGCATATAGTGAAACAATAATTTCAGGAGTAGATTTCTTAATGCCCCTTACCCATTTAGCCCATCCCCCCCTCCCACTACCCCTCCAACAACTGTTTGTTTTCCATATTTATGAGTCTCTTCTGTTTTGTCCCCCTCCCTGTTTTTATATTATTTTTGTTTCCCTTCCCTTATGTTCATCTGTTTTGTCTCTTCAAGTCCTCAAATGAGTGAAGTCATATGATTTTTGTCTTTCTCTGACTGACTAATTTCATTTAGCATAATACCCTCCAGTTCCATCCACATAGTCGCAAACGGCAAGATTTCATTCTTTTTGATTGCCAAGTAATACTCCATTGTGTGTATGTATATATATGGTGTGTGTGTGTATATATATATATATATATGTATATATATATATATATATATATATATATATATATATATATGCCACATCTTCTTTATCCATTCATCCATCGATGGACATTTGGGCTCTTTGCATACTTTGGCTATTGTTGATAGTGCTGCTATGTACATGGGGGTGCATGTGTCCCTTCGAAACAGCACACCTGTATCCCTTGGATAAATACCTAGTAGTGCAATTGCTGGGTCATAGCGTAGTCCTATTTTTAGTTTTTTGAGGAACCTCCATACTGTTTTCCAGAGTGGCTGCACCAGCTTGCATTGCCACCAACGATGCAAAAGAGATCCTCTTTCTCTGCATCCTTGCCAACATCTGTTGTTGCCTGAGTTGTTAATGTTAGCCATCCTGACAGGTGTAAGGTGGTATCACTGAGGGCTCTTTTTAACCACTTCTTTAAAATATGATTCCTAGGAAAAGGTGACAGTGATGACCAATGAGAAAATCTTGGGTTAGCTTTTAAGTGAACTTGATGTTCAGTGATACTCTACACCATTTCCCCACTGAGTATTCTTGGTTCCTTTGTTAAATATTAGCTGACCATATTTGTAAGGGTTTATTTCTTGGCTCTTATTCTGTTCTGTATGCTTCTGTGTCTATTTTTGTACAAATATCCTTACTGTTTTGATTATTACAACAGCTTTGCAGTATAGCTTGAAATCAGGAAGTGTGATGCCTCCAGCTTTGTTCTTCCTTGGGATTGCTTTGCATATTCAGGATCTTTTGTGGTTCCATTCAAATTTTAGGTTTTTTTTTCCTCTTTCTGTTAAAAAATGCCATTGGAATTTTGATAGGGATTGCATTGTCTTTTTTCAGTTTCTTTCATCAAAGTCTTATAGTGTTCAGTGTACAGATCTTTCACTTATTTGGTTAAATTCATTCTTAAGTATTTTATTGTTTTCGATGCTATTGTAAATAGGATTGTTTTCTTTATTTATTTTTCAGATATTTCATAGTATATATAAACACAACTGATTTCCATATGTTGATTTTTTTATCCTGCAATTTTATTCAATTTATTGATAGTTCTAATAATTTTTTGGTGGAGTCTGTAGGATTTCCTATATATGTGATCATGTAATCTGCAGAAACAATTTACCTTCTTTTCTGGTTTGGATATCTTTTATTTCTTTTTCTTGACTGATTGCTCTGACTAGGACTTCCAGGACTACCATTGAATAGGAATGGTAAGTGTGGACACCTTTGTTTGTTTCTAATCTTAGCAGAAAAGCTTTTGATCTTTGACCATTAAGTATGACGCTTGCTGTGGGCTTGTCATATATGGCTTTTATGATGTTTAGGTATATTTCTTCTATACCCACATTTTTAAGAGTTTTTTTTAAGAAAGGGTACTGTATTTTTTCAAATGGTTTTTCTACATCTATTGAGATGATCATAAGATTTTTATCCCTCATTTTGTTAATGTGGTGTATCACGTATATTGATTTGCTTATGTCAAACTATCCTTGTGTCCCAAGGATAAGTCCCACTTGATCATGGTTTTATGATCCTTTTAGTGTATTGTTGAATTTGGTTTCTTAATATTTTGTTGAAAATTCTTTGCATGTATATTAATTGGGGATATAGGCAGTAGTTTTCTTGTAGTGTCTTTTTTTGGCTTTGGTATCAAGGTAATGGTGGCCTTGTATCATCCTTAGTAACAATACTTTGGCAGCCATACATGAGACAAAGTGGAAGCTTTGAGATCTGTATAAGAGATTGTGAAACCCCAGTTCAGCCCATGATCAAAGAGGACCATTTTGGGTAGGCAGATCCATGCCCAGGTGGCAGACTCACTAACCTGGTTCCTAAGTATAGATTCAGAAACAGCCCCATCTCTCTGTGGACTTGGCTAAACTATATTTGGCCTTAGTCTCACCACCAACACCATCCATCCACCAAAGGACATGGCAGGGGTCACACTTGCCTGTGCCTGCCAACCTCAGTCTGGCTATGGCCCCTGAAGTGCCCTGTGACCCAGCTCTAGCCCTAGTAATGCCAAGGGACTGGGTTGTAGACACATGTTCATGTCCCTGAAGCAGGCCCTATGAGCTTGGTCCAACTGTAGATCCTGAAATGGCTGTTTAACTCAGCCATGGACCAGGAACACTCCTGCTTCCAAGCATCAAAAAGTAAAAATACCTAGGGATAAATTTAATTAAGGAGGTGAAAGATCTATACACTGAAAACTTTAGGACATTGATGAAAGAAGTTGAAGAAAGACACAAACAGATGGAAAGATATCCTGTTCATGGATTAGAAGAATTAATATTATTAAAATGCCCATCCTATATCTATATAGGTCGTCTATAGACTCAATGCAATTAAGTATGAAAAGTGAGAAATGTGTTAAGTAACTTGAGGTGGTAATCATTTCACAATGTATACATATATTAAATCATCATGTTGTATATCTTAAAAAACTTGCTGTGCGACTTAAAATATACAAATTTTATTTGTCAATCATACTTCAATAAAGCAGGGAAAAATGAAGGAGAAATATATACTTTCTTATAAAAACAAAACTTAGAAAATTTACTGCCAAGTAAACTTGCACTATGAATAATGTTTAATTTTTCAGTCAGAAGGAATGTGATACCAGATGGACACGTGCATCCACCAAAGAAATGAAAAGCATTGGGAATGGAATAAAAGAAACATTTATGGTAGCAATATTTTGTGTTTATGGCATAAGTAAAAGTAAAATTTATAACATAAAAATACCCCAAAGGATGAGAGTGAGGAATTGGGGATATACTGGTGTAAGTCTCTTTCACAACACATGAAGTAGTATGATATTATTTGAATTTAGACTCCGACTAAATATTTTAAACCCTAGAAAAACAATTTTAAATATTTTAACAGATAAAAATAATAGGGAAGTGATGGAGTTACAGTAGATTCATAAAAAATAACACAAAGAAGGCAGGAAAAAAAAAGGGAAAAAAGAACTGAATAGATAGAATAAAGATGTGATTAGCAAAATGGTCATTGTAATCCAATCACATTGGAAATTAGATTAAATATAAATGATCTAAAGAAACTAATTAAGAGACTGAGAGTATAAATTAGAAAAAAAGGGATGATGCAACAAAATGCTGTCTATAAAAAGTCCTCTTTAAATAAAAATAATAGATTAAAAGTAAAATACTAGAAAAACATGCACGATTCAAACATTGAACAAAAAGAAGTTGGCATAGCCACTTTAATATTAGACAAAGTAGACTTCAGAATGAAGAACATTACCAGAAAGAAGGACACTATATGATTCAAAAGGGGTCATTTCTCTAGGAAAAAAAGGTAAGAGGTACCTAACAACACAGCTTCAGGATACATAAGCAAAATCTGATCAAAGTGAGGTTAACTCACGCAGTGAATTTTACTTATTGTTGTCTTATTAGCAGAACAGAGCTGACCTAGGAGAGAAAGCCTGCCCCCAAAGAAAGGGAATAACCCTTTTCAAGCCACTCAGTGAGTCAACAGGAATGAGGATGAGAGATCTGATTTCATAACTCTGAAACTGATAGATAAGAGAGTCCAAATCTCAAAAAAAAAGAATAAAATTGAATATAAAGGAACACAAAGATAACCAAAAAACTTGTATTACAGCTAAACAGGTGTTGCTGTAGTGATTGCATCATCATAAGAGTAATTTGTCTATTGAACAAAATAGACATTGGCTCTAAGAATAGCATGAGAGTTTCTGATCATCAGTGGGAAACTGAGTCCCAAAGGCCAATCAGTGGGCTCCTGAGGGAAGAGAACATTGGGGATATAACTGATAATCTTCTGTCATGAATTCTCACTTTTGGTCCCAGGAGACTATATCCCTTAGGAGGAATCAGATACAGATTTCAGAGAAACATAAATAAGTCTCTGTTGTGTAGCATATATGCCAATTTTTCTCCAAATGAATGTCCTGTGCCCAGCAATGTAAACACCTTCTCTGGGCTGCTGGCTGCCAAGGATGCCACATCCTCCATCGTGCCTGCCTCTTGCTGCAGTGCAAAGAGAAGATTTCAGGTCAGACCTGCCAGTTCTATGAGGAGGTGGGTTTGGAAGAGATACAAGTTTAGGAGAGTTCTTAGGTGTGTCTTCTAGCTCTGCCTTCTTTTATGTGGTTGTGGAAACAATAGCACCTCAAGTTACATGAAGAATGTAAGGACATTCATCTTTGCAACTAAGAGGGCTGGGAATCAAGGAAGTGAGAGAGATGAGGATGAGGAAGTATGGAAAGTCCATCCTTAGTAACCAGGAGGTATACCCAGTCAGAACCAGCTCTTTGGGGGAAACAGCATGTTAGGGAAGTGACATCTGGAAATGACTGGCAAAGTGGCGATGAGGAGCAGGGCAGAAAAAACTTCAGCTCTTTCTTATTTTAGCCGTGTTCGGCTCTGCCACAGAGCAGATGATCAGCCATTTCAAGGAGGGAAAACATGACTGAACACGCCCGCTTGGTGGGTTCATTCCCACATGGCTTACAAAGTCATTGCAATCCTCATAGACATTAATCACCAAATATTGCCTCCTTTTACACCTCTTTCCTCATGGATTCTTTGACTTCTGGGTTACACTGAATTCCTGCTACAGAAGAATTACTCAATGCTTGATATTGCCAAACATGATCCAGTCACAGACCAAAGAGGAGCCTTACAGTGATGTGTGATGTGGAAAATTCTGAACTTCCCTGATCCCTTGTGTCACCAATTGAAATCATTAAGATCACCCTTAAAGCTATGACATTATGCAATCTGGAAAGTCATGCATTTTATAACTAATACATTAATAAATATTCTTAGCTAGAATAATTAAAATAATCTGTATTCTGCACTTATATTTTTCTTGAATAAATGTCATCACTCAGTCGTGTCACTTGGGTCATTTAGGTCCAAATGATGACTGTCCTTCACTAGTGAAGGGGATCCTAAAATAAATTAATAAATTAAGACAAAACTACTAACAATGGAATTGTAGACAATTTCATAGGCTTTGTTTTGCTTTCACACATGGAAATCACACATCTATGACTAAAGCAGAGAAGGAAATTTTCACAAAAATTCTCCTTCAACTTCCCAAAACAATGCAACCTTCCACATCTAAAGTAGGATGTGGGCAACAGAGGGAGTGAGGAAGTAGGAGGGGAATCCTTGTCTAGAGGGACAGTTTATGGCTCCCACCACTGTTCCTGGTTCCCAGAGGTCTCTGCTTGGGATTATCTGACATTTGTGAGCCTCTGCCTCTATCCATAACCCAAAATAGAGGCTTTACTAAGTATCATGACACTTTAGGCAAAACCCTCAAAAATCCTCAAATAATATACCAGATATATGCTCAGTTTTTCTACCTGTAAGTAGGGATTTAACCTAGACCAAAATTTTGTAGAAGTATTTTAATTCATCAGGTAAAAGAACCAATATGAAAGCCATTATGTAGATGTCTGGGAGTTCAAATTTTTATTTACTTAACCATGATGAACACTGAATAACAGATGGTACGTTTGATGTTTTTGTCTCCATTATTGGATGATCTTAGGATGCCAAAACTTATAATTCCAACACTGATCCAGAATAACACTGAAATATATAAATATTTCTGCACCTTGTTACCTTTCTTCCTCTTCTGATGCCTAACTTTTTTATCTCTGATTCCAAAGATTTAAGTATTGAAATTCTGTGTCAAATTTTAAGGGTCTATATATCTTAATCTATAGACAAAAGTACATGATTTTCTTACTTACCTACTTTTGTTAGTACTGTCATTAACATTCTTCAAGCTGCTTATCACATAAGATCTTTTCTTTTACCATGAGAAAAGTCTGAAAGAGAAATGGGAGAATACAGAGATTCAAAATCTGATCATACCAGCACTCTGAAAGGTTGATAGTCTTTAGTAGTATAGTTATATTATTTATTTAATGGAATTACAAAATCTGAAGGAGTCTGGGATCTCTACAAAGGAAATATTCCTGAGGATTAAGGTCATCTTTGTCATTGACATTTCTTCCTCTCTACCCCTTTAGGAAGCCATGAATATGTCAGGAGTCAGCACAGTGACCGAATTCATACTACTGAGTTTTCCATGCTCCAGAGAGATTCAGGTCCTCCTTTTCATGTTGTTCTTTGTGTCCTACATCCTGACACTGATGGGGAACGGGGCCATTGTCTGTGCAGTGAAGCTGGATCACAGGCTTCACACCCCCATGTACATTCTGCTGGCCAACTTCTCATTCCTGGAGATCTGTTACATCAACACCACTGTTCCCAATATGTTAAAGAACTTCCTATCTGAGACCAAAACCATCTCTTTCACTGCTTGCTTCTTCCAGTTCTATTTCTTCTTCTCCATGGGCATTACTGAGACTTTCTTACTGCCCCTCATGGCTTTTGATCGGTACTTGGCCATCTGTCGGCCTCTCCATTATCCTAAAATCATGAGTAGCCACTTCTGCATGAACCTGGTGGCCCTCTGCTGGGTCACAGCCTTCCTCTGCTATCCAGTCCCTATCTATTTTATCACACAACTCCCCTTTTGTGGTCCCAATACCATTGACCACTTTGTCTGTGACCCTGGTCCTCTTCTGGCTCTGTCCTGCATCCCTGCCACTGGAATTGAGCTTTCCTGTTCTATATTGAGCTCTCTTATTATCTTCATCAGCTTCTTCTTCATCCTTGCGTCCTATACCCTGGTTCTCAGAGCAGTGTTGCGTGTCCCTTCAGCAGCTGGCCGACGTAAGGCCTTCTCCACCTGTGGTTCCCACCTGGCTGTGGTGTCTCTCTTCTATGGATCCATCATGGTCATGTACATCAGCCCAACCTCTGGAAATGCAGCTGGGATACAGAAGATTGTAACCTTGTTCTACTCATCAGTGACCCCACTTATAAACCCACTGATCTATAGTCTCCGGAACAATGACGTGAAGGCTGCCTTGAGAAAAATTCATATGTGCACAAAAATTAGTCAAAGCAAATGAGTACTCATTCTAGTGTACCTAGACCAGCCCCAATCCACAGACTCATCTTATAGAGCCACTATTTTAGATAAATATGTGACATAGATTTGGGAAAAGTGAAGGAGGCTACAGTGATTACTAAAGGTGACTCAAACACTAATGACAGTAGCAGAAGTTTCTTTTCCTGAGTCAAATTTGAAATCCTCCATTTATAAAGTAAGGACAAGATTACATTCTTCTTATCTTTTATCTATGAAAGATAATTAAGATACCTGGAAACAGGATCACATTTTTAAAATGGTTAGCACTTAGGGGCATCACAATTTGGGTTAGTTTCATGTGAAGGGAGGTTGAGTTGAATGCACAGCCCAAAAGAGGAAAAGCCAGTGATTCTAAGAGATTGAGATGAAGACAGATGCAGATGAATTTGATGACTGCTCCCTGGTTATTTGACCTAACAGTTCAGTCAAAAAATAAATTGGTCAGTTGACTTCTGGGGTTGGTACACTTAAATCACCCATTCATTTACCTCTCTGATATCCCTCCCTTTGTGAAACTCACATTTCACAATGTGAGACAGTTAATAAGCAGATAACTCAAAGATCTATAATACCAGAGGTACTATAAGAGGAAAAACAGAGAATCAATACAAAAATTGTAGTGGTAGGATAGGGCATAACTTAGATCAGAGTATCAGAGAGTATTTTTGTGAGGAGGTGATATTTTAATGTAAGGGAATAAGCCATGCAGAAATCTAGGGGGATTAAATTCCACATAAGTGCAGGTTTAATTAAGGGTTTTTCAAAGATAATAAAGGTTAATTTTGGTCATCCTGAAGAAAATGGTATATGAAACTGGAGAGATAGGAATCTGATTACTAGAAACTTCAAGGTCACAATAGAATATTCTATCTGAACTTTGGGGAAGCCTGCTCAATACTATATACTAAGGGTAAGGCTTAATAAAAATTGTAATTTAATAAAAATCTCACCTTGGGTGGCTCAGTTGGTTAAGCATCCGACTTTGGCGTAGGTCATGATCCTACCATGCATGAGTTCGAGCCCTGTGTTGGGCTCTGTGCTGACAACTTAGAGCCTGGAGCCTGCTTCAGATTCTGTGTCTCCCTCTCTCTCTGTTCCTTCCCCACTCACGCTCTGTCTCTCAAAGATGAATAAATGTTAAATAAAAAAAGAAAGAAATATTAATTTAAAAAGAAAAGGAGTGAAATGAATATTTGTGACTCATAAAATCTTATATTGGTAAAAAGTCCAGTTCCCAGTTATAAATTTTCTTTAAAGCAAATTCCCTATTTAAATTGTATTAGATAATGTAGTTAAATGAGCAAGCTGGTACATAAAAATCTAAGTAATATGTAATATATCTGCACACATGAAACTATATTCCAGTTAACACCCATCCTGAGAAAAGTTCTTAGCAAACTGGGGATAGAAACTTCTTTGATCTATAGTAGACATTTTCAAAACCCTGAGTCTGACATCATACTTGTGAAAATGAATGCTTTTCCTCTAAAATCAGGAACAAGACAAGAATGTTTGCTCTCACCACTTCTTTTTTTTTTTTTAACGTTTACTTATTTTTGATAGAGAAAGAGAGAGAGAGCCAGAGCATGAGCAGGGGAGGGGCAGAGAGAGAGGGAGACACAGAATCCAAAGCAGGCTCCAGGCTCTGAGCTGTCAGTACAGAACCCCACACGGGGCTCGAACTCACCACAAGATCATGACCTGAGCTGAAGTTGGATGCTCGACCAACTGAGCCACCCAGGCGCCCCAGCTCTCATCACTTCTATTCAGCGTTATACTGAAAGTGCAATCAGACAAAGGAAAAACAAAAGTCATCTAGATAGAAGATTGTCTTTCATTGGATATGAAATGATTATATAGAATATTCAATGAAATCTACAAAAAAGGCTACTAGAAGTATTAAATAAAAATAAGATTTTTTAGATGTCAAGATATAAGATCCATATACAAAAATCTATTTCTATATGCAATTGCTAGGAACAATTAGATGTTGGTATTAAAAAACACCGTTTATAAGTCACAAAAATATTTAATAGAAGTAAATCTGATAGAAGATGTGAAAGACCTATGCAATGAAAACTAAAAAGTGTTGCTGAGAGAAATCAAAGATGTGAATAAATTTAAATATATAACCTGATTACGGGCTGGAAAACTCAATATATGTATATGTATATATGTATATGTATATATATATATTTAAATTTGAGCATAGTTGACCCATAATGTTACATTAGTTTTAAGTGTAGAACATAGTGATTCAGCAGCTCTATATGTTATGCTGTGCTCACAAGTGTATACCATACAACACTGTCACCATACAACACTATAACACTTATAACAACACTGACTGTATTTCCTATAGTGTACCTTTTATTCATGTGACTTATTCATTCCACAACTGGAAGCCTGAATCTTCTACTCCTCTTCACTTCTCGTTTTGCCCATCCCTCTCAATCCCTTCCCCCCTGGCAAAGCTGGGTTTGTTCTCTGTATTTATAGGTCTGATTTTGCTTTTGTTTATTGATTTGGTTTTTATTTTTTATTAATTTTATTTTTTTATTTTTTATTTTTTTATTTTTTTAAATTTTTTTTCAACGTTTTTTATTTATTTTGGGACAGAGAGACAGAGCATGAACGGGGGAGGGGCAGAGAGAGAGGGAGACACAGAATCGGAAACAGGCTCCAGGCTCCGAGCCATCAGCCCAGAGCCTGACGCGGGGCTCGAACTCACGGACCGCGAGATCGTGACCTGGCTGAAGTCGGACGCTTAACCGACTGCGCCACCCAGGCGCCCCATATTTTTTATTAATTTTAAAAAATATTTCTTTATTTTTGAGAGAGAGAGACAGAGGGAAAACAGGGGAGAGGCAGAGACAGAGGCAGACACAGAATCTAAAGCAGGCTCCAGGCTCTGAGATGTCAGCACAGAGCTTGATGCAGGGCTCAAACCCACGGACCATGAGACCATGACTTAAGTGGAGGTCAGACGCTTAACTAAGCCGTGCAGGCACCCGTATTCATTTGTTTTTTAACTTCACATATAAGTGAAATCATATGGTATTTGTCTTTCCCTGTCTGACTTACTTCACTTAGCATAATACCTTCTAGGTCCATCCATGTTCTCCCAAATGACAAGATCTCATTCTTTCTTTTATGGCTGCATAATATTTTATTGTATGTATATACCAATTCTTCTTTGTTCATTTGTCTATCAGTGGACATTTGGGTTACTTCCATATCTTGGCTGTCTTAAATAATGATGCAAGAAAACAGAGATGTGTGCATATATGTTTATGAAGTTGTGTTCATTTTCTTTGGGTAAGTGCCCAGCAGTGGAATTTTTTTTTGGCCTGACTGTGGAATTATTGAATCATATGGTATTTCTCTTATTAATTTTTTGAGAAAACTCCATATTCTTCTCCACACAGGCTGCACCACTTTTCATTGCCACCCCTTTGGCTGTGCAAAAGTCTTATTTTTTTCATTATGATTTTATATTTTTTATATTTTTTACTATTTTTTATTTTATTTTTTATATTTTATCATGATTTCAAATGAGAATTTTTATTATGTAAGCAGTCTCTTTTTTGATGTTTATTTTTGAAAGACAGAGAGAGATAGACTGCCTGTGTGCATGCTTGTGCATGAGTGGGGGAGGGGCAGAGAGGGAGACAGAGGATCCAAAGCAGGCTCTGTAAAGAGCCCAATGGGGAGCTCGAACTCATGAACCACAAGATTATGACCCAAGCCAAAGTTGGACCTGTAACTGACTGAGCCACCTGGTGACCAAAAGTTTTTTATTTTGACATAGTCCCAATAGTTTAATTTTGCTTTTGTTTCCCTTGCCAGAGGAAACATTTAGAAAAATGTTGCTAAGGCTGATGTCAAAGAAATTACTGGCTATGTTTTCTTCTAGGCATTTTATGGTTTCACCTTTCACATTTAGGTCTTTAATCCATTTTAAGTTTATTTTTATATGTAGTGTAAGAAAATGGTCCAGTTCATTCTTCTGCATGTAGGTGTTTAGATTTGCAAACACCCTTTGTTGAAGAAACTTTTTCCCATTGTGTATTCTTGCTTCATTTGTTGTGGATTAATTGACCATAAAAGCATGGTTTTATCTCAGGACTGTCTATTCTGTTCTATTGATCTATGTGTCTATTTTCTGCCAGTACCATTACTATTTTAATTACTATAGCTTTGTAGAATACATTGAAGTCAGGAATTGTGATACCTCCAGCTTTGTTCTTTTCAAATTTCCTTTGGCTATTTGGGGTCTTTTGTGTTTCCTTACACATTCTAGGGTTATTTGTTCTAGTTCTATGAAAAATGTTTTTTTTCCCTTAATTTTTATTTTAGAGAGAAAGCATGTGAATGGGGGGAGAGGGGCAGAGGGAGAGAAAGAGAGAATCCCAAGCAGGCTCCACACTCAGTGTGAAGCCTGACACAGGGCCCAATGAGGGGCTCAGTCCCATTACCTGAAAGCCAAAAGCAGGAGTCAGTCAAGAAGCTGAGCCAGGCAGGTGCCCATATGTTTCTGGTATTTTGATAAGGATTGCATTGAATCTGTAGATTGTTTTGGGTAGTGTGGACATTTTAACAATATTGGTTCTTCTGATACATATGCATGTATTGCCTTTCATTTGTGTGTGTGATCATTTATTTCTGTTATCATTGTTTTATAGTCTAGGAGTGCAGGTCTTTCACCTCTTTAGTTAAGTTTATTCCAGGTATTTTATTCTTTGTGGTACTTAAAAAAATGTTTATTTATTTTGAGAGAGAGAGAGGGAGTGTGTGTGTGTGTGTGTGAGAGAGAGAGAGAGAAAGAGAGAGAGAGAGAAAGGGAGTATGAGCATGAGTGGGCAGAGAGAGAGAGGGAGAGAGAGAATCCCAAGCAGGCTCCACGCTGTCATGAACAATGAGATCATGACCTGAGTTGAAATCAAGAGTCAGATGCTTTGGGGCGCCTGGGTGGCTTAGTTCATTTAGCGTCTGACTTTGGCTGAGGTTGTGATCTAGTGGTTTGTGAGTTTGAGTCCTGCATCGGGCTCTGTCTCTCTTTCTCAAAAATACACACTGTCTCTCTTTCTGAAAAATAAAATGAACATTAAAAAAAAAAACAGAGACGCTTAACTGAATCACCCAGGTGCCCCTTTTTGTATTTTTAAATGTTTGTTTATTTTTGAGAGTGAGACAGAGCACAAGTGGGGAAGAGGCAGAGAGAGAGGGAGACACTGAATCCGAAGCAGGCTTCAGGCTCTGAGTTGTCCACACAGAGCCCGACCTCGGGCTCAAACTCAAACTGTGAGATCATGACCTGAACCAAGGTCTGACGCTTAACTGACTGGGCCACCCAGGCATTCTGATACACTTTTATTTTATTTTTTATTTATTTTTATTTGTTTTTTTTAATGTTTATTTATTTTTGAGAGAGACAGAGACAGAACGTGAGTGGGGGAAGGGCAGAGAGGGAGACGCAGAATCTGAAGCAGGCTCCAGGCTCTGAGCAGTTAGCACAGAGGCCGATGTGGGGCTCGAAATTACTAACTGTGTGATCATGACCTGCGCCGAAGTTGGTCGCCCAACCAACTGAGCCACCCAGGCGCCCCTGGTACACTTTTAAATAGAATTGTTTTAATTGCTCTTTCTGCTACCTCATTATTAGTGTATAGAAATGCAACAGATATGTATGTTAATTTTGTGTCCTGTGACTTTACTGAGCCCATTCATCATGATCCAATGTTTTTTTCTTTCTGTTTTTTTTTTATTTGTTTTGAGAGAGAGAAAGAAAGTGGGGGGGGGGGGCAAGGAGGGAGGGAGAGAGAATTCCAAGTAGGCTCTGCCTGTCAGCTTGGAGCCTGATATGAGGTTTGAACTCATTAACAACTATGTTTTTATGATGTATCATGTTCTTTGATTTGTAAGTATTGAACCATCCTTACATTCTCAGAATAAAATCTACTTGATTGTGGTGATTTTTTAAAACATGTTATTGGATTCAGTTTGCTAATATTTTATTGAGAATAATTGCATCTATGTTTATCAGAGATATTTGCCTGTAGTTTTCTTTTTTTGTGTGTCTATCTGGTTTTGGTATCAGAGTTATGGTGGCTTTGTAGAATATATTTGGAAGTTTTTCTTTCTCTTCTAGTTTTTGCAATAGTTTGAGAATAATAGGTATTAACTATTTTTTTAAGTTTATTTATTTTGAGATAGAGTGAGCATGAATGGGGAGGAGCATAGAGAGGGAAAGAGAGAATCTCAAGCAAGCTCCACACTGTAGGCACAGAGCCCGATGTGGGGCTTGAACCCTCAAACTGTGAAATTATGACCTGAGTCAAAATCAAGAGTCAGATGATTAATCGCCTGAGCCACCCAGGTGCTCCTAGGTATTAACTCCTTAAATATTTGGTAGAGTTTACTTGTGAAGCCATCTGGTCCTGGACTTTTGCTTTTTGGGAGTTTTTTTTTTTAAGTTTATTTATTTATTTTGAGAGAGAGAGAGTATGAGTGGGGTAGGGACAGAGAGAGAGGGAGAGAGAGAATCCCAAACAGGCTCTCACTGTCAGCGCAGAGCCTGACCTGGGGCTTGATCTCATGAACTGTGAGATCATGACCTGAGCTGAGATCAAGTTGGGCGTTTAATTGACTGAGCCATCCAGGCACCCTGTTAGTTTTTTGATTACTGATTTAATTTCATTGGTAGTAATAGGTCTGTTCTGATTTTCTATTTCTTCATGACTCAGTTTTGGAAAGTTATATGTTTCTAGGAGTTTATCCATCTCTTCTAGGTTGTCCACTTTTTGGCATATAATTTTTCATAATAATATTTACATAATATTTTGTATTTCTGTGGTATCAGTTGTTATTTCTCATCCTTCATTTCTGATTTTGTTTGAGTCCTCTCTCTTCTTTTTTTGATGGATCTGGATAAAGATTTATAAATATTATTGACCTTTTCCAAGAACCTACTTCTGGTTTTATAGATCTGTTCTATTGTTATTTTTAGTCTCTGCATCACTAATTCTGTTCTAATCTTATTATTTCCTTCCTTCTACTGGCTTTGAGCTTTGTTCTTTTTCTAACTCCTTTAGATGTAAGATTAGGTTATTTATTTGACATCTTTCTTGCTATATAGCCTGTACTGCTTACTCTCCCTTCTTAGAACAACCTTTGCTGCATCCAAAGATTTTGAACTGATGTTTTCATTTTCATTTGTCTCCATGTATTTTTTTATTTCCTTTTTGATTTATTGGTTTACTCATTCACTGATTAGAAGCATGTTGTTTAGCCTCCATGTATTTGTGTTATTTCTATAATTTTTTTTGTGATTGACTTCTAGTTTCATGCCATTGTGGTTGGAAAGATGCATGGTGTGATTTCAGTCTTTTTGAATTTATTGAGACTTGTTTTGTGGCCTAACATATTATCTATTCTGGAGAATGTTCCATGTGCACTGGAGAAGAATGTGCTTTCCACTGCTTTAGGATGAAATGTTCTGAATATATCTGTTAAATCCATCCAGTCCAGTGTGTCATCAAAGCCCTTGTTGATTTTCTGTTTAGATGATCTGTCCATTGCCATAAGTGGGGTGTTGAAGTCCCTTACTATTATGGTATTATTATAAATGAGTTTCTTTATGTTTGTGATTAATTGATTTATATATTTGGGTGCTTTCACATGTGGAGCATCAATGTTTACAATTGTTAGATTTTTTTTTGGTGGATAGACCCCTTAATTATGATATAATGCCCTTTTTCATCTCTTGTTACAGTCTTTATTTTAACATCTAGATTGTCTGATATAAGTATGGCTACTCTGGCTTTCTTCTTATGACCATTAGCATGATAGATGGTTCTCCATCCCCTTACTTTCAATCTGAAGGTGTTTTAGGTCTAAAATGGGTCTCTTGTAAACAGCATATAGATGGATCTTGTTTTCTTATCCATTCTGTTACCCTGGTCTTTTGATTGGAGCATTGAGTCCATTGACGTTTAGAGTGAGTATTGAAAGATATGGATTTATTGCCATTATGTTACTTGTAGAGCTGGAGTTTCTGGTGGTGTTCTCTGGCCCTTTCTAGTGTTTGTTGCTTTTGGGTTTTTTTGTTTTTGTTTTGTTTTTGTTTTGTTTTTTTTTGTTTTGGCTTTTCTCCTCAGAGAGTCCTCCTTAAAATTTCTTGCAGGGCTGGTTTAGTGGTCATCAACTCGTTTAATTTTTGTTTGTCTGGGAAACTTTTTATCTCTCCTTCTATTTTGAATGACAGCCTTGCTGCATAAAGAATTGTTGGCTGTATATTTTTCTGATTCAGCATGTTGAATATATCCTACCACTCATTTCTGGCCTGCCAAGTTTCTGTGGATAGGTCTGTTGTGAACCTGATATGTTTTCCCATGTAAGTTAAGGAATTTTTTTCCCTTGCTGCTTTCATGATTCTTTCCTTGCCTGCATATTTTCTGAATTTGACTATGATATGCCTTGTTGATGGTCAGTTTTTGTTGACCTTCTATACCTTTTTCTCTCTCTTCATCTTGTGGGACCCCTATGATTCTGATGTTATTCCTTTTTAATGAGTCACTGAGTTCTCTAATTTATATCATGCTCTTTTGCCTTAGTCTCCCTTTTTTTTCTGCTTCATTGTTCTTCATAAGTTTGTCCTCTATATCTCTGATTTGCTGCTCTGCCTCATCCATCCGTGCCACCAAGGCACCCATTTGAGATTAGAGCTCAGTTACAACATTTTCTAATTTTATCCTGACTAGCTTTTACTCCTTTTATCTCCACAGAAAGGGATTCTAATCTGTTTTCAACCCCAGCTGGTATTGTTATTATTGTGATTCTAAATTCTGGTTCATACATCTTGCTTGTATCTGTGTTGATGGATTCGCTGGTTGTCATTTCTTCCTGTTCTTTCTTTTGGGCTGAATTCCTTCATTTCATCATTTTGATGGAAGAAAAGGAATTAATAAAGTAAAAAAAAATAAACAATTAAAAACAACACAAAAAATAAAATAAAGGATGCTAGATAATAGGTGTGTTTTGGTCTGGTTGTTGAAAGAAACTTGATAGATTAAAGAAAAAAGGGAAAGATAAGAAAAGGAAAAAACAGCAAAAAAATTTTTGAAAATTTGAAAAAAATGAATACAGTAAAATAGAATAGAATGAAATGATGGAAGTAAAATGGAATATAAAATGTTACAAAGAAGTAAAAAAGTAGAAAAAAATTAAAGAAAAATCTTTTTAATAAAAATGGAAAATAAAAATAAATTTATTCTCTTTCTGTATTCAACAATAAGAAAAGAAAAGAAAAAGAAGAAAAATAGAACAGATGGACCAGCAAACAGAATCAAGTATGATTGAAATTACATCTGGTTTCCTCTAAAAGTCAAACTATGAAGCACTCTGTAGTCTGTAAACACTGAGACTTGCGGTGTTCCTCAAGTACAAGGTTGGCCCAGTTGGGCAGGGTAAAAACTCTGTTCTCCACTAGGTGGCACTGCTTAGGTTACTGGGGTGTATTGTTGTGGCATGTGTAGGTGTGTATGCACATGCATGGGAGGGATGAAAACAGCATCATCCAACTATGCAGTCTCTAGTATCAGAACTCTGTGTTCTCCCTGACCAGCAATCAAGCATCCCTCCTTTGTCTCCAGCTTCTGTCCACTGCTCACTTTTAAATTGTCCATGACCAAGCCGTCAGGCTGCCAGGCGGCACCTCTCTCCTGAGTTTTATCTCACATGGGGCTGTGTCTCCCAGCCTCTCGCTGCTGAGGGACTGAGGCTTTGACCCATTCTGACTCTCTGGGGGCAGGTCTCCCTGAGCAATGGCCAGGTGCTTGCCCACCCCCAGTAATGTTCGTGAGATTGTGCTGCTGCTGATTCCCAGAGACTGTGGCCAGGATCCAGCCTGCCACAGAAAAAGTTCGTGGAATCATGTAGTAGCAGCGTTTCAGAGATTATGGCAAATCACAACACACATCTGGTGCCAGGCTTCACCCTCAACGTCCTTGCTCCAACAGCAGTGAATGTGGCCGTTCTCCGGGATCTGCTGGGGCCTTTGTCTGTGGGGAGGCTGCACTGCCTCTACCAAATGTTCTTCCAGCAGGGGAACCACCTCTTCCTGTGTGGCCCTTAGACCCCTCGGATCTTGCTCTCTGCTCCTGGGTAACTGTGCTTCCCACCTGAGCTCTGCCAGGTATTGAGCTGTGGAGTTTCAGACTCTGAGCTCCCCTCCCCATTTACACAATCTTAATGGAATTTAAACCCTCTCCTTTCTCTTTTCTCCCTTTTTTGTTCAGTCCCTGTGGCTGTTTCCACTGTTCCTTTTTCTCTCCAGCTGGTTTTGGGGGGGCTGGTGCTTTTTCCATACTCTCCCCTGCTCCATCTCCAATCTGTCTCTGCCAGCAAAACCATCTTCCTGCCCTCCATGGCTTCTCTCTCCCCCAGTTCACCTTGTGCTGTGTACCTGCTGAGTTCTATGGTTCAGGTTGTGCAGATTGTTGTGTTAATCCTCAAATCGGTTTTCTAGGCATGCAATGTAATTTAGTGTTGATCTGGCTGCATTTCAGGGATGAGAGACACAAAAAAACTTCCATGCTGTTCTGCCCTCTTGGCCCCTCCCCTTCTTTTTAAATTAGATATTTATTGGTATATATTTCCCTTGAGACTGTCACTGAATTGTTTTCTTATTAACATAGACTTAAAATTATTATTTTATACATTTGTTCTTTCAATCACACAGAAAAAAAAGAAGAGTTACAAACCAAAAATACAGGATTACTGGCTTTTATATTTATGTATATAGTTGTCTTTGTCAGTGTTTTTTGTGTCTCTCTCTTTTGTTTTGTAGTTTAAGGTTTTATTTAAATTCCACTTAAGTTTTTTTTTAAATTATTTAAATCCAAGTTAGTTAACATGTAGTGTAATAATGGTTTCAGGAGTGAAATTTGATTCATCACTTACATATAACACCCAGTGCTCATTCCAACAAGTGCCCTCCTTAATGCCCATCGCCCATTTAGCCCATCCCCCCATTCAACACCCTCTCAGCAGCCCTCAGTTCTCTGTGTTTAAGAGTCTCTTATAGCTTGCCTCCCTCTCAGTTTTTATCTTATTTTTACTTCCCTTCCCCTATGTTCATCTGTTTTATTTCTTAAATTCCACATATGAATGAAATCATATGATTTTAAATTCTACTTAGTTAACATATAGTGTAATATTAGTTTCAGGAGTAGAATTTAATGATTCATCACTTATGTATAACACCCAGTGCTCATCACAAGTGGTTTTTATATCCATACAGCTTTAAGTTACTGTCTATTGTCCTCTCATTTCAACCTGAAGGACTCCTTCAGCATTTTTTTGTGGGACAGTTTTGCCAGAAATCTTGGTTATGTTTTTTTCTTTTAACACTCTAAATATGTCATCCTACTGCCTTCCAGCCTTCCTGGTTTCTGATGAGAAATTGGCTATAAATCTTATTTAGTATCATTTGTTCATAACAAGTCACGTCTCTTTTTTTAAAATTTTTATTATTTTATTATTTTTTTAAATTTATATCCAAGTTAGTTAGCATATAGTGCAACAGTGATTTCAGGTGTAGATTCCTTAATGCCCCCTACCCATTTAGCCCACCCCCCCTTCCACAACCCCTCCAGTAACCCTGTTTGTTCTCCATATTTAAGAGTCTCTTATGTTTTGTCCCCCTCCTTGTTTTTATATTATTTTTGCTTCCCTTCCCTTGTGTTCATCTGTTCTGTGTCTTAAAGTCCTCATATGAGTGAGGCCATATGATATTTGTCTTTCTCTGGCTTATTTTGCTTAGCATAATACCCTCTAGTTCCATCCACATAGTTGCAAATGACAAGATTTCATTCTTTTTGATTGTCGAGTAATACTCTATTTTATATATATATATATTTTCATATTCCATTGTGTATATGTGTGTATACACACATATGAAAATGTGGTGTATATATATACATTTTCTTTATCCATTCATCCACCGATGGACATTTGGGCTCTTTCCATACTTTGGCTATTGTTGATAGTGCTGCTATAAACATTGGGGTGCATGTGCCCCTTCAAAACAACATAATTGTGTCCCTTGGATAAATACCTAATAGTGCAATTGCTGAATTGTAGGGTAGTTCTCTTTTTAACTTTTTGAGGAACCTCTATACTGTTTTCCAGAGTGGCTGCACCAGCTTGCATTCCTACCAGCAGTGCAAAAGAGATCCTCTTTCTCCACATCCTCTCTAACATCTGTTGTTGCCTGAGCTGTTCATGTTAGCCATTCTGACTGATGTGAGGTGGTATCTCAATGTGGTTTTGATTTGTACTTTCCTGATGAGTGATGTTGAGCATTTTTTCATGTGTCGGTTGGCCATCTGGATGTCTTCTTTGGAGAAGTGTCTATACATGTCTTTTGACTATTTCTTCACTGGATTATTTGTGTTTTGGGTGTTGAGTTTGATAAGTTCTTGATAGATTTTGAATATTAACCCTTTATCTGATATGTCGTTTGCAAATATCTTCTCCCATTCTGTCGGTTGCCTTTTAGTTTTGCTGATTGTTACCTTCGCTGTGTGGAAGCTTTTTATTTTGATGAGGTCCCAGTAGTTCATTTTTGCTTTTGATTCCCTTGCCTCCGGACGTGTTGAGTAAGAAGTTTCTGCGGCCAAGATCAAAGAGGTTTTTGCCTGCTTTCTCCTTGAGGATTTTGATGGCTTCCTGTGTTACACTGAGGTCTTTCATCCATTTTGAGTTTATTTTTGTGTATGGTGTAAGAAAGTGGTCCAGGTTCATTTTTTTTTTTCTTTGCATTTTTTCGCTGTCCAGTTTTCCTAGCACCACTTGCTGAAGAGACTGTCTTTATTCCATTGGATATTGTTTCCTGCTTTGTCAAACATTAGTTGGCCATACGTTTGTGGGTCCATTTCTGGGTTCTTTCTTCTGTTCCATTGATCTGAGTATTTGTTCTTGTGCCAGTACCATACTGTCTTGATGGTTATAGCTTTGTAATACTGCTTGAAGTCCAGGATTGTGATGCCTCCAGCTTCGGTTTTCTTTTTCAAGATTGCTTTGGCTATTCGGGGTCTTTTCTGGTTCCATACAAATTTTAGGATTGTTTGTTCTAGCTCTGTGAAGAATGCTGGTATTATTTTGATAGGGATTGCATTGAATATGTAGATTGCTTTGGGTAAAAGTCACTTCTCTTTTGCTGTCAAGATTCTTTTGCTTACTTTATATTTGACAGTTTGATTATTATGTGTTTCGGTGTGAATCTCTATGAGTTCATTGAACTTCTTGGATATGAAATTCTATCTCTAAGTATTGGGCAGTTTTCGACCATTATTTCTTAAAATATTCTTTATATTCCTTTCTTTCTCTCTTCTTCTGGTCTCTTTACTATGTGTATATTGGTATATTTGATTGTGTCCCATACATCTCTTAGGCTCTGTTTGGTTTACCTATTTCTTTTTCTTTCTTTCCTCAGACTGAATAATCTCAATTGACCTTTTTTCCAGAATTCCAATTAAGTAGATTCTGACAGTGTTCATCAGTTTTTCAGCATTTCTGTGGAGAAATATTATTTGGAGAGTAAAAACTACTCCATAGTTTTTATTTAGAGATAAGTAAGTAGTAAAGCCAAAGAAAAGGGAAAGGTTAATACAAAATCCCTCCCCCCTCTTGCTGTGTAGGGAGACTAATGTAGTTGAGGATAGGCTCACAGAAGGCTTCTAAAGTGCTGACACTGTGCCATGATTTTTACTTGGGTGAAGAAGAACACAGGCATTTCTAAATTTTATATTCTTTAAAGTTGCATATACATTATATAGACTTTGTGTGTGTTTGGCTTATTATTTAGTTAGATGATATTTGTGATAGATTTGTTTTCTTTAACAAGATCCTCCCTAGAACTGTAGGTTGTTTTTTTTTTTTTACTTTTAATTTTTTACTTTCCATAGATTGAACCTATGTGAGAATAGAATATTTTAACACAATGTTTGTCTAGTAGTTGGGGAAAAATGAAAAAGTTATGATTTATTTCCACAAGAGGACAATATGAAAGTGAAAAAGAATGAAGCATATCTATTTGTATTGTACCTGTATAGAAAATTACAAAATTTTAGGAGAATAAATAACTGCTATGAAATAGTCTGTGTAATACAATCAGTTTAAAAAAAGAAAAACCATTATATATATATATATATATGTATATATATGGATTATATATATGTGCATTATATATATATATATATATATATATATATATATATATATATATATATATGCATTTGCATGCTTCTATATATATATAGAAATTTTGACCAGTATTAAACTTGTTATTTGTGGGAAGTGGGATTGTAAGGAGGAAGGTGACAGCTTTTACTCTTAACTTTACCTCTTATGTATTGTTCAAAAATTTTATGACAAGATGATTTTTTTTATTATAAAACATACCAAAATATAGTTTTAAAAGTGATAATTTCCTTAAATTAAAAAAATGTAAACAGTTAGTGGTTTTGTGACAAAAGTATATTTATTCAGTGAGGACTGATTCAGGAACTAGCTCACTCATCCAGTTCTAAAAACTTTTCCTTTCTTTACATGCTTACTATTTTGGACCCTCCACCAGATATGCTGGACACCAGACAAACAGGAGACAAAAAACACACAAACACACAAATAACAGAAACCAACAAGTAAACAAAAAACCCTGAAGACTAAAAACAAAAAACCCCAAAACACCGACTACAAGTAAAGAAGAGGGTGGAGGCAGTGCTGATGGAAGAGCACATACAAAGAGAGAAATGACAGGAAGCCGGGGGGGGGGGGGGGGGGGGGTGGTGGTGGTGGATAAACATTGATTAGGCAAAGAGACTAAAAGGCTTAATCTAGAGAGAGAAAGGAAAATAAAGAAGGAGGCGGGGGGAGGGGGGAAGAAACAAAGATAAAGTTACCCAGACAGAAACTATATGGCTTGATTATTCGAGAGAGAGAGAGAGAAAGGAGTGTGAAGAAGGAGGTGTAGAACATGTGTCAAGACAATGGATTAAATATGTTTGTTTAGACAGACCAATAACCAGAGTAACCAGCGGAGGGGAGGGAAGGGATAAGGAGGCGAAATGGGGCGAGGGGTGCGGGGGGGGGGGGAGTGGAGAATATATCTATATATCCAGAATTGACCTAGAGTTAACCTGGGCAATGCTGCAGCGCTTGTAGGTAGTAGCTGTCCGCAGGGTCTGTGCCGTTCTGGCGGATACACAATTACCCAGTGCAAAAGGGTATGGTTTGGCATAATCTGAACCCACCTCCATTCTGGGTCCTGGGAGTGATCCCTGAGGCCCCATCTTGGTGGCGGTGGTGGTGGTGGGGTGGGGAATGGTGATTCCCCAGTCTCTTCTCCAAGGAGCCAGACCCGGTGGACTCAGTTTGAGTCGTCTTCACTGTGCAGCGGGAACAGATGGGGCGGTCTTCCTACGCCAACTCCTCTCACCCTGCGCTGGGCTAGGATTCAAAGTCCCGCTCAGTGCGCTCTAGCCCTGGGGAAGCGCCTCTCAGTGCAGCGCTTTGTCTGTGCAGCCGCACTACAGGAGGATCGCCTTCTCCTACTGTGGACTGAGCCGGGGTGGCGGACACAGGCAGCCTTTGTCTTTTCCCACAGCACTCCAGGGAAACGGTGGCCTTATCCTCCTGCACACTGAGCCCTCAGCCCAGCCTCTGTGCCCAGGGATGGCAGACGCAGGCAGGTTCTGTGCTATTGCACAGCCCTCCAAGAGGGAACCACTTTCTCCAGCTGCCGACTGAGCCCCTGACCTGCAACCACACCCCAGCCTGGTTCCCCTCCTCCCCAGGTGTATGAACAGGGAGCCAGCTCCAGTCCGAAGTAAGCCCCGCAGTTAGAGATCGGATCCCTCTCAGTCTCAGTCCGAAGTCTTTCTCCTGTCCAGATATGGTCCTGCACTTCCCTAGCCGCTCTTTCTCTTTCCTTTGTCTCTCTGCAGAAGGGGGTCCCTCCCTCCGTGCCCACGTGGCCTTTTTTTTTTTAATCTCCCCCAGTCCGCAGTTACCCACCTATCTTTTTTCAGGTTTCCCATTTTCTTCCTAGCAGATTCAGTCTCTTTACCTCCCAGGCTCTGGTGTTCAAAGTCCTTTGGCTTTTACACTTCTTTGAGAGACGGGGGAGTATGAATTCCCCCTACTTCGCCACCATGTTGGCCCCTCCTCCTCCTTTCTTTACATGCTTACTATAATTCAGTCAGTTATCATGCTACATGCTGGGGAAGAAACGATAAGATACTGTCCTTTTCCTAAAAGGGCTTATACTCTAGAGGAAGAGACAGATACATAATAGACTCACCTCAAAGAGTTTGTAAGTACAATGATGAAAAATTACCTGGTGTGTTTTATATGCATTATGAAGAGACATATAGTGCAACCTGGGAATGTTGGGAAGGCTTTCTGGTGGAAGTGATGTCTCAATTGAATCTTAACAGAAGAATAGGTGTTTTGATAGGTATAGCTACATATTCAACATCTAATAAGTTGCAGTAGTAGGATATGTGTGAGCTATTTTATACAAAATACTTTCTCTTCCTTCAGCTAATGAATTCAGCTGAATCACTAAAATATTAGTGCTGAATTAAGGCCAAACTGTAGTGGATTGTTCAAATCTGTCATTAGTAGCTTCCCAAGTAGATTTTCTGATTCTGTTCCCACCTTTTTTAAGTTCCTGTACTCATCTTGAAGTATAGTGCTGTCCAGTTGCCCAAGAATACTTTCAAAAACATACCTTTTGGTCTTCAGGTGAAGGTTTTCTTCCTTCTTTAGGCTACAGCGTTTTAAAAACATTTGCATTTTAATTATTTAATTGATTGTTTTGGACTTAGTGGGATATAAACACCAAGAAACTTTATTTTTTCTCACCATTTCTACTTCACACACTTTCTGATGTTCTATTTGTTTCCATCTGTGGATAATATCACTGTGATAGCTTTTCTGGTTACTTTTAGTACTAATACAGGGTTCTCTTGTCCAGATATTGGAAATTGTAGTATAGTTTAAAAGCAAAATTTTAATCTTTTATCCAAATTAAAACTTATTTCTCAAGACTGTGTCTGACTCAGACTTGATGTACTACTTTTCCTCTGCCCTTTTATTCCTTTTCTCCCACATGACTACACTACCTCTGGTTACTCTAGGTTTCAGGTGGGAGAAAAATAAAGGTGAAAAGCTTTTCCTTGAGTGGTATTGTTGCCCTATTGTTTGGCAGAAGTTTGTATGTTGATTTTTCTCTCATGGAGTGTTTCCTTTTTTGGTGGGGGCAGAGCTCCCTAAACTGTAGTTACCTGATGTATGTAGTGCTTCATTGATTGGCTACTTATGACTTCTTTCATCCCTGGATTCTGCTGACCCACTCCATATAGACTCACATTTGGGGTGGTCTTATTCTCCAAGTTGTGCTTTGGGGTGAAAACCCTTTCAAGATCGGTCCAAGTTGAAATGGCAAAAGGCATTTATGTGTTATATGCCTGGGTGGCTCAGTTGGTTGAGCATTTGACTCTTGATTTCAGCTCAGGTCATGATCTCATGATCATGGAATCAAGCCCCATGTTCAGCTTTGCACTGAGCATGGAGCCTGCTTGGGTTTCTCTTTCTCTCCTTCTCTCTCTGTCCCTCCTCTCCTTGCAAGTTCTCTCTCTCAAAATAAATAAATAAACACTAAAAAATTTTTTAAAATGAAGCACTATACAGCCTTGTAAGCAAATAACCAATTTGATTCATATCTCTTAACCAAGTTGTATGGACAGAGATTGTATACTGAAAAAATCAAACCTTCCTGGAGGTAAATATTGAGATTTTTAAGAGTTATTTTTTTCTCTGTGTTGGATGGCAATCTCTTTCCATGGAAACAGATTCATGAAACTAAAAGCAAATCCAAATATGACTAAATACATGAATTTTATTTTGTACCACAGAACCATTATGGTTATGAATAAAGTCAAATCAGTTTGGATTGGAAGAAAAGAGTTACTGTTCCACTTTCAGAAAAAGAATCGTTGTTTCTCACAAAACCTTTTCATGAGGGTTGGATGATTCTTATTCCACAAATGACCTGACGGAGGGCAAATTTCATTTCCCTGTTGCGTAAGCTATAGATGAGGGGGTTTAAGACTGGTGTCACTACAGAGTATATCAGTGTGATAATCTTATACATAGCAACTGAGTTGCCAGATGTAGGACTCACATACATCACCATTATGGTTCCATAGAATAGAGACACCACAACTAAGTGGGATCCACAGGTAGAGAAGGCCTTTTGCCGCCCAGCTGAAGAAGGAACCTGAAGCACAGCTCTGAGCACTAAGGCATAGGACCCAATAATGTACAAAATGGTGAGAATGATGATAAGAGAGCTCACAAAGTGGAATACATACTCTATGATTGGTGTGGGGGCACAGGACAATGCCATCAGTGGGTCCACATCACACAGGAAGTGATCAATAATGTTGGGACCACAAAAGGGTAGTTGAGAAATGAAGAAAATAGTAATTGCATGTCCAAGGAAACCAATGAGCCAACAAAGACACACCAGAATGACACAGAGCTTCCCGGTCATAATGGAGGGATAGTGCAGTGGACGGCAGATGGCCAGGTACCGATCATAGGCCATGACACAGAGGAAGAAGCACTCAGTTGTGCCCAGGGAAAAGAAGAAGTAGAATTGAGTGAAGCAGCCAGAGAATGATATGGTCTTAGTTTTGGAAAGAAAATTCACCAGCATGTTGGGGACTGTGCAGGTCACATACCAGATCTCTAGAAAGGAGAAGTTGGCCAGGAGCACATACATAGGTGTATGGAGTCGATGGTCCCACCTCACTGCACAAATGATGGCCATATTCCCAGTCAGAGTCAAGATGTAGACCAACAAAACCATTGAGAAAATGATGATCTGTATTTTCCAGGGACCAGGAAAACCAACAAGACAAACTGTGTCACAGTAGATATCCCTGACTTATTCATGGCCCCCAGACTGTGGAGAGAAGACAGATAATGACAAGTCACTTTTCTGCTGAGTCATTTGAAACTTTTCTTACGATAGGCAGTTTGATGCAGGAAAATGTACTGAATATTCTAAAACAGGTTTTGAATAAGTCCTGCTCTATTCTGAGTGAGCTCTTTGGCCCTGATTTTTTGTAAGTGTACAATTCTAAGCTACTTGAACTTTCTTTATCAGTGGGCAAAATCAGTTAAATTTAATCTTTTTTAGGTATAAAGAAATCTTGTGGTAGAGGCAAAAATGGTTTGTCTTATGTTTAATTTTTTTTTCAGTGAAAACTGTTCATATATAGCAGTTAGTGCTATTCATTTCAAAATGTTCAGATATTCAGATAACAAATTATTACAGCTACTTCCTATTTAAAGATGTTTATATTGCATTAAAGCTCGCTTACAATTTGGTATTTATTCCTTTGTTTTTGTCAATAAAAAGTCACTATAATTCACTCCATAATGATTAATTTCATGTGATAAGTTATGCTTCATATGCATTTAAATCTATGTTATTAAAGATGAATATAACAGATACAATGTATTGGAGAAGAAAATTAAAATCACCAGGAGATTTTCTTGTAAAGCTCTACTTACTGCTGCTACAATTCTCCCTAAAGTTTATTATTTGGAAGATTTTTAAATAGAGTTAGTCTATTTAAAAAATACTCTCAATTTTCAAAATAATAGAAAAGAATCAAAGATGTATCAAAAATAATTATTTCCCATATTCCAAAATTTGACCTTATTCTCTTTACAACACCATCACCAAAGATACCTTTTTAAGAATCAAATAATTCAGAGAAAAGAACACAATGATAGCTTTAACATATTAAAATCTCCAGAATTTTTTAACAAGATACTTCTTTGATAAGAGGAAAATTCTGCTTAAAAATAATTTTGATAGAAGTGGTGTATATAAAATATTTATAGTACTCACTGAGCATAATCAAATGGGAAAAATCCTTCTATTCAGTGAGATTATGTTAAGTGATATAAATATATTTATAATGAAACAGCTGTTGCAAGTTCACTAAATGAATAATGCATAAAGTGAACTATGAACCTATTCATCTAGAAGCAAACACAACCTTCCTATTGGACTGGTTAAGTCAAAGCAGGTTGTAGTCTTGTGGACAAGAAACCAAGAAGAGAAGGAAATCGAAAGATGGAGATAAATTCTTTTTAATTTTTTAAATTAAGATGATTATGAAGAACTAAACTTACCTGCATTGATCATAATTTTTGTTAAGGGTTGACTCAAAATAAAAATGCATGTGTTTGAGCTGGAGGCTACTCTTTTTTACATTAAAAAAAGACTTCACAGAAAAACTATTAGCTCTAGGGAAAGCATGGTAAATGAATTTCACAAATGGTTTCCAACATAATTATAAGAAGCATTTCCTAATAAATTCACCATTAAACCCTATGTGAATCTTAGTTGTTATACACACTGATATGATTTTACCCTTAAAATTTTTTTTTAATGCCACCTCTCCTGATGGTGGACATAAGTAATGAAATGAACAAAGAGGAGAGAACTGAGAGAGGAGACCAAAACAAAACAAAACAAAACAAAACAAATCCCTGTTTTCTCTTGGTTTCAGTCCCAGTGGATGGAGCTAGTTCCACACTGTTTTGTTCAAAATACCTGTGAAAGTCATACCATTCCTGGTACTCCAGACACTTCCTGAGATGGGGAAGATCTGTGGGTTACTTTGACACAATTTAGTGTACTTATTTGGGGGAGTATAAGTTCCAGGGTGATCTAAATACTCTGAGAGTTTTGTTTTTGTTTTTGAGCTGTGAGTAAACAATAATCCTTGATACTCAATCTCTTGAGCATATTGAATGAACAAATATATAGGTGAATAGGCCCACCTGTGGTGTATAATAGCAGCAATGCCCATCAGAGATGATGATTCCTATATATTGTGAAGCTTTCCTAGGTCACCTTGGGGAGAGTTCATAGGGAGGTCACAAAGATTCTCTCCTTCACTGCCTTTAATGTGGAAGCCCTCTGTGAGAGCTTCATGCATGACTTATTTCACTTCCTTTGCACTGTGAGATTCTAGTGGTGTGTTTCCTACAGAGTGTGCTGAAACTATGTGCTGGTCTTAGTTTATGTGCCATTTTGGCCATTGTTGAGAATTCTCAGGTATCTCTTCATGTGATCTTGCAACTTTCTCTAGGGACCTTCTTCCTTCTTGCCTGGGGGTTTCATTAATATTTCTGGTAGGTTGGTCCATAGTTATTATTAGATAATGTGCTACATTGACTCTCTGGGGACCCCATTGTCTCCTTAAGTTTGTATTTCTCAAACAGGGTATGTGATTGTATGCCATGGGATACACAGAGCTCCTAATTAAATATCTTCCTGAAGGAAAGGTTTTACTCAGAGAAGATAATTCTTTATTACACAAAATACGTATGTACTGTGGAACAGAAAGTATAATTTGTGATCATTTTTTAGATAAAACTTTGAGTTTCAAAGAAATATTATCCCCAAATGCCCCATGTTTTCTGACCACTGTTGCCAAACATTCTTTGTTTGGATTGAGGAGTGAAGGGTTTCAGAAACACTGTGTGAGAGTATTTAATCAACTAGTACCAGCAGGCCTATCTTCCTGGCACACCTAATTTTATTTCCCGAATGGCCATAACTAAAAGGGGGTACTTTCATTTTAAGTACATTGGCCTTTCAGCTAATGGCTTTCCTGTTTCAGCATGGGGTTTGGGCACAAAGATGGAATTTGTTCTTGGTATAATTTTCTCTTAATGCTTTCCTGACTCAGATGTTGCACTATAGCCTTCTGAGAGGCGTAAAAATATGCTTAGGACATTGTTATTCCATATTACAAGTGGAGTTGTCACAACTGATTTGGGGAGTAAGCACTAAGAGTAAAGATGCCCACTTGGGAGAACATGTAGAATGATCATTGTGAAGTGCAGGGCTTAGACAGTGGATCAATAGGAAAGAAGAATGGATTGAGGAGTCTCGTGAATGAGAGCTTGGCAGGAAGGAGAGTTTGTACTTTATCTCTAAGTGAAAGAAGTATGAAACATATTCTGTTTTCGGTGTGAAAGACAGCTTTAAACAATGGAAAATGTCTGTTACTGGGTGGGCTTTTTGTTGTTGTTGTTGTTGTTGTTAGTGGTGGCCCCTTGGTCCATTGTCTTTAAGAGTATTTTCCGAATTTAGAAGATTGCACCCTCTATTGAAAGGCTCCAGGTACACATATATGTGATTCTTTCCACCAGCTAAGATTAAACCAATGAGGATACATCACAGGGAAAGAAGATATATATAATAACAATATAATTATCAAGTGAGATAATTTAAAATGTTTTATTGAACATTTTTCATTGATGAGCTGAACTTGAACTGCTAAGTAACCGTGAAAAATAAGTATCTCCCTCTACTTAAGTGTGAGCTGGAACACGACTTACTGAAGCCATTCTCTATTGTTTTTATAAATAATTAAGGTTAGAAGTGATAAATTCTGCTTCTCTCTCAAACATATCTCAGTTTGGGTTACTTCTTAGTCCTAGGAGTTTCTTTAGGGCATCTTTCATGTCTTTATTTCGAAGACTGTAGATAAGGGGGTTTAAGAGTGGAGTCACTGCTGAGTATACCAAAGTGACAATCTTCTGCATTCCTGCTGGATTTCCTGATGTTGGGCTCACATACATCACCATAAGGGTTCCATAGAATAGAGATACCACCATTAGGTGTGACCCACATGTGGAGAAAGCTTTAGTTTGACCAGCACCAGAAGGAATACGAAGCACAGCTCTGAGTACCAGAGTGTAAGATCCCAAGATGGAAAGGAAGGGCCCAAAGATAATCACTGAGTTGAAGGTATAGCAGATAAGCTCAGTGGAAGGAGCAGGGATGCAGGCCAGTGCGAACAATGGGCCTGGGTCACACACGAAGTGGTCAATGATGTTAGGTCCACAGAAGGGAAGTTGGGAGATGAGGACAATGGGGATTGGATAGCAGAGAAATCCACTCACCCAGCAAATGCAGACCAGGATCACACAGAGCTTCCCAGTCATGATGGAAGGGTAATGTAGTGGGCGACAGATGGCGAGGTACCGATCATAAGCCATAACTGATAAGAAGAAACACTCTGTTGTACCCAGTGAGAAAAAGAAGTAAAATTGGAGGAAGCATCCAGTGAAGGAGATGGTCTTGGTCTCAGAGAGGATGGTGACCAGCATGTTTGGGACAGTGGAGGAGATGTACCAGATCTCTAGGAAGGCAAAGTTTCCCAAGAGGATGTACATGGATGTGTGAAGCCGCTTGTCCCATTTCACTACATAGACAATAACCCCATTCCCCAGCAGAGTGAGGAGATAGACCACAAGGATTAATGAGAAGAAAAAGTTCTGCATCTCCCTTTGACCAGGAAAACCCAGGAGGACAAACTCAGTCACAAAATGCATTGTTGCGTTCCCAGATTCCAAAGCTGTTAGAGAAACAGAAGTAACCAAGGAGTGAATAACAATGAACATTTGTGGGTTTTGCTAACAATTCACTTGTAAATGTACAAAGTATTTTTACATAAATTATCTCATTTGACCTTCCAAATGACCCTTTGAGCTGTAGGGAGGTGTGCTTCATCCCTCTCTTTTATAGATAAGGAAACTGAAGTTCAGAGAAATTTAAGGGGTTTACTTAAATGTGCAAAGCCAGTAACTCCTAGATACTCTGGCCATTTGAAGATTGGTTTGGAACGAACCTCACTTCTTTTCAAATATTCCTATAACTCTGAGTCTCAGTAATATTTTATCTTTCACGTTAAAATCATTACCTCTTAGATATTCTACATGTAAGTATAGATTTTGGATACATTCCTTTACTTTGAAACAAAATTGAATATAAATCTGAAGCAATAAATTTTCTTCTTGGAGTTTCATACACAGAAGTCCAATAAAAAGCAGATAAATGGAACTGTGTGGTGAGAGTGTTGAGACCCTTTGCTTTTGCTGCTCTGAGGGAGGTGATCTAGAAACCTCAGGATTCTGTAAAATGGTGTGAAAATCATCTGAGTAGCCCTCTCTAGGCCACATTCTGCTAGGGGGCATCTGGATTTGTAGAACAATTTAGCTCATTTCCTGTTGAGGATCTCTGGCTCTCTCAAAGTACTTTGTCTTGAACAAAATATGTCTCCTTTATTACTTCTGTGCATTGATCCTGGGACTCTGCCAAAGCTATACAAAGTAAGTCTCATTCCTCTTCCATTATGGTGATGGTTGGAGGCTCATATAACAAATGGAAGCTGTTATGTCCCCTATACATTACTTTCTTTTGGATGCCAACATTTATCCTGGCTTGTTTTCCCCTAAGCTGCACTATTCTACATCATGGCTAGGCTCTTGAGATAACTTACAGCTGGGTATGCCAAATTTTTCTAGTATATAACACCATGTTTCTTCATTTTTTGCTATGAATTAAACCCTAAGCACCATAACTTTCCATTCATCATCTTGCTTTTACCTAAATTAAATAATGAATAGAAATAGAAAGGTTACCTTAGGATATGTCAAGACCAGAAAAATCTTCCTCATATTGGATGAATTAGGAGTTGAGATATGACTATAAACTTGGATATTGGTAGCAACCTTTCTAGAACTATTTGTCCAGGCTTATGTCTATGTCCTAAAGTTTTCTTGTTAAAGTTCAATATATTTGGCTGGGTAAACCACCACCAGTATTTTAAATTTAGTAATATATTGACAACCAACATAGGATAATTGATCAATTTATTTATTTGTTTATTTAAGTTTATTTTGAGGGGGAGAGAGAGAGAGAGGGAGAGAGAGAGAGAGGGGGAGAGAGAGAGACAGGGAGAGAATCCCAAGCACTATCAGTGCAGAGCCTTATGCAGGGTTCAGACTCAAAAACCATGAGGTCATGACCTGAGCTGAAATCAAGATTTGGACGCTTACCTGACAGAGCCACCCAGGCACCCCAACCACATTATTTATTAATGTCACTATTAAGATACTCACAAAATTGCATCCTTATGCCATTTATATAATCTTCAGAGAGCATGAAGCTGGCTTCTCAGTATTTGATCAAACCTGGAGCAAACTCAGAAGGTAAATGTTTTACTGTCAAGGTAACTTTGGATATTTGTATTGATTAACAATGTTTTAGAATGATGAAAAGGACTGCATAATAAATATTATTTTTATGGAAGTTAAAATTTTTCCAAGCAAGCTAGTTCAATGGACTATAATTGTGACCATATGTATAAACATTTCCAGGAGATTTGTAATTTCACATATATTTTCCATAACTATACCTATGTTTTCCAGACCGCATGCTGTCATTTTTGATCAGAAAATAGTTACTGGGCTTATAAAAAAAAAAGTTGAATGTCAAATTTAAATTGTAGCATATTACCCATTTACTTATTCATTTGGGCATTTAACAAACATTTATTCACTATTGATTATATTCCTAGCAGCGTACTAAGTTCTGGGGTACAATAGTAAACATGACGAATAAAATTCCTCCCCTTTTGGAACTTATGACTTATAAAAGCAATCAAGACTGCCACCTACCTCTGTAGTGTCTTGAACTGTGTGTTTCATAGCACATATCTAATTATATGCCGTGGGCCTGAAAAAAATATTTATTCCAGTTCATAATAACTTAGATAAATCTATGTAGTGAGGGTAGGAGCATGATTGCTGACTCTATTTGACATAAATGAGATACTTTTTGCTTCACGAGAAAATAGAGATATGAGACATGAATTGACTTACTCTATTCATAGGCCAGGTAGTTCTTGGCACCAAGAAAAGAAATATAATTCCAGTTCATGATTTTGAGTTGGAACCCAAACTCATAAGTCTTAACTCCTTCCTGGTTATCTGACTTCAGGATGTCCAGGACCTTTTAAAATTTGTGCTACATTGAAACTTTAGTTATCTGTGGAATACAGGATCAGAAAAAGAAGGATAAATGAATTTCACAAATAATTTGAAACTCACTGCATCCATCCATTTCTGCTTCCTTTACCTTCACAACGCATCTGTTAGTAGCTCAAAGGGTGAATTTAAATCCACTTCCTTCAGCTTTCTGTTCACCTCAAGTGATGCAACAAATGAACAGAGAGAAGAGGAACAACAAAGAACATGGACAATCCATTCTATATGAAGTGATAAGGAAACCAGCTCCTCCTCCATAACACCAGCTACTTGCTTGAAATTTAAGTCGCTTGCCCAGAGAAGAGCATTTTAAAAATTATAAGTGCAGGGGTTCTTTTTCCTTTAAATATTTATATTTTTAAGATTAATCCATAAATGTGGTAATTTGATAAGTTTGGTAAATCTAAAGGACAAGAGAGTCTGCTTTATTACTTTCTCAGTTTCCACTTTCCACTTGTCCCTTGCCAACAACTCTGAAAAATAACATCCTATTTTAGTTGCCCTTGCCAAAGGATATTTGTCAACCAAAATTTACTGACCAATATTAGAAACAAAGTGGTAGAAGACTCAGGCTACATTGTAACTGAAGAAGATTTAATTCCTCCCCCCTCCCCCCCAAATATCCAAGACATCTGAGCCCCATTTTTCCTAAGTGAGTTGTAGAGTGGAACTCTGTGATACCAGTGAATCCTTCATGTGAAATCTATTACCCCATGTGTTGGGAGAAGAGAACTGCAGGGCCTAACATGTTCTTACAAAGAACAAAGGAACAAAGAATGAATGGATTTGTAGATGAATCAGCACGTTCTTAGCATCTGACAACCGTGGGTATCTAGGAGCAGTGAAGCACTGATGTAGGCAGACTTTCCTTACATACCTGATGGCGTTTCTGACTCCAAGAGGAAGACGCAAGGGGAAACTCCAGCCACAAGAGTGTCCTCATTTAACAATCTAAAACTTTCATGGGTGGAGAGCAGCATTTGTGGCCCCAGAGACTTCCTTCCTTTAGTATTCTGAACCAAATGAACTGTATTTTTCATGCCAGTAATTACTAAGAATTTACATGTCCCTCCTGAACAGAAGTCATAGTTCCCCAGAATGTTCATTGGGAGGCATCTAGTTCTCTGTTTATGTATCTCTTGTCCTATATTTGTTTATATTTCTCCCAGTGGTTTGAAATAGACACAGAGGTCAGAATAAATATCCAAGAGAGGGAGGGAAAATTGTCCTCTTGGTGGAGATTCCTTCCTCTAAGGAACTGATCTACCTGGGGGATGAAGTGGAGGAGAGCAGCGAGTGGCACAGGTTAATAGGGGAGAAAAGAGTGTGTGTGTTGGTGGGGAAAGAGATTTTTCCCAAATATACTTGCTTTATTCTTGGTGCCAAACTTCTAAGCACTTAAATTAAAAAAAAATTATTTCTCTATACTGATATTTGTATAGATATAAGATATTTGTAGATCTATATTTGTATAGATATAGATATAACAAATACAGATATAAGTATTTGTCTATACTCAATTTGGGGGTGGATCAGTGTAGGCAGCAAGTGCAAGTATGCCATGCATGGGAGAGGTGAATATGGAATCACCCAGCTTCCTAATTTCTGGCACAGGAACTCTGCGCTCTCACCGACCTGCAATCAAGCACCCCTCCTTTGTCTTAGGCTTCTGCCCCCTTCCTGCTTCTACACTGTCCCTGTCCAAGCCATCAGCCTGACAGGCAGCACCTCCCTCCTAAATTTTAACTCAGATGGGGCTGTGTTTCCAAACCCCTCACTTCTAAGAACCCTGTGGCTTGGACCCGCTCCAACCCTCTGGGGGAGGGTCTTGCTGAGCAAGGGCTGGGTGCTGACTTGCCCCAGAGAACGTCCATTGGATTGCACTGTGGCAGAGGTTCAGAGATTGTGACCAGGTGCTGGCTTGCGCCAGAAGAGGTTCAGAGATTATGGCGAATCACAACACACAGCTGGCGCCAGGTTTCACCGCACTCTGGCATCTTTGTTCCAATACTAGCAAATGTGGCTGTTCTCTGGAGTCCCCTGGGGGGTGGAGCCACTGTTTGTCCTCCAAACAGGGAACCACTTCTCCCCATGTGTCCCACGGACCCCTTGGACCTCTCTGCCTGCTTCTGGGAATTCTCCCTTCATCCCCACCAGATCAATGCCAGGTATTGAGGTCTAGAATTTCTGACTCTGTGATCCCCTGTTTATAGAGTCCTAATGGTATTGAAACCCTCTCTTTTCTACCTGTCAGTGGTTTGGGGAACAGATTTTTTTGTTCAGTCCCTTGTGTTTCCACTCTTTCTCTTTCTCTCCAGCTACTTTCAGGGGGAGTGCTTTTCCTCTACTCACTTGATGTGTCACACACCGCCCCCCCCCCTTCCTCTATCCTGTCTCTGCAAAAACAGCTGCCTACCCTGTGGGGCTTCTCTCTCCCCCAGTTCACCTCTTCACACCGCCCACCTGCCAGCTCCCTTCTTTTCCAAGGAGTCCCCCAACATGCTCCTAAATCAGTATGGACATATTTGTCTCCCATTTTCCCCCTCCCCCTGACCCTCATTGTGGTAACTGCCATTTTCTATGTTGTCTTTCTGTGCAGGCTGCTCTCTCATTAAGCGTGGCACATCACCTAGTGCTGAGTCAGCTGAGTTTTAAAGCTCCAGGCTTCAAGTTCCACTGGTTTTACAAACTCAGAATTCAGTCCTTCTGGTTTTCAAAGCTAAACATTACTGGGATTAATCTTCTCTGTGTGAGCTCCCTGAGATGAGGGCCCATTTCTCTGCCCTCTCCATTTGTGCAGCTACCTCCCTCCTACAGGGATCCTTCCTCTGCCTTTCTGACTTTCATGATCTTTCAGGTGCAGCTCCTCTATATTTAGTTGTGGAGTTTGTTCTGCTGGTCTTTGGATTGCTCTCTGGTTTATTGACTTGGGTATTTATGATATTTACTTGGAAGTGTGGAATGAGATGAGGTCAGGGCCTTCTTATTCTGCCATCTCCCCAAGCTCTCCCCTACATTATCTCTTAAGATTGTCACAAAAACATCATTCCAGAGTTAGAATGTCCTTTTTTAGAATCTAGGAGAACTTTCCATTCATTTTGAGCAAATGAGCTCCCTGGCTTTTCCCCATCCCCAACTATGTATCCTTAAGGACAGATTACAGATACAAATTCCTTTGAAAGGAAACAAACTTTTTTTTTTTAATTTAACTGGAAATAAGAGCTTTAAAATGGCCATGCCTCTCTCTAGTCTATTGTCAACAAAATTTTCATAATATAAATGGGGTAATGTTGCTCCTCTGTTCAAAAATCTCCAAAGGCTTCCCATATCACATGGAATTAAAAGTTCTTACTATGGTGTACAGGGTCCTGCACAATTTGGCCCTTTGATCATTCTCTTTGACTTTATCTCCAAAAATTTCCCCCTTAATTTCTCTACTTCAGCCAAACCAACCTCCTTGCTGTTACTTGAACATAATTCTGCCTTGGGATCTTATTGAGAACTTGTTTCCCTCTGCCTGGAATGCTCTGGCCTCAGCTGTCTGTGTGGCTCATTTCTTCATCTACTCAAGCTTTTGCTTAAATACTGCCTTCTTCATGTGGCCTTCTCTGATGATCATCCTAGTTAAAATTTCAGCTCCTTCTTCCACACTTCCTGTCCTCATCCCACTTTCTCCAAAGTGCTTATCATGCTTTGACATCCTATATATTTTACTTATTTTTTAAATTGTCTGTCCCCACTAGAAAGTAAACTATGTGGATACGGGTTTTGAACATTTTGGTCATGGTGTATCTCTGGTACTTAAAAGAGTGCCAAGAACATAATAAATACTAACAAACTCTTTCTTGAAAGAATTATTACAATTTTATCTGATGTTAGGACACGTATTTCTTATATAAGCATGAAACTTTCAGTCTATCCCTAACCTGGAAGATTCTCAACCATGCAGACCCAAGGGATAAGGAAGGCATTGTTATTAAATCCCTTAAGTATGTATCCATTAGTCATTTAAATTAGATTCTTTATTCACTTTAATTTTTTTTTTCAACGTTTTTTATTTATTTTTGGGACAGAGAGAGACAAAGCATGAACGGGGGAGGGGCAGAGAGAGAGGGAGACACAGAATCCGAAACAGGCTCCAGGCTCCGAGCTGTCAGCACAGAGCCCGACGCGGGGCTCGAACTCACGGACCGCGAGATCGTGACCTGGCTGAAGTCGGCCGCTTAACCGACTGCGCCACCCAGGCGCCCCTAAATTCTTTATTCACTTTAAAAAATATTCATCTGTCTTAATGCTTTGAATACAGCAATGATGTGTACCTGGGATAACTGCCCTTGTTCTACCTTCCACCACCATCTCCAAATAACCAAAACTACACAGTATACAATAGCACAGTATGATGCCCTCATATCACTATCTACTGGAGTTATCCATGTTGGAAATATTGTTACATTTGCAATGTAAATGAATCAGTTATGCTTTAACTCTACCAGGTTGGTTGAAGAATAAAGCATTCTCACTGAGAAATGTTTTTTGAAGTGTGCATTGGAGAACTGGCAACAGTAAATCAAGTTCTTAATTAATTTCTTATGTCTGGACATTGGTTTGCTTGATCTCATGTAGACTAGTTTACGTTCATTCTATCCTCAGGATTTTCTTCAGTGCAGCCTTCATGTCCTTGTTTCGTAAACTGTAAATCAGAGGGTTTAAGAAGGGAGTCACCACGGAGTAGAACAAAGTCAAAATCTTCTGAATTTCAGCTGGGTTATCAGCTGTGGGACTCACATACATTGCCAAAAGGGCTCCAAAGAATAAGCATACCACTGTCAGATGTGATCCGCAGGTGGAAAAGGCCTTCCGCAGGCCAGCAGCTGAAGGCACTTTTAACACAGCTATCAGTAAAAGAGTATAGGAGCCAAGAATATACAGAAGTGTGAGGATGATGATGAGGGAGTTCAGGACATAGAAGATGATCTCCATGACTGGAGCTGTAGCACAGGACAGAGCCATCAGTGGGTCCATGTCACACATAAAGTGGTCAATGGTGTTGGGTCCACAGAAAGGCAATTGAGAGAGCTGTATAGTGGAGACAGAGTAACTAAGGAACCCCAACACCCAGCAAAGAGACATCAAGATGTAGCAGAGTTGTTGGGTCATGGTGGTTGAGTAGTGCAGTGGGTGGCAGATAGCGAGGTACCGATCATATGCCATGATGCAGAGGAAATATGCCTCAGTTGTACCAAGGGAAGTAAAAAAATATAACTGGAGGAAACAGCCAACGAAAGAGATGGTTTTTGTTTCTGAGAGGAAATTGACTAGCATACTGGGCACAGTGGAGGTAATGTACAAGATTTCAAGGAAAGCAAAATTGCCTAGGAGAATATACATTGGGGTATGGAGCCGTTGGTCCAACCTCACAGCACAGACAATAATCCCATTTCCCATTATGGTAAATATATAGATCCCCAAGAACAGTGAGAAAAGGAAACTTTGCAACTCCTGACAACCAGGGAAGCCTAGGAGGACAAACTCAGTCACAGTGCTTGTCTCTGAACTGTTCATAAATTCCAGGGCTGTAGAGGAGACAGAAAACACCATTATACAAGATATTTTGTTTCCTGGAAAACTGGTAGGAAACCTATGCAAGGTGTGTGTGTTGGCTATTTGGCAATTAGTTTGTAATAACTCATCCACTAACTCGTCAGATCTTATTTAAAAGTAACCAATCAATAATTCTGACTATCCCAAATTACAATAAACTTAGGTTCATAACAATGGAATGATTTACATTATTTAAATTTTCACTATCAGTGGGGTTAGGTTTGGAAGGAAAATACTATCTTACCTTTGAGATTTTGGAAACTCGGAGTATTACCCACTGTTAAATGCAGTAAAGTGTTTGTATTTTTTCCCCACCCATAGTTAAAAAAGCTGATAGAACAGCTTTTAGTCTGTGTTAATTTTTTAGCCAAGAATTAGGACTGTGATAACTTTTTTTTTCTTTTTTGACATCTCTCACTAAGTAGAAAGTACTTGGTATCTCAGATATCCTAGGGCTGTGAATGTCCATTATGCTGAGCTTTTCACATCAGAATAATTTTCTCTTATAACATATTAATGAATTATACATTTTAGCATAAAAACCAAGAGGAGGGGTCATAGTAATATTTTTTTTGAAGACTTCAGCTCAGGTCATGGTCTCCCTGTCCATGGGTTCGAGCCCTGCGATGAGCTATATGTTGCCATCTCAGAGCCTGGAGCCTGCTTCAGATTCTCTCTTGCTCTCTCTGCCCTGCCCCTCCCTCCACCCCACACTCTGTCTCTCTCTCTCTCTCTTGAAAAATAATTTTAAGAAAGCATAAAAAAAACCCCTCCCCTAATTAGTCAATTGAATCTTCACTATTTTAAACAAGTGCAGTGTTTTGAATAATTTACCATAAATCTCTCATTAAAGTAACGTATTTGTTAAAGTAAGTATTTATTTCAAAATATATGGTTCAGCTACTTGGAAGGATTCATTCTTATGCTGTCTACATATCACAGATGATGAGTTTCAACATTACTGATTGCAATCTCCCCTGCTCACATGCAGGAAACTCAGAATCTTCACAAACTGGGAAAGGTTAATTATCAAAAGTCAAATAGACAAACAAACATAACGTAGCTCTAAATGTTGCAAAAGATTAATTCTTCTTGCTGAACACAAATGATATTTTATGCCATTTTGGTTATACACAAACCTTATGTAAAAATATTAAATAAGATTTCTCCAAATGCAAGGATATTTTCAAACATTAAGTTATTCAATACATTTCAAACAATGTAAAATGCTTATGTATTGTCATTTCAGTTTACTAATGCTACAGATGCTATAAATACATTTATATACATTTGCCTTACCCAAATAAAATTTACTTTCAAAATGAAAAACTCTTATTTTTTAATAATTAAGAGCATGAAAAATATAGAAACAAACCAAAAAACCCCCAAAACAATCCCACTTCTTAGAATAAGCAAATTTTAACTCTTTGAAGAATTGCATACTTCTTTTCTTTAAAAATTAAAATGGGATTTTTCAAAATAGGCTGTTTATAGCATGTTTTTAAGACTTAATATACTTTAGTATTTTTTCCATTTTAAAAATAAAGCTCTACTCCATATGATCCAGTAATTCCACTTCTGGGTATTTACCTTAAGACAATGGAAACATTAATTTGAAAAGGTATATGCATGCCTATATTTATTGCATCATTATTTATAACAGCCAATATATGAAGGCAACGTAAGTGTCCATCAGTAGATGAATGGATAAAAAAGATGTGGTTTATATGCACAGTGGAATATTACTCAGCCATAAAAAAATTAAAATCTTGCCATTTGAGACAACATGGATGAACCTAGAGGGTATTATGCTAAATGAAGTAAGTCATACAGAGTAAGACAAACACCATATGATTTCACTTGTATGTGGAATCTAAAACCAAAATGAACAACAAAAATATAGAAACAGACTCATAAATATAGACAACAAACTGATGGTTGCCAGTGTGGAGGGGGTTGGGGGTGTAGGGGAAATAAATAAAGAGAATTAAGAGGCACAAATTTCCAGTTATAAAATGACTTTTCACAGGGTGAAAAGTACAGCATAGGGAATGTAGTCAATAATATTGTAATAACATTGTATGGTGCCAGACAGTAACTATTTTTATGGTGATGAGCATTAAAAAAGTTTTTTTTAATGTTTATTTTTGAGAGAGAGAGAGAGAGACAGAGTGTGAGTGGGGGAGGGGCAGAGAGCGAGAGGGAGACACAGAATCTGAGGCAGGCTCTAGGCTCTGAGCTGTCAGCACAGAGCCTGATGGAGGGCTTGGACCCATGAACTGTGAGATTATGACCTGAGCCAAAGTCAGACACTTAACCAACTGAGACACCCAGGGGCCCCATATGGTGGTAAGCATTTTGTAATGTAGGTAACTGTCAAATCACTATGTTGTACACCTGAAACTAATATATACTCCAACTACAATTGAAATTTAAAAATACATATTATAGCTCTATATCATCAGTTCAATGGCTGCATTGTTTTCCATAGATTTAATCAACTCCCTTGTGATAGATTTAGATGATCAATGTTTTATATTATAATAAGCACTTTATCAATATTCTTAAACACATATCTTAAGATACTTGACCCATAAAGTGAACTTATAATGATTAAAAAATTAATAGACTAATCAATTTATTACATCCTAGTTTTTGATGATGAAGATTTCTAGATATCTTTTTGATATTTACTAAAGTCATCAAGTCAGAACTTATTTATGTATTTATGTATTTATTTATTTATTATTTAAGTTTATTTATTTTGAGGGAAAGCATGAGCTGGGGAGGGGCAGAGAGGGAGAAGGAGAAAATCCAAGCAGGCTCCGCACTGTTAGTGCACAGCCCAACGCAGGGTTCAAGCTCATGAACCATGAGATCATGACCTGAGCCAAGATCAAGAGTCAGACGCTCAACCTACTGAGCCACACAGACACCCCAAAACTATTTAAAAACAAAAATAATTTTTTCTTTGAGTGTAACAATGTTACATTAATTTCAGGTGTATAGTATAGTGATTCACCAACTTTATATGTTAAGCTATGCTCACCACAAGTGTAGCTATCATGTGTCACTGTACAATGCTGTTGCAATACCTTTGAGTATATTGCCTGTGCTGTAACTTTTATTCCCATGACTTATTCCTTAATTGGAATACTGTATCTTCCATTCCCCTTCACTTATTTGCCCTATCTTTCCACCTCCCTCCCCTCTAATAGCCATGAATTTGTTCTCTGCATTTATAGGTCTGATTCTGCTTTTTGTTTGTTTATTCATTCTGTTTTTTAGATTCTGCATAGAAGTGAAATCATATGATATTTGAGTTTCTCTGTCTTTACCTATAAGATAAATTTCTGCTTAATATTTCTATAGCATGTTATGGATGTCTCTACTAGAGCATGTGCATAATGACTAAATCATGTATTTATGTTTCCCTCTAGCTTGACAACTTTTATAATTAAGTAATGATGTTAATTTATCTTTATATTCTCAGTTGATTGAGTTTCTGGTGCATAGTAGGCATTTATTGAATGAATTAGTGGTTGGGTAAATTTTGGTCTTGCCAGTCCTATCACAAAAAAGCTCATCTACTGAATTTATGGGCTATCACTGAGCGTCCAATCTGAACATCATTGGACAGAGTCTTATGTGACTTGTAGCAAGGTCGTGTTTAAACCAGTGGCCCATTAATCCCTTCTTGCCTCATGTCTCTGTCATGTTTGAGTGTTCATTCTAAATATAAGCCTCCTTAGTTATTTACCCTTTTTTATATTTTCAAATCTATAATCACCATTCTGCTTAATACCTCTTATTTCATCTGTTTCTTTCTAAGAGTTTCCTGTCCCTTTTGTACATTTCTTGGTGAATGGCTCCACTCTTGGCATTTGCTAAAGCGAAAAACTTGAGAATCATTCCAGGCACTTTCTAATTCTGTCACTTCTCATAGGCTGTCAATCACCATATCCTGTTGATTTTCCCTACCAAATGTTTTTCAAATCTGTCTTGGGCGCATAGATCAATGTAAACGCTTTCTTTGTTTGGATGGTCCAGTCGTGGAGTGGAGCTGCTGTACATATAACCTAGAAAGAAAAAATGAGCCTCTCTGATGGACTAGGAATGTATTTTTAGGAGGAAAGCAGCTGCTTTGGTGAGGACGAGATCACCCACTCTGACAATAGCTATGTGGTGACATACCATAGCTGGATCAGGTTCACAACTGATTGGCTCAGTCCAGTAATACATAACTCAGTGGTCCTCTTATATAACTGTAGTTAGAGGAAAATAAATGATAACATCTGGATTGATTTGGGATCAAAAACCATATGACGTACTGTATGCTCTTAAGTGAGGCAGCACCTATTTTTCAGAGCTTTTGTGAAAATACTGTTGAACATGTATGCCTAGTACAGTTCCTGGAATATACTAGTATAATAATATTACCAACAACTATGATTACCAAGTAACTAGGATAATTTTTTTAACATAACCATTTAAAAACCCAAATGAAAACCAATATTAAATAAACCTAAAAAACTGGTTAAAAAGTCAGTAGGTTCCAGTGCATCACATAGCAGAGCTATGGGTAGCTCTCTTTGGTTGCTCAGGTTTTTTATTTTATTAACTTTCTTATATATTCTGGTACTTAAAGACATAGAGCTTTGTCTGATATAAAAGAAGAAGACATTGAAAGATAGTAGTGTTAACAATTCAAGATGTAGACAAATGGTTAAAGGAAGGGCATTATATTACCTGTGATGTGCATAAGACTAACTGGGAATAAGTTATATTTAATTGAGGGCATTGTAGAAAATGAGTTATTGAGTACAACGTTGAACAGTTTCTAAAACAAAATTATGTAATTTATCAAATTTCTGAATAATGAGGCATTCTTTTATGAATAATTAGGCAAGAAAATTTCAGGGATTGTTAAGCTGAGGGAGATCTGAGTAGCTGGGCACTGGAGTCAACAGTTCATGTAACATAACTTATTATTATGTTATGGGAGATATTGTGGATGAAATCACATATCCAGAGGCATGAAACCCACCCAAGTTTGCCAAAATGTATTAATTTTAAAATGGGATTTTACTGGAGCTAGAATTCCATTTATGGATGTCTTAGAAAAAGTGCAATGATGCCTAGACAGAAAAGTTACTTACCCTTCATGATAGGTCTAAGTGTGGAGAAAGCTGGGAGTGAACTCTGAGTTGATATCTTCTTATTGATTCCTCTCTTTCCTTTATGTGGAATCAAAATGGGGGAACCTGACCTTGAGAATCCTGGGATAGACAAAATTAACTTCTGACACTCCCTTTCTTCCCTTCCTGAAGTGCTCCAAAGAAACAGTTATAGCATTAGGGTACTTCTGTTGGGCAATAGGATAGCCAGTGGAAAGAAGTACAGCCCTACAATCTATCCTTGAGGTGTGGACCTCCATTGACATATCAATATTTTCATCAAGAGCTGTATGAGAGACCTCAATCACCCCCAAGCACCTGGATCTTTCATTTGTCTCACTCAGCAGAGGAAATTCAATAGATGAATTTTATATATTGGTTACTTTTGTTTTAGAATAGCTGAACAAAGTAAGATATAAACTTCATGAGGAGATTTTGAGAAGGGGTACAGATAAATAAATGCATAGGATGTATTATTGAGACTCTCAAGGGTACAACTAAAGTTTCATCATAGAGATTATTATGAAGTTTTCAGTCTCCCCTTGGGATGGTTTATGACTCCCACAAGACCCCTTGGTGTAGCATCCTTTCTTTATCTATAGTTTTCATACAGTTTGGGTTAAATTGGCTCCTAGAGTGAAGGTAGGAATAATGTCTAAAAGGCAATGGCGAGGTGTCTATATGTGGATTTCTAGAGAATTTCTTTTTGTTTTCAGAAGTCTTTTTCACTGTGAAATATAGAAAATGTTCACAACATACATTATTTATACTCTGGGAGAGTATTTTCTTTACATACTTGACATCTGCAAATTTTTGCTTCCAGTCCTTAGTTACTGATAGACTATTTTATTTTATTTATTTTATTTTAATTTTCATTTTAGAGAAAATGTGAGCAGGGGAGAGGGGCAGAGGGAGAGAGAGAGAGAGAGAGAGAGAGAGAGAGAGAGAGAGAGAGAGAGAGAATCCTAAGCAGTCTCCATGCTCAATATGGAGCTTGATTCTGGGGTTCAATCCCATGACTCTGGGATCATGACCTGAGCCCAAATCAAGTCAAAACACTCAACCGACCAAGCCATCCAGGTGTCCCAAGACTGTTTTCTATCTGTCTTATCTGTTCTTTGTTTCTTCTTTCTTGCCTTCTTTCATATTATTCGTGTATTTTTATGTCATTTTCCTCTATTACCTCTTTTTGATGGTTTTATAATATTTTTTATTGTGGTAAAATATATATAACATAAAAATAACCATTTTAACCATTTTAAAGTGTATGGTCTTGAGGCATTACACACATTCCCATTGTAATGCAACCACCACCAACATCCATCTCCAGAACTTTTTCATTATCCCAAACTGAAGCTCTATGCCCACTAAACAATAACTTCCCATTCCACTCTCCCACAGCTGCTGGCAATATGTTGGGGAAATTGGAGAATATCGTATGTGAAGTCCAAATCCAAGCAACAGCTGAACCATGGCTATAAACTTCCAGGGATGGCTGATATTTGATTTTCCTTTTGAAAGGTGTCAGGTTTAGTTCTGGTCCGTAATTTCTTTTTTTTTTTTTATTTTTTAAAAAATTTTTTTTTCAACGTTTTTTAATTTATTTTTGGGACAGAGAGAGACAGAGCATGAACGGGGGAGGGGCAGAGAGAGAAGGGAGAGACAGAATCGGAAACAGGCTCCAGGCTCCGAGCCATCAGCCCAGAGCCTGACGCGGGGCTCGAACTCATGGACCGCGAGATCGTGACCTGGCTGAAGTCGGACGCTCAACCGACTGCGCCATCCAGGCGCCCCATGTAATTTCTTGAGGATTAAGACCACTACGGGTTCCAGCTTCATGTGAGCCCTAGGTTCCCATCTCCATCTCTGCAGCCAGGCACTGCCATGAAGCATCATGATTTTATCTATGGGCAAGTGCATTCTGAATGTGACCAGTGCTTACCATTCAGACTTCCAAAAATTTTTTTGACTTAGGAGTTTCCTATTGACTCTTCATATTGTCAGTATTTTCAAGTTTTATTTTTTCAAGTTTTATTTTTTTATTTATTTTTGAGGGGCACCTGGCTGGCTCAGTCAATAGAGCATGTGATTCTTGATCTCATGGTCATGAGTTCAAGCCCACGTTGGGCATAGACATTACTTAAAAAAAAAATCAGTATTTTTCTTTATTCTTATCAGGATGGTAGATTGAAGTAACCATCTTTCTATTATGAAAATTTGTGTTTACTAAAATTTTTTAAATAATATTTCAATTTGGGCTTTAATTTACATTGCATTTTATAGCCATTTTGTTTTGGGGAGCTCATTAATCTCTGGGAGTAGTTAGTTATATAGTGGCTTATAGAAGATTTTCTAAGTACTTATATTCTTGCTCTAAAAAAATTAAAAATTATTTATTTATTTTAAAATTTGAGTATAGTTGACACTCAATGTTATATTGGTTTCAGGTACAACATAGTGGTTCAACAACTTTATTTAAAAAAATTTAATTCTAGTATAGTCAACATACAGTGTTATGTTGATGTTAGGTGTATAATGTGGTGATTTAACAATTCTATACATTACTCGGTGCTTGTCAATAATATGTTATGCTATGCTCACCAAAAGTGTAGCTACCACTTGTCACCATTCAATGCTATTACAATACCTTGACTATATTCCCTTTTCTGTGCCTTTTATTATTCTCATGAATTATTCATTCCGTAACTGGAAGCCTATATCTCCCATTCCCCTTCACAGATTTTGCCCACCCCTCTACCCCTCTCCCTTCTGTCAACCATCAGTTTGTTCTCTGTATTTATAGGTCTGATTCTGCTTTTTCTTCGTTTATTCATTTGTTTTGTTTTTTAGATCCCACACAGAAGTGAAATCATATCATACTTGCCTTTCTTTGTCTGACTTATTTCACATAGTATAATAATGGACCTTTAGGTCCATCCATTGTCACAAATGGCAATATCTCATTTTTTATGGGTGAGTAATATTCCATTGTATGTATATACCATGTCTTCTTGATCTATTCATTTATTGATGGATGCTTAGGTTGCTTCCATATCTTGGCTATTGTAAATAATGCTTCAATTAACATTAAGCATGCATGTTTCTTTTGAATTAGTATTTTTGTTTTTTGGAGTAAATACCCAGTACTGGAATTATTATATTATATAGTATTTCTATTATTAATTTTTTGAGGAAACTCCATACTGTTTTCCACAGTCTGTTTTTGTGCCAGTACCATACCGTTTCAATTACTATAGCTTTGTGGTATATTTCAAAATCTAGAATTGTGATACCTCCAGCTTTGTTATTCTTTATTAGGATTGCTTTGGCTATTTGGAGTCTTTTGTGGTTCCATACAAACTTTAAAATCATTTGTTCTAGTTCTGTGAAAAATGCTGTTGGTATTTCAATAGGGATTGAATCCATAGATTGCTTTGGGTTGTATGGAAATTTTAGCAGTATTACTTCTTCAAAAACATGAGCATGGAATATCTTTCACTTTGTTTGTCATCTTCAATATCTTTCATGAATGTTTTATAATGTTCAGAGTACAGGTCTTTCACCTCCTTAGTGATGTTTATTCCTAGGTATCTTATTCTTTTTGGTGCAGCTGTAATAATTGGGATTGTTTCCTTAATTTTTCTGTCTACACTTATTAATGTATAGAAACACAATTGATTTCTCAGAATTAATTTTGTGTCCTGAAAATTTACTGATTTAATTTATTCTAATAGTTTTTTTGTAGATTCTTTAGGGCTTTTTTTTTTTTTTTTTTTTTTTTTTAATTTTTTTCAACATTTTTAATTTATTTTTGGGACAGAGAGACAGAGCATGAACGGGGGAGGGGCAGAGAGAGAGGGAGACACAGAATCGGAAACAGGCTCCAGGCTCTGAGCCATCAGCCCAGAGCCTGACGCGGGGCTCGAACTCACGGACCGCGAGATCGTGACCTGGCTGAAGTCGGACGCTTAACCGACTGCGCCACCCAGGCGCCCCATCTTTAGGGCTTTCTAAAAATAGTATCATGTCATCTGCAAATAGTGACAGTTTATCTTCTTCTTTACCAGCAAAGATGCTTTTTATTAAAGCACTTTTATTTTGTAGGCTGAGGTGTACTTACAAAAAGACAATGCCCTATGATTAGCTATGCTTAAAACTTCTTTCACATGACACAGATCCATGCTTACACACCTGCTACTTATCACGATCTTTCTTAGCATTTGGTTCTTCCCCTCTCATTGCATGTGTACCATTTAATAAAAAAGAAAACCTTTGCAATATTTTTATGCCTCTGTATCACGAGACTGTGAGCCCTTTGAGGGAAGAAAATGTCTCTTATATACTTCTGGATCAAATTTATTTCCAGGCTCAGTGTCTTGGATTGTAGGTGCTCAACAACAAAAACAAGAATATATAGTTGAACAATGAAAAAGAGGATGTCTAAATATAAATGTTATAAGGTAGTTACAGTTTGTCACAGTATATTTGTAGAAACCCTAACAGGAAAAAGACATGTCTCTTATTTTCTCTGAAGTACCAAAAATTCTGAGTAAAAAAAATGTTAAGATGTTCTTTGGACACTACTTCAAATTTTCTATAAGTGAATAGGCTCCTAAGGAATCCTAGAATTGTTGGGGGGTGGTGGGTGGGAATGATTTTTTAGATCTAATTATCAGAAAGCTGCTCTAGGGGTACCTGGGCAGCTTAGTGGGTTAAGCCTCCGACTCTTGATTTCAGCTTGGGTCAAGGTTTGTGAGTTTGACCATGTGGAGTCTGATTGATATTCTCTTTCTCTCTCTCCCTGTCTCTACCCCCCACCCCGCCTCAAGTAAATAAATATAATAAACTTAAAAAGGAAATTAATCCAGGAAGTTATTCTTTGTCTAAAAACAATTGTATCATTATTTATTTTTAAATAAATAATACAGCCATACAACAAAGAATGTAAAGAGTTCAAAAGGGGGTATGAAGAAAACCGCTCCTTTGTCTTTTGTTCCTCAGATACCAAAGTCTTGTCATTTAAAGCAACCACTGTTATCAGTCTCTAGATCTCCTTCAGGAGATAGTCTATACATTTACATGAAAGGTAGTTACTTTCAGCTACTCACCTCGCTTTCTTCACTCAACAATATATCTTGGATGTCAACTATACTTCAATAATAATAATAATAAGCCCCAAAACACAACATATCTTGGAGATACTATATAACATTACATATAAGATTTAAGGTAGTATGACTGAACCATAGTTTATTTAATTAGTCTTCTATTAATGGGAATTGACATTTTTCTCAACATTTTGCAATATAATATAGTTATAGCAATAATGCAATGAATATTCTTATACTTTCATCATTTCCCACATATGTGAGAATATCTGTAGACTGAGTAACTCAGAAGTTGGGTTTATGGGTTACAGGGTGTATATATTCTAAATTTTGATCAAAGTTGTCTAATTGTCCTGTATAGAGTTTGTAAAATTTATACTTTACCAGCAAGTGTCAGAGAAGTTACCATCCTCAACCATACAATGGTTATCAAACTGCTTGGTCTTTGTCACTCTGATGGGTTAAAAATGAAATAGGCTTATTCTGCCTTTATCTTTTTTATGAATGAATTTGTGCTCTTACCATATGTTTAAGGATATTTTCTGTATGTTGTTTATATCCTTTTGCTTATTTTCCTACTGGGATATTGTTCTGTTCTCTTACTGTTCATAGACCTTTATGTACATCAAGGAAACATTGTTTGACAAATAATTGAGACATCCTAAATTATTGATGGGCAAATAATTGAAAAGTCTTCAAGATAGAAATATAGGATGAGTTGGTAACAAAAAAGCAACTTGGGTTAATGAAAAGGGTGGTCGATAGGAAATTTTTGTTTTTTACCATTAAAGTTATTATCCTTAGCATATCACTCCCGATTCCTAACCATCATTTTCTTCTTATGCGGATCAGGTTGTTGAATTGGTGAAGACATTTCAATATTAAGATTACCTTTCATTTAGGACCTAGGAGGGAGTTCAAGGGGAAGTAGTGCAAGTGACTAATACAATTCCTGAGTAAATACTTTTACTGATGTACAATTCCTGAGCACCTCCTATACAGAAAAAAAAAGCTTAAATCTGTTCTCTGTTGTTCTGCTTTTCTCTCTTATTTTACTGTAAGCAGAGATCTCCCTCCTTCACCTGCTTCTCTTTGGGAATCTGCAGCTACTTGCAATGAAAAGAAAAGCAGGTCTGTATCCCAGACTTGTGTTTATCCAGTCCCTGTATCCACTCATCTCTGATTTGCCTCTGAGTTTTTGCATGATTTTGTTACAAGATCATTTTTGGAAAGTGAAGGAAGTGAGACAGTGTAGAATTAGGGTGTAATAGAAGCAACAGAAAAGCGTTTCCGGTTATGGTCATGACTAGCATCTTGTATTAAAATAACCTTGCCACCAAAAGTAACCATACAATCTGGGCAGAATACCTAACACAATCATTTGAAGGTACTGAAGAGCAGTCAACACAGGCAAGAATTCAGGGGCTACAGTTCCAAGAAGGGAAAGACAAGGAAATGAGTTCCACATTCACCTTGGGTGCTTTCTCTTGAGTATGTTCGACAATTCACTGGATGGGGGTACTATGGGGAAATGGAGAGATGTGGGAAAGAATGAGGGGAAGGAAGAATAAAGTCTCAGCAGAAAGCAGTAGTTTCACTGAACTGAGAAGATAAAGGATTTGGTGTTTGTGGCTGCTAAAGAAACTGGAGTTTGAGAAACAAATCCTGGAGAGAGGAGGACCACAGAGAAGTGAGACTCAACATATGATGCAGTATCCCTTCAAGACATTTTTTTCTTTAATTTCTAAGCCATTAACATGCAAATCAGTTTTCAAGAAATCTAGCAGAAAGCAAAACTGGGAGTCTAAAGAGCTGAGCAGAAGTTTCAGGAGCATGGGGTTCAAGGAGTACAGAAATAGGAAACCAGGGCCCACTAAAGTGGAGGGGTCCAGGCTTGCAGATGAGACTCAGGCTCTGTTCATGGAGTAAGAGTCAATTCCGGGAATAAAGGCAAAACTGGCCTAGGCTATTTTTGTACTTAAATATAGTCCTTGAATGAGATCAAAGTGATCTGCCTCTACTTTCTCTACTGCTACAAGAAAACTTAACTTTTGTGGATTTACTGTACCCATTGTCTTCACAGTTTTTGAAGTATAATGTTCAGCATTCAATTAAAAAAACCTGCATGCTAAGAAACAGGATAAATGATTAAGAACCAAGTGAAGCAGTAAGCAACAGACACACGCTTACAAGCGCTTGAGGTTTTTGGTTAATAGTAGGATGAACAATTACTGGAATAAACTAGTTTTTTTTATGATAAACATCACTAATCATCAGGGAAATGTAAATCAAAACCATAATGATATATATCACCTCACACCTGTCAGAATGGCTAAAATAAACAACACAAGAAACAAGTATTGGCTGAGGAAATGGAGAAAAAAGAACCCTTGTGCACTGTTGGTGGGAATGTAAATTTGTGCAGCAACTGTGGAAAACAATATGGAGGTTCCCCAAAAAATTAAAAATAGAAGTACCATATGATCCAGTAATTCCACTACTGGATATTTAACCAGGGAAAACAAAAACACTAACTTGATATACACATCCCTGTTTATTGCACCATTATTTACAACAACTAAGACATGGGAGTAACCTAAGTGTAAATCAATAGATGAATGGATAAGGAAAATATTCACAATGGAATATTACACAACCACAAAAAGGATGAGATCTTGTCATTTGATTCAACATGGATGGACCTGGAGGTTTTTTTGCTAACTGAAATAAGTCAGAGAAAGACAAATACCATATAATTCCACTCAAAAATGGTATTTTAAAAATGAACAAGCAAACATAAAGCAGAATTAGACTTACAAATACAGAGAACAAACTGATGGTTGCAGGGGTGGAGGGGGGATGGGGGTTGGGAAAGATGGGTGAAGAAGAGAGAAAGATACAGACTTCCAGTAATGGAATGAGTAAATCACAGGAATAAAAAGCAGAGCATAAGGAATACAATCAATGATATAGTAACAGTGATTTAATGAGACAGATGGTAGCTATACTTATGAACATAGCATAGTGTATAAGCTTGTCAATCTGCTAAGTTATATGCCTGAAATTAATGTAATATTGTGTCAAATATACTCAAAATTTTTTTAAAAACTATTTTTTTTACCTGAAAATAAGTTAAATACAATTTTTGTAAATGTTTGTAAGTAAGTTAAATATAATATTGGGCTGTAATTTCCCAAGAGCCTTTTTGATGAACACTTTTTATATTTCCAGAAATTTCTGCAGGGCATTTTTCATATCTTTGTTCCTAAGACTGTATATCACCGGATTAAGGAGTGGGGTCACAACAGAATAAAACAGAGTCACAATCTTCTGTGTTCCAGCTTCATGCTCAGATGTTGGGCTCCCATACATGACCATCACTGAGCCATAGAACAGTGAAACCACGGCCAGATGAGACCCACAGGTGGAGAAAGCCTTTCTTTTCCCAGCTGCTGAAGGGACTTTGAACACTGCTCTTAGGACCAGAGCATAGGATCCCATGATGAAGAGAAAGGGAATAACGAGGGGCAGAGGACTTAAAGTGGAGAAGATAATCTCTACCACAGGAGCTTTTTTGCAGGTGAGTGTTAGAAGAGGACCTGGATCACAGAGGAAGTGGTCAATAATCCTGGATCCACAGAAGGACATTTGTGAGATGATGATGATGGGAATCAAGAACCAGAGGAAACCAAATACCCAGCAGCTTACCACAAGATTGGTGCAGAGACGTCCAGTCATAATGGTTGGATAGTGTAGAGGTTGGCAGATGGCAAGGTACCGATCAAATGCCATAATAGCCAAGAAGAAGCATTCTGTAGAACCCAAGGAGAAGAAAAAGTAGAACTGGAGAAAGCACCCAGAGAAGGAGATGACCTTGGTGTCAGAGAGGAAGTTGGCTAACATGTTGGGGACAGTGGAGGTGACATACCAGATCTCTAGGAAGGAGAAGTTGGCGAGCAAGATGTACATGGGGGTGTGGAGTCTCTGATCCCAGCGCACAGCACAGATGATGGACCCGTTGCTCATGAGGGTCAGGAGGTAGACAACAGAGAAGAGCACAAAGAGGAGGATCTGCCCCTCCCTGGAGCAAGGGAAGCCCAGGAGGATGAAGCCAGTGATGGTGCTGGAGGTGTTGGGGGTGTTGGAGATATTCATGTATCTGGGAGCTGTAAAAAAAAAACAAACTCATCAAATTATTGAATGACTGTAAAGACACATGAGGCCCCAGATTATATTTAAACAATTTTGGGAAAGAAAATAAAGACATGTATGTTAATAGTTACCTTTTCTCTTTGAAATTGAAATAATTGACCTGGGTTGCTTTTTATTCTCATTCACATTTTCACTGTGGAATCAAGAAAACTTTGGTTAGAATTGATAAGGTCGTGAAGGAGAGTGTTATAGAGGTGTTTTAAGGTTATATTAGACCTTATGCTTAATAGAGTTTCTGTCTACCTACTTACCTACCTACATATCCTTTCAAAAATGGAATTTTTTCATTTTTAAAAGAGGTGACATCATTGCAGTTGTGGCAGAAATTGAGTCAAACTCGTTAGTTATGTTACACAAACTCAGAACTTTTTGAATGACTTCTTTTACATGACTTGAAACTGGCCTTATTTAAAACTAAATGATTAACTTATTAATTTAATAATATACGCCAATTTCATGTGTAAAACAGTCAAGCCAACTGGAGGGAATTAATCTTAGTTTCTGTTGTGTTAAAACAACAATTGTAGTCATCCAGTTGACCAAGGTGAAAGAATTGTTAATGGCCCATGTTGAAACAAGTCTGTGCTTACCTGAAAAAGAGATACGAATTTGCCTACTCTACAGTTATAGATAGAATTCTATTCCAGCAGTGCAAGTTATGGATGTTATTGATAACATGGAATTCTAAATAGGAGTGGATTTGTAGGGGATGCAGAGCTAAAATTTTACTCCATCTCCTAGAAACTACTGGGAAGCATCTCAAGACAGAGTGGCTTTTAAGGGATGAATATACACATAATGCCTTTCTTTTATTCTAAATGAGTAAGAGTACTTTTGTTGAACAATCATGCCTCAGGACTTGGAATCACTTCGAATCCTCTGTAAATAAGTATATAAATGAGCAACATAAAGAAAGTTGTGTCCCTCACTGCTTCTTTTTTAGTGTTAAATCCATATTTTGCTTTTTGAAATTTGGCAAGAGACCCAGGGAGCCTAATAATTTCTTACTAGGAGTAGTCAAGTTCTGGGAAATCTGTAGGATCAAGAGCAAAAGGTGGCGCAGCCAGCTGACACCCCATCTCAAGAATTAGGTGTGGACACTTAGAGTGTTGTGTTGGAAGAAGAATGCAATTGTGTTGGGTGGTGATGAGACTGGGGAGTTATAACACAATAAATATTCTTTTAAAACACTTCTGCATCATTTTAAACTCAGGACCCCTTGATTCCAATGCCATGGCAGATTCTTGGAGCCAATAAGATCTTTACAGATCTGCTTCTATTTAATGTATATAAACTAGTATAGGGCTTAATGGACCCTGCTTTTGGTGGGGTGAAAGTAGGCTAGATTCTGGTATCCGCACTATGAACTTTAACTTTCTGGAAGTCTTTTCCTTTTCTGCTTTTTTTTTTTTTTTTAAAACCCACTAACATGTTTTCTTTTTTTAAGTTTTTTTAATGTTTATTTATTTTTGAGAGAGACAGAGACATAATGTGAGTGGGTTAGGGGCAGAGAGAGAGGGAGACCCAGAATCCGAAGCAGGCTCCAGGCTCCGAGCTGTCAGCACAGAGCCTGTCGCAGGGCTCGAACTCAGGAGCTGTGAGATCATGACTTGAGCTGAAGTCAGACGCTCAATCAACTGAGCCACCCAGGTGCCCCTCTGTTTTTTTAATATGAAATTTATTGTCAAATTGGTTTCCATACAACACCCAGTGCTCATCCCAACAGGTGCCCTCCTCAATACCCATCACCCACCCACCCCTCCCTCCCACCCCCCATAAACCCTCAGTTTGTTCTCACTTTTTAGGAGTCTCTTATGTTTTGGCTCCCTCCCTCCCTAACCATTTGTTTCCCTTCCCCTTCCCCATGGTCTTCTGTTAAGTTTCTCGGGATCCACATAGGAGTTAAAACATATGGAATCTGTTCTTCTCTGTATGACTTATTTCACTTAGCATCACACTCTCCAGTTCCATCCACGTTGCTACAAATGGCCATATTTCATTCTTTCTCATTGCAACGTAGTATTCCATTGTGTATATAAACCACAATTTCTTTATCCATTCATCAGTTGATGGACATTTAGGCTCTTTCCATAATTTGGCTATTGTTGAGAGTGCTGCTATAAACACTGGGGTACAAGTGCCCCTATGCCTCAGTACTCCTGTATCCCTTGGGTAAATTCCTAGCAGTGCTACTCCTGGGTCATAGGGTATGTCTATTTTTAATTTTCTGAGGAATCTCCACACTGTTTTCCAGAGTGACTGCACCAGTTTGCATTCCCACCAACAGTGCAAGAGGGTTCCCATTTCTCCACATCCTCGCCAGCATCTGTAATCTCCTGATTTGTTCATTTTAGCCATTCTGACTGGCATGAGGTGATATCTGAGTGTGGTTTTGATTTGTATTTCCCTGATGAGGAGTGATGTTGAGCATCTTTTCATGTGCCTGTTGGCCATCTGGATGTCTTCTTTAGAGAAGTATCATTCATGTTTTCTGCCCATTTCTTCACTTGATTGTTTGTTTTTCAGGTGTGGAGTTTGGTGAGTTCTTTATACATTTTGGATACTAGCCTTTTGTCTGATGTGTCATTTGCAAATATCTTTTCCCATTCCGTTGGTTGCCTTTTAGTTTTGTTGATTGTTTCCTTTGCTGTGCAGCAGCTTTTTATCTTCATGAGGTCCCAATAGTTCATTTTTGCTTCTAATTCCCTTGCCTTTGGGGATGTGTCAAGTAAGAAATTGCTACAGCTGAGGTCAGAGAGGTCTTTTCCTGCTTTCTCCTCTAGGGTTTTGATGGTCTCCTGTCTCACATTCAGGTCCTTTATCCATTTTGAGTTTATTTTTGTGAATGGTATAAGAAAGTGGTCTATTTCATCTTTCTGCATGTTGCTGTCCAGTTCTCCCAGCACCATTTGTTAAAGAGACTGTCTTTTTTCCATTGGATGTTCTTTCCTGCTTTGTCAAAGATGAGTTGGCCATACGTTTGTGGGTCTAGTTCTGGGGTTTCTATTCTATTCCATTGGTCTATGTGTCTGTTTTTGTGCCAATACCATGCTGTCTTGATGATGACAGCTTTGTAGTAGAGGTTAAAGTCTGGGATTGTGATGCCTCCTGCTTTGGTCTTCTTCAAAATTACTTGGGCTATTCAGGGCCTTTTGTGGTTCCATACAATTTTAGGATTGCTTGTTCTAGCCTCGAGAAGAATGCTGGTGCAATTTTGATTGGGATTGCATTGAATGTGTAGATAGCTTTGGGTAGTATTGACATTTTAACAATCTTTATTCTTCCAGTCCATGAGCATGGAATGTTTTTCCATTTCTTTATATCTTCTTCAATTTCCTTCATAAGCTTTCTATAGTTTTCAGCATTGCCTTTTAAACTTAGTTGTTAAAAAGCAGATGTTTCAGCATCTGCTTTTAAACTTAGTTGTTTAGGGGCCCAATAAATTTCTGAGACCACATATTTATCTTTTATAAAAGGGAGTTGGAAACAGACAACTGAAGTGTTTAATGGGGTGCCTGGGTGGCTCAGTTGGTTGAGCGGCCGACTTGGCTCAGGTCATGATCTTGCAGTTTGTGAGTTCGAGCCCCGCATCAGGCTCTCTGCCAACAGCTTGGAGCCTGGAGCCTGCTTCGGAATCTGTGTCTCCTTCCCTCTCTGCCCGTCCCCCGCTTGTGCTCTGTCTCTGTCTCTCAAGGATAAATAAATAAATAAATAAATGTAAAAAAAATTTTTTTTATAAGAAGTGCTTAACATTTTTATTTTTTTTACTTTTATTTATTTTATTTTATTTTTTTTAATATATGAAATTTATTGTCAAATTGGTTTCCATACAACACCCAGTGCTCATCCCAAAAGGTGCCCTCCTCAATACCCATCACCCAACCTCCCCTCCCTCCCACCCCCCATCAACCCTCAGTTTGTTCTCAGTTTTTAAGAGTCTCTTATGCTTTGGCTCTCTCCCACTCTAACCTCTTTTTTTTTTTCTTCCCCTCCCCCATGGGTTTCTGTTAAGTTTCTCAGGATCCACATAAGAGTGAAACCATATGGTATCTGTCTCTCTCTGTATGGCTTATTGCACTTAGCATCACACTCTCCAGTTCCATCCACGTTGCTACAAAAGGCCATATTTCATTCTTTCTCATTGCCACGTAGTATTCCATTGTGTATATAAACCACAATTTCTTTATCCATTCATCAGTTGATGGACATTTAGGCTCTTTCCATAATTTGACAATAGCCAAATTAACATTTTTAAAAAGTCGTTCTGTACCAGCTCCACTCGTGGTTAAGGACATTAAGCATTTAGCCTTTTTTGCAGTATACCTGGAAGTGTGTTTTCAAAGTTATATGGAGTCACATGAGCCCGCTGATTGCTCAAAAATAAAAACAAAGACACACAGGAAGCATTCTGCTATGTGTAAAGGTCCTTGGTGGATTCTGAAAAATATTAAGTCCAAAAGTCTAGTACCAATGCACAGCAAGGTAACTTAATTATGATCAACTAAAAACAAATGTTACTAATAATTAGTATTTTTGACCAGGGCTGATTTGCTAGTATTTATGAAATTTCATTTTAGGAGTAAGCTTCTGCTCAACAATCTAATAATTGGCCCCTTGGATTAAATGTTTAAGAACTCTTTTTTTTTCCCTGATAGAACTTACTTCAGTGTAGTATTTCCCCCCTTTCTTTTACCCTCATGTCTAATTATCAGCAATTTCTGTTCATTTTTCTCCAAAATAAGTCTCAGCTCCACCCACTTCTCTGTATTTCAAGCTGTCTTTTCTCCGCTGGACCACTGTAATGCTGTCCTAACTGCTTCTGGCTTCCACCATTGCCCTCTACAGCCTCCTATCCATGCCACAGCCAGAATGACTATTGGAAAAAGGGAAATTATATCAGTCCTTTTTCTTGCACACAGACTTCAATTAACTTCCCAAAGCACTTAGAATAAAATGAAAATCTCCAAACTAGGGTCTTTGATTTGCCCCTCTTAATATCCCCAACCTCATCGTGTGATACTGTTAACCAAACACACACATATATACACATTTTCTCTGTCTCTTATACTCACATGCCCACACACATATATATACACTCTTTTGTGAAAAGGAGGCACACACATACTTCACTAACATAAAGACTTCAAATATAAAATAGGGTTCCACAAGCAGATGGGTTACAGGGTGTACATTATCCCCTGTGCTGATCTCCCTGGGAGATACACATCTTTGGATTATACCCACCCTAGTCATCATTTCAGTAGAGAGGGACCCATTTCTATAATGCTTTAAACTGAGGGTCAGCAAGCTTTTTCTTAAAAATTTTGGCTTGAAGGCAATATAGTCTCTATCACAACTACTCCCCTTTGCTGTTTTGTGAAAGCAGCCACAGACAATACCCAAATGAACACATGTGGCTGTGTTTCAATAAAATGTTATTTATGTCCACTGAAATTTGAGTTTCATATAACTTGCATGTGTTGCAGTATTAGTCATATATTGATTTTCAAATTTAAGTTAAAAATGTAAAAATTCTTAGTTCAGTGGCCATACAAACACAGGCAGCTGGCTAGATTTGGCCCATTGGTCACAGTTTGCTGACTCTTGCTCTATGTATATTTATAGGGACAGGAAGGCAAGAACCATCCATTTAACTGTGGGACAGTGGTAACTTGGTCCAACAATAATGACTTTATAAGAAAAAGAGAGGACCTATAGTGGTCAGCAGTTGGAATCAACCTCTTCTACTGAGCTAACAGACCTATTTGGCCAGATTTCAGCTAAATTATTAAATGGGTTTACAATGCCATCAGGATTCGCCTTTTTCTCTCTGTCTCTACACACATACATACATGTGTACACACACAATTTGCATGTGCACATGATAGTTCAGAAATAGAATACTGGCCTTCTTCTAGTTAATAGAAGCAACCAAATACTTTCCTGACTCATGGTTTTCGTCCTTCAAGTTCACTCTTTATCCTAAGTGCCCAGCACAGTCTGAAGAAAATAGTATTTTGTAAAAATCTGTCAAAAAAAGATTACCTATACTGTACAGAGAATATAGATAGATGATAGATAAATATTTACCAGCCACTTCATTTAAACTTCAAAAAAGTTGTGAGATGAAATTTTAGGAAATGAAATGTACAAGAAAGGCTCCAACTGACCTGAGACTACTAGAGCATTAGCTCAGACTTGAGAGGAATTCCTTCCAAAGGAAGCAATGTGAGATGGAATATTCTGGGTAGTAGAACATGTTCCACTCCAAACCCAGAGGTTTCGGTCTGACTGCTAAAGATAGTTATGGTCCCACAGCTCTGGATGTTGAAGTAGGAGAGATTGGGATGAAAATTCTAAATTTGGCATCACAACAAAGTTGCTTAGTGGCTGTTGTGGAGGTTTGTTTGTTTTTGTAAGCTTTATTTTCTTTATATGAAAGGGGAGCAAAAGCATATGATTTTTAATCACTTTTTAGTATAAAATGCTTACTCCTATTCCAAGTACAGGACAAGTACACATGCTATAAAGACTTTAATAGATCTAGAGGTGATATTTTAGTTACATTTATGTCTCAGATAAAGCATCAGTTGGATAGATTTTTGCTCATACATGAAGCCAAAAGATCCAGGCCAACTACCTTTCAGGGCATTCTCTGACTTTGAGAGTCTGACAAAGCTGCCCTGGAAAACAAGAAGGGGTGAAAAATGATTCTCTATGTGCCATCATCATTTCATGCTTGACTTAACTAAATTGACAGTGGGTGAAAAAAAAGATATTTTTTTTTTAAGTTTATTAATTTATTTTGAGTGAGAGACAGAAAGTACATGCATGTGCTTGAGAGCAGGGGAGGGGCAGAGAGATAGGGAGAGAGAGAATTCTTCTTTTTTTTTTTTAACATTTATTTATTTATTTATTTATTTATTTATTTATTTATTTAATATATGAAATTTACTGTCAAATTGGTTTCCATACAACACCCAGTGCTCATCCCAAAAGGTGCCCTCCTCAATACCCATCATCCACCCTACCCTCCTTCCCACCCCCCTCAACCCTCAGTTTGTTCTCAGTTTTTAACAGTCTCTTATGCTTTGGCTCAGGGAGAGAGAGAATTCTAAGCAGGCTCCACACTGCTTGCACAGAGCCCTGACATGGTGCTTGATCACACAAGCTGGGAGATCATGACCTGAACCAAAATCAAGAATTGGATGCATAACCCATTGAGCCACTCAAGTGCCCCCCTCCAAAAGATAATTCTAACAAGACTGTATTGTTACCTGCCTTTTATTACTTGACTCCTCTGTACAGAGAGCGGCAGTGGTGTTTACCTGGCATGAGGCTTTGGTCAGTGGCAGAAGGTTTCTCCAGACTGTTTTAGAAAGTGATGTGTCGGACATAGTGCACATATGAATACACTGCTGCTGAAGTTATGTTACATATTCAGGATGCTTGGACTGAATCAATTGATGAGTCAAACAAAATAAACTACACTCTCACTTCTATTATATTTTGGAAAGATTGGATAGACCCAATCTAGGACAGCCAGGTCCTGAGATATAATGTGTAAGATGAGAGAAAGATGTTTCTCTGATATTTTACTTTTTTCCTAAAGCAGGTCTAAGAAGGCACAATGACATGAAAGGGTTATTGGTCTGCTCTCATAACAGCACATCCATCTACTTCATTTGGTTTGGACATATTGTCACACCTGTGTCATTTCTGCAAAACCCTTGAAAATAAGGACAATGTTCTCATTTATGAGTGTAATAGGCAGCTAAGCATAGTAGAAAAACAAACAACTTGAAGTAATGAACCTAGGGTTTGAATTACAAATCATACTTTACCAACTGTGGAAACTTTCTCAGATCAATTATATAAACTATTTCCTGGTTTGTTCATCTGTAAAATGAGCTGAGTAACACTTTCACCAAATGGTGGAATGAGAGAACCTGTGGAAGAATCTTATCTACCTCCTGACACACAAAAATGCTTAGGAATTGTTAGCTCTAGAATATGTACCTGAAGCAAAGTAAAGGGGCGACTTATTTAGGGGGTAGTACCTTTTCTAGCGTTTCTAGCTCTTTTATGTTTATTTTCTCCTCCAAGCACGATTTCATTCCTCTCAAGGCGACAAAAGGGCAATCCAAACCTGAAGTTTTCTCTTACGGTGTCTGATCTTCCTGGAGAGGAGAGGTGGTCTCTTCCACAAAACCATCAAGGAGTGAAAGTGTAGAAATAGGATGATCTCTTGGTGTTTGCCAGAGGTTGGAGGGATTATAAGCAGAGCCTCCAGGGAGTGAGCCCTACCCCATGAGAATCACCTTTCTACTTCTAGAAGAAGAATGGTATCAGGAGACTGTTCTGTGCTAGTTCTTTTCTTCCCATGGGGCCTGCTTTCTCTGGAGACCCTGATGCCTTCGGCCTTTGTATTCCAATTAGCAAAAATATGGAACGCTTCATGAACTTGTGTGTCATCCTTGCTTGCTCAGGGGCCATGCTGATCTTCTCTGTATCGTTCTAATTTTAGTATATGTGCTGCCGAAGCGAGCACTCTGCCTTTGTATTCCAGTAGAGTAGAAAATATTACCTTTTCCAGCCACAAACTTCTCAGGGATGCCAAGAGGTCTAGTCAATCTCCAAACTACTTGGAGCACCTGCCAGCTGCCCAAGGGAAAGTCTGTCAAAGAAACATGGGGTATGGTGGCTGTATGAAGGAAGCCACTCACTGGGCCTCTGCTGAGTGTTGTCAATCATGGGTTTTAGGGACAGAGCCTCTTCTGATTTTCCAGAAATGAGAGATGGGGGAAAGTGTGATGAGATCTCAGGCACAGAGGGCTGTGCAGTTACAGCAGGAATCAATCTTCTTGGCTCCTACCTAGTTTCTTCATAGATTTTTCCCTTTCTTGTTTATGGTTGGGCTCTGTGAGCCTCAAGCAGCTGAGTCTCAGGGCACAGTTCCCAGGTCCAAGAGAGGCCAGAGCAGGGCAGTTCATAGTTCCACTCCAGCAGGTGCACCTAGGAGTTGGGCTTTATGCCTTCCTCATCTCTGATGGGGTGCAGCTCTTTTAGCACAACTCATTCTCCCTGTTTCCAACTATGGAAGGAGTTTCATCTTAAAGACTTTTTAGGGACACCTGGGTGGTTCAGTCAGTTAAGCCTCTGACTTCATCTCAGGTCATGATCTTGTGGTCCATGGGTTCAAGCCCTGTGTTGGGCTCTGTGCTGACAGCTCAGAGCCTGGAACCTGCTTTGGATCTGTGTCTCCCTCTCTCTCTGCCCCTCCCCTGCTTGCACTCTCTTTCTCTCTCTCAAAATAGATAAACATTAAAAAAATTTAAAAAAAAGACTTAGTTCATTTCATTTCCATGTTTGAACAGCTTTGATGTTTCTCTCAGTCCACAACACAGGATTCAAAATTGGCAAATCAGGACACCTGCTGTTCAGTTTGAGCCCATCATTATTATTACTACTATTGTTGTTATATTCCTTTTCCTCACCATTTCCTATAGATGTCCTTGTGTCATGGCCACATCAATCTACTTAGGCACTCAATGGAAGATCATATATTTTCATGGAGTGAATAATTTTATCCTCTGAAAAGTAGACAGAAGCATTGCATTAACGACTAGCAGTAGGGGAGTTAAGCCCTGTGGGGTGAGGGACACAGAGAGATTAATTCACTCATGCAGATGAAGAGAACTAATTTATTGAAATGTCCTCTTTATATTCCTTTTCTTTTTTTGTTAGCCTCTCCTCTAATTGTTCCCCTCAGCCCAGATATTTTCTCACAGAATTATTGGAGGTGGTATTAGTATAATGTAATGGAGATCATTGGTTTCTTGTCCATATTGTCTCCATATTTCCTCCTTTTTTTCACTTCAGCATAACTGCCAACATCCACATTTATTTCCCAATTTTTTTTTTCTTGACTGGGAAACCAGCTTTGCCTGCCCATTCTTTATTCTTCCAGGCAGGAAGTTCTATAGTTAATGACCTCTGCACTCACCAGAAGCCCTCAACTATAGACAGATGACAGTTGGGGTGTCAATATTCCAGCTTCCTCAATCATATAGTGGGATAACTCTGGGATGTCTACTTGGCTACTTTGGGGTTCTCCAGAGAGATTATCTCATTACCCACAGTGGTAGCTGGCTTGACAATGTACCTTTTGTTGGAATACTTCCCTTCCTTGTTTCACTTTTCCCTGTCAATGTTCCCTTCATTACCCAAATGAGCTACCTGCACTGGAATCCTTGTCTCAGGATTTATTTCTGGAGACACCAACAAAGACATAGGGGCAGGTACATTATAGCCCTACTACCATTTGTAGCAATGTTTAGATGAACAAATTTGTTTCAGGTTTCAAACAACCCAGTCAAACATTTTTTCCAAATAAACTTTTTACAACTTAAATGCTGTGAGATGTGTGCTATTTTTTAATGTTTTCTTTAAAACTATTATGTACTTTGTTTGGAAAGGTGAATTATGAAATTCTACTCTTCAAATTCACCTATAAATATGTAATCTACACTTATTCTCCATATGACTCACTCTACAACTTTTTTGGAGAAAGAGCAAACCACTTTTGCCTTACCTAATTCTGTCATCTCCTTTTCACTGGTCATAGTAGCTGGACAAGATTAGATTATGGGCATGTTTTCTGTTTTTCTTTTTTTTTTCTTTCCTTTTTAAAATTTTATTTATTTTTTTTGGGAGAGTGCAAACAGTGGAAGGGCAGAGAGGGAGGACAGAGAATCTGAAGCAGGCTCTGTGCTCTCAGACTGACAGCAGTGAGCCTAATGTGGGGCTCCATCTCATGAACTGCGAGATCATGACTTGAGCCAAGTCAGACGCTCAACTGATTAAGCCACCCAGCTGTCCTGTTTTTTGTTTCTCTTTATGCTAATTATGAAACTAAACTAGCATAGCCACTCAGCATTCACCAAAAAACTTTGGTAAAAATTAAAAAAATTTTTTTGAGTTGTAGAAGTTCTTTATATATTTTGGGTTTTAACCCCTTGTCAAATGTATGGTTTGCAAATACTTTGCCATTCTGCAGGTCGCTTTTCATTTTGTTTGTTTCTTTTGCTGTGCAGAATTTTTAGTTTGATGTAGTATCACTTAGTTTTTGCTTTTGTTGCATGTACTTTTGGTGTCATATCCAAAAAATCATTGCTCAGACCAGAAACTTTTCCCCTGTAGTAGGAAGCTTTATCCTTATGGTTACTTCTAGGAGTTTTTCAGTTAGGTCTTATATCTAAGTCTTTAATCTATTTGAGTTGATTTTGTGTATGGTGTGAGATATAGTTCCAATTTCATTCTTTTGTACATGGATATCCAGTTTTCTCACACCATTTATTGACACTATCCTTTCCCCATTTGGTATTCTTAGTCCTATTCCAAAGATTAGTTGAGCTTATATGCATAGGCTTATTAGGTGTGTCTTCTTTCAACTTTTTAAACTTACTACCATATTTTGAAGCTTGCTATCAAGTTGGATCATACTAATTGTTTATTTTATCATCTGCTGGCTAAGCTGGAGAGTAGCATGCTTTACTTTCTTTCCCAAAGTAGTTACTTACATAGTCAAAACAGAAGATGTGTTCACATCCTCCTTGGCACACAGTTTCCTTCAGAGTATTACTACAATATGAATATTCCAGGTTCTTATCCAGTTGATTGTGTTAGTTTCTTATTGATGCTATAACAAATGCCACAAATTTAGTGGCTAAAAACAATGCAACTATATTACCTTAGAGTTCATAGGTTTAGAGATTAGGGCATGAATATCTTTGGAATGTCATTATTGTGCCTACTACACTGGTCTAGGGAAGTGCAGATATAGACCCAGTTCTTGTAATCTGCGCAATCCATGGCAGGCTCAGGTAAGGCTGGTTTCAGGAGAGGACTCTGGCTTATCTTTCTTGGCATTATAATGCCTTCCCAGCCAAACTCCCCAGAAAGCCATATGATGGACACATGAAGATCCAGAGTGGGCTGGAGGGCTCCAGAAATTGTCCCAGTGTGTCTTGTTTAGGATTTTGCCATCTGCATTTTCTGAGGAGCTATCGGAGAAAAGAAAGTTACTATATTCTCTGTAGTACGAGAGAGATCAAGCTGAGTGAGACTCTCAGCCTTTTCTTTTCTCTATCAATTTTTAAATAGACATTTTCCTAATCTTCCTGCTTTCCTGCTCCCCATGAATTTATTGCCATGGATTAACTCTCTGGATTTAATTCTGAAAAAATTAATGAATGATATATATTCTGACATTATAAATACAATTTTTATCACAAAGAATTAAGTGAACAGTATAGTTATTGAGATTTCATAATGGGTGAATAAACATAAGATATATCAGTCCTTTAAACCTAGGAATCATTGAGCCAAGTTTACTATTTTATTAATAAAATAACATACTTAATTATAATTTGAAATTCCTCTTGATATACTCTGTACTTAATGTAGGTAGTTAGAAAAAGCAAAAATGAAAAGAAGAAAAAAATCAAGTATACTTTTACTAGAGACACAGGATATCATTGGTATATTTATTCCAATATTTAGTTTTCCCAAGGATTAGATTTTTTATTTCCTTCTTTTTTTTCCCCACAGAGGATTAACAGTGTGTTTTCAATATTATATCCATTTACTTAAAGTTCTAATTAGCCATTTACAAGTCCTAAACATTAAGTAAGCATTTTAAATGATTTTAAACTTTTAACACTGAGAATGTTTTCCGTATTTGATATTGTTTGTAACTAAGGTATGACAAAATGGCAATATGTGAGGGTATGTGCTTTGGCTAAGATGACTTGGGTTTGAATTAACCTGTCGTTATTATAAGTTTGCTTTTGGGCAATTATATTCTTATCCATACCTTAGTCTCCTCTCTGTAAAATGAGTATAATAGTGTCTACTTCATTAAGACTAAAAAAGATAATGCTTATAAAGTGTTTAGCAGTGGTTCATATATAATCAGCTATCATAATGAAGCAGCAGAGATGGATAGAACTGAAGTGCAGGGGTTCAAATCCTGGCTCTAAACTCACTAACATTCCTGACCAAGTCACTGAAACAACTTGCCCTCCTTTCCTCATGTGTAAAATGGAAGTAACAACAGTGACCACCTCATAATATTATTGTGAGGTTTAACTGAGCTAATACCTAGAACAATGCCAGACACACAGGAAGTACCCAGTAAATGTTAGCTGTTATTGTGTTTAAAGGCTTATTAAGAGTTGTTTCTTCCATTTCTTTGTGTCTTCTTCAATTTCCTTCATAAATTTTCTATAGTTTTCAGCATACAGATCTTTTACCTCTTTGGTTAGGTTTGTTCCTAGGTATTTTATGGTTCTTGGTGCAATTGTAAATGGTATCAGTTTCTTGATTTCTCTTTCTGGTGTTTCATTATTGGTGTATAGTAATGCAACTGATTTCTGTACATTGATTTTGTACCCTGCAACTGTGCTGAATTCATGTACCAGTTCTAGCAGCCTTTTGGTTGAGTCTTTTGGGTTTTCCGTGTAGAGTATTGTGTCTACATATGAAAGTGAATGTTTGACTTCTTTGCCAATTTTGATGCCTTTTATTTCATTTTGTTGTCTTATTGCTGATGCTAGAACTTCCAATACTGTGTTAAACAACAGTTGTTTGAACAACAGTCCCTGTTGTGTTCCTGATCTCAGCAGGAAAGCTCTCAATTTTTCCCCACTGAGGATGATATTAGCTGTGGCCTTTTCATATATGGCTTTTATGATGCTTAGGTGTGTTCTTTCTATTACAACTTTCTTTAGAGTTTTTATTAAGAAAGGATGCTGTATTTATCAACTGCTTTTTCTGCATCTATTGACAGAATCATATGGTTCTTATCCTTTCTTTTATTAATGTGATGTATCACATTGATTTCTTACACCATACACAAGAGTAAACTCAAAATGGATGAAAGACCTAAATGCGAGACAGGAAACCATCAAAATCCTAGAGGAGAGAACAGGCAACAACCTCTTTGACCTCAGCTGCAGCAGTTTCTTGCTCGACACATCTCCAAAGGCAAGGGAATTAAAAGCAAAAATGAACTATTGGGACCTCATCAAGATAAAAAGCTGCACTGCCAAGGAAATAATAAACAAAACTAAAAGGCAACCAAGTAATGGGAAAAGATATTTGCAAATGACATATCAGATAAAGGGTTAATATCCAAAATCTATAAAGAACTTACCAAACTCAACACCCCCAAAACAAGTAATCCAGTGAAGAAATGGGCAAAAGACATTAATAGAAACTTTTCCAAAGAAGACATCCAGATGGCCAACAGACACATGAAAACATGCTCAACATCACTCACCATCAGGGAAATACAAATCAAAATACTACCTCACACCAGTTAGAGTGGCTAAAATGAACAACTCAGGAAAGTACAGTTGCTGGTGAGGATGTAGAGAAACGGCAACCCTCTTGCACTGCAAACTGGTGCAGCTGCTGTGGAAAACAGTGTGGAGGTTCCTCAAAAAATTAAAAATAGAACTTCCCTACGACCCCAGCAATAGCACTACTAGGAATTTATGCTCCTGTATCCTTTGTATAAGGGCACATGTACCCCAATGTTTATGGCAGCTCTTTCAACAATAGCCAGATTATGGAAAGAGCCTAAATGTCCATCAACTGATGAATGGATAAAGAAGATGTGGTTTATATACACAATGGAATACTACTTGGCATTGAGAAAGAATGAAATCATGCCATTTGCCGCAATGTGGATGCATGGAACTGGAGTGTATTATGCTAAATGAAATAAGTCAGTCAGAGAAAGACAGATATCATATGTTTTCACTAATATGTGGAAATTGAGAAACTTAAGACTATGGGGGAAGGGAAAGGGAAAAATAGTTACAAACAGAGAGGGATGAAGGCAAACCATAAGAGGCTCTTAAATACAGAGAGCAAACTGAGGGTTGATGGGGGGTAGGGGAGAGGGGAAAATGAGTGTGGGCATTAAGGATAGCACTTGTTGGGATGAGCACTGTTATTGTATGTATTAATCTTATTGAATTATGAATTAAGGGTTAACAATAAAACCATCTGGTGTAACTCCCAATCCCTTTCTCACCCTAATGCAAAACTATGCAATAATCATCATAAAAATAATTGATGTTTGCCTGGGACTGAACAATAATTTGAACGATTTATGGGGCTTTCAAAGATTATATTTAATTTTACCTTTACATACAAGGGGACTGAGACTTAAAGGATTTTATTTACTTTCTGCCATTGCACAACTAGTAAGTGGAAAAACTAAAGTTCATGGGAAGGTCATGAAGTCATGGGGAGGTCATGGAGTTTGGATCCATTGTTCTATGAGGCTATGTTGATGAATTGTTGAGGGTAATGATTACATTCTCATTTCCTGCACATTCACACAGTATAATGATCAAAATTCAGTCCAACACCATTTATTTCTTCACTACTTTGCTCACTTCTGCTTCATTTCCCTGACACTACTGAATGCTGCTGGCTCTCTGTCATGGCCAATGACTCATACCCGAACATCCATTGCACTATCCCATTATCATGACCCAGGGGCACTGACAATTCTGATGTATCTGTATTTATTCATTGGTGTCCTTATATACTTAATCCTCATTTTCTTCTTTTCCTAACATTACTGAGCACTTTCTGTGTGACATGAACCCACTGATACTCTGTTTTGTACCTCCATACACATCACTGAATATATATTTCATTCCCCGAGTCCCACAGCTGGGAGTTTAGTTAAAATGTAGACATAGATCTTTCATTCATTTTGAATTTATTTTTGTGTATGGTGTAAGAAAGTGGCCAATTTTCAGTTTTCTGAATGTTTCTGTCCAGTTTTCCCAACACCATTTGTTGAAGAGACTGTCTTTCTTCTATTGCCTGCTCTTTCCTGCTTTGTCAAAGATTAGTTAACTATACACTTGTGGGTTGATTTATGGGTTTTCTATTGTGTTCCATTGATCTATGTGTCTGTTTTTTGCCAGTACTATACTGTCTTGATGACTACAGCTTTGTAATATAGCTTGAAGTCTGGAATTATGATGCCTCCAGCTTTGGTTTTCTTTTCAGGATTGCTTTGGCTATTTGGGGTCTTTTCTGGTTCCATACTTATTTTAGGATTGTTTATTCTAACACTGTGAACAATGTTGTGGTATTTTGATAGGGATTACATTAAATGTGTATTTGCTTTGGCTAGTATAGATATTTTAACAATGTCAGTTCTACCAATCCATGAGCATGAAATGTATTTCCATTTCTTTGTGTCCTCTTAAGTTTCTTTCATAAGTTTTCTATAGTTTTCAGAGTATAGACGTTTTACCTCTTTAGATTTATTCCTAGATAGCTTATGGTTTTTGGTGCAGTTGTAAATGGGATTGACTCCTTGATATTTTTTTTTCTGCTGCTTTGTTATTGGTGTATAGATATGCAATGGATTTCTGTTCACTGATTTTATATCCTGTGACTTGGCTGAATTCATGTATTAGTTCTAGAAATTTTTGGTGGAGTCTTTTGGGTTTCCTACATAGAGGATCATGTCATCTGTGAATAGCGAAAATTTGACTTCTTTGCTGATTTGGATGCCTTTTATTTCGTTTTATTGTCTGATTGCTGAGGCTAAGACTTCCAGTACTATATTAAATAATAATGGTGAGGTGGACATCCTTGTCTTGTTCTTGATCTTATGGGAAAAGCTATCAGTTTTTCCCTATTGAAGATATTAGCCATGGGCCTTGCATATATGGCCTTTATGATGTTGAGGTATGTTCCATCTATCCCAACTTTGTTGAGGATTTTTATCAAGATTGGATGCTGTATTTTGTTAAATGCTTTTTTTCTGCATCTATTGACAGGATCCTATGATTCTTACCCTTTCTTTTTATTAATGTGGTGTATTACATTGATTGACATGCAAATATTGAACCAACCCTTCAACCCAGGAATAAATCCCACTTGATCATGGTGAATAATTCTTTTAATGTGCTGTTGAATTTGATTTGACAGTATCTTGTTGAGAATTTTTGCATCCAGGTTCATCAAGGACATTAGCATTTAATTCTCCTTTTTAGTGGGGTCTTTGGTTTTGGAATCAAGGTTGCTGGTATTGTAGAATGAATCTGGAAGCTTTCCTTAGATTTCTCTTTTTTGGAACAGTTTGAAAAGAATAGGTATTATTTCTTCTTTAAATGTCGGATAGAGTCCCCCTGGGAAGCCATCTGGCCCAGGCTCTTGTTGTTGGGAGATTTTTGATTACTGATTCAATTTCTTTGCTGGTTATCGGTCTGTTCAGATTTTCTATATCTTTCTGTTTCAGTTTTGGTAGTACACGAGTTTCTAGGAATTTTTCCATTTCTTCCAGATTTCCCAATGTGTTGGCATATAATTTTTCATAGTATTCTGTTATAATTGTTTATATTTCTGTGGTGTTGGTTGTGATCTCTCCTCTTTCATTTGTGATTTTGTCTATTTGGGCTCTTTCTCTCTCTCTCTTTTTTTAAATGTTTATTTTTATTTTATTTTTGAGAGAGAGAGAGAGAGAGAGAGAGAGAGAGAGAATGAGTGAGAGAACACATGTGGGGGGTGAGGCAGAGAGAGAGAGGGGGAGACACAGAATTGGAAGCAGGCTCCAGACTCTGAGCTGTCAGCACAGAGCCTGATGTGGGGCTCAAACCCACAAACTGTGAGATCATGACCTGAGCTGAAGTCGGTTGCTTAACCAAATGAGCTGCCCAGGCATCCCTCTTTTCTTTTTGATAAATCTGTCTAGAGGTTTATCAATTTTGTTTATTCTTTGAAAGAACCAACATTTAGTTTCATTGACATGTTATACTTTCTTGTTTGTTTCTTTCTTTCTATATCATTTATTTCTGCTCTAATCTTTATTATTTCCCTTCCTCTGCTGGCTTTAGGCTTCATTTACTGCTCCTTTAGGTGTAAGGATAGTTTGTGTATTTCAGACCTTTCTTGGTTCGTGAGATAGGCCTGAATTACAATGTACTTTCCTCTTAGGACCACCTTTGCTGCAGAGGTGTTTGGACTGTCATGTTTTCATTTTCATTTGCTTTCATGAATTTTTAAATTTCTTCAATTTCCTGGTTAATCCATTCATTCTTTAGTAGGATGTTCTTTAACCTCCATGTATTTGAAGGCTTTCCAAATTTTTTTCTTGTGGTTGATTTCAAATATCATAGCGCTGTGATCTGAAAATATGCATTGTATAATCTTTTTTTTGGTACCTGTTGAGGGCTGATTTGTGACCCAGTATCTGATCTCTTCTAGAGAATGTTCCATGTGCACTCGAGAAGAATGTGTATTCTGCTGCTTTTAGGGTAAAATGTTCTGAATATATCTGTTAAGTCCATCCAGTCCAGTGTGTCATTCAAAGTCATTGTTTCCTTGTTGATTTTCAGCTTAGTGAACTGTTCATTGCTGTTAGTAGGGTTTTAAATTTCCATAATATTATGGTATTATTATACATAAGTTTCTTTATGTTTGCTATTAATTGATTTATATATTTCAAGTTGGGGGCATAAGTAATTACAATGGTTAAATCTTCTTGGTGGATAAACCCCTTAATAAGCCCTTCTTCATCTCTTGTTACAGTCTTTGCTTTAAAAATAGTTTGTCTAATATAAGCATGGCTACACTGGCTTTCTTTTGGCATCCATTAGCATGATAGATAGTTCTTCATGCCTTCACTTTCAATCTGCTGGTGTCTTTAGGTCAAAAATGAGTCTCTTGTGGGCAACATATAGATGGGTCTTGTTTTTTTAATCCATTCTGACAACCTATGTCTTTTGTTTGGAGCATTTAGTCCATTTACATTCAGAGTAATTATTGAAGGATATGAATTTGGTGCCATAGCACTACCTGTAAAATTGGTGTTTTGGTGATATTCTCTCTTCCTTTCTAGTCTTTGCTGCTTTTGGTCCTTTTCCCCCCACTCAAAGAGTCCCCTTTAATATTTCTTGCAGGACTGGTTTAACTGTCACGAACTCCTTTCATTTTTGTTTGTCTGGGAAACTTTTTTTATCTCTCCTTGTATTCTGAATGACAGCCTTGCTGGTTAAATATTTCTTGGCTGCATATTTTTTTTCCCATTCAGCACATTCAATATTTCCTGCTACTCCCTTCTGGACTGCCAAGCTTCTGCTGTGAACCTGACCTGTCTTCCCTTATAGGTTAAGGTTTTGGGTTTTTTTCCCCCTTGCTCTTTCAGGATTCTTTCCTGTTTGTGTATTTGGTGAATTTGACTGTGATATGTCTTGATGATGGCTGGCTTTTGTTGAATTTAATGAGAGTTCTCTGTGTTTATTGGATTTTGATGTCTGTTTCCTTCCCCAGGTTAGGGAAATTTTTAGCTATAATATGCCCAAATAAACCTGCTCCTTTTTCTCTGTCATATTCTGGGACTCCTATAATATGAATGTTATTATGCTTTAAAGACTTGCTGAATTCCCCAAGTCTACATTCAAGATTCACTATCTTTCTCTCCCTCTTCTTTTCAGCTTCATTATGTTCCATAATTTTATCATCTGTATCACTTATACATTCATTTGCTTCATCCATCCTTGTCATGGCATCTATTTGGGTTTGCATCTTAGTTATAGCATTTTTTTTGGCCTGACTAGTTTTTAGTTCTTTTATCTCTGTAGTAAAGGATTCTCTAGTGTTCTATGCTTTTTTCATGCCCAGTTGTATCTTTATAAGTGTTGTTTTAATTCTAGTTCAGACATCTTACTTATATCTGTATTGATGAAATCACAGGGAAGCTAAATTCTAGACGTGTTCTTGTCTGCTTGTTAAAAGAAGCTAAATTAAATCAATCAACCAATAAAAATTGCTTTTTCTGTATCAAAAGAAAAAAACAAAAGAAGTTAGATCATATATCCCCTGGAGCTGAAGCTTTGCAGCACTTGCAGTAGACTGTGTGTGTGCCAGGAGTTTGTACTGATCTTGTGGGGGTGGAGCCTGCTGCAGGGACTTGCCCTAGTGGAGATGCTTCTCCAGGGCGCATGGGAGTGGGGCTTCCTGTCAGCACTTCTGGGCTCCACTTGTTGGCACTGTTTTGTTCACTGAAGTTGGTCCGTGCTTATGGGTGGGGTGAAAATGGCATTGCCCTGCTCTCCCCTGTGGAATGGTAAGCTTCTGCCTGCCGCTCTTCAGGAAGCCCTCACAGAAGAGCAAACAGTCACTTCTCCTGTGTCCCTGCTTCTACCAGATCCCTGTCTTCACCCTGCCTATGTCTGAGCTGTCCACCTGCCAGGCAGCACAGCACTCATGCATTTTCATCTCAGGTAGCCACTTGGGTTTCAAAACTTCAAATTTTGGAGATCTGTGTAGTGCCACCCATGCTAATCATCTGGGGGAGATCTTGTTTCATTATGGCCAGTGCTGGCTTATCCAAGATATTGGTTGCATGAACATGCAGCAGTTCAGATTTATGGTAAAGCACAGGAGAAAGCAGGCACCAAGTCTTGCTGCCCTCAGCCAGCATACCCATTCTTTTTTTGTTTGTCTTAATCTTTTTAAAATATAATTTATTGCCAAATTGGCTTACATACAACACCCAGTGCTCATCCCAACAATGCCCTCCTCAATGCCCATCATCCATTTTCCCTTCTGCATCCCCATTCTTATGTTAGTGAATGGGGCAACTCAATGGTGCCCACTGGCTCTTTTGCTCCTGGGCAGGCTGTGTCCCAGCTCTCAAATCACTCCAAGTAGGGGAATTGTTTCTCCCTGTGTGACCCAGAGGATCCTCAAACCACACTACCTGCTCCTGGGTCTCCACCCTCTTTCCCCACTAGAGCACCGCCAAGTTCACTAGTCACAACCCTGGTGATGACTCAGACTTCTAAAACTTCAGACTTTGAGCTCCACTGCTTATAAGAACTTGCAATAGTCAGCCCCTCTCCTTTTTCCAGTTAATGGTTTTGGGAGTATTTCTTGTGAAATTCCCCATGTGCACTTTCACTCTTTCTCTCTCTTTCTCCTTTCTCTCTCTACAGTCAGGGCTCCCTCCCCTACACAGCACCCACAGCTCTTCTCTCCTCCAAATCAACTCTCTGCAGTTCCTACCTTCCACAATGTGGTGGTTTTTTCACCTCTAGTTGTGCAGTTTTGCTCTCTCAGTCCTCAGATATATTTCTTGGGTGTTCAAAATGATTTGATATTTTCTAGCTGTGCTTGAGGACAAAGCAAACCTAGGGTCTTCCTATTCCTCTGCCATCTTAACTCCTTCTCCACACTCCTGAAAATCTATCCCATAAAAATAAAGACCCAAGTACGTTAGAGTGTGTGTGTGTGTGTGTGTGTGTGTGTGTGTTGCATCATTGTTTATAGGGATAAAAATAGGAAGTTAATGCATAGAAGTAGAGAAACAGCTGAGTAAATAGTGCTAAATGAACAATTAAAGGGCCAAGAAAAAGAATGAGTTAAAATTTATAGTAGTTGACTTTGAAGGAATTCATCAACATAATGTTAAGTGAAAAAATCATGATAAAAATAAGTATGCATTGTGAAAACTTCCCAGTGAAAACTGTGAAGGTGTGTGTCTCTGTGTGTGTAAATATATAATTATATGGGTTGGAGAACAACATAGAATGATATACATTGGTTGTTAATATTCTTATTTAGGGAGTGTCAGGTGGTTTGGAGAGAAGTGGGGAAGGAGTGAAGGGAGAAAGGAAGAGTAAGTAAAGAAAAAGTAAAGAAAAGTGAAGAATAAAGTGAAGGGTGTCTTCCATAGAGACAGCATGTCTGTTGTGACCATATATGTAAAACTATATATGTGTGGGTATAAATTATATATATACACTGATATCAATTATATACTTAATATAATATGCATATGCATATAGACATGTCTGACTGATGAGGTGATTACCTAAAATTTAATGATTGTTATCTTAGGATAATGTGATTTATATCTGTTTATACTTTGTGTCTAAACATGTTTATAATAAACAAGCACTGTGTAAATAAAAGAAGATAAGATATTTTCAATATAAAAATACATATTTCAGAGAAAAATGACTTTACTTTGAGATATAATGCTAAATGTAAAGGGCAGGGCAAAGAACTGATACAGTTACTAGCTCTTGTGGTTCCTACCTTAAAGGAAATCAGATGGGCTATTTGAAGTTTCATGAGCCTTGAAGAATAATTTCCACATTTTAGTTATATGATAATGTTCCTTTGCAGATGTTGTGTTTAAAAAATGTATTTTGATTTTAACTTTTGTTATGTTTTATATTTAGACTTCTTTTGCCTATAATTGCAGTAAATTGGTGAACATGAGTTGGAGTTAAAAGAGCTTCATAGAGCAATCCCTCTCAAAATAACACAAGCATTCTTCACAGAACTAGAACAAACAATCTTTTTTTAAAATTTTTTTTTAACGTTTATTTATTTTTGAGACAAGGAGAGACAGAGCATGAACAGGGGAGGGTCAGAGAGAGGGAGACACAGAATATGAAGCAGGCTCCAGGCTCTGAGCTGTCAGCACAGAGCCCAATGCGGGGCTAGAACTCACGGACTGCGAGATCATGACCTGAGCCGAAGTCGGCCGCCTAACCGACTGAGCCACCCAGGCGCCCCAGAACAAACAATCTTAAAATTTGCATGGAACCAGAAAAGACCCCGAATAGCCAAAGCAATCTTGAAAAAGAAAACCAAAGCTGGAGGCATCACAATCCCAGACTTCAAGCTTTATTACAAAGCTGTAATCATCAAAACAGTATGGTACTGGCACAAAACAGACACTCAGATCAATGGAACAGAATAGAGAACCCAGAAATGGACCCACAAACGTATGGCCAACTAATGTTTGACAAAGCAGGAAAGAATATCCAATGGAATAAAGACAGTCTCTTCAGCAAATGGTGGTGGAAAAACTTGACAGCAACATGCAAAAAAATGAACCTGGACCACTTTCTTACACCATACACAAAAATAAACTCAAAATGGATGAAAGACCTCAATGTAAGACAGGAAGCCATCAAAATCCTTGAGGAGAAAGGAGGCACAAACCTCTTTGATCTTGGCTGCAGCAATTTCTTACTCAACACGTCTCTGTCTCCGGAGGCAAGGGAAACAAAAGCAAAAATGAACTACTGGGACCTCATCAAAATAAGTCTTCTGCACAGGGAAGGAAACAATCAGCAAAACTAAAAAAAGGTAACTGACAGAATGGGAGAAGATATTTGCAAATGACATATCAGATAAAGGGTTAGTATCCAAAATCTATAAAGAACTTATCAAACTCAACACCCCCCAAAAAATAATCCAGTGAAGAAATGGGCAAAAGACATGAATAGATACTTCTCCAAAGAAGACATCCAGATGGCCAACCTACACATGACAAAACGCTCATCACTCATCATTAGGGAAATACTAATCAAAACCACAATGAGATACAACCTTACACCTGTCAGAATGGCTAAAGTGAACAACTCAGGCAACAACAGACGTTGGCCAGAATGCGGAGAAGGAGGATCTCTTTTGTATTCTTGGTGGGAATGCAAGCTGGTGCAGCCAATCTGGAAAACAGTATGGAGGTCCCTCAAAAAACTAAAAATAGAACTATCCTACGACCCAGCAATTGCACTACTAGGGATTTATCCACGGGATACAGGTGTGCTGTTTCGAAGGGACACATGCACCCCCATGTTCATAGCAGCACTATCAACAATAGCCAAAGTATGGAAAGAGCCCAAATGTCCATTGATGGATGAATGGATGAAGAAAATCTGGTATATGTATACAATGGAGTTTTACTTGGCAATCAAAAAAGAATGAAATCTTGACATTTGCAACTATGTGGATGGAACTGGAGGGTATTATGCTAAATGAAATTAGTCAGAGAAAGACAAAAATCATATGACTTCACTCATATGAGGACTTTAAGAGACAAAACAGATGACCATAAGGGAAGGGAAACAAAAATAATATAAAAACAGGGAGGGGGACAAAACAAAAGAGACTCATAAATATGGAGAACAAACTGAGGGTTGCTGGAGGGATTGTGGAAGGGGGGATGGGCTAAATGGGAAGGGTTCTGGGAGGGGGAAGGGGCATTAAGGAATCTACTTCTGAAATCATTGCTTCACTATATACTAACTAATTTGGATGTAAATTTTAAAAAATAAAAAATAAAGTTAAATTACAAAAAAAGAGAGAAAGACTGAATTACAACCTTCTGAGAATCTTAATTTTTCATCTGAAGATTAATGAAATAAATTGAGGAATTACTGACTTGAGTTTCACAGACTGCTATGAGATCCATACATGGAATTCAAAGTGGTATCTTATTGAAATTTTAATAAAAATTAAATGTTTTTTAATAAAAACTAAAAAAAAAGATGTGGTACATATATACAATGGAGTATTACTTGGCAATCAAAAAGAATGAAATCTTGCCATTTGCAACTACATGGATGGAACTAGAGGATATTATGCTAAGCGAAATTAGTCAGAGAAAGACAAATATCATATGAATTCACTCATATGAGGAATTTAAGATACGAAACAGATGAACATAAGGGAAGCAAAAATAATACAAAAATAGGGTGGAGAACAAAACATAAGAGACTCTTAAATATAGAGAACAAACAGGGTTGTTAGAGGTGTTGTATGAGGAGGGATGGGCTAAATGTAGTAAGGAGCATTAATGAATCTACCCTGAAATTATTGTTGCACTATATGCTAACTAACTTGGATGTAAATTAAAAAATAAATAAATTAGTTAATTAAAAAAAAAGAGCTTAATAGACCCTTTTCAGGGATACTCCTGACCTTTTTATTGCTGTGATCCTGTAGACTATGAGCTATAATTAGCTACGTGGGAATAATTCATTTTCCTGCTCTTTTCCCCCTCACCTCTCCTTACTTTGCACACACTGTTCTCCAGGTGACTTCTGTAACAACTAATATCTCTCTTGGTCATAATCCACCTCACAATTTAAATTTTTTCTCATCGTAAACTGTCAGTTCCATGAGGACTCAAATGTGATTTTTCACCTTATTTGATTCATTTCCTAGCTCTGTACCTGACATATTGAAGGTATTCATTAAATGTTTTTGATAAATGAGTGAACAATAAAGAATATAATAAATATAATTGTTCTGACAAGAAACTAGATATAACTTCAACAGTTTATTTCCTCCCAGAAATCCTCAGATGACAAAGTAATTCTCACATCGTCTCTCCAGAACCAAGAAGTCTGAATGAAAAGATGTCTGTGGGCTCTTAGATCCTGACTCCATATGCTATGACCCAGGGAAGACACCCTGCTTTATAGATTCCTCAAGGAATCCAGGAATTATGGAAACACTGTTCCTCAGGATCCAATTCTTGGAAATTTTTCTAATACAGATGACATCATCATCATCATCATCATCAATAAATGTTGTATCAAGGATACCAAAGAGTACACAGTGAAAATATTTTCCTTTGCCTTGTATCTAAGACATTCCCAATCATCCTCCTTCCGAAGTTCAACCACTGTTAGATTTCATATCTACCCTTTGAAAGATATTCTATCCTTTAAACACACACGTACACATTTATGATTTTATACATAAATGACAGCTTATGTATTATACATTGTTTATTCTCTTAACAATATAACTTGTGGGTGGTTCCATCTATGTGCATCTAAAACTCCCTTATTTAAAAAATTCTATATCATTTTCCATTGCATGGGCACATCATAAGTTATCTAAATAGGTCTCCATAAATGGGCATTTGTGATTTCTAGTAATTTGGTATTACAATGCTGCAACAATAAATATTCTTTTGCATGCATATTTTCACATATGCGTGATTGATTATATGTGTAGGCTAGGTATTTAGGAGTGAGTGCATTTGCTGTTAATGGATACTGTGCATTTTAAATTTTGTTAAATTGTTTTGCAATTTGTCCTAAGTAGAAGTTGCACCAATTTACGCTTCTATCAGTAATGTATATATTTCCCCCTCCTCAGATGAAAGACTATTTGATGGCTACATATCTGAACGGCAAAAAATAATACTTTCTTATAGTTTATTATGTATTTATTTCTTTATGAGTAGAAAGAACAGCTCTTTAAAAAGATTTTTCTGTGCATTATATAGTTATGGCCAGAGCAAGTCACTCAAAATTTCCATTCCCCAGCTTCTTCATCTATAAAATGAGGGAATTGGATAATGTCTCTGAGTCTTTTCTTGCTCTCATGATTCCAGGAAAAGTAGAAACAGCCATGATGAATAAGCTCAATAATAGGATGAACAATTTTCAGAGTGGTATTAGTTACTAATTTTTTTCACCTGAAAAAATATGAAGGTAGGCCAATTACCCCCATTTTTCTTTATCAAGGTCATAACTTTTATATTCCTAGAAATTTCTGCAGGGCATGTTTCATATCTTTGTTCCTTAGACTGTAGATCACAGGATTAATGAGTGGGGTTCCTACAGAATAAAACAGAGTCACAAGTTTTTGCATCCCAGCCCCATGCTCAGATGTTGGGCTCAGATACATGACCATCACCGAACCATAGAACAGTGAAACCACGGCCAGATGGGACCCACAGGTCGAGAAAGCTTTTCTTCGTCCAGCTGCTGAAGGGACTCTAAACACAGCTCTCAGGACCAGAGTATAGGAACCCATGATGCAGAGGAAAGGAATAAATAAGAGTAAGGAACTTATAATAGTCCAAAAAAACTCCATTACTGGGACTCTGGCACAGGTGAGTGCTAATAGGGGACCTGGATCACACAGGAAGTGGTCAATGATCCTGGATCCACAGAAGGACATTTGGGAAATAACAATGATAGGTACTGGGAACCAAAGGAAACCAAGTACCCAGCAGCTGACCACAAGGTTAGTGCAGAGATGTCCAGTCATAAGAGTGGGGTAATGTAGAGGCCAGCAGATGGCAAGGTACCGATCAAATGCCATAATAGCCAAGAAGAAGCATTCTGTAGAACCCAAGGAGAAGAAAAAGTAGAACTGGAGAAAGCACCCAGAGAAGGAGATGACCTTGGTGTCAGAGAGGAAGTTGGCTAACATGTTGGGGACAGTGGAGGTGACATACCAGATCTCTAGGAAGGAGAAGTTGGCGAGCAAGATGTACATGGGGGTGTGGAGTCTCTGATCCCAGCGCACAGCACAGATGATGGACCCGTTGCCCATGAGGGTCAGGAGGTAGACAACAGAGAAGAGCACAAAGAGGAGGATCTGCCCCTCCCTGAAGCAAGGGAAGCCCAGGAGGATGAAGCCAGTGATGGTGCTGGAGGTGTTGAGAGTATTTGAGATTTTCATGTGTCTGGAAGCTGTGAAAAAACCCATAATTACTGCATGTTCCTGGAATAGCAGAGGGGCTTCATTTTCTTTGTCCAAAGAAGAAACTGAGATTTGTTTATTTATGAATTATTAAGTCAATATTTATTGAATGTTTACTGTTTGCTAGGTATTTTTCCTAGATACTGGGGATATAGCAGTGAACAAAAGAGATTAAAATCCTTATTTCATTTAGCTTATCCCAGATAGGAGATTGCAATGTAGACTGGCATTACTCTGCATAATTCTCTTTTTCTCTCCTCCTAAACTAAATATACTGGGTTAGCTCTCTTCTTCACGAATGCCTTTGTAAGAGTAGCTGAGGGGAGCGCCTGGATGGCTCAGACATTTGAGTGTCCGACTTCGGCTCAGGTCATGATCTCACCATTTGTGAGTTCAAGCCCTGCATCAGGTTCTGTGCTGACAAGAGCCTGGATTGTGTGTCTCCCTCTCTCTCTGCCCATCCCTCACTAGTTCTCTGTCTCTTTCCCTCAAAAATAAATAAAAACATTAACAAAATAAAAACAGGAAGCTGAGGTAATTTCTAATAGCAGTGTCATGGAGATGACCTGGGGCATAAGGGTTTCTGTAATTTTTAAAAAATGAATGGATAAATGCATTACCTTTAAGACCTCCATGAGTAGTCACCTAATGCAGCTGCTTATATGCAGGTGCCTTGTTGGGTCATGTGATTCTGGAGCAAGAAAACTGTGGGACTTTTGATATCAGTTAAAAATTATTTGACATTTGGCTATATTTCAATGTAACCTGTTGATTCAATATCTTTAATGCCATTGTCTACCAATATGAGAAAATCAAGTGTGCTGGAGAAAACTCCTGAAAAAATAGCACCTAAGGCCATTTGGATTGTTATCCTAAAGATAAAATTAACATCAATAATATGACCATATTGGAAAAGGTCTGTTCTCTGGGGGTAAGGATGAAGTGATGTGCTGGAACCACACACCTCTTTTCTGGACCCAAGTTTGTTTAGGACATTTACTCGATTCCTGTGGCAAGGGCATGTGTCTCATAAGAACTTTTAAGATCTTAACCATCTCTGTCCCAATATCTATTGATTGCCACAGGGCTTTTGTGGCTTCAGCTAGGGTGGGAAGGGATGGGGAGAAGATGACTGTATTGTGAACTCCATCTTCTGTATGCTTTTGCTGAGCTTTAAATTTGTCTGCCTGAGAGCTCAGGCTAAGTTCCACGTGATTATACATTCCTTCCTTCCTTCCTTCCTTCCTTCCTTCCTTCCTTCCTTCCTTCCTTCCTTCCTTCCTTCCTTCCTTCCTTCCTTCCTTCCTTCCATTTATTTATTTTTGAGACAGAGAGAGACAGAGCAGCACAGAGCCTGACGTGGGGCTTGAACTCACGGACTGCGAGATCATGACCTGAGCTGAAGTCGGACGCTTAACCGACTGAGCCACCCAGGTGCCCCTACATTTATTTCTCATAAAGGGCACTGAAAATGGGTTTTATTTAAAAAGCTTATATTTGTAAAGCAACTCTCATTTAGAGTAAAAATATTCAGGACTTTATGCTTTTGTTGAAGAAAAATTTTTGCCCTAATTTGCCTGTTTCTGTAGAATGTGTTAAAACTAATATTGGAGTCCATTTGGTACACTGCTTACTCACAAATGGCAGAAGGCAGGATTTGATGTAACAAATGAATTCAGGTTATCCAATCTCAGAAGTTAAAAGAAAAATTCTATGAAGCTTGTAAATAAGTTTACAGACAGAACACCTGGACTTGATCAATTCAAGGAATCTGTTGCTTAATAGTGATTGTGTATTTTGGTTTGGATTGTTTTATTGGGTTTCCTCAAATCTCAATTTATACTTGGTCATCTATTTGAACATCTTATTACTGGAAATGTGGATAGTTTGAGTAAATCTTTATGGACTTTCTCTTTTAATATCACATCTCCCTTTCTCCTATCCTTCATACACAACTCAGTTACAATTTCTATTTGCTCTATTTCTAAAATTTATCTTGATGCATCTGCTTTTCCTTCTCCTGAATTTCCTTGTTCAAACTACCATTATTATTTCTCTGGATTACCACGAAGACCTCCTGAATTATCTCTCTTCTTCCTGCCTTTGCTTCTTTACAACCCATTTTCTACACAGTAGCCATATTGACCTTTTAATAATGTAAATAAGGTCATGTCATTTCTTTGTGTGAAAACATTCAGTAACTTCTCCAACATAGAATAAAATCCAAGCTCCATTTTATGGTGCATGAGTCTCTGAATGATTTGACCTTCACCTACTTCACCAGTTTTTTCCCTTCCTCTCCCTCTTTTCCTCCTCTGCCTTTCCCTCTTTCCTCTTCTTCAGTTATATGGGCCTTCTTCCTATACTAGAATAAGCCAAGTCTGTCTCTGACCAGGTGCTTTTGCTCTAGGTTGTGTGTGTGTGTGTGTGTGTGTGTGTGTGTGTGTGTGTGTGTGTTTGTTTGGAAATCTCATCTGGAACCCATTCTCAGTTTCCAGCACTAATATTCTCTTCTTTTGAACACCCTATGTTAGTTCCTCTGCCATTCTTTTGTTCCTAAAGTTCTATTTATTTTCTTTTAGGTGCCTATCAAGATCTAAAATTATTTTATTTCTTTACTTATTTCTTGCATTTGCCAGTTGAATGAAGTCAGGGAACTGGTCTGTTGAATTCATTGTTTGATTATAGTTGTGGTGTGTAGTAGGTACTTAATAAATTGTTGTATAACTGCTCTTTTTTTTCAACAAATATTTTTCTAATTATAAATATGTATATCATAGAATACTTTGAAAAATGCATGAGTTGTAATGAAGAGAATAAGAACTTTTAAAAATATCTATAAAAGAAAATATTTTGGGGGCACCTGGGTGGCTCAGTTGGTTAAGTGTCAGACTTTGATTTCAGCTCAGATCATGATCTCATGTTTTGTGAGGGTGAGCCCTGAGTCAGGCTCTGTGCCAACAGCGTGAGCCTGTTTGGGATTCTCTCTATTCTCTCTCCCTGCCCCTCCCCCCTCTTAAAAACAACAACAATGATATTTTGGGAGAAATATGTTCCAAGGCTTAAAATAATATTATTTATTTGAAAGTGATTTTTACACCAAATGAACCTAAAATGTAATGTGAGTAAAATTTGCAGGAATGAATTATTTAATAGCTTCCATGTATTATCTTGAGTTACTAGAATTCTGATATAGTTTTCAGGGAATTCATTTGAAAGAGGGTTATGAAAGATTGAATGTTCTTGGTAACAGAAACTATTCTATTTTAAGTGATTATGTCTTTAACTGCTAAAGGATGGGTGGCAGAGAGGAAATGTAGGAATTCTGTTGAATAAAAAGAAACAATTATCTTGCTTTATGGATCTAGCATAGTTATTTAACATCTCTTAGTTTCTTGAATGTAGAATGGGAGCTATACTACATAATTCTGAATCCTGTTTATTTCTGAGATGTTTGTTGTTATTCTAGAATACCCAGACCACACAGGATAGTTAGAATTACAATTCTAAAAGTGATATATAATCCTGAAATGAAAACCCTTGCTGGATATTGTGTTAATTATAAATGAAGATATACAGGACAGCTCCCTTGCAGGATAGTTTTCCAGGTAAAAGCCTGACAAAACTGTTCTGGAAAATAGGAAGTGTGTAAAGATATTTTATGCTGAATCTAATGAAATTAAATGGAAGTAAAGGTAGATATATTTCTGCTAAGCTCTCTTATCACTCACTGTTTTTCAGTTAGTTCCTAAGTGTAGAAGGCAGCTGTCATGTTAACTGTCCATCTAAGTTGGCTGAGTCCCCCTAAATGGGCCTCAGAGGGTGGCATGGCCAACATTGTGGGAACGTGAACACAGGGGTCTCACTGTATCTATGCGATTCAGGCTGCTTGGACAGAAGATTAATAAGGCAAAGAAGCTTCACTTTTTAACTTGTGAAATGAGTATCCACAGCCTGGATACATCCCAACTTCTGACTTCTGGATGCTAATCTGACAACCTGGATATTTTTCACTGATACTTTCTTTTTCCCTAAAACTGGACCCAGAAACACAGTGAAGTGCAAGTCTTGGTATCTTCACTAAATTCTTTCAGCAGCCAGTCCAGACAATTCCCCCGTGAACATAGCCCTCTGCCTTATGCCTAGGAGAGGCTGTTCCATGGAGGACTACATCTGGCTTCAAATCCTGCCTCCACCACTTTCCAGCTGTGAATGCTGGAGAAGTTATTAACCTCTCTATGATTTGGTTTTCTTTTCTGTAAGGCAGAGAGAGTGAGCATACCGACTACAGAGTGTTTTGAGGGTTAAATGAATAATATTTGTAAAATTCCTGGCAACCAGTTAGTGATACATAGCTCTCTATCCCATTGTATAAACTTTCTTGAAAGTAAGTGTACTTACCCATTGCCCATAAGTAGTTGGTAATTGTGGTATAATAGCAGTAGTACTGGATTTGAACATGGGAGCCCAGGACTTGAATTCCAGCACTTATATTGCATTGTTGTGGGAAATTCTACCAGCCAGTTATTTCATACCTCTTAGTTTCCCCAAATGTCAAATGGAGGTGATAATGCCTTCCCCTGGGATAAAGACTGTTGCATGAGATAATGAAATGACAAGGTGGAAGCAACTCAGCGATATCTAACATAAAATAAATACCAAATGTTTTATGTAAGACTGTAGTAGAATTAGCAGGAAGCTTTTTTTCAGAGATATAGATTCTCCAGCTATATTTTATTTTATTTTATTTATTTTTTATTATTTTTTTAAATTTTTTTTTTTTCAACATTTTTTATTTATTTTTGGGACAGAGAGAGACAAAGCATGAACGGGGGAGGGGCAGAGAGAGAGGGAGACACAGAATCGGAAACAGGCTCCAGGCTCCGAGCCATCAGCCCAGAGCCTGACGCGGGGCTCGAACTCACGGACCGCGAGATCGTGACCTGGCTGAAGTCGGACGCTTAACCGACTGCGCCACCCAGGCGCCCCTATTATTTTTTAAAATATATGAAATTTACTGTCAAATTGGTTTCCATACAACACCCAGTGCTCATCCCAAAAGGTGCCCTCCTCAATACCCATCACCCACCCTGCCCTCCCTCCCACCCCCCATCAACCCTCAGTTTGTTCTCAGTTTTTAACAGTCTCTTATGCTTTGGCTCTCTCCCACTCTAACCTCTTTTCTTTTTTTTTTTTCCTTCCCCTCCCCCATGGGTTTCTGTTACGTTTCTCAGGATCCACATAAGAGTGAAACCATATGGTATCTGTCTTTCTCTGTATGGCTTATTTCACTTAGCATCACACTTTCCAGTTCCATCCACGTTGCTACAAGAGGCCATATTTCATTTTTTCTCATTGCCACGTAGTATTCCATTGTGTATATAAACCACAATTTCTTTATCCATTCATCAGTTGATGGACATTTAGGCTCTTTCCATAATCTGGCTATTGTTGAGAGTGCTCTCCAGCTATATTTTAATATTTTTCCCTCTCTAAGCACTACATTACCTTCTTCCCTGAAGCATGAAAGGAAATCCAACTGAAACTTCTCAGTCAGTTTCTTGTAGGCTTTTCTGAGAGTAGAAGTAGTTGCCTTTGTGTAACCAGTTGGAGAGAAGGTGTAAAAATAGGTTGGAATGAAGATCAGTGAATGTATGTACTGTAGGATCCAGGAATTATAAGCAGAGTTTGTCTTTTGCTCCTTGAGGATTCATTTACTGTCTCTAGAAGGGGAGCTGTGTGCCAGGAGACATATCTGTGCTAACTATTCCCTTGCTCACTCCCTTCTTTCTCTGGAGACCCTTGTGCCTCCATTTCTGTCTTTATTTTCCCCAGTGGTGGAGGAAGTAATATCTTTTATTGGGTCTAAATCTCTTAGAGATAGCCAGAGATGGAATCAATAGTGAACAATCACTCACCAACCTGTTCAGAATATGTATCTTATGCTTAAGGAAATTCTGTCAAACAAAACCCAAGATAAGGTGTCAGTATTGCAGAAGTTAATTTGTTTGCCTTCTGATAAATTGCTGTCAATTCTGAGTCTTGGGGAAAGATTCCCCACCCCCCACCAAAATAAAGAGGAGATTGGTTGGGGGGAGTAATGGACCTTAGCCAAGGGGCTGTGGAATCACTCTCTTTCCAAGGCCACTATGGCCTCCTCAGTGACCTTTCCTGCTCTTCTTTCAGTTAGAGGTTCTGAGTCACAGCAGCTTTATTGAAGAATCCTGCTTCTCATGGGACACTTATCAGGCCCAAGGATACTCTTGGCCAAAGGGGTGACATAGCAGGGTCATTCTGCAGCTAAGTGCAGAGAAGATGCCCTTGGGAGTTGGCTTTCAATTTTTCTTCATCCTTAACAAAGGAGCAGATCTTTTAGCACTGCTCCTTGCCTGTTCCTTCATACTCCTTGAAGTAGTTTTCATCTTAAACATCTCACACTTGGTTGAAGCACCTTTGATGTTTCCCCTACCCATAGTGTGTAATAACTCAAAGTCTATAGTCTGGTCAATAAGGCCCCTGCGATACAGCTCTGCCTTATAAGTCTTGCCTCTCAGAGTTTCCTGTTCTTTTTTCCCCTCTGCTCCATCCATACTTACACGTGCACACACAGAATTCAAGGTACGAATCTGATAAGTGAGTCGTTTTACCTTCTGAAAGGCTTAAAGGAATGCCCTGACTCTAAAAGTGAGAGAACTCACTTCTATAGAGTGATAAACTCAAAGATCTTAATTCACATATCCAAGTGTGGGAGGTTTACAAGTCAATTGCATGCAAGAGTACTCATGTGTTGCTGTGCTTGTTTTTCTTCCTTTTTATTTGCCATTCCCACCCCTCCTGGTACCTGTAATTAGATCTTAGAATGCATTGATACTATGAGCAGGTACATTATGGATTGGATGGGATATTGTGTGCTTGCTTAGGCACCTAATCACCATTCATGATGTTTCAATGGGAAAAACTTGTTGCAAATTTCAATCAGTCCTTGCATGAATTTGTATTTTTGGCAATGATTACTTTAAAAGTACACACTTTGTATGGGAAACTTGTTGCAAAAGACGATGCAAAACAAAAACATCAATGATAACTAAATACACAGAGAGTTGATGGTGTTTTATTTACATAGTATTCTCCTTTTCCTTCACATTTCCAGTCAGCTATTTTTATTTTTTTATTTAAGTTTTAGTTAACATACAGTGCAGTATTGGTTTCATGAGTAGTTTTTAGCGATTCATAACATACAACACCAAGTGCTCATCACAACAAATGCCCTCCTAAATACCCATCACCTGTCTAGCCCATCTCCTAACCACTTCCCTCCATCAACCCATAGTTTGTTCTCTATTATTAGGAGTCTCTTGTGGTTTGTTACCCTCTCTTCTCTTCGTCCCCACTTCCCATATGTTCATCTGTTTTGTTTCTTAAATTCCACATATGAGTGAAATCATATGGTATTTGTCTTTCTCTGATTGACTTATTTTGCTTAGCATAACACATTCTAGCTTCATCCACGTCATTGCAAATGCCAAGATTTTATTCTTTTTTTATGACTGAGTGATATTCCATTGTATATATATATATATATACCACATTTTCTTTATTCATTCATCAGTTGGTGGACATTTGGGCTCTTTCCATAGTTTGACTATTGTTGATAATGCTTCTATAAACATTGAAGTGCATGTACCCCTTCAAATCTCTATATTTGTGTCCTATGGGTAAATACCTAACAGCACCACTGTGAATTGTAGGGTAGTTCTATTTTTTTTTCCTGAGGAGCCTCCATACTGTTCTCCAGTGTGGCTGCACCAGTTTGTATTCCCACCAGCAGTGCAAGAGGATTCCCCTTTCTCCACATCCTTACCAATACTTGTTGTTTCTTGTGTTGTTAATTTTAGCCATTCTTGTGAAGTGGTATCATGTTGTGGTTTTGATTTGTATTTCCCTGATGGTGAGTGACGTTGAACATCTTTTCATGTGTCTGTTAGCCATGATGTCTTCTTTGGAAAAGTGTCTATTCATGTCTTTTGCCAATATTTTACTGAATTATTTGTTTTTTGGGTGGTGAGTTTGGTAAGTTCTTTATAAATTTTGGATACTATCCCTCTATGAGTCATGTCATTTGCAAATATCTTCACTCATTCTGTAGGCTGTCTTTTAGTTTTGTTGATTGTTTCCTTTGCTGTGTAGAAGCTTCTTATCTTGATGAAATCCCAATAGTTTATATTTGCTTTTGTTTCCCTTGCCTTTGGTGATGTGTCTAGTAACAAGTTGCTGCAAAGAGGTTGCTGCCTGTGTTGTCCTGTAGGATTTTGATGGTTTCCTGTTTCATATTTAGGTCTTTCATCCATTTTGAATTTGCTTTTGTGTATGGTGTAAGAAAGCAGTCTAGTTTCATTCTTCTGCATGTTGCTGTCCAGTTATCCCAACACCATGTGTTGAAGACACTGTCTTTTTTCCATTGACTATTCTTTGCTGCTTTGTCAAAGATTAGTTGACCAAATAGTTGTGGGTCCATTTCTGGGGTTTTCTTTCCATTCCATTGACCTCTGTGTCTGTTTTTGTGCCAGTACCATATAATCTTGATGACTACAGCTTTGTAATATGGGTTGAAATACAGAATCATGATGCCTTCAGTTTTGTTTTTCTTTTTCAGTATTGCTTTGACTATTTGGGTTTTTTCTGGTTCCATACACATTTTAGGATTGTTTGATCTAGCTCTGTAAGGAATGCTGATGGCATTTTTTTAAATTTTTTAATCTTTATTATTATTGACAGAGAGAGAGAGAGAGAGAGAGAGAGAGAGAGAGCAAGCAGGGGAGGGTTAGAGAGAGGGAGACACAGAATCCGAAGCAGGCTCCAGGCTCCGAGCTGTCAGCACAGAGCCTGATGCGGGGCTGGAACTCACAAACTGAGAGATCATAACGTGAGCCGAAGTCAGGTGCTTAACTGACTCACCCACCCAGGCTCCCCATGAATACTGATGGTATTTTGATAGGGATTACATTAAATGTGTAGATTGCTTTTGGCAATATATACATTTCAACAATGTTTGCTCTTCCAATCCATGAGCATGAAATGTTTTTCCATTTCTTTGTGTCCTCTTCAATTTCTTTCATAAGTGTTCTATAGCCTTCAGAGTACAGGTCTTTTACCTCTTTAGTTAGTTTTGTTACCAGATATCTTATTTTTTTGGTGCAATTGTAAATGGGATTGATTCCTTGATTTCTTTTTCTGTTGCTTCCTTATTGGTGTATGGAAATGCAACAGATTTCTGCAAGTTGATTTATATCCTGCAACTTTGCTGAATTCATGTATTAGTTCTGACAATTTTTTGGTGGAGTCTTTTGGGTTTTCTACATACAATGGTGAAAGTTTGACTTCTTCCTTGCCAATTTGGATGCCTTTTATCTCTTTTTGTTGTCTGATTGCTGAGGCTAAGACCTCCAGTACTATGTTAAATAGTAATGGTGAGAGTAGACATCCTTATCTTGTTCCTGACGTTAGGGGAAAAGCTCTTAGTTTTTCCTCACTGTGGATATTAGCTGTGGGTCTTTCATGTATGGCCTTTATGATGTTGAGGTATGTTCCATCTATCCTTACTTTGTTGAGGGTTTTTATCAAGAATTGATGCTGTATTTTGTCAAATGCTTTTTTTGCATCTATTGATAGGATCCTATGATTCTTACACTTTCTTTTTATTAATGTGGTGTATTACATTGATTGACATGCAAATATAGAAGAAAGTGTGTTCTTTTGCTTTAGGATGAAATGTTCTAAATATATCTGCTAAGTCCATCCAGTCAAGTGTATCACTAAAAACCATTGTTTCCTTGTTGATTTTCTGCTTAGATGATCTGTTCTTTGCTATAAGTGGGTGTTAAAGTCCCCTAACATTATGGTATTATTATCAATTAGTTTCTTTATGTTGGTTACTAATTGATTTATATATTTGGGTGCCTCTGAGTTGGGGCATAAATATTTATAATTGTTAGGTCTTCTTGATGGATATGATATAATGTCCTTCTTAATCTTTTGTTACAGTCTTTGATTTAAAATCTAGGTTGTCTGATATAAGTATAGCTACCCAGACTTTCTTTTGACATCTGTTAACATGGTTCTCCATCCCCTCACTTTTAATCTACAGGTGTCTTAGGTCTAAAATGAGACTCTTGTGGGCAGCATATGGATAGATCTTGATTTTTTTTTATCCATTCTGATACCCAATATCATTTGATTGGAGCATTTATTCCATTTACATTCAGAGTGACTATAGATATGAATTTAGTGCTGTTGTGTTACCTGTAGAGTTGGTGTTTCCAGTGATGTTCTGGTACTTTGTAGTCTTTGTTGCTTTGGCCTTTTTTTTTCTCCATTCAAAGTCCCCCTTAAAATATTTTGTAGGCCTGGTTTAGTCGTCATAAACTCCTTTATTTGTTTGGGAAACTCTTTATCCCTTCTTCTATTCTGAATGACAACCTAGTTGGATAAATATTTCTTGGCTGCATATTTTTCCCACTCAGCACTTGAATATTTACTACAAATCCCTTCTGGCCTGCCAAGTTTCAGTGGATAGGTCTGCTACTATCTTTATGTGTCTACTCTTGCAGGTTAAGGACCTTTGCCCTTAGCTGCTTTCAGAATTCTCTCTTTACCTTTGTATTTGCAAGTTTCATTATGATAGGTTGTGGTGTTGAGTTGTTTTTGTTGATTTTGAGGGGAGTTCTCTGTATCTCTTGGACTTGAATTACTGTGCTCTTCCCCAGGTTAGTGAAGTTCTTAGCTTTAATTTGTTCAAATAATCCTTCTTCCCCCTTTTCCTGCTCTTCTTCTTCTGGGACTCCTATGATATGGAGACTATTTTTGCTTTATGGAATTGCTGATCTCCCTTGGCATGGTATAATAGTTTTCTTTCCATCTTCTTTTGAGCTTTTAGTTTTCCATAATTTTATCTTCTATATAACTTCTCTACTCAGATTCCTCAGTCCTCATTGAAAATATATCTGGTTGTTTTTGCAGATCAGTTATAGCAGTTTTAATTTCAGTCTGACTAGTTCTTAGGTCTTTGATCTCTGCATCAAGGGTTTCTCTGGTGTCTTCGATGCTTTTCTCAAGTCCAGACAGTAGTCTTATGACTGTTGTTCTAAATTTTTGTCCAGATATATTACTTATATCTGTTTTGAGCAAGTCCCTGGCTCTGATTTCTTTTTGACCTTTCTTTTGGGGAGAATTCTTCCATCTTGTCATTTTGGCTAAGTTTCTGCCTTTTGTCTATTTTGAATGCTGGTTATGTTTCCTGCATCTGAAGATAATGCTATATTAAAAAGGGGTTAGGCACTGTCCAGAGCCTGGCACTTCAGGATGTTTCTGTATATGCTGTGTGCACTCTACTGTTGCATTTTGGCTGCACTTTCCCATTGATCAGTCCTCTGCAGAGCTCCTCCTTGCTTGCAGTGGTGGAGTGTTTGGTCATTTAACTAGATGTACTTTGATTTGTTTGTTAAAAAAAAACCTCACACCTGCCACACTGTCACCCTTCAATGATGGATATCCATCTGCCAGTCCTCAGATTGATTTCCAGGGTGTTCCAAGTGATCTCATCTCAATACAGCTGTGTTTGAGGGATAGGGAAAGCCCAGGGTTCCCCTACTTCTCCACCATCTTAATTCCTCATCTCCAGTATATTATTTTTTAAGGATGAAGTTCAAGATATTTGTGTATCACAATATACCATTAGTAATAGTAGGTGAAACAATCAAGCTGTAACAAAATTCTGTTTCTATTTTTGTTAATTATGAAATACACAAGCCCAGTTCATATTGAACTTAGATCCATACTAAAATTAATTTAAAAATTTTTTTCCTGTAGAAAAAAATTTGTAAAAATCTTGCATAGGATCAGCTAAGCATTTATCATTTAGGATTCAATGGTTCTTATTCCATTCTATTTATTTGTGCTACAAAAATGTTACTTTAATTTTCAAATATGATAGTTTAACTTTGAAGGCAAAAATTCCTTTTCATAGAATTTTTTTTTCTTGCATGATTTTATTTAAATTCAAGTTAGTTAACATATAGTGTAGTAATGGCTTCAGAAGTAAAATTGAGTGATTCATCACTGACATATAACACTCAGTACTCAACACAACAAGTGCCCTCCTTAACCCATCACCCATTAAGCCCATCCCTCGACTTCCCCTATAGCAACTCTCAATTTGTTCTCTATAGTTAAGAGTGTCTTATGGTTTTCCTCCCTGTTTTTATCTTATTTTATTTTTCCTTTCTTTCCTCTATGTTCATCTGTTTTGTTTCTTAAATTCCACATATGAGTAAAATCATATGATATTTGTCTTTCTCTGACTGACTTATTTTGCTTAGCACAATACACTCTAGCTCCATCCACATTGTTGCAAATGGCAAGATTTCATTCTTTTTGATTGCCAAGTAATATTCCATTATATATATACACCACTTCTTCTTTATCCATTCATCAGTTGATGGACATTTGGGCTCTTTTCATAGTTTGGCTATTGTTGATAATGCTGCTATAAACATTAGGGTGTATGTGCCCCTTTGAATTAGTAGCTTTGTATCCTTTGGATAAATACCTGGTAGTGCATTTGATGGGTCATAGAGTTTATCTTTAACTTTCTGAGGAACCTCCACACTGTTATCCAGAGTGGCTGCTCTAGTTTGCATTCCCACCAATAGTGTAAGATGGTTCCCCAGTCTGCACGTTTTTGCCAACATCTGTTGTTTCCTGGGTTGTTAATTTTAGCCATTCTGACAGGTGTGAAGTGGTATCTCATTGTGGTTTTGATTTGTATTTCCCTGATGGTGAGTGATATTGAGCATTTTTTGGAACGAATGACTTTGTTTTTAGAAATCTACTTTAGAACCTGGAAGTTGGCACCAATTTACTAACATCTGGAGGGTCATTTGATTTTGTTGCTTGTTATTTATTTTGAGAGAGAGAGAGAGCACACGAAAGTAGGGGAGGGGCATAAATAGAGGGGGAGAGAGAATCCCAAGCAGGCTCTGAGCTTGGATGTTGTAGACTCTAATTCTAAAGTTCTCTTTTGGCCAGCAAAAGAGCAGACACGGGATTGAAAGCGAGAGATGGCTAATGTCTGGGAGAAGACAAGAGCCCCGAATAAGGGTCCTTGCCCCATATTTATTCAGATCAGAAGGCTTACAAATGTGATGGGCATGTACAAAGAGACAAAGAAACTGTGAGCATTAACTTGTGGATGTGAGGGAAAAGCGTTTGGGGTTTGAGTCAATACAAAACAAAATTCCATGCCTGGTAGATGGGTAAATGGTTGTTAACAGCAGACTGGAGGCACCATGGCTGTTTATCTTAGCTAGCCTAGAGGATGAGACAGATAGGGGGAATAACCTCAGGGTTAATAAGGCACCTTTTCTTTTGTTAACCATATCCGCTCTGGGCTGCTTCGCCTGCAGCACAGGGGTCCATAGTCCAATTCACCAATTTACCTAACCTGGCCCTATCCTCCTGTGAAAGCAGCTTTTCTGCTATAGTATTAAATGGGGAGTGCTTCCACCCTGAACATATAATCTTGTTTATTTCATATACCTATATATTGGGCACCTTTGCGCCATTTCTATTTTAGGTCTTTGCCTCTTCCTTTCTATTTTGGGGGCTCTACACCCCCTCCCTATTTTGGAGTGCATTCACATCTCCCTATTTCTGGCACCTTTGTGTTTCCCTTTTTTCGGGGTGTCTTTGCGCCCCCCTATTCTAGGAGTTCCAATCTGGTTTACCCAAATTTGGGTGTGAGCATTTTGTGACTTTGTATTTCTTTATGCCTTGTTAACCCATTGGTGTAAGCACGGGGGATTCCTAGATTACCCCCCACACTTGGTCAGAGTGTGTGTCAGCACAGAGCCTGATGTGGGGCTTCAACTCACAAACTGTGAGGTCATGACCTGAGCCAAAACCAAGAGTTGGATGCTTAACTGACTGAGTCACCCAGGCGCCCTGAGGCTCATTTGATTTTAAAAATGGTCAATTTGTAATGTTGATTGGATCTGGACTAGGAAAAGAAATCTGTCCCTCCCTCCTACTATAAAAGATATCAACAGGATAATCAGGGAAATTATAGAATAAGGACCTAAATGAGATAATAGTATTATATCAATATAAATATAAACCACATATTGTGGTTATGTGAGAAACCATTCCTTATATCTAGAAAATACATACTGGGAGCACCTGGGTGGCTCAGTTGGTTGAGTGTCTGACTCTTGGTTTCAGCTCAGGTCATGATCTTATGGTTCGTGAGTTTGAGCCTCGCGTCAGGCTCTGTGCAGGTAGCATGGAGCCTGCTTGGGATTCTCTTTTTCTGCCTCTTCCCCACTTGTGATGTCTCTGTCTCAAAGTAAATAAATAAAACTTAAAAAAAAATACACACTGAAACATTGAAATGTAATGGTGTTACCAAACTCCAAGTTTGGCTGCCCATTGCTTGAAATGCCAATACTCAAGAGACAAGTTTTGAGTGGAAAGGAAATTTGAGCTTTATTCAGGAGGTGGGTCAACTGGGGAGAAGACAGACTTGTCCATAAACCAACTCAGGTTTCTGCCCTGCCCAGGAGTTTTTAAAGGGGTTTAAGGTAGTTAATCAGCAAAAGAAATGTAATGGCCTGCAGCATTTCTCAGTCACGTGCATACTCACTGGTGCCAGCTGCAAACGTTATCTCAGTGCTCCTGGGTTGTGTGAGGGCCTCCGTTCTTGTTTTGTTCAGGAGCACTCTCTTCTTTCTGAAAAGGAGGGCAAGATTTACAGATACACAAAGGGAGGTTAGTAACATTATTTGTGTGACCTAAAAAAAGAAAAAAAATTGCTTAAAAAAAGTTGCTAGGCTAATCAGAAAATGGAGATTTGCTGGCCTCTGCAGTCTGGGAAAGTTCCAGTCTGTCACTCCTCAAAGCCAGCAGTTGGCAAACCTCAACAGTTAGTTTTGTTACAGATCAAGGCGCTTAGGTTTGCAAGCAGAGTCTGTTCCCTTAAGGTGAGTTAACCCTTAAAACCAGCTGACGTGCTGTAACAAAGGGGCAAGATGCCCGCAACTAACTCTCCAAAGGTATCTATGTAGAGAAAAACAAGACACATGCACAGGGAAAGAGAGAGAGAGAAGGGGGGTGGTGGTGGTAATAAAGCAGTTATAAATTTTAACCATTTGGAATCTGGAATAAGGGCATATAGAAGTTCCATATTGTTCTTGCAGCTTTTCTATAAAGCTGAAAATATTTCAAAATGAAAAATTACAAAAAAAATCCTCAGATCTCTTGTATTTAAGTATGTCTTTTTTCTCTTGGTTCTCAAGGTCGTATTTGGAAGCATGTAGCCTTTTTAAATTAGACAACTTCCAGAAATCTATCAGTAGCTACTTAATCAACCGTCACTATGTGTCTATGACTCTTCTGTGAATGAATATGAGAATTGCATAGACAAATGTAGAGAAAAGTAGAGGAATGCAAATAACTGTAAATGGTTGTCCTCATCTACAAGTCTTTTAGCATGGGGAACTTACCACGAATATTTCAGAAGAAAAAAATGTGAAAAAGTTGCCAGGAATAAGCTATTTTATGAAATTATTTAATGAGTAAGAATTTTGGAGCTGTAAAGGACATTTACCTTGGGATAGGAAGAGTTATATTCTAAATATAGTCGTTCATTCATGACCCCAGATATATTTCATGTGGATCTATCACTCATGTGAAATGTGAGAACTTACTCAGATATATGTTTACACTTTGTATTATTTCTTTAGAATTATTTTCCATATTTTATTATATATTTAAAACACACATGTATACATATATACTTAGATATGTATATATCTGTGTTTAAGTAAAAACTGGGTTCTGAATTGTGATTTGTATTATATTTTGCAGACCAACTTATTTTATTCTAGTTCATTTACACTTGAAAGATAAATCAGTTTAAATAGTGAAGAAATATAAACAGTCTGCCAACTTTTTAGGGACACATTAACTCAGGAATGTGAGGCATAAGAAACAGTAGAATGTGATTGATAAGAGTCTTCAGTTTGAAATATTGCTAGTATGACTTTATCATAATTTATATCTTACCAGCTGATATCAGAGTCAAGAGACTTTGCTTGTTCTGTATAGTACCCATGAAACTGACTGCAATGAAGCTGGATGGCCAACCTGCCTTTTCTCTTTAAAAAAAATTTTTTTTAACGTTTATTTATTATTGAGAGACAGAGACAGAGCATGAGTGGGGGAGGGGCAGAGTGAGGAGGAGACACAGAATCTGAAGCAGGCTCCAGGCTCAGCTGTCAGCACAGAGCCCCATGTGGGGCTCGAACTCACAAACCAGTGAGATCATGACCTGAGCTGAAGTTGGATGCTTAACTCACTGAGCCACCCAAGCATCCCAATCCACCTTTTCTCTTTTTCTATTCACAACTAAGTGTTCATTTTTAATATTCCTGCTCTTGCACCCATTATCTCAAGGGACTTACTGGCTCTCTTAACTTGATTATGGGAAATTTAAGAAAACACTTTTTGAAGTCATAAGCTTTGTTAGAAAAAAAAGTAATGGACAGCATGGTTAGTGACTTTTTAATATAGATAAATATCCTTAAGTTATGCCAGTTCTTTTAAACTTGGAAACTCTGAGCTAGATTTATCATTATTATTATTATTAGAAATAATTTACTATAATAAATTTTATTATTGTACTATTACTTGATATAGAAACATTTTAAAATAAAGCACAACATTGGAAAAAAAAAGAAAAATTAGAAAAAAGAGACTATGTTATTACCCAAACATTGTCAATTATTATTTCTTTTAATTAAAAAAATTTATTTTAGAGAGATAGGGAGGGTGAGTAGGGGAAGGATGGAGGGAGAAAGAGAATCTCAAGCAGTCTCTATGCTCACTGTGGAGCCTGATATGGGACTTGATCCCATGACCCTGGGATCATAACCTGAGCTGAAATCAAGAGTTGGCCACTCAACTGACTGAGCCACCCAGTCACCCCCAAACATTGCCATTTGAACTATTTTGGTGTGCTTCCCTTTTGTCCTTTTTTCTAGACTGTATTTTAATTTCCTTGCACATAGGTGTCATACTGTATTTATAATAGTTTACTATGCTTGTTCACTAGGTTCTCATCAGCCATTTCCCATGAATGCTTACTAAGAGCTGAATATCATTCCAGCTTCAGTAGCACATAGAGAATTTTCCTGATTTTTCAATAATCTATTTAGTTATGCCATGACAAGTTAATAGTGATGAAAAACATCAACTTTGGACTCAGGGAGACCTGGTTGAATTCCCACTTCCCTAGTTACTGTCAGACTGTACAGATATATACAGAATACATATAAATATATAAATATAGAGAACACATATAAAGAACTCACATATAATAACCTAACATTAGGAGACAGCATAACATAACAGCTAATAATATGGTTTCTGGAGTTACACTTCTTTTAATTTTAATTTAATTTTTATTTTATTTCAATTAATTAACATATGGTGTAATATTAGTTTCAGTGTCCATTAGTTCAGTAATGATTCAACATCTCCATACATCACCCGGTGCTCATCACAAGTGCCCTCCTTCATCCCCATTACCTGTTTAACCCATCCCCCCACCCATCTGCCTTCTGGTGACCATCAGTTTGTTCTCGATAGGTGAGTCTGTTTCTCAGTTTGTCTTTTTCCCCTTTTGTTTATTTGTTTCTTAAATTCCACATATGAGTGTAAATCATATGGTATTTGTCTTCCTCTGACTGACTTATTTCCCTTCCATAATACTCTAGCCCCATCCATGTTGTTGCAAAGGGCAAGATTTTATTCTTTTTTTTTTTTTAATATTTTTTTTTCAACGTTTTTTATTTATTTTTGGGACAGAGAGAGACAGAGCATGAATGGGGGAGGGGCAGAGAGAGAGGGAGACACAGAATCGGAAACAGGCTCCAGGCTCCGAGCCATCAGCCCAGAGCCTGACGCGGGGCTCGAACTCATGGACCGCGAGATCGTGACCTGGCTGAAGTCGGACGCTTAACCGACTGCGCCACCCAGGCGCCCCAAGATTTTATTCTTTTTTATGACTGAGTAATAATAGTCCACTGTATGTATGTACTACATCTTTATCCATTCTTCTGTCAGTGGACACACTTGGACTGCTTTCATAATTTGGCTGTTGTAAATAACGCTGCAACAAGCATAAAGGTGCATATACCTTTTCAAGTTAATGTTTTCATAATCTTTGGGTAAATACCCAGTAATGCAATTACTGGATTATATGGTAATTCTATTTTTAATTTTTTGAGGAACCTCCATACTGTCTTCCGCAATGGCTGGACTGGTTGTATTCTCACCAAGAGTACATGAGAATTCCTTTTTCTCCACATCCTTGCCAACACTTGTTTCTTGTGTTTTTGATTTCAGCCATTTTGATGGGTGTGAGATAATATCTCCTTGTGGTTTTAATTTCCAGTTCTCTGATGATAAGTGATGTTGAGCATCTTTTCATATGTCTATTGGCCATCTTCTTGATATGTCTTCTTTGGAGAAATGTAGGTTTATGTCTTCTGCCCATTTTCTACTTGGATTATTTGTATTTTGGGTGCTGAGTTGTATATTTTTGAGTTATATATTTAGGATACTTACTCTTTATTGGGTATGTCATTTGCAAATATCTTCTCCCTTTTAGTTGTCTTTTAGTTTTGTTGACTGTTTCCTTTGCTGTGCAGAGCTTTTTATTTTGATGCAGTCCCAATAGCTTATTTTTGGTTTTGTTTCCCTTGCCTCAGAAGACATATCTAGATAAGTATTGTTTTGGCCAATGTCAGAGAAATTATTGCCTGTTCTCTCTTCTAGGATTTTTATGGTTTCAGGTCTTACATTTAGGTTCTTAGTCCATTTTGAGTTTATATGTGTGTATGGTGTGAGCAAGTGGTTCGATTTCAGGGTGCCTAGGTGGCTCAGTCGATTAAGCGTCCAACTTCAGCTCAGGTCATGATCTCATGGTTTGTGAGTTTGAGTCCTGCATTGTTCTCTGTGCTGGCAGCTCAGAGCCTGGAGCCTGCTTCGGATTCTGTGTCTCCTTCTTTCTAACCCTCTCCTGCTTGTGCTCTGTCTCTCTCTCTCAAAAGTATAAATAAACATTACAAAAAGTAAATAAAAGAAAGTGGTTCAATTTCATTCTTTTGTTTAAAATTTTTTTAATGTTTATTATTTATTTTTGAGAGAGAGAGAGAGACAGAGTGCGAGTGGGGGAGAGGGTAGAGAGAGAGGGAGACAGAATCTGAAGCAGGCTCCAGGCTCTGAGCTGTCAGCACAGAGCCCGGCGCAGGACTCGAACCCACAAACCATGAGATCATGACCTGAGCTGAAGTTGGACCCTTAACCGACTGAGCCACCCAGGCACCCCATTATTCTTTTGGATGTAGATATTCAGTTTTCTCAACACCATGTTTTGAAGAGACTGTCTTTTTCCCATTGAATATTCTTGCCTCCTTTGTTGAAGATTAATTAACCATATAAGTCTTGGTTTATTTCGAGGCTCTGTATATGTCCTGTTTATCTTTGTGTCTATTTTTGTGTGAGTACAATACCTTTTTCATTACTACAATTTTGTGCTGTATCTTGAAATCTGGGATTGTGATACCTCCAGTTTTGTTGTTCTTTTTAAAGATTGCTTTAGGTACATGGTTTCTTTTTTGGGTCCATACACATTTTAGGATATTAATTCTTCCAACCGTGTGCATGGAATACCTTTCCATTTACTTATGTCATCTTCGATTTGTTTCATAGTGTTTTATAGTTTTTAGAATTTAGGTCTTTCACCTCCTTGGTTAAGTTTATACTTAGGTATTTTATTATTTTTTTGGTTCAAGTGTAAATGGGACTGTTTTCTTAATTTCTCTTTCTGCTACTTCATTATTAGTATATAGAAATACAATGGATTCTGTACATTGATTTTGTATCTGTGACCTTACTGAATTTATTTATCAGTTCTAGTAGTTTTTTGGTGGAATCTTTAGGGCTTTATATATATATATATAAATATATATAAATACATATATATTTATATATATATATATATACACACACATGCACACATATATAGTAATATATATATAGTATCTTTATATATGTATATAGTATCTTTATATATATATTTATATATAGTGTGTGTGTGTGTATGGTATCATGTCATCTGCAAATAGTGAAACTTTATTTCTTTACCAGATTGGATGCCGTTTATTTCTTTTTGTTGTCTGATTGCTGTGGCTAGGACTTCCAATACTATGTTGAATAAAAGTGGTGACAGTAGGGATCCTTGCCTTGTTCCTGACCTTAATGCAAAAGCTCTCAGTTTTTTCCCATTGGGTATGATGTTATTTGTGGGTTGTTCGTATATGTCCTTTATTATGTTGAGGTATGTTCCCTCTAAACCTACTTAGCTGAGGGTTTTTATCATGTACAGGTGTTATGCTTTGTCAATTGCTTTTTCTGCATTTATTGAAATGAGCATATAGTTCTTATTCTTTTTCTTGTTGATGTGGTGTATGACACTGATTTATTTGTGAATATTGAACCATCTTTGCAACCCAGGAATAATCCACCTTTGCAACCCAGGAATAAACCCACTTGATTGTGATGAATGATTTTTATCATGTATTGCTGGATTTGGTCTGCTAATATTTTGTTGATTATTTTTTTTTTGCATTTATGTTCATTGGAGATATTGGCCTGTGGTTTGGTTTTGTTTTGTTTTGTTTTGTTTTGTTTTGTTTTGTTTTGTTTTTTCAGTGTGTTTATCTGGTTTTGGTGTTAGGGTAATGCTGGTCTCATTGAATGAATTTGGAAGCTTCCCTTCCTTTTCTAATTTTTGGAATAGTTTGAGAAGAATAGGTATTAACTTTTCTTTAAATGTTAGAATTCACTGTGAGGTCATCTGGTCCTGGTTTGTTGGGAGTTTTGATTACCAATTCCATTTCATTACTAGTAATCAGTCTGTTCAAATTTTCTATTTTTTTTCTGATTTCAGTTTGAGAGGTTATATGTTTTCTAGAAATTTATCCATTTCCTCTAAGTTGTCCAATTTTTTGGGATATAGGTTTTCATAATTTCTCTTATAATCCTTTGTGTTTCTGTGGTATAAGTTGTTATTTCTCCTTTTTCATTTATGATTTTGTCTATTTGAGTCTTCAATGTGTGTGTGTATTTTTTTTTTTTTTTTTTTTTTTTAGTGAGTCTAGCTAAAAGTTTATCAATTTTGTTGATCTCTTCAAAGAACCAGCTTCTGGTTTTATCGATCTGTTCTATTGGGTTTTTTGTTTTGGGTTTTGTTTGTTATTTGTTATATATCCTTTAGGTGTAAGGCGAGGTTGTTTATTTGAGGTTTTTCTTCTTGAGGTAGGCCTGTAGTGCTGTAAACTTCCCTCTTAGAACAGTTTTTGCTGCATCCCAAAGATTTTGAACCATTTTGTTCTTGTTTACTTTTGTCTCTATATATTTTTTAAATTTCCTCTTTGATATCTTAATTTACCTATTCTTTGTTTAGTGACATTTTATTTAACCCCCATGTGTTTTTGTTCCTTTCATATTTTTTCTTGTGGTTGATATCTGGTTTTATACCGTGTGGTCAGAAAAGACCACATGTGGTGATTTCAGTCTTTTTGAATTTGTTGAGACTTGTTTTGGGGCCTAATATATGATTTATTCTGGAGAATGTTCTGTCTGTTCTATGCGCACTTGAAAAGAATGTGCCTCTGTTGGTGGGAATGCAAATTGGTGCAGCCGCTCTGGAAAGCAGTGTGGAGGTTCCTCAGAAAATTAAAAATAGACCTACCCTATGACCCAGCAATAGCACTGCTAGGAATTTACCCAAGGGATACAGGAGTACTGATGCATACGGGCACTTGTACCCTAATGTTTATAGCAGCACTCTCAACAATAGCCAAATTATGGAAAGAGCCTAAATGTCCATCAACTGATGAATGGATAAAGAAATTGTGGTTTATATATACAATGGAATACCACGTGGCAATGGGAAAGAATGAAATATGGCTTTTTGTAGCAACGTGGATGGAACTGGAGAGTGTGATGCTAAGTGAAATAAGCCATACAGAGAAAGACAGATACCATATGGTTTCACTCTTATGTGGATCCTGAGAAACGTAACAGAAACCCATGGGGGAGGGGAAGGGAAAAAAAAAAAAGAGGTTAGAGTGGGAGAGAGCCAAAGCATAAGAGACTGTTAAAAACTGAGAACAAACTGAGGGTTGATGGGGGGTGGGAGGGAGGGGAAGGTGGGGGATGGGTATTGAGGAGGGTACCTTTTGGGATGAGCACTGGGTGTTGTATGGAAACCAATTTGACAATCAATTTCATATAGTGGGAAAAAGAAGAAAAGAATGTGCCTTCTTTTGTTTTAGGATGAAATGTTCTTAATATTTCTGTTAGATCCATCTGGTCCAATGTGTCCTTCAAAACTACTGTTTCCTTGTTGATTTTCTGCCTGGATGATCTATCCATTGATGTAAGTGGGGTGTTAAAGTCTCCTACTATTATTGTGTTACTATCAGTCACTTCTTTTATGTTTGTTATTAACTGCTTAATGTGTTTGGGTGCTCTCATGATGGAGGCATGAATATTTACAATTGTTATATCTTGTTGGATTGTCTCCTTAATGATTTATAGTGTCCTTCTTTGTCTCTTGTTACAGTGTTTGTTTTAAAGTCAATTTTGGACTGTTCCGGAAGATGGCGGCGTAGGAGGATGCTGGGCTCACCGCGCATCCTGCTAATCACTTAGATTCCACCTACACCTGCCTAAAGAACCCAGAAAACCGCCAGAGGATTAGCAGAACGGAGTCTCCGGAGCCGAGCGCAGACGAGAGGCCCACGGAAGAGGGTAGGAAGGGCGGCGAGGCGGTGCGCGCTCCACGGACTGGCAGGAGGGAGCCGGGGCGGAGGGGCGGCTCGCCGGCCAAGCAGAGCCCCCGAGTCGGGCTGGCAAAAGCGGAGGGGCCGGACGGACTGTGTTCCGACAGCAAGCGCGACTTAGCGTCTGGGAGGTCAGAAGTTAACAGCTCTGCTCAGAAAGCGGGAAGGCTGGAGGACAAAGGGAGGGAGAGCTGCTGAGCCCCCGGACGGCAGAGCTCAGCTTGGCGGGGAACAAAGGCGCTCGCCAGCGCCATCTCCCCCGCCCATCCCCCAGCCAAAAACCCAAAGAGAACCAGTTCCTGCCAGGGAACTTGCTCGCTCCGCGCAAACACCCAACTCTGTGCTTCTGCGGAGCCAAACCTCCGGCAGCGGATCTGACTCCCTCCCGCTGCCACAGGGCCCCTCCTGAAGTGGATCACCTAAGGAGAAGCGAGCTAAGCCTGCCCCTCCCGCCCCCGTGCACCTTGCCTACCCACCCCAGCTAATACGCCAGATCCACAGCACCACAAGCCTGGCAGTGTGCAAGTAGACCAGACGGGCCACACCACCCCACAGTGAATCCCGCCCCTAGGAGAGGGGAAGAGAAGGCACACACCAGTCTGACTGTGGCCCCAGCGGTGGGCTGGGGGCAGACATCAGGTCGGACTGCGGCCCCGCCCACCAACTCCAGTTATACACCACAGCACGGGGGAAGTGCCCTGCGGGTCCTCACCGCTCCAGGGACTATCCAAAATGACCAAACGGAAGAATTCCCCTCAGAAGAATCTCCAGGAAATAACAACAGCTAATGAACTGATCAAAAAGGATTTAAATAATATAACAGAAAGTGAATTTAGAATAATAGTCATAAAATTAATCGCTGGGCTTGAAAACAGTATACAGGACAGCAGAGAATCTCTTGCTACAGAGATCAAGGGACTAAGGAACAGTCACGAGGAGCTGAAAAACGCTTTAAACGAAATGCAAAACAAAATGGAAACCACGACGGCTCGGATTGAAGAGGCAGAGGAGAGAATAGGTGAACTAGAAGATAAAGTTATGGAGAAAGAGGAAGCTGAAAGAAAGAGAGATAAAAAAATCCAGGAGTATGAGGGGAAAATTAGAGAACTAAGTGATACACTAAAAAGAAATAATATACGCATAATTGGTATCCCAGAGGAGGAAGAGAGAGGGAAAGGTGCTGAAGGGGTACTTGAAGAAATTATAGCTGAGAACTTCCCTGAACTGGGGAAGGAAAAAGGCATTGAAATCCAAGAGGCACAGAGAACTCCCTTCAGACGTAACTTGAATCGATCTTCTGCACGACATATCATAGTGAAACTGGCAAAATACAAGGATAAAGAGAAAATTCTGAAAGCAGCAAGGGATAAACGTGCCCTCACATATAAAGGGAGACCTATAAGACTCGTGACTGATCTCTCCTTTGAAACTTGGCAGGCCAGAAAGGCTTGGCACGATATCTTCAGTGTGCTAAACAGAAAAAATATGCAGCCGAGAATCCTTTATCCAGCAAGTCTGTCATTTAGAATAGAAGGAGAGATAAAGGTCTTCCCAAACAAACAAAAACTGAAGGAATTTGTCACCACAAAACCAGCCCTACAAGAGATCCTAAGGGGGATCCTGTGAGACAAAGTACCAGAGACATCACTACAAGCATAAAACATACAGACATCACAATGACTCTAAACCCGTATCTTTCTATAATAACACTGAATGTAAATGGATTAAATGCGCCAACCAAAAGACATAGGGTATCAGAATGGATAAAAAAACAAGACCCATCTATTTGCTGTCTACAAGAGACTCATTTGAGATCTGAGGACACCTTTAGATTGAGAGTGAGGGGATGGAGAACTATTTATCATGCTACTGGAAGCCAAAAGAAAGCTGGAGTAGCCATACTTATATCAGACAAACTAGACTTTAAATTAAAGGCTGTAACAAGAGATGAAGAAGGGCATTATATAATAATTACAGGGTCTATCCATCAGGAAGAGCTAACAATTATAAACGTCTATGCGCCAAATACCGGAGCCCCCAGATATATAAAACAGTTACTCATAAACATAAGCAACCTTATTGATAAGAATGTGGTCATTGCAGGGGACTTTAACACCCCACTTACAGAAATGGATAGATCATCTAGACACACAGTCAATAAAGAAACAAGGGCCCTGAATGATACATTGGATCAGATGGACTTGACAGATATATTTAGAACTCTGCATCCCAAAGCAACAGAATATACTTTCTTCTCGAGTGCACATGGAACATTCTCCAAGATAGATCATATACTGGGTCACAAAACAGCCCTTCATAAGTTTACAAGAATTGAAATTATACCATGCATACTTTCAGACCACAATGCTATGAAGCTTGAAATCAACCACAGGAAAAAGTCTGGAAAACCTCCAAAAGCATGGAGGTTAAAGAACACCCTACTAACGAATGAGTGGGTCAACCAGGCAATTAGAGAAGAAATTAAAAATTATATGGAAACAAACGAAAATGAAAATACAACAATCCAAACGCTTTGGGACGCAGCGAAGGCAGTCCTGAGAGGAAAATACATTGCAATCCAGGCCTATCTCAAGAAACAAGAAAAATCCCAAATACAAAATCTAACAGCACACCTAAAGGAAATAGAAGCAGAACAGCAAAGGCAGCCTAAACCCAGCAGAAGAAGAGAAATCATAAAGATCAGAGCAGAAATAAACAATATAGAATCTAAAAAAACTGTAGAGCAGATCAACGAAACCAAGAGTTGGTTTTTTGAAAAAATAAACAAAATTGACAAACCTCTAGCCAGGCTTCTCAAAAAGAAAAGGGAGATGACCCAAATAGATAAAATCATGAATGAAAATGGAATGATTACAACCAATCCCTCAGAGATACAAACAATTATCAGGGAATACTATGAAAAATTATATGCCAACAAATTGGACAACCTGGAAGAAATGGACAAATTCCTAAACACCCACACTCTTCCAAAACTCAATCAGGAGGAAATAGAAAGCTTGAACAGACCCATAACCAGCGAAGAAATTGAATCGGTTATCAAAAATCTCCCAACAAATAAGAGTCCAGGACCAGATGGCTTCCCAGGGGAGTTCTACCAGACGTTTAAAGCAGAGATAATACCTATCCTTCTCAAGCTATTCCAAGAAATAGAAAGGGAAGGAAAACTTCCAGACTCATTCTATGAAGCCAGTATTACTTTGATTCCTAAACCAGACAGAGACCCAGTAAAAAAAGAGAACTACAGGCCAATATCCCTGATGAATATGGATGCAAAAATTCTCAATAAGATACTAGCAAATCGAATTCAATGGCATATAAAAAGAATTATTCACCATGATCAAGTGGGATTCATTCCTGGGATGCAGGGCTGGTTCAACATTCGCAAATCGATCAACGTGATACATCACATTAACAAAAAAAAAGAGAAGAACCATATGATCCTGTCAATCGATGCAGAAAAGGCCTTTGACAAAATCCAGCACCCTTTCTTAATAAAAACCCTTGAGAAAGTCGGGATAGAAGGAACACACTTAAAGATCATAAAAGCCATTTATGAAAAGCCCACAGCTAACATCATCCTCAATGGGGAAAAACTGAGAGCTTTTTCCCTGAGATCAGGAACACGACAGGGATGCCCACTCTCACCGCTGTTGTTTAATATAGTGCTGGAAGTTCTAGCATCAGCAATCAGACAACAAAAGGAAATCAAAGTCATCCAAATTGGCAAAGATGAAGTCAAGCTTTCGCTTTTTGCAGATGACATGATATTATACATGGAAAATCCGATAGACTCCACCAAAAGTCTGCTAGAACTGATACATGAATTCAGCATAGTTGCAGGATACAAAATCAATGTACAGAAATCAGTTGCATTCTTATACACTAACAATGAAGCAACAGAAAGACAAATAAAGAAACTGATCCCATTCACAATTGCACCAAGAAGCATAAAATACCTAGGAATAAATCTAACCAAAGATGTAAAAGATCTGTATGCTGAAAACTATAGAAAGCTTATGCAGGTAATTGAAGAAGATATAAAGAAATGGAAAGACATTCCCTGCTCATGGATTGGAAGAATAAATATTGTCAAAATGTCAATACTACCCAAAGCTATCTACACATTCAATGCAATCCCAATCAAAATTGCACCAGCATTCTTCTCGAAACTAGAACAAGCAATCCTAAAATTCATATGGAACCACAAAAGGCCCCGAATAGCCAAAGTAATTTTGAAGAAGAAGACCAAAGCAGGAGGCATCACAATCCCAGACTTTAGCCTCTACTACAAAGCTGTCATCATCAAGACAGCATGGTATTGGCATAAAAACAGACACATAGACCAATGGAATCGAATAGAAACCCCAGAACTAGACCCACAAACGTATGGCCAACTCATTTTTGACAAAGCAGGAAAGAACATCCAATGGAAAAAAGACAGTCTCTTTAACAAATGGTGCTGGGAGAACTGGACAGCAACATGCAGAAGGTTGAAACTAGACCACTTTCTCACACCATTCACAAAAGTAAACTCAAAATGGATAAAGGACCTGAATGTGAGACAGGAAGCCATCAAAACCTTAGAGGAGAAAGCAGGAAAAGACTTCTCTGACCTCAGCCGTAGCAATCTCTTACTCGGCACATCCCCAAAGGCAAGGGAATTAAAAGCAAAAGTGAATTACTGGGACCTTATGAAGATAAAAAGCTTCTGCACAGCAAAGGAAACAACCAACAAAACTAAAAGGCAACCAACGGAATGGGAAAAGATATTTGCAAATGACACATCGGACAAAGGGCTAGTATCCAAAATCTATAAAGAGCTCATCAAACTCCACACCCGAAAAACAAATAACCCAGTGAAGAAATGGGCAGAAAACATGAATAGACACTTCTCTAAAGAAGACATCCGGATGGCCAACAGGCACATGAAAAGATGTTCAACGTCGCTCCTCATCAGGGAAATACAAATCAAAACCACACTCAGATACCACCTCACGCCAGTCAGAGTGGCCAAAATGAAGAAATCAGGAGACTATAGATGCTGGAGAGGATGTGGAGAGACGGGAACCCTCTTGCACTGTTGGTGGGAATGCAAATTGGTACAGCCGCTCTGGAAAGCAGTGTGGAGGTTCCTCAGAAAATTAAAAATAGACCTACCCTATGACCCAGCAATAGCACTGCTAGGAATTTCTCCAAGGGATACAGGAGTACTGATGCATAGGGGCACTTGTACCCCAATGTTTATAGCAGCACTCTCAACAATAGCCAAATTATGGAAAGAGCCTAAATGTCCATCAACTGATGAATGGATAAAGAAATTGTGGTTTATATACACAATGGAATACTACGTGGCAATGAGAAAGAATGAAATATGGCCTTTTGTAGCAACGTGGATGGAACTGGAGAGTGTGATGCTAAGTGAAATAAGCCATACAGAGAAAGACAGATACCATATGGTTTCACTCTTATGTGGATCCTGAGAAACGTAACAGAAACCCATGGGGGAGGGGAAGGGAAAAAAAAAAAAAAAAAAGAGGTTAGAGTGGGAGAGAGCCAAAGCATAAGAGACTGTTAAAAACTGAGAACAAACTGAGGGTTGATGGGGGGTGGGAGGGAGGGCAGGGTGGGTGATGGGTATTGAGGAGGGCACCTTTTGGGATGAGCACTGGGTGTTGTATGGAAACCAATTTGACAGTAAATTTCATATATTAAAAAAAAATAAATAAATAAATAAATTAATTTAAAAAAAAAAGAAAAAAAAATAAAAACTAAAAAAAATAAATAAATAAAGTCAATTTTGTCTGAAAAAAGTATTGTTACTCTGGATTTCTTTTCACTCCTATTTGCATGATGAATGCTTTTCCATCTCTTCATTTTCAATCTGCAGGTGTCATTATATGTGAAATTAATCTCTTTTAGCCAGCATGTAGATAGGTCTTACTTTTTTTTTTTTTTTTTATCCATTCTGTCACCCTATGTCTTTTGATTGGAGTTTTTAGTCCGTTTACATTCAAAGTAATTATTGATAGGTATGTACTTATTGCCATTTTGTTACTTGTTTTATGGTTGTGTTTTTAGTTCTTCTCTGTTCCTTTCTTCTTTTGTTTCCTCACAGTTTGGTTGCTTTCTTTAGTGATGCACTTGGATTCCTTGCTCTTTATATCTTGTATATCTGTTACTGTTTAAAAAATTTTTTTTTTAAACATTTATTCATTTTTGAGAGTGAGAGAGACAGAGCATGAGCAGGGGAGGGGCAGAGAAAGAGGGAGACATAGAATCCAAAGCAGGCTCTAGGCTCTGAGCTGTTAGCATAGGGCCTGACGAGGGGCTTGAACTCACGGACTGCGAGATCGTGACCTGAGCTGAAGTCTGGCACTTAAGCGACTGAGCCACCCAGGCGCCCCTGTTTCTGATTTTTAATTTGTGGTTAACTTTAAGTTTGTATGTAACATCTTATACATATAGAAGTCTATATTTTAAGTTGATGGCTGCTTAAGTTTGAACCTATTCCTTACTTCTCTTCCCCAAAGTTTTAGGTATATGATGTCATATTTTACATCCTTTTATTTTGTGAATCCCTTGACTGATTTTCATAGATATATTTAATTTTACTGCTTTTGTGCTTTTTACTTTTCTTGCTCCTGCTAATAGAATTTTTTTTCCTACTCAGAGAGTCCCCTCTAACATTTCTTGTAGAACTGATTTAGTGGTTATGAACCCCTTTATCTTTCCCCCTCTTCTGAATGATAGCTTTTCTGGATACTGTATTCCTGTTTATAGATTTTTTTCTTTCAGTACTTTGAATATATCACCACTCTCTTCTGAATGGCAAAGTTTTTGCTGAAAAATCAGCTGATAGCCTTATGAGATTCCCTTATGTTTGTTTTCTTTTCTCTTACTACTTTTAAAATTCTCTCTTTAGCATTACTTTTTTTCATTTTAAATGCTATATGTCTTGATGTGGACCTCCTTGGATTGATTTTGTTGGGGGAGTCTCTGTGCCTTCTGGATCTAGATGTCTGTTGCCATCCCCAGATTCCGGAAGTTTTCAGCTATTATTTATTCAATAAGTTTTCTGCCTTCTTTTCTTCCTCTCTTCTTCTTCTGGAGTCCATATAATGTGAATGCTATTATTCTTGATGGTGTCACTGTGTTCCCTAAGTTTATTTTCATTTATTATTATTATTTTTCTCTCTTTTGTTCAGCTCAATTGCTTTACATTGCTGTGGCCTCCAGGTCCCTGATCCATTCATCTGGTTCCTCTAGTCTACTATGTATTTCCTCTAATGTATTTTTTTAAATTTTATTCATTAAGAGAGAGAGAGAGAATGCGCACAAACCAGGAAGGGGAAGAGAGAGAGAGAGAGAGAGGAGAAAGAATTCCAAGCAGGCTCTTCTCTGTTAGCCCAGAGCCGGATGTTGGGCTTGATCCCACAAACTGTGAAATCATGACCTGAGCTGAGATCAAGAGTTGGACTCAACCATTGGAGCCACCCAGGGGCCCCCTCTTTGTTGAGGGTGTCACCAAGGTCCTCCACTCTTTTTTTTAAGTCCAGTGGTATCAGGTCCATATTTTAAATTTTCTATCAGGCATATTGTTTATCTCCATTTTTTTTTATAGCTCTCTTGCTATGATTTTGTCCTGTTTTTTCATTTTCATTGGGACATTTTTGTCTGTTTCCTCATTTTGTCCAACTTCTGTGTCTGTATCCGTGTGTTAGGAAATTCAACTATATCTCCTGCTCTTGAAAGTAGTGGCCCTATGAAGAAGAGGTCCTATTGTGCCCTGCAGTGCCTTGTTCCCTGTTCACCAGAACCTGGTGCCTCAGAAGTGTCTCCTATGTTTGTTACATGTGCCTTACTATTGTGGCTTAGCCACTTTTGCCTTTAGTCCAGTCATATGCAGTGGCTCTCTTTGCCTGTTGTGGGCAAAGTTTGGTCCCTTTTTGTTAGTGAGTCAGTCTGGGGTCACCTTGGGTCAAGTTGAGTTAGATCAGACATTTGCCTGTCCAAACTGCAGGATGTTTTCCCTTTGTTGTCCACTGAGGAGCTTTTGTTGTCCCCTGAGGAGCTTTTGTTGGTGGGAAGACTGGATGTCTGTCCCCAGCCCACTGCTGGAGCAGCATTTGGACTGACGTACATGGTTACCTTCCCTTCTTCCTCACGCAGGAGTCACTTTTGGAGTAGTGCTGACCCGTGTTGGGGCTCCTTGAGCATTGCCAAACTTGGGGCATCACTTTGGATGGTCTTGGTCAAAGGTGTATTTGAGGGGAGGTCAGCAGGAGAATACAGGGGTGGGATGTGGGGTGTTAGCAAGGTTTGTGTGAGTCTTCTGTGGGAGGGGACCTGGAGAGGAAGCCTGGCTGGAGGAGGAATGTTCACAGGAAAACTTGAGGGCAAGGTGTACTGTTAGCAAGTTAGGTAGTGAGTGTTGGTGCTATGTTGTTTCTGTGTTGTCTAGGCTGGGGGTCAGGGAAGGGGAATGGTTGCCTGCCAGCTCTTTTATTCTTGGAGGAGTCTTCCAAGGATCCCTGCTGCTCCAGCACGTGCTCTGCAATTAGTAAATAAATCTCCCTCCTGTATACCTCTTGTGTTTTTCAAACTGCTGCTTCTATGCAGTATCTCCCCAGGGCTATTAGTTGTGCTGTCTGTTTAAGGGTGGGGACTCAGTTTCCTTTTGCCCTTTTGACTCTCCCAGAGTTGAGCCCACTGATTGTTAAAGTTCCTGATGTTAAGCCCTAATGATTGTAAGAACTCATGAAATTATGCCCCTCTAGTTTTCAAAGCCAAATGTTATGGGGATTCATCTTCCCCATGCAGGTTCCCTCTGCCTCGGCTGCCTGGTGTGAAGGTCTGTTTCTTTCCTCTCTCTGTGCCTGAAGCACCCCTCCCACAGCCACTCCTATGGTCTGTTTAGCTCCCCATAATGTCTCTGCCCTTCTTACCTTCTTCAGTGTGGCCTCTTCTCTACATGTAACTGTGGAGAGTCTGTTTTGCCAGTCTCTGGGTAATTTTCTGGGTTCTTTACACTGATGGGGCTGTTATATTGATGAAATGAGGTGAGTTTAGGGTCCTTTTTACTCCATCATTTTCCCTGTAAGTGGCAGCTATCATGATTTAAGTTATTTGTGCAATCTCCAACATGTTGGACAATTTTCTTTCTAAAGCCAGCACCATTTAATGTCCTGGTTGCTTCACTTGGTTCTACTTCTTTTTTCTAAGCACAAATGCATGATTATTCTACTCTGTCATGGAAAATGGTCAGACCATGCCTGCTGTCACTCACTGGACCATTCTATCCTATGACAGGATCTGTGGTAGGGTGATGTGACTCTCTTGACTCACTGATTTTCTCATTCAGTCCCTATTTGATTTCTAAGTGGTATGGTGGTGTAGGTTGGGTTCCATGAACATAGATGCTAAGATTTCATGCAGAAAGTTTGTTGTGGAGTTCTCTTGGGAACAACAGCTGTACAGGATTGAAGAAAGTAGTGTAGGGTAGAAGGAGAAGTTGAACTGTAATAAAGTTGAAACAAAAGTTTTAGCTGTTGCCATGTGGAACCCTGTAGCTGGGATGGCTGTTCAGATTGGTTGTGGATTGAGGCAATAGTATCAGGCCTTTGTACACCAGCCCTGACCAATCATTGGATTGACTGACCCTAGGTAGGGCTGATAGGGATTACCCTTTGCTTTGAGGCAATTTCTGATAAGGAAGCTAGTCCTCAGCACATTAGACTTCTGTCAGTTGGAGAAATGAGTGCCTCAGTCTTGAAGGAAAGATCTGGACAGCACATTACAACATCTGCTACATATGGGCCCCCTGGGTGCCATATCCCATACCTATGGCACATCATAGAATATGTACTATGTGTGCTATGTGTCCTGTACCTATGCCATATCATAGAATAGAACATGTACTATAAACTCACCATCATTCTCACTGTTTTGTATATCTTTGGACCAAATATGTTGGTTCTAAGAACTATGGTTCAGATGCTTTCAGCAGCTGAAATGTGTATCTTGAAATGTGTGTCTTTGTTGGTGGTGATGTCTCTGTTCTCCATGGTGATGTATATGAATCTCATATCCAGCTATTTACTAGAAATGGAGATGACTAATCACATCCCCTAATACCCTCTATAATAATGGTATCTTTTATAAAGACTCTGATTATAAACGTCCTCAATGATAGCCATGAAATTTGTTCTCAGTCATATTTTTTTATTAAATTTTTTTACATTTATTTAATTTATTTTTTTTCATTCATATGGGGAATTTATTTTTTTTTCCAATATATGAAATTTATTGTCAAATTGGTTTCCATACAACACCCAGTGCTCATCCCAAAAGGTGCCCTCCTCAATACCCATCACCCACCCTCCCCTCCCTCCCACCCCCCATCAACCCTCAGTTTATTCTCAGTTTTTAACAGTCTCTTATGCTTTGGCTCTCTCCCACTCTAACCTCTTTTTTTTTCTCCTTCCCCTCCCCCATGGGTTTCTGTTAAGTTTCTCAGGATCCACATAAGAGTGAAACCATATGGTATCTGTCTTTCTCTGTATGGCTTATTTCACTTAGCATCACACTCTCCAGTTCCATCCACGTTGCTACAAAAGGCCATATTTCATTCTTTCCCATTGCCACGTGGTATTCCATTGTGTATATAAACCACAATTTCTTTTTTTTTTTTATAATTTATATCATCTTTATTTATTGCAATATTCATGTATACTTTTACTATTAATCTTTCTGACTTAATATATTAAGATCAATATATTTATTTATGAATATGAATTTATTATAAAAATGAAAATTATATCATTATAGTTTAAGCTAAAAGATGAGTTTTTTCCAAAGATGTACTAAAATAAACTTATACCTATTTCTGGTAGACTGCTTTTATTTATTTATTTATTTATTTATTTATTTTTTTAATATATGAAATTTACTGTCAAATTGGTTTCCATACAACACCCAGTGCTCATCCCAAAAGGTGCCCTCGTCAATACCCATCACCCACCCTGCCCTCCCTCCCACCCCCCATCAACCCTCAGTTTGTTCTCAGTTTTTAACAGTCTCTTATGCTTTGGCTCTCTCCCACTCTAACCTCTTTTTTTTTTTTTTCCCTTCCCCTCCCCCATGGGTTTCTGTTACGTTTCTCAGGATCCACATAAGAGTGAAACCATATGGTATCTGTCTTTCTCTGTATGGCTTATTTCACTTAGCATCACACTCTCCAGTTCCATCCACGTTGCTACAAAAGGCCATATTTCATTCTTTCCCATTGCCACGTGGTATTCCATTGTGTATATAAACCACAATTTCTTTATCCATTCATCAGTTGATGGACATTTAGGCTCTTTCCATAATTTGGCTATTGTTGAGAGTGCTGCTATAAACATTGGGGTACAAGTGCCCCTATGCATCAGTACTCCTGTATCCCTTGGAGAAATTCCTAGCAGTGCTATTGCTGGGTCATAGGGTAGGTCTATTTTTAATTTTCTAAGGAACCTCCACACTGCTTTCCAGAGCGGCTGCACCAATTTGCATTCCCACCAACAGTGCAAGAGGGTTCCCGTTTCTCCACATCCTCTCCAGGATCTATAGTCTCCTGATTTGTTCATTTTCACTACCCTGACTGGCCTGAGGTGATATCTGAGTGTGGTTTTGATTTGTATTTCCCTGATAAGGAGCGACGTTGAGCATCTTTTCATGTGCCTGTTGGCCATCCGGATGTCTTCTTTAGAGAAGTGTCTATTCATGTTTTCTGCCCATTTCTTCACTGGGTTATTTGTTTTTCGGGTGTGGACTTTGGTGAGCTCTTTATAGATTTTGGATACTAACCCTTTGTCCGATATGTCATTTGCAAATATCTTTTCCCATTCCGTTGGTTGCCTTTTAGTTTTGTTGATTGTTTCCTTTGCTGTGCAGAAGCTTTTTATCTTCATAAGGTCCCAGTAATTCATTTTTGCTTCCCTTGCCTTTCGGGATGTGTCGAGTATGAGATTGCTACAGCTGAGGTCAGAGAGGTCTTTTCCTGCTTTCTCCTCTAGGGTTTTGATGGTTTCCTGTCTCCCATTCAGGTCCTTTATCCATTTTGAGTTTATTTTTGTGAATGGTGTGAGAAAGTGGTCTAGTTTCAACCTTCTGCATGTTGCTGTCCAGTTCTCCCAGCACCATTTGTTAAAGAGACTGTCTTGTTTCCATTGGATGTTCTTTCCTGCTTTGTCAAAGATGAGTTGGCCATACGTTTGTGGGTCTAGTTCTGGGGTTTCTATTCTATTCCATTGGTCTATGCGTCTGTTTTTGTGCGAATACCATGCTGTCTTGATGATTACGGCTTTGTAGTAGAGGTTAAAGTCTGGGATTGTGATGCCTCCTGCTTTGGTCTTCTTCTTCAAAATTCCTTTGGCTATTCGGGGCCTTTTGTGGTTCCATATGAATTTTAGGATTGCTTGTTCTAGTTTTAAGAAGAATGCTGGTGCAATTTTGATTGGGATTGCATTGAATGTGTAGGTAGCTTTGGGTAGTATTGACATTTTGACAATATTTATTCTTCCAATCCATGAGCAGGGAATGTCTTTCCATTTCTTTATATCTTCTTCAATTACCTGCATAAGCTTTCTATAGTTTTCAGCATACAGATCTTTTACATCTTTGGTTAGATTTATTTCTAGGTATTTTATGCTTCTTGGTGCAATTGTGAATGGGATCAGTTTCTTTATTTGTCTTTCTGTGGCTTCATTGTTAGTGTATAAGAATGCAACTGATTTCTGTACATTGATTTTGTATCCTGCAACTTTGCTGATTTCATGTATCAGTTCTAGCAGACTTTTGGTGGAGTCTATCGGATTTTCCATGTATAATATCATGTCATCTGCAAAAAGCGAAAGCTTGACTTCATCTTTGCCAATTTGGATGCCTTTGATTTCCTTTTGTTGTCTGATTGCTGATGCTAGAACTTCCAGCACTATGTTAAACCACAGCGGTGAGAGTGGGCATCCCTCTCGTGTTCCTGATCTCAGGGAAAAAGCTCTCAGTTTTTCCCCATTGAGGATGATGTTAGCTGTGGGCTTTTCATAAATGGCTTTTATGATCTTTAAGTATGTTCCTTCTATCCCGACTATCTCAAGGGTTTTTATTAAGAAAGGGTGCTAGATTTTGTCAAAGGCCTTTTCTGCATCGATTGACAGGATCATATAGTTCTTCTATTTTTTTTTTTATTAATGTGATGTATCACGTTGATTGATTTGCGAATGTTGAACCAGCCCTGCATCCCAGGAATGAATCCCACTTGATCATGGTGAATAATTCTTTTTATATGCCATTGAATTCGATTTGCTAGTATCTTATTGAGAATTTTTGCATCCATATTCATCAGGGATATTGGCCTGTAGTTCTCTTTTTTTACTGGGTCTCTGTCTGGTTTAGGAATCAAAGTAATACTGGCTTCATAGAATGAGTCTGGAAGTTTTCCTTCCCTTTCTGTTTCTTGGAATAGCTTGAGAAGGATAGGTATTATCTCTGCTTTAAACATCTGGTAGAACTCCCCTGGGAAGCCATCTGGTCCTGGACTCTTATTTGTTGGGAGATTTTTGATAACCGATTCAATTTCTTCGCTGGTTATGGGTCTGTTCAAGCTTTCTATTTCCTCCTGATTGAGTTTTGGAAGAGTGTGGGTGTTTAGGAATTTGTCCATTTCTTCCAGGTTGTCCAATTTGTTGGCATGTAATTTTTCATAGTATTCCCTGATAATTGTTTGTATCTCTGAAGGTTTGGTTGTAAGAATTCCATTTTCATTCATGATTTTATCTATTTGGGTCATCTCCCTTTTCTTTTTGAGAAGCCTGGCTAGAGGTTTGTCAATTTTGTTTATTTTTTCAAAAAACCAAATCTTGGTTTCATTGATCTGCTCTACCTTTTTTTAGATTCTATATTGTTTATTTCTGCTCTGATCTTTATGATTTCTCTTCTTCTGCTGGGTTTAGGCTGCCTTTGCTGTTCTGCTTCTATTTCCTTTAGGTGTGCTGTTAGATTTTGCATTTGGGATTTTTCTTTTCTTGAGATAGGCCTGGATTGCAATGTATTTTCCTCTCAGGACTGCCTTTGCTGCATCCCAAAGCGTTTGGATTGTTGTATTTTCATTTTCGTTTGTTTCCATATATTTTTTAATTTCTTCTCTAATTGCCTGGTTGACCCACTCATTCGTTAGTAGGGTGTTCTTTAACCTCCACGCTTTTGGAGGTTTTGCAGACTTTTTCCTGTGGTTGATTTCAAGCTTCATAGCATTGTGGTCTGAAAGTATGCATGGTATAATTTCAATTCTTGTAAACTTATGAAGGGCTGTTTTGTGACCCAGTATATGATCTATCTTGGAGAATGTTCCATGTGCACTCGAGAAGAAAGTATATTCTGTTGCTTTGGGATGCAGAGTTCTAAATATATCTGTCAAGTCCATGTGATCCAATGTATCATTCAGGGCCCTTGTTTCTTTATTGACCGTGTGTCTAGATGATCTATCCATTTCTGTAAGTGGAGTGTTAAAGTCCCCTGCAATGACCACATTCTTATCAATAAGGTTGCTTATGTTTATGAGTAATTGTTTTATATATTTGGGGGCTCCGGTATTCGGCGCATAGACATTTATAACTGTTAGCTCTTCCTGATGGATAGACCCTGTAATTATTATATAATGCCCTTCTTCATCTCTTGTTACAGCCTTTAATTTAAAGTCTAGTTTGTCTGATATAAGTATGGCTACTCCAGCTTTCTTTTGGCTTCCAGTAGCATGATAAATAGTTCTCCATCCCCTTACTCTCAATCTGAAGGTGTCCTCAGGTCTAAAATGAGTCTCTTGTAGACAGCAAATAGATGGGTCTTATTTTTTTATCCATTCTGATACCCTATGTCTTTTGGTTGGTGCATGTAATCCATTTACATTCAGTGTTATTATAGAAAGATACGGGTTTAGAGTCATTGTGATGTCTGTATGTTTTATGCTTGTAGTGATGTCTCTGGTACTTTGTCTCACAGGATCCCCCTTAGGATCTCTTGTAGGGCTGGTTTCGTGGTGACAAATTCCTTCAGTTTTTGTTTGTTTGGGAAGACCTTTATCTCTCCTTCTATTCTAAATGACAGACTTGCTGGATAAAGGATTCTCGGCTGCATATTTTTTCTGTTTAGCACACTGAAGATATCGTGCCAATCCTTTCTGGCCTGCCAAGTTTCAAAAGAGAGATCAGTCACGATTCTTATAAGTCTCCCTTTATATGTGAGGGCACGTTTATCCCTTGCTGCTTTCAGAATTTTGTCTTTATCCTTGTATTTTGCCAGTTTCACTATGATATGTCGTGCAGAAGATCGATTCAAGTTACGTCTGAAGGGAGTTCTCTGTGCCTCTTGGATTTCAATGCCTTTTTCCTTCCCCAGGTCAGGGAAGTTCTCAGCTATAATTTCTTCAAGTACCCCTCAGCACCTTTCTCTCTCTCTTCCTCCTCTGGGATACCAATTATGCGTATATTATTTCTTTTTAGTGTATCACTTAGTTCTCTAATTTTCCCCTCATACTCCTCGATTTTTTTATCTCTCTTTCTCTCAGCTTCCTCTTTTTCCATAACTTTATCTTCTAGTTCACCTATTCTCTCCTCGGCCTCTTCAATCTGAGCCGTCGTCGTTTCCATTTTGTTTTGCATTTCGTTTAAAGCACTTTTCAGCTCCTCATGACTGTTCCTTAGTCCCTTGATCTCTGTGGCAAGAGATTCTCTGCTGTCCTCTATACTGTTTTCAAGCCCAGCGATTAATTTTATGACTATTATTCTAAATTCACTTTCTGTTATATTATTTAAATCCTTTTTGATCGGTTCATTAGCTGTTGTTATTTCCTGGAGATTCTTCTGAGGGGAATTCTTCCGTTTGGTCATTTTGGATAGTCCCTGGAGCGGTGAGGACCTGAAGGGCATTTCCCCTGTGCTGTGGTGTATAACTGGAGTTGGTGGGCGGGGCCGCAGTCAGACCTGATGTCTGCCCCCAGCCCATCACTGGGGCCACAGTCAGACTGGTGTGTGCCTTCTCTTCCCCTCTCCTAGGGGCGGGATTCACTGTGGGGTGGCGTGGCCGTCTGGGCTACTTGCACACTGCCAGGCTTGTGGTGCTGGGGATCTGGCATATTAGCTGGGGTGGGTAGGCAAGGTGTATGAGAGCAGGAGGGGCAGGCTTAGCTCGCTTCTCCTTAGATGATCCACTTCAGGAGGGGCCCTGTGGCAGCGGGAGGGAGTCAGATCCGCTGCCGGAGGTTTGGCTCCGCAGAAGCACAGAGTTGGGTGTTTGCGCGGAGCGAGCAAGTTCCTGGCAGCAACTGGTTCCCTTTGGGATTTTGGCTGGGGGATGGGCGAGGGAGATGGCGCTGGCGAGCGCCTTTGTTCCCCGCCAAGCTGAGCTCTGTCCTCCGGGGGCTCAGCAGCTCTCCCTCCCTTTGTCCTCCAGCCTTCCCGCTTTCTGAGCAGAGCTGTTAACTTATGACCTCCCAGACGCTGAGTCGCACTTGTTGTTGGAACACACTCCATCCGGCCCCTCTGCTTTAGCCATCCAGACTCGGGGGCTCTGCATGGCCGGCAGGCTGCCCCTCTGTCCTGGCTCCCTCCCGCCAGTCTGTGGAGCGTGCACTGCCTTGCCGCCCTTCCTACCCTCTTCCGTGGGCATCTCGTCTGCGCTTGGCTCTGGAGACTCCGTTCTGCTAATCCACTGGCGGTTTTCTGGGTTCTTTAGGCAGGTGTAAGTGGAATCTAAGTGATCAGCAGGACGCGCGGTGAGCCCAGCATCCTCCTACGCCGCCATCTTCCTTTTCTCCCGTATCTTTACATTTATTTTTGACGGAGAGAGAGAGTGTGAGCAGGGAAGGGGCAGAGAGAGGGAGACACAGAATATGAAGCAGGCTCCAGGCTCTGAGCTGTCAGCACAGAGCCCAACACAGGGCTCTAGCCCACAAACTGTGAGATCATGGCTTGAGCCGAAGTTGGACACTCTACTGACTGAGCCCCCAGGTGCCCCCTCAGTCATATCTTTTATGGAATGAATATTAGCTCATGAATAGTTCTTCCTATTTATTTATTTATTTATTTATTTAAAAAAATTTTTTTTCAACGTTTTTTATTTATTTTTGGGACAGAGAGAGACAGAGCATGAACAGGGGAGGGGCAGAGAGAGAGGGAGACACAGAATCGGAAACAGGCTCCAGGCTCCGAGCCATCAGCCCAGAGCCTGACGCGGGGCTCGAACTCACGGACCGCGAGATCGTGACCTGGCTGAAGTCGGACGCTTAACCGACTGCGCCACCCAGGCGCCCCTAGTTCTTCCTATTTAAAGATCCTGTTGAAGGAACCTAATTATATTAATTGTACATCTCTGGCCTACTATACAAAATGAAAATATTTGGTAACTTTACTTTGGAGTTGCATATTATAAGGCCAAATGTAAAGGTACTATGTACAGAAGTCAATAAAATATAACTTAATTTTTGTAAGATAAAGAATGAAAAAAGCCCTGATATATAGTTATAAATATTTTTATATGATTAGGAGCAGAGAGAACAGTATGAAGCACATGTACTAGATTATTGATATTGTTTGTGTAGCAGAGATGGGTGGGGGTAGAGTGAAAAGTAGATTAAGAATTAAGTGGTGGTGGTAGAGAGTAGGAAGGAGAAAATAAAGGAGTCCACCAGAAAAAAAAATTTCATTCATGTAAACTTGACATATGTGAAAGAGTGTGTGATTTGTGTATATAAGAATACATGAAAGATTGGTCACTAAAGTATTAATGGTGGTTAGCTCAGAGTGGTGGGATTTTAGATAACTTTAAAAATATTTTTATGTTTTATTGTTTGATAATTACTACAATGAGCATTTATATATTGAGCAAATAGCAAGGTATTTTTTTTTTCTCTGTGGGTGAGAAGAATCACTGCATTAAGGAAATCTTTCCTGAATACCAATAAGTATCAGGGTATCCCTTGGAATTAAAAAGAAAGCCAAATTAATAAAAGCACATGAAGTACACAAAGTATATTCCAGCTTACATGTTTCTGGCTCAAAGAATTAGTTCTGAATGTAATATTTTAAATATAAGTATAATATTTATACTTTGATGTCCTTTAAAGATTGATTTTTGTATTTCAATACCCAAATGATATATTTCTTCATTGTCCTCTGTTTCTTTTTACATCTATTTGTATCTATCTTAATTGTTGAATTATGAATTAAGTTATATCTTTTAATAGGAAGAACTATTCATATTTATTTTGATTAAAGATGCTCATTACTCATTAATGTATCAATAGGTGTGGCCAATTATAAATCACAATGGGTAGTAAGTGCCCTGTGGACCTGTATTCTAGAAATAATTCTTTTCTGTGTATTGTGGCATACTTGTAAATAGATTGTGATCTGTGAATGGTTAAATGCATTTTTTTTTAAGAACTTTCCATGCTTTCTCACTTCTTAATATTCCTGGCTTTTATCTGTACTCTTTTTTCACTTGCTCTCATACCAACTTATAATTCCTTTGTTTATATCACATCTTGTCCATTTGCCACTTGTTTATGAGCCCTGCAAGAAAAGGAAATATATCTTACTTCTGTATATTAGTCATTTCTCGCTCAGTGTCTAGCATATTACATATATTTAATTGTTTTAATGAATAAATGATTATGGAGGAAAATAGTACAACAATAATAAAAATATAGCCACTTTCAATTTTTCAGTTTATTTAGTCTCATGGGTCCTCAAAAGAGGAAGAATTTTCCTACTTTGCTCCAACAGAACCAAGGAATTTTTAGTGAGATGACCTCAAGAGGTTGTCAGTTTTCCTCTTTTTCATGTTCTATCAATAATCAGTCCTCTTCCTAATTTCCCAAAGAATCAAAGAATTATGAAAAAAAAGTTACCCTGGTTCTAATTTTATACTGGAATAGTTGTAAGATTTATTTTTCAGTGTTAACATTAATGTTAAATATTTTAATCTATGTTTAAATCTAGTATATGCGAATAGAAAGAAATTTTAAAAATACATAGGCATATACAGTGAAAATATCTCCTTCTTTCCCTATCTCCAAACACCCAATTAACTTTCTCAAAAACAACCTCTGTTCTAGTTTCTTCTTTCTTCTTCAAGAAGCACATAATGTATTTCTGAACATAAATATATACATACTCATATAATTTTTCTTCACGTGAGAGATAGCCTAAGACAGCGATCTTTTTCATTTTGTTTTTAATTTAATGATATACTTTCAGGGTAGCTTTAGATCAAAAGATGTGTACAGATCTTAATTTTTAACAGTTATATAGTATATTTCATTCTGTGGATGTATAGTAATTCAATGTCCTTAAATGATAGGAATTTAGATCGTTCCAATATTTTTCTATTGGAAACAGTAGTCAGTATTCTTGTAGATATACCATTTTTTTATGTGGATATGCTATTCAGGTTAATATCTAGGAACAGAATTGCTGAGTCAAAATGAATGCTTTTTAAATTTTGATAATTTTTGTCAAAATGTCCTCCATAAGTATTGTACCAATTTTGCTCTACTAGCAAAGGAATAGATTGCTGCTTTTCCCAACATCATGTTTGATCTTCATCAACTTTTGTATTTCTCTGAATAAAATAGAATGTCTTTTTAGATATTTGAAAATATTTGCTGTATTTTTTTTATACATTTGGCACCTTTTCTATTGTACCGAGGCTAGAAGATATTTATATATATTAAGATATTAATCTTTTGTCTGTAATTCATGTTACTATGACAGATATTCTGAAAGGCAGAAATATAAGCTGAACTGGAAGAGTAAGGACAATTTGTTGTTGTTAAAAGGGTAATAGAAAACTTTAGGTTTTGGCCTAGGATTGTATCCTCGTGTAATTTGTAAGATCAAATACAAATAAATATTTAGGGGCTGACTGTTATTCAAATAGCATTGGAAATCCTAGCCTCAACAATCAGACAACACAAAGGAATACAAGTATCTAAATTAGCAACAAGGAAGTCAAAGTTTCTCTTTTCACAGATGATCTGATAATCTATATGGAAAACCCAAAATATTCACCAAAAAAAAAATGCTAGAACTGATCCATGAATTCAGCAAAGTTGCAGGATATAAAATCAATGCACAGAAATCAGCTGCATTCCTATATACCAATAATGAAACAACAGAAAGAGAAAACAAGGGATCAATCTCATTTACAATTGCATCAGAAACCATAAAATACCTCGGAATAAACCTAACCAGAGGTGAAAATTTTTTTCACTGAAAACTATAGAGAGCTTATGAAAGAAATTGAAAATGAAACAAAAAATAGAAAAATATTTTATGCTCATGGATTAGAAGAAAAAATATTGTTAAAATGTTGATACTACTCAAAGCAGTCTACATATTCAATGCCATCCCTATCAAAATAACACCAGCATTATTCACAGAGCTAGAAGAAACCTAAAATTTGTATGGAACCAGAAAAGACCCCAAATAGCCAAAGCAATCCGGAAAAAGAAAACCGAAGGTGGAGACATCACAATCCTGGACTTCAAGCTGTATTACAAATCTGTAATCATCAAGACAGTATGGTATTGGCACAAAAACAGACACTCAGATCAATGGAACAGAATAGAGAACCCAGACACGGATACCCAAATGTATGGCCAACTAATCTTTGACAAAGCAGGGAAGAATATCCAATGGAATAAAGACAGTCTCTTCAGCAAATGGTTCTGGGAAAACTAGACAGCGATGTGCAGTAAAAATGAACCTGGACCACTTTTTTTACACCAGACACAAAAATAAACTCAAAATGAATAAAAGACCTAAATGTAAGACAGGAAGCCATCAGAGAAAGCAAGGAAAAACCTCTTTGACCCTGGCCACAGCAACTTCTTACTCAACACATCTCCAGAGGCAAGGGCAACAAAAGCAAAACTGAACTGTTGGGACCTCTTGAAGAAAAAATAGCTTCTGCACAGTGAAGGAAACAATCAGCAAAACTAAAAGGCAACTGACAGAATGGGAGAAGATATTTGCAAATGACATATCATAAAGGTTAGAATACAAAATCTATAGAGAACTTATCAAACTCAACACCCAAAAAATGAATAATCCAGTGAAGAATTGGGCAAAAGACATGAATAGACTTTTCTCCAAAGAAGACATCCAGATGGGCAACCGATACATGAAAAAATGCTCAATATCACTCATCATCAGGGAAACACAAATTAAAACCACAATAAGATAGCACCTCACGCCTGTCAGAATGACTAAAATGAACAACTCAGGCAATGACAGATGTTGGCGAGGATGTGGAGAAAGAGAATCTCTTTTGCACTGCTGGTAGAAATGTAAATTTATGCAGCCACTCTGGAAAACAGTATGGAGGTTCCTGAAAAAATTAAAAATAGAACTACTCTATGACCTAGCAATTGCACTACTAGGTATTTATCCAAGGGATACAGATGTGCTGTTTCGAAGGAATACATACACCCCAATGTTTATAGCAGTGCTATCAACAATAGCCAAAATATAGAAAGAGCCCAAATGTCCATTGACAGATGGATGGATAAAGAAGATGTGGTATATATACAATAGAATATTACTTGACCATCAAAACGAATGAAATCTTGCCATATGCAACTCTGTGGATAGATCTAGAGGGTATTATGCTAAGCGAAATTAGAGAAAGACAAATATCATATGGCTTTACTCATATGTGGAATTTAAGATACAAAACAGGGAAGGGAAGGGAACATAAGGGAAGGGAAGCAAAAAGAATATAAAAACAAGAAGAGGGACAAAACATAAGAGACTCTTAAATATAGAGAACAAACAGGGTTGCTGGAGAGGTTGTGGGTGGGGGGGATGGGCTAAATGGGTAAAGGGCATTAAGTAAGACACTTGTTGGGATGAACACTGGGTGTTATACATAGAGAATAAATCACTGGAATATATTCTTGAAATCATTATTACACTATATGCTAACTAAGTTGCATGCAAATTAAAAAATAAATAAATTAAAAAAATAAATTGGAGGCTGAATTTTCCTTGTTGAAAACTAGTGAAGACACTTTCCCTCTCCCCCACCTTTTTTTTTTTTGGGGGGTTTTACTTTAGAAAACTTGTAATTAAATTTTTTTTCTGTCTTTGAAATGTATGTAAATATTAAATCTAAGTGAGCCTCTTGCCAACTTTATGACTCAGAAGTGTCTTTGTCAGGGACCTAAGAAGTCTCCTGAAATATAATCATCAATGTGGATACTGCCCCTATCTCCCATTTTCCATCGTAGCTTAGAAGCCTAGCTTTGGTGGCCTATCTGCTAAGTTGCAAAACTATGTCAGGTAATAAAGATGTGTGTATTTTTCCTTTGTATGAAGCCAATTAGCAAACAAAGATGGCCATCCAATTATCAGGTGAATCTATGATGAATTATGTATGACAAAGTGTGCTGTCAAATCTTTTTGAGAACTAGTTCCTATTTATCTTGAGAACATGTATGTAAATGGTTTGTATTTGCTTGGCTACATAAAGGAATGAGATTTCTTTATGTCTTTGCCATCTCTTATCAGATTGCCTGTGATTCACATATTCTCTTGCTTTAATGCTTATTCAATAACAAAACTGTTTCTTTCTCTTCTACTTTTGTGGATAGGTTTTCTGTCTTGGCAGGAGATATTTTTAATTCTATTTCTGCAACAAATTCTACTAAGTTTTTTCAATCTATGACTCTGTCATTTCTAAAATTAGGGAGATGAGTTCATCTTTGAGATCCCTTATAGCCCCATAAATTCTAGGAAAGAAGCTATATGGTGTATAAGGTTCAAAAACAATATAAACAATTTTCTGAGTGATGTCAGGTAGTCTTTTTCACTAAGAAATTAAAAACAGATTCTGCCCCCAAATGTTTTAAACCAAGGCTCTTACTTTTATGTTCTCAACAATGTTTTCATAGCATGTTTCATATCTTTGTTCCTCAGACTATATATTATAGGGTTGATGAGTGGAGTAACTACAGAATAAAACAAAGTCACCATCTTCTGCATCCCAGCTTCACGCTCAGATGTTGGGCTCACATACATGACCATCACTGAGCCATAGAACAGTGAAACCACTGCCAGATGGGACCCACAGGTGGAGAAAGCTTTTCTTCGTCCAGCTGCTGAAGGGGCCCTCAACACAGCTCTTAGAACAAGAGCATAGGACACCACGATAAAGAAAAAGGGAATAAATAAGAGCAGAGAACTTAAGGTGGAGCTAGTTAACTCTATTGCAGGGGCTCTAGTACAGGTGAGGGCCAACAGGGGACCAGGATCACACAGGAAGTGGTCAATAATCCTGGATCCACAGAAGGACATTTGCGAGATGATGATGATGGGAATCAAGAACCAGAGGAAACCAAATACCCAGCAGCTGATCACAAGATTGGTGCAGAGACGTCCAGTCATAATGGTTGGATAGTGTAGAGGCCGGCAGATGGCAAGGTACCGATCAAATGCCATAATAGCCAAGAAGAAGCATTCTGTAGAACCCAAGGAGAAGAAAAAGTAGAACTGGAGAAAGCACCCAGAGAAGGAGATGACCTTGGTGTCAGAGAGGAAGTTGGCTAACATGTTGGGGACAGTGGAGGTGACATACCAGATCTCTAGGAAGGAGAAGTTGGAGAGCAAGATGTACATGGGGGTGTGGAGTCTCTGATCCCAGCGCACAGCACAGATGATGGACCCGTTGCCCATGAGGGTCAGGAGGTAGACAACAGAGAAGAGCACAAAGAGGAGGATCTGCCCCTCCCTGAAGCAAGGGAAGCCCAGGAGGATGAAGCCAGTGATGGTGCTGGAGGTGTTGGGGGTGTTGGAGATATTCATGTATCTGGGAGATGTGAAAAGACCATCAAATTATTGAATGTCTGTGTATATGGGGACCCACATATGTATTGAAACCACTCTGTGGAATGCAATAAACATTTATATGTCAGTAGTTAGTATTTTTGTCTAATCCCGAAATATTGTTCTGGCTTAGTCATTGGACTGAAAAACACAAGCAGCCAGTGAATATCAGTGGATAGACAGAAATGTTTCTTTATTGTGAAATATATGGAAACATGCTTAATACATAAACTTATAGCTTAATAAGTCATTATACATAAACCTCCATAGTAACTACCACCAAGGTCAAGAAATAGACTATCACTTGCATCCTAGAATCCTCTCTCATGCTCCATCACAATCACTATCCTCTGCCTCTCTATTCCTCCAATTGTAACATTCTCTTTTCCTTAAGGTAATCGCTTCTTTGTTTTTATTTTAATAAAAAAGTATGTATTCCTAAACAAAAATATTTGGTTTTTCTTGTTTTTCTACTTTACATAAAGGAAAGTATACATTTGGATGGCTTCTTTTGTTCAACAGTAAGTTCGTGAAATTCATGTTGTTGCATGTATCTGCAGTTTTTCCATTTTTCCTTCTCTATACTATTACATTCCATGAATAAACCGTAACATAGATTAATTATTAGCTATCAGGAATAAAGCTACTATGAATATAAAGTTCATTTTTCTTGGTTCACACATGCATGCATTTCTATATGCTGGATAATAGAATATGTGCATCTTCAATTTTATTAGATTAAACTCAACAGTGTTCCATCATTAGTGGACTATTTTCCGCTTACATGACAGTACATGAGAGCTCTGATTGTCAACACCCTTTTCTAATACTAAGGTCTATATTTACCAGAGCCTGGGGAATGATATATAGAGTGCATTTTAACTGCTTTCTCTTTTTTGTTTTCTTCTGGTGATATTAGACTGGGTAGTTCTTCTCTTGGCAGTAATTTTTTCCAGAGTAGGTGGTTACATCAGAACAGCTCTGCTTTCAGGAGAGAATAGTCCAGAAGTGATTAAGAAAAAATAAATAAATAAATAAAAATAAAAAAAAATAGAAAAGAAAAAAGGAAAAAGAAAAAAAGAAAAAAAAACTATCCTCAAACTTGGTTTAGGAGAACATTGTAATGCATGATGTAATTCACAGCCACTTCTGGGAAGTCTGTTATCCATCTTACATGAACATTGAGTCTTATGATCAGTCTTTTAAGTTAAATAAGACATTTCTTTACTGTACCTCCCACTTTTCCTGTATGCCTCTTCCAAGAGAGAATTCTTTGAAGTGGCTCACTCAGAAGCATCTTACTGAGCAGAAAGTTTCAAATAGAACTTTTTCATAGGCTCAAAATCAGTTTGTGTAAGTTTACCAGAAGTGACTGGGAATTAGCATAATGCTTTGCACTTAGACAGCTCTTAATGAATATTCATAAAAATGATTGAATAACACACTTTTTTCAGTTTCCAGAGAGAGATCACACCCACAGAGCTATTTGTGGACAAAGCTAATTCAAATTGTGTGGCCTTGGAGCAGCAGACCCTTAGGACTAATGGAATCACTTTTCTGTTTTAAGGTAATGAACTCACTGATTCTATTTGGCAATGCAATCTACCAATTTCAGGAATAAAAGATTCAAATTGTAGCAAATAACTTTAGTTCACTTCTGTTAATATAGTTCTCCAGCCATCTAGGGTAGGTACAGTTGAGGGATAGGATGAACATTAATTTGGCTTGGTGGAAATAGGTCTTTGATTGTCTGGCCTGGGAATATGACTACAAAATCCACTGGTTTCTATTCCAGCTCTATGAGCTGTGGAACCTGATACTATTGATCCAAAGTTAAGGTACACGGATCAGGAAACTTGAAAAGAAGAGAAACTTCCTTCTAGTCACTGCTTGGGAGTGCCTCAAGGCAGAATGAGTTTAGAAGGTTATACATTTGCATAATGGCTTTATGCTTTTCTGAGTTAAAACAACAACAATAAAAACAACAACAAAACCTTTGTTAAATAATCCTGTCCTCAATCCTGGGTCTTAGTTATTATAGCCTCTGTAAATAGGGCATGCCTAAGGAACATGAAAAATATCTATTTCCATTATCTGGATTATAGTATCAATTAAACAATCAAATTATTTTTGAGAGTCACATAGTTATCCAAGGAATCTGACAGTGATCTATTGATGATAGTGTATTTTTGTGTTGATTTAAGAAGATTTGTGATAGGGGACCAGCAAACTGAGTAATAATTTAGAATTTATAATCTGTGTACCAAAGCTTCCCTTTCAGAGACAGATCTAGGTCTGGATTTCATATGATTTTCATGACATGGGGGACTCATCTGGTCAATAAAATTTCCCAAGGTCCTGCTATTTTATATCTTAACTTATATTACAGTGAGGCTTTTAGAGCCTCAGCTGTGGGAGGAACAGGTTCTGGTTCTTGTGCCATAACTTACACTTTCTAAATGCCCTTTCCTTTCTGATTTTAAGAACATGTGGCTAGGGACTGAGATTAAGTTTCAGATACCAAATATTCCATTTTTTGAAGGCAAACTTAAATCAGACATAAAATATCTAACATACATTTGCATTACCTTACACTGTTCTCATTCAGGATGAACATATTCACAATGTGGTCTTTTCTGAAGCAACCATTTTTCCAAATGCCCTGTTCTTCGAATGGGGTTGTTAACAAATGTTGGATCCATGACAATACATTAACTGCTAATGAATGGAAGAAGTGGCTCAAAATAAAATTTACTTAACGTGTGAAATTCACTTATGGACTTTAAATTCAATAAAATTTTCAGTAGGTCAAAATAATTCATTACTAATTGTGTTTGGGGCATTTTTAACCAAAGTGTTTTGTAGGATGTTTCTAAAAGGTTATGTTTTGCAATAATCACATTGTCCATTGCCTCAAAATATTTTCAGCAGTTTGAATGGCTTAATGTTTAAGGACTTACTTTTCCTGGTTTAGTCTAATTTTACATCCCTTCCTTTCTTTTGCAACTCACATCCAATGCATCAGCAAGATGCTTCTGTTTCTAAACTATGACTCACATCATGCACTTCTCTTTGTCTTCACTGTTTTCTCCCAATTTCAAATGACATCCTTTCTTCCTTGGACTTCTGCAGCAGCAACCTAACACAAGTCCTTGCTTCTACTTTTGTTCCTCTACCCTCAATTTTCCGAGCAGCAGCATATTACTCCTTAAAAATGGAAAAATCAATCATGTTAGACTTTTGAGTAAAACCATTTCTTCTCAGAACAGTTCTGTGTCAGGAAGTCTCACAAAGCTGTTCTAGAAAGCTAGGAGGGATTCTAGAAAATAAGAATAGCCATCATCATTTTATGCTCAATCTAATATATTTAACAGGACTGTATTGCTACTCATGTTTTATCACTTAGCTCATTTGTAAAGAAGAAACTATATGCTTACCTGCCACAAGTCTTAGCTGGAGCTGTCAGGGGAAAAAAAAAGACTGATTCCCACTGCAGAGGGGGCTGTGAATATCACTGTGTTTATGACTCCATGCTGAGTTAGTCGACTGAGTTAATTAGCAACAATCATCTTGTTTTGGTTTACTTGTTTAATTAGTCAACCTAGGAAAGGTTGAAATAGACCACATGAGTGAGCCAGGTCATGCCATACACAGTTGGAGGAAGACATTTCCTGATCTTGGTATGTTCATGTGTTGGCCCTCTCTCCACAGCCAGGTTAGAAATGTCTCATGACAACTCAATTTCCTCCTTTAGCTGGTTTGTATAGTTTCAGTGAGGGGGTTGTCACATCAGTAACATTGGTAATCTGTTTCTAGAAAATACTTAAAAGTAAGGATAATTTTCCCAATTAGGCCGACAGGCCGGTGTGCATAACAGAAAAATATTGGATTTAGAGTCAAGAGCTTTTTTTATTAGTCATAGGAAATTAATACTCAGTTACCTTAAAGTAGGCATAAAAATGCCCTCTTTAAAGGGCTGCTGTAAAGATTATTGAATGAGATAAATGCCTGTGGAAGTACCTTGACCATTGCCTGACCAGTAAAAGCTTAAGAAATATTGGTTGTATGTGTATGGCTATAGCAAATTTGAAGAGAGCTGCAGGTAAAAGCTAGGAGATTATGACTTTTGCTCTTCTCCATACTTCATAAGCTTATTACCTGGATCAGCAAAGGGAGTTCCAAACTGAAGCTTCTCAAATTTTCTGTTTTATTTTCTTAGAGAGATGACAGTAATTAGGAGAAAAGAGGTGGAAGTGATTGTGATGAGGATCCTTGATTTTGTTTGTGGAAGGGTGGAGGGTTTATAAGCAGAGCCTGTCAGGAAGTAGTCCCTGTTTTTGTTTTTTTTTTTGTTTTTTTTTTTAATCCTTGAGGATCCATTTACTGTTTCTAAAAGGAAAACAGTGTCAAGAGACATTTTTCTGCTTGTTATTCACTTCCCTTGGGACCTACCTTAACTTTTTTTTTTTCCTATAATAATAATTTTTTCCCTGTTTTAAACCTCTCACAAGTAGAATGACATTTTAACAAATCAATCGACTGGTTGTTTTATTAATTAATCGACCAATAAGTCTATCCCTAACTTCTCTAAGTGTGCCCCTGTTCAATTCCTGCCTCTTACCCCACTCTGAACTCACTCCCCAGGTAGCCACTGATATTTCTCTCACTGTAGATGTTTGCATTTCCTACAGCATTATATAAATGGAATAATACCATGCTCCTTTTTTTTTTTTTTTTTTGGTCTACTTCCTTTTACTCAGCACAATTATTTTGAGATCCATCCATGTTGTTGCATCTGTCAATAGACCATTCTTTTTATTGCTGAGTAATATGTAATATGTATGTATATGTAATATGTACGTAAAGATGTATAAGAATTTATTAATCCATTCACCTTTTGATGGGTGTGGGTTGTTTGTAGTTATTAGAAATAAACTATGTTATTAGAAGTAAGCCTGCTAGGAACATTTGTGTATAAGACTTTGTATGTCATATGCTTTTTCCTATTAGGTAAATAGCTATGGGTGAAATGGCTTTATCAAGTGGTAGATATATGCTTAACTTTTTAAGAAGCTGCCAACGTGTTTTTCCAAAGTTCCTGTACCATTTTACATTCACACTAGCAGTGTATGAGAGTTCCAGTGCATTTATATCATCACCAACACTGGTATGGTTGGTCTTTTTTTTTTTTTTTAACGTTTATTTATTTTTGAGACAGAGAGAGACAGAGCATGAATGGGGGAGGGTCAGAGAGAGAGGGAGACACAGAATCTGAAACAGGCTCCAGGCTCTGAGCGGTCAGCACAGAGCCCAACACGGGGTCGAACTCACGGACCGTGAGATCATGACCTGAGCTGAAGTCGGACGCTTAACCGACTGAGCCACCCAGGCACCCCATGGTTGGTCTTTTTAATTTTAGTCATTCTGGTATGTATACAGTAGTAACTCATTGTGTTTTTAACTTGTAATTCCCTTATGACTAGTGATGTTTAAATATATTTTCTTTGCTTATTTGTCATTTGTATAAGTGCTGTTCAATGTCTGCTCGAATATTTTATCAATATTTTTATTGGGTCATTTTTTTTCTTTTTTTAAAAATTGTTTTTTTAATGTTTATTTTTTTGGAGAGAGAGAGACAGAGCTTGAACAGGGGAAGGGGCAGAGAGAGAGGGAGATGCAGCATCTGAAGCAGGTTCCAGGCTATGAGCTGCAGCACTGAGCCTGAGGCAGGGCTCAAATCCACAAACTGTGAGATTATGACCTGAGCCAAAATCCAACACTTAACCAACTGAGCCACCCAGGAGCCCCTTTTAAAGTTTTTTTTTTAATGTTTATTTATTTTTGGGAGACAGAGACTGTAAGTGGGGGAAGGGCAGAGAGAGAGGAAGAAACAGAAGCTGACACAGGCTCCAGGCTCTGAAATGTCAGTGCAGAGCTGGAGGTGGGGCTCGAACCCATGAACTGGGAGATCATGACCTGAGTTGAAGTCAGATGCTTAACTGACTGAGCCACCCAGGTGCTCTGGGTCATTTGTTTTCTTATTGTTGACTTTTGAATGTTCTTTACATATTCTGATTGCAAGTCCTTCAACACATTTTTAAACCTTTTTAGTATTTTAGTTAACATACAGTGAAATATTGGTTTTAGGAGAATTCAGTGATTCATCACTTACATAAAACATGCAGTGCTTATCACAAGTGCCGTCCTTAATACCCATCACCCATCTAGCCCATCTCCTACCCACCTTCCTCCATCTGCTTTCAGTTTGTTCTCTATTATTAAGAGTCTCTTGTGGTTTGTTTCCCTTTCTTCTCTTCCCCCCCCATATGTTCATCTGTTTTGTTTCTTAAATTCCACATATGAGTGAAATCTTATGATGTTGTCTTTCTCTGACTTATTTCACTTAGCATAATACAGTCTAGCTCCAGCTGTATCATTGCAAATGGCAAGATTTCATTATTTTTGATGGCTGTATAATATTCCATTGCATATATACATAACAGTTCTTCTCTATCCATTCATCAGTCAGTGGATCATAGGGTAGCTCTATTTTTAGTTTTTTTTTGAGGAACCTCCATACTGTTCTACAGAATGTCCACACCAGTTTGCATCCCCACCAGCAGTGCAAGAGGGTTCCCCTTTCTCTGCATCTTTGCCAACACCTATTGTTTATTGTGTTAATTTTAGCCATTCTGACAGGTGTGAAGTGCTGTCTTGTTGTTTTGATGTGTATTTCCCTAATGATGAGTGATGTTGAGCATCTTTTTGTCTGTTAGCCACCTGGGTATCTTCTTTGGAAAAGTGGTTATTCATATCTTCTGCCTATTTCTTAACTGGATTGTTTTTTTGGATATTGAGTGTGATAAGTTCTTTATAAAGTTTTGATACTAACCCTTTATCAGGTATGTTGTTTGCAGTATCTTCTCCCATTCCGTAGGTTGCCTTTTAGTTTTGTTGTTGGTTTCCCTTGCTGGGCAGAAGTCTTTTTTTTTAAAATTTTTTAAAAGTTTACTTATTTTTGAGAGACAGAGACAGAGCCCAAGTTGAGAAGGGCAGAGAGAGAAGGAGACACAGAATCCAAAGCAGGCTCCAGGCCATAAGCTGTCAGCACAGAGCTTGATATGGGATTCTAACCCACAAACTATAAGATCCTGACCTCAGCTGAAGTCGATGCTTGACTGACTGAGCCACCAAGTCACCCTCAGAAGTTTTTTATCTTGATGAAGTCCCTGTAGTTCATATTTGCTCTCATTTACCTTGCATTTGGCAACATGTCTAGTAAGAAGAGTTAATACCTATTCTTTTCAAACTGTTCTAAAAATAGAAATGGAAGGAAAGCTTCCAAACCCATCCTATGATGCCATCATTACTTTGATTCCAAAGTCAAGGACCCCACTAAAAAGGAGAATTACAGGCCAATATCCCTGATAAACATGGATGCAAAAATTCTCAGCAAGATACTAGCAAATCAAATTCAATACTACATTAAAAGAATATTCACCATGATCAAGTGGGATTTATTCCTGGGCAGTACGGCTGGTTCAATATTCACAAATCAATCAATGTGATACACCACATTAATAAAAGAAAAGATAAGAACCACATGATCCTGTCAATAGATGCAGAAGTATTGACAAGATACAACATCCATTCTTGATAAAAACCATCAATAAAATAATAGATGGAATATATCTTGGCATCATAAATGCCATATACAAAAGACCCATAGTTAATATCATCCTCAATGGGGAAAAAGTGAGAGCCTTTCCCCAAAAGTCAGGAACAAGACAAGGATGCCCACTCCCACCATTACTGTTCAATATAGTATTGGAAGTCTTAGCCTTAGCAGCCTTAGCAGACAACAAAAAGAAATAAAGGGAATACAAAGTGGTAAGGAAGAAGTCACACATTTGCTATTTGCAGACGATATGATCCTCTATATAGAAAACTCAAAAGACTCCACCCCAAAATTGCTGAAACTAATACATAAATTCAGCAAAGTTGCAGGATACAAAATCAACTTGTGGAAATCTGTTGCATTTCTATATGACAATAACAAAGCAGCAGAAAAACCAAAGAATCAATTCCATTTACAATTGCACCAAAAACAATAAGTTACCTAGGAGTAAATCCAGCTAAAGAGGTAAAATATCTGTACCCTGAAAACTTATGAAAAAAATTGAAGAAACACAAAGAAATGGAAAAACATTTCATGCTCATGGATTGGAAGAATAAACATTGTTAAAATGTCTTTATTACCCAAAGTCATCTACACATTTAATGCAATCCCTATCAAAATACCATCAGCATTCTTCACAGCGCTAGATCAGTGTTAAAATTTGTATGGAACCACAAAAGCCCCCAAATAGCCAAAGCAATCCTGAAAAAGAAAAACAAAATTTGTGGCATCATGATTCTGGATTTCAACCTATATTACAAAGCTGTAGTCATCAAGGCAATATGGTACCTGCACAAAAACAGACAGATGAGTGGAACAGAATATAAAACCCAGAAACGGACCCACAACTCTATGGTTAACTCATTTTTGACAAAGCAAGAAAGAATATCCAATGTAAGAGCAGAATTCTTGTTTCGTTTCTGATTTTAGAGGGAAAGCATTCACTTTCACCATCAAGTATTCATGCCAGATGTAAGTTTTTGAAATGTTCTTTACAGATCAAAAATATTCCAAACTTTGCCACAGTGGCAGTATCGTAGCCAATGAGGCTTATCTGAAGCGTGATTATTGCTAATTGAAAGCTTTTCATAGATCAAAGATGTTTTTGATGAATCGCAGTTCGCTAAGAACTTTTATCAAGAAGGGATGTTGGTTAGAATGTATTTTAATATGTGCAGGTATATTACATATAACTTAGATTCTTATGTGCCAACTTGGGCATTTACATCATCTAACAGGGTTTAAATGGGAAAACTAATGCCAAATTTCAAGCAACCTGGTTCTGAGAAAAGTTTTGCCCTTAGCTTACATTCCATTTGTTAGTTGAGAGTTTGCTATACTAATGTTTCCTTTTTTAAGGAATTATCATGTAAACAGCATCAATAATTAAGCCCTACAAAGGGCCTGACAAAATAAAAACTGTTTCTCCGCATCTGGTGTTTTCATGGCAGCATACACTAGTGATGCAAATGGAATATGAGTATTTCCTTAGAAAAACACAGGAAATGAATCTATAAGCTTCATCAATGCAGCCTTTAGTAGCCTATGGCATGTGATCTGAAGTTAGTTGTTTGCCAAGGTGACTCTCCATCTCACAGATTTCTGTTCACTGGTAGAGGCTACTCTCTGCTCTAGAGGGTGACTTGTTCCCATCAAACTGTGTAAGTGAAAACCACAAGTGGGAAGTAATTGGTCCTCATGGCTGCTGAATATCCATATACTGTTTTAATTTCTCTCTTTCTGCTGCCAGGATCCTGAGGGCATTTTGCTCTCACTGCCACTCACCTCAAAATCTGCTCTCTAGTGTCCTACAAATTCCACTCACTATCGTATTAAGATCAAGTTATAGAAATAAAATTCCCTCTTTCCTTATTTCAGCCAGCATATATTATTTTATACATTTAAGAGGAAAATTTCTGAGTAAAAAAAAGAGAACAAAATCAAAGAAAAAATCATGTCTTCAGAATACAAGTATCTTATTTCAAGATAATTAAAACATTTACTTAAAAGTTTTTTTTTGAATAATAATAGTTTACTGAATTCATGTACTACTTCCCATGAATAAACCCCTCCCCTGCATTTCAGTCATGCCAGGACTAACTCCCAAACTTCCCGTTTCTTTTTCAGTTCTCAGTCACCCTTTCCTTCAACTCCTCACTTTTCTTTGGATGGCAGGTGTGACAGCTCTGTACAGGTGAATTACTTCCAGTGCAGAAAGAATTTAATAAACTTCGTAAGGCATATATTGTGATAGTAACAGTTCCTTCCATTCTTATGAATACTCCTCCTAAGTCAACTTATACATTATAGAAGAGAACTTTGGTATCCAAATAAGGGTTATTAATCTTTGACTTGGGTGAACATGCAGTTAGCTCTAAATTTTATTCTTAGTGTATTCTGGACCAGACTTCTGGAGTAAGGCAGAACATCAGAAAGCTAATATTTGTATCAAAATTCTTAGATCTGGGAAGAATTGCTTTTCTTCTATATAATGCCTTTGAATCTTACTGAGAAATGTTATGAGAAGCAGCTATATAGAACCAGATTATATCTATGTATATCTGTGTCTTTCTATTTATCTATCATCATCTATATCAGATACTTTGGAGGGTCAATATTCACTGTATTTCTTAGTTTCCTTAGTATGAATCCCCATGAAAGAAATTGTTACAGCATTAAGAGCCATTAATTTAGCTTTCCCTGAACCCACGTGTTTTCTTCTCATAGTTAATAAAAATCATACAGCAAATAATGTTTCCCCATTCTTCACTTTGTTTTAAAGGGAGTTCATAACATATTTAGTGGCTTGCTTTAATACAAACATAAAATCTTATCCAAAAATTGTCATTCTATTTTTTTCTAAGTTGATATTTCTCTTATTTTTTCTTTCATTGCACTTTTCTTTCAGTACATCAGGTCCTTAATGTAACAAGGTGGAATATAGTATAATAAAGGCACATATAAATAAACATGTAACTAAATAAATAGTTCCAAGATAAAAAGAGCTTTTGAAGTGGAAAGGATTTTATTAAGATGGAATTTTTATTAAGCCTTCCTCTATGGTATTAAGCAGGCTTTCCCAGGAGTTCAGATAAAACACTATTTATTGTGTTTTAGAAGGTTCTAGATGATCTGATCCTGCCTATCTCTCTAGCCTCCTATACCATTTTCATTTTGGGTAGCCAAATAAATTATTTAATATTCTTTGAAAACCACAAACTTTAACCTATACTTACATGGGATTTGGTTCCCCTAGAACTTTGCATAGCATATTTTATGACTTTGAAATATCACCTTCTAACAAAGGCACTCTCGAGCCATGTCATCTAAATTACCCACTATCCTACCCAAAACTTTTCTATATTCATATATTCATCTTTTATTGAGATATAGTTGATATGTATAACATTATGTTAGTTTCAGGGATGCAGTGTAATGTTTCAGTACCTGTGTAATTATAAAGTTACCATCTGTTAAAAGTTACCACAGATAACATCTGTCATCACACATAGTTACAAATTTTCTTTTCTCCTTTCTTTTGGAATTGACTAACTGGAATTATAGATTTATGTGTTTAGCTGATTATTATCCATCTCCCTCACTAGCATGTAAATTTCACAAAGGCAGGGAATTTATCTTCCACACTGATGTAATTCAGGGCACATCACAGAGTAAATCAATGTTTATGGAATGAATTAGTGAAATGCACCAAATAAACTGAGCACTTTATTTTTGACCAAATAGTTGGGCCAAATAACAAGGAGTGGTTGTCAAATTTCTCTGCATCTGTTTATATCTCAGTCTCTGGGAATCATGAATCACTGGTTTTGCTCTCTGCTTTTACCTCTTTAGGGCTCTGTGTCAATTCACCCTTCCTTCACACAAAACTAACCCAAACTGTAATGCCACTATATTATGGTCTTCTTTAAAAATGTAAACCTGTTTCCAGGTGTTTTAATAATTTTGCACAGGTAAGAAGAATGTAATCTAGTCCTTAATTTATAAATGGAGGATTTCAAAATCGATGCAGGAAAATAAACTTCTGCTACTTTCATGAATGTTTGACTCACCTATAGTGTTCACTGTAACTCCTTTCACTTTTCTCAGCTAATGTGGGGTTTGTATTTCTCTATGTCACATATTTATTTAAAATAGTGGCGCTATCAGATCAGTTTGTGGATTGTGCTGGTCTAGGTGTACCAGAACCACCTGAGTAACATTAAAATAAGGATTTCCAGGAGTCCAATTCAAGATTCTGATTTAGATATGGAGAAAGTACTGGGAATCTGTTCTTTTAAAAAGCTCCCTAAATAATTATGAAGCAGACAAGTTAAGGAGACAGTGCTTTTAATTATTATTAGTCGTTTGGATGTCAATTAAATAAAAATTTTGGCTCAATTATGATTTGGTTGGCACTAATTTACCTTGAATTTAGTGAGCTAAAAGGGTGTGAATAGTCCTCTAAGGAGTAGAGATGTTTAAACAAGCAAAACCAAGTGCAAGAATGGATGCACTTAATAGAAGTCAAAAAAGGGAGGAGTCCAGGGACTAAAATGGGCAAGCAATTATTGGAGGAAAGAGTAAAAGAAGAATCTAAAGTCCAGAAATTCAGGTCATTTAAGTCTAATTAACAATGTATGAAATCCTGATTTCAGTGCAAGGTATGATTTAATTGAGCATACTATTGTCCATTATGTAACTAGACAGAAATAGATGAATTTGAGTCTGTGTTTGAGTCTGCAAATGAATAAAGACCTACTTCTTAAGTGGGAATGGAAGTGGAGAAAAAGAATTAATTCTGATTTGACCTACTCATGAGTTCTCATTCTCTTTGACTAATTTTTGTGCATATGAATTTTTCTCAAGGCAGCTTCACGTCATTGTTCTGGAGACTGTAGATCAGTGGGTTTATAAGTGGGGTCACTGATGAGTAGAACAAGGTTACAATCTTCTGTATCCCAGCTGCATTTTCAGAGGTTGGGCTGATGTACATGACCATGATGGATCCATAGAAGAGAGACACCACAGTCAGGTGGGAAACACAGGTGGAGAAGGCCTTACATCGGCCAGCTGCTGAAGGGACACACAACACTGCTCTGAGAACCAGGGTTTAGGACCCAAGGATGAAGAAGAAGAAGCTGATGAAGATAATAAGAGAGCTCAATATAGAACAGGAAAGCTAATTCCAGGGGCAGGGATGCAGGACAGGGCCAGAAGAGGACCAGGGTCACAGACAAAGTGGTCAATGGTATTGGGACCACAAAAGGGGAGTTGTGTGATAAAATAGGGACTGGATAGCAAAGGAAGGCTGTGACCCAGCAGAGGGCCACCAGGTTCATGCAGAAGTGGCTACTCATGATGTTAAGATAATGGAGAGGCCGACAGATGGCCAAGTACCGATCAAAAGCCATAAGGGGCAGTAAGAAAGTCTCAGTAATGCCCATGGAGAAGAAGAAATAGAACTGGAAGAAGCAAGCAGTGAAAGAGATGGTTTTGGTCTCAGATAGGAAGTTCTTTAACATATTGGGAACAGTGGTGTTGATGTAACAGATCTCCAGGAATGAGAAGTTGGCCAGCAGAATGTACATGGGGTGTGAAGCCTGTGATCCAGCTTCACTGCACAGACAATGGCCCTGTTCCCCATCAGTGTCCGGATGTAGGACACAAAGAACAACACAAAAAGGAGGACCTGAATCTCTCTGGAGCACGGAAAACTCAGTAGTATGAATTCGGTCACTGTGCTGACTCCTGACATATTCATGGCTTCCTAAAGGGGTAGAGAGGAAGAAGTGTCAATGACAAAGATGACCTTAATCCTCAGGAATATTTCCTTTGTAGAGATCCCAGACTCCTTCAGATTTTGTAATTCCATTAAATAAATAATATAACTATACTACTAAAGACTATCAACCTTTCAGAGTGCTGGTATGATCAGACTTTGATTCTTTGTAATCTGTCATTTCTCTTTCAGAATTTTGTCATGGTAAAAGAAAAGATCTTATGTGATAAGCAGCTTGAAGAATGTTAATGACAGTACTAACAAAAGTAGGTAAGTATGAAAATCATGTATTTGTAACTATAGATTAAGATATATAGACCTTTAATATTGGACACAGAATTTCAATTACTTAAATCTTTGGAATCAGAGATAAAAAAGTTAGGCATCAGAAGAGGGAGAAAAGGTAACAAGGTGCAGAAATATTTATGCATTTCAGTGTTATTCTGGATCAGTGTTGGAACTGTAAGTGTTGACATCCTAAGGTCATCTAATAACTGACACAAAAAATGTCAAACAACTATCCATTCTTCAGGGTTCATCATTGTTTGTTAGCTCAATAAAATTTTGAAAGTCCAGATATCTAAATGATGGCTTCCAATTTGGTTCCATATTTTACCTACTGAATTAAAACACTTGTGTAACAAGAACAAGAGGTGTTGGTGAAGTTTCAGAGACAGGAGAACCCTCTTGCACTGTTGGTGGGCATGCAAACTGGTGCAGCCACTCTGGAGAATAGTATGGAGGTTCCCCAGGAAACTAAAAATAGAACAACCTTATGATTTAGCAATTGCACTATTAGGTGTCTACTCCCAAAATACAAAAACACAGATTCAAAGGGGTACATGCCCCCCAATGTTTATAGTAGCATTAGCAACAATACCAAACTATGGAGAGAGCCCAAATGTCCATTGCCTAATGAATGGATAAAGAAGATGTGAGATATATATATATATATATATATATATATATATATATATATATATATAGAATATGAATACATATATACATGAATATTACTCAGTCATCAAAAAGAATGAAATCTTGCCATTTACAATGACGTGGATGGAACTAGAATGTATTATACTAAGCAAAATAAGTCAATCAGAGAAAGGCAAATGCCATACGATTTCACTCATGTGGAATTTAAGCAACAAAACAGTTGAACATATGGGAGGGGGAGTAAAAAGAGTAGAGAGGGAAACAAACCATAAGAGACTCTTAATGACAGAGAACAAACTATGGGTTGATGGAGGGAGATGGGTGGGAGATGGACTGATGGGTGATGGGTACCTAGGAGGGCACTTGTGATGAGCACTGGGTGTTGTATGTGATGATTCACTGATTTCTACTCCTAAAACTAATATTGCACTGTATATTAATTTAAATAAAAGATAATAATTACATTAAATTAAATTAAAAAAAACTCTAGAAAACAAACAGGATTGCTGGAGGGGAAGTGGGGAGCAGATGGGCTAAATGTGTGATGGGTATTAAGGAGGACACTTGGATGTTACATGTAAATGATGAGTCAGTAAATTCTACTTCTGAAACTAATATTACACTATATGTTAACTAATTACAATTTAAATAAAAACTTAAAACAAAAAAAAAGAATGTGTAAAATCTCAGCCTAGGTTAAAACTAGAAAAATATAGGGGTGTCTGGGTGTCTTGGTCAGTTGAGCGTCCAACTTTGGTTCAGGTCATGATCTCACAGTACATGAGTCCAAGCCCCATGTTGGACTCTGTGCTGACAGCTCGGAGCCTGGAGCCTGCTTCACATTCTGTGTCTCCCTCTCTCTCTGCCCCTCCCCCACTCAGGCTCTGTCTCTCTCTGTCTCTCTGTCTCTCTCTCTGTATCAAAAAATAAACATTTAAAAAAATTTAAAAACTAGAAAAATACAGAAAAAGTAAGCAATGTATTAGCATATTAAGGATTTTAATGGTTTTGCCTGAAGTGTCATGATACTTAGTAAGGCCTCTATTCTTCTGGGTTATGGATAGATACAGAGGCTCACAAATGTCAGATACTCCCAAGCAAAGGCCTCTGGAAACCAGGAACAGTGGTGTGGGAGCCATAAACTGTCCCTCTAGACAAGGATTCCCCTCCTACTTCCTCACTCGTCTGTTGCCCCCACCCAGTTCTGGATAGTTAGGGAAGTTAAGGGAGAATCATTGTGAAAACTTCCTTCTCTGAGTTAGACTTAGATGCTGTGTGATTTCTGTGGTGAGAAAAGCAAAACAAAGCTGTGAAATTGCCTACAATTCTGTTGTTAGTTTGCTTTTAATTTATTAATTTTTTAAAATTTTTTTTAATGTTTTATTTATTTTTGAGACAGGGAGAGACAGAGCATGAACAGGGGAGGGTCAGAGAGAGGGAGACACAGAATCGGAAACAGGCTCCAGGCTCTGAGCAGTCAGCACAGAGCCTGACGCGAGGCTTGAACTCACGAACCGCGAGATCATGACCTGAGCCGAAGTCGGCCGCTTAACCGACTGAGCCACCCAGGCGCCCCTTAATTTATTAATTTATGTTAGGATCCCCTCCATTAGTGAGGGACAGTCATAATTTGGACCTAAATGACCCAAGTGACACAACTCAGTGACGATATTGATTAAAAAAATGTAAATGCATAATACAGACCCAGATGCTTCTAATAAAAGTATTCTAGCTAAGAATATTTATTAATGTATCAGTTATAAAATGCATTACTTTCTAGATTGCATAATGTCATAACTTTAAGGGTGATCTTGATGATTGTAATTAGTGACACAAGGGATCAGGGAAAGTCAATTTTCCACATCACACTTCACTGTAAGGCTCCTCTTTGGTCTGTGACTGGATCATGTTTGGCAATATCAAGCATTGAGTAATTCCTCTGTAGCAGGAATTCAGTGTAACCCAGAAGTCAAAGAATCCATGAGGAAAGAGGTGTAAAAGGAGGCAATATTTGGTGATTAATGTCTATGAGGATTGCAATGACTTTGTAAGCCATGTGGGAATGAACCCACCAAGCGGGCGTGTTCAGTCATGTTTTCCCTCCTTGAAATGGCTGATCATCTGCTCTGTGGCAGAGCCGAACACGGCTAAAATAAGAAAGAGCTGAAGTTTTTTCTGCCCTGCTCCTCATCGCCACTTTGCCAGTCATTTCCAGATGTCACTTCCCTAACATGCTGTTTCCCCCAAAGAGCTGGTTCTGACTGGATATACCTCCTGGTTACTAAGGATGGACTTTCCATACTTCCTCATCCTCATCTCTCTCACTTCCTTGATTCCCAGCCCTCTTAGTTGCAAAGATGAATGTCCTTACATTCTTCATGTAACTTGAGGTGCTATTGTTTCCACAACCACATAAAAGAAGGCAGAGCTAGAAGACACACCTAAGAACTCTCCTAAACTTGTATCTCTTCCAAACCCACCTCCTCATAGAACTGGCAGGTCTGACCTGAAATCTTCTCTTTGCACTGCAGCAAGAGGCAGGCACGATGGAGGATGTGGCATCCTTGGCAGCCAGCAGCCCAGAGAAGGTGTTTACATTGCTGGGCACAGGACATTCATTTGGAGAAAAAATGGCATATATGCTACACAACAGAGACTTATTTATGTTTCTCTGAAATCTGTATCTGATTCCTCCTAAGGGATATAGTCTCCTGGGAATTCCAAAAGTGAGAATTTATGAGAGAAAAATGTCAGTTATATCCCTAATGTTCTCTTCCCTAAGGAGTCCAGTGATTGGCCTTTGGGATCCAGTTTCTCCAGTGGTGATCAGAAACTCTCATGCTATTCTTAGAGTCATTGTTTATTTTGTTCAATAGATTACTCTTATGGTGGTGCAATCACTACAGCAACCCCAGCTTAGCTGCGACATGAGATTATTTATTCTCTTGTTACTTTACATTTTATTCATTTTTTGAGTCTGCTGCAAGTTTTAGATTCTCTTATCTGTCAGTATCAGAGTCATGTCATCAGATTTCTCATTTTTATTCCTGTTGACCTGCTCAATGGCTTGAAAGGGGTTATTCCTTTTTTTTTTTTTTTGCTAACAGGTTTTCTCTCCCAGATTCACTCTGTGCTTCTAGTATGACCCTGATGAGTAAATTCCATTTCATAGTGAACAAGTCCCAGAAGCAGGAAACATGGGGTATATGGTGAAATGCCAAAGTTCTAGAAGATAACCCCTCATTTAGTCCTTTAGGTTGTTTTAGACTGTTTTAGCGGATGTCCCTAAAAGTTGACATGATTGTTGAAATTTTCTTTCTCCTTTCAAGTGAGATGTTGCTGAGAGTGGTGACTCAAACTTTTGGACCATTTTGTGTTATTACTTTTATGTCTATGTGTGCATGCGCACATGGGTATGTGTGCAGTTAGATATGATATTTAATAATGTTTTTCCTCTGTTATTGGTTTAGAGCCATCTTTAATGAGACTGCATTCTTGTTAATAATTTATTATTGGGTGTACAGCATCAATGAGCAAAGAGTTTTATGAGGAGTTATGACTTGAAGTTTCCTCATTTTCTCAGCATTGTTTCTGTAAGGTAGAAATGCTTTTGTTTCTTATGTGGTAACAGCACTTTTTTAGTCCTGAAAATTGATACCCTAGGACGCACACTAGCTAGGGTTTTGAGTGAATTATTCATTGAAAGCTTTTAGTGCTTGAATGTACAAAGAGAATTTTCTTGACACTAAGGTCTGCCAAAATTATGATTTGGAAGAAAGAATTTATCTCTTTCATCAGGTGGATGGTTCCATGCCAAATACTTGAACTGAAGTACTAAATTATAGAATTTAACTCAAGGGAGTTGAGGAGCACTCTTGATCTGTTAAAAATATGTAAAAATATACACACACACATGCACACATACATTGTATATACTCCCATACATAGTGAAGTTCTCCCTCCTGGTAAGGAAAGATACTTGTGAAATATTCCCTTATTTTATTTTTTCCAGTTTTATTGAAATATAATTAACATATAACAATGTATAAATTTAAGTTTTAAAACATGAGGATTTGATATATGTATATATAGGAAAATGATTACTGTTAAGTTTAATTTACATCCATGACTTCACATAGCTACAAAAATTTTTTTCTTGTTTTGGAAACTTTTAAGATTGACTCTCTCAGTAACTTTTTAAATATACAATTCTAATATATTGTTAACTATTGTCACCATGCTGTAATTTATATCCCCAGAACTTATTTATCTTATAACTTGAAATCTTGTACATTTTGACCACCTTCACCCATTTCCTCCACCTTCCACCCCTTACCTCTGGTAACCACCAATCTGTTTTCCATTTCTATGAGTTCAGTCTTTTTAGATTTCACATGTAAGTGAGAACATACCGTATTTGTCATTTTCTGTCTGGCTTCTCTTGGCATAATTCCTTCAACATTCAAGCATGTTTTTGCAAATGTCCTATGCAAGATATTTCTTTTTTTTATGTGTGAATAATACTCTATCATATATGTAACACATATTCTAAATATATATATTATATTACATATATAATATATATCTAAATGTATATTATTTTATTATATAATATATATCATATATTCTATTATATATCATATATTATAAATATATATAAATTTTTATATACATGTATTAATTTGTGTATGTTTAACTGTCCTTGCATGCCAAGGATAAATCCCACTTGATCATGGTGTATGATGCTTTTAAAGTGCTGTTGAATTACATCTATTAGCGTTTTGTTGAGATACTTGCCTATTGCTTTGTAGCAGTTTAAATATTATATATCTGGGTTTACATGTGTAGGTTTTTGTTATGCATTTTATTCTTTAAGATTCTTGGATCTTTAACTTGGTGACTGCTACTAATTTTTGAAAAATTTTGGCTATCATTTCTTTGGATATTTCTTTTTCCTTGAGCAAACAGAATGAGATGTCATATATGGAACAATAACAATACTGACTTACAAAATCAGAAATAAATGGTTGGATAGGTGTTCTAGTTCATATTTCTTTTCAGATTTGAATAGTGACTATACGACTTTCCTGCCTGCAACAGGGGGAAGAATAAAATAATTTTGATTCCAAGTCTACTTTCATTGCCTTCTGTATCATATTCTTCTAAAAAGTGTTATCCAGAGAGGAAGAGGGGAGTGGCAGTAGTGCAGCAATATGAAGATGCAGTGTAGCTCACTTTATCATTGCTAGCTGAAAGAATAATTCTAAGCAGAGTGTGAATTCTGTCTTTTTCTTCTTCCTGGGGAATCAAGTTGTAGTTGAGAAGGAGACAGCTTTAGAGTAGTTGTTCCTTACAGTTGTCACTTCTCTCCTCAGAAGCCTTGGTCTTTTTTTTTTAAATTTGTTTTTAATGTTTATTTACTTGAGAGAGAGAGAGAGAGAGAGAGAGAGAGAGAGAGAGAGAGAGAGATAATAAGCAGGGAGGGGCAGAGAGAGAGAGAGGGAGACACAGATTCCAAAGCAGGCTCCAGGCTCTGGCTGTCCATGCAGAGCCCTACTCAGGGCTCAAATTCATGAGCTGTGAGATCATGACCTGAGCAGAAGTCAGATGCTTAACTGACTGAGTCACCCAGGCGCCCCAGGGCACTTGGTCTTAAGAATGATTACTGTGAACTGTCCTCAGGAAGCCTGTAATTTTGAATAAATTTGTTTTCAGTGCCTCACTTTCTTCATCTTTAAAGTGGTAATAATATTTATTTTGTATGGTTGATATGAAGGTTACACGAGTTTATAGGTAAAGCAGTTATGTTTATGTGCAAAGCCTGAAGTATTTTTAATACAAAGTAAGCATTTTCTATTATTATAGAGAAAGAAAAATTTAGCCCAGAGGACCAATGTTGACTGTTATGCTATAGTGTTCCCTGTTAAGCCTAAATATTTCATAAAGTATCAGATAAGGTTACTCCCTGACTGTGGTGGCTTAAGACAAATCAACATCATTTTTTTTAATACATGAAATTTATTGTCAAATTGGTTTCCATACAACACCCAGTGCTCATCCCAAAAGATTCCCTCTTCAATGCCCATCACCTACCCTTCTCTCCCTCCCACCTCCCCATCAACCCTCAGTTTGTTCTCAGTTTTTAAGAGTCTCTTATGCTTTGGCTCTCTTCCACTCTAGCCTCATTTTTTTTTCCTTCCCTTCCCCCATGGGTTCCTGTTAAGTTCTCAGGATCCACATAAGAGTGAAAACATATGGTATCTGTTTTTCTCTGTATGGCTTATTTCACTTAGCATCACACTCTCCTGTTCCATCCATGTTGCTACAAAGGGCCATATTTCATTCTTTCTCATTGCCACGTAGTACTCCATTGTGTCTATAAACCACAATTTCTTTATCCATTCATCAGTTGATGGACATTTAGGCTTTTTCCACAATTTGACTATTGTTGAGAGTGCTGCTATAAACATTGGGGTACAAGTGCCCCTATGCATCAGTACTCCTGTATCCCTTGGGTAAATTCCTAGCAGTGCTACTGCTGGGTTATAGGGTAGGTCTATTTTTAATTTTTTGAGGAACGGTGTTTTGAGGAACACCGTTTTCCAGAGCAGCTGCACCAGTTTGCATTCCCACCAACAGTGCAAGAGGGTTCCCGTTTCTCTACATCCTCGCCAGCATCTATAGTCTCCTGATTTGTTCATTTTGGCTCCTCTGACTGGCGTGAGGTGATATCTGAGTGTGGTTTTGATTTGTATTTCCCTGATTAGGAGCGACGTTGAGCATCTTTTCATGTGCCTGTTGGTCATCTGGATGTCTTCTTCAGAGAAGTGTCTATTCATGTTTTCTGCCCATTTCTTCACTGGGTTACTTGTTTTTCGGGTGTGGAGTTTGGTGAGCTCTTTATACATTTTGGATACTAGCCTTTTGTCTGATAGGTCATTTGCAAATATCTTTTCCCTTTCCATTGGTTGCCTTTTAGTTTTGTTGATTGTTTCCTTTGCTGTGCAGAAGCTTTTTATCTTCATGAGGTCCCAACAGTTCATTTTTGCTTTTAATTCCCTTGCCTTTGGGGATGTGTAGAGTAAGAAATTGCTGCAGCTGAGGTCAGAGAGGTCCTTTCCTGCTTTCTCCTCTAGGGTTTTGATGGTTTCCTGTCTCACATTCAGGTCCTTTATCCATTTTGTGTTTATTTTTGTGAATGGTGTGAGAAAGTGGTCTAGTTTCAACCTTCTGCATGTTGCTGTCCAGTTCTCCCAGCACCATTTGTTAAAGAGACTGTCTTTTTTCCATTGGATATTCTTTCCTGCTTTGTCAAAGATGAGTTGGCCATACGTTTGTGGGTCTAGTTCTGGGTTTCTATTCTATTCCATTGGTCTATGTGTCTGTTTTTGTGCGAATACCATGCTGTCTTGATGATTACAGCTTTGGAGTAGAGGCTAAAGTCTGGGATTGTGATGCCTCCTGCTTTGGTCTTCTTCTTCAAAATTACTTTGGCTATTTGGGCCTTTGGTGGTTATATGAATTTTAGGATTGCTTGTTCTAGTTTCGAGAAGAATGCTGGTGCAATTTTGATTGGGATTGCATTGAATGTGTAGATAGCTTTGGGTAGTATTGACATTTTGACAATGTTTATTCTTCCAGCCCATGAGCATGGAATGTTTTTTCATTTCTTTATATCTTCTTCAATTTCCTTCATAAGCTCTCTATAGTTTTCAGCATACACCTTGTACATCTTTGGTTAGATTTATTCCTAGGTATTTTATGCTTCTTGGTGCAATTGTGAATGGGATCAGTTTCTTTATTTGTCTTTCTGTTGCTTCATTATTAGTGTATAAGAATGCAACTGATTTCTGCACATTGATTTTGTATCCTGCGACTTTGCTGAATTCATGTATAAGTTCTAGCAGACTTTTGGTGGAGTCTATCGGGTTTTCCATGTATAATATGTCATCTGCAAAAAATGAAAGCTTGACTTCATCTTTGCCAATTTTGATGCCTTTGATTTCCTTTTGTTGTCTGATTGCTGATGCTAGCACTTCTAACACTATGTGAAACAACAGCAGTGAGAGTGGACATCCCTGTCGTGTTCCTGATCTCAGGGGGAAAGCTCTCAGTTTTTCCCCATTGAGGATGATATTAGCTGTGGGCTTTTCATAAATGGCTTTTATGATGTTTAAGTATGTTCCTTCTACCCCGACTCTCTCGAGGGTTTTTATTAAGAAAGGATGCTGAATTTTGTCAAATGCTTTTTCTGCATCGATTGATAGGATCATATGGTCCTTATTTTTTCTTTTATTAACGTGATGTATCATGTTGATTGATTTGCAAATCTTGAACCAGCCCTGCATCCCAGGAATGAATCCCACTTGATCATGGTGAATAATTCTTTTTATATGCTGTTGAATTCGATTTGCTAGTATCTTATTGAGAATTTTTGCATCCATATTCATTAGGGATATTGGCCTGTAGTTCTCTTTTTTACTAAGTCTCTGTCTGGTTTAGGAATCATAAGTAATACTGGCTTCATAGAATGAGTCTGGAAGTTTTCCTTCCCTTTCTATTTTTTGGAATAGCTTGAGAAGGATAGGTATTATCTGTGCTTCAAATGTCTGGTAGAATTCCCCAGGGAAGCCATCTGGTCCTGGACTCTTATTTGTTGGGAGATGTTTGATAACTGATTCAATTTCTTTGCTGGTTATGGGTCTGTTCAAGCTTTCTATTTCCTCCTGATTGAGTTTTGGAAATGTGTGGGTGTTTAGGAATTTGTCCATTTCTTCCAGGTTGTCCAGTGTGTTGGCATATAATTTTTCATAGTATTCCCTGATAATTGCTTGTATTTCTGAGGGATTGGTTCTAATAATTCGATTTTCATTCATGATTTTATCTATTTGGGTCATCTCCCTTTTCTTTTTGAGAAGCCTGGCTAGAGGTGTATCAATTTTGTTTATTTTTTCAAAAAACCAACTCTTGGTTTCATTGATCTGCTCTACAGTTTTTTAGATTCTATGTTGTTTATTTCTGCTCTGATCTTTATTATTTCTCTTCTTCTGCTGGGTTTAGGGTGTCTTTGCTGTTCTGTTTCTATTTCCTTTAGGTGTACTGTTAGATTTTGTATGTGGGATTTTTCTTGTTTCTTGAGATAGGCCTGGATTGCAATGTATTTTCCTCTCAGGACTGCTTGGCTGCATCCCAAAGCGTTTGGATTGTTCTATTTTCATTTTCGTTTGTTTCCATATATTTTAAAATTTCTTCTCTAATTGCCTGGTTGACCCACTCATTCTTTAGTAGGGTGTTCTTTAACCTCCGTGCTTTTGGAGGTTTTCCAGACTTTTTCCTGTGGTTGATTTCAAGCTTCATAGCATTGTGGTCTGAAACTGTGCATGGTATGATCTCAATTCTTGTATACTTATGAAGCGCTGTTTTGTGACACAGAATGCGATCTATCTTGGAGAATGTTCCATGTGCACTCGAGAAGAAAGTATATTCTGTTGTTTTGGGATGCAGAGTTTTAAATATATCTGTCAAGTCCATCTGATCCAATGTATCATTCAGGGCCCTTGTTTCTTTACTGACCATGTGTCTAGATGATCTATCCATTGTTGTAAGTGGGGTATTAAAGTCCCCTGCAATTACCACATTCTTATCAATAAGGTTGCTTATGTTTCTGAGTAATTGTTTTATATATTTGGGGGCTCCCATATTCGGCACATAGACATTTATAATTGTTAGCTCTCCCTGATGGATAGACCCTGTAATTATTATATAATGCCCTTCTTCATCTCTTGTTACAGCCTTTAATTTAAAGTCTAGTTTGTCTGATATAAGTATGGCTACTCCAGCTTTCTTTTGACTTCCAGTAGCATGATAAATAGTTCTCCATCCCCTCACTTTCAATCTGAAGGTGTCCTCAGGTCTAAAATGAGTCTCCTTAGACAGCAAAGAGATGGGTCTTGTTTTTTTATCCATTCTGATACCCTAGTCTTTTGGTTGGTGCATTTAGTCCATTTACATTCAGTGTTATTATAGAAAGATACGGGTTTAGAGTCATTGTGAAGTCTGTAGGTTTCATGCTTGTAGCGATGTCTCTGGTACTTTGTCTCACAGGATCCCCTTAGGATCTCTTGTAGGGCTGGTTTAGTGGTGACGGATTCCTTCAGTTTTTGTTTGTTTGGGAAGACCTTTATCTCTCCTTCTATTCTAAATGACAGACTTGCTGGATAGAGGATTCTCGGCTGCATATTTTTTGTGTTCATCACATTGAAGATTTCCTGCCATTCCTTTCTGGCTGCAGAGTTTCAGTAGAGAGATCAGTCACGAGTCTTATAGGTCTCCCTTTATATGTTAGGGCATGTTTATCCCTAGCTGCCTTCTGAATTTTCTCTTTATCCTTGTATTTTGCCAGTTTCACTATGATATGTTGTGCAGAAGATCGATTCAAGTTATGTCTGAAGGGAGTTCTCTGTGTCTCTTGGATTTCCATGCCTTTTTCCTTCCCCAGATGAGGGAAGTTCTCAGCTATTATTTCTTCAAGTATGCCTTCAGCACCTTTCCCTCTCTCTCCCTCCTCTGGAATACCAATTATGCATAGATTATTTCCCTTTAGTGCATCACTTCCCCTCATACTCCTGGATTTTTTTATCTCTCTTTTTCTCACCTTCTTCTTTTTCCATAATTTTATCTTCTAGCTCACCTATTCTCTCCTCTGCGTCTTTAATCCGAGCCGTCGTCGTTTCCATTTTGTTTTGCATTTCGTTTAAAGCACTTTTCAGCTCCTCATGACTGTTCCTTAGTCCCTTGATCTCTGTGGCAAGAGATTCTCTGCTGTCCTCTATACTGTTTTCAAGCCCAGCGATTAATTTTATGACTATTATTCTAAATTCACTTTCTGTTATATTGTTAAATCGTTTTTGATCAGTTCGTTAACTGTCATTATTTCCTGGAGGTTTTTTTGGGGGGAATTCTTCCGTTTTGTCATTTTGTATAGTCCCTGGAGTGGTGCAGAACTGCAGGGTACTTCCCCTCAGGTGTCTTGAATAACTTGTGTTGGTGAGCGGGGCTGCAGTCAGACCTGATGTCTGCCCCCAGCCCACCGCTGGGGCCACAGTCAGACTGGTGTGTACCTTCTCTTGCCTTCTCCTGAGGGGGGGGGATTCTCTGTGGGGTGGCGTGGCCCATCTGGGCTTGCACACTGCCAGGCTTGTGGTGCTGGGGATCTGGCGTATTAGCTGCGGTGGATCGGCAAGGTGTACAGGGGCAGGAGGGGCAGGTTCAGCTCACTTTTCCTTTGGAGATTCACTTCAGGAGCGGCCCTGCGGCACCAGGAGGGAGTCAGACCTGCTATAGGGTTTGATCCGCAGAAGCACAGCATTGGGTGTTTGTGTGGTGCAAGCAAGTTCCCTGACAGGATCTGATTCCCTTTGGGATTTTGGCTGGGGATGGGCGAGGGAGATGGCACTGGTGAGTGCCTTTGTTCCCTGCCAAACTGCGCTGTGTTGTCCGGGGCTCAACAACTCTCCCTCCTGTTGTCCTCCAGCCCTCCTGTTCTCTGAACAGATCTGTTAACTTATAACCTTCCAGATGTTAAGTCCCACTTGCTGTCGGAACACACTCTGTCTGGCCCCTCTGCTTTTGAAGCCAGACTCAGGGTCTCTTTTGCTGGTGGGCTGCCCCTCTGCCCCGGCTCCCTCCCGTCAGTCCGTGGAGCCCGCACCACCTCGCCGCCCTTCCTATCCTCTTCCGTGGGCCTCTGGTCTGCGCTTGGCTCCGGAGATTCCGTTCTGCTAGTCTTCTGGCGATTTTCTGGGTTATTTAGGCAGGTGTGGGTGGAATCTAAGTCATCTGCAGGACGTGCTGAGCCCAGTGTCCTCCTAATCCGCCATCTTCCCAGAAGCCAAATCAACATCATTTTGTAATCACTTATGAAGAGAGACAAAGACAACACTCTAAAACCACCAAATTACTGAATATCACCTTCTCCCTGCTAGTGTGAGTGACTCCTGCTTCTTTCCTATTGACAATTTCAGCCTTGCTTCATTCCTCCCACCTTTTAAATAAAAACGACTAAGATGCCAGTCACTGAATTGCTCACTTTCTGGCAGCAGTCTATCTAAAACAGATTTCCCATTTTGTTGAAATTTCCCCCAAATCATATAAAGTTCAAATCTTATGATAATCCTCTCTAAGCTCTTACTGAGTTATCCCATGGTTCATTTGGGATAGTCTCCCTTGTTGCAGCAAACTCTAAATATTATTACTACCACTATGATTATTATCATTAATATCTTCTTTTCTTATTAACATTTTTTTTAGTGTTTATTTTTGAGAGAAAGAGAGAAAGACAGAGGTCGAGCCAGGGAGGGATAGAGAGAGAGGGAGACACAGAATTTGAAGCAGGCTACAGGCTCTGAGCCCCTGATGTGGGGCTCAAACTCATGAACCATGAGGTTATGACTTGAGCCAAAGTTGGACACTTAACCAACTGAGCCACCCAGGTGCCCTGATCATTAATATCTTCTTAAGATACACTCATCGTCTCTACTGTAGCCTACAAAATCTATATATTCTGGGCTCTGGCTTCTTCTTTTTTCTTTTTCAAATTTTTATTTCAAGTTTAGTTAGTTGGGGCACCTGGGTAGCTCAGTCAGTTGAGTATCAGACGCTTGATTTCAGCTCAGGTCATGATCTCACGGTTTGAGAGACTGAGCCCCACATCGGGCTTTACAATGACAGTGCAGAGCCTGCTTGGGATTCACTCTCTGCTCCTCCCCCACTCTCTCTCGCTTTCTCAAAGTAAATGGATAAACGTAAAAAAATTTAGTTAACATGTAGTATAATATTGGTTTCAGTAGAATTTAGTGATTTTTACCACTTACATTTACTATGTAGTCCTCATCATAACAAGTACCATCCTTAATACCCATCACCCATTCAGCCTATCCCCCAGCCACCTCCCTCCATCAACTCTTTTTGTTCTCTGTCATTAAGAGTCTCTTATGGTTTGCCTCCCTCTCTTTTCCCCCCTTCCCATAAGTTCATCTGTTTCTTAAATTCCACATATGAGTGAAATCATATGGTATTTGTCTTTCTGACAGACTTATTTTGCTTAGCATAATACACTCTAGCTCCATCCGTCATTGTAAATGGCAAGATTTCATTCTTTTTGATGGCTAAGTAATATTCCAATGTATGTACATAGTTTGGCTATTGTTGATAGTGCTACTATAATCATCAGGGTGCATGTGCTCCTTTTAATCAGTATTTTTGTATCCTTTAGGTAAATACCTAGTAGTGCAATTGTTGGGTCATGGGTAGTTCTATTTGTAATTCTCTGAGGAACCTCCATACTGTTTTCCAGAGTGACTGCACCAGTTTGCATTCCTACCAACAATGCAAGAGGGTTCCCCTTTCCCTGCATCCTCACCAACATCTATTGTTTCCTGTATTGTTAATTTTAGCCATTCTGATAGGTGTGAGGTAGTATCTTATCGTGGTTTTGATTTGTATTTCCTTGAGGCTAAGTGATCTTTTAATCTAGGCTCTGGCTACTCTGATAGTCTTATTCTCATTCACCCCAAAGCAAGTCACACATGAACTGTATCTTGAACATGCTAGTTTTACTCCACCTTTGTGGCAGACATTTGTGCTAGATATTTTTTTCTGCCTGGAATATTCTTCTCCAAGGTATTCACACATCTCAGTTCCTTGCTTCATTCATTTCTAATCTCTGTCTCCTTCAAGAATACTTTCTTGACAACCTAGTTTGAAATATACATCTGCCGCTTCTATTCCCTTATTCTATTTTTGTTTGTATTATTTAACAGTAAAGGGAATTATGTATCTCTTTATTGTCACTCTTATCTTCTCCGGAGCATAGGCTCTATAATAACAAAGTCTTTGTCCTGTGCCTTTATTCACTTCTGTATTACCAGCATCTAGAATAATTCCTGGCAAAAAGGAAGAATGTAATAGAAAATTGTTGACATGATGAAATAATTCATTGCTTCATGTCTTATGAGGCAAGAATAAAAAGAAAGCATAGAATCTATTCTCAGAAATAAATGATGTAAACTGTAGGGAGATGGGTATAGGGTGGGAGAAGGTTAAAGGGATTCCCCAAATTATAGGGATAAAGAGAATGTGTACATTTATAATTCTCTGGTCACTGTACCTTAGTTGACATTCTGTTGTTTTGTAGAACTCCGGTGCTTTAAATTTATTTTCTGCCTATATTACTATGGGACTGATTCTATTTTTTATGTCTTTCTATGAGTTTTTCTCTTAGTGTCTATGTCCCCACATTCTTCTATTTATTTTTCAAGATCTAATTCAAATGCCCTTATCTTTGTGTTATTTTTTATATTCACCCTTACATGTGGAATGGCTATGACTTTGCTTCTATAATATTCACACAGTTCCACTATATAACATTCAAGTTATTATATTACTCATATTATTGTATTGTAAGAGGTTAAAAGTTTAGAAAGAGACTTCCAGAATAGAAGAGTAAGGGCCTTTAAAAACCCGCTTCTTCAAAAAAGCATCAAGTAGAAATAATCAAAATTGGTTTTATCAGAACTCTGGAAATTAACCAAAGGCTTGCAACAATTCAAGAATTTTTTTTCAATAAAACAGCTGAATCTTCGTAAGAAAAGTGAGTTTTGTGTCATTTTAACTGGCCGTATTCTCACCTCCCTTTCCCATTAGCCTTGAAAACCAGCAGACTTACAGACTTACGTGGTATCTGTGAAAACCAGTAGACTAGCAGCCACTAGAGAGGGAAGACCGGGTTTGGAACTCCTCAAAAAACTCCAGTTACCAGAGAGCTCTCACTATTTGGCCCATCTTACAGCTCCTTGGAAAAGCCCTATTTGCAGAACTTGTTATTTGGCCTGAATCAGAGTTTGCTCATTGGGGAAACCTCTGTCCCAGGATATTTTTGAAAATGGTGAAGGCAGTTGTTTAACATTGAAGCTGCTTGGAGCAGTGATATCAGCTGTGACAAATGGGAAGCTGGGGAAAAAAGACTTAAAAAGTAGTTCAGGGGAATGAGATGTCCATAGTGATCTTTGAAATATTCCAATGTATTCCTGGGGATCTAGAAGACTATACACATGTGCAAGGCTGTGCACATTTCCAAAAAAGACTTAAGAAGACCCTAATATTTTACCTAAGGCTGTGTCTGAGGCCCTGTACAAGTAAGAAATGAAAGCTAAAGCAGATTTATAAACATCTGGAACACTGAATCTTTGTCCTAACAGAACCCCTCTGCAGAGAGTGGATAATCTTTTGGTTAAAGGCATTTAAAAAAATCTCTGTACAATTATGATCTGACCATTAACTTAACCAAGCAGAGACTTCAATAGCTACATATAACAGGTGATTTAGACTTTATAGAATTAGTGAAAGAAAAAGTCATTAAAGAAACAATCAGCATCAGCAGCAAGAACAATCACATGAAACAACAGTAACAAAACCTGGAGAAATTGGGGAAATTTGATTTTCAGAGTTGCCACATTTTATTATTTAAAATATCCAGTTTTAAATTAAAAAAAAAAGACATACAAAGAGAAAAGTATGGCCCATAGATAAGAAAAAAACCAGAAGTCAATAGAAATTGCCTTCAGGGGAGTCCAGATATGGGATTCCCTAGGCAGAGAGTTTAAGTAAGCTTTTATAAACAACTTCAAAGAATTGAAGAAAATTATGTCTACAGAATTAAGAGAAATTATGAGAATGATATCTCACCAAGTAGAGAATATCAAGAAAGAGATTGAAATTATCAAAAAGAACCAGATGGAAACTGTGTTGAAAATTATAGTGACTACTAAAAATATTTAATAGAGAGGCTCAACAGAATATTTGAGTAAGCAGAAGAAAGAATCAGCAAACTTGAAAATAGATTGAGAAAATCCAACCTGAGAAATAGAAGCAAAATGAACAGAGTTTCAGAGAACTATAGGACACCATTGGGTATACCAACATATAATGGGAGTCTAAGAATGAGAAAAGAGATAAAAAGGGGGAGGAAAATATTTGAAGAAATAATGACTGAATATACCCCAAATATAATTAAAAACATGAATTAATACAGCCGAGAAGTTTAATAAATGTCAAGTAGGATAAATTCAAAGAGATCCACATCTAAACACATCAAGGTCAAACTCTTGAAAGAAAGAGAGAAAATTGTGAATACAGCAAGAGAAAAGCAACCCATAACATACAAGTGATCCTAAGTAAGATTAACAGCTGACCTCTCAAAACCATGGAAACCAAAAGGGAGTGGGTTGGCATTTTCAAATGGGCTGAAAAAAGATTGGTAACCAATAATTTTATATCCAGTAAGCCTATATTTCACAAAAGAAGGAAAAATTATGTCATTCTCAAATAAACAAAAACTGAGGGAATTTGTTGCTAGCCAACTTGTATTATAAGTGATATTAAAAAGAGAACTTCAGGTAGAATCGAAAGGACTAGAGTTGAATCTACCCCCCAAAAGTAAAGAGCACCAATAAAGATAACAATGAAGGTAAATATAAAATACAATATAAATGTATTTTTACTTGTAACTTTTTTCCTCTCCTGATTCAAAAGACAACTGCATAAAGCAATAATTATAAAACTGTGTCAATGGGTGTGAAATGTATAAAGATGTCATTTGTATGACAACAAAAGCAGAAAAGAGGAGGGGGAAATGGAGGTACATTGAAGCAAAGTTTTTTTATACTATTGAAATTAAGTTGCAACTAATCCACACTAGATGGTTTTAAGATGCAATCACTAAGAAAATAACTCAAAAAATATACCAAAACAAACAAGAAGGGAATTAAAATAGTGTACTAAGAAATATATATTTAACACAAAAGGAGCTAGTAATGGAGGAATAGAATTTCAAAAATAAAGGAGAGGAAATAATCTTCCCTATTCATTCCATGAGGCCAGTATTGCTCGGAAACCAAAACCAGGCAAAAATGTCACAAGTAATAAATCAGACTGATATTTCTTATGAACATAGATTAAAAAAACCCTCAAAAAATACTAGCAAAACAAATCCAGTAATATATAAAAGGATTGATACATCATGACCATGTGGAATCTATCAAAGGTTAGTTTCACTTTGAAAATTGCTGTTTAGTGATTTTCATCTGCCTGGGTGGCTCAGGTGGTTAAGCATACAACTCTTGATTTCATCTCAGGTCATGGTCTCACAGTTACATGAGTTTGTGCCTCAGGTCATCAGGCTCTGAGCTGGCAGTACAGAACCTGCTTGGGATTTTCTTTTTTTTTTTAGGTAAATGATATTTATTTATTTATTTATTTATTTATTTAATTAACATATGAAATTTATTGTCAAACTGGTTTCCATACAACACCCAGTGCTCATCCCAAAAGGTGCCCTCCTCAATACCCATCACCCACCCTCCCCTCCCTCCCACCCCCCCATCAACCCTCAGTTTGTTCTCTGTTTTTAACAGTCTCTTATGCTTTGGCTCTCTCCCACTCTAACCTCTTTTTTTTTTTTTTTCCTTCCCCTCCCCCATGGGTTTCTGTTACGTTTCTCAGGATCCACATAAGAGTGAAACCATATGGTATCTGTCTTTCTCTGTATGGCTTATTTCACTTAGCATCACACTCTCCAGTTCCATCCACGTTGCTACAAAAGGCCATATTTCATTCTTTCTCATTGCCATGTAGTACTCCATTGTGTCTATAAACCACAATTTCTTTATCCATTCATCAGTTGATGGACATTTAGGCTCTTTCCATAATTTGGCTATTATTGAGAGTGCTGCGGAGAAACGGGAACCCTCTTGCACTGTTGGTGGGAATGCAAATTGGTGCAGCCGCTCTGGAAAGCAGTGTGGAGGTTCCTCAGAAAATTAAAAATAGACCTACCCTATGACCCTGCTTGGGATTTTCTATCTTCCCCCCGTCTCTCTGCCCCTACCCCTCTTGCTTTTTTCCTCCTCTGTCTCAAAATAAATAAATAAACTAAAGAAAAAAAAATCATTAATCATTCAGTGTTACTTACCATATTCATAGAATAAGGACAAAAATATATGATCATCTCAATAGATACAAAAAAAGCATTTTACAAATTCCAACATTATTTCATGATAAAAATCCTAAAAAACAAAACAAAACAAAAAAGCAGACAAACCGAGGGACTTCCTCAACCTGATAAAGGGCATCTATAAAATACCTACAGCATCCTCACATTTAGTGGTGAAACATTCAAAGCTTACCCCTAGGATCAGGAACAAGACAAGGATGACTGTTCTTGCCACTTATATTTAATATTGTACTGCAAGTTCTAAGCCTCAGCAAGAAAAAGAAATATAAGACATCCTGATTGCATTTACAACAGCATCAAAAAGGATAAAAATCTGACAAATTTAGCAAAAAAAAAATGCAAGATGAATACTGACAACTACAAAACATTGTTGCAAGGAGTTACTATAAATCAAAATAAATAGAGATCCCATGTTATTGGATTGGAAGATTTAATATTATTAAAGTGGTAATACTCTTTGAGTTATCTTCAAAAGACGTTAATGACTTGATATCCATGTTTTTTTTTTTTCACATCCTGATGGCTCATTTCTTTTTGTCACTGAAAAATATTCCATTGTTTAGGTGTATCAGAGCTTGTTGTCCATTTTTCTACTAAAGGACTTCTTTGTCCCTTCCAGTTTTTGGTAATTATGAATAAAGCTACTGTAAGCATTTGTGTGCAGGTTTTGTTTGTGGACATAGATTTTTGAGTCAATTTGGAGAATGCCTGGGGATGCAATTACTGGATCATAAGGTATAATTAAGCTCAGTTTGGGAGAAGATTGCCAGATTGTCTTCCAGGCTGGCTGTATCATTTAGCATTCCCATCAGCAGTGAATGACAGTTCTTGTTGCTCTGTGTCCTCGCCAGGAGTTGTTATTGTCGGTTTTTGGATTTTGGACATTCTTGTTAATGGTTGTAATGGTATCCCGTTATGTTGATTCGTAACTCCTTGATGACAGGTGAAAGACAAGATCTTTTCAAGTGCTTATTTTCCACCTGTATATCTCCCTTTTTAAAAATGTTTTTATCTGGATTCAGTAATAGGATAATGATGATCCCATAGAGTGAGTTAGGAAAGGTTCCGTCTGCTTCTATTTTCTGAAATATATTTGTGGAAAGTTGGTATCATTTCTTTGTTAAATGTTTGATAGAATTCACCAGTAAAATCATCTGATCCTGTTCATTACGTTTTTAAGAGGTTACTAGTTATTGATTTATTTTCTTTACTGGGTATAGGTACAGATACTAAATATATAATTATCTATTTCTCCTTATGTGATTTATAGTTTGTATCTTTTGAGGAATTTGTTGATTCCATCTAAATTATCAAATTTATGGACGTATATCAAATTTATAGTGTTTCTTGGGGCGCCTGGGTGGCTCAGTCGGTTGGGTGGCTGACTTCGGCTCAGGTCACCATCTCGCGGTCCGTGAGTTCAAGCCCCGCATCAGGCTCTGGGCTGATGGCTCAGAGCCTGGAGCCTGCTTCCGATTCTGTGTCTCCCTCTCTCTCTGCCCCTCCCCAGTTCATGCTCTGTCTCTTTCTGTCTCAAAAATAAATAAACGTTAAACAAAAAAATTAAAAAAAATTTATAGTGTTTCTTTACATTTTAATGTCCATCTCTGTCTCCTCTCTTTTTTCTTCTTGGTTAGCCTGGCTGGAGGTTTACTAATTTTTTAAACATTTTCAAAGAATTAGCTTTTGTTCCATTGATTTTTTTCTGTTTTTTTTTGTTTTTGGTTTCTTTTCAATTTCATTGACTTCTGCTCTGAATTTTATTATTTTTTTTCCTGCTTGTTTTAGGCTTAAATTGTTTTTCTTTCTCCAGATTTCCTAAGGTAGAAAATTATATAATTAATTTAATACATTTCTTTTTTTCTAATAGATGCATTTAATACTATAAACCTCTCTCCCTCTAAATACTAATATTGTTACATCTCTCAAATTTTGGTAAGCTGTATTTTCATTTTTATTCAGCTTAAAATGTTTTTTAATCTCTTTAGATTGCTTTTTTGCCCCATGTGTAGAAGTATATTAAGTTCCAAATATTTGGGCATTTTCCAGCTATTTTTCTGTTACTGATTCTACTTTAATTTCAATGTATGATAACATACTTTTATTATTTATATTTGTTTAAACTTTGTTAAGGTTGTTTTACGGCCCCAAATATGGTGTATCTTGGTGAATGTTCTATGCAAGTTCAAGAAGAATGTGTTTTCTGTTGGATGGAATATTTTATAAACGTCAGGTTCAGTTTATTGATAGTGCTATTAAGGTAAACTGTATCTTTGCCAATTTTCTGTCTGCTTGATCTATCAATCACTGAAAAAAGGATGTTTACTTTAACTATAATAGTGGATTTCTTTCTTTCTCCTTGAAATTCTCTAAGTTTTTGCATCATGTGTTCTTAGGCTCAAACACATTAATATTGTTAGTTTTAACTTGGGATGCATCACTGTAGAAAATTGTATAAAGTTATAAAATATTATAAATATGAGAAAAATAATGGAAATACATAAGTTGTATCATTTAGTTTACCTAAAAAAGAAAATTAATAATTTGACTTAAAAATTCACATGGAAATGCAGGGGACCCAGAATACCCAAAGTTGGAGGACTCCCAATTCCTGATTTGAAAGTGTACTACAAAGATATGATAATCAAGACTGTGTGGTACTAGCATGAGAATAGACATATAGCTTGAGAATTGAGCATCCAGAAATAAACCTTATTTTTATGGTTTAATGTTCAACAGTAATGCCAAGATACTGTTGGCAGTATCAACTGCCAACAGTATCTTGGGGGGGGGAAGGACAGTTTCAACAAATGTTGCTGGGACAACTGGATATCCACACACAAAAGAATGAAGTTGAACCTCTATCTCCCATCATATACTAAAATTATCTCAAGATAGGCCATAGACTTAAATATAAAAGGTAAAGCTATAAAACTCTATGAAGAAAACAGACATAATTATTTGTGATGTTGAGTTAGACAATAGCTTCTTAGATATGGCACCAAAAGAAAAAGACACACACACACACACACACACACACACACACATAAATTGGACTTCATCAAAATAAAACAAACTTCTGTGCTATAAATGACACTGTCAAGAGAAGTGAAAAGCAACCCACAGAATGGAAGAATATATTTGTAAACCATTTATTGATAGACACTTGAATCTAGAGTATTTTAGGGGCACCTGGATTGCTCAGTCAGTTGAGCGTCCAATTCTTGATTTCGGTTCAGGCCATGATCTCAGTCATGGAATTGAGCCCTGCATTTGGCTCAGTGCTGAACATGAAGCCCGCTTGGGATTCTCTCTCCCTCTCTCTGTCCCTCCCCCTTCTAAAAATAAATAAATAAATAAACATTTAGAGTATTAAAAATCTCTTAAAACTCAACAGCAGTAATGAATAAGACAACTAAGCTGATTAAAAATGGGACAAAGAATTTGAATTGACATTTCTTCAAAGAAGATTCATGAGTGGCCAATAGTTACATGAATAGATGCTTAATATAAGTGATTAGGAAAATACAAATCAGAACCACAGTGAGATGTTACTTTATAATGTCTAGGCTGGCAAAAAGAAAAAGAAAGAAAAAAGAGAGAGGGAGGTAGGAAAGAAAGGAGGGAATAACAAGTGTGGCTGGGATATAGCGAATTTGAAACTAATAATTGCTGGTGGCATTATAAATAGTACCGCAACTTTGGAAAGCAGTCTAACCATTCTTCAAAAAATTTACTACATGATCTAGCAATTTTACACAGGTATTGTTATGGGCTGAATTGTGTCTTTCTAAAATTCATATAACTTCTAAAATTCATGCAACTGTATTTGTAGACAGGGCCTTTAAGAAGGTAATTAAGGTTAAATCAAGTCATGAGGGGGGGACCTTAATCTGATGACTGCAGCACATATAAGAACAGGAAGAGATAGCAGTACCACCCTCACCTCTGTTCATGTATAGAGGAAAGGCCATGTGAAGATACAGTGAGAAGGTGGTTGTCTGCAAGCCTAGGAGAGAGGCTTCATCAGATTCCAACTCTCCTGGTGCCTTGATCTTAGACTCTCAGTCTCTAGAACTGTGATAAAATAAATTTATATTGTTTAAGCCACGCAGCCTGTGGTATTTTGTCATGGCAGCCTATGCAAACTAGTATATATCCAGGAGAAATTATATATATATATATATATATATATATATATATATATATATATATTCAGACAAAAATGTGTACATGAATGTTCATAACATCATTATTCATATTAGAAAAAAGTAGGAACAGCTTAAATGTTCATCATTTGATGAATGCATACACAAAATGTTGTATATCCACACAATGGAATATTATTTGACAATAAAAAGGAATAAAGTACTCATAGCAAGCTGTAATATGGATGAGTTATTCATGGATGAACATTATGCTAAGTGAAAGAAGCTAGCTACAAAAGGCCACATAAGTGCACGATCCATTTTTCTGAAATGCCCAGAATAGGCAAAATCCATAGGAACATAAAGTAGATTAGTGGTTTCCAGGGACTGATGGAGAGGGAAGTAGGGAATGACTGCTAATGGGTATGGGATTTCTTTTTGAGGTTATGAAAATACTGTAAAATTTGTTAGTGGTGATTGTTGCACAGCTACGTGAATAAACTAAGAGCACTAAATTGTCCATTTTTAAAAGGGTGAATTTTTATGGTATGTAAACTGTATTTCAATCAAACTATTATAAACCAAAACAAAAAAAGTTAGAAAAGTTTATTTCCATTGCTGGGTTGTGGTCTTTCTGAGGACAGGAAAGAAATATTGCTAATCAGCATTACTCCAAAGGCTAGTACGATGCCAGGATGGTTTTTCATATTCACTATTCTTTTTAATATACATATATCCCAAATATAAACAGGTAAAAATATTCAAAAGAGACTTACCTAACTTGAATATAAAATTTTGGGGGGGCAAAAAAATGATTATTATACTTGTGTTATAACATGTCGTATTGCTATCTAATAATGTTTGGTTGATTTGCACCAGGGTGGCTTTTGAAAAGAAAAGGAATGTGGATGTAGTCTCGTTATGTGTCATTGTGGAGTTTAGAAGTCCCTGAATTGGAATGCAGTGGTTCCCAGTGCTTTTTGTGTATTACAATTTCCTGGGGGGCTTTTCAGAATACCTGTACCACCTGCACCCCCAATCGTGAGTCACTCAGTTGAGAACCACTGCTTGGGTGGAGGTAGGTGTCAATAGGACTACATGTGGTTGTGATCACAGTGAGGCAACAGAGAATCTGTTGTAAAGCACTGGTTTTCCAACTTTAACGTATGTAATAGGACAAAATGCAGATTCTACTTTATAGGGCTGAGCTAGGCCCTGAAATCCTACCTTCCAAGAAGCTCCCCAGTGATGCCCAGCTAACAGTCCCCAACCCACATTGTCAGTGGTAAGGGTTGTATAATACATTTTCAAAGGAGTGAAAGCATGGTTAATAAGAAAATGTAATAAAGAAAATGAAATAAAGCAGTTGCATACTTAGACAAAGAGCTTGATGAAGGGAAGGAAGCAGGTAATTGCTTAAGACATTAACTTTCATCTTGGTGAGCTTTTCCATTGATTTGCTTATCATTTAATGATTGGTCCAACCACTTTAGATGGATTTCACGTTTTCTAGAAGTTTTTCCATTTTGTCCATAGGATGAAAATTTGGACTGTTAGGGACTTTGCATAATTTCTTTAGATATTGTCCTGACTTGCCAGGATGATAGAATCTAGTGAGGAAATATGAACAAATATATTTGTTTTATTTAAATTGACATTATTGACATTTTTGTGCTAGACATGATATTGAGTTCTGGAATTACAGAAATTAATAAGTATAGTCCCTGTTCTTAAAATTTGACAGTTTAGGGGCACCTGGGTCGCTCAGTTGGTTAAGCGTCCCACTCTTGATTTTGGCTGAGGTCATGATCTCATGGTTCATGGGATTGAGCCCCAAACTGGGCTCTGGGCTGACAGCATGGATCCTGGTTGGGATTTTCTCTCTCCCTCTCTCTCTGCCCCTCTTTTTCTCATGCTCATGCTCTCTATCTCTCTCAAAATAAATAAACTTAAAAAAAATTGAAAATCTATTAAGGATGGGGAGGCATGTAGGACAGATTTGTGAACAGCTAACTATCACACAAGAAATAAATGAATGACATGTGCAGTAGAAGTACACACAACGTGCTATGGAAGAGGCAGTTAATTCCACCTGGGGAAAGGTTCCATTGATGACCTGGTATTTAGAATTTTGAAATGACTTCTTCAAAATGTTCACTGGTTGTTGGCCAGTTCTCAACTATTCACTGACCGGAGGCTCACGGTCAGAACTCATCCAGGAATAACATACTAACATCACAGACCAATTTTAGAAACCTCCTAGAACTTTCTTCAAGGCATCCTTCATTTCTTTATTCCGGAGGCTGTAGATCATGGGGTTAAAAAAAGGGGTCAGAACTGAGTAGAATAGAGTTGTGAACTTCTGCATTCCCTCTGCTTGTCCTGACCCCGGGCTCACATATGTCATCATGACAGAGCCATAGAATAGAAACACAACAGCCAGATGTGAGGAGCATGTAGAAAACGCCTTCTTCCGGCCAGCAACTGAGGGCACCTGCACTACAGCCCTCAGCACCAGGGTATAGGAGCCAGTAATGTAGAAAAAGGTGGCAAAGATGAGGAGTGAGCTCATGGTGCCACAGATGAGAATGGTCCCTGGGATTGGGACACAGGCTGAAGCCAAGGTCAGCAGAGGACCCAGGTCACACAGGAAGTCATCAATCACGTTTGGGCCACAAAATGGTAGCTGGATAACAAGTATCACTGGGATCAGAAACCAGAGAAAACCATAGACCCAGCAAAAGATAACCAGGCTGCAACAGAACTTCACAGTCATGATGGTGGGGTAATGCAGGGGGTGACAGATTGCCAGGAACCGGTCATAGGCCATGATGGACAGAAATAAGCATTCAGTTGTGCCTAGTGAGAAGAAGAAGTACAACTGGAGGAGGCACCAAGCAAAGGAGATGGTTTTGGTCTGGGAGAGGAAGTTGGCCAGCATGTTGGGCACATCAGAGTTGACATAGCAGATTTCCAGGAAGGAGAAGTTGGCCAGCAGAATATACATGGGGGTGTGGAGCCGGCGGTCCCAGTGCACCACACACACAATGGCCATGTTTCCAAGGAGCGTCATGATGTAAGTCACAAAGAATATGGAAAAGAGGAGGATCTGCATTTCCCAACGGCAAGGAAAGCCCAAGAGGATGAACTCACTCACAGTGTGAGAAATATTTCTGGCCTCCGAAGTCATTTCCTTCTATCCTGTGAGGATTGCAGTAGAAGTTACATTACAAAAGGAGTCATGCCTCCTGATTCCTCCCCAGGAGAGAACACATTTTCCTGATCATAGGGGAGACCTAGACCAGGAGTTCCTATTTTTGATTGGGCACTTCAACAATATACTTGTTGAGTATGCTTTTCTATATATGACTCTTCACTTTTAAACTATATACAGCCCACTGTCAATCAATATAGTAAATATTGGTAAATATTTTGAAAAAAGTTTTCTTAAAATAAAAATAGAAACTCAGGTATTTCCTTTCTGCATCTCTCATTGAGTTGTCCGGTGCACCCAACTTTGGAGAACATTGGTCTAGACAATATGCATAGATGGCTGGCTGAAGCTAAATTGAGATATAAACATTGACATTGGCAATTCATCCATAAAAAAAATTAGAATTGACAGTTTTACCAAATAAAACAGTACAATCAGATAAGTGATATAAAGGAGAGAACATGAGGCTTTGAAGCCAGGTATGAAAATAACCAGAGTGACTTTAAGCAAGTTGCAGTTTAGCACACTAAGTAACCATTTATAGGCCATTATTAGTGTCTCTTCTCTATCTGTAGGATGCTGTGGTACAAGGGCTCCAGACTCTGATATTATTAGCAACATATGGGGGAGCCTTTGAAAGGTATAGATTCCTGGGCTCCGCCTGGGTTTCGGATCCACTGGTGTGTGTCAGAGCACAAGCTCTGGAGACATCACAGTTCTAGGCTCTACCACTTCCTGAGGAGCATTTCCTCAGGCAAGAATTTGACCTTTGAGACTATGTTTCTTTCTCTGTAAATTATGAACAGTCATACCTCCACAGTAAGGGTGGCATGAAAATTGCATAGAATAATGTATGCAAAAGCAGTTTAAAATTATACAGTGCTACAGAAATATAAACTTTGGTAAACTGTTCAGGGCTTGTTATGCTAAACATTACTCTCCTTTGTTAACCTTATAAATTAAATTGATTTTAAAATGCAAAAGAATGTGTTTTCCTGTGGAATTTTAGCCATGTGACAGGCTTAGTCTATGTTGTGTGTGTTCGTGTGCATGTACACGCGTGTGTGTGTATGAAAAAGAAAGTGCTTCTCAGTCGTTTCAGAGTACACTGAATGAAACTCCCTTATAAGCCTCTTTTTTTTTTTAAGTTTATTTATTTTGAGAGAGACAGAGCATGGGTGGGGGAGGGGCAGAGAGAGAGGGAGAGAGAATCCTAAGCAGGCTCCTGGGAGATCATGACCTGGGCTGAAACCAAGAGTTGGACACTTAACCCACTAAGCCACCCAGGTGCTCCTATAAGCACCCTTTTTTGCCTATCAAACATACCTATAAAGCACCCTTGAAGACCTTTTTTTGCCTATCAAACATATCGGAGCTCTCATTTTTTTCTTAATAGACTGTCTTCCTTGGTAAGGTTACCACCGCAACCATAAACAATAGGATCATTTTCCTGATGGCTACACTGTAGTTTGTATTAAAGCCACCTACTTTTGAAGCCACAAAACGTCCTGTGTGATCTCTTCCCCCACTGCTCCTACCCATGCCTGGCTCCTTTGTGGGATTTCCTGGGAAATAAGCATCAACCTTTATTCAAATGATCACAACAGAAGAGCAACAACAAATACTATTTCAAAATAGTCAGACATGGAAATCAGGGTTTTGATAAAACCTTTCTCCCTCTGGCATTCTTTAGTTTTGTGGTTTATTCAGCCCTGCAAGCCTGGCTCTCTCTCTCTCTCTCTCTCTCTCTCTCTCTCTCTTTCTCTTTTTGATACAGGGAGGCAGAGAGAAGCTTATCTAAATTTCAGCCTTGACCTAAGCCTAAGTTGAACCCAGAAGAAGTTTGGAATATGGGTATATCATCTCTGTTTTGCCTTTTTCCTCCTTTCCCATTTTAGAAGCTCAGAACTCAAATGCTCTATTTACCTTTTCTTGGCAACATCAATTCTTTGGGGAAAAATCCAATAAACTCATGCATAAACTGAACCTCAATGTCTGTGAAGACTTTAGCAGTTTTCATTTTCCACATTATGTACACAAGGGCACATGACCAGCTGGCACACACACCAGATACAGTGGAGCAGCATTTATTGGGAGAAACTTGCAGACCCAGCATCAGTCACAGGCCTGCAGTCCCCTTTTGTTTTGCTCGTTATAAGCACAGTGGCACACAGAAATCTAGGATATTACGTTTTAAGAAGGCACCTGAACTTTTAAGGCCTGAGGGTTTTGTTTTTTAGCTGTGTGATTAGGGAAGTGCTAACCCCTCCCCTGATGTGATTAGGGCCAGTATATAACATCAACATGAAGAAAACTTGGTTCTGGTCCTATTTTTAGAATCAGGTTTAGGGGCTGGGGGAGAGGGCTGCCAGCATTTCTCCTGGTGTGATTGGGGGCTGAAGTCAATTCAAACTTTGCAGTTGCAGCTCTAGGCTATGACAGGTTAACAGAGGATTCTCCCCCTCAGCCATGTGAAGGAGAAAGTCATTGCATTAAGCACTGGGCAATTGATGCTTCATTTCCATGGAACTTCACAGGAGACAATTTACTCTTTGGGAGGGTGGCTTGAAAGAAATTTGTTTGAACAAGTTAACCCTTATGTCTACCATAAGGGTTAGATGTAACCCTTATGGGTTTTTTGGAGGGCTTTCTTAATTACTCTATAGGGGAGCCATAGCAAGGGTTATTGCTTCCATTTCATGTATAAGGAGATAAAGACTCAGAGATCAAATGCCTGAAATTCCAAACCAGTAAGTGACAGGGTCAGGACACGACTCTTTGCTTCCTAGCTCCTATTTTACTATTTCCTCACCACGTTAGAGGACCTTCAGAGATGTGTCTAAAATGTCACTCATCCCAGGGAAAAAAGTGCATCAAATTAATAAAATGAGCAACTGTTGGTGCTATAGACATCATCACATCATCCAAGGGAAGAGGGGTGGCGTCTCCCAAGCATCCCTTAAATTATACCACCTAGGTGGAATTGTGGGTTTTTTTTTTCCTTTTATTTTTCATTTTTACATGGCTAGCTCATTTTTTTTCTTTTTTTGTTTTTTGTAGTAAGTTCAGACACACAAATACTATACTGAGTGTGGTAGTTATTTTACTCTTACCTGACTTTTCTGATATGCAGTGTTCAACTTCTCTACAGTGATCTAGAGGCAGGACAACTCTCATCCATCTATACAAAATTAAGATAAATGATTATCTTAAAGAAGTAATGGAAGTTTGTTTTGTTTTGTTTTTTAAAGAGACGATATTAAGCAACAATAGACAGTGAGGAGGCATCTAAGGGACCTACAGGCATGTTTCTTTGCAGTTTGGGGTGTTATAATTCTATTTGTTGCAGCTTTTGACTTATTACTACTTTTATTATTTAAGCTTTTTTCACCAATTAGATAATGTTACCCTGTTTCTACCAGTGCCTGCCTGAGTCTCTGTTTCCCAGTTATCTTTGCAGCATAAAGGACAACTGATTCAATGTGCTATGTCCAAGGACTCACTTAAGTGAATAGTTGGATTCTGTTCCTTGTACTCTGGAGGAAATAAACTGTCAAGTCTGGCCTTCTGTTTCTTGGAATAACGTATTGCTCATATTCACTGGCCTCAGAGACATCGTGGGTTTTAAAGTGATTTACAAAGTCACATTTTCTTATTGATCTGAATTTACTGAATCTTGGAGCTGGGAGAGACTTTAGGGATTCTCTAGTCTCTCTTCCTACCAGCAGTAAGAACCCCTTTCTTCTGCTTTCTTGCTGGTTGGTCATCTAGCTTCTGTTGGAATAATCCATGACAAATAGCTCAGTGAACTACAGAAAAGCTTTCAGTTTTAGAGATTGTAATAAGCTTCCTTGTTCTCTCTTACATTCCTGAGTCACGTTCCCATCTCGATGTGCCATCTTGGTCTCACTTCTGCCTCAGGGAAGGAGGGTTAACATTATGTGCCCATCATACACACACACTCTGTTAAGATTTTGACCATGCATTATCCTTCTTGGTCTTTCAACAACTACAGAAGTAGTAACTGGGCCACAAGAAGACAGTTAAGTGGTGGTGCTGGGCAGATTGTATTCTTTCATTACATTATGCTGATGCTCAGAATAAGTCTACACAGCAGTATTTAGAATATCTGAGGAAGGGACTCATGTCTTCTTTGAATCTTCTCTATTTATACTAAGCACTCTTGGTTTCTTTAAATTTGACATAATTTCTAGGGTGCTAGCCATCCTCGCTGCCTTTTGATTGTTCATACCTTTCAGAAGATATGATCTTACTGAAACCAAACAGAGTGTCCTTTGTGCTGTGTGACTGACACAGAGCACAGTGTGCCGTGATCTCTTTTGTTCTAGACTCATGCAGACTTAGGTTGACGTTAGCTTTTTTGGGCAGTAATTTTATATTTTAGACTTTTATTGAATTTTCATTTTACCAAAGTCCTTAGAGTTCATTCACAAGAACTTTAAAGCCAGATTGGCCCCATCTGATGCTTGTGTCATTGAGTTTTCTAAGCAAGGGAGGTTAATTACTGAATTTCACCAAGTGTTTCAGTCAATTAAGATCTTAAGACTATCAAATACTAGCTTTCTTTTCTATTTTTATTGCCTAGAATTTGATAAAATTTCTTTTGTTTCACCTATGTCTGATGAAAATATTATATACAACATGAGAAAGTCCTTTTTTTTCTTAAAACTTTTTCTACCTTAACATCTATTATCAACAATTGTTGATAGATGGCTAAGCTAAAAATAGATAAATAGTACAAAGGTGGTGAAAATGACATTGTATCTCTGGAAGACATTCTGGCATATATAATTGGATGGTTTATGAAAAGTTTTTAGAAGGAAAGTTTAGACTTTTTTTGTTTTTGTTTTTTTATTTTATTTTATTTTATTTTATTTTATTTTATTTTATTTTATTTTATTTTATTTTTAAATTTACATCCAAGTTAGCATATAGTGCAACAATGATTTTAGGAGTAGATTCCTTAATGCCTCTTACCCATTTAGCCCATCCCCCCTCCCACAACCCCTCCAGTAACCCTCTGTTTGTTCTCCATATTTAAGAGTTTCATGTTTTGTCCCCCTCCTTGTTTTTATATTATTTTTGCTTCCCTTCCCTTATGTTCATCTGTTTTGTATCTTAAAGTCCTCATATGAGTTAAGTCATATATTTGTCTTTCTCTGACTAATTTTGCTTTGCATAATACCCTCTAGTTCCATCTACATAGTTGCAAGTGGAAAGATTCACAAATTTTAGACTTTAAACTGGTACCCTCATTCAATTTCAGTTGTTTAAAATTTTTCTTTCATTCTCCAGCATCTTCTAAATACAGTTATAGTGGTTTTAAAATCACACCTGTAAATTCTTTCTGTATCCTGGGATATAATTTGTCTAGGTCTGAGAAATTAAGCTTATTAATAGTTACTGAGTGCTGTTTCACTTAATTTTCCTGTCAATTCTCTTTTATACATGTGTTCTCCATTCTTTGGGAAGAAGATAATTTTTTGGAGCTGACCATATTTTAATTTAATTTAGATTGATGGGTGCCATGCCTTTCTCCAGAGGGCAGGAGATGGCCCAGGCTTTTTTTTTTTTTTTTAAATCTCGTAAACCTTGCAAGCAAGGAGACCCTCTCATTATAGTGCTATCAGCTTGTGTTGGAAGTTGTGTTCTCATTGAGGTCTTAATCCAGTGAAAAGCTCACTAAATTCCTTAGAGAAACCCATGCTTTCTTTATAATCACTTTATTTTACTGGTCTCTCTGTAGTCGTTTCTGTCTCTTTCTTTCTCTCACTCCATTTATTACTTTATTTTTCTTTTCCATAGAGTTACTTCTAAGATGACAGTATGACTTCGGATTTCTGACTCTGGAAAATTTAAGAACTGGCTGTAATACTACCCATCTTCTTATAGTTATTTACTTGTATAAGTAAATAATAGTACTTCATACCATTTTCAATAAAATATTTTTGTTTTTCATTTTTTTAGCAAAATATTTTTAAATAACAGAATAAACTTCTTGACTGCTGTCCATCACGAACTTTAGTTCATTTTCTATTCGCTGTTACTTTGCTACTGCTTATCGAACATTTATGTGCTACGGTACAGGCCTTTCAAGCTTATTTTCTAAACTTTTTTTGACTTTATAGATGATCCCTAACCTAAATGATTTCAATAACACAACAAAATTTTACTAAGTGCCTACTAAGTTCTTGTATAATTTTCAATGCAAGGGCCGTTTGGGGAAGTGTCTTTATATTCCTGCATGGTGAAATGTCTTAAAAATTAGAAATATTTTTTTCAATAAAAGGGACATTTAAAGAACTGAAAATGAAATTTCAGTATAAGTTGTGGAAGTTAACTTCCCACCATTCTAGATGAAGGCTGGTAATTTAAGCTGAAAAAGATCATTTTTCTTTTGCTTTTCACGTTAGCTTAGGTGAATAACCATGATACCAGTGTTGGTGAAGGTGCAATGCAATGACATTCAGAAGAACTTGTGGAGGGAATATAAACTTGTAAATTTTTTTTTCTGACAGGCAATTTGGAAGCGCTAGAGCTTTAAAAACCTGTGTGCCTATTAAATAAAAATCAGAGATGTGGAAAAAATTACTAATAAGTAAGTTCATTGTAGCAGTGTCTAAAAATTTCTGGGGCTCATGTTAAAATACAGACTCTGACTCAAAAGGAAAAGATGTGGCTCGAGATTCTAAATTTTTAATGTGGAGAATTTGAATCACTATGCTGTATACCTGAGACTAACGTAACATTGTGTAACTAATGTAACATGAGGTAACTAGTATCAACTATACACAAATGAAAAACAGGTTTTAAAAAAGCAATAGGGTAATGCTGATTCTTTGAGTAGTAAAGGTTTGTAAAGTTCTTTCCAGAGTTCTTTGTATAGCAAGGGTTTATGTAGTTCTTTATATACATTTCTGTAAAGAAAGTAAAAAATATAAAGGAACAGAAAAATTCCTGTGAAGAAATAAAACTTAATAGTGGTAACTTTTTCAAGGTCAAATGATAGGTTACCTAATTGTTTTCCTTTATACATATCTATATTTCTTAACTTTTTATGAGTAATATGTATCACTTTATAATCTGAAAGATAATTATTATAAAATATTGTTTTTGAAGGTACTTACTCTTCTGGACCTTCTACCTTCTCTGAGCACTTTTTATGACCTTTGTTATTCCTGAAATGTGCTAGGGAGTCCACAGTTTGTGTCATGTTTGACTTACCATGTAGGATGTCGTCTCCCCTTCACTTGCTGCTTAGATTTAAAGCCACTCAGGTCAGCCACTGTGCCAGGGTTGAGGAGAAAGGGAAGTTTCCCAACAGGGCATCCTGAGGTTGCATTTTACTTTTGGGTTGCCTATATCATTTCATAAACCTAGGGCAGGGATAAGAAGTTAAATTCAAAAAATTGAGTGCAACATTGTGAGAAATGATAACCTTCAGCTTCTGGAGAGGATTTGTACTGTTACTTCTCTCTCATTAGAAAGAGTCATATCTTATCTTCAGTCTACTTTTCTTCCCTAAAAGCAACAGAAAGGAAATTGATATTAGTTTCCATTCTGGGTTTTACTTTTCTTCAATAAACTTTATGGAGAATTCTGTCGTTTAGAATAAGGTCACAAATACTGTGATGATAGTAGAACAGAGTAAATGAAGGCAATATAATTACTTTTCTTTTATTTATTTCTTTTATTTTTCTTTTGCCTTTCCAGTTGACAACTTTTGAAAGTAATGGTTTCATATTCAACTAGAAATGTAGTTTCTCAAACTCAGATTTCCACACTCAAAACATAACACATATTTTTCTCTGTCCCACAATCATGCAGTATAGGCACCAGCCCTTTGTTGAAGGAATTGATTCAAGAACTGATTGAGAATAGGAAACAGAGTCTGCAGATAAGCCTTAACCTGGATCTGAGTTCTATCCCTTGAGCTTTCAATTTCAGTGCATTTGGGGAAATTTTTTTTTGAAGTTGGAAAAAATGAGTATTTTTCCCTTCCCAGCAGTGACGAGAATGAAAACTTGGCTTCTCCACTTGTCCCGTGAAACTATTGCTGGGCCAAAGCCAGCTTCCCTAAAGGGATTCTTTGCTGAGATTCCCTCAGCTGGATGAACATTACCCCAAGGACCCATGTTTTGATGATTCTTTTTCCAAACGTCTGATATTCCTTTTCTCATATTGGACCAGTGAGTCTACTCCATCTGTTTGCACTGTCCATTTGACATGCAGTTCTGAGCCTCTTTCTCAGATTAAAGGGACACCTATTTCGATTATTCATTTTTAAATTCATTACCTGAATCCAAAAGTCAATCCAAGCCTGTACCTTCCCATTTCCTTTGCCATCAAATATTAGCAGTTGATATTTATTGAAAGCTTCCTTTGTGCAAGGCAGTAAAATGAGTAACTTTTTTGAATAAGTTCATTTAACTCCCATAAGAATCCAACAAGTTAAATGTTGCCATTGTTTTTATTTTACAGTAAAGTCATTAAAGTTTAGGTTAATTGATTTGTTCAAGGTTTTTCATCTAATAAATGGGAATGCCAATATCTGAATTTAGTTGTCTCTGAGAACAGAGCCTGAGTTTTTAAATACTAACCTATTTACCCTGCATCATCACTTGGGAGGGAAGGAAAACAATGCTTACTGATAACTCATTTCATGCCGGGCAATGTGACAAAATCTTATAAAAATGTAATTTTATTTAATCTTTGCAACACTCTGTTGCAATTTTAAAAAATTCTGACTACTAAAGTAATATGTGTTTAAATAAAAATTTGGAAGATTCAGAAGAGTTTAAAGAGCTATAAAATTACTAATAATTTTATCAAGTAGACATAAATTCAGATAAAAATTTGGCATATTTCCTCTGCTCTGTTTTGTTCTAAAATTTTTTCTTTATACATATGAGGTCATATAGCATTTATAATTAGTATCCTGCTTATATAAGCATTTTTAAAATGTAATTAAAACTCTTAAATGCTACATAATAGTGAGTGTTATTTTTATAACATTTCCTGAGTGTATTTAGGCTATTTTGAATTTTCCAATCTTAATGCAATAAAAATCTTTGGGTTTTAATGTTTGCTTAGAGTTTTAGAATATTTCCCTGGAATAGATTGTTTCAAAGAAAATTATGTCAAAAGATATATATATATAGTTTTTAAAAGATATATATAATTTGGGGTGCCTGGGTGTCTCAGTGTTTAAGTGTCTGAGTCTTGCTTTTGGCTCAGGTCATGATCTCAGGGTTTGGTTTGTGGGTTCAGCCCTGTGTAGGGCTCCACGTTCTCTGCCCTTCCCCTACTCCCTTGCCATGTGTGCTTGTGCACTTTCTTTCTCAAAAGAAATACATTTTAAAAAAGGATTTATATAATTTAATGCTCATAACACATATTGCCAAATTACCTTCCAAAATATATTCTCAAAAGATGTGTTGATGAGGATGCCATCTTCTGGAATCCTTATTGGATATGGATGGTATTAAAAAAACTATGTCTATAGTGATTGAAGAAAAACATTCATGTCTCATTTTTATAGTTGCATTTTTTTTGGCTTCTAATTTTGTCATTTTTATCCAGTTTTATTGAGATATAATTAACATACAACACTGTATAAGCTTATGATATACAGCATAATGATTTGATTTACATATATTGTGAAATGATTACCACAGTAAGTTTAGTTACCATCCATCATCTCATATAGATACAAAAATAAGAAAAAAATTCTCTTGCTATGTGAACTCTTAGGATTTACTCTCTTAACTTTTATATATATTATAGAACAGTGTTAACTATAGTTATTATATTGTACATTTCATCCCTACTATTTATCTTTTAACTGGAAATTTGTACGTTTTGACCACCTTTATCCAATTTCCTCTTCACCTATTCCCTGCCTCTGATAATCACAAATCTGATCACATATTCTGAGTTGTTTTTTTTTAAGATTGTACCTATAAGTAAGATTATGCAGTATTTGTCTTTATCTGACTTATTTCACTTAGCATAATGCCCTCAAAGCCCATCCATTCTGTTGCAAATGGCAGGGTTCCCTGCTTTTAAATAGTTGAGTAATACTCCATTGTATATATATGCCACAACTACTTTATCCATTTATCCAATGATGGACACTTAGGTTGTTTCTGTTTTGGCTATTGTAAATAATGCTGCTTTCAACAGGGTTGTGCAGTTATCTCTTCAATATAGTGTTTTTGTTTCCTTCAGCTATATTCCCAGAAGTGGAATTGCAGAATCATATGATAGTTCTATTTTTAATTTTTTGAGGAACCTCCATACTGTTTTCCACACTGGCTGTACCAATATACAGTCACATTAACCATGCTCAAAGGTTCCCTTTTCTCCAAACCCTTGCCAGGATTTGCTATCTCTTGTCTTTTTGATGATAGCCATCCTGACAAGTGTGAGGTGATATCTACCCCATTGTAGTTCAAATCTGCATTTTCCTAATGATGAGTAATGTTGAGCATCTTTTTATGTGTCTGTTGGCCTTCTGTATGTCTTCTTCTTCTTTTTTTTAAATTAATCTGTATGTCTTCTTTGGAAAAAATCTCTATCCTGGTCTGTTACTTTTATTTATTTATTTATTTATTTATTTATTTATTTATTTATTTATTTTGCTGTGGAGTTGTATAAATTCTTTATATATATTGGATATTAACCACTTATCAGATACATGGTTTGCGAACATTTTTTTTCTCATTCTATAGTTTGTCTTTTCATTATGTTGGTTATTTCTTTTACTGTGAAGAAGACTTTTAATTTGATATAGTCCCACTTGTTGGTTTTTTGTTTTGTTGCTTGTGCTTTGTGTGTTTATTAAAAAAGTCATTGCCGAGATATATGTCAAAGGGTTTCTTTATTTTTTTTAAGGAATTTTATGGTTTCAGATCTTACAGTTACGTCTTTAACTCATTTCAAGTTAATTTTTGTGAGTTGTGTAAGATAGAGGTCTAATTTCATTCTTTTATATGTGAATATCCAGTTTTCCCAGCACTATTTATTGAAGAGACTATCTTTTCTCCAATGAGTATTCTTGACCCCCTTGTCAAATATAGTTAACCATAAATGCATGGGTTCATTTCTGGGCTCCTGAGTTGTTCCATTGGTCTATGCACCTGTTTTTGTGGCAATACCATACTATCGTCATTACTATAGTTTTGTAAATTCGTTTGATATCAGAAGATTTTGATACCTCTAGATTTGTTTTTATTTCTCAAGATTGCTTTGGAGTCTTCTGTGTTTTATTTTTTAATAATTAAAAATTTTTTTCTTAATGTTTATTTTTGAGAGACAGAGAGAGAGAGAGAGAGAGACAGAGACAGAGACAGAGACAGAGGCAGACAGAGGATAGGAAGCAGGCTCTGTGCTGACAGCTCAGAGCCTGATGGGACTCAGACCCTCATACTATGAGATCATGACCTGACCTGAAGTTGAACACCTAACTGACTGAGCCACTCAGTCTCCCATTTCTGTGGTTCCATATAAGTTTTATGATTGTTTTTTCTCAGTCTGTGAAAAATCGATTGGAATTTTGATAGGAATCTTATTGAATTTGTAGATTGCTTTGGGTACTATGGACATTTTAACAATATTAATACTTCTAATCCATGAACTTAGAATATCTTTCCATTTACTTGTATCTGCTTTAATTTCTTTCATTAATGTCTTAGACATGAATCTTTATCACAAAGCCTAAAATACTGGAAATAGCTATGGTATCATTTATTTCACTCTGAAAATCGACAACCAGTTGAGTCACCAAAAGGTCAAGAAAAGGAAGAAAGGAGGGGCACCTGCTATGGAATATATTGCTTATGTCTTTGTATCTTATCTGTTGTGATAATAATTTAAAATGACATTTTGTCAGTGTAAGAGGAAATTGATCTGACCAAATTGTATCCGTTCTTATCTGACTCAGTGGTTCTTAGAGAAGCTTCCACAGTGGATAGAGTGAAGCTTTTTAGGTTCTAAATGTTCCTCAAGAAGTCTAAGAAGACAGCAGGTATATACTTCCAGCAAGTCAGAGATTGTGCATCCAAGTTGCCTCCTTCTCATGACCCACAAAAAAAAAAAAAAAAAAAAAAATTATGCCCTAGAGGGCAATTAGGACATCTCCCAGTGTTCCTTTTGGGTGGGTCCTCAGGATAAAGCAAACAAACTGAAGTGAGGAGAGACAAAGAGATATCCTTTCCTTAAATAATAATCCTGTCAGAGCCAGAAGTAGTTGAATGCTAGAAACTGATACTTTCTCCTGCAGGTGGGACCCTTGGATTTCACTGGAGGTTAGACATATCTCACTAGAGTGAGTGTTAATGAATCCCTATTTTATTTTATCTTCCACACAATGGATGACTAATATATATGTGCTAAATGAATGAATAGATAGATGTCTTTAGGAAGTCACTTAATTGAGAATTTCACCAGATGATATATCACCTATGCAAAGTGGCCAGATGGGATGGGCACCATGAGTTTTCTCTTTGATAGAATTCCTGTGAAAATGAGCATTACTCTCTGTAAAATTCCTCACATACAAGAAAACAAATCCTGGTGAAATTTTTCACATGTTTCAAGCTTAAGGGTCTTATTGCACATACAAGAAAACATACAAGAAAATAAATCCTGGTGAAATTTTTCACATGTTTCAAGCTTAAGGGTCTTATTGCCTCTTAAAAATTTCTAAACCAAGTTTTAGTCATTTGTATTATGAAAAACTCAGCCTTCTTTGACAGGTCTCATAATTTTATTATCTCCTCTGATCATATAATTATCCACCTTGTAACAGAGCTTCAACATGGTAAAGCTCCTCCAGCTTTCTCCACAATCACTCCAAATTGCTTCCCACTCTCTCCAAATCACCTTGCTGTTTTTTTCGTATAATCACAATCACCACAGTGATCAGGGTCTTTTGTATTATATAGTGTTCTGTCCTGCTTATTGTTTGCTTTGCTTAAAACATGCTCATCCAGGTGGATGCTGAAAAAGATGCTGAGATGGGACAGGGTGGTGGGAGGGTGTTCCTGTTACTAGTTCCTATTAGTTTTAGGTCAGAGTGAGAGGGGAGACCACAGGCGATGCAGTATCCTGTAGCAGGCAGAGGAGGGGACAGACCTCCTGACATTACTATTTGATCAAACTCTCTCTATGCTTCTTTACCTAGCAATCTATTTGGGTTATATTGATCATGGACTTTGGGATCATACAAACCTGGGTTCAAGTCTTGTCTCTTTGATTTATTACCGTTTGACACAGGAAACTATTGAATATTTATAAAATCTTGAAGTTTTTCTCTAGATAAAAAAAAAGTTTTATCAGTCCAGACCTAGGGACACAATTTCACTTCTGCCCTCCCAGCTTTCACGTATGTAAGTCAGTAGAGGAGAGAGTTGTGCTTGGACTCATAAGTTTAATTAAAATGGATTTTTCCCCCCAAGAAGAATTTTCCTAATAATCGTTCATTTCGGGAAACCCATGAAAATCTGTAACAAAATCTGTAGTTGAAGTGCTGTGTGAAAGGGACTGAAAGCAGAATATAAGCCAACAAGTTGGAATCAGAGAAAGGAAAATTGTATAGAATAATGTCAAAAGAGGCTCAATTCAAGGAGTAAGGAGTAATTAAAGTGATTGCAATGATCAAATTGGGCTTCTGTGGGCCATTCTGTAATGAAGGTATAATGTTTTTATCGAGAGATTTATTCTGAGGTCCAGATGCAATTTTAGAACATGTTTTCAAATGTTAGTGGCATGGAAGTGCATTAATCTCATATCATTCCTAAGACTGAATATGCAAAAGGAGAAGAATGTGTATGAAAGCTGAATATTCTTTTTCTTTTTAGGTTCAAACAAATACTTTTTAGGAAGAACCAGCTCATATTTTGCTTATGGTAATAAATAAACAAAATGGCAATAAAATGAGCCTTTCCACACTGAACATTTACTTTATGGTAAGCACTGTGTTAGGTGCTTCATGAACATGATTATATTTTGTTAACAGTAGGTACTATTACCCTGATTTTGCAGATAAAGAAATTGAAACTCAGAGAAAGAGAAAGTCACTTGTTGCAGGTCATAAATCTTATATTAAAAGGGGCTAGGATTTCAGTTAAGTCTTTCTGAATTCTGACTCTTTATTTTCCTTTAAAACTAAAAAAAAAACCCATTTCTAATTATGGTAAAACTGACACCTCATTATTTTTTTTAAGTTTAGCTCATTTTTAAAAAAATATAGTTTATTGTCAAATTGGTTTCCATACAACACCCAGTGTTCATCCCAACAAGTGCCCTCCTCAATGGCCATCACTCACTTTCCCCTCTCCCCTTGGGTAAATTCCTAGCAGTGCTATTGCTGAGTCATAGAGCAGTTCTATTTTTAATTTTTTGAGGAACCTCCACACTGTTTTCTAGAGCAGCTGCACCAGTGTGCATGACACCTCATTCTTAAACAGTCACTTTGACTTTCTACTCAGAAAACATTAAGGTGTCAAGCTTTTTGTTTTTTCACTAAACTCTATATATTTAAAATGAAAATTGAGGGAAAATGATATAAAATACATAGAAAATAAAAATGGGTGGAAAACCTGTTTCAACTAAAAAGTAAAGTATCATTTTAAAAAATAGTAAACTGGCAAATTTTGCAAAGGGACTGAAATACTATATAGCTAACATGAATAAAAGGGATTCCACATTGGATAATCTGAATCAAATTAAAATAAATTAATTTAATTGTTTTTAAAGTACATGCTACATTCCTAAGTTAGACTGGGAATTGCTGAATTATCATTCAGTTATTTATGAACCCTCTTTTATCTTACATATTGTGCTTCTAAGTCGGTAGTCTAAGCTCTATATTTTACTTTCATTGCTCTCCATTCAAATCTTCTAAAACAATCTTCCCTGAATTCAAACTTCTCTGGCACCCATATGGTAAAATAGTAGTTCTCAAAAGCCGAGCATTGTTTTTGTCACACTGGAATCATCTGGGGATGCAAGTCTTTAATGGAAAGTAATTAATGAATTAATGTATTCATTTATGGAATGAATTATGATTCATATGATGATAATGAATACATATGAATACATAATGAATTAATGTATTCATTTATTGTGATGTACCAAGCTTCTATAATAATGTAGATAAATAGGGAGAATTTATGGATCTTGTGATGTTGATTGAAATGATATGTTGGCAATAAAATATTTCAGTGCAGTTTGAGGGCATAAATTCCTTCCTAAAGCTTATTAGCTATACTTGAGTTAAATAAAGTGAGCAGTTGAAGTGTAGAGGCTAAAATTGGAAGAAAAAGCTCTAGAGAAAACATTTAAAGTAAAGTAATATTTAAAGTAACATTACCAGTGGTGTTTTTTCTATTTGTCTTAAAACAGAGCTATTTTGATACAAATTCTTCATGTTGACTAAATATTAATATTCCATTTTTTCTCTACTTAAAATACTACCTGGTTCTGATGAGAAGTTGAGGTATGGAGGGCTGAATAAAATAGGAGATTGTTATTATGCAGTTCTGATTACATCTGTGCACATTCTAGGTTGCAAAGAAATGTATGTTTTGCCTAACAATAATGTCACTGCTGTCATTCATGAATTCAGCCTCCTGGGTTTCCCGTGTAGTCAAGAAGTAGAAGTTCTCCTTTTTGTTTTGTTCTCTGTCATCTACATCTTGACCTTGTTGGGCAACAGCGCTATTATCTGTGCTGTGTGGTGGAACCAGCAACTCCACACCCCTATGTATACTTTATTGGCCAACTTCTCTTTCCTGGAGATCTGCTACATCAGTTCCAATGTACCCAACATGTTGCTCAACTTCCTATCCAAGACCAAGACCATCTCTTATAATGGCTGCATCTTACAGTTCTACATCTTCCTCTCTCTTTGTGCTACAGAACTCTTCTTTCTGGCCCTCATGGCATTAGATAGGTATGTTGCCATCTGCCACCCACTGCACTATTCTACCATAATGACTGGGAAAGTCTGTGGAACCCTTGTGTCTGCTTGCTGGGTGGGTGGCTTTCTCTGGTTGGTGACCCCAGCCGTACTTATCTCCCAAGTTCCATTTTGTGGTTCAAATGTCATTGACCACTACCTGTGTGATCTTGGGGCAATGCTGGCCATATCATGTTTACCTGTCCCCAAGACAACTCTGACTTGTAGCATTTTCAGTGCTGTGATAACATTCATCACTTTGTTCTATATCCTTGTGTCCTACACACTAGTCCTTCGAGCTGTGGTTCAGGTTCCCGAAGGTTCGGGTAGGAAAAAAGCCTTCTCCACGTGTGCCTCCCACCTGATAGTGGTGTCCCTATTTTATGGCTCAGTCATGGTGATGTATGTAAGCCCAGGGGCAGCCAATCAGCCTGGTATGCAGAAGTTCTTGACCATGTTATACTCAATTGCAACTCCACTTTTAAATCCTCTGATCTACAGCCTCAGGAATAAGGAGATGAAAGTTGCCCTGAGGAAAGTTATGTGTAAAGTTTAGAAATAATTCCTGAATGGGAGATGGCATAGTGCAATAAATTCCTTTTGAGTTCTGTTATAAAGAATATAGAAAAATTATACTTAAAAGTAGGAAAAGGAGCTAGATCTAGAATAAATGTGTCCACATGAGAATTCCTTAAAATTCCAAGCTTGTCTGCATTCTGTATTGATTGAGTGAGTATGGTCAAGTTACTCAAATTGTTATTTGAGTATCTGCTATTTGAGTTATCTGTTTTTCCAATTTTAACTGGAGATGACCTTAATAATCATATCTATATTATAGAGTGTTTGAGATTAAATGACTTACTATATGGAATCATTTAAAATAGAGCCTGGCTCTCAATAAATATTATATGACATGATAATATACTATTATTAATAACAATTATATCCAAATTTATTATCATTAGCTATCATTGTCAAGTAAGAGCTTCAGCAGTTTCTTTTGTCAAACTGTGAAATGATAATCATATTATATTTATATAAAGAAAAAACAGTCTATTTTTAAGGAAAAAAAGTTTTGTTTCTTGAAGGAGGTCTATATAAATACAAACCAAAACAAGAATAATTTTTGCTCCACCTCCTCCCCACATTTCTTTGTGTTATGAAGATGATGACAATGATTTGTTGGACAAAGATTGATGAAGACTGTGTTCTGGTTCCACCTCAGTGAATCAAAGCCTTCATTCCCAATTTTTAAAAAGGACACTTTGGAGGTTTTATGTGGATCAAATGATCAATCACGTGTAAAAGTATTTGTAAAATGCAAACTACAGTCAAAAGATGAAAGCAGTCAAATGTCCATCTACAGATGAATGGATCAACAAAATGTGATATATACAAACACTGTAATATTATTCAGCCTTATAAAAAGAAGGGAAATTCTGGGGTGCCTGGGTGGCTTAGTCGGTTAAGCGTCTGACTTTGGCTAAGGTCATGATTTCAAGGTTCATGAGTTTGAGCCCTGTGTCGGGCTCTGTGCTGACAGCTCAGAGTCTGGAGCCTGCTTCAAATTCTGTGTCTCCCTCTCTCTCTGCCCCTCCCCCACTTGTGCTCTGACTTCTCTCTCTCAAAAATAAAACGTTAAAAAAAAGAAAGAAAATTCTGAAACATGGATGCACCAGCTTCTCACAAAATGACAAAGACTGTATAATCTCACTTTTATAAGGTTCCTAGAGCAGTCAAATTCATAGAGATAGGAAGTAGAATGGTGGTTGCCAGGGGCTGGGGAAGGGGGATGGAGAATAATTGTTTAATGGATACACATTTCCTGTTTTGGAAGATGAAGAATTCTGGAGACCAGTGGTGGTAATGGTTGCTTAACAATGTGAACGTGCTTAATGCCACTGAACTGTGCACTTAAAATATTAAGATTTGTTAAATGTCATGTGATATATACTTTACCACAATTAAAAATAATTTTGAAATGTAAAGCGCATTACCAATGTCAGTTTTGTTTTTGTTTTTGTCTTTTTGATTGTTATAATGTTAGCATTTTCATTATATTCTTTTCCAGCAACACCTGCTGCTGCAGTCTTGTCTGTGTGTGCATTTTCTTTCCATCTTGTGATGTTGCTGTTACAGCTTTTTCTCAGTAATTGAAACTACAGATAGGATAGGATTTTTTCCCTTCAGGTCATGAATATTTCTCCACTCCCCAGCTCTATCATTGCTCTGCCCCACAAGGTGCCTGCCCCTTTGTTTTGCTCTTTGAGGACACAGAGAGTGGTCTCAAGGAGGCAGCCACCGCCCCCCCCCCCCAAGGGCAGACTTTCACCTCAGGGAGTTTCTTCTACCCTAGTGCTCATGATTGTTAGAAACTGCATTATCACTAGGGATAAAATTAAAGAAAGGAATAATTTTGGTTCTGGCCTGAGGTGTGCAAACCCTTGGCACATGGAGAAATTTGCTCTGAGGCTGCTCAGTGTTGCCAAGTCTTTAGATCACATAGCAGAACCTCTCCTGAGGGTCTGAAGTACCTCCTAGCTGAGCTGACTGGCTTCTGCCTGGTGTCAAATTCCTCCCCCACTGTGAGCCAGAGTTGTGATGTGCCTGACCTCAAGGAGGAAGAGAGTTCATCCTCTGTCTGTATGCTTTTCTTTTTTTTCAAGTTTTTATTTAAATTCTAGTTAGTTAACATATAGTATAATATTGGTTTCAGGAGTAGAATTTAGTGATTCATCACTTACATATAGCACCCAGTGCTCATCACAAGTGCCCTCCTGAGTACCCAAAACCCATTAGCCCATCCATCACCCACCTCCCTCCATCAACCCTCAGTTTGTTCTCTATGATTAAGAGTCTCTTGTGGTTTGTTTGCCTCTCTTTTTCCTCCTTCCCCTATGTTCATCTGTTTTGTTTCTTAAATTCCACATATGAATGAAATAATATGGTATCTGTCTTTCTCTCTCTGTCTAGCACTGCACACCTCAGGTGGACTTGATCTTACATACCCATCCCAGAAATAGATGAGCGACACATGCAAGCAACATGTATAATGTAAAATTTTCTACCACACAAAAAGTGAAAAGAAACAGTGAAATTAATTTTAATGACCCATTAGTTCAATATAAAAATGTTTTAACTTGTAATCAATATAAAATTATTAACCAGATATTTTCTATCAGTTTTTTGTATACTAAATCTTGAGAATGGGGCTGAATTTCATACTTACAGTACATCTCAATATGGAGCAGTCATATTTTGAGTGCCAGTAGCCACAGCTAGCTAGTGGTTACCATAATGGACAGTGCTCTTCTGTGGCTTCTTATGTTCTCCTTTGTAATGAGAGTGGGTGTGGATGGGGTGGATTATGGTTAGTAGATTGGGAGCTTTCAGTAAGTAACCTTAGATAAATGACTTCTTGTCTTTTCTTTATTCTGTCTCCGTTCCTCTTTGTCCTCTTCCTCTAAAGGGATATTGAACTTTAAAACATAGCTTTTAGAGAGGAAGGAGGGATAAAAACCTGGAAGCAGCAAAAGAGACAAGGAAGACTCTCTTTGTTACTAGTGGAGTGAGATCATAGCCATTTTGGGAGAAGGCGATGTACTGATGCTGTCTTCACAGCAGACAGTGTAGAAAGGTTGATGGGGAGGGAGATGAGGGTAACTTTACCAGGAGACGGTAGAGCTTTGCTGCTTCTCTTTAGTCTTGCTGATGGTGGTGTGGAGGCCAGAGGATGTGTGGTCTTACACATGGAACTCTGGGGCCTACAAAGTCTTCCAGGCAGCACACTTGGTATTGGCAAAACACGGATACATATGATAGGATCCTTGTTCTTGAGGAATTCTGACTTATGTGGGCATAGATGTGTTAATTCCAATGAAAAATGCTAAGAGAGAGGAATGCATAGTGTGCCAGAGGAACACAGAAGAGTGTTGGACTAAGTATAGGTTAGGAAAGTGTTGGTGGGAAGTGTCAAAGAAGAGTTCACAGAGAACCTGATAAATCATCTGAATCTTGAATGACAAGCTGGAAGTTCTTTGGATAGAAGGGAAGGAGGAAGGTGAATGATGACATTACAAGCAGGAGTATTGCTGAGTTTAGAATGAATGGGGGGGGGGGGGTCCTGAAAGGAGATGAACTTAGGGAGGCAGGAACTTAGAGACACTAAAGAGGTTGAACTTGATCCTGTAGCAGAGAAGGAAATATTTAAGAATTGAAAGCAAAAGAATGATATAATCAGACATGCATTTTTGAAAATTTGGCATCTTTGTTTAGATTCTGTGTCACTGAGTGCCACAGTATAGCTCCATCTTTCATCAAACATAGTGTAAGCAATCCAATTAACTTTAAGGAGAAGATGAATTCAAATTAATGGTATTGACTCAATCTTTTGAGAATTTCACAATTCCTCTTGAAAACATAGCTGACATCTCAGAGTCTTACAGTCAAGGTGGGAAATCTCTGTTTTATATTAACATTGTCAGAGTTTAAGGTTAGTAGTTTGAAGTTGCAGTTGGGAAGGTGTTCAATTAAAATCATATTTCATTCCTAATTGAACATGCCCAAATGGAAATTCTGAGCCTTTCTTTCACCATAGACTCTAAACAGTGGAAAGATCTCTGGGCTTTGACCACATATTTGACTTGCCATCTGAGAACCATTTAAAAAGGTAGGATAACAATGATAATAACAACAGCAACTCCTTTACCTTACCTCAAGCCCTATGTTTTGTAGCATATTTCCATGGAGGCTTTTTGCTCTTGCATATTGAAGTTATGACAAAGTCTGTGTTAAGTGTTTTACAGCTGTTATGAGCCAGCAGAAACTACTCTTTAAAAATTTTTTTTAAAAATGTTTATTTATGAGAAAGAGAGGGAGAGAGAGATTGCGAGCTGGGGAGGGGCAGAGAGAGAGGGAGACACAGAACCTGAAGCAGGCTCCAGGCTCCGAGCTGTCAGCACAGAGCCCAACGCAGGGCTTGAATGCACAAACTGTGAGATCATGACCTGAGAGCCAAAGTCAGATGCTCAACCAACTGAGCCACCCAGGCGCCCTGAAACTACTCTTTGTAAAGAGGTTAAAAAGCTATGTTCTAGAATATGGGAACCTATCTTAAGAGATTAGAATATAACAATTCTTGGGGTGCCTGTGTGGCTCAGTTGGTTAAGTGTCCGACTTCGGCTCAGGTTATGACGTCACTGTTCATGGGTTCAAGCCCTGCATTGGGCTCTGTGCTGACAGCTCAGAGCCTGGAGCCTGCTTCAGATTCTGTGTCTCCCTCTTTCTCTGCCCCTCCCCTGCTTGCACTCTTTCTCTCTCAAAACTAAATTCTGAAATATAAAAAAAAATTAAAAAAAATTCTCCAACAAATGTATGATGTGTAAGATTTGTGAGAGTTCTAAGAGTAATAACCTGGTTTAGTAACAGATCTAGTGAGTTCTGAAGAATCTTACATCCCTCGTATGTGCTATTAAAATAGCAAGAGAGCTAGGTTGGTTTTATAATGGTGTGTGGGCAGTTAATACAGTTCCCCAGGTTTTTGTTTAGTGTGGCGATTAGCTTTGTGTTCTTGAGGATGTACATTGTAGGTTTGAAGGGTAGACATTGGGTCACCTTGGATGAAAAAAGTCTTAAGGATATGTTCCATATTCGTTCAGTTGATATTGACATACATCATCATAATGGAGCTATAAAATAGTGTTGCTATATTCATTTATAATGCCCAGTTTGCAGAACTAGGCCAGCAGCACAGTATGAAAAGCTAGGTCTTGCTGCTAAGGACAGAGAGAAAAGTAATAGTGCTGAAGAAAGCTCTGAAATGTCTTTGGAGGGAAATGTGGCTACATTGACCTAAATCTAAAATGCTCTCACTTTATGACTCACAATTTTTGTTTCTCAGAATTTATCCTTCATAAACATTGTTTTTTAATTTGTGCCATTTTAGAATTAGAAAATTGAAGGGAATAAGCCCACAAATATATACATTTTAATATAGTCAACCACAGATTGTTTTCATATATTTATCAAAAAGTAAATATTTAAGTCAATTAGTCACATTATTCTCCAAACAACCTTATTTTTTAGTGGATCAAATATGAAAAGTTTTGGGGCACCTGCGTGGCTCAGTTGGTTAAGAGTCCAGCTCTTGATTTTGGTTCAGGTCACGATCTTACCATTGTGAAATCAAGCCCTGCATGGAGCTCTGCACTGTCAGCGTTCATATTCTCTCTCTCTGTCTCTGTCATGCTCTCTCTCAAAATAAATTAAACTTAAAAAATTGTAAAAACAAATATGAAACATATTCACTGGTTACTTAAAATCCAGATGGGTGTTCCTGATTGACAGATGATTGTTTTTCAAATGATGATTCTGGAATTCAAGGTATTTTCCATCCTTGTCTTCATAATCTTCAAAACTTAGCTTCCTAGGTCAACATACTTAATTATATCCAAGATCATCAAGGATGATGTCTGGATAAAGCTTCAAGTGTTACACATCAATTTTAATTACATTCTACTAACTAGAACTCAGTTACATGAGCATACATACCTCCAAGGGAGCCTTAAAAAATATATTATTGACTTGAAGAAGAGGAAATGAATTTGTCTGTCAGTGTTTTAACTTCTTAGTTGACCAACATCCATCCTATGTGATCTACATGTAGGGATAAGCAGTTTGAAAAGTATGGAGATGCTGTAGATGTTTAATAGGCTCATTAAGGATATAGTGGACAGGATCTTTAAACTGTCATTTAGACAACAGGAACGGGAGACTCTAGGTCTAACAAAGCTTGAAAGTAATGACATGAAAGCATCTGATGTCAAACAAATTTTTTAGCTAAGAAGTAATTTATTAAGGGGGTGCCTAGGTGGCTCAGTTGGTTAAGCATTTGACTCTTGATTTCTGCCTGGATCATGATCTCACAGTTCCTAAATTCAAGCCCTGCATTGGGCTCTGCACTGACAGCATGGAGCCTGCTTGGGATTCTCTGTCACTCCCGGCCCCTCTCCTGCTCATACATGCTCTCTTGCACTCTGGCTCTCAAAAATAAACAAAAATAAAAAAAAAAAAGTAGTTTCTTAAGGTTAGGAGAGGAAACTCTGGAAGGAATAATACTATGTTAGCTTGGAATATGTGTGTATATGTGCATACGTGTGTGTATTTGTGAGTGCACCTATGAATGTGTGCACATTCGTGTAGTTTTCATCCTTGATATGATAATCACTGAGGGTGAAACATGCTCAAGTCTGTATGATGCACGTTAATTGCCTCCATTGCTCCTGGGGTTGAGGTCTCCAGAGACAGGCTTCAGAGTCTAGAAAGGATAAGTAATGGGGAATGGAAAGATTTGTGGCTTGTTTTATTCTCTGAGTAAAACCTGAAAGGGATCTTTGTAAAGAAAGGAACCAAAAAGCATCCTACCAAGGAGCTGACATCTCCGACTTCTGGGCTGCACTGGGATAAGTAGGTCTGGGCACATGGAACAATAACTTCTTTCCTGTGTCTCAATGTCCATTTTGTTTTATCTATTGATAGGAAAATGGAGCAAAATTTTCATGATTATTTTCCTTTGCAAACACCATTCCTCTTATACAAACCATATTAGACATGGGATTAAAGAAATGTTTTCATTAAATTATCATTCTGTCTTTGCAGGTCACCTTCAAAAGAACTGTTCTTTGAGGGTAGAAGGTTTTTCTAAGTTTCTAGTTTCTTTTTCTTTTCTTTTTATACGGAAATAGTTCATTTTTTTACTTTTTAAAAAAATGTTTCAAGTTTTTATTTAAATTCTAGTTAGTTAACATATGGTATAATATTGGTTTTAGGAGTAGAATTTAGTGATTCATCACTTACACATAACATCCAGTGCTCATCACAAGGGCCCTCCTCAGTACCCGTCACCCATTTAGCCCATCCCCCACCCACCTCCCTCCACCAACCCTTAGTCTGTTCTCTATCATTAAGAGTTTCTTACAGTTTGCCTCTCTTTCTCTTTTTTCTTTCCCCTCTATTCATCTGTTGAAAAGGACTGTATTCTTAGCCAACAGGAAAAGGGATCAATTTTTCTTTAAAACAGTGGCAACAATTTAGATGCCTCTCTTGTTTACTGTTCTCTTTCACATGAGTGACAACATAGCAGATCAACACCCATTATGTGTGGCTTGTAGGAGAGGAAAACTTTGTAAGTGGAAGCTAATTTATTTAATGTGGTATAATACTCAGATTCAAAGGAGTCAAAAGAAAACAGGGGACTGGGGAATGAAGTGGGCTCAGAGAGAGAACCAAAGGCGAGGAAAGGCAAGGAAAGGAACACTTGTCTTCAGCATGTTGACGTGTGGGAACAGAAGGAGCCAGGATGTTCAGAGTGGCTCTCGCCTGTGAGGCATCCCAGGTGAGAGAACAATCAGAAGAGATCTAAAGAGTATTACTGTGGCAAATGGAACGTGAGGTCTCTTTTCTGTGTCTTCTCAGTTCCTGAGGAACATTTCATTACCTGTACTGATTTTAAAGCCTAGGAGGTTAGGTGTCTACCATTGCATGTCTCTTGAATCCATTCCTGGTATCTTTTTGCTTATACATTACCCTAAGTCAGGCTCTTCAGGCTTTTTCTTTGGGCTACTGAAACTGCTTTCTAATAGTTTACTTACTGCAAATTCATTACCCTCTAATTGTCTTGCAAATGTAGCTTCCATAAACCTTTGATCCTTGTGTTCTTGTACTAGTCTAGCTCCAATTGTTTTCCATTGACTAGCAAATGAAGCCTGAATTAGACTGGCAGTGAGTGAGTCCTCTGCCAAGTGGCCCAATCTGTGAAAATTGTATCCCACTGTTCCTTAACAAGTACTCTAATTTTCACTCTTTTGGGCTTTTCTCTAAACACAACGTCTTATAGCCAAATCTTTTCACATTATCATTAGTATATGCTATTAATGTTCTGCCTCCGTCACTGACCTTTTGCTAAAGCCTTTCCTTATTTTTTCCAACTGAGTATAATCATGTCTCGTGATGAGAAAATATTTTGTTCTGATTTGTCATATGCTGTTACAGTGTCAGTGGCAGCACCATGATATAGGTGGAGGGATGTATGGGGGTCCCTATGAATTTCCCACAAATAAACATAGTCTAAGTAAAAACAATTTCCTTTCTATGCAAATGTGATTCCAAGGTCAATCTCTTCAGATCTCTTCCAATCAGATTTAAGCTCCTAAACTCCTTTTATGTAGAAATTCTGGAGCCATGAATGTATTGTTTGAAGTTGCTTTGAACAAAATATATTTGACATAAGTTACAAAAGAGCAGGGACTCTGCATTTTTATTCATCACTTTTTTGCTATCTCCCAGAACAGTGCCTGGCAATAATATGTACATAATACATGTTTATTGAATAAATGAGAGAGGGAAGGAGATGAAAAGGAAAGAACTCACCCTTCCAAAGGGAAGTTAGTAATATCACAAGCCTGAATTGAGGAAAACAAGCATGTATCTCTTCACCAGGACAAAGAAAGAAGAAAAATAGTGTTAATATTTCTTTGGTTCTTACAGTCTTCTGTCACTTCCACAGGTCACACTAATAAGGACTGTGGAGACTACTAACATCTCTGGGTCTGTGAGTGAGTTCATCCTCCTGGGCTTCCCATGCCGCAGGGAGATCCAGATCCTCCTCTTTGTCATCTTCTCCCTCATCTACCTTCTGACTCTCATGGGGAACACATCCATCATCTGTGCCGTGTGGTCAAGCCGGAAACTCCACACACCCATGTACATCCTCCTGGCCAGCTTCTCCTTCCTGGAGATCTGCTATGTCAGTTCTGATGTGCCCAAAATGTTGGCCAACATCATCTCCCAGACTAAGAGTATCTCCTATGCTGGCTGCCTGCTCCAGTTCTACCTCTTTTCGATGTGTGCCGCTGAGGGCTTATTTCTGTCAGTGATGTCTTTTGATTGATTACTTGCCATTTGTAGACCTTTCCGCTATCCTACCATAATGACCCACCACCTATGCACTCAGTTAGTGGTCTTCTGCTGGGTAGGGGCTTTCTCTGGTTACTGACTCCTTTGACTCTAATATCTCAGGTGCCTTTCTGCGGTCCAAACACCACTGACCATTTTCTCTGTGATCTTGCACTTTTGCTGGCATTGTCCTGTGCTCTAGTATGTGAAATTACTCAAATCTGTGGTATCAATAGCTCTCTCATCATCTTTCTCACTTTCCTGTACATGGCACTTCTGTGTCTTGAGTGTGGTGTTATAGGTGCCCCCAGGCTCAGGAAGGCATAAGGCTTTCTTTACTTGTGCCTCCCACCTTGCTGTGGTGTGTCTGTTCTATGGTTCAGTCATGGTGATGTACATTAGCCCAGGTTCTGGGGACTATCCTGGGATGCAGAAATTTGTGACCTTGTTCTATGCTTTCGCAACCCCACTCTTTAATCCCTTGATTTACAACTTCTGGAACAAAGATATGAAAGAGGCACTCAAGAAAATTCTGAATGTGTTATTATGGGAAATCTCTAAAGGATTCAAAAGTTGAATTTAGTATACGGCAAGTCTAGGAGGATGGAAGGTAACAAAAATGAGATTATGGTTTTTTCCCTTCATTTTATTTTATTTTCATATATTGGGAGGATGATTTTTAAAAATTCACTAGACTCATGATTTAAGTCTTAGGAAGTTATTATTCTTATGTTGCAGTTACCTTAGATACAGTTAGTTTGAAATACAACTTGGTAAGATTTTCATGTATTCCTCTATAATTGAGTTTTTTAGTTTCTTTTGGTTTTAATTAAATACTACTTGATGTCTTTCAACATTTTCAAATTCTGCTTTCATCAGAGCCAGTTGTTCTTTTCAGAGAATAACGAATGTTGAATGTATTGCAATCACACACATAATTAACCAGTTTTTTTTAAAAAAAACCCTCAATATTGGGGACAATTTTAAACTTTCTTAAAAAAAAAGGTTTCATTAATTTTTGGGAGAGCACAAGTGTGGGAGGGGAAGAGAGAGAGAGAGTGACAGAGGATCTGAAGCAGGCTCTGCACTGACAGCACTGAGCCCAATGTGGGGCTTGATCTCATGAACCATGAGATCATGACCTGAGCTGAAGTCAGATGCTCAACCAACTGAGCCACCTAGGTGCCCCTCAGGAACAGTTTTAAAGCACTACTTTTACATATTCCATAATTCTAAGTATAGTTTTGGGCACCAACAAGCATCGTCAGTAAGATTATAATGACTTGCTTGACTCCCACATTTTGCCAGTGCTTTCATTTTAGGAGGTAGGTCTAATGGATATATATTTTTTTCAGGAAAGTCCACTCCTAATTCAAATGTCTGATCCTAAATTTGATAACCTCCTTTTAAATTAGCCCTAGCTATACTTATTTGTCAATGGTTCCACTGATCTATAACCTGAACCTAAAATCTTAACCTTCATAAATCCCTTACCTTTTCATTCCCAATCTTAATGTCATTAAGTTCTGTGGCATCTTCCCTGTGATCCTTTGTTGTCCTCCTTCATTTTTGTCTAGGTTCTAGCACTCCATGCCTTTAAAGGCATAACTTAAACTTCTTTTCCATCAGTCCTTACGCTTATCTCCTTTCTACTTATACAAACTTTGGAGACAAATCCCAAATTCTTCTGTTTTGTTTTGTTTGGTGGTTTTATGTCATCATAAATTTGTTCAAACCAGAAGAATATACAACACCAAGAGTGAACCCTAATGTAGACTATGGACACTGGGTGATGATTCTATGTCAATGTATGTTCGTCAGTTGTAACAAATATACCACTCTGGTGGGGGGTGTTGGTAACGGGGGAGGTTATGTATGTGCACAGTTAGGGGGCATATGGGAAATCACTGTGAACCTCAAACAACTCTAAAAAATAAAATTTCAAATAAACAAATATATATAAATAAATATATATACATACACATATATAGTTACATTTATATACTGCTCTGCGTCTGATCTGTGACATCTAACTTATCGTCCTCATTCTGCTACTTGTTACTCAGTTATAAGATGGCACTAAACATCCAGGTTTTTCCCCATTCCAGGGTGGAGGAGCTTGAAACAGCAGCTTCTAGTTCCCAGAAAGCAGAAGCCCCCTCAGAAACCCCCAGTCTAATTCTCATTGGCCAGAATTATGTCACATGACCAAACTAGCTGCAAGGAAGCTGAAAAAGCAAACGTTTTTAGCTGGACTCATTGCTACTCTGAACAAAGTCAGGCTTCTTTTAGTTACGGAAAAGGGCGATGAACTTTGGGTGGGTGACAGTAGTCCCTGGCACAAGACGGATCTGGAGAGCTTCTCTAATCACCTTAGACTTTATGAAACTCAACAACTGATAACACTGACCTTTGACAAGTATGAAAAAGCTAAGGAAGATGAGCATACAAACTTTCCAGAAGCCACTATGTTTATAAATCTGACTGGAGGCAAATAAGACAGAACTGTTGACTAACCACTTGAAATCACTTTTTGCTGATCACAATAAATGATATTTTTGTAAACAATTGGTACAACCAAATTTGAATAGTAATGAGTTTTTCTGACGACAATCATAATAATATTGAGCAAATAGCATTTGGCAATGAAAGGGCACTTTTGAGTTCCATGGTGAGGAAAACAATTAAAAAGACTAAAGAGAAAAAGACTGTTTTGAGTTGTAGTTTTCTGTGAATCTAATCTTTCAAATGGCATCTTTAATTTAACCATCTTCCCTCAAGGAATATATAAATAATAGTTTTCAGTCTGTTCATTAGAAGGAGATTAAATTACAGAGACCACAGATGCTGTCAGCCTACCAAGAGGAAATGAATCACCCCACCGGTCATTCATCTTGGGGCTTTGTGAGATGTGTCCTTAGAAATGGAATGAAATAGGATAGGGTAGAAATGCATTATTTGTGATACGGGTGTTAGTTTTTAAAGAAATTTTTGTTTCAGTTGTATATGTATGTATGTAATGGGCACAATGTAAAATAAATTTATTTCTGTGGATTGTGTTCAGAAAAGTTTGAAAAACCATTGTCTTAGCAGTTTCAGAACTCCTAAAAGCAGCCATTGGTATAGGTCGCCAAAAGGAAATCCTGGCCCTAAAAACAGTACAAGAACTCACAACAAGAAAAGAGCCCAAGAAAATTAAAGTCAAATATGGAGTAATGAGCCTTCAGACCTGTGGAATGCATAGAAAACAGCATGAATAGTAATAATAGATGACTGTTTGTAAAAAGGGTGGCAAATCTTTACCCTGTTACAACAATCTTAATGCATGGTGAGTTGGAGAAGATGTGACACTTGAGAAAAGGAACAGAAATCAAGTGTCACCAAAGCAGAGAACAACACCAGTGTGAAAGGAATTCAGAAAAGTATGAAGACTGATTCTGAGCAGCTACCTATGAGAGGTGCCACCCTAGAGAGAAAGGGTCAACAGTTAGATGAGATTATGCTAGCAAAAGTCACATGTGATTAGTTGTGTCTAGATTGTTTAGTTTGTGTGTAATTCAACTTGTCCTCAAACTAGAACCTTAGTAAATATGTATCCCAGTACTCCTGTTTGACTCACTTTCCCTAATTAATGTAGTATAATCTTTGTTTTACAATCTGAGCTTACAATTGTTTTACTAATAACTTGCCCATTTTCAGGCACCAGCCATGCTCTCCTTAAAAAACATTTCTTGTCCACTATACCTCACCATAATATTCTTTTCTTAAAGCAATTAAAAACATTTTTTTAAACATTTATTCATTTGTGAGAAACATTTATTCATTTTTTAAAACATTTATTCATTTTTTAAACATTTATTCATTTGTGAGAAACAGTATGAGCAGGGTAGGGGCAGAGAAAGAAGGAGACACAGAATTGAAGCAGGCTCCAGGCTCTGAGCTGTCAGCACAGAGCCTGATGTGGGACTCTAACCCACAAACTATAAGATCATGACCTGAGCCGAAGTCAGATGCTTAACCGACTGAGCCACCCAGGGGCCCAATATTCTTTTCTAAATTCATAGCGTTTTTGAGGTTTGTTGAATATTTACTTGTAATCAGACTGCCTTTTATGTATCTGTTGCAATATCATTTGTGTTACTTTTTTAAAAATTTTTAATCTTTATTTATTTTTGAGAGTGAGAGTGAAAGAATGCAAATGGGGGGAGGAACAGGGAAAGACAGGGAGACACAGAATCCCAGGCAGGCTCCAGGCTCTGAGCTGTCTGCCGAGAGCCCGACACAGGGCTTGAACTCACAAACCGAAAGATCATGACCTGAGCCGAAGTCAGAGGCTTAACTGACTGAGCCACCCAGGCACCCCTCATTTGTGTTACTTTTTACTTTCCTATCAGTTACATTGTAAGTTTCCTGGAAGCAGGGAATATAAGTTATACTATCTTTTCACTGTTCCAGAATGACTTCTTTAATAGTAGGAACTCAAATAATTGTTTATTTCATTTACAGGTTCATTCAACAAACATTTATTGAGTTGCAAAAATGTGTTAGCCATTTCTCCGGGAATTGAGGGTAGAGTATGATATCTAGCTCTCATGAGGTTCATATTCTAGTATGAGGAGACAGAAATAAAGATAGAGAAATACATATATACAATACAATATGTATATTTTTAATTAATTTCAGTTTGTTCTCTATAGTTAAGAGTCTTTTGTGGTTTGCATCCCTCTCCCTCTTTTACCCTTCCCTTATGTTCATCTGTTTTGTTTCTTAAATTCCACATGAGTGAAATCATATGGTATTTGTCTTTCTCTGACTGATTTATTTTGCTTAGCATAATATACTCTAGTTCCATCCATGTCATTGCAAATGGCAAGATTTCACTCTTTTTGATGGCTGATTAATATTTCTATATCTATATCATCTATATCTATATCTATATCTATATCTATATCTATATCTATATCTATATCATCTATATCTATATCTATCTCACATCCTCTTTATCCATTCATCAGTCCATAGACATTTGGGCTCTTTCCATAATTTGGCTATTGTTGATAATGCTGCTATAAACATTGCAGTGCATGTGACCCTCTGAATCTGTAGTTTTGTATCCTTTGGGTAAACACCTAGTAGTACGATTGCTGGGTCATAGGGTAATTATATTTTTAACTTTTTGAGGAAGCTCCATACTGTTTTCCAGAGTGGCTGTAAGAACTGGTCACATTTCAACTGGTCCATAGTCCCATGTGGGTAATGGTTATTGTGTTGGATAGTGCAGGTATAGAGAAGTCTGAGGACTGAATATAGAACTTAAAAATGTTGACGTTAATCAAATAACTGAATTGTCTTTATTTTTCGGAATATAGTTTCTTTGCCTAGAGGGAACAAGCATACTCCTGTGTCACAGGTTTTCTTAATTTCAGTCTGGATCTGGTGGCAGAAGAACCTCCTGAGTTCTCCGTGTCATGGATGTAGTGGGCTCACACATCCATGAACTGCCTCCTGAGAATGGGTCTTTCCTGAAGAATTGCATCTTCAGCCTCATTGTCCTAATGTGTCCCAGACCAATAGTTAGAAGCCCTTTCAGAAGCTGGATGAAATTTCCCCTCAGACATTGCTTTTTAGATGAGTATAGGGGGTGGGTGTAAGAGCCAGTCAGTTGTAGAGCAATTTTTAAGTATAATCCAAGTTACATAGTCATTCAAAACCAAGAAATTATATTTCAATATATAAATGCACAGAAAAAGGTCTAGAAGCATACCCAACAAACTGAACACATTGCTACAGAGACAGGTGTGTGTGTGTGTGTGTGTGTGTGTGTGTGTGTAAGTATGGAGATATGAGGATTTTCATTATTTTGTACTATTTGGCTTTTATAATGAAAATTTATTCATTGTAAAATGTATTGCATAATTGAAAAGTAAATAGAGAAAGTAGAATATTATTCATCTCTGTGTAGTTAAGCCCGGGTTATTGAAAGATATACGAATATAACATTTAGACCAAAACAAAAAATATTTAATTTTAAATATTTTATTTTAAAATATTAATCTCTTTTTTAGACTCTGTGAAAACCCAGATATAAAGATCTCAGTTATTTGGTTAATTGTGGTCCATTTATCCCCCAGGCAAAAAGTTTTTGGCTTAAGGTGAAGGAGTCAAGTGAAGAATCTTCCTTATTCACTCTTTACCAATTCTAAGAAAGGTGAGTAGGCAGCACTAAATCTCACGGAAGCTAATGAAGTCTTTCCTACATGGTGGATGATGTTTTTTTCCCTTTAGTTGAACTTGTTTCTCAGGACTGCAGATAATCCAGCCATAACTTAAAAGTATCAGACTGTATTCTAACAGCACTCATCATGAGATAGACAAGCCCTCAACTACCCATAGGGAAATTTATTTCCCCTTTTTCATCCTGCTTCTACTTCACTGCTATTATATAGATGGATCATTTAGTTATGTCCTACCCTGTGTAACTTCTAGAGGGATATGGCTCAGGGATATCTTGGGGAGTCCAAATAAATGGATTATTATAGTTAGTATTTTTGTTTGTTTGTTTTGGCTCCCTGGTATCTCAATCCTTTTTTATGGGTGGGAGAATCACAATATTAGCAGGCATGGAGCTTATCTCTGCATAAGTGGATTTTTTTTTTTTATTGCCAGATATTAGTTCTCTTAGCCTCTCTTGGAGCTACAGTACAGGGATGTACTTTTGGTTCCACCAAACAGATACAGCTAAACCAGATTTTGATTCAGGAGCTAGTGATGCAAGAAGCAGAAGTAGGGTGGGGGGAAGCAATGTTGAAATATTAGCATTAAAATCAGCAATGAAGCAGGTAGCCCAGTGATTGCAGGAAGGACAGAATGGCAATGGTTGAAACAGTGGCATCTGGTAGCACATGGCCGCAGGTGTGGCTCTAGTGGTGGTGATTGTTCATCAGACCAGTTCTGCAGGGTAGTTTGTACACTGGTCTTTGAATCTGAGCCTCAACTCTGGTTCTTCAGCTTTCATTTGATTCTGTGAGATTCCTGATACCCCATCAATAAATCTTTCCCACTGTCATGCTTAATCAGCCAGAGTTAGTTTCTGTTGTATGCAAGTAAGAACCCTGTTATAATTACATAAATGTAGCATTACCTCAGGTAGGTGCAGTCCCGGTAATCAGACAAAGAGACACTAACCTTTCAGTACTGTAGGTTGTCTTGAATTTTCCCTTGGTGGTCTAGGAAGCTTCATCACTCAGCATATTTTGTTACAGAAAATATCCCCAAAGCCAAAATAACTTGAAAGAAGACTTTAAAATATCTATTTTTGCATGAAAAACTAAATTGAGGTCTGGTCTGGGTTGGATGTTGTCAGTCAAACCATTTTTTTTTTTCAACATTAGGAGACAACTTCACAAACTGACCCCAGAAAAAGGGAATTTTGTGCCATAGTTTAAAATATGAACATTTCCAAGGATGGGAAGATGATCAGGCCAGGTCAAAAGTTTAATATTAAGTGCCAATTGCCTGACAGTATCTTATATTTTGGCTGACAGAATTTATTCCCTGGTTTCTCATGCCTATTTTCTGTAACAGTACATGTTCTTCAACTAAAAGCTTAGAAGGTGCTGAAACCCAGGTTTGGGTAAGGAATACTTCATGATTTGGCATATGTGAATGTATCCTTTTGTGCATTCTCTTCAAAACTGGACTAAGAAGTTTCCATAAGAAGCAACCATATCATTTCCCGTTTCCATTTGCTATGTAAACTGGACACTTTACCAACACAGATGAAAGAAAACACAGATGAAAAACAGATTTCATTGACAGATATTGGGTTATTGATCTTATAAATAAAGCAATTGAATTTTTGTTAGTGCAGTGAGTAGATGCTACATTTCCTTATAGAAAAACCTGTAATTGGAAAGGAGAAAAATAGTGATACATTTGAAACACAAAAAAATAGTACTAGGATAAACGCCAACATACAAGTAGGAAGCATAAGCGTTAGCTTTGTACTTCTCAACTTGATTACATTTGTTTTAGGGCTTCAAAAAACGACAAAACAGAGAATGATACATTGATGCATGAAAATTGTACAGAATTTTCTACAATAGACCTTGAAGACTGTGGATATTTGCTTTTGAGACAGGATGAGAATTCTTTGTGTATAACGAGTCACATTGTCATGAGAGTGAGGAATTGAACACTCAGACATGCCCAGAAGATAGTTTTTCTCCCAGTGAGAGAAATTCTATGTTTCTGAGAGAATTATATGAAAATTTATATCATTTCTCTTTATTTTTAGTAATTTCTTTTGATGGTGCTCCCAGGACTTTCTTGAGTGCATCTTTCATATCTTTGTTCCGAAGACTGTAAATCAAAGGATTAAAGAATGGGGTTGCCATGCAGTAAAACAGGGTCACAAATTTCTGTGTTCCAGGATGGCTCCTGGAACCTGGACTCACATACATCACCATGACCGATCCATAGAACAGGGAAACCACCAAGAAATGTGAGGCACATGTAGAAAAGGCTTTGTTCCTACCTGAGCCAGCTGGGACCCGAAGTACAGCACGCAAAACTAAGCTATAGGACCCTAGAATGTAGAGGAAGGTGATAAAGATGATAAGAGAACTTACAGTAGCACAAGTTAGAGTAGTTTTGGGAACTGGAGCACAGGACAGGGCTAGCAATGGTCCCAGGTCACAGAAAAAATGGTCAATGATGTTAGGGCCACAGAAGGGCACCTGGGACATGAGAACTGCAGGCATGAGTATGGATAGAAAGCCACCTACCCAGCAGAAAACCACTAATCGGGCACATAGATGGTAAGTCATGATGGTGGGGTAACGTAGAGGTCGACAGATAGCAAGGAACCGATCAAAGGACATTGCAGACAGAAAGTAGCCTTCGGCAGCACACATAGAAAAGAAAAAGTAGAACTGAAGCAGGCAGCCAGCATAGGAGATACTCTTAGTCTGGGAGATGATGTTGGCCAACATTTTGGGCACATCAGAACTGACATAGCAGATCTCCAGGAAGGAGAAGTTGGCCAGGAGGATGTACATGGGTGTGTGGAGTTTCCGGCTTGACCACACGGCACAGATGATGGATGTGTTCCCCATGAGAGTCAGAAGGTAGATGAGGGAGAAGATGACAAAGAGGAGGATCTGGATCTCCCTGCGGCATGGGAAGCCCAGGAGGATGAAGTCACTCACAGACCCAGAGATATTGTTGGCTTCTGACATACTCATTCTAATCTGTGAAGGGAATGAGCAATAAGCATCATTATATGAGTCATTTGCCCTCTCTTTAAAAGTTATTTTTATTTCTTCTGACTCTTATCTACTCCTTTAATGCACTTTCATGAACAGGCTCTGTATGGTTCTTAAGTCAGTAACTCATTTCCCAGGATCTGGCTTCGCCCAGTGAGATCAGGGTTCTGGGAGAAACTTGTATGCTCCCACAGCCCCTACTCTATCAATCTCCATTTTCAGAGTATAAATTTCATTGGCCCATAGAATCCAAATTGTTTTCTCTGTTTGCACTTAAATCAATTCTTTTTTGATGTATCATTCTGTAATATATTCATATTTTTGTTGAAAAGAACATTTATTCTTGTTGAAAAGAAAATTTTGTATAGCATTTTGGAAAATTTTAAGAAAAATCAAAGTTTAAATATAACCTGAAATTGAACCAGGTCAGTACAAAAAGAGCATCTTATTTACTTTGTTGTCAGTAACATGGTATTGTCAGGAGATCTGTCCGGAATAGCTCTGTTGACTAAAGCAGGGTGCTGAAGACAGTGCCACAAATTCCATTTTAGCGAGTACTTATTAGCTTCTTTTTAAAAAAGTTTTAATTTTAATCCCAGTTAGTTAACATACTTATAAGCTTCTTATACCTGTATTTAACTTCTACTTGCTGAGCAACAGCTAATTTGATGCCAAAAGTACCCTAGTTGGCTTCACTCATTTATTAGGAGATTCTGGTTCTCAAATAGAAAAATAGATAGAGGCAAATAGAGGAACACCTGTCTCTTAGCTCAGATGCTTCATCATCTTTTTGCTGCATGGTGATGAATTATTCTATATAAAAAAACAATAAAAAAGAAACAAAAGCATATATTTAACTCTAAAACTGTGAGAGAAATATACCAGTGTAGAGTGTTAGTGGCAGAAGGGACCTCAGAGATAATCAAGCTTAATTCTTCTTATCACAGAAACTGAAACCAGAGAGGTCAGATTAATCCAAGGTCATGTTCGCTTTTGGTGGAGGAAACAGGTCTAAAACTTAGGTGTTTGGACATTTAGTTCAGACGTTTTCCCATAAACCTTGTAATCATGGACCCTATTTTTCTCTGATGGCTGTAAAAATATATTGTGCATATATTATAACTTTCCCTCCTTTGAACCAGATTCCTATTTATAATAAAGAAGGACTTTAATAAAGCTACTCACCAAAGCTGGAAATCACTATCTTATATCCTTCATTCATCTTTGACCTGCCCTGTGTCCTAATTCTGGGAACCTTTAATGACACGAACACACTTTTGGACACTTTCTTTAAAACACATTTGACTCCCAAAATAGTAAGTATAATGACAACCACTGTCATATTAAATATTTATTGTGGCAGTCACTTAATGTTCATTATCTCATTAAATTCTACTCTTCTTTCAAAAATCTCTAGTTCTAGAGCCTTAAAACAAACAAACAAACAAACAAAGAGACAGACAAGCACTTCCACATTTCTAAATGTAGCATTGAATTTTATTTCCCTCTGAGTATGTCGATTCTAAAACCCAACTTATTTTTTCTACATGGCTGTCAGCTATGTATATATTAGCTGTTTCCTTATTGTTTTTGATTCAATTTATTCACTTGCAACTTGGTTATATCAAATTTACACTTGTGATTATGGAAGGTTAACCTCAGGAAAGCTGTGTTAGGAACTGAGGCCATATACCATAAGAAAAGATTATGTATATCTTTCTCATAGTCTTTCTATATAGTTGACTTCAGGTATGTTAGCTAAGATAGTGAGCAGGTATCTTGAGGACATCAGTTTCCATTAAATACCAAAGGGTGACCAAGTATGAGAAGATTATTGTGTTCCTTCAGAGAGCAAACATGCCCTACAAACAGACTGGTGAGCTGAAATTGGGAAAGCTATAAACCATAAATCCAAGATTGTGGGCTCATTGAAGGAGGCTTTGGGCTGGAAACTCAGTGATTGTAAGGAAGGATAAGATGCTTTAGCCCAGAACTAGACAACCTAAATTTTCTATAATTTAACTAAAGTACATACTGCTCCCACACTCTTTTCTGTGGCCATCGTTTTACTTACACAGTGGAACTGACAATGGTGGGTAAGACTGCATGTGAACGGGGCAAAGAAAATGGTAAGAACAAGAGTGTAAGGACAGTATGTTTTGGGGTGGTTTTATTTGAATGAGAAACATTCCTTTCACTTTTGGTTAGATTTATTTAAGGAAAGTGTAAGGATCCCTCGGGAAGAAGTCTTCAATATTTTGAGGGTGGATCTTAAATGAACAAACGGTTGTTAAAGAGGGAAGAAGAAAACATCCAGACAGAAGCAGATTTTCTTTCAAATTCTTATCTGTAATAAAACTTGGGAGTGTTGTGAGTTCTCTCCCTTCCTTTCTCAATTCAGGAGCAGACTTCTTGGTCTTTGAGAATCCCTCTGTTCCTGCCTCACTGTTCTAAGTCCTTCTCTCCCTGCCTGGGGGTCACTGTGGGTTCTACCTGCAACCACATGTTGATCTTTCCTTTCACTGCAGATAGAGGAGTTCTTAAGTCTTTTTTTGTAATGTTTATTTATTTTGAGAGACAGAGAGAGAGAGAGAGAGAGAGAGAGAGAGAGAGAGAGATGAGTCACAGAGAGAGAGGGAGACACAGAACCTAAAGCAGGCTCAAGGCTCTGAACTGTCAGCACAAAGCCCAATATGGGGCTAGAACTCACAAACCAGTGAGATCATGACTTGAGCTGAAGTTGGACACTTAACCCACTGAGCCACCCAGGCCCCAAAGGAGTTCTTAAATCTTAATAATACTTAATGAAAATCAATACCCATTACTTACAAATATTTTATGTCCTCTGAAGTGATATGAGACCCACTGCCTTCCCTCATCTTTTATCTGGAAGATAATGCAAAGCAGAAGTGTCAGCTCAGGTTTTCCTGATGAGATTTTTAAACAAATATATTCTGGATAGACATTTGAGGTGCCCTGCAAGGAAGAATGAAGGCTTTGTTAAAAAACATTATGTATTATTTTACATACTTTCTCTAAAATATAAGACATATTCATAGATTAAAAGTACAAAAGAAAATTCACAGCCCTTATTTCTGTAGCAATATTACAATTTTTTTCTGTAGCAATATTTTCAGTAGCAGTTGAGGGGCTCCCACCTGTGCCCTCTTTGAGGGTCTAGGTGTGCAGGATTTTGGATTCCTGGTGGCTCTCTCTCACAGTTTGAGCCTCACAAAGGATTCTCTTTGACTGTTACACAAAAAGGAATAGAGTGTCAGGGAACTCTCCATTCGTTTTATTATGCATCCCTTTCTGGCCACATATTGTCCCTGGAGGCCACCCCTCAGGAGCAGCAGGGACAATCACAGTGCATCAATCAACCCCCAAGTGTGTTTTACTTCCAGTCATGAACTCAAAGGCGAAAGGGCCTCCCTGAATCCATTGGTGAGACTGTCACCTAATAATGTCCCCTCTGCTCTGCTGCTTACCTTACACCTCCAGACTGGTTCTGGATTTTAAAAACCAGCCTCATTGGATGTCACCAGTTGCTTCAAAGCTCCTGGAGTTCCCTTTCCTTCACATGTGCATTTAAGTTCACTTTAACAAATCCCCAAATTCTGAGTATCTCCCCAATTGTCCACTAAGAGAAATTTCCCCACCAATCTTCATCACTCCGTGTAGTGTTGTTTGAATTGGTTTCTACTCCCCCTGCAGCCCCCTGGCAGCCAGAACTGACACCTGCTGGAACTATCCAGTGGCTTTCAGGCTTTGAGAGTAGAAAAACCTGGTTTCATTTAACATTTAGAGCCTCTCTCACAGCCTGCCTCAACCCCAAGGATTCTATGTCTCTTTATATTTTAAAATTATCTTCCTCCAATGGATATAAATACTATTTCTAGATTTATATCATGCTTGGATGATAGCTTTTAGTACCTGCTATGTGCCGATTACTGTGTCAACAGATTTCACGTGTATTATCTGATATATAATACTCATAAATTTTTTTGAAGATAGTCTTACCAGTTAAAATAATTAAATAGAAGCATACAGAGAATAAGAGTTTATATTTGGCTATAATTCAACTTGGTTTATTTACTTTCCACAAATAAAAGTCTTGTAGTGAAAAATTATATTTAATCTGCCTATAGCTTCAACCTGTCTATTCTTTCTTGGTCATTGTTCTATTAACATTATTATTATTTTCTGCTTCCTTTATTTTTAAAATATTTTTACTTCAACACTAACTTGATCAGGTTGTTCAGAAGCTGCTGTCTATGGTTTTACTTGCTGCTTACCTTGGTACAAAAATTTTCATTGAAAAATGAGTGCCCATTGTGAACAAAGATTTATTCAAAGTAGTCATTTCCCACAGAGAGCTTTTAGGGTAATAAGGTACTTTGGCAAAAGTTTCAGCAAAGAACCCTGCACAAGGGGAAAACTTTATATCCATTTCATTCTTTGCTGCTTAAACAGATACATAGTAGTCTTACACTGACAGTGAGGTACATTTGACTTCTTGGGCATGGTTCATAGGAAGGTGGGAGTCAGACCTGTTTCAGATGTCACCTTCTTCTATCAGACACTAACTCATGTTAGGCTCCTTTTCTCTTCTCTAAGTTTTAGTCATTTTAGCACACAGGTATGAAGTGGCAGGAACCAGCCAGAATGTCTCTAATCCAAGAGTGGAAACAGCCTACTCACTCTGTTCACTGTCCAACAGTTCCTGCAGACAGTAACTTGGGACAAATATTTCTGAGTAACATTAACTGCTGGCCCTAATTCCTCTTTTTTCTTCTGGTGCTAATTAAGGATACTCTAATTTTTCCATTTTGGAAGTACGATTGATGTTTCTGGAAGTTTTCAACCCACTAATGCTTTCGTATTGCACTTGGACACTCCTTTTTAACCTCCTTAACTTCTGCCCTCAATGACTTGCTTTTGAAAATGTATTGAGTCTATGTCACTTTGATGATGGAGGTCTAAATTCCTTGGTACAAACTTTATTTTTAGTTTATTTTTATTCTTTCTGTTTGTGTATATGCAATAGGTATTTATTAAAGAACTAATGAGATAAAGGAAAAAAGAGAAGAGAGAAATGTTTTATTAACACAAGAGGCCAGCCTGACCCACAATCAGTTCATTATACCAGCATACCGATCTGAGAAATTTTTTCTTTTTTTTCCCTACAAGATTTCATTTAACATATAGTGTAGTATTGGTTTCAGGAGTAGAATTTAGTGATCCCTCCAGTTTAACATATCGCGTAGTATTGGTTTCAGGAGGAATTTAGTGATTGATCCCCTATATACAACACCCAGGGCTCTTCACAACAACTGCTCTTCTTAATGTCCATCACCCGTTTAGCCCATGTCCCCACCCACTTCCCCTCCAGCAACCCTCAGTTTGTTCTCTATCTTTAAGAGTCTCTTATGGTTTGCCTCCTTCTCTGTCTCTATCTTGTTTTATTTTTCTGTGTCTTCCCCTATGTTCATCTGTTTTATTTCTTAAATTCCACATGAGTGAAATCATATGGTATTTGTCTTTCTCTGACTGACTTATTTTGCTTAGCATAATACACTCTAGTTCTATTCACATCATTGTAAATGGCCAGATTTTATTGTTTTGGTGGCTGAGTAATATTCCATAGTATATGCATACCACTTCTTCTTTATCCATTCATCAGTTGATGAACAGTTGTGCTCTTTCCATAATTTGGCTACTGTTGATAATGCAGCTATAAACATTGGGGTGCATATGCCCCTTTGAATCAGTATTTTTGAATCCTCTGGAAAATACCTAGTAGTGCAATTGCTGGGACATTGGGTAGTTCCATCTTTAACTTTCTGAGGCACCTCTACACTGTTTTCCAGTGTGGCTGCATCAGTTTTCCTTCCCACCAACAATGTAGGAAGGTTCTCCTTTCTCCACATCCTCCCCACATTTTTGTTTCTTGAGTTATTCATTTTATCCATTCTGACAGGTGTGAGGTGGTATCTCACTGTGGTTTTGATTTGTATTTTCTGATGATGAATGATTTTGAGCATCTTTTCATGTGTTTGTTGGCCATTTGCATGTCTTCTTTGGAGAAGTGTCTATTCATGTCTTCTGCCAGTTTCTTAACTGGATTATTTATTTTTTGCATGTTCAGTTTGATAAGTTCCTTATAGATTTTCGATACTAACCCTTTACCCAATGTATCATTTGCACATATCTTCATCCATTCCATAGGCTGCCCTTTAGTTTTGTCGATTGTTTCCTTCACTGTGCAGAAGATTTTTATCTTGATGAAGTCCCAATAGTTGATATTTGTTTTTATTTCCCTTGCCTCTGGAGATGTGTCTAATAAGAAGTTGCTACAGACAAGGTCAGGAGGCTGCTGCCTGTGTTCTCCTCTAGATCTTGATGATTTATGCCTCATAATTAGGTGTCTCACCAATTTTGAATTTATTTTGTGTATGGTGTAAGAAAGTGGTCCAGTTTTATTCTTCTGCATGTTGCTTTCCAGTTTTCCCAACACCATTTGTTGAAGAGACTTTTTTTTTCCTTTGGATATGCTTTCCTGCTTTGTCAAAGATTAGTTGGCTATATAGTTGTGGGTCCACTTCTGTGTTCTCTATTCTATTCCATTGATGTATGTGTCTGTTTTTGTGCCAATACCATACTATCTGGATGATTACAGCTTTGTAATACAGCTTGAAGTCCAGAATTGTGACACCTCCAACTTTGTTTTTGGTTTTCAACATTACTTTGGCCTTTTGGGGTTTTTTCTGGTTCCACACAAATTTTAGAACTGTTTGTTCTACCTGTGCAAAAATGCTGGTGGTGTTTTGATATGGATTACATTGAATATGCAGATTGCTTTGGGTGGTATAGACATTTCAACAATATTTGTTCTTCCAGTCCAGGAGCATGGAATATTTTTTCATTTCCCTGTGTCTTTTTCAATTTGTTTCGTAAGTGTTCTAGAGTTTACAGAGTATAGATCTTTTACCTCTTTTGTTAGGTTTATTCATAAGTATCTTATGGATTTTGTGCAATTGTAAATAGGATCGATTCTTTGATTACTTTTCTACTGCTTCATTATTGGTGTGTAGAAATGCAAGATATTTCTGTATGTTGTTTATGTGTTCTGCGATTTTACTCAACTCATGTATCTGCTCCAGCAATATACTGGTGGAGTCTCCTAGATTTTCCATGAAGAGTATCATGTCATCTGAGAAGAGTGAAAGTTTGACTTCTTCCTTGCCAACTGTACGCCTTTTATTTCTTTTTGTTGTGTGATTGTGAGGCTAGGACTTCCAGTACTATGTTGAACAACAGTGGTGTCATGTTCCTGACCTTAGGAGAAAAGCTCTCAGTTTTTCCCCATTGAGAATGGTATTAGCTGTGGGTCTTTCATATATGGATTTTATGATGTTGAGGTGTCCCACTTTCTTGAGGGTTTTTATCAAGAAAGGATGCTGTATTTTGTAAATGCTTTTTTTTTGCATCTATTGAGAGGATCACATGGTTCTTATCCACCAAACATGTGGTGTATCATGTTGATTGATTTGTGAATATTGAACCACTCTGACAATTGGTATGTAATTCTCCTTCTTAGGGGTTCTTTGTCTGTTTTTGGAATCAAGGTAATGTTGTCCTCATAGATGAATTTGGAAGTTTTCCTTCCATTTCTATTTTTTGGAACAGTTTGAGAAGAATAGGTATTAATTCTTTTTTAAATGTTTGGTAGAATTCCCCAGGGAAGCCATCTGGCCCTGGACTTTTGTTGTTGGGAGATTTCTGATTACTGATTCCATTTCAGTAGATTGGAATCTCTCCATTTCAGGAGAGATTGTGATCTCTCCTCTTTCATTTGTGTTTTTATTTATTTGGGTCATTTCTCTTTTCTTTATGATAAGTCTGGCTAGGAGTTTATCAGTTTTGTTAATCTTTCAAAGAATCAGCTCCTAGTTTTGTTGATCTGTTCTGTTTTTTAAATTTCTATATCATTTATTTCTGGTCTAATCTTTATTATTTCCCTCCATATGCTGGTTTTAGGCTTTATTTGCTGTTATTTTTCCAGCTCCTTTAAGTTTAGTGTTAGGTTGTGTATTTTAGAATTTTCTTCTTGAGGAAAACCCAGATTGCCATATACTTCCCTCTTATGACTGCTTTTGCTGCATGCCGAAAGTTTTGGACTGTCATGTTTTCATTTTCATTGGCTTCCATGTATTTTTAATTTCTTCTTTAGTTTCCTAGTTAACCCTTTAATTCTTTAATAGGATGTTCTTTAACTTCCATTATTTGCAGTCTTTCTTTTTGTGGTTGACTTCAAGTTTCGTGGTGTTGTGGTCCGAAAATATGCATGGCCTTATCTCAATTTTTTTTTTTTTTTAACTGGCCGAGGCCTTATTTGTGACCCTGTATGTGGTCTTTTCTGGAGAATGTTCTATGTGCACTCAAAAAGAATGTTCATTCTGTTGCTTTAGGGTGAAATGCTCTAAATATATCTGTTAATTCCATTGGGTCCAATGTGTCATTCAAAGCCATTGTTTCCTTGTTGATCTTCTGCTTACATGATCTGTCCATTGCTATAAGTGGGGTGTTAAAGTCTCCTACTATTAATGTATTATTATCAAATGCATTTCTTTAAGTTTGTTATTAGTTGATTTATATATTTGGGTGTTCCAAATTTGGGACATAAATATTTATAATTGTCAGATCTTGTTGGATAGACCCCTTTATTATGATACAGTGCTCTTCTTCATCTCTTATTAAAGTCTTTGTTTTAAAATCTAGTTTATCTGATCTATGTATGGCTACTCCAACTTTATTTTGATGTCTGTTAGCATGATGGGTCTCTGCCCCCTTAGTTTCTACCCAGAAGTATCTTTGGGTTCTAAAATGAGTCTCTTGTAAGCAACATATTATGGGTCTCATTTTTTTTAAAGCTATTCTGATACCTTCTGTCTTTTCATTGGCACATTTAGTCCATTTACATTCAAAGTAATTATTGATCAATATGAATTTAATGCCATTGTATTGCCTGTAAAATCACTGTTCTTGTAGATTGTCTCTGTTCCTTTCCAGTCTGTTGCTTTTGGTCTCTCTTTCCCACTCAAAGTGTACCCTTTAATAATTCTTGCAGAGCTGGTTTAGTGTTCACAAACTCTTTCAGTTTTTGCTTGTCTTGGAAACTCTTTCTCTCTCCTTATGTTCTGAATGACAGCCTTGTTGGATAAAGTATTTTTGCTTGCGTATTTTTCATGTTTAGCACATTGAATATATCACGCCACTCCCTTCTGGCCTGCCAAGTGTCTGCTGCTAACCTTGTGTGTCTACCCTTGTATATTAAGGTCGTTTTGTCCCTAGCTGCTTTCAGAATTCTCTTTATCTTTGTATTTTGCAAGTTTCACTATGGTATGTCTTGGTATTGATCTGTTTTTGTTGATTTTTAGGGGAGTTCTCTGTGCCTCTTGGACTTGGATGTCTGTTACCTTCCCCAGATTAGTGATGCTTTCTGCTATAATTTGTCTAAATAAACCTTCTGTTCCTTTTTCCTGCTTTTCTCCTGGGACTCTGATGATATGGATATTATTGTACTTTCTGGAATTGTGGATTTCCCTAGGTCTATATTCATGATCTAATAGTTTTCTTTCCCTTTACTTTTTAGCTTCATTATTTTCCACAGCTTTATCTACTATATCACTTATTGAATCCTCTGCTTTTTCCATCCTCATTGTGATTACATCCAGTTGTTTTTGCATCTCCATTATAGTATTTTTTAATTTCCGCCTGACTAGTTTTTAAGACCTTTATCTCTGCAGCAAGGATTTCTCTGGTGTCTTTTTGCTTTTTATTTTCAAGCCCAGGTAGTATTTTTATGACTGTTGTTCTAAATTCTTATTCTGATATATTAGTTATATCTCTTGAGCAAATCCCTGGCTGTGGTTTCTTTGTGATCTTTCTTTGGGGGAGAATTCCTCCATCTTGTCATTTCATCTAGATTTCTGGTTTGTGTGTGTTATGAAAGCTTATTCTGTTTCCTGCTCCTGAGGGTAATGCTATATGAAGAAGGGGTTATACACTGCCCAGAGCCTGGTGCTTCAGGAAGTGTTTCTGGTATATGCTGTGTGCACTCTGCTGTTGTGATTTGGCTGCTCTTTTCCCCAGGTCAGTCCCCTGCAGAGTTCCCCTTTGCTTGTAGTGGGGAGTGTTTTGACCTTCAACTGGTATGTTTTGATTTGTTTGTTAAAATAAGCCTGGTTTAAAACAACAACAACAAAAGACCTGAAGCAAAATAAAAGGAAAAGAACAAAAATCTCCAAACAGACAAACAGAAGACTATAAGCCTGATTCCAAAAGAAAAATAAGGAAAAAAAGAAGAAAAAGAACGAAAGAAAAAGAAGCCTGACCCAAAAATCGGGAAAAGAAAATAAAAAGCAAATAGACAAAAAATATCAGCCTGATTAAAAAAAAAAAAAGCCTGTTCGTATTTCCATCAAAACTGAAAAACTGAAGCTGATGCTTTGGAGCACTCTATGATCAGTTAATTTGGTGCATGTGGGGGAGTCCGGGACAGGGAGGCTATGCTCATCCTCTGAGGGAAAAAGGCCTGCTGTGCTGGCTCACAGCCAGACCTGACCTCTCCTAGCCCCTTTAAGATGCAGGGGAGTGGGGATTGGTGTAAGCAGCTCCTCCTCCACTGGGGGCGCTGTGTTGCTCACTGAAGGCCGACTAAGCTGGTGTGTCGGGCAAGATGGCATCACACCGCCCTCTGGTCCCAGGTAAGGGAGCTGGCACCTCTCTTCAGGTAGCCCTCACAGACAGGCAAACACTCTTCCCTCCTTTGTCCCAGGCTTCTGTCAGATCCCTCCTCTCAACCTTTCTGTGCCGGGTGCCACAGCTCTCCTGTGTTTTATCTCCGGTGCAAATCTTACAGGACTGGGTAACAGGCATACCTGCTTCCCTCCTCCAGAAGAGAGCCCTGCAGTGCTATGCCTGGCACTGTTCTGTCCCAGAAAAGTAGTCGCACAGCAGTGCAGGTGCCTAGAGCTTATGGTGATTCACAGGGAAAAGCTGCGACCACTATAGCTGCCCTCTACATGTGTTTCTGTCCCCTGCTGTTAATTGGCTGCTCAAAGGCACCAACTGGGTGCTTTTGTCCTTGGAGAGGCAATATACTTTCTTCCCAATGCATTCCAGGGAGAGGAACATTCTCTACCAGTGTGGTCCAGGGGATTCCCTACACTGTTGGCTGTCCATTCAGGCCCCCACCCCCCTTCTCCCCAGGTGCATTGCTGCCGGCCCTACTCCAGATTTCCTAAAACTCAGAATTTCAGCTCACTTGTTTGCAAAAATTTTCTATAGTCCGTTACTGGTCAGTGGTTTTGGGGGAGTACTTTTCTTGCATGAACCCAACACACTGCTCTCTCTCTCCCTGTCTTTTTCTCTCCATGAAGAGGCTCCCACCCCTCAGCACCACGGCTTTTCTCTCCCCCAATTTCCCTCTCTGCGCCACGCATCTGCCACGTTCTCTCCCTCAAATTATGCAGATTGTTCTCTTAAGCCTCATCAACTTCCCAGGTGTTCAAAATGATTTGATGTTGATCTAGCTGTGTTGGAGGAATGAGACTAGCCAGGGTCCTCCTCCTACTCTGCCATTTTAACTCTTCTCCGCGCCCCCCCCCCCCACCTTTTTAAAGTTTTTATTTAAATTCCAGTTGATTAACATACAGTGTAATACTAGTTTCAGGTGTAGAATTTAGTGATTCATCACTTACAACTTCTAGTGCTCATCATGACAAATGCACTCCTTAATACCCACTGATCTCCTGTCCAGCAAGCCTCAGTTTGTTCTCCATAGTTGAGTCTGTTTTCTATTTACCTCTCTTTTATGTCCCCCTATGTTCATCTGTTTAATTTTTTTTAATTAAACTTTTTATTTGGAGGTAATCGTAGACTCACGTACAGTTGTAAGAAATAACACAGAGAAATCCATGTACCCTTTATCCAGTTTTCACCAATAGCAACAGCTGGCAAAACTATAGTACTATATCATAGACAAGATATTGACATTGGTAAGAGGAAAGATAAAAACATTTCTATCACTACGAGGATCCCTGGTGTTTTCCTTGTATGGCCACACTCACTTCCCTCTGGTCCCATCTCCTTCTTAATCCCCGGGCAACCACTAAGCTGTCCTCCATTTCTAGAATTTTGTCATTTCAAGAATATTATATAAATGGAATAATACAGTATGTAATTTTTGGTACAATCTTTTAACAATATTTTGTGATTAGTAATATTTGTGTTGTATCCCATTAGTATGTAACTTTCCAAATTAGTTCTTTCCCTTTTTAATTTCAGAAGTACCTCATAAACCAGTCTTCTCTGATATGACACTTCCCCCAAAAGAGACAGCCATTCTGAAAAAAAAATTGAAATTTTCTAGATGTTTCAAGTTTAGATAAATTCTTCAAATGTAAACTTGAACCCATATGTTTTTCTATCACTCTAGTATTATTATTATGCTTTTGACTCTTTCCATTTCCTTTTTTTTAATGTTTATTCACTTCTGAGAGACAGAGTGCAAGTGGGGTGGGGGTGGGATTGTCAGAGGGAGAGAGAGAGACACAGAATCCAAAGCAGGCTCCAGGTTCTGAGCTGTCAGCACAGAGCCTGATGCGGGGCTCGAGCTCATGAATCATGAGATCATGACCTGAACCAAATTCAGATGCTTAACCAACTGAGCCACCCAGGCACCCTTCTTTTTGTTTTCTGCTTTCCTTTCTTTGTGTTTTCTTCCTAGAATTGGTGCCAAGGCAACTGAGGTTCTGTGATATTGCCAGTGAGCTCCGTTGCCTCACTTGTCTTATTTAGCCTATCAGTATGTAGCTGAGCCCATACAGTAAAGCCCAGGGTTTGGATATCTCAGAGCTGTAATATCAGTTTGGATATCCCAGGATAAAGCTAAACAGAAGCCAAACAGGACATTTTGCTGCTGAAGAGAAAATATATTTTGGGCCTGAAAGTAATTGCTTAAGTTATGAGTACCCAAGGGACACCAGGTCCTGATAAGGTGTTTGGATTCAAACTCTGGAAAGCAATCAGCTCTAGACCTGAAAGGTATTGTCAGGAAGTGGTGTACCTGGGTTAAATCTGATCTTCTCAGGCCCTCTTTTTGTTAGCCAAGATGTTGTTAAAGGTATGGCAGCTAAACCCCAAGGGCTGTTGGATGGACTCTACTTTAGGCAGTATGGCCCAGGATATTTAGGTTCCTATCTTTGTCAGCCTTCCAGAGGCCATATGTAAAGACTCTGAAGAGTGCTATGTTCCCTATGAAATTTGGGTGAAAGAGAGAGAAGTGGCCAAATATACACACTTGGTAATTTCATAATTGAATTAGTTTTTTTCTTTTTCTTTTTTTAAATTTGAGTATAGTTGACACCCATTATTACATTAGTTTGGGATATACAACATAGTGATTTGACAAGTCTATATGTTATTCTGTGCTCACCAGAAATGTAGCTAACATCTGTCACCATGCAACACTATTACAATACTCTTGACTGTATTTCTTATGCTGTGCCTTTTAGTCCTGTGACTTTTTCATTACATAACTGGAAGCCTGTATATCCCACTCCCCTTCACCAATTTTTCCCATCATCCCACACCACTCTGGCAACCAACAGCTCGTTCACTGTATTTATAGGTCTCATTTGTTTTTTTGTTTTTTTGTTTATTTTAGATTCCACATATAAATGAAATCATATGGCATTTGTCTTTTTCATTCTGACTTATTTTAGCTAGCATAATACCCTCTAGGTCCATCCATGTTGTCATCAGAAATGGCACGATCTCATTCTGTTTATGGCTACATAATACTCCATTGTTATACCACATCTTCCTTTTCCATTTGTCTATCGTTGGACACATAAGTTGCTTCTATATCTTGGCTTCTGTAAATAATGCTGCAATAGATATAGGGGTACATATACCTTTTTGAATTAGCATTTTCACTTTCTTTGGATAAATAGTAGTGGAATTACTGAATCATATGGTATTTCTATTATTACTTTTCTGAGGAAAATACATATTATTTTTCACAGTGCCTGTACTAACACTGAATGAGTGTTCCTTTTTCTCCACATCCTCACCAACACTTTTTGATTTTAGCCACTCTGACAGGTGTAAGGTGAAATCTAATTGTGATTTTGATTTGCATTTCCCTGATAGTGATGCTGAGCATGTTTTCATGTTTCTAGTGGCCATTTGTATGTCTTCTTTGGAAAAATGTCTACTTAGGTCTATGTCCATTTTTAAATTGGATTGTTTTTTTGGTATGAGTTGTATGAGTTCTTTATTTTGGATATTAACTCCGTATTGAATGTATCATTTGCAAATATCTTCAGTTGACTAGGTTGCCTTTTCACTTTGCTGATGGTTTCTGGTGCTGTGCATAAGATTTTTATTTTGGTCTAGGCCCAGAAGTTTATTTTTGTTTTTGTTTCCCTTGCTTGTGGAGACCTATCTAGAAAAAATGTTGCTAACGCTGATGTCAAAGAAATTACTGCCTATATTTTCTTTGAGGAGTTTTATGGATTTAGCTCTCACATTTAGGTCTTTAATACATTTTGATTTTGTGTATGGTGCAAGAAAGAGGTCCAGTTTCATTTTTTTGGATGTAACTGTCCAGTTTTCCCAGCACCACTTATAGAAAAAGCTGTTTTTCTCACTGTATATTCATGCCTCCTTTCTTATAGATTGACCCCATAAGTATGGGTTCATTTTCTCGTCTGTTTATTCTATTCCATTGATTTAAGTGTCTATTTTTGTGCCAGTACCATACTGTTTTGATTACTATAGTTTTGTAGTATATTTTGAAGTCTGGGATTGTGATACCACCACTTTTGTTATTTTTAAGATTTCTTTGGTTATTCAAAGTATTTTATGATTTCATGCAAATTTTAGAATTATTTGCTCTAGTTTTGTGAAAAATGCTGTTGTGATTTTGACAGGATTTGCACTGAATTTTTAGATTACTTTGGATAGCATGGGCATTTTAACAATATTAATTCTTCCAATCCATGAACATGGTATATCTTTACATTTGCAGTTTTCCAATCTTTAAAATTTGGCATGGATAACCTGCCAAAGCATAGAGCATAACCTGCTCTAGAGGGTTGTTGCATATAATAGGTAAAGTGACTGTTTTCAAAAATATTTAGTGAAATAGTCTAATGAGTGATTTGGGGGGAAAGGAAGTTATCCTGTCAAAAGTGGATATAGCTCCATCCTAAAATATTTATTTTGGGGATTTATAATGCTTATGATGTTCTTGAAGACTTCACAGACTGGCTTAGTTTGTTGTAAGCCATTATTTGCTTTATTTAAATATAGGACTATTTTTTTTTTTAATTGAGAAGACTCCTTCCCACTCTTTTCTATTAATTTCACATGGATTATTTGCTTAAAATATTTTGGATGAAAAAAAGGGAGGGAGTCAAACCATAAGATACTCTTAAAAACTGAGAATAAACTGAGGGTTGGTGGGGGGTGGGAGGGTGGGGAGGGTGGGTGATGGGCATTGAGGAGGGCACCTGTTAGGATGAACACTGGGTGTTGTATGGAAACCAATTTGACAATAAATTTCATACTAAAAAAAAAGAGGTTCTGGGACCAAAAAAAAAATATTTTGGAAAATTTGAAGATAATATATATGTGGTTTATCTCTGTGATTAGCAGCTATAAATGCTCAAATATTAGTGCGTATTATTGAAATAAATGAAGGAGGCTGCAAGGTTATCCTCTGTATTTGAGGAGGTAAGAATTTATTGTATGGTTTGAAAATAATGCAACTCTTTGGTAGTGGTTGAGGTGTGTGAGGGAAATTATGAAGACAAGAAATCATATATTGAGTAGGATAGACTTTGTCTCTTTATAAATAGTTCATCTATTAAACTAAATTAGAAAAATTAGACAAAAATTTCAAAATTTTTATCTCTATATTCTTAATTTATAAAATCCTAAATTCAGCAAAATTTACTAAATACGTTGGATTTCATTCCATAAGTGGCAGCAACCTGAAATATTAGGTGAAAGTGTTCCTGGGATTTGGGAAGTCTGATTGTAAAGCTTAGTTAATTATTACCTCAAAGTTGGTTATAAGTGCACAAACCACACACATTTAGAAAGAACCAACAGCACATTTTATTAATTACCACACCGTTTCATCTCTTTTTCAATCTGCTAAGAAATGTCAATGACCATAGAGTGAATAAACCATAAGCCCCTGGAGGGGAATCATAATTAAAATAATCAAAAAAGTATTACCATCATAGAACTATATTAAAGATATTTTAGAATGAGTTCTTAATTAAGGTTTATTGCTTATATTAGTAATTTGTCCAGGCAACTGTCAGTCATTCAACTCACTTTGCTTCTGTGAAATAGAACAAAGAAAACCTCTCTTTTGTTATTAAACCCTCAGAAATCCTCCTGCTCTAGGTCCAGACAACCTCAAATCCTCGGTTCTTTCCTAAAGGACATCCAGTTACAGTTACATTTTCACTTTGTGGAAGGGATCTCTTTCTGAAGGCTGTAAATGTGTCTCTGTATATTGCATCTTATTTTCCTATTGCCTTTTATTACATTTTAGAGAGTTATACCAGAAAAAAAAATAGATGGCTAACGATTAAAATAAAATGTATGTTAAAACCAACAATTGTGATTATATATTTTAAAGACTAGATGATCTTTAGAGGCATTTTGGGTAATACTTAAATATGCCACACAGAAAAAATAGTGAAATAAAATGTGGTTCTAAAAATAGTCAATTCACACTAGATTTTCAGGAAAGGAAGTTAAATCCTGGCTACTGCCTGGCTCTTTACATTTAGCATCTATCTTAATCCTACCAGAGATAAGCAATAGTTACAAAATTCCTAATTCTTATTTTGAGTCTTCTCTGATTGACTACTTACTACCCAGCTAAGGCTATTGTGTCATGACCAAAGGTCCCACTAAAAAGAATTACAGACCAGTATCCCAGATGAACATGGATGCAAAAAATTCTCAACAATAAAGATACTAGCAAATTGAATCCAATAGTACTTTAAAAGAATTATTCACCATGATCAAGTGGGATTTATTCCTGGGCTGCAGGGGTGGTTCAGTTTCTGCAAATCAATCAATGGGATACACCACGTTAATAAAAGAAAGGATAAGAACCATACGATCCTCTCAACAGGTGCAGAAGAAGCATTTGAAAAAGAGTAGTATCCTTTCTTGTTAAGAACCCTCAAGAAAGTAGGGGTAAAAGGAACATACCTCAACAAAATAAAGCCATATATGAAAGACCCGTAGCTAATATCTTCCTCAATGGGAAAAAACTGAGAGATTTTCCCCTAAGGAAGATGACATGGATGTTCATTCTCACCACTGTTGTCCAACATAATGCTGGAAGTCTTAGCCTCAGCAATCACACAACAAAAGAAATAAAAGGCATCCAAATTGGTAAGGAAGAAATAAAATTTTCACTCTTCTCAGATGACATGATACTCTACATGGAAAACCCGAAAGACACTGGCAAAAAATTGATACAACGATACATAAACTCAGAAAAGCCACAGGATGTAAAATCAATATACAAAAATCGATTGCATTTCTATATACCAATAATGAAGCAGCAGAAAAAGAAATCAAGGAATCGATCCCATTTACAATTGCACCAAAACCCATAATATACCTGGGAATAAACCTAACCAAAGAGGTAAAAGATTTGTACTGTGTGAACTATAGAACACTTGTGAAAGAAATTGAAGAAGACACAAATGGAAAAGCATTCCATGCTCATGGATTGGAGGAACAAATAATGTTAAAATGTCTATATTACTGAAAGCAATCTACACATTCAATGTAATCCCTATCAAAATAACACTAGGATTTTTTCAGAGAACTAGAACAAATAATTCAAAAGTTTGTATGGAACCAGAAGAGATCCCAAAAGGCCAAAGTAATGTTGAAAAAGCAAAGCAAAGTGGGAGGTGTCACAATTCTGGACTTCATCAAGACAGTATGGTACTTGCAAAAAAACAGACACATCAATGGAACAGAATAGAGAACCCAGAAATGGGCCCACAACTATATGGCCAACTAATCTTTGACAAAGAAGGAAAGCATATCCAATAGAAAAAAGACAGTCTCTTCAACAAATCGTGTTGAGAGAACTGGAAAGCAACATGCAGAAGAATGAAACTGGACCACTTTCTTACACCATACACAAAAATAAATTAAAAAATTGGTGATACACCTAAATATGAGGCAGGAAGCCATCAGAAGCCTAGAGGAGAACATAGCAGCAACCTCCTGACCTTGGCTATAGCAACTTCTTATTAGACTTCTCTCCAGAGGCAAGGGAAATAAAAACAAATATGGACTATTGGGACTTCATCAAGATAAAAATCTTCTGCACAGTGAAGGAAACAATCGACAAAACTAAAAGGCAGCCTATGGGATGGATGAAGATATGTGCAAATGATACATTGGGTAAAGGGTTAGTATCAAAAATATGGACAGAACACGCAGAAAATAAATAATCCAGTTAAGAGACTGGCAGAAGACATGAATAGACACTTCTCCAAAGAAGACATACAAATGGCCAACAAACACATGAAGAGTTGCTCAACATCATTCATCATCAGATAATACAAATCAAAACCACAGTGAGATATCACCTCACACCTGTCAGAATGGATAAAATGAGTAATTCAAGAAACAAAAGATGTTGGGAGGATGTGGAGAAAGGGAAACCTTCCTACACTGTTGGTGGGAAGGAAAACTGATATAGCCACACTGGAAAACAGTGTAGAGGTGCCTCAGAAAGTTAAAGATGGAACTACCCAATGTCCCAGCAATTGCACTACTAGGTAATTTCCAAAGGATACAAAAATACTGATTCAAAGGGGCATATGCACCCCAATGTTTATAGCAGCACTATCAACAATAGCCAAATTATGGAAAGAAACCAAATTCCCATAGAATGATGAATATATAAAGAGGTGGTATATATGTGTGTGTGTGGAATGTGTGTGGAATGGAATATTACTCAGCCATCAAAAAAGAATAAAATCTTGCTATTTGAAATTACATGGATGAAGCTAGAGTATATTGTTATGGAAAATAAGTCAGAGAAAGAAATATATGATTTCACTTATATGTGGAATTTACGAAATGAAACAGATGAACATAGGGGAAGGGAAGGAAAAATAAAATAAGATATAAACAGAGAGGGAGGCAGACCATAAGAGACTCTTAATGATGGAGAACAAACTAAGAGTTGCTGGGGGGGAGGTGGGTGGGGAGATGGGCTAAATGGGTGATGGGCATTAAGGAGGGCACATGTTGGGATGATCCCTGAGTGTTATATGTAAGTGATGACTCACTAGGGTCTACTCCTGAAACCAATACTACATATATGTTAACTAACTTGAATTTAAATCAAGTCTTAGAAAAAAATCCTTAAGTAAAAGCATGCATCATTCTTTGGAGGTGGAGTGATAAGATCACACCTGCAAAGTTTGACTTTCTCATACAGATATCCTTCCTTTTATTCAGTAACTACCAGTGGAGAAGAATTTGTTTATAGTGTTAACTCCCAGAGAAATTTATGACCATGTTATACCTTTATATTGTGCTGCAATTCTGAAGTACAAAGTAGATTTATACTTCCTAAGAAACTCAGTTATATAAAAAGAGTTCAGCTTTTCCTAAAACAATTTAATTTCTTAAAACTATCCCATGATGTAGTGAGGGTTATTTATGATGATGATGGGCTTGGGGTACCTGGGTGGCTCAATTGGTTAAGCATCTGACTCTTGGTTTTGGCTCAGGTAATGATCTTACAGTTTCATGAGTTCAAGTCCCCCTTCAGGCTCTGTGCTCACCGTGTGGAGCTTGCTTGGGATTCTCTCTCTCCCTTTCTCTCTGCTCCTCCCCTACTCACCTGTCTCTGCCTCTCTCAAAATAATAAATTTTTTAAAAAGTTAAAAAAAAGACATGGTGGGCTTTATTGTAACAATTCCCTAACCAAAATTAATGAATTCTCTAGAAAAGTATCTTGTTCATATCTTATTAAGATAGGTTGCAGTAGGAACATAGTTCACTGTGACTTCTGATTTATATTTTATGAGCAGGTATTTCAGTCCTAAAGACTTTCCTTAGGGCAGTCTTCATTTCCTTGTTCCTTAGGCTGTAAATTAGAGGATTACAGAGGGGTGTTATCACAGAATAAAACAAGGTCACAATTTTCTGCACTTGCACTGGGTGTCCTGATCTAGGACTAACATACATCACCATAATAGAGCCAAAAAACAGGATCACCACTGCCAGATGAGAAGCACAAGTGGAGAAAGCCTTGCGTTTGCCTGCTGCTGAGGGCATCCTTAGCACAGCCACAATCACCAGAGCATAGGAACAAAGAACAAAGAGAAAGGTTCCAATCATGAAAACAGCATTGAAAGTAGAGTAAATGAACTGTGTTGTGGTGTCTTCAGAACAGGACAGCATCATCAATGGGGCAGGATCACACAAGAAATGGTTGATGGTATTTGGGCCACAGTAGGGTAACTGTGAAATGAGAACAACTGGGGTTAGGAAGAGGACGAACCCGCACGACCAGCCAAAGATGGCAAGGCCAGTGTACAGCTGTTTCGTCATAATGCGTGGGTAATGCAGAGGACGACAGATGGCAAGGTACCTGTCAAAGGCCATGATGCAGAGGAAGAAGCCCTCATCACACCCCAGAGAGAAGAAGAAGTAGAACTGTGCAAAACAGTTCACAAAGGAAATGGACTTGCTTGAGGACAGGAAATTGGCCAACATGTTAGGGACGGTCGTGGTGACATAACATATTTCCAGGAGAGAGAAATTCCCCAAGAGGATGTACATGGGCGTGTGAAGACGCCGTTCCCACCGCACTGCACAGACAATGGCTGCGTTCCCCATAAGAGTCAGCGTGTAGACTACTGAGAAGAGCCCGAAGTAGAGGAGCTGCATTTCTGGGCTTGAGGGAAAGCCCACGAGGATAAAGTGGCTAACGGAGTTGGTGGTTTCTGTGCCGGACACATTCATTGGTCTGGAAGACATGGAGATGACTTTGTTATAGCACTCTTAATGGAGTATGCTGGTTCTCTCAGAAAACACCAAATTCTTGAACATTTTTTGATAAAGTAACAAACCATGAGTTTTCTGTTAAGCAACAAAGCTGTGATCATCACAACATGTTCTCCAAAGCATGACTTCATTTTGATAAGATGTAAGTAATAATATAAATAAAAACATGGTGTGGGACTATCATTAAACTGGGTCAGGAGACTGGATTACATATTAGTGCAAAATTGATATTTCTTTCTAAAGAATAATGTAAAATTAATTTATTGGAATTAGTAATGTTGATAAGAACAGTAAATGAAATCCTATTTATATTAAGACATTCCAAAAAGTTCTTTCTCACTGAGATAGAAAGTGAAAGGGCACAGGGAATATTGCTTTTTGTACTTGTTTGTGATGACCAAAATGGCTCTCTGGTTCCACCATAGATGATTCACTACATGACTAGACAGACATGTTTGGTACATAAAAAATGCTTTCTCTCTATCCAGCCTCTTGGATTGAGCTTCATAGCATGGGGAAAAGCCTTACACTTTGGCACCTAAAAGTCCTCCCAGTTTGTTGTTGAATCACAGCTTAACTTGTACATGTGTTATTTCCTTAGAAATCTACTCTTGGCTATCACATTTGGCATCTAATGTGGAAGGACTGCTTTTTATGTATACTTGTTGCCCATGGGGCTGTGTAGACTGTGTCAAGTCTGAATGCAACCTGGTGGTTCAGTCCATTTGTTTTCCATAGCAATCTTATGTCATATGGCAGTATAGGGCAGGTAGAGGAAATTCTCCAATTACAGAAGTTGTGTGTGTGTGTGTGTGTGTGTGTGTGTGTGTGTGTGTGTGTGTGTGTTTTCCCCCTGTCCTGGAAGACAGTGTTTCCCTTGATTTGTTGTGAATATATAGTAAGATTAAAAAAATTTTTTTAACGTTTACTTATTTTTTTGAGACAGAGAGAGAAGAGCATGAACGGGGGAGGGTCAGAGAGAGAGGGAGACACAGAATCTGAAACAGGCTCCAGGCTTTGAGCTGTCAGCACAGAGCCCAACGTGGGGCTCGAACTCACGGACCATGAAATCATGACCTGAGCCAAAGTCGGATGCTTAACCGACTGAGCCACCCAGGCACCCCTAGTAAGATTTAAAAAAAAGTTTATTTAGGATTTTTATCCTGAAGAATGGTATGATTTTCTCATTGAGTTTGTTGTATAGGATCTGAGAAAGAATTAAGCATCATCTTTTATAGAGACAGCAAGGTATGGAACTTGTGAGTCTTGGCCATTCACCTAGAAATGAAAAATAGAATTCCTTTAACTTAACTACATTTAAATTGTACTTAGGTATAGTGAGGACAAAATATGCAGAAGCAAAGACAAAAAGCATAATATTACTATTAATGTAACAGGCATTAATATTCTTATGTTTCAAAAATACTCTTACCAATGGGATGCCCACAAATTATTGTGCTGCATTCTTTTGAAGAAAAGACTCTCTAATATACCCATTGGGTCTTAGTGGTTATCTGCATAACTCATTCAACTGAATTTCTAAAACTATTTTTGTCCTTTTTACTCTGGCCTGTATCCTGATACATTGGTATCTTACTCTAAGCCATTTTCATTAAGATTTTGATTGACAATGGGACACTAACAGTGGTATATCAAATCAGTATCAATACTCACCCTATTTGTGTCTCCCGTTACAGTATTTTTTGGGAATACTAACTGTATAAAGTCGAAATCCAAAGAAGAACCTATAAATGCAAGAAACAGCACACAGATGCTGAATGGTTTTGTCATTAAAGGAAATTATTTCACATAAAATCAAGGCATATTAGTAAGATTGAGAGCAATATATGATCTAGATAGTGTATCAGTGGAATCATAGATTTGGTATATTTTCTCTATTGAACAAGCAACAGAATTCATCATTCACCTACCTCCAGTAGTTTATTAATTATACATTTTCACACAAAATCCTCAGGCCCCTCTTGTAAATAATACTTATCTGTATTTTAAAGGGATAAGAAATCTAGATAAATATATTTCCCTATGCTGGGGTAAACAAGAGAAAAATTAATATTTTCATACTTTTCCATCTGAAGTTTATTCTAATCAGATATTTTTATTTTCAGAGCAAACAGAAAGCACTTGCCAACAAATCCATTTCTGCAGAAAACTCAGCATTTGTAATAGGGAACACAATTTTAATTCCTTGGATATGTACTAAGAAAAATAAATGTGAGAGGGGAAATAAAATACTACCAGAGAGTGAAAATCCTGTGAAGAACTTTAGAACAGTTGAAGAATACAGGTGGTAACCTGCCATGAATTGCAAAGAGTAAATTTTAAAAGATTTTTTCTCCCTAGCTGCAAAACTCATGTTTATGGTTAAGATAAAGCCTAGGTGAAGGTATGATCTATATTTATTTCTTTGCATCATAGTCTTTTGAGATTTGGGACTCTCTCCCATGATATTTGTAGAGTATTTGTTCAACAGATGAGCTTGTTTTGAATTTTATTTATCTCCAATGAAATCCCAGCCCCTACTATTCCCTGAGGATTGGTGTATTGCAGAACTAGGTTCTTATCTTTTTTTATGCTTTTACTAAATAGGCATTGCAAAATGTTCCTGGGGACTAATTAAATAGTAATAGAGCTTTCTGGAATAACTATAATATGAACATGCACCTTTGAATTCCCTGTTTCTATTTTGAAGAAAGAAAATTCTTCGCTTGTCAGTATTAGTTCTCAAAAAAATTGTTAGAGACGTTTCAGTCACAATTTTATTATATCCATTAGTGGTAAAACTGGTATGAGGATATTTAACAAATATTTATTGAGTGCTTACCAGGCACTGGGAATATATCTAGGCAAACAAAATAGAAATAAGTTCCTACCTACATAGAACAATTCAATGGGGTAAGGAAAGAAATAGAAGACAAACAACATCAGTAAATGAACAATAATTTTTTTCATTTGAGAAGAATAGTGTGGGAATGGAATGGATCAGAAATAGGGCAGGACTTGTATTGTATTGTATTGTATTGTATTGTATTGTATTGTATTGTATTTTAGTTTAGTTTAAATTCTAGTTAGTTAATATACAGTGCAATATTAGTTTCAGGGGTAGAATTCAGTGATTCATCACTTACATACAACACCCATTGCTCATCATATCAAGTACCCCCCTTAATACCCATCACCCATGTAGCCCATCTCATTCCCAACTAGCTCCATCAACCTGCAGTTTGTTCTCATAATAGTCTCTCATGTTTTGTTTCCCCTTTCTCTTTCCCCCATCCCATATGTTCATATGTTTTGTTTCTTAAATTCCACATATGAGTGACATTATGTGGTATTTGTCTTTCTCTGACTTATTTCACTTAGCATAACACATTCTAGCTCTATCCACATCATTGTAAGTGGCAAGATGTCATTCTTTTTGCCGGTGGAGTAATATTCCATGGCATATATATACCACATCTTCTTTATCCATTCATCAGTCAATGGACATTTAGGTTCTCTCCATATCTTGGCTATTGTTGATAGTGCTGCTATAAACATTGGGGAGGATGTACCCCTTTGAATCTGTACCTTTGTATCCTTTGGATAAATACCTAGTAGTCCAACTGCTGGGTCATAGGGTAGTTCTATTTTTAACTTTTCAAGGAACCTCCATATTCTTTGCCAGAGTGTCTGCACCAGTTTGCATTCCCACTAACAGTGTAAGAGCGTTCCCCTTTCTCCACATTCTCACCAGCACCTGTTGTTTCTTTTGTTGTCAGTTTTAGCCATTCTGACAAGATGTGAGGTGGTATCTCACTGTGGTTTTGATTTGTATTTCCCTCGTGATGAGTGATGTTGAGCATCTTTTCACGTGTCTGTTAGCCATCTGGATATCTTCTTTGGAAAAATGTCTGTTCATGTCTTCTGCCCATTTCTTACCTGGATTATTTGTTTTTTGGGTGTTGAGTTTACTAAATTCTTTACAGGTTTTCTGTACTAGCCCTTTATTTGATGTCATTTGTAAATATCTTCGTCCATTCCATGGTCTGCCTTTTACTTTTGTTGATTGTTTCCTTCGCCGTGCAGAAGTTTTTATTTTGATGAAGTCCCAATAGTTCATTTTTATTTTATTTCCCTTGATTCTGGTGACCATGTCGAGGATGAAGTTATTATAGCTGAGGTCAAAGAGGTTGCTACCTATGTTCTCCTCTAGGATTCTGATGGTTTCCTGTCTCACATTCAGGTCTTTCATCGATTTTGAATTTATTTTTGTATATGGCATAAGAAAATGGTCCAGTTTCATTCTTCTGTATGTTGCTGTCCACTTTTCCCAACAACATTTGTTGAAAAGACTGTCTTTTTTTCCCCATTACTTGTAATTTTAAACAAGGTCTTGAACAAAGCCTAATGGAGATACTAATATTTGAGCAGATGCTTGAAAAAGTGAGGGGAAAAACCAAGAGTGTATCAAGAAAGATTCCAGGCAGAAGGAACAGCTGATGCTAGGAATATGTTAAGTTATGTCAGGAAAAGAGCAAGGTGGTCAGTGTGCTGCAGTTGTGTAAACTGGGGAGATGGTCTCTTTCTGGCATCCACTCCTGTTATCTGAATTTCTTCTTTGTTTCACATCTGTACTTCAGTGTAGTCTTTTTTACTTAAAATTTTTTTCACTGGATTTAGTGGGCTATATTTGACATATAATACATAGTAACAATATGTAAGTTTAACGTATACAATGTACTGATTTGACACATTCACATATTGTGAAATGATTACCACCATAATATTAGCTAACAGCTTCATCACCTTGCATAAATATCCTTTTTCTCTTGTGGTGAAAACAGTGAAGATCTACTTTGTTAGCAACTTTAATTATATAGTATGGTGTTGTTGACAGTAATCACCATGATGTACATTAGATATCCAAAATGTATTTATTCTATAACTGGAAATTTATATCCTTCGACAAACATCTTCCCCATTTCCCCTACCTCACAGCCTCTGGCAACCACCAATCTTTTCTCTGTTTCTAGTTCACATTTTTGAAATTCTACATACAAGTAATGTACAGTATTTGTCTGACTTACTTCACTCAGCATCACACCTTCACGGTCCCCCTGTGTTCTCACAGATGGCAGGATTTCCCTTTTTCTTATGGCTGAGTAATATTCCATTATATATATAACCATATATTCTTTATCCATTCATCTGTAGATGGAAATTTAGTTTGTTTCTGTATCTTGGGTATCGTGAGTAATGCTGCAGTAAACATGGGAGTGCAAATATCTTTGACATAGTGATTTCATTTTCTTCACATAAATACCCAGAAGTGAAACTGATGGATCACATGATAATTCTACTTTTTATTTTTTGAGGAGCCTTTATACTGTCTTTTATGGTGGCTGTACCAGTTTGCATTGCCACCAACAATGAACCAGGGCTCCCCTTTCTTTTACATTCAAACCAACACTTGTTATCTCTTGCCTTTTATTTTTATTTTTAATTTTTATTTATTTTTGAGAGAGAGAGAAGAGAAGAGAAGAGAGAGAATACAATCAGGGGTGGGGCAGAGAGAGAGAGGGAGCCACAGAATCCGAAGCAAGCTCCAGGCTCCAGGTTTCAAGCTGTCAGTGCAGAACCTGATGCAGGGCTTGAGCTCTCAAATTGTGAGATCATGAACTCAGCTGAAGTCAGACACTTAACAGACTGAGCCACCCAGGCACCCCATCTCTTATCTTTTTGATACTAGCCATTCTTACAGACATGAAGTATCTTTTATGGTTTTGATTTGCATTTCCCTGATGATTAGTGATGTTGAGTAACTTTTCATGTACCTGTTGGCCATTTGTATATCTTTTTTTGAAATCAGCCTATAAAGATCCTGAGCCCATTTTAAGTTTATTTATATGTATTTACACTTTGTTTTATAGTTGTATGAGCTCCTTATATATCTTGGATATTAACCTTTTATCACATAAACAGTTTGTAAATATTTTCTCCCATTCTCTGGGTTGTCTTTGTATCTTAGTTAATTGTTCCCTTACTGTACAAAAGCTTTTAGTTTTATATAGGTCCACTTGCTAAATTTTGCTTTTGTTGCCTGTGCTTTTTTTTTTTATTTATCAAACCCAAACCCCCAAAATCATTGGTAAGACTATGAGGGAATTTTTCCCTGTGTTATCATCTGTGAGTTTTATAGTTTCAGGTCTTTTGTTTAAGTCTTTCATCTGTTTCAAGTTGATTTTTGGGTATGGTGTAAGAGAGGGTCTGCTTATTCATTTGCATGTGAATATCTCGTTTTTCATTTTATTAAAGAGACTGTCTTTTCCCCATTAGGTATTCTTGGTACCCTTATCATAGATTTGTTGACCATATATGCATGATTTTATTTCTGGGGTATGTATTCTGTTCCAATAGTCTATGTGTATGTTTTTATGTCAGTACCATATTGTTTTGGTTACTATAATTTTGTAATGTAACTTGGAACCAGAGAGTGTGATGCTTCTAGTTTTGTTCTTCTTTCTCAAAATTGCTTTGGTTATTTGGGCTCTTTTGTGGTTCCATAGAAATTTTAGGATTATTTTTTCTATTTATGTGAAAAGTGCCATTGGAGTTTTGAGAGGGATTTCATTAACTAGCTTGCTTTGAGTAGTCTGGACATTTTAACAATATTGATTCTTACAATTCACAAACATGGGTTATCTTTCTATTTATTTGTGCCTCTTTCAATTTCTATCATCAGTATCTTACAGTTTTCAGTGTAGAGATCTTTTACCTCCTTGGTTAAGTTTATTCCTTTGTATTTTATTCTTTTTGATGCTCTTGTGAATGGAGTTGTTAATTTCTTAATTTCTTTTTTGGACATCTTAGTGTATAGAAACACAACTTGTTTTTTGTATATTGATTTTGTATTTTGGAACTTTACTGAATTATTAGTTCTGCAGTTCTACAGTTTTGTGGGATTGTAGTTCTATGGGATTTGAGCCAGGTCATGTGGCTGCTGCTGGGTCTGCAATGGAGTTTGATGTCAGGACTGCTTGCAGGGTTTTGGGCAGGTGTGGATCCTTTCTGATTCTTGGATGGGGGAGTCACCTCAGGACCATGGTCCATAGGGCTGGTGCTGAGACAAGTGCCAGATGCAGGGACAAGGTTTCTCTCACTGGGTCCCTGAAAGGGCCTCTGCCAAGTCTCTGGGTGGGTACGTAGGCAGGGAGGATTAATGTAAAAAAAATAGTAGAGAGGGTCTATAGCCAAATCACAGGGCTAATTCAGTCTCTGCAATTAAGATGGAGATAAGCCAGCAGGCCTCTGGGAGCATCCATGGGCATGTCTCCTGCCAGTTCCCTGAGCAGGCAGAATTGCTTTCAGACTAGCTGGGAAGAGATAGAGCTTTCAGACAGGCTGCCTCAGGTCCATATCCAGGATCATGTCGAGATTAATTTTCTGTGCCAGATGTATTTTTGAAGAGCAGCTTAACATAATCTAAGTAAATATTATGTAGACACTGATCTGTTCTTTCCCACATTATCAGAAAAACACAAATCAGAAAGAATTTCTACTCACATGGAACAGGTTACATGGCTATGTTCCTCCCATCTGCTATGACAGTATTGTCCAATAAGACCTTGAATGGTAGACATCCTGCAGAACATCACACTAACCCACTATGTCAGTGACATCATGCTCATTGGATTGGATAAGCAAGAAGTGGATAGTTTATTGGAAACTACAGAGGGTGGGATAAAGCCCTGTGAGGATGCAGAGTTCTACCATATTAGTAAAATGCATGTTTTTTTCTAAAATACTGGCATAAATAGCACCAATGCTGTCCCTTAGTGACATCAGCACAGCATCAGGTGGCTGGTATCCCCTTCTGAGAAGTCTGATTTTCAGCTTCAGAGCTGAAATAAATAAATAAATAAATGAATAAATGAATAAATGAATAAATAAATAAATAAATAAATGTGTGTGTGTATACACACACACACACACACGAGACAAAAGAAAAAAATAGATTATATAATATTTATTATATAAATATATAATTCCAAATTTTCCCCTTTGTTGCCCCGGAACTAAGAGTGGCATCTGGCTCATGCAATTTCCGGCTTAGTATTCCCTGTTTCCTTTCTTTTCTTTTTTTTTGGGGGGGGGGGCATTTCTTTATTACCTTAGTAATCTCTTCTTTTTTTTTTTTTATTTTTTTTTTTTTATTTTTTTTTTCAACGTTTTTTATTTATTTTTGGGACAGAGAGAGACAGAGCATGAACAGGGGAGGGTCAGAGAGAGAGGGAGACACAGAATCGGAAACAGGCTCCAAGCTCCAAGCCATCAGCCCAGAGCCCGACGCGGGGCTCGAACTCACGGACCGTGAGATCGTGACCTGGCTGAAGTCGGACGCTTAACCGACTGCGCCACCCAGGCGCCCCAATAATCTCTTCTTTATATTAAGTTATTTGTGTTACAATAATCTGAGGGTTTTATTTATTTTTTTAATTTATTTAAAAAATTTTTTTTAACGTTTATTTATTTTTGAGACAGAGAGAGACAGAGAATTAATGGGGGAGGGTCAGAGAGAGGGAGACACAGAATCTGAAACAGGCTCCGGCTCTGAGCTGTCAGCACAGGGGCCCTATGCGGGGCTCAAACTCACGGACCGCGAGATCGTGACCTTAGCCGAAGTCGGCGCTCAACCGACTGAGCCACCCAGGCGCACCTAATCTGAGGGTTTTATATCTACTGACTGGACCTTTCTGATGCAGAAGTTGGTGCCAGGAATAGTCCCTGGAAACATCCTCAACAGTGGTAGTTTGGGACTACTTTGGTTTTGTTTTGTGGCTTAACACGGTGCTTACTAACTTGTCCATTCTAGTAAAATTCTAGTAATCTATAGGTAGTATTTAATGACATAATATTTAATAGGGTTGTTTTCAATAAATTGTGCAGGGACAGTTAGATATTCACATGCAAAAGAATGAAATTCGTATGCACAATCTCACACTACATACAAAAATTAACTCAAAATGGATCATACCTAAAAGCAAAAGTTTATACTATAAAACTCATAGAAAAAAATTATAAATTTAAGTATTTGTTTAGGCAAATATTTGATTAGGCAGTGGTTTCTTACAACATTAAAAGCACAGGAGACAAAAGAAAAAATAGATTTGACTTACTCAAAATGGGAAATTTTTGTATTTCAAAGGATACCATCAAGAAAGTGAAAATACAACCCACAGGAGAAAATATCTACAAATCATATATCTGATAAGGAACTTATATTCAGAACATGTAAAGTACTTTTACAACTCAACAATAAAAAGACAACCCATTTTAAAAATGGTCAAAGAATTTATGTAGTTTTCTAGTGAAGATATTCCAGTAGTCAATAAGCACATGAAAAGTGCTCATTTTCATTAGGGAAATGCAAATTGAAACTATAATGATGCCAATTCACACCCACTAGTTTGGCTAAAAAACAAGTGATTCAAAATAACTGGTGTTGGCGAGGATATGGAGAAATTGGACTATCATATATTCCCAGTGGGATTGTAAAATGCCATAGCCAATGTGGAGAATAGTTTGTAAGTTCTTCAAAATGTTAAGCATAGACTTAGTATATGATGCAGAAATTCTACCCCTAATATATATCCAAGAGTATTTGAAATATGTGTGAATAAAAAGTTGGAAAAAAAAAGAAAATGAGTCCACAGAAAAACTTGCATGAGAGTTTTCATGGTAGCATTATTCACAATAGCCAAAAAGTAAAACAATTCACGTGCTCAGCAACAGATAAATAGACAACTGAAATGTTGTGGCATATCCGTACAATGGAGTATTATCTGGCATTACAAAGGAATGCAGAGAAAGCGGAACACTTTTGCACTCCTGGTGGAATGCAAACTGGTGCAGTTTCCACTCTGGAAAACAGTATGGAGGTTCCTCAAAAAATTAAAGCTTAGAACTACCCTACAACCCAACAATTGCACTACTAGGTATTTATCAAAAGGTGTATCTGTACAAAATACAGATTCAAAGGAGTACCTGTTCCCTGATGTTTACAGAAGCAGTATCAACCATAGCCAAGCTATGGAGAGAACCCAAATGTCCACTGACTGATGAATTGATAATGAAGAGGTGGTGTGTGTTTGTGTGTGTGTATGTGTGTGTGTGTATATATATATGTATGTATACATATATATATACATATGTATATATGCATGCTATATATATGTGCATGTGTGTGTATGTGTGTGTATATATACACACACATATACACACACGCACATATATATATATATATATATATATATATATATATGCATGCCACAATGGAATATTACTTGGGGATCAAAAAAAAATGAAATCTTGCCATTTGCAGTGACGTGGATGGAGCTAGAGTATATTATGCTAAGTGAAATAAGTCAGAGAAAGATAAATATATTATTTCACTCATATGTGGAATTTAAGAAACACAATAGATGAACATAGGGTAAAGGAAGGAAATATAAAAAAAGAGAGGCAGGAAAACCATAAGAGGCCCTTAAATACACAGAACAAACTGAGGGTTGCTGGAGGGGAGGGGAGGTGTAGGGTGTAGGGATGGGCTAAATGGGTGATGGGCATTAAGGAGAGCACTTGTTGGGATGAGTACTGGGTGTTATATGTAAATGATGAATCACTAAATTCTCCTAAAACTGACACTACACAGTATGCTAAATAACTTGAATTTAAATAAATATTTTTTTTAAAAAAGGAATGAAGTACTGATAGATGTACAACATGGATGAATCTTGAAAATATTATACTGATTTTGAAAATATCATACTAATCTTGAAAATATTATACTAAGTTAAAGAAGCCAGTGAAAAAGACAGAGTGTAGATTAGTGGTTGGGTACAGAGTTTCATTTTGTCATGTTGAGAATGGTCTAAAATCAGTGATGATGGTTTCATGACTCTGTGAATATACTAAAACCACTGAATTGTATACTTCAAAAGGGTAAATTTTTTAGTAAGTGAATTATATTTTAATAAAGCCTTTATAAAAAATAAAAGTCAGAAAACTATAAAAAATAAGTTGTCACTTGTTGGCTGTAATTAAGTGCCTTTGTCAAGCAAGTGGCTTCTGAACTTGACTATTATGGCAGCAATGATGACTCTAAGAACTGTGGCATGGGATGGCTTTCTCTGAGTGTACTGGAGCATTGGTAGAAACAAAAGGATAAGGTCAGATCTTTAAAATCCAAGTTGAAGTCATGGTCAGTGAAACAGAGTTTCTATAGCAGCCATATCTTATTTCTGATAGCCACGGTGCTGATCTTGCTGTAAATGAGATGCAAAATTGTGTCAATGTCAGGATTATAAAATGAGTTCAAAGTCTTGCCAGTGTCTTACAAGCAAGTCAGCATGCTGGTTGGGAGAAATACCACCAGTTTGGTCTAAAACAGAGACAGTTCAAATTTAAAAGATACTTCTCTGCCTCCAAACTTTTATGAGGAGGAAACAGCTAAGAAAGCTACTTCGTTATAAACCACATGGTCTTTGTTAAGTTTCTCAGGATCCACATAAGAGTGAACACATATGGTATCTGTCTTTCTCTGTGTGACTTATTTCACTTAGCATAACACTCTCCAGTTCCATCCACGTTGCTACAAAGGGCCATATTTCATTCTTTCTCATTGCTGTGTAGTACTCCATTGTGTATATAAACCACAATTTCTTATCCATTCATCAGTTGATGGTCATTTAGGCTCTTTCTGTAGTTTAGCTATTGTTGAAAGTGCTGCTGTAAGCACTGGGGTACAAATGCCCCTATGCATTAGTACTCCTATATCCCTTGGGTAAATTGCTAGCAGTGCTATTTCTGGGTCATAAGGTATATCTATTTTTAATTTTTGGAGGAACCTCCACACTGTTTTCCAGAGTGGCTGCACCAGTTTGCATTCCCACCAACAGTGCAAGAGGGTTCCCGTTTCTCCACATCCTCTCCAGCATCTATAGTCTCCTAATTTTTTCATTTTGGCCACTCTGACTGGCGTGAGGTGATATCTGAGTGTGGATTTGATTTGTATTTTCCTGATGAGGAGCGACGTTGAGCATCTTTTCATGTGCCTGTTGACCATCTGGATGACTTCTTTAGAGAAGTGTCTGTTCATGTTTTCTGCCCATTTCTTCACTGGATTATTTGTTTTTTAGGTGTAACTTAACAGAAGACCATGGGGGAAGGGAAGAAAAAAAAAGTTAGGGAGGGAGCCAAACCATAAGAGACTCTTAAAAACTGAGAATAAACTGAGGGTTGATGGGGGGTGGGAGGGAGGGGAAAGTGGGTGATGGGCATTAAGGAGGGCACCTGTTGGGATGAGCACTGGGTGCTGTATGGAAACCAGTTTGACAATAAATTTCATACTTAAAAAAAACCAAATCATTTCTTTTTTTTTCAATATATGAAGTTTATTGTCAAATTCGTTTCCATACAACACCCAGTGCTCATCCCAACAGGTGCCCTTCTCAATACCCATCACCCACCCTCCCCTCCCTCCCACCTCCCCATCAATCCTGTTTATTGTCAGTTTTTAAGAGTCTCTTATAGTTTGGCTCTCTCCCTCTCTAACTTTTTTTTTCCTTCCCCTCCCCCATGGTCTTCTGTTAAGTTTCCCAGGATCCACATGAGAGTGAAAATTTATGGTATCTATCTTTCTCTGTATGACTTACTTCACTTAGCATAACACTCTCCAGTTCCATCTGTGTTGCTACAAAAGGCCATATTTCATTCTTTCTCATTGCCAAGTAGTATTCCATTGTGTCTATACCACAATTTCTTTATCCTTTCATCAGTTGATGTACATTTAGGCTCTTTCCATAATTTGGTTATTGTTGAGAGTGCTGCTATAAACATTGGGGTACAAGTGCCCTTATACATCAGCACTCCTGTATCCCTTGGGTAAATTCCTAGCAGTGCTATTGTTGGGTCATAGGGTAGATCTATTTTTAATTTTTTGAGGAACCTCCACACTATCTCCCTTCTTTTAAATTTTTTTTTTGTTTATGTATTTAATTTGAGAGGGAGAGGGAGCGAGAGAAAGAGCATGAACAGAGGAGGGACAGAGAGAGCAGGAGAGAGAGGATCCCAAGCAATGTCTGTGCCACCAGTGTAGAGCCTAACATGAGACTTGAACCCACAAACTGGCAGGTCATGACCTGAGCCAAAATCAAGAGTCCAACCCTTAACCAACTAAGTCATCAGGTGCCCCAGTCCTCCTTTGTTTTTTTTTTTTTTTAATTTTTTTTTTTCAACGTTTTTTATTTATTTTTGGGACAGAGAGAGACAGAGCATGAACGGGGGGAGGGGCAGAGAGAGAGGGAGACACAGAATCGGAAACAGGCTCCAGGCTCCGAGCCATCAGCCCAGAGCCTGACGCGGGGCTCGAACTCACGGACCGGACCGCGAGATCGTGACCTGGCTGAAGTCGGACGCTTAACCGACTGCGCCACCCAGGCGCCCCGGTCCTCCTTTGTTTTAAACAGAAATGAATATTGCAATTATCTTGCCAGGTCACTGTACCCAGGAACTTCATGCATCATTTTAAGTGATCAGATTCTGCACTAATGCCTGATACCATAAGGGGAGAACATTTGGGGGAGGAGTTGAATATATTTAACATGTGGAAGTGATGTGATTGGTTAGGATCAGAGAGTAGACTCTCTGGTTGATTGTGTTTTCAAAGATGTCCCAAAAAACATCACTGTCTTACATGCTCTTTATTTTTTTATTTTTATTTTTATTTTTCCAATATATGAAATTTATTGTCAAATTGGTTTCCATACAACACCCAGTGCTCAACCCAACAGGTGCCCTCCTCAATACGCATCACCCACTTTCCCCTCCCTCCCACCCCCCATCAACCCTCAGTTTATTCTCAGTTTTTAAGAGTCTCTTATGGTTTGGCTCCCTCCCTTTTTTTTTTCTTCCCTTCCCCCATGGTCTTCTGTTAAGTTACACCTAAAAAACAAATAATCCAGTGAAGAAATGGGCAGAAAACATGAACAGACACTTCTCTAAAGAAGTCATCCAGATGGTCAACAGGCACATGAAAAGATGCTCAACGTTGCTCCTCATCAGGAAAATACAAATCCCCCTCCCCTCCCTCCCACCCCCAGTCAGCCCTCAGTTTGTTTTCAGTTTTTAAGACTCTCTTATGTTTTGGCTCTCTCCCACTCTAACCTCTTTTTTTTTTTTCCTTCCCCTCCCCAATGGGATCCTGTTAAGTTTCTCAGGGTCCACATAAGAGTGAACACATATGGTATCTGTCTTTCTCTGTATGGCTTATTTCACTTAGCATCACGTTCTCCAATTCCATCCACGTTGCTACAAAGGGCCATATTTCATTCTTTCTCATTGCCACGTAGTACTCCATTGTGTATATAAACCACAATTTCTTTATCCATTCATCAGTTTATGGACAGTTAGGCTTTTCCCACAATTTGGTTATTGTTGAGAGTGCTGCTATAAACATTGGGGTACAAGTGCCCCTATGCATCAGTACTCCTGTATCCCTTGGGTAAATTCCCAGCAGTGCTATTGCTGGGTCATAGGGTAGGTCTATTTTTAATTTTTTGAGGAACCTGCACACTGTTTTCTAGAGCGGCTGCACCAGTTTGCATTCCCACCAACAGTGCAAGAGGGTTCCCGTTTCTCCACATCCTCTCCAGCATCTATAGTCTCCTGATTTGTTCATTTTGGCCACTCTGACTGGTGTGAGGTGATATCTGAGTGTGGTTTTGATTTGTATTTCCCTGATGAGGAGCGACGTTGAGCATCTTTTCATGTGCCTATTGGCCATCTGGATGTCTTCTTTAGAGAAGTGTCTATTCATGTTTTCTGCCCATTTCTTCACTGGATTATTTGTTTTTCGGGTGTGGAGTTTGGTGAGCTCTTTATAGATTTTGGATACTAGCCCTTTGTCCGATATGTCACTTGCAAATATCTTTTCCCATTCCATTGGTTGCCTTTTAGTTATGTTGATTGTTTCCTTTGCTGTGCAGAAGCTTTTTATCTTCATGAGGTCCCAGTAATTCATTTTTGCTTTTAATTCCCTTGCCTTTGGGGATGTGTCAAGTAAGAAATTGCTGCGGCTGAGGTCAGAGAGGTTTTCTCCTGCTTTCTCCTCTAGGGTTTTGATGGTTTCCAGTCTCACATTCAGGTCCTTTATCCATTTTGAGTTTATTTTTGTGAATGGTGTGAGAAAGTGGTCTAGTTTCATCCTTCTGCATGTTGCTGTCCAGTCCTTCCAGCACCATTTGTTAAAGAGACTGTCTTGTTTCCATTGGATATTGTTTCCGGCTTTGTCAAAGATTAGTTGGCCATACTTCTGTGGGTCTAGTTCTGGGGTTTCTATTCTCTTCCATTGGTCTATGTGTCTGTTTTTGTGCCAATACCATGCTGTCTTGATGATTACAGCTTTGGAGTAGAGGCTAAAGTCTGGGATTGTGATGCCTCCTGCTTTGGTCTTCTTCCAAATTACTTTGGCTATTCAGGGCCTTTTGTGGTTCCATATGAATTTTAGGATTGCTTGTTCTAGCTTTGAGAAGAATGCTGGTGCAATTTTGATTGGGATTGCATTGAATGTGTAGATAGCTTTGGGTAGTATTGACATTTTGACAATATTTATTCTTCCAATCCATGAGCAGGGAATGTCTTTCCATTTCTTTATATCTTCTTCAATTTCCTTCATAAGCTTTCTATAGTTTTCAGCATACAGATCTTGTACATCTTTGGTTAGATTTATTCCCAGGTATTTTATGCTTCTTGGTGCAATTGTGAATGGGATCAGTTTCTTTATTTGTCTTTCTGTTGCTTTATTATTAGTGTACAAGAATGCTACTGATTTCTGTACATTAATTTTTTACCCTGCGACTTTGTTGAATTCATGTATCAGTTCTAGCAGACTTTTGGTGGAGTCTATTGGGTTTTCCATGTATAATATCATGTCATCTGCAAAAAGTGAAAGCTTGACTTCATCTTTGCCCATTTTGATGCCTTTGATTTCCTTTTGTTGTCTGCTGATGCTAGCACTTCCAACACTGTGTGAAACAACAGCAGTGAGAGTGGACATCCCTGTTGTGTTCCTGATCTCGGGGAAAGTTCTCAGTTTTTCCCCATTGAGGATGATATTAGCTGTGAGCTTTTCATAAATGGCTTTTATGATGTTTAAGTATGTTCCTTCTACCCCGACTTTCTCGAGGGTTTTTATTAAGAAAGGCTGCTGCATTTTGTCAAATACTTTTTCTGCATCGTTGACAGGATCATATGGTTCTTATCTTTTCTTTTATTAATGTGATGTATCATGTTGATTGATTTGTGAATGTTGAACCAGCCCTGCATCCCAGGAATGAATCCCACTTGATCATGGTGAATAATTCTTTTTATATGCTGTTGAATTCGACTTGCTAGTATCTTCTAGAGAATTTTTGTATCCATATTCATCAGGAATATTGGCCTGTAGTTCTCTTTTTTTACAGGGCCTCTGTCTGGTTTAGGAATCAAAGTAATACTGGTTCATAGAAAGAGTCTGGAAGTTTTCCTTCCATTTCTATTTTTTGGAATAGCTTGAGAAGGATAGGTATTATCTCTGCTTTAAATGTCTAGTAGAATTCCCCAGGGAAGCCATCTGGTCTTGGACTCTTATTTGTTGGGAGATTTTTGATAACTGATTTAATTTCTTCGCTGGTTATGGGTCTGTTCAAGCTTTCTACTTCCTCTTTTTTGAGTTTTGGAAGTGTGTGGGTGTTTAGGAATTTGTCCATTTCTTCCAGGTTGTCCAGTTTGTTGGCATATAATTTTTCATAGTGTTCCCTGATAATTGCTTGTATCTCTGAGGGATTGGTTGTAAGAATTCCATTTTCTTTCATCATTTTATCTATTTGAGTCATCTCTCTTTTCTTTTTGAGAAGCCTGGCTAGGGGTGTTTATTTTTTCAAAAAACCAACTCTTGGTTTCCTTGACATGCTCTACAGTTTTTTAGATTCTATATTATTTCTGCTCTGATCTTTTTATTTCTCTTCTTCTGCTGGGTTTAGGGTGTCTTTGCTGCTCTGCTTCTATATCCTTTAGGTGTGCTATTAGATTTTGTATTTGGGATTTTCTTGTTTCTTGAGATAGGCCTGGATTGCAATGTATTTTCCTCTCAGGACTGCCTTTGCTGCATCCCAAAGCGTTTTGATTGTTGTATTTTCATTTTCGTTTGTTTCCATATATTTTTTAATTTCTTCTCTAATTGCCTGGTTGACCCACTCATTCATTAGTAGGGTGTTCTTTAACCTCCGTGCTTTTGGAGGTTTTCCAGACTTTTTCCTGTGGTTGATTTCAAGCTTCATAGCATTGTGGTCTGAAAGTATGCATGGTATGATTTCAATTCTTGTATACTTATGAAGGGCTGTTTTGTGACCCAGTATATGATCTGTCTTGGAGAATGTTCCATGTGGACTCGAGAAGAAAGTATATTCTGTTGCTTTGGGATGCAGAGTTCTAAATATATCTGTCAAGTCCATCTGATTCGATGTATCATTCAGGGCCCTTGTTTCTTTATTGACCGTGTGTCTAGATGACCTATCCATTGTTGTGAGTGGGGTGTTAAAGTCCCCTGCAATTACCACATTCTTATCAATAAGGTTGCTTATGTTTGTGACTAATTGATTTATATGTTTTGGGGCTCCAATATTCGGCGCATAGACATTTATAATTGTTAGCTCTTCCTGATGGATAGACCCTGTAATTATTATATAATGTCCTTCTTCATCTCTTCTTACAACCTTTAATTTAAAGTCTAGTTTGTCTGATACAAGTATGGCTACTCCAGGTTTCTTTTGACTTCCAGTAGCATGATAAATAGTTCTCCATCCCCTCACTCTCAATCTAAAGGTGTCCTCAGGTCTAAAATGAGTCTCTTGTAGACAGCAAATAGATGGGTCTTGTTTTTTATCCATTCTGATACCCTATGTCTTTTGGTTGGCGTATTTAGTCCATTTACATTCAGTGTTATTATAGAAAGATATTGGTTTAGAGTCATTGTGATGTCCGTAGGTTTCATGCTTGTAGCGATGTCTCTGGTACTTTGTCTCACAGGCTCCCCCTTAGGATCTCTTGTAGGGCTGGTTTATTGGTGACGAATTCCTTCGGTTTTTGTTTGTTTGGGAAGACCTTTATCTCTCCTTATTCTAAATGACAGACTTGCTGGATAAAGGGTTCTCAGCTGCATATTTTTTCTGTTGATCACGTTGAAGATTTACTGCCATTCCTTTCTGGCCTGCCAAGTTTCAGTAGAGAGATCAGTCACGAGTCTTATAGGTCTCCCTTTATATGTTAGGGCACGTTTATCCCTAGCTGCTTTCAGAATTTTCTCTTTATCCTTGTGTTTTGCCAGTTTCACTGTGATATGTCCTGCAGAAGATCGATTCAAGTTTTGTCTGAAGGGAGTTCTCTGTGCCTCTTGGATTTCAATGCCTTTTTTATTCCCCAGATCAGGGAAGTTCTCAGCTGTTATTTCTTCAAGTACACCTTCAACACCTTTCCCTCTCTTCCTCCTCTGGAATACCAATTATGCATAGATTATTTGTCTTTAGTGCATCACCTAGTTCTCTAATTTTCCCCTCATACTCCTGGATTTTTTTTTTATCTCTCTTTTTCTCAGCTTCTTCTTTTTCCATAATTTATCTTGTAGTTCCCCTATTCTCTCCTCTGCCTCTTCAATCCAAGCTGTGGTTGTCTCCATTTTATTTTGCAGCTCATTAATAGCATTTTTTTAGCTCCTCCTGGCTGTTCCTTAGTCCCTTGATCTCTGTAGCAATAGATTCTCTGCTGTCCTGTATATTGTTTTCAAGCCCAGCGATTAATTTTATGACTATTATTCTAAATTCACTTTCTGTTATATTGTTTATATCGTTTTTGATCACTTCGTTAGCTGTCATTATTTCCTGGAGGTTTTTTTTGAGGGGAATTCTTCCCTTTCGTCATTTTGGATAGTCCCTGGAGTGGTGCAGAACTGCGGGCACTTCCTCTGTGCTGTCTTGAATAACCTGCGTTCGTGGGCAGGGCCGCAGTCAGACCTGATGTCTGCCCTCAGCCCACCACTGGGGCCACAATCAGACTGGTGTATACCTTCTCTTGTCCTCTCGTATGGGCGGGTTTCACTGTGGGGTGGCGTGGCCCCTCTGGGCTACTTGCACACTGCCAGGCTTATGGTGCTGGGGATCTAGTGTATTAGCTCGGGTGGACAGGCAAGGTGCACAGGGGCGGGAGGGGCAGGCTCAGCTCACTTTTCCTTCGGAGGTCCACTTCGGGAGGGGCCCTGTGGCACTGGGAGGGAGTCAGGCCCACTGGAGAGATGGATCTGCAGAAGCACAGTGTTTGGGTGTTTGCGTGGTGCAAGCAAGTTCCCTGGAAGGAACTGGTTCCCTTTGGGATTTTGGCTGGGGATGGGCGAGGGAGATGGTGCTGCCAAGTGCCTTTTTCCCCTGCCTAGCTGAGCTCTGTTGCCCAGGGCTCAACAACTCTCCCTCCCGTTGTCCTCCAGCCCTCCCACTCTCTGATCAGAGCTGTTAACTTATAACCTTCCAGATGTTAAGTCCCGCTTGCTGTCTGAACACACTTTGTCCGGCCCCTCTGCTTTTGCAAGCCAGACTTAGGGGCTCTGCTTTGCCAGCGGGCTGCCCCTCTGCCCTGGCTCCCTCCCGCCAGTCCGTGTAGCGTGCACCGGCTCTCCGCCCTTCCTACCCTCTTCCGTGGGCCTCTCATCTGCGCTTGGCTCCAGAGACTCCATTCTGCTAGTCTTCTGGTGATTTTCTGGGTTATTTAGGCAGGTGTGGGTGGAATCTAAGTCATCTGCAGGACGTGTTGAGCCCAGTGTCCTCCTAATCCACCATCTTCCCAGAAGCCTGCCCCCCCCCTCAGTTGCATTCTTATACACTAATAATGAAGCAACAGAAAGACAAAGAAACTGATCCCATTCACAATTGCACCAAGAAGCATTAAATACCTAGGAATAAACCTAACCAAAGATGTAAAAGGTCTGTATGCTGAAAAGTATAGAAAACTTATGAAGGAAATTGAAGAAGTTATAAAGAAATGGAAAAACATTCCATGCTCATGGATTGGAAGAACAAACATTATTAAACTGTCAATACTACCCAAAGCCATCTACATATTTAATGCAATCTCAGTCAGAATTGTACCTGCATTCTTCTTGAAGAATGCTTGAAGCTAGAACAAGCAATCCTAAAATTCATATGGAACCACAAAAGGCCCTGAATAGCCAAAGTAATTTTGAAGAAGATCAAAGCAGGAGGCATAACAATCCCAGACTTTAGCCTCTACTCCAAAGCTGTAATCATCAAGACAGCATGGTATTGGCACAAAAACAGACACATAGACCAATGGAAGAGAATAGAAACCCCAGAACTAGACCCACAGAAGTATGGCCAACTAATCTTTGACAAAGCCGGAAACAATATCCAATGGAAACAAGACAGTCTCTTTAACAAATGGTGCTGGAAGGACTGGACAGCAACATGCAGAAGGATGAAACTAGACCACTTTCTCACACCATTCACAAAAATAAACTCAAAATGGATAAAGGACCTGAATGGGAGACAGGAAACCATCAAAACCCTAGAGGAGAAAGCAGGAAAAAACCTCTCTGACCTCAGCCGCAGCAATTTCTTACTTGACACATCCCCAAAGGCAAGGGAATTAAAAGCAAAAATGAGCTATTGGGACCTCATGAAGATTAAAAGCTTCTGCACAGCAAAGGAAACAATCAACACAACTAAAAGGCAACCAATGGAATGGGAAAAGATATTTGCAAGTGACATATCGGACAAAGGGCTAGTATCCAAAATCTATAAAGAGCTCACCAAACTCCACACCTGAAAAACAAATAATCCAGTGAAGAAATGGGCCGAAAACATGAACAGATACTTCTTTAAAGAAGACAATCGGATGGCCATCAGGCACATTAAAAGATACTCAACGTCCTCTTCATGGAAATACAAATCAAAAACCACTCTGAGATATCACTTCACACCAGTCAGATTGGCTAAAATGAACAAATCAGGAGACTATAGATGCTGAAGCGGATGTGGAGAAATGGGAACCCTCTTGAACTGTTGGTGGGAATGCAAACTGGTGCAGCCGCTCTGGAAAACAGTGTGGAGGTTCGTCAGAAAATTAAAAATAGATCTACCCTATAACCCAGAAATAGCACTGCTAGGAATTTACCCAAGGGATACAGGAGTGCTGATGCATAGGGGCACTTGTACCCCAATGTTTATAGCAGCACTTTCAACAATAGCCAAATTATGGAAAGAGCCTAAATGTCCATCAACTGATGAATGGATAAAGAAATCGTTGTTTATATACACAATGGAATGCTATGTGGCAATGAGAAAGAATGAAATATGGCCTATTGTAGCAATGTTGATGGGACTAGAGAGTGTTATGCTAAGTGAAATAAGTCACACAGAGAAAGACACATACCATATGTTTTCACTCTTTTGTGGATCCTGAGAAACTTAACAGAAGACCATGGGGGAGGGGAAGGAAAAAAAAGTTAGGGAGAGAGCCAAAACATAAGAGAGTCTTAAAAACTGAGAACAAACTGAGGGTTGATGGGCGGTGGGAGGGAAGGGATAGTGGGTGATGGGTATTGAGGGCACCTGTTGGGATGAGCACTGGGTGTTGTATGGGAACCAGTTTGACAATAGATTTCATATTAAAATAAATTAATTAAATTAAATTTTTAAAAGAGAGCATAGGTGTTAACTGTTCCTTAAATGTGTGTTAGAATTCCCTTGGAAAGCCATCTGGCCCTGGACCATTGTTTTTTGGGTGATTTTTGATTATTAATTATATTTCTTTACTGGTTATGGGTGTGTTCAAATTTCTGTTTCTTCCTGTTTCAGTTTTGGTGGTTTATATGTTCCTAGGAATTTGTGTATTTCTTCCAGATTGCCCAATTTATTGGTGTACAGGATCTCATATTATTCTCTTATTATTGTTTGTATTTCTGTTGTTTTGGTTGTGATCTTTCCTCTTTCATTCTTGATTTTAGGATTTGGGTTCTTTCCTTTTTCTTTTTGATTAAACTGGCTAGTGGTTTATCAATTTTGTTATTTCTTTCAAAGAACCAACTTCTGGTTTCATTGATCTACTTTTTTTTTTTTGTTTTTTGGGTTTTTTTTTTGTTTCAGTGCATTAATTTCTGCTCTAAACTTTATTATTTCCTGTCTTCTGCTATATTTGCTGTTGTTTTTCCAGCTCTTTAGGGTGTAAGGTTAGGTTGTGTATCTGAGACATTTTTTCCTGTTTAGGAAGCCCTGGACTGCTATATGCTTTCCTCTTATGACTGCCTTTGCTGCATCCCAGAGGAGAAAATAAATATTTTAAAATTTTATTCATTTATTTTTTTATATTCCAGTATTATGAGGAGCACTGAGTAATGTATAGATGTTGAATCACTGTATTCTATACCTGAAACTATTTAACACTGTATGTTAACTACATAGGAATTAAAATAAAAACATATTTAAAAATTGAATAAAGAGACGGAACAAAAGAAAATGTAAAGTTGTGTTAACCTTATAATTGAACATAGAGATATTTACATACATCAAAGGCTAACCATAGGGAAATGTTGATGGATCAATATAATTTTGGTTTATCTTTGTAATATGCCATAACTCACTGAGATAGGTCACTAATAAAATATATTGAGAAAGAAATTCTAGTGTAATTAACATATAGTGTTATATTTGTTTCAGGTGTACAATATAGGGGTTCAAAAAACTCTTAATTCCATACACCTCATTCACCCATCCCTCCACTTACCTCCCCTTTTTCAACCACCAGTTTGTTCTTTATTATTTAAGGATCGGGTTTTGTTTGTTTTTTTGTTTTGTTTTTGGTCTCTTTCTTTGTTCATTTGGTTCTTAATTTCCACCTATGAGTGAAATAATATGCTCTTTTGTCTTTCTCTGTCTGACTTTCTTTGCTTAGCATTATATTCTGTAGGTCCATCCATGTTATTGCAAATGGAAAAATTTCATTCTTTTTATGGTTGAGCAATAGTCCATTGTATGTGTATGTATACATAGACATATCTATCTTCTTTATCTTCCATATGTTCTTTATCTATTCATCTATGGGTGGGCATTGGATTGCTGTCATATGTTGGCTATTGTAAATGATGCTACAGTGGACTTGGGGTGCCTGCATCACCTCAAATTAGCATTTTCATTTTCTGTGGGTAAATATCCAATAGTAGAATAACTGGATCATATGGTAATTCTATTTTTAATTTTTAAGGAACCTCCATACTGTTTTCTATGGTAGCTGCACCAGTTTGTATTCCCACCAACAGTACATGAGTTTCCTTTTTCCTCCACATCCTTGCCAACGCTAGTTTCTTGTGTTTTTTATTTTAGCCATTCTGACAAGTGTGAAGTTTATGGAAATAGTTTTAAGATGGTTATAGCATTAAAATAAGTCACACAGTGCTAAAATTAAACCACACATGGTACCAGAAACTGTTGTTTAACTGTATTTACCCCAAGCTGAGTTACACCTTGAGTAATGTCCTGGACTTTATGTTTAGCTCTTATCTTTACCGTATTCTAGGTAGCTAATACACTGTAAATTCCTAATCCTTGTCCTGTGCCCTCTGAAAAATCATTAATATTCAGCTAAGGCTATTAGTCTGTTTCCTTAAAGATGCATACTTTGACAGGGTAGACTTCCTTCAAATTTGCATCTTCCTTCTCAGTAAGTATGTCTCAGTGGAGAATTATTGGCTTACAGTGTTAATGCCCAAAGCAATCTGTGCTCTCTATTACATGTGTATCAGTTGTTTCAACTCAGTAATGCAAAATAGACCTCTGTCTTTTTAGAAATTGAATTACATATAGAGGGACTAATGGGCTTAGATACTAAAATTTCACTTACTTGATAAATAGCTTCAAAACAAAATTGAATCCACTTGCTAAAATACATTCTTTTTTTTTTTAATTTTTTTTCAACGTTTTTTATTTATTTTTGGGACAGAGAGAGACAGAGCATGAACGGGGGAGGGACAGAGAGAGAGGGAGACACAGAATCGGAAACAGGCTCCAGGCTCCGAGCCATCGGCCCAGAGCCCGACGCGGGGCTCGAACTCACGGACCGCGAGATCGTGACCCGGCTGAAGTCGGACGCTCAACCGACTGCGCCACCCAGGCGCCCCTAAAATACATTCTTAAATAAGACTACTACAATTTGTGGTGAGTGGTGTTTAAGATGATAATGGGCTTTCATTTTAGTAGTTTTGAAATACAATTTAGTGAATTTTCAGACAAATATATCACTCATGTTTTGGTAAGGGAAGTTACACTCCAGTGATGGAATTTGACTCTGATTTACATTTTATGAATACCATGCGCAGTGCCAAAGATTTTCTTCAGAGCAGTCTTCATTTCCTTGTTCCTAAGGCTATAGATTAGAGGATTACAGAGGGGTGTTATCACAGAATAAAGTAAGGTCACAATTTTCTGCATTTTCACTGGGCGTCCTGATCCAGGACTAACATATATCACCATAACAGAGCCAAAAAACAGGATCACCACTGCCAGATGAGAAGCACAAGTGGAGAAAGCCTTGCGTTTGCCTGCTGCTGAGGGCATCCTTAGCACAGCCACAATCACCAGAGCATAGGAACAAAGAACAAAGAGAAAGGTTCCAATCATGAAAACAGCATTGAAAGTAGAGTAAATGAACTGTGTTGTGGTGTCTTCAGAACAGGACAGCATCATCAATGGGGCAGGATCACACAAGAAATGGTTGATGGTATTTGGGCCACAGTAGGGTAACTGTGAAATGAGAACAACTGGGGTTAGGAAGAGGACGAACCCGCACGACCAGCCAAAGATGGCAAGGCCAGTGTACAGCTGTTTCGTCATAATGCGTGGGTAATGCAGAGGACGACAGATGGCAAGGTACCTGTCAAAGGCCATGATGCAGAGGAAGAAGCCCTCATCACACCCCAGAGAGAAGAAGAAGTAGAACTGTGCAAAACAGTTCACAAAGGAAATGGACTTGCTTGAGGACAGGAAATTGGCCAACATGTTAGGGACGGTCGTGGTGACATAACATATTTCCAGGAGAGAGAAATTCCCCAAGAGGATGTACATGGGCGTGTGAAGACGCCGTTCCCACTGCACTGCACAGACAATGGCTGCATTCCCCATGAGAGTCAGCGTGTAGACTACTGAGAAGAGCCCGAAGTAGAGGAGCTGCATTTCTGGGCTTGAGGGAAAGCCCACGAGGATAAAGTGGCTAACGGAGTTGGTGGTTTCTATGCCGGACACATTCATTGGTCTGGAAGACATGGAGATGACTTTGTTATAGCACTCTTAATGGAGTATGCTGGTTCTTCCTGAAAACATTAAATTTCTTTATTTTTTATTTCATAAAGTAGTAAACGGACTTTTGCTTAAACAACAAAACTGTGACTTACATTACTCAGCCCTGAACATATATTATTTAAAAAGGCGCAGTACTAGAAAAGAAGGAAAACATGAGTTGGAGACAAATTTTTCCCTTTCTAAGAATGCTAGACTAGATACTAGGAATGCAATCTTTTGATTCTGATAAATTACCGGTATTAGTTTACTTTTCATATGTTTACCTGCACTATTGATACTATATTTCTGTGCATGTGAATATATTTCAACAGTCTATGAGTACTTGATATTCTATGATTTATAACTGACTTAATAAAAAGACTAAATGAAGACACCTAAGAATCTAAGGGTAGTGCCATGACAGGACACAAACTAATATTTATTTTCATTTTCAGTTCCTCCAGGTTACTCATGGAGTTTTAAAGTAACCTAAAAAAACCTCTATCATTCCAGGATTTATTCATTTTTTTAATGATACTTAAGTATTCATACCAGTGTTTAGTATAAAAATGCTTCCTTTACTTTTTTGGCAACTGAATGCACTATATATTGTGAGAAAGAGCCCTATACCTTGGCCTCTAAGTTGCTCTGGCTAAATATTTTGATGTGTTTCTGTGTCGATATATGTACCACATATGCCCGTAATGGCAATTGACCTGAGGGAAAGCAGCTAGTTTGAGTCACAGTGACCAAGTTCATTGTCCCTATACTTGTACCCGTGGTCAAGTTGGCTGTAAGAAAATTGGAAAAATAGGTTTCATACTTTTGTGAGAATTTCCATAGTATTTTTTTTTACCTCCTTCCCACCCCCAGTCCTTGCCCACATGTTCTTTTTTTCTCTTTTAGACAGAACTTTCATATCTTTTTACATCTCACTAAGCCCCATCTAGGCCTTTCATGTCTGGGCAAATGAGAAACAATGAGCTTTGCACTTCTCTCTGGGTACTTCCATACCAAGTAGTTGTTCCTAAATCAAAAAAAAACTCAGTTCTCCTGTTTCCTCAGTACCTTTACTCTGACCTTTTGCATTAAGCAAGGTAATTCATTCAAAAATACTTATTAAACTTCTTCATTGTATCAAGTTGTCTTTTAAGTGCTGAAGAAACAGCTGTGGGTATGCCAGATCTTGCACTTATGGAACTTATAATCAAGAGATTAACAATATATTTTAATACATTTTTTGCTTAATTTTTTTTTGTTTTACTCTCCTGGAAATATTTTTTACATTTTATAAGGAATAATCTAATAAATCAAAGAAGATTTTTCAAAGTAGAAATCCAAGACTCTAAGTCAGGGAAATCCTGGACTTACTTGTGTAAAGGTCAGACCACATAGATGGCTGACTCTTTTATTTGACCGTTGAGATGGCATCTAGATTGGAAGGACTACTATTTATAGATTCTTTTTGCCTTGTAATTGTATATATGGTTATAGAAGGTCAGGTCAGCCAAATCCTTGGCTCTATTGGTTTTCTAAAACACTTTATTAATGTTTTTAAGAACAGAATTTACTCATTTACACAGGGATTTTGAGAAATCATGTCCCTAAATTCCTTTTTGAAAGATTTTTTATTATTATCATTGAGGTATAGTTGACATACAACGTTCTATTAATTTCAGGTGTACAACATAGTGATTTGACATTTTTATACATATTGGAATGCTTGCCACGATAAGTGTAGTTACCATGTTACCAAATATGTTATAATATTATTGAGGATATTTTCCACATTGTACTTTTTTATATTCCAATGGATTGTCCTTTTGTCCTTTAGGCATTCCTGTGGTCCTGTTTACTCAGCACCCTAGTGTCATCATCTCAGTTTAATTATTAAGAGGTAGGTCGTTGACAAAGGATTTGTTTCAAATCATTATTGACCCTTAGCCCCCTTATTTTAGAATATTTCTTGGAGATAGTAATTGTCCAAAGCCAGAGTTTAGGGTACATCCTGTATGATTAACAAAAATAACAATAAAAACTCAACATGCTGGAAACTTTTGTTACTTCAAAAAGAATCCCCATTGAGGAGTTCCGGAAGATGGCGGCGTAGGAGGACGCTGGGCTCACCGCGCGTCCTGCTGATCACTTAGATTCCACCTATACCTGCCTAAATAACCCAGAAAACCGCCAGAGGATTAGCAGAACGGAGTCTCCGGAGCCAAGCGCAGACGAGAGGCCCACGGAAGAGGGTAGGAAGGGCGGCGAGGCGGTGCGCGCTCCACGGACTGGCGGGAGGGAGCCGGGGCGGAGGGGCGGCTCGCCAGCCAAGCAGAGCCCCCGAGTCGGGCTGGCAAAAGCGGAGGGGCCGGACGGACTGTGTTCCGACAGCAAGCTCGACTTAGCGTCTGGGAGGTCAGAAGTTAACAGCTCTGCTCAGAAAGCAGGAAGGCTGGAGGACAAAGGGAGGGAGAGCTGCTGAGCCCCCGGACGGCAGAGCTCAGCTTGGCGGGGAACAAAGGCTCTCGCCAGCACCATCTTCCCCGCCCATCCCCCAGCCAAAATCCCAAAGAGAACCAGTTCCTGCCAGGGAACTTGCTCGCTCCGCGCAAACACCCAACTCTGTGCTTCTGCGGAGCCAAACCTCCGGCAGTGGATCTGACTCCCTCCCGCTGCCACAGGGCGCCTCCTGAAGTGGATCACCTAAGGAGAAGCGAGCTAAGCCTGCCCCTCCCGCCCCCGTGCACCTTGCCTAACCACCCCAGCTAATACGCCAGCTCCCCAGCACCACAAGCCTGGCAGTGTGCAAGTAGACCAAACGGGCCACACCACCCCACAGTGAATCCCGCCCCTAGGAGAGGGGAAGAGAAGGCACACACCAGTCTGACTGTGGCCCCAGCGGTGGGCTGGGGGCAGACATCAGGTCGGACTGCGGCCCCGCCCACCAACTCCAGTTATACACCACAGCACGGGGGAAGTGCCCTGCAGGTCCTCACCGCTCCAGGGACTATCCAAAATGACCAAACGGAAGAATTCCCCTCAGAAGAATCTCCAGGAAATAACAACAGCTAATGAACTGATCAAAAAGGATTTAAATAATATAACAGAAAGTGAATTTAGAATAATAGTCATAAAATTAATCGCTGGGCTTGAAAACAGTATACAGGACAGCAGAGAATCTCTTGCTACAGAGATCAAGGGACTAAGGCACAGTCACGAGGAGCTGAAAAACGCTTTAAACGAAATGCAAAACAAAATGGAAACCACGACGGCTCGGATTGAAGAGGCAGAGGAGAGAATAGGTGAACTAGAAGATAAAGTTATGGAGAAAGAGGAAGCTGAAAGAAAGAGAGATAAAAAAATCCAGGAGTATGAGGGGAAAATTAGAGAACTAAGTGATACACTAAAAAGAAATAATATACGCATAATTGGTATCCCAGAGGAGGAAGAGAGAGGGAAAGGTGCTGAAGGGGTACTTGAAGAAATTATAGCTGAGAACTTCCCTGAACTGGGGAAGGAAAAAGGCATTGAAATCCAAGAGGCACAGAGAACTCCCTTCAGACGTAACTTGAATCGATCTTCTGCACGACATATCATAGTGAAACTGGCAAAATACAAGGATAAAGAGAAAATTCTGAAAGCAGCAAGGGATAAACGTGCCCTCACATATAAAGGGAGACCTATAAGACTCGTGACTGATCTCTCCTTTGAAACTTGGCAGGCCAGAAAGGCTTGGCACGATATCTTCAGTGTGCTAAACAGAAAAAATATGCAGCCGAGAATCCTTTATCCAGCAAGTCTGTCATTTAGAATAGAAGGAGAGATAAAGGTCTTCCCAAACAAACAAAAACTGAAGGAATTTGTCACCACAAAACCAGCCCTACAAGAGATCCTAAGGGGGATCCTGTGAGACAAAGTACCAGAGACATCACTACAAACATAAAACATACAGACATCACAATGACTCTAAACCCGTATCTTTCTATAATAACACTGAATGTAAATGGATTAAATGCACCAACCAAAAGACATAGGGTATCAGAATGGATAAAAAAACAAGACCCATCTATTTGCTGTCTACAAGAGACTCATTTGAGATCTGAGGACACCTTTAGATTGAGAGTGAGGGGATGGAGAACTATTTATCATGCTACTGGAAGCCAAAAGAAAGCTGGAGTAGCCATACTTATATCAGACAAACTAGACTTTAAATTAAAGGCTGTAACAAGAGATGAAGAAGGGCATTATATAATAATTACAGGGTCTATCCATCAGGAAGAGCTAACAATTATAAATGTCTATGCGCCAAATACCGGAGCCCCCAGATATATAAAACAGTTACTCATAAACATAAGCAACCTTATTGATAAGAATGTGGTCATTGCAGGGGACTTTAACACCCCACTTACAGAAATGGATAGATCATCTAGACACACAGTCAATAAAGAAACAAGGGCCCTGAATGATACATTGGATCAGATGGACTTGACAGATATATTTAGAACTCTGCATCCCAAAGCAACAGAATATACTTTCTTCTCGAGTGCACATGGAACATTCTCCAAGATAGATCATATACTGGGTCACAAAACAGCCCTTCATAAGTTTACAAGAATTGAAATTATACCATGCATACTTTCAGACCACAATGCTATGAAGCTTGAAATCAACCACAGGAAAAAGTCTGGAAAACCTCCAAAAGCATGGAGGTTAAAGAACACCCTACTAACGAATGAGTGGGTCAACCAGGCAATTAGAGAAGAAATTAAAAAATATATGGAAACAAACGAAAATGAAAATACAACAATCCAAACGCTTTGGGATGCAGCGAAGGCAGTCCTGAGAGGAAAATACATTGCAATCCAGGCCTATCTCAAGAAACAAGAAAAATCCCAAATACAAAATCTAACAGCACACCTAAAGGAAATAGAAGCAGAACAGCAAAGGCAGCCTAAACCCAGCAGAAGAAGAGAAATCATAAAGATCAGAGCAGAAATAAATAATATAGAATCTAAAAAAACTGTAGAGCAGATCAACGAAACCAAGAGTTGGTTTTTTGAAAAAATAAACAAAATTGACAAACCTCTAGCCAGGCTTCTCAAAAAGAAAAGGGAGATGACCCAAATAGATAAAATCATGAATGAAAATGGAAATATTACAACCAATCCCTCAGAGATACAAACAATTATCAGGGAATACTATGAAAAATTATATGCCAACAAATTGGACAACCTTGAAGAAATGGACAAATTCCTAAACACCCACACTCTTCCAAAACTCAATCAGGAGGAAATAGAAAGCTTGAACAGACCCATAACCAGCAAAGAAATTGAATCGGTTATCAAAAATCTCCCAACAAATAAGAGTCCAGGACCAGATGGCTTCCCAGGGGAGTTCTACCAGACATTTAAAGCAGAGATAATACCTATCCTTCTCAAGCTATTCCAAGAAATAGAAAGGGAAGGAAAACTTCCAGACTCATTCTATGAAGCCAGTATTACTTTGATTCCTAAACCAGACAGAGACCCAGTAAAAAAAGAGAACTACAGGCCAATATCCCTGATGAATATGGATGCAAAAATTCTCAATAAGATACTAGCAAATCGAATTCAACAGCATATAAAAAGGATTATTCACCATGATCAAGTGGGATTCATTCCTGGGATGCAGGGCTGGTTCAACATTCGCAAATCGATCAACGTGATACATCACATTAACAAAAAAAAAGAGAAGAACCATATGATCCTGTCAATCGATGCAGAAAAGGCCTTTGACAAAATCCAGCACCCTTTCTTAATAAAAACCCTTGAGAAAGTCGGGATAGAAGGAACATACTTAAAGATCATAAAAGCCATTTATGAAAAGCCCACAGCTAACATCATCCTCAATGGGGAAAAACTGAGAGCTTTTTCCCTGAGATCAGGAACACGACAGGGATGCCCACTCTCACCGCTGTTGTTTAATATAGTGCTGGAAGTTCTAGCATCAGCAATCAGACAACAAAAGGAAATCAAAGGCATCCAAATTGGCAAAGATGAAGTCAAGCTTTCGCTTTTTGCAGATGACATGATATTATACATGGAAAATCCGATAGACTCCACCAAAAGTCTGCTAGAACTGATACATGAATTCAGCAAAGTTGCAGGATACAAAATCAATGTACAGAAATCAGTTGCATTCTTATACACTAACAATGAAGCCACAGAAAGACAAATAAAGAAACTAATCCCATTCACAATTGCACCAAGAAGCATAAAATACCTAGGAATAAATCTAACCAAAGATGTAAAAGATCTGTATGCTGAAAACTATAGAAAGCTTATGCAGGTAATTGAAGAAGATATAAAGAAATGGAAAGACATTCCCTGCTCATGGATTGGAAGAATAAATATTGTCAAAATGTCAATACTACCCAAAGCTATCTACACATTCAATGCAATCCCAATCAAAATTGCACCAGCATTCTTCTTGAAACTAGAACAAGCCATCCTAAAATTCATATGGAACCACAAAAGGCCCCGAATAGCCAAAGTAATTTTGAAGAAGAAGACCAAAGCAGGAGGCATCACAATCCCAGACTTTAGCCTCTACTACAAAGCTGTCATCATCAAGACAGCATGGTATTGGCATAAAAACAGACACATAGACCAATGGAATCGAATAGAAACCCCAGAACTAGACCCACAAACGTATGGCCAACTCATTTTTGACAAAGCAGGAAAGAACATCCAATGGAAAAAAGACAGTCTCTTTAACAAATGGTGCTGGGAGAACTGGACAGCAACATGCAGAAGGTTGAAACTAGACCACTTTCTCACACCATTCACAAAAATAAACTCAAAATGGATAAAGGACCTGAATGTGAGACAGGAAACCATCAAAACCTTAGAGGAGAAAGCAGGAAAAGACCTCTCTGACCTCAGCCGTAGCAATCTCTTACTCGGCACATCCCCAAAGGCAAGGGAATTAAAAGCAAAAGTGAATTACTGGGACCTTATGAAGATAAAAAGCTTCTGCACAGCAAAGGAAACAACCAACAAAACTAAAAGGCAACCAACGGAATGGGAAAAGATATTTGCAAATGACACATCGGACAAAGGGCTAGTATCCAAAATCTATAAAGAGCTCATCAAACTCCACACCCGAAAAACAAATAACCCAGTGAAGAAATGGGCAGAAAACATGAATAGACACCTCTCTAAAGAAGACATCCGGATGGCCAACAGGCACATGAAAAGATGTTCAACGTCGCTCCTCATCAGGGAAATACAAATCAAAACCACACTCAGATACCACCTCACGCCAGTCAGAGTGGCCAAAATGAAGAAATCAGGAGACTATAGATGCTGGAGAGGATGTGGAGAAATGGGAACCCTCTTGCACTGTTGGTGGGAATGCAAATTGGTGCAGCCGCTCTGGAAAGCAGTGTGGAGGTTCCTCAGAAAATTAAAAATAGACCTACCCTATGACCCAGCAATAGCACTGCTAGGAATTTATCCAAGGGATACAGGAGTACTGATGCATAGGGGCACTTGTACCCCAATGTTTATAGCAGCACTCTCAACAATAGCCAAATTATGGAAAGAGCCTAAATGTCCATCAACTGATGAATGGATAAAGAAATTGTGGTTTATATACACAATGGAATATTACGTGGCAATGAGAAAAAATGAAATATGGCCTTTTGTAGCAACGTGGATGGAACTGGAGAGTGTGATGCTAAGTGAAATAAGCCATACAGAGAAAGACAGATACCATATGGTTTCACTCTTATGTGGATCCTGAGAAACGTAACAGAAACCCATGGGGGAGGGGAAGGGAAAAAAAAAAAAAAAGAGGTTAGAGTGGGAGAGAGCCAAAGCATAAGAGACTGTTAAAAACTGAGAACAAACTGAGGGTTGATGGGGGGTGGGAGGGAGGGCAGGGTGGGTGATGGGTATTGAGGAGGGCACCTTTTGGGATGAGCACTGGGTGTTGTATGGAAACCAATTTGACAGTAAATTTCATATATTAAAAAAAAATAAATAAATAAAAAAAAAAAAAAAAAAAAAAAAAAAAAAAAAAAAAAAGAATCCCCATTAAACCAGGGCTTATTAATGTGATGGGACTGAAAAGTAATAAATGGGTTTTGGAAAGAAGATATCACTGGAGAGAGAAATTTGCCATATTTATTCACCAAGCAACAAAAATCATCAAAATAAATCCTTCTCCAGCAATTGTCAGTTAATATACCTCTTCACTTAAAATCCTAAGCCCTTGTATGTATCTCTTATTTATCTTTTAGAGTGATACACAAACTAAGTGAAAAATATTCCCCAGAATTCAGGGAAACAAGAAGGAAATTAATATTTTTAGGTTTTATTTATTTGTCAGCATTTCAGTCTAATGAAATATTTTCAGCTTTTTTAAAGATAAAAAATTTCTTATGAAATTATTTTTGCAAAAACTTTGAGTACATGTGGCTCACATGTTAGACAATTTCCACTTACTCCTTGGATGAATGCTGAGAAGAGGGTCAGAGACCAGACATAAAATATTACTCCATGGAGCAACAGGCATGTGAAGGACTTCCAAGAAATTGGATGATCCAGTTTGTAATCTCTCATGGATTGCAAAGAGTAAGCCCTACAAGATACTTTTTCTCTAGTTTGAAAGCACATGTTTATGGTAAAAATGAAAGCCCAGAAGAAGGTATTATATATGTCTACTTTCTTGCATCATGACCTTTTGGGATTTGGGATTTATCCTCTTGATGATTTGACAGTATTTGTTCAAAAGAGGAGATAATTTTTGAATTTTCACTTATTTATAATTAAACACCAAGTCTTAGTATTCCACAAGGAATAGTGAAGATAAAGAATCAATTCTATCTTTTCTTTTTTCTCTAGTAGTCATATATCATTGAAGGTTTTTGGGGAATAATTAGTCATAATAGGGATTGTTATAATAGCTGTAATAGCAAGCTCATAGGAATTCCTTTGTCTATTTTGAAGAAGAAATCATTCTTTGACCACCAAATGTCTGTACTTAGGTAGTTTGTTAGAGATATCTGGGGTGCATTTTATTTATTTATTTATTTATTTATTTATTTATTTATTTATTTATTTTTTTGTTGTTGTTTCAATATATGAAGTTTATTGTCAAATTGGTTTCCATACAACACCCAGTGCTCATCCCAACAGGTGCCCTCCTCAATGCCCATCACCCACTTTCTTCTCCCTCCCACCCCCCATCAACCCTCAGTTCTCAGTTTTTAAGTCTCTTATGTTTTGGCTCCCTCCCTCTCTAATTTTTTTTCCTTCCCCTCCCCCATGGTCTTCTGTTAAGTTTCTCAGGATCCACAAAAAAGTGAAAACATATGGTATGTGTCTTTCTCTGTGTGACTTATTTCACTTAGCATAACACTCTCCAGTTCCATCCACGTTGCTACAAAAGGCCATATTTCATTCTTTCTCATTGCCACATAGCATTCCATTGTGTATATAAACCACGATTTCTTTATCCATTCATCAGTTGATGGACATTTAGGCTCTTTCCATAATTTGGCTATTGTTGAAAGTGCTGCTATAAACATTGGGGTACAAGTGCCCCTATGCATCAGCACTCCTGTATCCCTTGGGTAAATTCCTAGGAGTGCTATTTCTGGGTCATAGGGTAGATCTATTTTTAATTTTTTGAGGAATCTGCACACTGTTTTCCAGAGCGGCTGCACCAGTTTGCATTCCCACCAACAGTGCAAGAGGGTTCCCGTTTCTCCACATCCGCTTCAGCATCTATAGTCTCCTGATTTGTTCATTTTCACCACCCTGACTGGCCTGAGGTGATATCTGAGTGTGGTTTTGGTTTGTATTTCCCTGATGAGGAGCGACGTTGAGTATCTTTTCATGTGCCTGCTGGCCATCTGGATTTCTTCTTTAGAAAAGTGTGTATTCATGTTTTTCTGCCCATTTCTTCACTGGATTATTTGTTTTTCAGGTGTGGAGTTTGGTGAGCTCTTTATAGATTTTGGATACTAGACCTTTGTCTGATATGTCATTTGCAAATATCTTTTCCCATTCCATTGGTTGCCTTTTAGTTGTGTTGATTGTTTCCTTTGCTGTGCAGAAGCTTTTTATCTTCATGAGGTCCCAAAAGTTCATTTTTGCTTTTAATTCCCTTGCCTTTGGGGATGTGTCAAGTAAGAAATTGCTGCGGTTGAGGTCAGAGAGGTTTTTTCCTGCTTTCTCCTCTAGGGTTTTGATGGTTTCCAGTCTCACATTCAGGTCCTTTATCCATTTTGAGTTTATTTTTGTGAATGGTGTGAGAAAGTGGTCTAGTTTCAACCTTCTGCATGTTGCTGTCCAGTTCTCCCAGCACCATTTGTTAAAGAGACTGTCTCTTTTCCATTGGATGTTCTTTCCTGCTTTGTCAAAGATGAGTTGGCCATACGTTTGTGGGTCTAGTTCTGGGGTTTCTATTCTCTTCCATTGGTCTATGTGTCTGTTTTCGTGCCAATACCATGCTGTCTTGATGATGACAGCTTTGGAGTAGAGGCTAAAGTCTGGGATTGTGATGCCTCCTGCTTTGGTCTTCTTCAAAATTACTTTGGCTATTCGGGGCCTTTTGTGGTTCCATATGAATTTTAGGATTGCTTGTTCTGGTTTCGAGAAGAATGCTGGTGCAATTTTGATTGGGATTGCATTGAATGTGTAGATAGCTTTGGGTAGTATTGACATTTTGACAATATTTATTCTCCCAACCCATGAGCATGGAATGTTTTTCCATTTCTTCATATCTTCTTCAATTTCCTTCATAAGCTTTCTATAGTTTCCAGCATACAGATCTTGTACATCTTTGGTTAGGTTTATTCCTAGGTATTTTATGCTTCTTGGTGCAATTGTGAATGGGATCAGTTTCTTTGTCTTTCTGTTGCTTCATTATTAGTGTATAAGAATGCAACTGATATCTGTGCATTAATTTTGTATCCTGCGACTTTGTTGAATTCATGTATCAGTTCTAGCAGACTTTTGGTGGAGTCTATCGGGTTTTCCATGTATAATATCATGTCATCTGCAAAAAGTGAAAGCTTGACTTCATCTTTGCCAATTTTGATGCCTTTGATTTCCTTTTGTTGTCTGATTGCTGATACTAGCACTTCTAACACTATGTGAAACAACAGCAGTGAGAGTGGACATCCCTGTCGTGTTCCTGATCTCAGGGGGAAAGCTCTCAGTTTTTCCCCATTGAGGATGATATTAGCTGTGGGCTTTTCATAAATGGCTTTTATGATGTTTAAGTATGTTCCTTGTATCCCGGCTTTCTCGAGGGTTTTTATTAAGAAAGGATGCTGAATTTTGTCAAATGCTTTTTCTGCATCGATTGACAGGGTCATATGGTTCTTTTGTGCTGTCTGGAGTAACTTGTGTTGGTGGGCAGGGCCACAGTCAGACCGATGTCTGTCCCCAGCCCACTGCTGGGACCACAATCAGACTGGTGTGTACTTTATCTTCCCCTCTCCCAAGGGCAGGACTCACTGTGGCTGGTTTGGCCCCTGTCTGGGCTACTTGCACACTGCCAGGCTTGTGGTGCTGCTTTGATGGGATCTGGTGTGTTAGTCGGGGTGGATCTCCAAGGTGCACAAAGGCGGGAAGGGCAGGCTTAGCTCACTTTGCCCTAGGTGGTCCCCTGTGGGAGGGGCCCTGCATCACCAGGAGGGAGGCAGGCAGACCCGTCGGAGGGATGGATCCACAGAAGTGCAGCGTTGGGTGTTTGCAGGGTGCAAGCAGGATCGGTGCCGGGAACTGGTTCCCTTTGGGATTTCGGCTAGGGGATGGGAGAGGGAGATGGCACTGGCCAGTGCCTTGGTTCCCCACCGAGCTGAGCTCTATCTTCCAGGGCTCAACACCTCTCCTTCCCAGTGTCCTCTCTCCCTCCCGCTCTCGGAGCAGAGCTGTTGAGTTTTCACATTCCGGATGATAAGTCCCATTGGCTGTCAGAACTCACGCATTCTGGCCCCTCTGCTTTTGCAAGCCAGACTCAGGGATTCTGCCTTGCCAGGCGGGCTGCCCCTCCACCGCCCTGGCTGGCTCCCTCCAGTCCGTGTAGTGCGCACCGCCTCTCCGCCCTTCCTACCCTCTTCCGTGGGCTTCTTGTCTACACTTGGCTCTGGAGAGTCCGTTGTGCTAGTTCTGGCAGTTTTCTGGGTTATTTAGGCAGATGTGGGTGGAATCTAAGTGATCAGCAGGATGCAGTGAGCCCAACGTCCTCCTATGCCACCATCTTCTCCCTCTGTTCTTTTTCTGTAGATCAGAAAGAATTGGCAGCTTAAATTTATAGAGACAAATTTAGAATGGGGATTCTGGGACTGGGAGATGAAGGAAATGAGGTGATGTTGGTCAAAGGGCACAAACTTCTGGCTCTAACATGAATAAGTTCTCATTAGAACACTAGTACAGCATGGTGGTTATAGTTCACAATTCTACATTATGTACTTGAAAGTCACTAAGAAAGTAGATTTTAAGTGGTCTCACTGCCAAGAAAAAAAAGTAATTATGGAGGTGATAGAGGTGTCAACTAACCTTATTATGGTAATCATTTCACAATATACACCTGTATAAAATCCATATTATAATGTTATACACCTCAAACTTAGAAAGTATTTTTTAATATAATTTATTGCCAAATTGGCTTTCATACAATACCCAGTGCTTATCCCAGCAAGTGCTCTCCTCAGTGCCCATCACCCACTTTCCCCTCTTCTCTACCTCCCATCATCTCTCAATTTGTTCTCTATATTTAGAAGTCTTTTATCATTTGCCTTCCTCTCTGTTTGTAAATTTTCCCCCCTTCCCTTCCTCCATGGTCTACTATTAAGTTTCTCAAGATCCACATATGAGTGAAAACATGGTATCTGTGTTTGTCTGACTGACTTATTTCACTTAGTATAACATCCTCCAGTTCCATCCACATTGCTACAAATGGCATGTTTCATTCTTTCTCATTGCCAAGTAGTATTCCATTGTGTATATAAACCACATCTTCTTTATCCATTCATCAGTTGATGGACATTTAGGCTCTTTCCATAATTTGGCTATTGTTGAAAGTGTTGCAATATACATTGGGGTATAAGTGCCCCTATGCATCAGCACTCCTGTATCCCTTGGGTAAATTCCTAGCAATGCTATTGCTGGGTCATAGGGAAGTTCTATTTTTAATTTTCTGAGGAGCCTCACCCTGTTTTCCAGAGTGGCTGCACCAGTTTGCATTCTGACCAACATTGCAAAAGCGTTCCCCTCACCAACATATATTCTACATCTCTCTCGGCATATGCTTGCAAGAATTTATGTTGCATATCCATGAAACTGCTGGATTCCAGGGAATGTATATATTCAACCGTAACAGATAATGTTAGAGAGTATTCCAAAGTGGTTGCCAAAATGTACACTCTCATGAGTAGTATATGATAATCCTCATTATTCTGTTTATTTTTTATTTTTATTTTGGTCAGTTTTTGGTTTTTTTGGTTTTCAAAAAACATTTAGGAAAACACATTCTGTTTTATATTTGTATATACTTTTTTTTAAAATAATGACTTTTCAAGAGTCTTGCTCTTTTTTAAACTGGGAATTTGTTAATACTTTAAAGATTTAAAAAATATATTCTGAAAGCAAGCCTTTAATCAGTTATATGTATTCCAAATATTTTCTCTGGTTTATGCAGGCTTATTTTTCTAGTCTCATAATTTCTTTTTAATGAAAAGAAGTTCTTTTTAAAAAAAATTTAATTCCAGTGCAGTTGATAAACAGTGTTATATTCGTTTCAGGTATACAACGTAGTGATTCAACAATTCTATACATTACTCAGTGGTCATCATAATAAGTACCCTCCTTAATCCCCTTCACCTAGTTCACCCATTCCCCCACCCACCTCCCTTCTGGTAACCAGAAATTTGTTCTCTGTGGTTGAGTCTGTTTTTTATTTATTGCTCTTTTCTTTTCCCCTTTATTTATCTTGTTTCTTAAATTCCACATATGAATAAAATCATCTGGTATTTGTCTTTCTCTGACTGGTTTATTAATGAGCAGAAATTCTTATTTTTAATGCACCTGATTTATCAGTCAAGTTTCTTTCTTTTTTAAGTTTATTTATTTATTTTGAAAGAGAGAGAGATGGAGAACTCTGAAGGGGCAGAGGGAGAGGGAGAGAGAGATTGCTAAGCAGGCTCTGCACCATCAGCACAGAGCCCAGTGCAGGGCTTGAAGTATAAACTGTGAGATCATGACCTGAGCCCAAATCAAGAGTTGGTTGTTTAATGGACTGAGCCACCCAGGTACCCCTCAATCAAGTTTCTTTATAGCTAGTTCTTTTTGCTTATTTCAAGGTTATGAAAATATTATTTAGAAGTGTTAATATCTTTCAAATTTAAAATCTGCAATTATACTGGTCATAGTTTTTATGTATGGTACGAAATATAGGTCAAATTTCAGTTTTCCACATGAGAATCCATTTGACCTAGAAATTTTCTTTGTTAAACCTGTATTCTATGCCTGCTGTGTAGTCCTATTTTTTTTTTTACCATAAATTAAATGTCCATATATGCATGGGTTGGTTTCTGCATTCTCTATTTATTTCATCTTTCTTTTTGTTCCTATTGCACCAATAGCACATTTTCCTAATTATCGTAGCTTATAATGAGTCTTGATATCTAAAATAGGTAAGTCCTACCAATTTCTTTCTCTTCAAACTCTTTTTGCCCATTGCCTTTCCATATAAATTTAGAATTCTTTTGTCATTTGCACAACAATTATTTCTGGAATTCGATTGGGATTGCTTTGAATGGGGAGGTTAATTGTCATCTACACAATAATTACTCTTACAGTCCATGGGCTTGGCATATCTTCCTATTATATCTTCGTGAATTTCTTTCAACAAAGTTGTATTGTTTTCTGTATAGAAGACTTGCCAAATATATATATATTTTTCCTTTTTCCCTCTGATCCCCTTTCCCATTGTTTGCCATTGTTATAATATAGAAGGATAGCTTTTGGGGGCAAATTGTAACATGGGAATCTGTAGCCAGTTGCAAGGCCGTTTGTGAAATTGTGGACTGGCTTGTTGACCTCATTCCAAACTTGACCAGTTTGAAGTCAATTTCTTACCAACTCCAGTTGGGGATCTTTTTACTAGATGAAGCAGTAAAATCAGAGAAGTGGGGAGGTCTAAGCTTCTTCTACAGCTATCTTGCTATCTTAAGTCCCCTGAATTTCTGGGTCTTTTAACCCCCTTCCTCTGGTTCCTCTCTGTTTGACTAGGGTCCCCTCAGTCTGTTTTCCTCCCAATTTTATTGAGAAATAACTGACACACATCACTGTATAAGTTTAAGTTGTATAGCATAATAATTTGATTTACATGTGTTGTGAAATGATTACCACAATAGGCTTAGTTAACCTCCATCATCTCATATAGAAACAATGAAAAGAGAGAACTTCTTGAGATGACAACACTTAGTGTCTACTCTCTTAATAACTGTAAGTCTCTAAGGTCTGTGAGTATTTTGCACTTCTTTATTTCTCCAAACCTGGGCTCAATACTTAGCACATAGAGGACACTCAGTAAAAGTTTGGGAGATGAATATATAAAAAAGTGAGTAAATGAGTGAAGGAATGTTTCAAAGGAGGAAAATAAAATTGTCGGAAAATACATCATAGTACAGTATCCAAATAATAGATCCTGATAATTTAGTTTTAGTATCTTTGAGTGTGTTTGGGATGAGGAAATAGTGTGGATTTTGTCAGAAGTAAACCCATGGCTTGGGGAATTTCTATAAGAATAATGTGAACAAAATTTGGTTTCCGGGGTGGAATGTAGTTTCAGGATCAATAAAACCATTAATCTGGGCCTAAGATCTTAAAGACAGTGTAGGACATATTGTGTTAGGAGATGAAATTCAAGAGGAAATTCAGGAAAAATTCCTGGCTAAATTGATAGGGAAGCCTGAGAAAATATGGGGAAAGCTCAAGGCACAACTATTGAAGAAATTAAGCTTGTCAAAACACACAGATCAGGTCACTTTTCCATACACAGGGCCGATAGTTAGAACCCCGGGAAGATAACTGTTTTAGGGAGACAACTTTGAAGATCTGAGAGTTGCCTGCCTAAATCTGTTCCAGAATATTTCTTCTAGTGCACTCTCGTCTCAGAAATAGCACCTTTAATAGCTTTTGCACTTATATAAAGATTTTTATCATTTTAAGTTGCAGACCACTGTAGGACATTTGCTCTTTGACTTGTTACTCATCATTTACACCCTGCCAGAAAATTATATACATTTTAAATGACTATTTAAAAATTTCTTTTTAATGTTTATTTATTTTTGAGATAGAGACAGAGCATGAATGGGGGAGGGTCAGAGAGAGAGACACACAGAATCTGAAGCAGGCTCCAGGCTCTGAACTTCAGCACAGAGCCCGACGCAGGGCTCGAACTCACGGACTGCGAGATCATGACCTGAGCTGAAGTTGGCCGCCCAACCAACTGAGCCAACCAGGAGCCCCTAAATTACTATTTTAGAAAATAAAATGAAAAGAAAAATGGTAAATGTGAAAAAAAATTATTAATGGCATTACTAGTGCCTCTAAATCAAACTGTTAGTAGTACATTGTTTTATTTCCTCATATCTCCTATTTCTAGTTTATTCTTAATCATTCCACAGCATTTTTTTTGCATGTCTTTATAAAAGTTTTTTAAATTTATTTTTTTATTGAAGTATAGTTGACAATGTTACATTAGTTTCAGGTGTACAACACAGTGATTCAATGACTATACATTATGCTATGCTCACCACAAGTGTAGCTACCAACAATTAGCATACATTGCTATTGCAGTACTATTGGCTATGTTCCCTATGCTGTAGCTTTTATTCCAAAGACTTCCTCATTCCATAATTGGAAACCTGCATCTCCCACTTTCCTTTACCCATTTTGCATTTCCCCTTACCTTTTTCCTCTGACAAGTGGAAGTGCTGGACTGTGGTATTAATATTTTAAATTTTTTGAGGAACCTCCATACTGCTTTTCACAGTGGCTATACCAATTACATTCCAGCCAATGGTGCACAAGTGTTCTCTTTTTCCCACATCTTCACCAACACTTGTTATTTCTTGTCTTTTTCATGCTAGCCATTTTGACATGTGTAAACTGCTATCTCGTAATTTTGATTTGCATTTCTGTGATGATGAGTGATATTGAGCATCTTTTCATGTGTTTATTGGACATCTGTATGTCTTCTTTGGAAAACTATTTAGATCCTCTACCAATTTTTTAATCAGATTTTGTTTGGTGTTGAGTTGTATAAGTTCTTTATGTATTTTGGGTATTAACCCTTTATTGGATGCATCATTAGCAAATATCTTCTCCCATTCACTAAGTTGCCTTTTTCCTTTGCTAATGGTTTCCTATGCTGTGCATAAGTTGTTGTTGTTGTTGTCTTTAATTTTGGTATGGGCCCAATAGTTTATTTTTGCTTTTGTTTCCCTTGCCTTTGGAGATATATCTGGAAAAATGTTGCTAAGGCTGATGTAAAAAAATTACTGCCCATGTTATCTTCTAGGAGTTTTATGGTTTTAGGTCTCACATCTAGGAGTTTAGTAAATTTTGAGTTTATTTTTGTGTATGATGTAAGAAAGTGGTCCAGTTTCATTCTTTTGCTTGTAGGTATCCAGTTTTCTCAACACCATTTATTGAAAAGTAGTCATACTATCTTATTTCTAGCCTTAGACTCATATGCACTATTCTCTTTGCATGGTTTGTATTAATTCTAGTACATATAGGGAGAAAAACCTCTTTAAAATCATGAAGCATTTAAAATATGAATTATTTTCTGATTAAGTTTCTTACAGGTAGTCTTTTTTCCAGGTCTCACCCTGTTTCAGTACATATATTCTTTTGTACTGAGTGGTACTGGGTGGTACTAAGATAAGGAAAATAATGAGTTATAAGGACCCTAAAACAACCCAAAAAAGTAAACATTTGGAAAAAAACCCACTATTTTCACAAAGTCCTATTTAAGAATTAAGTTTGCTGAGGAGAAATTTTTTGAAGAGTCCGAAACTGCCAAGGACCTACATATGGAAGACAGTTATTCTGAATAAGAAAGGGAAGGATGTTCTGGTCATTCTGGTGGGTGGTGGGAAGAGGATGAGGAAGGAAGAAGAAGAGGCAGACCAGGTATAATATGAGAAACTGACTGGGTGTTCAGCACGGTGGCCTTTCCTATGACTCTCCCTAACCCCAGCTGGTAGTCAGGTTAATAAACCCACACAAAAATGGAATTACTTTGGTTTTGGATAAAATGTTGAAGGAGATGAGTCTCACATCCAGACTGGTGTGATCAAAATAAGACAGGATGTAGATTCAGGGATTGGAAGAGAAAAACACACACGAGCATGTTTGATGGTGTGTGTGTGTGTGTGTGTGTGTGTGTGTGTGTGTGTGTGTAGGGAGAGAGTGATGGGTGCTTTAGACACCTGAGCATTGTGAATCTGGGGGTCAGGGACAAATTTACCTATATCTGCAAAAGATAGAAACTGATCTGTTGACACCTGGGTTATATATGATTTTTCTGCAAAAAGGCCTGAAAATGTCTCACATTTTCCTGTTTGCATGCAAGGTGCACAGGAATATTAATACATTATAGCCTAGTACAAATGATTTATGCAAGGTCTTGTAAGATCTTGTTTTCTATTTGCTTCATTGAAATGTATTTCTAAAAATATTCCCTGGGATATGGGAAACATATCTGTCTCTCAAATTTGCATAAGACCATTAACCTCCTATAATTTTATATCACTATATGTCCAACACATATATGGATTCTAGTTCTTGAGAGGCTGTCTTTGACCAAGTCTCATAATCCTAAATAGTTTTCTCAGGGCCTGCTTCATCTCCTTATTCCGGAGGCTATAGATCAAGGGATTGAAAAGTGGAGTCATCACAGAATAAAATAAAGTCACAATTTTCTGAATCCCTGCTGGATTGCCTGCTGTTGGACTCACATACATCACCATGATGGAGCCATAGAACAGGGACACCACAGCCAGATGGGAGCCACACGTGGAGAAGGCCTTATGCCGACCTTCTGCTGAGGGGACCCTCAGCACAGCTCTGATCACCAAGGTGTAGGAGCTGGTAATGAAGAGGAAGGTGGAGAAAATGAGGACTGAGTTAAAGATGGCACAGATGATCTCAGTGGCAGGAGCTGCCACACAAGACAGATTCATAAGGGGTCCTGGATCACATAAAAAATGATCAATTGTATTGGGACCACAAAAAGGAAGCTGGGAGATGAGGTAAACTGGGAGGAGAAAACAAGAGAAGCCACACACCCAGCACCCAGCTCCTATTCTGATGCAGCGCTGAACTGTCATGACAGCGGGGTAATGCAGGGGCCTGCAGATAGCAAGGTACCTGTCAAAGGCCATGGCAGACAAGAAGAAGGTCTCAGTGGTGCCCATGGAGAAGAAGAAGTAGAACTGGATGAAGCAGCCATAGAAGGAGATGGAATTGGTCTCGGAGAGAAAGTTGGCCAGCATATTAGGGACAGTAGAAGTGACATACCAGATCTCCAGGAAGGAAAAATTGGCCAGTAGGATGTACATGGGAGTGTGGAGATGGTCATTCCACCACACTGCACAGATGATACACAGATTTCCCATTAATGTCAGGACATAGATCACAAAGAAGATTGAGAAGAGGAGGATCTGGACCTCCCAGGTGCAAGGGAAGCCAAGAAGAATGAATTCACTGACAGGGTCAGAGTGGTTGTTTTCAGCTGGGATTTTCATGTTTCTCTCCCTCAAACTGCAATAACAAGACATTACCATGTTACAGATGACTTTGCAGAAGTTTTCTCATTAAGGTAGTCTCTGATTTTCTTTACAATTCAATTAGCACAGTTTAGGTTAAACATTTTCAGCATTCTTTGACCTAGTGATATTGGGAGGAATAAGGCACTTGGAGATGTGGATGCTTATTACAGCTTTACCATCATGATCACCATGCCCATCGTGGGCCATTAAACACCTGCCTTTGTTTAGTGTCCTTAGCACTATATAAAATTAATTAGATGCTTTCTTGTCATTGAGAGGCTTCAACCTAGGTCAGAAACATCAACTTAAAAGCAGTTATTTATTTTGAGAGAGAGAGAGAGCACAGGCAAGAGTAGGGGAGGGACACAGAGAGAAAGAAAGAATCCCAGGCAGCCTCCATGCCCAGCATGGAGCCTGACGCGGGACTCGATCTCACAACTGTGAGATGATGACCTGAGCTGAAACCAACAGTCTGATGCTGTACGGACTGAGCCACGTAGGTGTCCCAGCAACCTCAACTTTTAATCAATGATGGCTTACAGCAAATTTTCTCTCCATATTTAGTGACATATGCAAAATTCTTCAAAGTACTCCTCATTTTTAACTTGGTTCTCTTTGCATTTAAAAAATTGTTGCTGAAGAGGAGTAAGTTTCTTATATTCTCACCTTGAATAACATTTTAAATGAAATTGGTATGAATGAATGAGGTTCAGACTAAAGACTAATGATTCTTTTTTAACAGAGATTTTCCCTAACTAGAATACACAAGCTTCAGTCCTCAGCTGAAATTTATCACATGCAGGGAAAGTACCTCACAGTGACAGTCTATATACATTTTGCCAGGTAAACTAAAAATAATTATAGTGTTATGTCACTGAAAGCATTCTGAGATTTAAACAACAATTCGAGATCTGTGCATAGACTGTTTGGTTTCATTTCTCCTTATATATTATTTCAGGCTTCTATGTCAGAGTTCCTCCTGATTGACCTGACCTGTATATGTTTTTTTCAGGACATAATCCTTGATATTTTTCCTTCTCCAACTATACTCTTTCTGTAAGTGACCTGACACTAGCCCCTTGATATAAAAACTATGTGAGATAAAGCCAGATTTTTCTCTCCCTAGCTATGAAATCTCTTCTGCAACCTGGATTTTTCTACCCAATTTCTTACTTAACATCTCCATTTGATATCTAATGTAACATGCCTATGACTGAACTGTTTTTTGATTATTCTCCCCTCAGACTAGCCAATCCTTCTTTCTCTGCCATATCACTACATGGCACCTCCATTCACTCAGTTGCCCGGGCCATACACTTTGGCCACATCACTTCTATCCCTCTCACTACTCTACATCCAAAACCATCAGCAAATACTCTAGGCCTCATATTCAAAACATTCAGAATGTGCACAATTTTTAGCATTCTTATCAGCTTTCACCCTGGTGCACCCTACCACGGAATTCTCATTTTGACTACTTACAAGAACCTCTTAAATTGCTTGTTTCCATTTTTATATGCCAAGACTGTTAGCCACATAATAGCTAGATGACAGTTTTTTAAAAACCTGATCATGTCAACTACTTGCTCTCAATCTTTTAAACACAGTTAACATACCTCCCAATTCCTTTCCATGGCTAAGAAGACCAGTAAGGCCTTCCTCCATGTCCTAATTTCCTACCACTTTTCCTCCTATTAGCCCCACTCCAGCCATACTGATACTTGATTATGCTATGTGTGGCCCATATCAAGGCCTGGAACGTCCCTATCTCAGTCCTTCTCTCTGCTCTGCCAATATTCACATGTCTTAATTTGTTACTCGATTCCAGATTTCTGGTAAAAATCAGGAGGAGGACATTACTTAGCTCACCAACATATTCCCAGAAACTAGGACACTATCTGGTATGAGTGTTTATTAAACATTTGTTGTCTTAATCAATGAACATGCCTAATAATAACCAATTGGGGAAATAATTATCTATAGCCAGAGGAAAAAAGTTAAATGCAAATACTAGAAAACTCCAGTTGGCTAAAAACAAAAGCAAGACAACAAAGATTTAGTTTGTTATGAGGATGCACCATCAGTCCAAGTAAACAGGAGGACATCCATGACCGGAGCCATCTTAAGACAACCCTATTTGAATCATCTTTCTTTAGGTCTCTCTCATCCACTCTGTTTTGTGTTGTGAGCTTTCTTATTGTTGCTAAGTAATAATCATGCTGTAAGGATGTGTGTATTGTGTGTGTATACTGTTTCTTGCTGTCTTCTCTCTCAGTCTCTAATTGTCCCTATCTTTAAATGTTTTTATTAGATGGCCTTTACAATATTTCCCTCTCATTTTTAAATAGGTATGTGAATTGTTTTAAACTATTCCCTCTTAAAGGGAATGTGTTTATAGTCTATAAATGACATCCCCCCCCCCACCATGTCCTTTAATAGAAAAAATGTCCTGGTGTGCCTGGGTGGCTCAGTCAGTTAAGCATCTGACTTCAGCTCAGGTCATGATCTCACCGTTCGGGAGTTTGAGCCCCACGTCAGGTTCTGTGCTGACAGCTCAGAACCTGGACCCTGCTACAGATTCTGTGTTTCCCTCTCTCTGTGCCCCTCCCCAGCTTGCACTCTGTCTCTCTCAAAAATAAACATTAAAAACAATTTTTTTAATAAAAAAAGAAAAATGTCCATCTCTTGCCCCATATTCAGGGGCAGGAAATCTGGTATATATAATCTGAATAAATAATAATGTATACAATGAAGTTTTCATTTCACAATTTATTCTTGGCCCATGTGGTTCAGCTAACATCTCAAGTAAAATACTGTTATTTTTATTAACTATATTTACTGATATATTTATAAATAAAACACATGTGACCTACGATTTATTTAGACCAGTTCTGATGCTGGAGGCTATGTTATGTAGTTGAGAATGTAACCACTGTCTATTAGGAGGAAGCTATTTTAACTCACATTTTCATATGGAGAAAACACAAGACAGGGTTAGAGAAAAGTGAAAAAGACATTACAAAGAAATCTGAGCTATGCCTTACCTAAAGCTGTTATGCGAGGATTATAGAATCTGGTAGAGGGGAGATGTTCTCTCTCTCCTGGAGTCAGTTTCAGCCTCTTTGTTCTCTCATTTCAGTAGGAGAAAGTGTGCAGCCAAACTAATCACAGTGGTGCTTGCATCCACATTCCTTAGCAGGCTTCTGAAAGAGGGTGAGTGTTGGAAGGTAATATTATCAAGAATAGGGTCACCTGGGTTGCTTAGCCCATTAAGCATCTGACTCTTGATCTCAGCTCAGGTCATGATCTCACAGTTCGTGAGTTCGAGTCCCAAGTCAGGCTCTGAGCTGACAGGGTGGAGCCTGCTTGGGATTCTCTCTCTCCTTCTCTCTTTCTCTCTCAAGATAAAAGAATAAATATTTTTAAAAAGTTATCCAGAATAGCAATTATTTGAAGCCCATACAGTGACTGTATTGACCTTCTCAAGCTGGTTATATGCAGTTGGAAAGGGCACTGTGGTCTCTCCTGATTTGGGAATGAGTGATTACACCCCTGCTTCTAAAGGAGGGTATATAGAAAACCCATTCTGAGCCATGATTATTCCATTCTCCACAGTCCATCTTGGAGGTGTGGTGATCCAGAACACTGTGTGTGCACTCAGGCCTTACTTTCAGCTGCATTGTACTTTTGAATATATGTGCCAAGGTTTGCTTCTGACCCTTCTGGATTATCTGACTTTTCCCAGAGGACTCATCTAGGAATAATAATGATAAAGCTTTGGCTAGATCTCAGAAAGCATTTCTTTAACTGAGGTCTAAATTGATCCAACCTCTAGGGGAAAAGAGGCCTGAATCTAAGCTGAAGAATAAGTTGGCCTTAAGCCTTGGATCAGAGTGTTAAATATAATCAGAAGCATCTGTGTATATGTTTATAGTAATGCAGCTGTGTTTTCTCGCAAAAAGACACTGAATTTAAGGATGAAAATGTAGGAGCAAAGGGTTCTACTTTTGAGGCAGTACCATATTGTTTTGATTACTAACACTTTGTAGTATGCTAACACTTTGCAGGTCTCCTTGAAATCTGAAATTGTGATGCCTCTGGCTTTGTTCTTCTTTTTCAAGATTGCTTTGGCTAGGGAGCTTGTACTTTCATGCACTTTTTCTGGGAATCTGTTATATTTTTCCTTTAGAAAAAATTATTGGAAACAGATCATATGTGCACATTTTTAAGATGTTTGGCACACAATTTCGTATTTTGATTTGATGGTCTTTCCACTAAAGAAGTCCTCAGGTGGGGCTGAGGAAACATTTCAAGTGAAGTTTCACCATTGAGTTTATGTTGAGTTTATGAAGAGAGTCTCTTGGGGCGCCTGAGTGGCTCTGTCGGTTAAGCATCCGACTTCGGCTCAGGTCATGATCTCACAGTCTGTGAGTTCAAGCCCCATGTCGGGCTCTGAGCTGAGCGCTCAGAGCCTGGAGCCTGCTTCCGATTCTGTGTCTCCCTCTTTCTCTGTCCTTCCCCCACTCATGCTCTGTCTCTCTCCTTCTCTCAAAAATAAATAAACATAAAAAAAAATAAAAAAAATATGAAGAGAGTCTCAAAATTTAGTTCAGGCAAGATATAAAGACAGTAGAGAAAGTTGAACTGGAGGATGAAGCAGAGGAAAAAGCACTAAAACAAAAAATGAAGTCTTGATAGTTTTGTGTTCAGAATATAGTGATGGAGGTAGGAAGTTCCATTGACCCTTACTGCTTTCTTATTCCTCTCCTATGGTAAGGCCTCCAGTTCCCCATTATTAAGTGAGCAGTAACCATATGTCTCCCTTGTAGGTCTCAGAGAAGATAGAAAAAGGCAGGAGACCAGTCGGGTGCTCTGGCAGAGAGAGATGTCAGCAAACCACAGTGAAAGGCCTGTGTGGACAACCACAGTGATTGTCCTCCTGACAGGGTCTGGCTTATTCAGTAACTCAGGCCTTTGGGCAAAGGAGGATTTGGTATTAAAAGATACTTTACCTTTTAAAAGCCCTTGAGAGCTTTTCTGTCTTCCACTTGAGTTTGCCCTGTGGATAACATGCCTGGGAGATCACATAAAGCTGGCTCTGGAAGCAATGAAGCTCCCTTTCCTTGAGCACCAGACTTGTGTATGCTTCAGAGTTCAGAAGAGGCTGGAGAAAGGCCAGGGGATTCGTTGTCAAGATGACTTGACCTTGCAAAACTGTCAACCTCATTGTGAATGTTACTCAACATACTTGATACTGAGTCCGTCTATTTCTATGGCTATTCCTTTGCATTTATTTATTTATTTATTTATTTATTTATTTATTTATTTATTTATAAATGAAAGGTAGCTGTTTCATTGCTGAGAGAAAAATGTAAGCAAGAAAGTCTACAATTCTTTTTACTCACGCACTGCTTTTGTAGTAAAGTTCCAGATATCAACTTTAAAGGTACTTACTTATAAGGGTAAATTCTTCTTAACATATGACCATTTACTGTGCGGTGGACATTTTTTCATAGAAATAATACACAGAAGTGGAATATATTCTTATAGAGTACAAGAAGCTTAAAGCATGGTATTAACAGAAAATGATACTGTATTTTACTGTAAAATATTATAAAAGTGATACAATTTTTTGGCTCATAAATGTTTACTTGATTTGGACAAGGGAATGAAAAAAACAGCAAGACAGTCCTGGCCTTAAGATTTCTCTGTATTCTGGGCACCTAGGTGGCTCAGTGGGTTAAGCGTCCAACTTCGGCTCAGGTCATGATCTCGTGGTTCATGTGGGGCTCTGTGCTGACAGCTCAAAACCTGGAGCCTGCTTCAGATTCTGTGTCTCCCTCTCTCTCTCTCTGCTCCTCCCTTGCTTGCACTTTGTCTCTCTCAAAAATATTTAAAAAAAAGATTTCTGTGTATTCATTTTTCTTTCACATTACTTTAATTAGCTGATACACATAAGTGACAACTGTAGAAGCCTGGATATCCATCAACACAAATGACGGAATAATGTTTGTTTCCAAGGCATTATATGCCCCAGTGGCAGAACCTGAGTTATTGTAAAATTTATTTTCATGCTCAAATGCTTCAAATTTGTGTGTGTGTCTCAAGATATGGATATTCACATCAAACTCCCTCTGCAACAGGGCTAAAGTGGCCATATTCCCCATAGAGTAACATGATACCCATGGATCAAATTAATTTTGAACTGCCAACAGTCACAACTTTCTGTTCTGGATAATTCAGATTCTCATTGAAGTCTCCTGTCACAACATGAACATCACTGACCAGAGTCTTGAGATAGTCTTAACTCTCTTTGGGGCAAAGGTTTCCAGTACAGAGAATGTGTTGACTCTTTCCTGGGACCTGCAGTTTTTTTAAATGTAGCCAGCAAACTTGTTGGACTGGTATGGAATGTGTAGGTCTCCTAATACCAACACCAAATGAAGAGAGAATAGTCTTCATCTTTAGACAGGGATTCTTTCAGATATAGATTGGAGTACTTGGTTAATGTGGGAAGCATCCTGTCACTGGGCTCAGCTTAGTCACCACAACTGCTGCTGCCTTCTTTCTTGGGCTCCTCTGCAACCCTCTTGCATTTTAGAAAAGCCCTTCTTTCCTTCCTTCCTTCCTTCCTTCCTTCCTTCCTTCCTTCCTTCCTTCCTTCCTTCCTTCCTTCCTGAAAAAGTTTTTTAGTGTTTATTCATTTTTGGGAGAGAGAGTGAGCATGAGCAGGGGAGGGGCAGAGAGAGAGGGAGAGAGAATCCAAAGCAGCTCTAGGCTCTCAGCTGTCAGCATGGAGCCTGATGTGGGGCTCAAACCCATGAACCCATGAGATGATGACCTGAGCCAAAGTTGGCCATTTAACCAACTGAGCCACCCAGGTACCCCAAGAAAAGCTGTTTCTTAAGCTCACACTACATTCCATCACTGTCAGTCCCTGACAGGATGACAGGATGTCCTGTTATTCTTGGTCTTCCCTCTCTATTCTAGTATCTAGGAGATTTCAAATTCTGTAATAGATCTCAGACCAAAGAGACACAATGTCACTGGGCAGAGATCCTAGGAATATAGACTAATTCTAGACTGTGGAGTGAACATTCTTTGTCTTTAGGAAATTAATTTTGATGGCATTATCTGAGTCATCACTCAGATTTTCCACAAATGACAGTTCCTCATTTGGCCAGTTAAATTGTGGCAAGCTTTAACCCAGATGTTTCCCCTTAATCTCTGCCTAGCCCCTGTCTAGCTTGAGGCCTCTCTGGCTTCCCCTGGAGAAGGCCAGGATCTCTATGTAGGGAGAGTCTCCATTTTTTGCTTTCTTCCTTATCACTTTCTACTACTCATTCTTCTACTTTGTCCAGAAAACTTAAGTTGTAGTAGGGTAGCAGTTAATTTACCCTTAAGCAGAGGAAATGGAGCTCAGTGGAGACAGAGTTGAAATTTCTTAGGAAGGATTCTCCTGTAACAAAGATAAAAAGCCTTTCTTCTGTGATTCTTTCTTCTATATTGGCCTCTTCACTCTCACACATAGGTGTGACACCTCTGTTAAGTTAAAGGTGGGAAGAGCCAGGGCAAAGGGAAGAGTGCTTTGTTAACTTCTTCTCCCAAATATGCATTTTTTTCCTAATTTCCCTCTTACCAACACTTTCTACTTCATGATTTCCTCTTTTCTAGTCTGATTTGGGGGTTTCAGTTCTCACTGCATTTGCATTATATCCTTCTGACATTTGAAAGAGAAAGACCCTTCTTCATTTTCCAGGAGAATTTTCTTTCTTCCTTGCAATAAGAGCAACCCACTATGTCCATCATTTCTATCTCTTTCCTCTCCATCTTCCCAGTAGTCTTAACATTAAGCTCCTTTGTAGCAGGAAATTGAAGAAGACCCCATAATATTATAAGAGAGAATTTGACCTATACACTGAGGAAGTTTTGAAATGAGAGCCAGGACTGAGTTTGGGTCATTTAGTATCCCAAAGATAGAAAGGTTTCCCACACTCTGAGTCCTATCATGCTTACTTTGATTGAAACTCTCTAAATTTTTTTGCCTGTTTTTGGAGTAACAATTATATAAATTTTATTATAGAGATATTAAAATATTTTTTCATCTATCTTCCCAATAATTCATTTTTCTTAAGTACTACATGAGGTACTTTTGTTTGTTGAAGTTTGGGAAACAAATTTATATTTAATTTTTCCATACACATTCATGAGTTTTGATTAAATTCTTAGGCAGTGTGGTGCCTCATGTTTTTTGTTGTTGTTTCTGTTCTTTTTTTAAAAATTTTTTTTAACGTTTATTTATTTTTGAGACAGAGAGAGACAGAGCATGAACAGGGGAGGAGCAGAGAGAGAGGGAGACACAGAATCTGAAACAGGCTCCAGGCTCTGAGATGTCAACACAGAGCCTGACACAGGGCTCGAACTCACAGACTATGAGATCATGACCTGAGCCGAAGTCAGACAGACGCTTAACCGACGAGCCACCCAGGCGCCCCATGTTGTTTCTGTTCTTAACATTTTTGTTTTTCAAGACTTTTCTCTTGAATCAGTTTCTCTTGCTGTTCATTTGGATATGAATATTTGCTTGAATATCAACCTCCTAAAGTGGTATAATTGAGAAAAGGGTATATTTCTAAATTTCCATCACTGTAGTCATTTTCTCCTTTTTTGCTCAATCCATGCATGGCAGAGATACATTAGCTTCATACTTACTACTTACTATCCATTTTTCTTATCTTTCTGCCTAATACAGTCTTCTATTCTGGTGGCAATGTGCTCAGCTTGAGAAATCAAATGGTGTAGTCTCCTTTATATAGGGGTCATTGAGTGGCACACTTCTGTTCAGAGTTATAAGTGGAGTAGAGACTGGCCTCCTTCTTGAAGTCTGCCACTTTAGCTCCTATCTTAAGACAATAAGGTGATTTGGGGGATGAAAATACTAAGAAGGATTTATCAAAAAGCCAGGAGAGGTTGAGTCCCTCAGGACATCTTGGAACTGCCTACCTCTGAACTGGCATAGACTATCTATCTCTAGAAGTATATATGTAAGGGAAAAAAACCCCAAATATTTACCTTGTATAAGTTGCTGTTACTTGGATTTCTGTTATACACAACTGAATCTAAGGCTAATATATTCAACCATTCTGGGTTCCTGGGTAGATCTTGAGTTTCCTTTTTGTTTTCATCACTCAAGTGGGTAAAATCTGGAATGATTGAATTACCTAATAAAAAGTAATTATTGCTTCCAACTTTTAAAAATGGAAATATAGTTGACTTACAATATTGTATTAGTTTTAGGTATACAACATAGTGATTTAAAATTATATACATTATTCAATGCTCAGCATAATAAGTATAGTTACCATATGTCATGATACAGGTTATTACAGTATTATATTGACTGTATTCCAATTCTTTCATTCTGGATTATCTGCTTCTTTTTGAGATAGTTGAATGATCATTTTAAAAAATGGCTCTATTTTTATTATGATGACTTAAAGTATATATTTTGACAGAGAAAGAAATGGCCTGTGTTCTTTAAAAGAGATGGACATTTGAAACAGGTTGTTTTAAAAAAACAGAAGTGCATAAAAGGCAAGTGTTGAAAGCATAATAATTCAAGCTCTCTTTTAATGAAAAGTTGTTCTTATACTAATAATAAGCAGGGGCTTATGTGAGAGATAGAAAAATGTAGAGGGGAAGTCCCCAGGGAAGATTTTCCTCTTTTTGAAGATTCACTTGATTGCATGGTATGTCTATTTCCTCCATTTTCTTTCTGTTCTGAGCATCTAGAACAAAAACTGCAAAGCCAGAGTTTGCTGCCAAGAATCTCTTTACAGAAAGAGCTGATTTTGAGTGAAATAGAAGCATGAGGAAGCCAAATTTACTTCTCTCCACAATGTGACCCCACATGGAAGTCTTTGAGTAGCTCTGGAAAGGCACCTGTTATAAGGCTTACCAAAGACAGTAGCATTATCCTTCCTTAATGCACAAAATAGAAACCTTAGGTTAAAATATCTAAAGGAGTTGCTCTAAGTTATATATCCCTTTATAAACATTGATTTTTTAAACTGCACATCCTTTGTAAATTAGATGAAGTATACATGCCTATCATGGAAAAATTAGGAAATAAACAGTAACATAAAAGAAAAAAAAAGAATCTAAACCACCCATAATACCATCACTCTATTTAAGTATGCTTATGTAATAATAGTGTTTCATGATCCGCCTTTTCATTCAGTAACATAATATTTTACCTATTGAATATTTATTACATAAGTCTTCATGTAATGTGTGTAGTTACTGTCTTAAAACAATTGAGGAGAAATTCCTATAAGCATATCTCCTACATGCATATCTCTTCTACAGTATTCATTTCCTAGATAAATCCAGCTTTTTGACCTGCATTGCCATGAAGTTCTGAAGGTAACTACACAGGACACAGCCAGGGTTTCCAGGAGAGGAGGTACGGCACAGCAGAATTCTTACTGATCTGGAAGTCAGCACAACTGCTTCCTTCACTTCCTTGTGTGACCTTGGACAACACACTTGCTTTCACTTGGTCTCATCTATGGAATGACTATGAGAATGTCTACCCTAATTCTGTCACAGAGTGTGTGAGGTTGAATTGAGAGAGTATGTCAAAGTATTTTGTAAATGATAAAGAGCTTTCCAAGTGAAAAGTATTAATATTAACTGAAATCAATCAATCATATATACTATGTATAAGATTCTATTCTAATTAATCTCCTTTATTCATGACAGCCTTTCTGTGAGGGAAGTATTATCATTAGCTCTAGTCTATAGATTTAAAAAATCAAGAAAGAAAGGATAACTTGGGTAAGCTCACACAGTTAGCGATAGTACTTAAATTTGTAACCAATTTATTTTTCAGAGTGTTGGCCCTTCTCCTTGATAGTAGCAGGAAAGTGTGGGCCTTGTAGTTAGCCCACCTGGGATCCAAATACTCTCTCTGACTATGTAAGTTTCTCCTTGTGCCTGTTTCATTATTGGAAAATCAGAGATACTGTAACACCGACCTGACCTCTTTGGGTTGTTCTGAGTAGAAAATAAAGACTTACTTGTAAAGGACTTGGAACAGGTGCCAGGCCCCAAACAAGTGACTCAAAATGTTAATTATTATTCTTGTCAATAAGGATAACCCTTTCCATAAGAGCAAACCCTGTGGTGGTGAATTTGCACATCTAAACTTGTTAAAGTAATAAATGCACTTTCTATTTTCCTATGATATTGTTTCCCCACGTGTCCATGCTCTTACTTTTCCTAAAATCTTGAACATACATAATTTTTGGTTTTATGAATAGCTTTTACTTTGTGAGGAAGTTAGTTACAGTTGAGGGATATTCAACATTTAGCTTACCAAGGGTTTAAAGGCAGTTAGTAAACATCACGACTACATTTGAAAGTAAAAACTAGACATGTTTTTTTTTCATTTTTCCCAAGAAAACTAACAATAGGTTTTTAACTATGATCTTGCTTTTTTTTTTTTAATTTTTTAATGTTTATTTATTTTTGAGACAGAGAGAGAGAGAGAGCATGAACAGGGGAGGGTCAAAGAAAGAGGGAGACACAGAATCTGAAACAGGCTCCAGGCTCTGAGCAGTCAGCACAGAGCCCGACGCGGGGCTCGAACTCACGGACCGTGAGATCATGACCTGAGCCCAAGTGGGACGCTTAACTGACTGAGCCACCCAGGCGCCCCAATCTTGCTTTTTTTTTTTAAGTTTAAATGCTCAGAAAAGAAAGAACACTATCTTTATACTGCTCTCCCTAAAACCGTTTCTCTCTCCCTCTCTTTTTGGGATGCAGTTTGGCTTTGAGAAAATATTGTATAAAATGGTAGTGGTATATCAAATAATTTAATACTATGGAAAGGATTGTGAACCAATCATAATATTTGGAATTGCAAGAAGGGATCATTGAAGAGTTAGTGGCTGTGTAAATGTATTAACTGAATAAACCCAAAGTGGAGATTTTTAACATTATGGTAGAAATATTTTCTGGCTTGACTACCTATTCTTCAGCTCTTTGATTTTCGTATCTCAGGAAACTGAAAAGTCACATATCCTGGGAAGGGGTATAAATTAGAAAACATCCTCAAAGAACTGGTTAAGTGAGAGATACATGGCAGGGTTCTGGTAAGTAAAATTGACTAAGGAGCTCAACAATTTCTCATATCAAAGGGAAAAATAATTGTTCTATCTAGAAAGTCTGTTTCAAAAATCACAAATCCATAATGTGCAAATCTTTCGAACTGAGTAATCCATTTCTTTACCAGGAAACTGTTCTAAGATAAAAACCCCAGAGGGAAAATTGATATATGCATATAGTAGTCTTACATCCTGGATTTTATGGGGGCAGTTTTTGGATTAGATGATGAGTCCAATCCAGTTCGAAAACATCATTATGGCAAATCTTTATGAAGATTTAATTGAGGTATTAATTTTTACACTAAAATAGTGGAAATACTGTAATGTATAATGAAAGGATTGGTGGTAGATGGAAGGAAGATCTGAATCCCTGGATAATAATGAAGTGGTCATTATTGCATAATGGTGGCATTCATTTTTCTCCTAATCCCCCTTCTGGAAATTCCCTTTCTTGCACAAGTCAGCTTCAAGCTACTTGGAAGGACAATCCTCCTTCTAGGAAAATATTCATCTCACCACGTAAAAAATTACAATCCATACTGTATTAGTATGAATGGAATGTTATAGTTCCTAAAAAACAATAATTATAAAAACTTGCTATAGTATAGGAACGAGTTTGATGTTATAGTAAGCAAAGCATATGTATAAATGAAAATACCTTACAGGGATTGAATTCTAGATGCTTTTCTTCTTTACTGATTTTCCTTAATGTTATTTTTACACTGTTTTAACAACAAATAACAATGAACTGTCACTTATTTTTTTAAACTTAGGTAATTTATTATAAAGTAGATCATTTCCCTCTCCAGTTTTAGTAGGAGATATCCTATCATCTAAAACCTAACTAATTGACTAATTAAGCTTTTGGTAGCACTTTGTCTAGGTAAAAGTATTGGCAATCAGAATACTGTATTTTGGAGTATTTTGATTGATGTTGTTAGAATTAGAATTTGCTCTTTAAGGAGCTTAGAAAGAGGTAATGTGTAAGGAAAACAAATGACATATGTCTAAATGTCTTTAGGCTACCATAGCATTACTGTCCCATAGAAATTTTGGATAATTGATTTTAACGGTTTATTTGCCAGGGGTGACCACATCACCAAAATAATACAGTCAAATATGAAAAGAATGACAAACAGAAAAAAATACATTTTCTTCTTTTATTTACAATCAGACAACTAAAAAAACAAAATGACATAATTTTATTGATCCCAGAACTGTTAATCTAAATTATCAAATAGAACACAGATATTTTCATATGAACACTCCAGAAAACACCTAGATGTGTACATTCCTTAGGTCATATACACTCTAAATGGCAAAGTGGAACCCAGTACTTCCATGTATTTATATATAACCTGGCCACTTTATGATTATAAGTGGCCTCATAGATGCTTAATTTCATAAGCTGATATAGTTAATATCACTAGACTTATATTTGAAGATTTGAATAACTGTATAATCCTGACTGCTTTTTGTGAGACTATACTGACCTGATAATGGAGGGATCATCAAGTGTATCTTGGATTATGTTGAGATGCCCCAGAACTTTCCTCAGGGCTGCCTTTATCTCCTTATTCCGGAGGCTGTAGATGAGGGGGTTGAAGAGTGGGGTTACCATAGCATAGAACAAAGTTGCAACCTTCTGTATACCAGCAGAATGTCTGAGTCTAGGGCTCACATACATGACCATCAAGGAGCCATAGAAGAGTGATACCACAGCCAAATGAGACCCACAGGTAGAGAAGGCCTTATGTCTCCCAGTGGCAGAAGGCATACGCAACACAGCTAATAAGACAAGCATATAGGATCCAAGGATGAAGAGGAAGTTACCAAATATAACTAATGAGCTTAGAGTGTAGCAAAGCTGTTGGGTTGTTGGGGCAGAGGCACATGCCAATGCAAACAGTGGCCCTGGGTCACACACAACATGGTCAATAACGTTCGGACCACAGAAGGGCATCTGAGAGATGAATAAAATGGGGATCACGAACCACAGAAATCCACAAACCCAGCAGATAATGACCAGTTTGGTACAGAAATGCCCAGTCATGATATTAGGGTAGTGCAAGGGACGGCAGATAGCAAGGTACCGATCAAAGGCCATGACGGCCAAGAGGAAACATTCAGATGTTCCCAAAGAGAAAAAGAAATAAAATTGGAGGAAACATCCAGCAAATGAGATGGTCTTTTTATCTGAGAGGAAGTTGACCAACATCTTGGGGACTGTAGAAGAGACATACCAGATCTCTAGAAAGGAGAAATTCCCCAGGAATCTGTACATGGGGATGTGGAGTCTCCATTCACACCACAGAGCACAGACAATGGCCCCGTTCCCTGTTACAGTCAAAGCATACATTGTAGTAAAGAGTGAAAATAGGAGGATCTGAATTTTCCACTCACAGGAAAAACCTAAGAGTATAAATTCTCTTACAGAAGCAAAGCTGGAATATGGCTCAGAGACATTCATTGAGTCACTAACCTGCAAGATCAAGAGACATATTGTTATCAGTTAGGACTGGTTTCAAATGTGCTCCTTTTTCAGGGTAAAGAGAAGACAATGAACATGGGGTCATCAGGAAGAGAATGTAGTCTACTTGTTCTTGGCTATATACTCTGAGTTTTGGGCATAGTAGGTAGCTGGCTGCACAGAAACAAACTTTTGCCTGCTTCTGAATCTCTCCCTCATTATGCCACCATGATAGAACTAGGCAAAATTAAACTCACTTTGTAAAGCTTGTTATTTTTGGGTGGGGAATGATCTATGATAGTTTCTGAGTAGCATATAACACAGAGTTAACACTTAGTTTCTTATCCTAAACCCATTTTATAGTGCAAGAGACTCAGTAAAGAAGGTTTTAATTTTACCATTAACATCTCAATTAAATATATTACTTAACATATCATTTAAATATGAAAAGAAATGGACATATTGTATAGCAATTTGGCAGTAAGTTTAAAGCCAATATCCCTGTATTTTGGTTGTTACTGCTGTTAACTTAAGCATCGTAAAAATGTAATTCTATAATTTTACTTACCAACACTGACTTTTAATATTGCAGTTCTTCAGTGTCTTCTGTAGGAAGCAGTGGCTTTAAGTTTTCACTTAATCTTTCACCTGTAAAAGTTTGCAAAATAACAGCTAGGTATGGGGCTTTTTTTGAAGTCTTTCTTTCCATAAAATTTGGGATTGATTTTTCTTATATGCTTGTTTAAATTAAAAATTTGTACCAGATGGGGTGCCTGGGTGGCTCAGTTGGTTAAGTGACTGACTGTGGCTCAGGTCATGATCTCGCAGTTTGTGAGTTCGAGCCCCGCGTCAGGCTCTGTGCTGACAGCTCAGAGCCTGTAGCCTGCTTCAGATTTTGTGTCTCCCTCTCTCTCTACCCCTCCCCTGCTCATGCTCTGTGTCTCTCCATCTCTCAATAATAAATAAATATTAAGAAAACTTAAAAAAATTGCACCAGAAAAGAGAAGTCAAATACTTTTTCTTTAAGTACACTTACTTTATCCTACATTCTCATGGAAAAGGTGTCAGGGATCTGAGTTTCCCGAGTGTGTGTGCGTGCATGTGTGCGTGTGTGTGCGTGTGTGTGTGTGTGTTGTGTGGCAATATGCAGGGATGTGAGTTCTGAAAGTTGTAAAGGCTTACATTTGGGTCACAAACACAAAATTTTCAAAAACAAATTTGCTTCTAAACTATTGTCCATACCAGTGCTCTGAGAAGTCTTTTATAATGATTTGGTGGAAGCTGTCTTTGTGCTTTTAGTAGCATGTATCTATTTTTTAAACGTTCCCAAACAGGAATATTAATATTAAAATTAAGAAATTCTGGAATGAAAGAGAATTGACACAGAGGTGTCATGACTTTCTGCAGTGCTCAAAAGGTAAAAATACCATAGTTTTGACATCTACCAAATCTCTAGGGGACCTGGGTGATGAACCATATACTTCTTTGGATAAAGAGTTTTATTGCTTCACAAAAATTAAGAATGTACTTTCTTTATCACACGTTCTCCTGGGACTTGGTCTCTATGGCATTAGGAAAGTTCTTCTCTAAGCTGATGGATACTTAAAAAGTTAATGATTGCATGTTCTCTCAGGAGTCAGTAAAGAGTGACAACTTCTCTGAGGCACTATTATTTACAAATAGTTTGCCTACCTGGAATATAGATTCTAAAAAGTTTTTAGAAGACAAAATTTGAGGAACAATAAAGCAAAATGTGTCATCAAAAGTTTTTTTTTTATTTTTTTAATGTTTATTATGATAGAGGGAAACAGAGCATGAGTGGGGGAGGGACAGAGAGAGACGGAGACACAGAATCCAAAGTACGCTTCAGGCTCTGAGCTGTCAGTACAGAGCCCGATGCGGGGGTCGAACTCACAAACTGCCAAGTCATGACCAGACCTGAAGTTGTACACTTAACCGACTGAGTCACCCAGGTGCCCTTACCAAAAGTTTTGATATGAGTTTCAGGAACACTTCTAATGTCTGTGCACATGTTGGAAGATACAGAAATGAAGTACAGTGAGCTTGATGAGGAAAATGTCGAGGTATAGAACACTGTAGGACATTGACAATAAAATTTGTAGAAGTTAGAAGTAACTTTTAAAAGGACAGCTTGTCAGAATTGTTTAGGTAGGAGAGAAAAGAGCAAGAAGTGTCAGTTTTTTTTTTTAACGTTTTTTATTTATTTTTGAGACAGAGAGAGACAGAGCATGAATGGGGGAGGGGCAGAGAGAGAGGGAGACACAGAATCGGAAGCAGGCTCCAGGCTCTGAGCCATCAGCCCAGAGCCCGACGCGGGGCTCGAACTCACGGACCGTGAGATCGTGACCTGAGCTGAAGTCGGACGCCCAACCGACTGAGCCACCCAGGCGCCCCTGAAGTGTCAGTTTTTTAAGGTAACTGACTTCAATACTACAGAGGAACATGTGGCTTCCCAGTTAATATGAGAGGAGTATTTGATGTCATTGATTGGTGTCCCCTTTTTACCTTATGGCATATGAAATTTATGTAGTATGACTAAAACCCCCAGGTGGGAATGATGCTCATACCACATGGTGTAAACTGATAGAGAACATCATGATTGTATTCCATAGGAACGCGGGTCTGTGGACCACAGAATGAGGAATATCTAAAAACAAACTCCTCACATGGAAAGACTAAGGAGGAAAAATGGTACTTAGACCTTTATTACCTCTTAGTTATACTACTTCAGGACTTAGAAACTCCTAAAACATAGCCTTGATCTTATTACTTGCCTGATAAAAAACATCAATGGTTTTATTCAGAAATTCTCAAGTTATCCATAAATTGGTATCAATTTTCTTATCTTTCCTTACTCCCTTTTATACATAGATTGGACAGCATTTTATTCTCTAGATAGCTTTGAATTTCCCATATTCATTTCTTTGTGGTCTCTCTGTTTAGAATCTTCATTACTTCCATATACACCTGCAAAAACCCCATCTATCCTTCAAGGTCTATTTCAAATGACATTTTTCCGTAATGCTTTTCCTTATTCCCCTAACCAAAGCAACTTTTCCATCTCTGAATTTTTATTTAACCATCTTTGTATCTTTCCTAAAACATTTGTCACAAGCTGCTGTATGTTATCGTTATTTGTGTACTTATCTTTTCTCTCCTCCCACATTGTTAAGTCTTTTGAAGTTGAGAACAAACATCAATCAACTTAGAATTAATCAAGGTGAAAAAATACATGCATCTACTGGTCCTCATTAAATATTTGTCATATAAATGACATTTTAAAAATTATATGAGTTTTATTATTTGTAAAAACAACACCTGGCATACCAAAGTTAATAAAGACAATTCCAAGGTGCATGACTGCATTATCCTGTATTTACAGATGTGAAAGAAATTTGGAGGAAGGGAGAAATCTATACAGTTTAAAACTCCCTATGACAGACATCTTAGTTCATTGAAGAGGGCTTGAGGTATGACGTAGAATAATGCTACTCAAAGTATGGTCAGTGCACCAATGCAGTCCTCAAATTGTTACCAGTCCATGATAAATACAGAAATCAAGAGTAAGCATTTAAACACACACACACACACACACACACACACACACACACACACACACACACAATTATTAACAATAGACTAATTATGGAAAGAACCCAAATGTCCTTTACTGATGAATGGATAAAGAAGATGTGATATACATACACAAGAACTATTACTCAACCATAAACAAGAATGAAATCTTGCCATTTGTAATAACATGGATAGAGCTAGAGAGTATTATGGAAGAGAAATACGTCAGTCAGAGAAAGACAAATAGCATATGATTTCACTCATATGTGGAATTTAAGAAACAAATCAAACTAACATGGGGAGAAAAAAGAGAGGCAAACCAAGAAACAGACTCTTAACTATAGAGAATAAACGTATGGTTACTAGAGGGGAGGTGGGTGGGGAATGGGTTACATAGATGATGGGGATTAAGGAGGTCACTGGTGATGAGCACTGGGTGTTGGATGGAAGTGTTGAATCACTATATGGTACACCTGAAACTAATATCACACTGTATATTAACTAACTGTAATGTCAATAAAAAGCTGAGAAAGAAAACACTGAAAAACATTTATGGGAAACAAGTTTTATGTGTGTTTAATAATACAGAATGGGCTATATATATGTTTTTATATTTCAGTTTCTACTTATTTTTACCTTACAAAATTGTCAATTAATGAATTGGAATTGGAAAAAAAAGCTAGGCTTCACTTAAGGTAGTTTCACAAGTATTGAATTAGAGGACAAATTGAATTGAATTTACTTTTATTTTTTATTTTTTAATACTTTTTTCAAAATTTTTAATTATTTTCATTTTGAGTATAGTTGACATAATGTTACATTAATTTCAGGTGTACAAATTAGTGATTGGACAAGTTTACATATTATACTGTGTTCTGCACACTTATAGCTATAATCTGTCCTGTTACATTGCTACTACAGTATCACTGAATGTATTCCTTATGCTCTGCTTTTTATTCCTGAGTTGTTAAATCCGTATCTGGAGACCTGTTTTTTAAGATTCTGTTTATGAGTAGAATCATATGATATTTGTCTTTCCTGGTCTGACTTATTTATACTCTCTAGGTCCACCAATGTTGTCTCAAATGGCATAATCTTTTGCATCCTTTTTATGGCTATATAATATTCCTGTGTGTGTGTGTGTGTGTGTGTGTATGTGTGTACGCACCACATTTTCCTTATCCATTCATCTCTTGATGAACACTTAGGTTGCTTTCTTAGGTTGTCTTGACTATTGTAAATAATGGTACAATAAACATAGGAGGCACATATATCTTTCTGACTTAGTGTTTTTGTTTTCCTGGGTAAATACCCAATAGTGGAATTATTAGATCATATGGTATTTTTACTTTTAACTTTTTGAGGAAACTCCATACTGTTTTCCACAGTGGCTATACCAATTTACATTAATAACCATTGTTGCATGAGGGTTCCTTTTCTCCTCATCCTTGCCACCACTTACTATTTCTTGTCCTTTTTATTTTAGTCATCCTAACAGATGTGAAGTGACATCTCATGGTGGTTTTGATATGCATTTTTCTGATGATTAGTGATGTTTAGCATCTCTTCATGTGTCTGCTGGCCAACTGTCTTCTTTGGAAAAATGTCTGTTCAGATCCTTTGCCCACTTTTAAATTTGATTATTTTATTTATTTATTTATTTATTTAATTAAATTAATTAATTTATTTGATGTTGAGTCGTGTAAGTTCTTTATAGATGTTGGATATTACCCCCTTATTGGATATATCATTTACAAATGTCTTCTTCCATTCAGAAAGCTGTCTTTTTATTTTGTTGATGGTTTCCTTCTCTGTACAAAAGGTTTTTATTTTGACATTGTTCCAGTAATTTATTTTTGCTATTGTTTCTCTTGCCTCAGGAAAACTATCTAGGAAAATGTTGCTATGGCCAATGTCAGAGAAATTACTGCCTATAATCCCTTCTAGGAGTTTTATGGTTTCAGGTCTCATGTTTAAGTCTTTAGTTCATTTTGAGTTTACTTTTGTATATGGTGTAAGAAAGTGTTCCAGTGTCATTCTTTTGCATGTAGCTGTCCAGTTTTCCCAGAACCATTTATTGAAAAGACTGCCTTTTCCCCATGGTGCATTCTTACCTTCTTTGTCATGGATTAATTGACCATATAAGTATGAGCTTATATCTGGGTTCAATCATGTTCTATTTTTTTTATTTTTCTATTTTATTTATTTTTTAAAGCTTTTTTTATTTTTGAGAGAGAGAGGGAGGGAGAGAGCAAGCGAGTGAGAGAGAGAGATGAGTTAGTGCATATGGGAGAGGCAGAAACGAGGAAAAGAGAGAGAATCCCAAGCAGGTTCCATACTGTCAGCACGGAGCCAATTTCGGGGCTCAGACTCACAAATTGTGAGATCATGACCTGAGCTGAGATCAAGAGTTGGGTGCTAACCTGACTGAACCGCCCAGGTGCCCCTCTATCCTGTTCTATAGATCTATGTGTGTATTTTGTGCCAGTACCATATTGTTGATAACTAGTATATCTTGAAATCTGGATTTGTGACACCTCCAGCTTCATTCTTTCTCAAGATCGCTTTGGCTATTTAGGGTCTTCTGTGTTTGCATATGAATTTTAGTATTCTAGTTTGGTGAAAAATACTGTTGGTGTCTTAACAGGTATTGCTTTGATTTTGTAGATTATTTTGGGTAGTATGGCCATTTTGAAAATGTTAATTCTTTCAATCCTGAAGCTTGGAATATTTTTCCATTTGTTTGTGTCTGTGTCATATTGAATTCCTTCATCAGTGTTTTATAGTTTTCAGAGTACAGGTTAAGTACTCACCTCTTGGTAAGTTTATTCTTAGGTATTTTATTCTTTTGTTTTTACTTTCTTTTCTTTTTCTTTCAAGTTTTTATTTAAATTTTATATTTCAGGTGTAGAATTTAGTGATTCATGAGTTACACAAAACATCCAGTGCTCATCACAACAAGTGCCCTCACCTCTAGTAACCCTCAGTTTTTTCTCTATACTTAAGGTTTCCTTCCTCATCTGTTTTTTGGAATAGTTTGAGGAGAATAGGTATTAGTTCTTCTTTAAAGTCTGGTAGAATTCACTTGTGAGTGCATCTGGTCCTAGACTTTTATTTTTTGTTTGTTTTTTTGATTACCAATTCAATTTTGTTACTTATAATTGATCTGTTTAGATTTTCTATTTCTTCCTGGGTCAGTTTTGGGAGGTTATACATTTCTAGAAATTTATCCATTTCTTCTAGATTGACCAGATTGTTGGCATATAATTTTTCATAGTATTCTCACAATCCTCTGTATTTCTGAGGTGTCAGTTGTCATTTATCTCTTATTACTGATTTTATTTATTTAGGTCTTTTCTCTTTCTTTTCTTTTTTTTTTTTTTTTTTTTTTTTTTTTTTTTTATTTTTGAGACAGAGAGAGACAGAGCATGAACGGGGGAGGGGCAGAGAGAGAGGGAGACACAGAATCGGAAACAGGCTCCAGGCTCCGAGCCATCAGCCCAGAGCCTGACGCGGGGCTCGAACTCACGGACCGCGAGATCGTGACCTGGCTGAAGTCGGACGCTTAACCGACTGCGCCACCCAGGCGCCCCTCTCTTTCTTTTCTTGATGAGCCTGGCTAAGGGTTTTTAGTTTAGTTCAGTTTTTTTTTTTTTCCAGAGAACCAGCTTTTGGTTTTGTTGATTTTTTTCTGTTGTTTTTTTAAGTCTTTACATCATTAATTTCTGCTCTGATCTTTAGTATTTCCTTTCTTCTACTCATGTTTGACTTTATTTTTTCTTTTTTTTCTAGTTCCTTTAGGTGTAAGGTTAAACTGTTTAAGTTTTTTCTTGTTTCTTGAGGTAAGCCTGTTTGCTTTATATTTCCCTCACAGAACCACTTTTTGCTGTGTCTCAATGATTATTTGGACTGTTGTATTTTCATTTTAATTTGTCTCCATGTATTTTTCGATTTCTTCTTTGCTTCATTGATCCATTGGTTGTTTAGTATCATTTAGTCTCCATGTGTTCGTGTTTTTCTTAGTTTTTTTTTTTCTTTTGTGATTTATTTCTAGTTTCATAGCGTTTTGCTCAGAAATCATGCATGGTATGATCTCAATCTTCTTAAATTTATTGAGGTTTATTTTATGACCTAATATGTGATCTAGTCTGGAGAATTTTCCATGTGCACTTGAAAAGAACATATATTCTGTTCTTTTGGGATCGAATATTTTACATGTATATGTTCTGTTCATCTGGTGCATGTGTTATTCAAAGACATTATTTCCTTATTAATTTTGTGTCTGAATGATCTATTCATTGATGTAAGTGGAATGTTAAAGTCTCTTACTTTCATTTTATAACCATCAATTTCTCTCTTTATGTCTGTTAATATCTGCTTTATGCATTTAGATATTACAGTGTTGGGTGCACAGATATTTAAAATTGTTATCCTCTTGCTAGGTTGATCCCTTTATCATTTAATGCCCTTCTTTGTCTCTTGTTACACTCTTTGTTTTAAAGTCTATTTTGTCTGGTCTAAGTATTACTACCCCAGCTTTTGTTTCCACTTCTATTTGCATGGTGAATGTCTTATCATCACTTCACTTTCAGTCTGTTTGCATCCCTAGGGCTGAGATGAATCTTTTGTAGGCCGTATATGGATGGGTCTTATTTTTTTTTATCCATATCACCACTCTATGTCTTTTGATTGGAGAATTTAAGATTCTCCATTTAGATTTAAAGTCTTTATTGATGGGCATGTACTTATTATCATTTAATCTAAAATTTGTTTCCTGATTGTTTTTGTAGTTATTTTTTGTTCGTTTCTTCTTCTTCTCTTGCCCTCTTTCTTTGTAATGGATGAGTATCATAGTGTTTTGTTTGGCTTTCTTTCTCTTTATTTTTGTGTGTCTGTCATAGGTTTTGGGTTTGTAGTTATCATGAGGTTCAAAGAGAACAGTGGAACTCACCTGAATGAGGAGGGCATTCTAGCTAGGAGAAACTGTGTATAGAGAACCTTAATGGAAAGGGTGGTTTAGCTGTGATGTGAATTTTTGGGATGCTAGGAGGGGGAAGGGAGAGGATGGGAGTGGGTAAGGAAGAAAGCCTTACAGTAAGGAAGCTACTTTGGATGAACCAGAGAATGAAAAAGAAATAGGCAGATTAGAGACCCATCAAGTCAGCAAATTGCTTCTCTCAAGTAATGTCAATCTAAAAATTTTTTGTTTTCATGATCCATCCCCTCAGACCTTGTGTCCTCCATCTATTACAAGTTCCTAAAACAACAAATAGCTAGAGGACTAGTTTAAATATTAATAATGTCACTACCCACATCTACTGCAATTAGTTTCTTTTCTTCATTCTCTAATATGCTTTGCCTTAAGTCTGCCCAAACTCATAGGATCTCTTTCCCTTATTGTTGTCTCAGTATTTGTTTTACAGTATTATCAGTGAGAAGACTTACGCTCAAAGCAGGAAAAACAAATAATGGTGATTTAGATTAATTTGATTTTAATTGTCCATTTTAGTAAATGAAGTGATTGTGTTGAGATGAGTTTATTTTCATTTATTTTTAAAAATTTTTAACTTTTTTTTATTTAAGAGAGAGAGAGTACATGAGCATGGGAGAGAGGCAGAGGGAGAGAGAGAATCTTAAACAGGCTCCATGCACAGCACAGGGCCTGACATGGGCCTTTATGCCATAACCCTGGGATCATGACCTAAGCCGAAAGCAAGAGTCTGATGCTCAAATGACTGAACCACCCAGGTATCCCTCAGATGAGTTTATTTTTAGCCTTTACCTGTTAATATATTTTATAAGCATATATATTTTATTGTCCCTCCAGGTCCCCCAAAATTTTTAAAGACCTTTTAAATATTTTTATTGAGACATAAGTAACATATAACATGTTAGTTTCACATGTAGAAAATAGTGATTCAATATTTGTATATATCACAACATGATTTCCACAGTAAGTCTAGTTAATACCCATAACCATCACCACACAAAATTACAAGGATTTTTTTTTCTTGGGCAGAAATCAAATAACTTTCTCATCACTGGATGGGAATTCAATACGTTAGAGAACCATTTGTTGGGGTGGAGCATTAGATGTATAGCTGAATGGGCTTTCTAGAAGTTTCTTTGCATTCTTAAGAATCTGTGACTGAATGATATGTAAACCTCATTATTTGGTAAAGATAGTTCAACAATGATTATGCATCATTTGACAAATGCTATCCTGAGTGTGGCCATAATACCTACAAGGAAGAGAATGAAAAACTAGAGAGTTTTGCAATTCTCAACATATTTTATGATAGCACAAAGTTGCCAATGTGGGGTGGTTTTGTCATTGTATGACACCAGAAAAACCAGGCTGCATGTGAGGGGTTTATGCTTGGAAAGGTCATGGTACTAAAAAGCTATCTAATTCCTGAAGTGTCTTAGTCTGTTTCCTGCTGTAACAAAATTACTATAGACTGGCTGGCATATCAATAACAGAAATCTATTTCTCACAGATCTAGAAACTGGAAAGTCCAAGGTGCTAGCAGATTCAGAGTCTGGTGAGGACATGCTTCTTATTCACAGATGGTTGTCACTGTGAATACTCACACAGTGGAAGAGCCAGGGATCTCTCGGGGGTCATTTTTATAAGAACACTAATCCCATTAATGATGGCTCCACTCTTGTGACCTCCCAATACTATAATATCACATTGAGGATTAGCATTTCAATGTATTATTTTGGGGGCAACACAAATACTCAGTCCATAGCATGAAGGTTGTAAGGCTTTCAGGGCAAAGGAATACACATATCCCCTGCACAAAAATGATCTTTTCCAGATTTAGCAGTGGAAACAACTCTGATTCACAAATAATAGATACTGAGTTTTTGTTTTGATATGTAAGAGCATTTATACAGGTCATGATATGATTAGATAGAACTCTGGCTTGAGAGTCAGGAAAGAGTTTAGTTATGTAGCAACAAAATTATCACAGAGTAAATGGTATCTGTATAGTGGAGAAGACTATTTTTAGAAACTGCCTAACTTGAAGGCAAATTCTTTTTCTGCCAAAAGCCAGAGATATCCCTGAGAATATTTGGAGAGTGAGAGAGAATGAGAGAGAGGAAAAGGAAGAGAGGAAAGGGAAGAGAGATTGAGACCACTCTCATAGGTAACTGCAGTCTAAAATTTTTCTAAAACTTTATGAAGAACACATTCTTTGAGTCCTGTCTTTTGCATGGATTTTAGCAGTAATTTAACAACAGCAAATAGAGTGGTAGAACTGTAGTTGCTTAGGATTCTGTGGAAAGAATTTAAAATTGGAGTATTGTAGATAGAATGATTAGGTTTTCTCTTCAATTAGTGCATTGACTTTGTATTGAAGAGCCACAGGGATTTTAGCTGATTTGGAATGTGGACAGTGTGGGCTACAGCAGAGGGTCATTATTCTCTGACGAGAATAATGGAAGAAGAGGATTTGAATAGGAGCAGGAAACAGTTTTTTTCTTATTAATGTAATTTATTGTCAAATTGGCTTACATACAACACCCAGTACTCATCCCAACAAGTGCCCTCCTCAGTGCCCATCACCCATTTTCCCTGCCCCCCCCCAAACATTCCACCCCCCTAATCGCTCAGATTGTTCTCTGTATATAAGTCTCTTATGGTTTGTATCCCTTTCTGTTTGTAACTTTTTTTTCCCTTCCCTTTCCCTATGGTCCTCTGTTAAGTTTCTCAAATTCCACATATGAGTGAAAATATATGGTATCTGTTTTTTTCTGACTAATTTATTTCACTTAGCATAATACACTCCATTTCCAAACACATTGTTGCAAATGGCAAGATTTCATTCTTTTTCATTGCCAAGAAGTATTCCATTGTATATGTATATCACATCTTCTTTATCCATTCATCAGTTGATGGACATTTAGGCTCTTTCCATAATTTGGCTATTGTTGAAAGTGCTGCTATAAACATTGGGGTACATGTGCCCCTATGAATCAGTACTCCTTTATCCTTTAGATAAATTCCTAGTGGTGCTATTGCTGCGTTTTAGGGTAATTGTATTTTTAATTTTTTGAGGAACCTCCACACTGTTTTTTTCGAGTGGCTGCACTAGTTTGCATTCCCAGTAGTGCAAGAGGGTTCCCCCTTTTCCACATCCTTGCCAACATCTATAGTTTCCTGAGTTGTTAATTTTAGCCACTCTGACCAGTGTGAGGTGTTATCTCAATGTGGTTTTGATTCGTAAAATTGCTTTTCTTAACTGGGTTGTGTGAACATGACTCATCTATAGAGATTTTGTTACAAAATTGACATGTTAAGACACATCATTCGTCTTCTGAATTAGAATCTCCAGGGACAGGGTTCAGGCAAATATAATTTGTAGAAAGGTCCTACTGATTTTGATAGATACTCCTAGTTGAGAAAGAATGATATATAGCAATATTTGAAGTAAAGAGGTTAACTAGGAATTTGAAGAAGATAGAGAGCATATTATCTATGAAAGTCCAACCTATAAAAATAAGAAATGTATATGATCTTCAATATAATGTATTCATTAAACTATAAGTATTACACAATAAACTACTGAAAGTAGAAATCTGATATCAAATTCTAGTTCCTTCTCATGAAACAAGTGCCTATGATAATAACATAATAATCTGTTTCATTCTGGGGTACATTTGTTTATAAATGTTTTTACAATGTGGTGACTATACTGGTAATTTTCTGCATGTCTTATGTTCTTTTACATGAGGGCTTTTTTTTTTTTTTTAATATGGGTGATTCAGCATTTGCATGTGCATTTGCTCATAACCTATGTTAAGATAGTCTTTGTCAGTTGTATTGCTGAGAAAGTCTGCTTTTCCTTTAAGACACTAATATTTCTGCTTTGTGACTCAGGAATGCCTATATTATTGGTATATTCTATACTCTGTCACACTCTGATCTGAGTATGCATTGTTTTGATTAGTTAATTCTGTTCTAATGACTATGTTTTCAGCTACATTCTAGTAATTGGGAATTTTCTTTTGGACGGAAAATTAACTTCCAAATGAGAGCCTGTACTGAGAACAAATTATCTGCAGACAGAAGAACAAAATATCATAATGATGGAGGTAGTTTAGTATTCACTTTTGCTAGGTTCTCTGACAAGTACATGAATTCACTTTATCCTTACCACAGCACTATAAAGAAAGTTCTCTTATTGTTACCTCTTTAAATATGTAGTAATGGAGTCATGTAGATGGGAGGGGCCAGGATTTGAATTCAAACAGCCTGTTTCTTACCACTACCACATTTTGCCTGTTAACTACAAAATCATTTGTAATTGTCTGTTAAGCAAATCAATTAAGTAGCCTCTGTAGTGAATGTTTTCGAGCTTCCTGACACACTTCTGATTTTGGCTGCATAGAGTCCCTTGGGAGCTCAGAATCAGCCTGATGGCATCCCTTCCCCCTCAGTCCACACCCATGTGTTGTCCTGCTTTCTTCCCAGGGCATTTTCTGAAGTCACAGCCGCTGGCTTAGCATACCAGCCAATACATTTTGGAAACATAAGGAGTAAAGGTGCAACCATAGTTATTTGATAAACGTTTTAGCCTCATGCCATTCAGATAGACAATTCTCAGAGGTTCTAGAGAATCAATCCCTCAGTGATTACTGTAGCTTCTTCTTAGTCCTCATTCCTGTTTCCTGAATCTACTTCCCAATAAACTACCTGCACCCAAGGCCTTGCCTCAGTTTTTCTTTTGGGACAACCCCAAAAAGCCATTCTACTTTAATTGTGTTGGAAACAAATAATTGGTAAACCACCTGTTAACAAAAGGATTTATTATCTGACAGTTAAGTTCACTCACTCTCACAGTAGAGAGATCAGTATTTCAAATGACTCATTTAATGCCCTAACTAGAAGTATATATACTTAAGCAATGTTAATATTAAGATCAGAATAGGTGAAAGGCAAGCTTTATATTTGAAGTGGGAGAAGAGTGATTGTGTGAAATGAGGCCGTATGAAGCTCCAGCAACCTGTGTGTTCCCAGGCACAGCAGATTTAGGAAAGTGTACATATGTAAGTGGAGGATCCGGAAATTGACCTATCTATGCTTATGTACCTCTTGGAAAGTCTTCATGTATTCCTATGGATATACAAAAGCCAGTTTGAATATTAATTCTTTAGAATACTGTGTGTGCATGTACACCAAAACTAAACCAAACCAAAGAAAAACTTAATCACAGGGTATTTTGGATGTAAATGAAAGAAATCTACTCTATGTCCCAAGAAAAGTCGAGGAGATCTGTTGTAAAAGGGCTTTGCCGATAGTAATGGGAGGTGACTTACATGCGGAGTCTGTGATTTCTTTTGATTTTGTTAAAGAACATGAAAACACAGAATTCATAAATATTCATATTCATTTAACATTTATTGCATGCTTTCTATGTGCAAGAGATGTCTCATTATCTCAGTAGAACCACACACTAATTATTCTCTTGTGTAGAAATTACCATTCCAATTTTAGTTGAAATTAAGTGACTTGCCAAATTCACATAGTTGATTGATGGAAGAATGAGTTCCTATCCAGACCTTCTGATTTAAAGTCCCATATCCTTTCAAAGACATCACAATGTAATTGAAAAATCTAGCTAGAAGCTGAACAGAAACATAAGGCTTTCCCTATTCCCACCACAGACACAAATGTCTCGTATTGCTTTGACTGAAGTTTTCCTTAACACTAATTTCTACCACCACAAAACCCAGGCAAAATTAAATGTTTCTTTCTTTGTGTTTCTGTGACAAATTGTATGTATATTGATAAGAACATTTATTGGATTTTATGGCGATTATCTTCTTACTTGTCTGTCTCCCCTACCAGATTGTTATTTGATGGAAGAGACTCGGTCTGAATTATCTTCCTAATTATCTTTATAATCCAGTGCCAAGCAAAGTGTCTAATATGGAGGAGGCTTTCAGTGACTATATGTCCAATGAATGACTGCTCAAGTGAATGAAAGTGAAAGGGTGGCCATTTCACCCATATCATACTAAACTAGATTATTTCACACTTCTGCTGGGTCTGCTGTCAAAGACTTTTAAAGACATTTTAAACTTTTCCAGAACTTTCCAGAGAGCATTTTTCATTTCCCTATTCCTAAGACTATAAATCAAAGGGTTGAAGAGTGGAGTCACCATTGCATAGAAGAAGGTCATGATCTTTGGCATCAGGGTAGAATGGCTGGATCCAGGGCTCACATGCATCACCATAATCGTCCCGTAGAATAACAGCACCACGGACAAATGGGATCCACATGTTGAAAAGGCCTTATGCCGACTGGATGCTGAAGGCAACTGAAGCACAGCAAGTAGAACCAGGGCATAGGAGATGAGGATGAAGAAAAAGCTAAGGAGGATGATGAGGGAGCTTAGGGTATAGCTGATGAGCTTGGACATGGGGGCAGGAGCACATGAAAGGGTCAGCAGTGGGCCTGAGTCACATACAAAGTGGTGAATTGCATTAGGACCACAGAAAGGCAGTTGGGAGATAAGAATAACAGGTACCAGATACCAGAGAAAGCCACATACCCAACAGGAAATTGCTAGGTTGAAAGACTGTTGTCTGGTCATAACTGTAGCATAACGCAGAGGATGACAGATGGCAAAATAGCGATCAAAGGCCATTGCTGAGAGAAAGAAGCACTCAGTGGAGCCCATGGAAAAGAAAAAATATAATTGAAGGAAGCATCCAGTGAAAGAGATGGTCTTGGTCTCTGAGAGGAAGTCGATCAGTGTGTTTGGAACAGTGGAATTGACATACCAGATCTCCAGGAATGCAAAATTCCCAAGCAGGATGTACATGGGGGTGTGGAGATGTTGATCCCAAAAAACAGCACAGATAATGGCTCCATTTCCCATGAGAGTCAGGAGGTAGATGATGGAGAAGAACATAAACAGGATGACCTGAATCTCCCTGCTGCAGGGAAAACCCAGAAGGATGAATTCTCTCACTGACTCAGAAGAGGATCCTGATCCAGAGATGTTCATTTAGGATGTAATCTGTGCAGCAATGAGACATCACCATGAGACCAAATCCTAAAAACTGAGCATAACATACAATGTCCTTCATGATCTGATCTTTATCTACTTATTTAACCTCATCTCTTTCCCTGTGCACCTTTGAGCTCAATGTCCAGTAAGAATAGTTGCATTTCCACCAAATGACATGCTGTTCTCCCTACCTAAAGTGTCTTTTGCTCCTTCCTTCTTTCTATCTTTTTGCTTTTCTATCTCTTCAGTGTATAAGCTTTATGAGACAGAAGTTATGTTTTTCATTTCTATATTATCAATGCCTAGTGCAGTGCAGCCTCTATAGCCATGCCCACATATTTGCTGAATCAACATTAAACAAATGACTCATTATTTTTTTAAGCTAGAATGAATGAGAAGTAACATTCTAAAATCTCTGGTAGTTTTCTGCACTAAATAATTTACACCTTATACTTTGTATCATGGATATTTCTTTACATGTTTTAGCTTACCTACTAGACTATCAACCTCTGAGAATAGAGACCAACTGTTAAACATCTTTGATTCTTTTTCTGTATCTAATACATTATGTTTTAGGCCATATGTACTATGTAATTGTTAAATGAGTAAATCATTATACCTTCAGTTGAATCTTAATTCAGATTTCTGTCTAGAAGCCCTTAGTCATTTCATGTATGTAGGGAAAGAAACATTCCATTAGACCTTGAAGCTGGGAGGGAAGTTGTAGGGGCAGATGAGAGTAAGGGCATACTACAAAGGGGAGGTAGTAGACCAATATGGTATGTGATTAGAGTAACCAAATGTACCTGTTTGTCTGGAACTGTCCCAATTTTAGCATTGACGGCCTTGTGATTCAGGAAACCCATTAGGCCCAGGGAAGCAGGATGGATGGTTAGTCATCCTATTTGAGATCCTGAAGTGGACCCAGCCTACACTAAAAATGTATATGTACTGGTTCCTTTGGGTCCTATTGAAGCCTATTCCTTTCAGTTGTCCACAGAGAAAAGGGAAAGGTTGTAAATATGACCTATGAAAGTACTGAGAAGATACCTGGGAACCATAACAAGGAGCTGCCCAAATTGCTTTCCTAGGACTTCTCGATGTCTGTGCCATCTGAATACTCTATTTATCAAATACAGCTACATGACCAAGGTCCTAGGGTGGGTAGATGTAGCCGTGATACATTTCTTTCCCTCAAGACTAAATTACTCAGTAAAGCAGCGCTATGGACCCAGAAGATTTTCTTTGAGAAACTCTGCTTTTCTCTGCTCTTGTGGCCCACTTCAGACAGTTGCCACTTCAATTCATATTTCTGTAAAAGTATTATTAAAAGAAAAGTACTCCATGAAGCCCAAGAAGAAATATAACTGGAGGAAGCAGCCAGTGAGACAGATTGACTTAGTATTTAAGAAGAAATAGGAGTTTGTGTTCTGATCTAGATTGAGTTGATTATTTCCCCAAACATTTAATGATCTGGTTTCTCTGGCCAACCTAATGAAGAAAATGTATAGCAACTCAGGGAAGAGGAAAGACCTGAAATAGTTTGATTTGGTTTCTTCACTTAAGGTAAAGAAATACTTCGCTCTTCCCAAGGAGTCTTCTGGTGTTGGTATTAAGTATGTTTATGTCTGACATATCCTGTAGGACTTTTAATTTCTCCATGCCATTATCTTGGTTTGGCCAGGTTTTCTGCCTGGGTCTGCTTCTCTCAGCTTGCAGTGATATCATAGGATCTATTTTTACCAGATAAAACCATTACTGTGATTTTCCCAGCTGTGGCTACTCATGAGTTAAATATGTATGTGTGTGTTTACATATATATACACACGACATGAAGAGCCAACATTAGTTTTAAATGCATTTATGAAACATCTCAAAACTGATTTGCTTTTCTTAATTTCATAACCTGCTAAGACTTCCTAGTGAATGGTATTTGTATTGTGACTTTGTCTTCAGTGCTATGTCTCTTTGAAACCCTGGAGTGATGTGTACATACAGCTCCTAAAATGGAATCAGGGAAACAATGCTTTCAGTCTTGTTTAACATTATCTTCTATGAGTTCTTGTCATAACTGACTCTTGTTTTCAAAAGAACCTATCTTGGAGTTGTGAAAAAGCTAGAAAAATTAATGTTTTAGAAAGCTGATTCATCTACACTTACCTCAGTTAGTGGCAAACACCACGACTTTGCCAGGAATTAAAGCTATTTGGATTTTGTCCTTCAGATCTTTCATCAAAGATACTAAAAACAATAACAAAAATTAGGCTTATTTCTCTAGGGGAAAAAAAAGGTAGGAGCATGATGCAATTTCTGCATACTGGTAGCTATGTCTGGGAAGAGTGGGTTAGCTATGTCCTTTCTTCTCAGTCTCAATTTTAGTCTCAAAAGTGTGGATTCCAAGACCTTCACTGAAAAACAAACTCTCTTTTGTTCAATTAACTGTGCAGTGGTTGCCAGAGTCTCATCAGGGGAGATGCCTAGAAGATGATGTGGGAAAGATATTGGAAATTGTTTCCAGTTTTTAATTTGGACGAAAGGATACAAGTAACACCTACATAAAACATTTAATATAGAAATGGAGTTCTGGAGAGGACCCTATTCTCTATATATTTCTAGTCTGTATTTCCAGAGATTGGCTCCTTGTGTACTTTAAAAAGTGACTTCTCACCTCAGTAGTCCTTTGGTAGTCCTTTGGGTAGGCTAGTCTCTCAGGCCAGCATCTGCCTTTACCTTCTGTGGTTAGGTGTCTTTGGCAGAAGAACTAGGAAAAATAAATAGTTGTGTAAGATGAATATGTGGCTGTGTCTCCTGAACTCAAAGCTAATTATGAATTGTCCTTTACTTTGTAAAACCAAGGTTCCTCTAGGGAAGGGAGGCAGCCCTATTGTCAATTCCCAGAGAGATGTAGAAAAAAAATTTCTGGCTTATGAGGAAAAAAAAATGGACAGCTTAAAGACTGTGAAATATTTGTTTTTAGTGCAGGAAGTAAATCCATTATGGTACATTTTACATTTTTGGTTTTCTTCAGAATTAATGTCTTATTGTATTAGCTTTGTAGTGTCATAGCATGATGAGCTCTCTCAAGATTCTTTTAACATTCTTCTAAGCTTTTGTTTTTTTAAGTCTATTTATTTTGAGAGAGAGGGATAGAGAGAAAGAGAGTGCATGAGCAGGAGAGGGATAGAGAGGAGAGAGAATCTGTCAGTGCAGAGCCTGGCATAGGTCTCGATCCCAGGAACCTGAGATCATGACCTGAGCAGAAATCAAGACTTGGATGCTCAAGTGACTGAGCCATCCAGGTATCCCTCTTATAAGCTTTTGTGTGTGCATGTACTTTTTTTTTTTTTAAGAATTATCCTTTTTTTGTTGAGTATAAGGGGCCCATATAATCATATTACAAAAATATTTCCTCTAATATGTTTCCTGTATATTTCTTTTTTTTTTTAACGTTTTTATTTATTTTTGAGACAGAGAGAGAGCATGAATGGGGGAGGGTCAGAGAGAGGGAGACACAGAATCTGAAACAGGCTCTGGGCTCTGAGCTGTCAGCACAGGGGCCCGATGCGGGGCTCGAACTCACGGACCGCGAGATCGTGACCTGAGCCAAAGTCGGCACTCAACCGACTGAGCCATCCAGGCGCCCCTATTTCCTGTATATTTCTTTAAGATCTCACCATCTGACTGACTTTTTAGGGAATTTCTGGAATCAGGCATAGTAACAAAGAATAATCAAATTCCCATTTGTATTTGGCATTTGAGCAAAAAAAAAAAATTGAAGAATAAAACATTTATAGGTCATTATAGTGCAATGCGGGGATCTTTGAGCATCAAGAGTCAGTGTGAGTTAGAACCACAATATGTATATGGTGATTGGGAAGAATTACAAAAGGTAGAGTGAACAGGAACCAAGATATAGTTGCCCACTTAATAATTTTGTCTAGGATCAGTTCTTTCCATCTTAATGTCATCTGTGGTAGACATACCACAGGTTGTCAACTATTATCTTTTGTACCAATCCAAATGAAAATATGTCCATTTTGTAATGAAGAAATTTTTTCCAAAATTTGTTCACATCATGGTGGGGAATTGCCCACTGTGATGGAGATACTTTTATTAGCATCAAGTTTGCAAGGATATTGGAAATTCACTGGAATTTTCTTCTGCCTTAGTGAACAGTAACATTTGGCATGTAGATTTGTTTTCTGTGGTATTTAGATTCACTTTTTGCTGACACATCCCCACCACTGGGTTAGCAGCTGGCAGGCATTTCTTCTCCATAAAAGCTAAAGGTCAGCATCGTTTTTTTAACATCCATCCCTCCCATCCCTAACAGACTTCTTCCATCATGGCAATTGATTTCAACTTCTCTATTGTGTAACATCCACATCCAATGACACCAGGCAGATGTATAAACATGCTGATTAATGGATATTGGGATATATTTTTTTTTTGAGAAAAGATAACTATCCAGAAATAAAAATGAAAATATAATGAAAATTAAAAATTTATGGACAGGTTTAATAGTGGATGGGACAGCAAATAAGAAAATAAATTAACTGGAGACTACATCAGAAAACTTTCTACATTAATGCATTTTGAATAGACAAAAAAAGAGAGAAAAATGGAAGAGAGGTTAAATATGGAAGTCTAACAGTTTAATTAGTAATCCTGAAGAAAGGAAAAGTCAGAAACAATATTTAAAGAGATCATATCTGAAAAATTTTTTAGATTTGGTCAAGCATAAAAAACTAAAACTTCAAAGAGTAAGTCCAATACATTCTAACACTGAAAATTAAAAATTCACACTCTACAAATTATAAACAATGGAAACTAAAGACAAAAATAATAGCTGTAAAGGAATGTGAAGAAAAATAGACTCTAGTTCCTGCCTTCTAGTTCTGTGACTTATTCACTCCATAATTGGAAGCCTGCAACTCCTAATCTCCTTTACCCATTTTGCCCATTTTGCCCATTTTCCCATCCTCCTCCCCTCTTTCAATCATCAGTTTGTTCTCTGTATTTATAGATATGATTTTTTGTTTATTCATTTGTTTTGTACTTTAGGTTCCACATATAAATGAAAACGTGATATTTGTCTTTCTCAGTCCAACTTATTTTATTAGCATAATGTTCTCTAGGTCCATCCATGTTGTTGCAAATGGCAACAACAAGTCCTTTTTTTGTGACTGAGAAATATTCCATTGTGTGTGTGTGTGTGTGTGTGTATGTATACCTATATCATCTATCTATCTATCTATCTATCATCTATCTATCTATCTATCTATCTATCTATCTATCTATCTATCTCTATCTGCCACATCTTCCTTATCCATTTATCTACTCATGGACACTTAGATTGCTTCCATACCTGGGCTACTGTAAATAATGCTGAAATAAATATAGCACATGTCTTTTTGAATTAATGTCTTTGTTTTCCTTGGGTAAATACCCGGTAGTTCTGTTTTCCACTTATCCTAAAGATATAACTCTTTGTGTCCCCCTTTGTGTGCTTAAGATGAAGAGTATTTATTATAAGGCTCCCATGTAGGGAAGACCCTGGGCCTTAACTTCTTTTTGCAAAGCTTCTGAAATGAATCCCTCATTTGCCCTGACACAATCCTGTCAGGGAAAATGAAGGTTTCGTGCTCCACTGTTTTGTTTATTTCTCTGGGTTCTGAATCACCCAAAGAATCCAGTGTTGTTGTTCCCTTCTATCTTGTTAGTTTTTTGATGCATTTTATCATTTTTTTTCTGTTGGTAGTAGGTCTAAACAATTTAGGTTTCTATCATTAGTAATTAAGGCAACTCTTGTCATTTCTACTTCTAAAAAAATCTTAATTTGTCCATTTCTCTTTGTTTCTACTGCTTTTACATTAATCCATGCTTAAAAATGTCTGATCTCTTAAAAATATCAAATCTAGGGGCGCCTGGGTGGCTCAGTCAGTTGAGCGGCCGACTTCAGCTCAGGTCAGGATCTCGCGGTCCGTGACTTCGAGCCCCGCATCGGGCTCTGTGCTGACAGCTCAGAACCTGGAGCCTGTTTCAGATTCTGTGTCTCCCTCTCTCTGACCCTCCCCCGTTCATGCGCTGTCTCTCTCTGTCTCAAAAATAAATAAATGTTAAAAAAAATTAAAAAAAATAAAAATATCAAATCTATCCATTTATGCCTATTTCCTTTGCCAGTATCCTAGTGTAACTATTATTAGTTCTTTTCTGGAAGGCAGCCAGTTACCTGCTTTCCCATTTTCCTCTATCTGATCCTTCTAGAGTGATACTATAAAAAAATTTATGAAATAATTTCAGTTACTTTTTAAAAATTACTTCAAATTCTTTCCACTCTTTTTAGAATAAAGTCCAAACTCCTCACCATGACCTATAGGACTCTGGCTACCTATTGAAACTCATCTCATATTCCCCCTTGTTCACTGTATTTTAGTCACCGTGGTCTCTAACGTTGGTGCCTCTCACTTGCTCTCTATTACATTACTCTGTTTTTTTCATTCATAGCAGTTATCAAAATCTACAATTATTTTATACCTTGTCTGTCTTTCATATTAGAATGTTTACTCTGTGAGGGACAGTGTCTCTTCTGTTCAAAATAATTATGAACTCAGTCATTAGCATAGTGCCTGGCATATATTTGCAGCATTATAAATAATTGTTGAATGAAAATACATGTTCTTTTTTTTTCTATAGGAATTTTTACATGTTATCTGTGTTCATATTTTTTTTAGCCTATGGTTGGATTTGTTAACTGCAGCTGAAAGTTCTCTTTGTGTATGTAAATGATGAAATATTTTATCCTTCTTGTATGAGTGCTAAATATGTTCTTGTTCCTAGAAGAAATCTATATATTATATTGTAGAGCTTCTTCAATTTAATGGTGCTCTAATTCTAGTTGGTTATGGAGAATAAGTTCTTTCACAAATTTTAAATAAGGGAAAGAAATGAATTTCTAACAATTTAAATGCGCTAGCCTTTTAAGAAAAAATGAATAGCTTCTAACAGAAACTGGTAGTTCAGAAGCGTTTATATGTAAGAATCCAAGTTCAGGTATTCAGAATAATTCCTTGGACAAATCAAAAGGGCTGGTTAGTTTGGTTTAGAAGGAACTATAAGTTTTTCTTCATCATTTTATAATAGATTAGAATATAACACAAATTTACATTTTATTTTTTGTAAGACCACTTTGTTTTCACATAGGAAAATTGGTTAATATGAATTTAATAAACTTCATCTACTGGTTTTACTGATCAGATGAGCTAGCATTACTTTCACATATCTAGCATTATTAAAAATGTAAAATTATGTGTTCAACCAAATTGAATGTTTTCTAATAAATAGTTTATAAATAGTAATTTTGTTGCTCTGTAATGTCATCTTATATATAATTTCCAATATCCTTTATTAACTTTAAGGCCTTGGACTAACACTAACTTGATAATTGATGAAAAATCTTTGGATACCTAGACAACTCTTAATAAGATAGAACACAAAAATATTGATTGTGAGGCCCAATTTTAATTTGCTTCTTATTTAAGAAATACAAAAAGAGATGCATGGGATTATAGGCATTTATGAAATGTATGCAATATGGTGATCTGCTGAGATGCTTGTGTGTGAAAGATATTCTCAAATATCAACTCTTCTGTTTGTGTTAGTGAGGAAATAGAAGTTAGTTACTGTCTTAGTTCTTTTGGGCTGCTATAGCAAAAATACCATAGATTAGGTGACATATAAACAAATTTATTTCTCATAGTTCTGGATGCTAAGAAGAGAGATGTAATAGAAAACTGCTAGGTTGTGTTAATTTTCTTTTTAGTGTGGTAGAAAAGGTAATCCCAAAGGTTAAGATTGTGTTGCCCTTTAGGACATTAACCAGTTTACATATAACTTAGAAATTTTATTTCAATGTTTTTTTTTAATACTCTATATGAAGCCACATTTTTATTTTTTATTTTTCATTTTTTTTTGAAATTTATTGTCAAATTGGTTTCCATACAACACCCAGTGCTCATCCCAAAAGGTGCCCTCCTCAATACCCATCACCCACCCTCCCCTCCCTCCCACCCCCCATCAACCCTCAGTTTGTTCTCAGTTTTTAAGAGTCTCTTATGCTTTGGCTCTCTCCCACTCTAACCTCTTTTTTTTTTTCCTTCCCCTCCCCCATGGGTTTCTGTTACGTTTCTCAGGATCCACATAAGAGTGAACACATATGGTATCTGTCTTTCTCTGTATGGCTTATTTCACTTAGCATCACACTCTCCAGTTCCATCCACGTTGCTACAAAGGGCCATATTTCATTCTTTCTCATTGCCATGTAGTACTCCATTGTGTATATAAACCACAATTTCTTTATCCATTCATCAGTTGATGGACATTTATGCTCTTTCCATAATTTGGCTATTGTTGAGAGTGCTGCTATAAACATTGGGGTACAAGTGGCCCTATGCATCAGTACTCCTGTATCCCTTGGGTAAATTCCTAGCAGTGCTACTCCTGGGTCATAGGGTAGGTCTATTTTTAATTTTTTAAAGAACCTCCACGCTGTTTTCCAGAGTTGAAGCCACATTTTTATATTATCTTTTGAACTGGCTTCATTATCCTGCTCTTCTTCATTAAGAGTTAAATATAATTTTTGACATGTTTTAAGCACCTTTTTGAGAATTTTGTTTATAACATTTAAAAAATTATATTTGACAGCAACAATTTATAAAAAATACTCAATTACTAGTCACAGCATCTGTGTTTTCTGTATAAGATCCATACATAGGCACCAATTAGATAAGTTGCTTGAAGTATCATCAAGAGACTCGGGTATTGTAATGAAGGCTCTGTAACACCTTGAGGGAAGTGTTTCTGCTTCTATAGCTTGCAGTGCTAACTTAGTATTTATCATTCAGCCTTGCTTACTTCAGGACCATGTTTCATATAGAAAGCAGTGAGAATCATTTTACTCAGGTATAGATTGACACATGGAAATTGGTAGCATAACCAGTGCCAAATTAATCAATCCAAAGTAAGTAAAAGGGGTGGGCTGTGTTATGCAATAAGGTCTGACTGTTTTGGAGTCTGTGGGGTCTAAGCTCAGCTTTTTAGCAAGAACTGAGATTCAGACAACAGCAGCCTAGAGAATCCTAAGGCTCATTAGGCTGAGCAATGGCATAAGAACCATAAAAGCCTCAGACACATCCAGAGCCCTGGGGACAAGAGGTCTTTCCAATTGTACAGCCAGGCCTCAACTAGAGCGTGACTTATAAGAGAGCAGTTAGGGCACAGACTCAGGCAACTATGATGATCATCTGAGAATTTATAATTTTGCTGGTCTGAAAGTATGAACAGATTGGTGGGAGGAATAGCAGGGTAACACATTCCTTCCTCAAACCCACATAGCTCCTGACATGTAATCATGTAAGTTTCTAAAATGTGTTTTTTTAAAGCTCTACTCACCCCATTTGCTCCTCTTTCTATCTCTGAAACCATATTTATACCTCTCTGACATTCATTGTTTTTAAATTTAAGAAATCATTTAAGTTTGTTCTAGGTTTATACCCTTAGATGCATTCACAGAGCAATGAAATTCTCATAGCATCAGGGAATTCTAGGACTGGTGATGTCTTGGAAGGTAAAAACAAGGTTTGGATAAAATAGGATCAGCTTAATAAAACAAAAGCAGTGGACCCATGGCAGTATTGTCTTAGGATTACCTAATTCTACAGTAGTTCCTCTTAGATCCTCTTTTCCATTTATTTATTTCAGTTGCTTTATGCTAAATTCTTAATTTCTCCCAAATGAAATTTAAGATGCAATATTTCAAACAAAGATTAGAGCAGAAAGATTAGAGCAGAAAGATTATACCTTCCTTCTCAGTTGGAGATACCATCATAGGTATCATCTTCAATGAATGGTGTACATTTCCTGGTGTTACAGGAGAAATTAGAAAATACATCAGATGCCCCCAAAAGAAGTTCACATAGCATTTAAGCCTCAACTGGTAAATCTCTTTCTGTCATTGTTGTGGTCAAATTTCTTCTTCTGAGAATACTTTTAGCTCAACACAGGCAAAAATAGACAAAATAGCAAAATACATTGTTTGAAAAAACCACAACCACTCCCACAAGGAAAATTTTATTCCTTTTTTTAAGTATTTTCTGTGTAGACCTCTCTTTTTCCTTGCGTAGAAAAACTAGAGTAGTTGCTTAACTGTCCACAAATAGCCCTTGATTTTTTAAAGAGTTTGGTTTTGTTCTCTTTCCTCCGTGCTGCTTTGGGTACTTCCATAAAGGCTTTCACTTCTCATTAAGCATTCTCCTCAATTCCTTTGTCTCTTTTTGCCAACTTAAAAACATATTTATTGACTTTCATGAATTCTTAGTTTATTCTTTGAATGTGAAGCATGAAACACTTGATAGGGTGAATGTTGCTTCCCAGATCCCAGCAGGGGGTCAGCCTAGGAAAATGTTGTGGTGGAAGGTATTTTTAGGTGATGGACAGTCCCTCATGCTTAGAGATAGTGCTGGTTTTGTCCTTCACAGAATACTCACAGGCTGGATTTCTTACTGTGAGCAGAGACTTCAGAAATACAGAAACTGGAAATATTTCTTCCAAACATGGCAGTTAATACTGCAAATGAACTTTCTATATTGGTTGGCATTGTGTTTTCATATTATCTGAAGGCAGAAAATTTCTTCAGTTCGTAAGAAATTTAAGAATAACCAGAATCTAGCCCATACCTCAATTAAAACTCAAATATAGAGTTGTCTGTATTTGTCTCATGAAATGTAATGATTTCAACATCACTATTAGTGAAGTCCTATTATGCTAATGTCCTAGGGATGATCTGAAAATATTTATTGTACTGAAGTCCCTGAATATTAAATATTACTTTAAAAAGTTAGATCATAGACTAAGACTTAACAATGTTTTGGAGTAATTAGGTTTTAATATTTTTTACATACTCTTAATCTACCCTTCTGATTGGTTTAATTTTGTCTGTTTTAGTACAAGCTTATCTTTATATCTGTCCTATGGAAATAATAAGTGTGTAATACAAGTGACTACCCTTTGCATATTGTTTTCACATTAGGAAATAATCACATTATTACTCAGCCATAAATTATAAGAATACTTTGGATTCTGCTTTTCCACTTGTTTTTTTCTTCCTTGTTTTCAGAAACCTCTTGAATTTTTAAAAAATAATTTTGGTTGTGCTTTCTCAGGCTCTTTCTAGTTTTCCAAAGATGAGGTTTGAAATTAGATGCAGAATTTCAATGAAAACTTGACCTCGTCTAATTAAATATTTTAGATAATTGGAAAGAACACCAGATTGCCATTTCCATATGGAAATTCACAATCTTTGGTATATCCAAAGAGGATTGGGAAACTTCCATTCTATTAGAGTTCAAGTAGGGCTATACGTATGACAGAAAATGGTTTCCTGTCTTTTTTGCTTTGTTTTGTTTTCCAAAATGAATCTACAGAGTGAGATTGTTCCCTCCATTATTTATCAGATTGTAGAATTAAATGCACCTGGGCACCTGATATAGGCAGGTGAAGAGGATGGTCACATATGTGGTATGATCAAGACATCCAAAAGTTCCTTTGGCCCCAAATCTCTCTCTCACTTGCTTATCTTGAAACAATGTGTAAAGCAAAATTTCTTGGTATTAAGAATTCTTATTTTTGGATTATCTGAATAATTATCAGATAACTTTACCTGACTTATTTGAGAGAACCAAGTACAACCTGGAATGCATAACTGAGACTGAAGACAGAAAAAATACAAATTTTGTCTCACTTAATATTTTACCAAGAGCTAGTTCTAGATTGAAAATCTAATCTAGATGGAGAAACATCTGCTAATTCTTAACCACTTCAATGGAAAGAATGTACCAATGTTCCCTGATTTTTTTATTTGTAATCTGAGATATTCTCAATAAAGTTAGTGTAAACTTTATTTCTTTTAAGTGTACCTATGGTTGTTGAAAAGTCCAAAAGCAGCATAATTCTGACTTCCCTCATTATCCTTTCCTATGAAATGGGTCATAATGAGCCTCTTTTGTACCTGTCTCAATGATAAGGATCATTGCCCTTGGTCTCTGCTTTTGGTGATTAGTGTGTTCTAGCCACTATCCTACTCATCTTAAGTTAGATGATTCCTTAAACTTTAAAGGCAAAGATTTAATTTCCTGTTACCCAGTTTCTACAAATTTTCCAACCTCTATCACCTATGATAATAAATAAAAACAAAGAACATGAGCTTCTTTTCAATCCTTCCTAAATAATTTGTTTCTTAACATGTGCATTTATAATAGTTACTAACTTTGTACAGTATAGTAATTTATAGTACAAAGCATTATTCCTTCAATTTGATAAATTATTACACAGTAAGCATTGTGGTGTAAGTATAGAGATTAATAAGAAATACTGCCCCACTTTAGGGAGTTAAGTAATTTTTTATTTAAGTGCATTTTATTCATAGATTATATTTGATTCTCAAAACAACCTTGGAAGATATTATTATGCCTATATTAGATTGAATAAACAAAGAATGAAACTTGGGTTTGGTACCTTGCCTGAGGTCACTGAATTGGTGAGTGGTTGAGTTGGGCATTGGATCTAGACTTCATTCCAGAACTCTTGCCATTAAAGGCTATAGTTTTGTCTCTTACAAAAATGGAATGATTTTCACGTTCTCATCACCTCATGTCCAGGTAATTTTCTCCCTCCCTAGTTTGTTGTAAATGTAACTTAAAAGCATTATAGGAATGAAGGGTTGGAACGAATGCAATGTTCTATTTATACAGGAATATATTTCTTGTTCTATTTTTACAGGAATATATATTTCCTACCTCACAGAAATTGCTTAAGATTTTTCATGTTGGGGGCGCCTGGGTGGCTCAGTTGGTTAAGCGTCCAACTGTGGCTTGGGTCATGATCTCACTGTGCATGAGTTTGAGCCCTGCATTGGGCTCTGTGCTGAGCTCAGAGCCTGGAACCTACTTTGGATTCTGTGTCTCCTTCTCTCACTTTGTGTCTCCCACACTCATGCTGTGTCTCTCAAGAATGAACAAACGTTAAAATTTTTTAAAAAGGTTTTTCATCTTGGAATATGATTCCATAAACACCAGACCCCAAATCATATATATATATATACATATATATATATATATGTATATATATGTATATATATATATGTGTATATATATATATAAATTTTTGTCTAAGTTAAATCTTTCTTCTTCCAATTCTTCTTTCTATAGGTCACTTGGTATTCTTGACTTGATGAAAAAAAGAAATGATTCTAAAGTGACAGAATTTGTTCTTCTGGGCCTATCATCCTCTTGGGAGCTACAGCTATTTCTCTTCTTAATATTTTTGTTTTTTTACATGACTGTTGTTTTGGGAAACCTCTTGATAATTGTAACAGTGCGAGCTGATGCTCACCTGCTCCAATCTCCTATGTACTATTTTTTGGGCCATCTGTCCTTCATTGACCTATGCCTGAGCTGTGTTACCGTGCCCAAGATGTTAGGAGATTTCCTACAGCAAGACAAGATCATCTCTTTTTCAGGATGCTTGGCCCAGATCTACTTCCTGCACTTTCTGGGAGCCAGTGAGATGTTTCTGCTGACAGTCATGGCCTATGATAGGTATGTTGCCATATGTAATCCTTTGCACTACTTGACAGTCATGAATCGTCAGCTATGCTTTCACTTGGTTTTTGCCTGTTGGTGTGGGGGTTTCATCCATTCTATCACACAGGTCACACTGGTCATACAGCTGCCCTTCTGTGGTCCCATTGAACTGGACAACTTCTACTGTGATGTCCCACAGGTCATCAAGCTAGCGTGTACGGACACATATGTAGTAGAGGTGCTGATGGTCTCAAACAGTGGTCTGTTATCTCTCGTCTGCTTTTTGGTCTTGCTATTCTCTTATGCCATCATCCTCATCACTGTGAGAACTCGCTTCCGTCAGGGCCACAGCAAGGCACTCTCTACCTGTGCCTCCCACCTCACAGTGGTCAGCCTGATCTTTGTGCCATGTGTATTCATCTACCTGAGGCCTTTCTGCAGCTTCTCCATGGATAAGGTATTCTCTGTCTTTTACACAGTGATCACACCTATGTTGAATCCTCTCATCTACACACTCAGAAATGCTGAAATGAAGACAGTCATGAAGAAGCTGAGAAAAAAGCATGTGGCATCCTTCTGCCATATTAAAGGATGAACAGGAAGATGTGATTTATAAAACATAACTTTCTTGGGACATTCTTGACTCATCCTGTACATGAGTACATGCATGAAACCAATTTGATGACTTTGGTATAAAATCCAGCATAAACATTATAATTGCTGTTGATTGCTATTGAGGCATAGTGACTTTGTCAGATGTTAAATATTAAATAGGGAAGTCAGGAATGTGTAATGGCCCAGGTATTGAGTACTAGGCTCAAGAGGACACCTTGAAAGTCCAACTCTTCTATCCTTTTGTCTATAACTAGTCTTTAAGTCATTTGACTTTGATTTTTTATTTTATTTTTTAAACAATCCTTTTTTAAAGTTTATGTATTTATTTATTTTGAGAGAGAGAAAGTGAGTGTGAGCAAGGGAGGGGCAGATAGAGAGGGGGAGAGAGAGAGAATCTCAAGCAAGCTCTGCACTGTCAGCACAGAACCTGATGCAAGGCTCGAACTCAGGAACTGTGAGATCATGACCTGAGCTGAAATCAAGTTGGACACTTAACCCACTGAGCCAACCAGGGGCCCCTCATTTTACTTTTAAATTCTCTTCAAATGAAAGAAGGTATCCCATCACCTTTTTTTTTGTCCTGGTCCTCTGGCTGTAACAACTCCTAGTGTCAGGAAGTTCCTTCTGATATATCATCAGAGTCTCTTCTGAAGCAGTGTGAATCCCTTTCATCCTGTCTCTAACAAAACCTGAAACAGCACTAACCACACATATTAATGTTCACCCAGGAACTACGTTTTATATTGTGCCAAATTTTAGAAATGCACTTGAATTCAACTCACATAGTGAGCAATGCTCTTAGTGAAGCTTACGTGTGAAGGGAAGGAAGTGCCAGGTGATGGAAACTCCTAGTGTCCTGCTGTGGAGGCTTCTCTAGAGGAGGCATGCCATTCCTCTTGAGTTTCTCTTTGGGTGGAATCACACTGGGGCAAGTTGATAAGCTAGCTCTTCAACTGATCATAATGTTTAAGAGCTCTGACCTGTAAGGGGAGGGGTGAAGAAATGAACTGTGGTTTAAAGTACTCATAGTTATTACCTCTAAGTCTCAAAAGTACTTTGCGGAGTAGGTAATATTATTCAACTTCAATTTTACAAACAAACAGATTTATTAAATGACTTTCATAAGATCACTCAGAAAAAATATGATCAAGTAAGAAATTAGGAATTTTAGATAATTAAGATTAAGCTAATATTTTTCTTTCCAGAAAGTCTTTACCCTAATTAGATGGACTAATTGTATACTTTCTGTTTTACCTAGAGAGGAACTTCAGAGGTAGGAGATCACTAAAAACATGCACAAAACATTTATGTTTAAGGTTATCTGTTTCTGGCATAAGGATCTTTGCAACTTTTTATGTCTATGGAAGGGTATTCTATTTACTAAATAATACTTTAATTATGGGTTTTTAGCAATATTTTTGTATGTGCCCACTTATTTCCTGATCAGTTGCAGTGGAGAGGGTTTTTTTTTTAAATCACTTAGCTAAAAAACATAACTAAGGAAAGAATATTCGAAATTCCACCTAATATTAAGATTTACTAGGTAAATTGCAATGCCTGTGGTCATGTAAGAGCTTGGATGATTTCTTGATAGTTTGAGTGGGTTAGTATCCCTGGTACGGATCATACTCTTCTCTTTCACTCCACAACATTTCTACAGAGGTCCTTTGCCTGTAGTGAACATCTAGAAGAGCAGATAGGAGGACATTGTTAGCTACAGAGTAATGTGTGAGTTGACAAGAAGGTTTAAGTGGTGTTGTGGGTTAGCCAGACACATTGCAGGGACATGAAGTTCCAGGCTTTCTTTTCATATCAGCTGGACACAACCTCCCTTTTTCTAATGTTACTCATCCCTAGTAAAATTTAGAGTCTTGGGAAATTATTTCAAATGTCCTGTTCATATCTGGGATTGGTAGCATTATATTCAGAAAAGCAAGACTTGTGTGTGTTTCCTTTTGCATTATTAATCCTCCAATAGTTGCTTAATCCATTATCTATATTAAAATTCTCTTTATTAATAAGTTGATAACATTTCTATTTTTCAGACTGTACACAATTGCTATCATCTCCAGAGTTCTCTTCTTAAATGCCTTGAGCCTACTTCCAGGGCCTGCCTGAGCCTCTTCTTTGGGTCTATCCCCCTGAGGACAGACCATATCACTGGCATGGGAACCTTCAGGTTGAGGGCACTGTGTGTAAAGTAGGGGACAGAGCTTGGAAATCTGGGCTGCAGAGTCCATATTCATACATGAGAGACCTCTTGTGTTGGGCTTTAGAGCCAGAAGAAGAGGTGGGCTGGGGACTAAGGGCCAAATCTTGCTCTTTCCACACTACCATTCTGGTGTACAAATTCAAGGAGTTGGAGAATTTTGTAGCAAATATGAGAGTATGAGAATATTGTTCTCGGAGTATGAAAATTTAAGTTTATTAAAATTGATTTAAAGCTGTTAGCCATATGTTATTTGGGCTGCGTTTGTATTCTTGCTCTGGGTCCCATGGATATTTGGGGTAGGTCTGCCCCCTGTTTCCAGATCATGTGGTCCTTTGAGGGGGTACTGAAATAACTGAAAGGAGACAAAGACAAGCCTGGTTTAATCATATCATAAGAGGATTATTGACTTAATATTTCCAGAACACATGTAAAGTAAGATTGCACATTTATAAACTAGCTCCAAAGTACACATTGTGAATGGGCCAATGTGGTAAGAAAATCCTCCTTCCAGGGTGCCTGGGTGGCTTAGTCAGTTAAGCCTCTGCCTTTGGCTCAGGTCATGATGTCACAGTTCATGAGTTTGAGACCTGCATCAGGATCTATGTGGACACCTCAGAGCCTGGAGCCTTGGATTCTGTCTCCCTCTCTCTCTGTCCCTTCCCCACTTGTGCTCTCTGTCTCTCTCTCTCTTTCAAAAATAAGCATTAAAAACAAATAAAAAAATAAAAACAATTAAAAAAAAAGAAGACAAAATCCCACTTCCCTTTGTCAAATTTCTCCCTTTAAGGGCCCTAGAAACTACAAAGTATTATTGGAGAGAAGTCAGCATGCCACCACAATATATACTTCTTTCTTTCTTTCTTTCTTTCTTTCTTTCTTTCTTTCTTTCTTTCTTTCTTTCTTTCTTTCTTTCTTTCTTTCTTTCTTTCTCTCTCTCTCTCTCTCTCTCTCTCTCTCTCTCTCTCTCTCTCTCTTTCTCTCTCTCTTCTTCTCTCTCTCTCTTTCTTTCTTTTTCTTTCTTTCTCTTTCTTCCTCCCTCTCTCTCTTTTTCTTTCTTTCTTTCTTTCTTTCTTTCTTTCTTTCTTTCTTTCTTTCTTTCTTTCTTCTCTCTCTCTCTCTCTCTCTCTCTCTCTCTCTCTCTCTTTCTTTCTTTCTTTCTTTCTTTCAATGTTTATTTTTGAGGGAGGGAGATGGAGAGAGAGAAAAAAAGAGAGAGAGAGAATGAATGGCGGTGGAGCTGAGAGAGAGGGGAACAGAGGATCTGAAGAGCTCTGCACTGACAGCAGAGAGCCAGATGCAGGGTTTGAACTCAGATACTGTGAGATCATGACCTGAGCTGGTCAGACACAACTGGCTGAGCCACCCCAGTGCCACACATTTACTTTTCATTTATAGAAAACATTTCCTGGGAGATATTCCTCTGATAAACAACTCTTGGTGATTTTTTTGATCTTTTAATATTCATTCACTCATTATTAATTCATTAATTCATTATTAATCTATTATCCATTTATTATTTTAACAACTGTTTCCAGAGTGCCTCTTGTGTGCCTAGAAATGTGGTAGACATCTTGCCGTTTGGGTGTTCCACCAAACATCAACAGACTGCCCAAATATCTAATTATGAAGTCTCTCAATAAACACCAGAGGAATGTGAAGAGCATTCTAAGACAGTATGTAAGTCCAGATAATTGGGGAGAATAGAGCACAGAGGAGAGAGTAAGTCAGAAGTGTGGACCCTGGTGTGAGACAGCTTCATCATGCCCAGCTCACCACTTACTAGGGCACAAGGAACTTAATCTCTCAATGCTCCTTTGAGTATACAGTGAGGACAATAATAGCGTACAGAGCATAAGGTTCTCAGGAAAGCTACACAAAATAATACTTGTAAAGCCCTAACAAGCATTTCTGCATAAGACAGAACTCAGTAAGTATTGACTGCTTATGTTATCATTACTATTATATTTTATGTTAAAAGGGAAATAGAGGCTGAAAGAAGACTGTACAATTGTTTGATCCTGAAGAATCACAGGACAGAAAGATGAATTAAGAGTTTTTGACTCCAGATCCATGCCATATGATAGTAAAATCCCTGGTAACTCCCCCATTGACATTGAAACCAACCTTGACACGAAATGTCATATTGGGCAATATATGCACTCTCAAAATTATGTTAAAAAATCACATTTTAAGTGTTTTTGAAATGTTCTGGTTAATTAAATATATAGAAAAGCTACAAAGATAGTACAGAGTTTCTGTACAGCTTGCACCATTTCTCCTATTGTTAACATCTTACATGATATGGCATATTTGTCAGAACTAATGAGCCAAAGCTGATACATACTATTAGCTAAACTCCATATTTTATTTATATTTGTTTTATTAGATTATATTTCAGTAGTTTTTCCTTAATGAATAGGCTTATCTAAGTTATCCATTTTTTATTTATTGTATTTTTAGTTATTATTATCTTTATGCTTATTATGTTTCCAAGACGCTTTTTGTAATTATCCCATAAGCAAAGCACCTGGTGAGATTCTTTTACTTAGAGAAAATGGTGAAATCTATAATGTAAATACTCACAGTACAGTCTGCTTCCTCTCTTAAGTGAATAAGTCTTTCCTGTCCCTATCAATCTTGTCCTCTTTTTTTCTTCAGATATATAGTTTTTTATCTGCAAGTTGTATCTTGTCCTAGACTCTGGTACAAATATTATCATGGAATCTGTAGGGAAATAGAGTATACATGGGGATAAGAAAATCTAGGGTACTAGGAGTCCCCACATTATTCACTGGGCTACAGTACCACTCTAAACCTTCGGCTCAGGTCTACTGACTACGCTTGTTCTGAGACCAAGTCATGGTCCCAGTCCTCCTTTATGGTTTCAGTCCTGTCGCGTTGCTTGAGCCTGTAAACTACTTGCTGTTCTCCTCATATCTTCATGCCTCTGAAGATGTTGCTGCCTCTGCTGGAATTAGTGACCCACTTCTTGCCTTCAGTACTCAGATTGAGTCTTATTTTCTTGCAAGTCATCTCTGAGCCTGTCTTTGTAGAGTTTTATTTATTGGTCCTCATATGAATTCTCATAGCTTGGTGTGCTTATCTTTCATCAGCATAACACACACCATAGTTATTGTACTTTTGTTCCCTCACTCATTGGGCTGCCCCATTATTCAGTGGTTGTTGTATCTGGAGTGTCTGGCATGGTGCCCAGCACCAATAAATTCTTGATAAGGTTTTTTTTCCAGACTGAGATACAATTGACCTATAACATTTTGTAATTTTAACATGTAAGATATGTTAGTTTGATGTTTATATATTGCAACATGGTAACTACTATAACTTTGGCCAACTCTTCTATCACATCATGTTATTATTATTTCTTTTCTGTGGGAAGAACATTTCAGATCTAATCTCTTAGCAGTTTTGAAGTAATTATTGACTACAGTTGGTATGTTTTGCATTAGATCTCTAGAACTTATTGATCTTCTAGTTGTAAGCTTGTTCCCCTTCACAACATCTCCCCAATTCTCCTACCCCCACCCTTGGTAACTACCATTCTACTCTCTGTTTCTACAAGTTTGGCTTTTTTAGACTCCACATATAAATGAAATCATGCAACACTTGTCTTTCTTTGGCTAAATGTGTTTTTAAAGAAAGGAACAAAGGAAATGAAATAAAAGAAGGAACTTAGGCAGGAAGAAAGGGAGGGAGGAAGAAAGGAAAGAAAAGAAAGATAAGAAAGAGAAGCACATGACAATTTTTCATCTCAAAAAGAATTTGAGTGGGGAATCCAGTGAATACAGTATGCTCACAGTTAGCCATTCCTTGTCTGAACAGCCCCTTTATTTATAACCTAGAGTCATGGGACAATAAACTGCTGCTGACAACAACAAAAGGCCTTTCTAGGCTGCAATGTGATCATCCTTTCTGCCTTAGAAAAGCACCCTAACTGAGGTGAATGCTATTTGAATTACTGTATTTTCTCTTGTTGTGGTTGTGCCATTCAAACACACAGAACTTTAGGCATGACCTGGAAGTTCATGCTGCAATTCAATAACACATTTTATACTAGAGGGCAGAGGTGCAATCCTCAATTTTTGTCAAGCCCCCTTAACCTAAGTTCTTAGAAACTCATGCATGTAATAATAGGACTGAGGCAGTATCTTTACTGTGTCACTAAATTAAACATTTTGCTTGTGTACTTGAGCTTCAGTAGTTTTTAAAATGAATTTTTAAATGAAAACACTTTAATAGTTTTATAAACTAATATACTTGGGTTAGTGGTCCAATATAGTGATACTGAGCATCACCAAGTTTCCTTTGCCCCAACTTTATGAGTAAATTGTGCAAACCTGCAAAAATGGCCTGCTTATTTTTAACTAGCAATTTACCAAGTAGCCTTCAATATGGTTTTACAAGGGGTCACTTAATGGGAATTATACTTGGCACTTTCCTGCCTAATAATACTCTCTAGATGCTACCTAACCACCTGGCCAGCCATTCCCTCAGGACTCTGATGATGCATAAAGATTGCTGACAGTTTCTTTCTCCTGGCAGCCAGGAATACAGAAATAAAGTCTTACAGATCAAGATCAGAAGCCATGGCATGGCTATAAGCTCATAAAATCCTGAGAGAAAGAAGGAGAGAACAAATGAACAAACAGGACCTCTTCTCAGGCTGTAGGCATAATCGTCTTGTGAAATGCAACACACACATAAGAGAAACATCACTGTACACATTTCAATCTTTTAGCGTGAATATCTAGATATAGATCACATTTCCATCTCAGAAAAGTTTATTGATCTAAGAAGATCTCAGGTTGTCCAAATCCATGTCGTGGGACCACACTCAAGAAGACAGCCAGAGTAAGTTTCCCATCTGTAATGATAAGTTAACAACCAGGGTGAGAGGCAAGGGCAATTTTCATTGATTCAAATCATATTCAGGGATAAAGAGAAATCATTAAATTCTTCATCCACTTACAACATCTGTTCTAATAATTCTTTTAAGTGATTTAGGAAATAGTTTGCTGTAGTTTAAGGTGTGTATCAATATTATTTCAGTTGGAATTTAGTTCTAGCTTTATCACTAGCAGTGCAGCCTACATAATTCAATTTCCTCTTAAACTTCACTAGTTTCACTCATGGTTAGATGAGTGGAATGAAGTCAAGTAATTACTAATATTTTTTTTATCTATGTAAGTAGAAGATTTTACATAAGTTATGGTTCAATGTAAGGATTTGAGAAGGCCTTTTAAACATATTACTCTAAAATGAATGACTATGTCAGGTATTGGGTTTTACTTACCTTTTTTATATTCACGGCATAACACCAGACACAGAGAATGTGCTCAATAAATATTTATTAAGTGAAAGGATAAATAAATATTGGTGTTGCCTGAAATATAGAAGATGATATGGATGGTACCTTAAATAACCTACATTGTGTTACATTAACACATTTGCAAGTCGTTTTGAAGCCTTATTCAGATTATTATTCCTTATCTCTCAGTTCCACACATAATTAGTAAGTTTCTTTCTCAGTTGTAGACAATTAGAGGGACAGGATAAATTAGGACTTTAAATTTTTCTATAGGTAAAAGTTCAAAGTATCTACAGGTAATAAAATGATGTCAAATGACCAGAGGCATGAAAACGTACATGTTTTCTGTGTACATGTCTCTATGAGGGATATTGATGTCAAGGACACTATTGCACAAAGAGCTTGCCGTGGGATGGAACTTGGTGTTAGGAAGGAGAAACAGAATATTTATTCCCTGTTCTTTGCAAATTGTTCACAGAAGAAACTAAGACTAAATCTCTTTCTCAGAGAATTTCAGGGCACTGCAGTCTTGCTATTTATTTTATTTGAAATAATTCAAGTGGGCTTATGGAGTTAAATAAATGAGCGATCTTATTTCTTTAACAGCAGAGGTACCATTATAACTAGTGTATATTCTTTGGCATTATCTGAGAGACAAAATTTGACCTAAGAACCTGTACAGACCAGTGGAAATGCTGATGAGTCCCATACAAGCCCTGGTCCACAGTGTTCAGACATTGGATACTGATGCTTCTGAATTTTTTTCACTGAAATGATTATGACTTAGTTTTACAGGTAACTTATTGTTTTAATGTCCATTAATTAATTTGATCCTTACCATGTGTGGCATTATTCTTTCACAGGAGAGGACTCTGAAGTTAATAGAAGTAAGGAAAATGGTGTTAAGATCACATAGCCTGTAAGAGGCAGGGCTGTTGAATCAGGCTCTGTTGTTCTATCTTTAAATCCTGTTCTCTTTCTCCCAGTAAAGATAGTAGAAGGATCTTGGTCTTAGACTTGAATTACCTTAATCAGCTTCTGAGGTGATCCCGGATAAAGTTGAGATTGTCACTACTCAAGAAGAATACGGTAGCTGCCCAAACATCTTTGGTATCCTTGCTTGAACTCTTAAAGTGATTAAAAAATATGCACTATTTTCTGCTACTACTCTAAGTCAAAGAATATATTTGAGAAAGTGGGTGTCATCAGTAGGTAAGTTTTGTAAAAATGGAAAGCATGGAAATACATATAAATGGGAATTAGGAGATGAATGTAGTAAGGAATTTAGCATCTTACAATGACTCCTATCCAGGCTTTTCTCCTTCCTTCCAGTCAGCATATTCTCTGGTCACAAAGATGGGGATGATGATTATGTGTTCACTTATAGTGTGCCATGTACATAAGTGCTTTACATAAGATGCACACCTAATCCTTACAGCAATTATGTGCTGTGTGCTATTTCCTTTAAAAAATTTTTTTAATGTTTATTTATTTTTGAAGGAAAGAGAGACAGAGCGTGAGTGGGGGAGGGGCAGAGAGAGAGGGAGACACAGAATCTGAAGCAGGCTCCCAGCCTCAAGCTGTCAGCACAGAGCCTGTTGCGGGGCTCTAATTCACAAACTGTGAGATCATAACCTGAGCAGAAGTCAGAAGCTTAACCAACTGAGCCACCCAGGCGCCCCAGTGCTGTGTGGTATTTTTATCTACATTTAACCCTTGAGAAAACTGAGGAAAGGGAAGTTAAGTAACTTTCCTAAAGTCCTAATGTGAACAAATAGGGGAGCTTGAATTTGAACCTAGGAAAGTTGGGTTTCAGGCTTCTTTGTAACAGCTACTCTTCAGCACCTATTCCTGCTGCCCTCCTGCTGCTAGAGTGATCTTTCTTCATGATCTGCCAAATCATTCACAATAAATTCCAACTCCTCAACTTAACATACAAGACTATGATCTGAGCTCCTCTTCCTTTTTAGCCTCACTTCCTGACACTTGCTTTCATGTATTCTGTGTTGAATCATGTCAAACCTGTTGGCATTCCCCCGTGGGGATGCTGTGATGATTTACACTGTCTTCATATATTCCAGTCCATTAGGCCTGGAATGTCCTTCCTGCCCTGCCCTGTCTTCTCTGCCCTCACCCTGCAGTCTTCTTCATCATCAGGTTAACTCTAATTCACCTTCCAACATTCCACTCAGTGAAGACCTTCTCTGGAGACGTGTCTCCGACTCTCCTCTAGAACTGGGATTGCTGGTTTACATGCGGGCCTCCTCTGGCAACACATGTCAATGAAATAACATCAAGATTATCAGTACCACATCACTTATGACATCCTCAGTGTAAGTTTAAGCAAAGTTGGGCACAAACTCTGAATGTTGTGATGATCTTGCCAGTTGTAAATGTAGTGTTTGCCTCAAAGTACTGGATACAGCTTTACAAAATTTCACAATTAGGGGTTCCTGGCTGGCTCAGTCATTGAGAGTCTGAGTCTTGACTTCAGCTCAGGTCATGATCTCATGGTTCTCTCATGGTTCGTGAGTTCAAGCCCTGCATTGGGATTCTCTGCCTCCCTCTCTTTCTGCCCCTCCCCCACTCTCTCTCTCAAAATAAATAAATAAACTTAAAATAAAACAAAAAAAACAAAAAAACCCTTCACAATTAGCAGAAAAGGAGTCTTTTGGCTATTACAGAAATTTTAAGACTTTTAAATGAGAAAGAAGGCATGCTGACTTTATGCCCACAGTCCCACAGCTCCAGGAGTATGCATCATATGAGAACTTTAAGAGACAAAACAGATGAGCATAAGGAAAGAGAAACAAAAATAATATAAAAACAGGGAGGGGGACAAAAACATAAGAGACTCTTAAATATGGAGAACAAACAGAGGGTTACTGGAGGGGTTGTGGGAGGGGGGATGGGGTAAATGGGTAAGGGGCACTAAGGAATCTACTCCTGAAATCATTGTTGCACTATATGCTAACTAACTTGGATGTAAATTAAAAAAAATAAAATTAATAAAAAAATAAAATAAACTTTAAAGTCCTTTTGCCTAGGTTCCAATACCAACTCTGTCAATTACCTAGCTCTGTGACCTTGGGCAAGTTATGCACTTTCTCTGTGCTTCAGTTTCCTCATCTCTGAAGTGGGGATAATGATGATAGCCTACACTGTAAGAATGTTATGAGGATTAAATGAATTATTACCACTTAGACAATAGTAAGTACAATAGAAATTTTCTATTACCTAAATGATTTTCAACCCTTATGATTCTGCCATTTGGTTATGACTGAGAACAATTTGGCTTTGCTGTTGTAGTGTTAGAATATTCAAAGATGTTGAGGACTTGGAGTGTATCCTCTAATCAAAGGACTTTACACCATAAGAGCACAGTTGATTTTTTAAAAAAAGGAATTCCTTTTCATGAGAAGTTTATCTTCTTTCTTTCTTTTTCTATTTCTAGTTCTTTCTTTCATCTATCATCTATCTATCTATCATCTATCATTATCATCTTTTCACTTATTGTTCTACCTATTATTTATTTAGGGGGATGAGTGTTGTGTGGGTTTTGGAATCAGAATGTCTCAATTCAAATACCAGCCTCTTCACTGACTGTGTTTTACTAGATAATGTACCTAATCTCTTCAAAATTTTGTGCTCCTTAAAATGGAGATAGAAATTAAAATGTTGCTGTGAGGATAGATGGGGTAACATATGCTAATAGTTTAGCATATAATCCTGCACATAGTAAAGTGCTTAGTAAATATTTACTACCAGTATCACCACTATTAATAATATGTCTACCATGGATATGGACAGATATTATTGTTTATTATCTCAGGAATAAAATTATGGATAAATTTTAATATTTTCTATATAATTTTTATATAATGAATAGATCAAATGAAAACTTCTACTTACTAAAAAGATCCCACACTTCACAGACTCAAATGACAAAGTAAATCACCTCATAAATACAAAAAAAGTTACACAAATGATCTCATTTTATTTCTGTAACAGTTCTGTGAAGTAAAATAATTTTTGTTACCCATCTTTTATAAATGAGAAGACTGAGATTGAGAAAATAGATTTACTTAAAGTAATCCATTTGGTGGGGGTGTTCAAACTTAAATCACTCAGCTTTCACTATCCAGGCAGAAAAAAGGTGTTCCTAGCAAAGATGAAAGATAGCTAGTAATTGGCAATGCTTCAGAAAAGCCATTTTTTATTCTGAGGAACTTCTTTAGATCCTGTCTTATGATTTATCTCTTTCAAGAATTTTTCCTTGGTAATCTTTACTCAATATTTTTATCTGTATTCCCTGAGCATCCCTGTGTATAGTTTGTAAAATGGTGTTAGACTTATTCTTTAACTACCATTTATAGCTTTTCTGTATGGAAATTTAATTACTGATTTTTACCTCTGATTACAAGGACAGAAGGCTATTTCAAGGCAAAGGGATTGAGAATGATAGGGGCCTCAGTATGTTTTAGCTTTTCAACTCTTTAGAGCAACATAGAGAAAAGCATTTCTCTGTATAGGTTGACCACTCTTCAGGTATTCCTTACTGACAAGCAAAATGAAATTTTCACATGCGTACCAAGTCTTAGGACTCAGACTCCCAGGATGTTATTTATAAGCATGGGTTTTTGGTAAGCAGGAGACCTCTGTTTCTGCTGTTGTTCATCACTAAAAATGACTTAATCTTTAATTGTATTGAAACTCCCAACCTAATTTAGAAACTAAAAACAGTCTTTATCATTTGATTAAGTAGAATGTTATTCTTCTAAAGTTGATCTCTGTACATTATGTTAAAAAAGATCCATCTAAGAAATTTGGCATCAAATCTCGGATTCTGACTTCTTATATTTACCTTAAGCCTCAAAAATTTATTTAATAATTGATTTAAAATTTTCCATCTGAAAGAGAATTTCTGGCAATACGAGAGGGAGAGAGAGAGAGAGGGAGGATTAGGGAACAACATTAAATCCAATAAAATATCGTCATATTCTCTAGATTATTATTTGAGAGAAAAGAACTATAGGTCTGAGTGTAACAGAAATCACATGTGAGTCAATAATGTGGTAAGAAAATTGACTATGCTCAAGAAATATGAAGTTTCCTCTCCTATATTTAGCATCACTTAAATATTTTAATAAGACTTCTCCTTTAGGCTGTACCATGCTTACAGTGGTTTATATTTATTTTTGCAGAGAACCAGAGCCACCAAGCCAGTACCATCTGGGTCCCCATGGAAGTGGCTAATAATGTCACTGAATTTATATTCCTAGGACTTTCCCAAGATCCTGGAATGCAACTGATGTTCTTTGCCTTATTTCTCCTCTTCTACATCGTGATCATGGTGGGAAATCTGCTCATTTTGCTTACGGTCTTTTCTGATCCCCAGCTCCAAACGCCCATGTATTTCTTCCTCAGTAACCTGTCCTTTGTGGACATTGCCTATTCCTCAGCCACAGCACCCAAGATGATTGCAGACTTTATTTCTGAGAAAAAGACCATTTCCTACTGGGGCTGTGTAACTCAGATGTTTACCTTCCACTTTTTTGGGTGTGCGGAGATTTTTGTTTTGACTGTTATGGCTTTCGACCGTTATGCTGCCATCTGCCAACCTCTCCGTTATACTACCATCATGAGTGCCAATGTTTGTATTGTTCTGGCATCATTGTCCTGGTTAGGAGCCCTGGGTCATTCCTTTGTTCAGACCCTTCTGACCTTTCAGCTGCCTTTCTGCAATGATCAGGTCATTGACCACTACTTTTGTGATGTCCACCCAGTCCTAAAGCTTGCCTGTGCTGATACAACCCTCGTAAATATGTTGGTGGTTGCCAACAGTGGTCTCATCTCTCTGGGGTGTTTCCTCATTCTTTTGGCCTCCTACACGGTCATTCTGTTTAGTCTTCGTAAGCGGTCTTCAGAGAGCCGGCGCAAGGCTCTCTCTACCTGTGGGTCTCATTTCACTGTAGTAACTTTCTTCTTTGTCCCTTGTATATTTATTTATCTCCGTCCCTCCACTACTTTCCCACTGGATAAGGCTGTGTCTGTGTTTTATACTACCATTACCCCAATGCTAAACCCACTCATCTATACTCTGAGGAATGAAGATGTAAAGAATGCCATGAAACAGATATGGAGTCGCAAGGTCTCCTTGAAGGAAAAGGAGAAGGGATAGCTTGTCAGAATTGCAAAATCAGAGAATTAGCTAATACCTTCAATTGTCTGTAACTTATTAATGATTTTTAAGGAATAGTCCCTAAAATTCAATTATCTTGTACTTTTCATTTAACCAGGAATAATTTGAGACTCTTTTTTCTATGTTTAGGTGGGCTAAACTTAAGCCTTTCTATACTGTCTAGGTTTCTATACTGTCAAGGTTTATCCTCTCTTACTTTTAGAGTAGGAGAGTGAACACTCTGAGCCAGTATCTCTTTAACTGCTTTATGTCCCTTCAATTCAAATTAAGCTTTCTTAAACTATAATTCAACAATGTAGAATGATGTTACAAGAGAAAGATCTCTGAGGAATCTGACCATTTCTCTTAAAAACAGAAGGCTAACTTCCCAGAAACTGCCTCCTTGTCTCCCAATCTCCCTCCCTTCCCTCTCTTCCTCCCTCCTCCTTTCTTTCCTTCCTTCTTTTTTTTCCTTCTTTTTTCCTTTCCTAGTCTTTCCCCACAAATATCATATAATCTAGTAGGGGAAATGGATTCATAAAGAGATAACGATAATACATACATAGAATGCAGTGAAAATGCATACATAGAAATATATGCTGCATACAATTAAGAGGTTAGTGTACATTCATAAACTGCCCAAAGGATTGTTTCTTTACAGGGGGAAAAGGGGTACATTTTACATATTTTGTGTGGAGCAATTTTTTAAAGATCCTGTTGGAAAATTTGAATACTCTCTATAATCCTAGTAGTATATTATTTGTACTAAAAGTTATCCTACTTTTATTTTTGCAATGCATAGACTAATTAAAGCAACTAAAATGAATTGACATTTGAACTATTGCAATGACTAAGTCAAGGAGATATATTATACATTTTTGGTTAAATTTATTTTCAATTTTTGAAAGGGACAGAATAGATTCTTTTCTGTTGTGTTCTTAGTAAGGTCAGAGGATAGCTGGATGGTCTTAGTACTTCAGAAAAGCAATTTTATTCTGAGGAACTTTTTAGATCTTGTTTCTATATCTCTATATCTTTCAAGAATTCTGCCCTGATTATTTTCATCCAACATCTGTTTTCTGTGTGCCTTAAGCACACCTCCATGTGGTTTATAAAATGGTATCAGACATTTTTCCCAGTTTTTATTCCCTTACTGGATTTTACCTAATTTCTGTAATTTATTAATGATATAAATAACATATCTAACCTTTTTTCTACTCCCTATGTATGGTACAGAGCTGGATGCACAATACCTATTTGTGACAGAGTCTACCTGTTGTTATCCCAGTATCCACTGTTCCTTTTTTCCCTTAGTAACAGAGACGACATTATTTATGGTGACCCCATTAAAATATTAAAATACCACCACTAACCTTTTGTTGCATTTCCCTATAGTTATTTTTCATATTACCTTTCCTCTGTGAAAAAGGATCATTCTATCCTTTTAAAAAATAACAAATATACTGAACTTATATTTAAAATTGTGGGCTACATGAGTTTGCCTTTTTCCTCCTAAGATCTAAATAAAATAGCAATAACAACAAACGAGAAAAAAGTTTAGACTCACAAATAGGACAGAAGTTAGATGCAGACAAAAGATTTCAACATATGTTTGGAAAAGACAAGACAAAGGCGGGGTAACTGATATGGCAGAGGAGAGAAGGCTAACATGAAAGTAGCAACTGAGAGGAATATTGAGGAGAAATAGACAGATTTATCTCCCAGAATCCCTGACATGTTTGAGATGCCAAGGTACCAGGCAAGGATGATAGTGGGGTTCAGGGCTAGTTATAGGGCAATTAAGAGAAAGGAATGGTTCAGTCTACCACCTTTTCTTTTCACCCCTCACTCTCAGATGCTCACACAGGCATACACTTCACAAACAGAATACTGACATCTTTGCATTAAGAAATTAAACTATGTTAGAGAAAAGTCTTTCACATTTTTCCTTTGGAGATCACAAATGGAATGGCTGCCTCTCTGCTAGAACCTTGATCAGAAGCCCAGCAGTCAGTAAGCTCTGCTCTGTTGATCTCTGCCTTTGGTCAAAGTTTTGGTGCCTAAGTCTTTAATATACATAAGGTAGTTGAAGTAAAACGTGAGCTGTTAGGAAGGCAAAAGGGAATTTTGGAATTAGAGATAACACAAATTCATTGTAAAAACCATTGATATCTTTTTGTTTTAATGTTTATTTGTTGAGAGAGAGAGAGAGAGAGAGAGATAGAGAGAGAGAGAGATAGAGAGAGAGAGAGAGAGAATGAGCAGGAGGGGGCAGAGGCAGGGAGAGAGAGAGAATCCCAAGCAGGTTCTGCACTGTCAGCAGAGAGCCCAACTTGGGACACGATCTCACAAACTGTGAGATCATGACCTGACCTGGATGCTTAACCAACTGAGCCATCCAGGCACCTCCAAACAACTGAATATGAAAATTCAAGTCAAGAGGTAAAACACTTAACTCATATTTGTCCCAGGAGAACAGAGAAGACAGAGGGGAAGAATTTAAAAGAAACAATGAAAAGAAAACTCAGAGCAGGAGGGTTTAAGTCTCCAGATACAAAAGATGTACTGAGTGCCTACCCTAGTGATGAGAAAACAGTAACTAAGGCACATTATTATGAAATTGTATTACCCTAGAGATTTATAAGATTATAAAATTATTGAGAGAGGAAAAATACAGGCCACAAAAAAAGTATGCAAAATCCAAAAGGCACTAGAGTATTCAATAACAACACTGGTCCCTTCAATACAGTGGAAAAGTGACTGAAACTGATTCTCAGGCAAGAATTCTATATAGAACAAAACCATCAATCAGGTGTGAAAGTAGAATAAAACATTTTCAGTCATGCAAAGATTTATAAAATTTACTCTATAAGTACACTTTCTTTGAAAGTATGGGAGGATGTGTCCCAGGAAAAACAACTAAGAGGAGATAGGCTCAAGAAATCAATGCAGGGGTGGCCAAAAGCACTTTTAAGATGAGAGCTGTGAAGCAGGCATAGGGGGCAGTAGAAATGGATGAAAGCAGAAGGATAGAAGCCCCAGGAAGGGAGGCTTTAGAAAACAGAGAGAGAGTGGGAATTTATATTATTTAAGATGATGATGGAGCATCTTAATTATAAAGGTATAGGCAATAGGATGGAGCAAGTTGATGGGTTTAAGGGCACATTTATAGAAAACTGTATCATTTAGGACTCTTATCAGAAAGCTGATGACACACTCAAGATAGGATAATTCACAAAGAGAAATTCACAGAGGGACTGTCTATAAAATTGTAGATATGGAGGAGTCACATGGGACAGCATATAACCAAGGGTAAGGAGCAGGAGAGCTGTTAATACCTTTGTGCCTGAAGGGAATGGCAGAGAGTAGATATAGAAACCTGAAAGGAGAGAGATTTTCTTTCTCATGATTTTTTAAAAATTAAGACTAAATTTTCCTAGAGCAGTTTTTGGGTTCACAGAAAAATTAAAGGAAAGGTACTAGGATTTCTCATATACTTCCTGCCCCAACACATGCATAACTCCCCTCATTATCAGTGTTCCCCAACAGAGTGATCTATTTGTTTTTTTTTTTAATTTTTTTTTTAACGTTTATTTATTTTTGAGACAGAGAGAGACAGAGCATGAACGGGGGAGGGTCAGAGGGAGGGAGACACAGAATCTGAAACAGGCTCCAGGCTCTGAGCTGTCAGCACAGAGCCCGACGCGGGGCTCGAACTCACGGACCGTGAGATCATGACCTGAGCCGAAGTCGGACACTTAACCGACTGAGCCACCCAGGCGCCCCAAGAGTGATCTATTTGTTACAGCATATCATAATCACCCAAAGTCTAGTTTACATTATGATTTATGCTTACTGTTGCATATTTTGTGGGCTTGGAAAAATGTATAATGATATGTATCCATCATTATATTATTATACAGAGTGGTTTCACTGCCCTAAAAATCCTCTGTGCTCTGCCTTTTCATCTTTCCCTTTCCCAATCCCCAAACCCCAAGCCCTGGCAACCACTGATCTTTTTACTGACTCCATAGTTTTTTACCTTTTCCAGAATGTCATATAGTTGGAATGAAACAGTAGGTAGCCTTTCAGATTGGCTTCTTTCATTTAGTAATATGTATTTAATTTTCCTCCATGTTTCCCTCTCTTTAAAATTGAAATCTGACTGACACACAATGTCACATTAGTTTCACATGTGCACCATAGTGATTCAATAAGTCTATACATTATGCTATGCTCTTCACTGGCATAGCTATCATCTGTCATTTTACACTATTACAATACCATTAACCATATTCCCTATGCTGTATCTTTTATCCCTGTGATTTGTATATTCCATAACTGGAAACCTGCATCTCCCAATCCCTTTAACTTATTTTGCCAATCCCCAAAGCTTCCTTCCTTCTGGAAACCAATTAGTTTGTTCCCTGTATTTATAGGTCTGTTTCTGTTTGTTTGTTTATTTATTTATTTATTTAGTTAGTTAGTTAGTTTTTTAGATTCCACATGTAAGTAAAATCATATGGCATTTGTCTTTCCCTGTCTTATTTCACTTAGCATAATACCCTCTAAATCCATACATGTTGTTACAAATGGCAAGATCTCATTCTTTTTTTATGGCTGAATAGTATTCTATTGTAGCTATATACTACATCCTTTTTTTTTTTTATCCATTCATCTATCTGTGGGCACTTGGGTTGCTTCCATATCTTAGCTATTGTATATAATACTGCAATAAATATACAGGTGCATATATCCTTTTGATATCCAGTATCAGATATCAGTATCAGAATTACTGGACCATATGATATTTCTGTTTTTAATTTTTTGTTACATCCATGTTGTTTTCTGTAGTGGTTGCACCAATTTACATTCCCACCAACAATGCATAAAATTTCCTTTTTTTCCATATCTTTACCAATACTTGCTATTTCTTGTCTTTTTGATTTTAGCCACTCTGACAGGTATAAGGTGATATCTCATTGTGGCTTTGATTTTCATTTCCCTGATGATTAGTGATGTTGAGCATCTCTTCATATGTCTGTTGGCCAATTGTTATCTTTGGAAAAGTGTCTATTCAGATCCTCTGCCCATTTTTAAATTGGGTTATTTGTTATTATTTTTGATGTTGAGTTGTATTAAGTTCTTTCTTAATATGTTTTGGATATTAACTCCTTATTGGATATATCATTTGTAAATATTGTCTTCCATTCAGTAGGCTGCCTTTATGCTTTATTGGCTGTTTCCTTTGCTGTGTAGAAACTTTTTATTTTGATGTAGTCCTAACAGTTTATTTTTGCTCTTGTTTCTCTTGCCTGAGGAGACATATCTTGAAAAATATTGCTGTGACTGATGTCAAAGAAATTACTCCCTATGTTCTTTTCAGGAGTTTTATGATTTGGAGTGTCACATTTAAGTTTTTACCCATACTGAATTTATTTTTATGTATGGTATAAGAAAGTGGTCCAGTTTCGTTCTTATGCATGTACCTGTCCAGTCTTCCCAGCACCATTTGTTGAAGAGACAGTCTTTTCCTCATTGTACACTCTTGCCTCCTTTGTCATGGATTAATTGTATAAATGTGAGTTTATTTTTGGGCTCTCTATCTTGTTCCATTGATCTATGTGTCTACTTTTGTTCCAGTTCCATACTGTTTTTAATTATTGTCACTTTATAGTACATAGTTAAATATGGCATTGTGATACTTGTAGCTTTGTTTTCCTTTATCAAGATTTATTTAGCTATTCATGGTCTTTTTTGCTTCCATACACATTTTAGGATTATTTTTGCTAGTTCTGTGAAAAAATCCTGTTGGTATTTTGATAGGGATTGCATTGAATCTGTAGATTTCTTTGGATAGTAAGGCCATTTTAACATCAATTCTTCCAATCCATGAGTGTAGAATATCTTTCCATTTGTTTGTGTTGTCTTCAATTTCTTTGACCAGTGTTTTATAATTTTCAGAGTATAGTTGTTTAACAGCTTTGGTTAAGTTTATTTCTAGATATTTTATTATTTTTGGCATGGTTGTAAGTGGGATAATTTTTAAACTTCTCTTTCTGGTATTTGTTATTAGTGTACATAAATGAAACCACTTTCTTCATATTAACTTTGTATCCTGCAACTTTACTAAAGGTAACTCAGTCATCCTTACTTTACAAACAGAGAGTTTAAAGATAATTTTAGGAGGAAAAATATCTGAAAGATAAGAGATGGAGATCAAGCTGATAGAATAAAATTGAGATAGAACCTAAAATTCATTCTTTCTTTCTTTCTTTCTTTCTTTCTTTCTTTCTTTCTTTCTTTCTTTCTTTCTTTCTTTTTCTTTTCTTTCTTTCTTTCTTTCTTTCTTTCTTTCTTTCTTTCTTTCTTTCTTTCTTTCTTTCTTTCTTTCTTTCTCTTTCTATCATAATCATCATCTATCTATCATCTATCTATATATCTGTCCATCCATCCATCTATCTATCATCTACCTTACCTACCTAAAGTTTTCAGAGAACATTTCTAGGTGAGAGTTATAGGCAAGTGTTTGTGTATTCATAGGTGGACAATAATTTATAGGTTGATTTAGGGAAATAGGGACAGTTCCTCTCTTGCTCATCATTATAAGCCTGGTGCCTACTACCATGTCTGACATATAGTAGCTAAGCACATGAAGAAGACATTGAATAAAAGTTAGAGATTTTAAGGAGTTATTACTTAAGATCTTTATTGCAAACATCACCAAACTGTTCAAGTAATTCAGGCAGTATTAGATTTTGATAGATCTCCATTTTCCTAAGGATCCAACATCTCTAAGTGAATTGGAACTACACATCATAGTTTAGAGAGCATATCCCACATCATAACCTTTTGTAGTTATCACTTAGGGGAGTGAGCCGTTTTCCTTACTTGTTCTGGAAAATTCAGATATTGTGATTCTTTGTTCCTTGGATGAAGAACACATCAACTTTTAAATTATTCCCTCAGTGTTTTGATTCCTAACTGGCTGGCCCTGGCCTCCAGAGAATTGATTTTCTTAGTCAAAATCCATGATGCTAGTTAGCTCATTGTTACATCAGGGAAGGAACTGATATATACCAAAATACAGAAACAAAGCTTTCTGTTGTGGATGGGGGAAGAGGCACCTCTACCCCCTCTATAGTCCTTGACTACATCAGGACTGTCACTAGCAACTGGTAGGTGGAATAATGGTGTTATAATATTTACATAAACCACTCTATTTTTTGAAACTATGAGGTAGATATAATAATAAGAATGATTATGTAAAATACTCAAAGAATAGTGGTAAGCAGAAGCTTCTAGTAAGGAAAGGTGTTAGGGAAACATGGTGATCATATAGAGCCGACCTTAACCATGGTGGACAAACTATTTCTTCTTTTGTTTCATGTCCACAGGTATTTTTAAACCCAACTCTGAACTGGACATTTAGAAGATGACTTCGTCATCTTATACTTGCAGGATGAGACATTCTTAAACAGTCTAAATCAGAGAGAATTTTTCTGTCTTGTGGGTCTTCAGTAAGTACCAAACCATTAAAAGAACCTTCCAAAATTTTGAATCCTGTCACTCCTGAAATGAAGTTAGGAAAAACCTCACTTATGATAGTTCTTCAGGATGATTTCTGTGAATATGGGGGAGATAGTGCCTGATATGTTTCATTTTGAAGGGACTGGAGTTGGTAGTCATGACAACTCTGTAAGTGAAAATAGAAAAAAACCCTTAAAAGCAGACTTTCATTTGAAATTAATATGGGTAGAATAGGTATCTTAAAAAAGAGGATTCCAGGAAATAAAATCAAGAATCATGAATCAGAGTCAGAAAACACCAAATGGATTAATAAAACATTTAGATTTAGAAGCATTTGACATTTTTTCCTATAAAGTCATCAACTAGTTTATTCACTTATAAATTCATTCATTCATTCATTCAATAAACACATCTTAGTGACTGTAGTGGGGCAGAAGCTATCTTAGGCACTAGCCGGATATATAAATGAGACATGCTTCATGTCCTCAAGGGGCTTAGAGTTTCAGTTGCATTTTGGCCAAAATATAAACTGATGTGAATAGATGTGAATAGAGCATTACTATGCAAGCCCAAATTTCTCTGGTGTTTGTTAGAAATCATTCATACAGATTTCAGTCATTATAGAAAAGGGCCTCTGAGACTAGTCAGAGGACTTAATAATAGTGATTTATCAACAGTCACATAGGATTAGAGTCTAGGGAAAACAGAAGAAGATAGTAGTGTTTAGAAGTCAGATGTTCTTGACCTCTTCTCTAAGCTATTTCTCAAATTTAGTCTTCTGGATCCAAGGAGAGTAGTTGGGGATAGAGAAATACAAATAGACATTAAAGGGCAATATTTTAGAAATTATGTATAAGAAGAATAGTTTTTCTATTGAGCTTGATTCTTTGCAAAGGGAATATAAACATCATCATTATCATAATAATGACATTAATAATAGTAATTTAAGTAAGTATGAACTATATTTTTCTGAGCTTTACATGCATTAGCTCATTAATCCCTACAATAAAAACTATGAAGTTGGTACTATTACTATCTCCATTGCACTTATGGACACATTAAGGAAGAGAAGTGAGTGAGTTGTTCAAGATCACATAGTTAGTAACTGGTCAGCTGCAATTAGAACCAAGGCACTTACACTGCATATCTATTTTAAGAGAAATGCACAAGCAGCAAATGATCCTCTCATACTGAAATAAGCCCTTCTCAGATCCTAATGCTTTCTTCTTGCCTAGTTTATTGTGGGCAACAAAATATCTAGGAAATCTAGATAATTACTACATTGTAGTATTCTCTGCTGTTGGTTTATTTGTGAGACTCAAGATGCCTGGTCTCCACATACCCCTGTATGTGGTGCAGATGCTTTTACCTCCTCCCTATCTTACATAATAAGATAGGTAAGCTCGATGTCTTAGGAATAGGGAAAATGAATTTAAGTTATGTATTTTATGTGCTGTGTATATCTACAATGGTGATTAAATCACTATCCCTCCACATCGTCACCCACATTGTTCTTAATTTTATCTTCATAGAATAGAGAATTATACAGTAGGTTATTCATTAAAATTCTAGTTGAAATCCCTCATGTTGCTAGGAAGAAGCTGCTGTAGAGGGAAGTTGAATGACCTTTTTAAGGTCACACAGATTTTGGTGGCTAAGCTGTCATGGGAATCCAAGTTTCTTAATTCTTGTTCAGAGCTCTTTATAGATGCCCTTTAAATTGGAGTATGCATCATATAAATATCCTACACTGTGTAAAATTCACCTCTTTATAAATATTTTGGAGAAATTAAAGGAATATGTAATACATATGTCTGTATGTGTAATATATGAGTTATAAAGACAAAACAAAAGATTTCAAATAATGACTTTGTTTTTGATTCCTTATCCTATTATTCTAAAAATTTCTTTTTTTCTTAATGATTTGCTTTAACATGGATCTTACTGAGGTAGAGTACTCTTTAAAATTCAAGTCCACGTGTCTCTATTTTCTAAAAATTTAGTACCTTCCTGCCGTGCTTGCCTATAGCCTCCCTTTCTCACTTGACCTTAGTCCCCATTTTTCAAGGTCCCCTAGCTTAGTAAGGCTAAAGCTCTCCTACATAGTCTTCACCATTGTCCCATGATCAGCGGGTTTGGAAGGCTAAAGTACTTTTCTTCTCTGGGGAAGAATTTTCAATAAATCATCACTTGAACCTATTTATGAACATTTTTATTTATTTTATAAAACTATTTTACTTTTTCATTTAAATGAATACTCACTGGTAGCAACATGACCCATAAAGATGGGCTGTTTTCATCGTCAGAAGAAATGCCTAATAACTTCCTCTTTCTTTTACAGCCTTTTTTCCCCTTCATCAATACAACATTTCCTTTTCTTCCATTTTCCCAACCTCTCAGTTTCAGCTTACTCCTTCTACATGATGTTATTGAAGCAGAGTCTGAAAGCAGTTCTTATGGTTGTGAGTTTTTGGTTTTTGGGAGGAGCTAGAATGAGTGACTTTTACTCTGGAAGACACTGGCTTCTTCATTCACATCTTCATCTAAGGAAAGAGAATTGACAGTGGTCATAGATGATAGCTAATGTTTTAAAAATGCCTCTTGTATGAAGGTAACTGCATATCTCTTGAGTCATTTCATCTTTTACTATTTCAGGATCTATGTGATAGCATCCCTAATTCCTCAAGATATCTATTGGCAAGATATCTATTCTTCATGTGATTACTGAGAGCTTGGCTAGATACATGGATGCCCACTGCATTGTTGGTAAGAAGTTCTGCACAGATTCTTAATTTTCCCCAAAGCATTTTTTCCCTTGAGGAGAGTTCACAGTTCATTCACCTGTAGGGAGAGCGTCTGTACTTCTAGGTATCTCCCATAGTCATCCTCTAGATACTATATCCCTACAGATTAAGCACAGAATGGGAATTCGCTAGATGTTGTTAAAAGAGGAGCAGGCTTTTTTAGAATCCACATATAAGTAAGCTCATGCAGTATTTCTTTGTCTGGCTTATTTCACTTAGCATAACATCCTCCAAGTTCATTCATGTTGTTGTAAATGTTAGATCTTTTTTTTTTTAAAGACAGAATTATATATATTATTATATCGTAATTTCTTTAGCCATGTGAGAGGAGAATGGTTGTTACCAGGGACAGAGAGGTGGGGGAAAATAGAGAGATGTTGCTCAAAAACAAATTTGTAGTTATGCAGAATGAATGAATAAGTCTAGAGATCTCATGTACAGAATGATGACTATCATTAATAATTCTGTACTGAATACTGAAAATTTGCTGAGAGAGTAATTTTTAGGTGTTCTTGTCACTGAAAAAAAAAGGTAACTGTGTGAAGAGATTATATTAATTAACTTGATAATAGGACTCATTTCACTATGAATATGTACATCAGATTGCCATGTTGTACACCTTAAATATATGCAATTTTTATTAAAAGAGAACAAAAAGAAGAGAGGGCTTGTATCAAGAAACTTAGGAGGCATAGGTGTAGGCAGGATGAATTAAAATCCACTTGACCAAGCAACATAGCTGCTCTCAGAGTAAGCAGTGGCTTGGAATAGTTATTTCCTAAATGGCAGCCTAGGAAGGAAATGCCCTACCTCAGTTTCCATAGGTGGCTTAGCTCCCTGCAGAATTTCCACAGACATGATTCCTTGCTCCCGGCTCTATTGGCACAATCCCAAGCTTTTCTTAGGGGGTGGACAGAGCATCCCTAAATAGTTATGGCAGATTCACTCAAATTTTATTAAAAACCTCAATGTGCTGGATGAACCTCATTTTTGACACAGAAGATTTAAAGATACATTTTTTAATAGTTTGCCATTATGGTGCTCAAATTCTGACTGACTTTGGTAGTGGGACAATGACAATATACAATTCAACATTAAATCCTGCCAATTGGATCTCCTAAGTATTTTCTAAAGAAAACACTTTGTTTCTCTTAATAGCTGTTGCTGTATCTGTAGTTTAACCCACACCTAATCCTACTCCAATTTATTTGCAAAGAGGCAAGGGTGATATTTCTAAATCACAAATCTTGTTAAGTTATTCTTTAGATTTTGTTCTAAAATATATTGGAAGCTATTAAAATATAATTTTCTTCTTAAAAAACACAATACTTGGTCCTTTGGCTATCTCTATTCTGTTTTTGTGCTTCAGTAAGTTGCAGATCTTCTATAGCTACTAGAAACCCTTCCCAATCACAAGGACTTTGCATTTGCTCTTCCCTATTCCTAGAATGCTTTTTCTCTTGCTTTCAATTAGTTGAAATGTCACTAGTTCAAAGATGCTCTTCTAAAAAAAGCCATCACCATCACCACCATGTGCCACTACCATTTATTTTCTATCATAATCCCCTTTTTACTTCACTCTTGTCTCTTATCAATAGTGGTAATTATTTGTTTTGATTATTTATCATTCATTTATTTACTTATTGCTTGTTTACTAATTAGTTTTGCGTCAATCTTCAAAATGGAAGTTTAAGTGAGTCAGAAACCGAGTCTTCTTGTTCATTGTTGTGTTCTCAGCAGTTAAGACATAGTAGATATCCTTTAAATAGTTGTTGAATAAACAAATGGGTAATTTATAGAAGTGACACAGAAGCTATATGTTTTGGGATAGAGCTTTCAATATCGTGTGTAAAGTTTTATGGAGGCTATCAGGCACCCTCTCCAGGTAAATATAGTAAAACCATTGCTTTCTGGATTCCTAGGAAATATGTCAATCTGGATAACCATGCTTTTAAGAAAGTTGAGGATTGAAAATTGGCAGCATTATCTTTCTTTTGATTAAAAATTTTACAAACTGAATTTTATTTTTTAATTTTTTTATGTCAATGTTTTATTTTTTTATTTTTTTTAATTTTTTTTTAATATATGAAATTTATTGTCAAATTGGTTTCCATACAACACCCAGTGCTCATCCCAAAAGGTGCCCTCCTCAATACCCATCACCCACCCTGCCCTCCCTCCCACCCCCCATCAACCCTCAGTTTGTTCTCAGTTTTTAACAGTCTCTTATGCTTTGGCTCTCTCCCACTCTAACCTCTTTTTTTTTTTTTTCTTCCCCTCCCCCATGGGTTTCTGTTACGTTTCTCAGGATCCACATGAGTGAAACCATATGGTGTCTGTCTTTCTCTGTATGGCTTATTTCACTTAGCATCACACTCTCCAGTTCCATCCACGTTGCTACAAAAGGCCATATTTCATTCTTTCTCATTGCCACGTAGTATTCCATTGTGTATATAAACCACAATTTCTTTATCCATTCATCAGTTGATGGACATTTAGGCTCTTTCCATAATTTGGCTATTGTTGAGAGTGATGCTATAAACATTGGGGTACAAGTGCCCCTATGCATCAGTACTCCTGTATCCCTTGGGTAAATTCCTAGCAGTGCTATTGCTGGGTCATAGGGTAGGTCTATTTTTAATTTTCTGAGGAACCTCCACACTGCTTTTCAGAGCGGCTGTACCAGTTTGCATTCCCACCAACAGTGCAAGAGGGTTCCCGTTTCTCCACATCCTCTCCAGCATCTACAGTCTCCTGATTTGTTCATTTTGGCCACTCTGACTGGCGTGAAGTGATATCTGAGTGTGGTTTTGATTTGTATTTCCCTGATAAGGAGCGACGTTGAGCATCTTTTCATGTGCCTGTTGGCCATCCGGATGTCTTCTTTAGAGAAGTGTCTATTCATGTTTTCTGCCCATTTCTTCACTGGGTTATTTGTTTTTTGGGTGTGGAATTTGGTGATCTCTTTATAGATTTTGGATACTAGTCCTTTGTCTGATATGTCATTTGCAAATATCTTTTCCCATTCCTTTGGTTGCCTTTTAGTTTTGTTGGTTGTTTCCTTTGCTGTGCAGAAGCTTTTTATCTTCATGAGGTCCCAGTAATTCACTTTTGCTTTTAATTCCCTTGCCTTTGGGGATGTGTCGAGTAAGAGATTGCTACGGCTGTGGTCAGAGAGGTCTTTTCCTGCTTTCTCCTCCAAGGTTTTGATGGTTTCCTGTGTCACATTCAGGTCCTTTAGCCATTTTGAGTTTGTTTTTGTGAATGGTGTGAGAAAGTGGTCTAGTTTCAACCTTCTGCATGTTGCTGTCCAGTTCTCCCAGCACCATTTGTTAAAGAGACTGTCTTTTTTCCATTGGATGTTCTTTCCTGCTTTGTCAAAGATGAGTTGGCCATACGTTTGTGGGTCTAGTTCTGGGGTTTCTATTCTATTCCATTGTCTATGTGTCTGTTTTTGTGCCAGTACTATGCTGTCTTGATGATGACAGCTTTGTAGTAGAGGCTAAAGTCTGGGATTGTGATGCCTCCTGCTTTGGTCTTCTTCTTCAAAATTACTTTGGCTATTCGGGGCCTTTTGTGGTTCCATATGAATTTTAGGATTGCTTGTTCTAGTTTCAAAAAGAATGCTGGTGCAATTTTGATTGGGATTGCATTGAATGTGTAGATAGCTTTGGGTAGTATTGACATTTTAACAATATTCATTCTTCCAATCCATGAGCAGGGAATGTCTTTCCATTTCTTTATATCTTCTTCAATTACCTGCATAAGCTTTCTATAGTTTTCAGCATACAGATCTTTTACATCTTTGGTTAGATTTATTCCTAGGTATTTTATGCTTCTTGGTGCAATTGTGAATGGGATCAGTTTCTTTATTTGTCTTTCTGTTGCTTCATTGTTAGTGTATAAGAATGCAACTGATTTCTGTACATTGATTTTGTATCCTGCAACTTTGCTGAATTCATGTATCAGTTCTAGCAGACTTTTGGTGGAGTCTATCGGACTTTCCATGTATAATATCATGTCATCTGCAAAAAGCGAAAGCTTGACTTCATCTTTGCCAATTTTGATGCCTTTGATTTCCTTTTGTTGTCTGATTGCTGATGCTAGAACTTCCAGCACTATGTTAAACAACAGCGGTGAGTGGGCATCCCTGTCGTGTTCCTGATCTCAGGGAAAAAGCTCTCAGTTTTCCCCCGTTGAGGATGATGTTAGCTGTGGGCTTTTCATAAATGGCTTTTATGATCTTTAAGTATGTTCCTTCTATCCCGACTTTCTCAAGGGTTTTTATTAAGAAAGGGTGCTGGATTTTGTCAAAGGCCTTTTCTGCATCGATTGATAGGATCATATGGTTCTTCTCTTTTTTTTTTGTTAATGTGATGTATCACGTTGATTCATTTGCGAATGTTGAACCAGCCCTGCATCCCAGGAATGAATCCCACTTGATCATGGTGAATAATTCTTTTTATATGCCGTTGAATTCGATTTGCTAGTATCTTATTGAGGATTTTTGCATCCATATTCATCAGAGATATTGGCCTGTAGTTCTCTTTTTTTACTGGGTCTCTGTCTGGTTTAGGAATCAAAGTAATACTGGCTTCATAGAATGAGTCTGGAAGTTTTCCTTCCCTTTCTATTTCTTGGAATAGCTTGAGAAGGATAGGTATTATCTCTGCTTTAAACGTCTGGTAGAACTCCCCTGGGAAGCCATCTGGTCCTGGACTCTTCTTTGTTGGGAAATTTTTGATAACCAATTCAATTTCTTTGCTGGTTATGGGTCTGTTCAAGCTTTCTATTTCCTCCTGATTGAGTTTTGGAAGAGTGTGGGTGTTTAGGAATTTGTCCATTTCTTCCAGGTTGTCCAATTTGTTGGCATATAATTTTTCATAGTATTCCCTGATAATTGTTTGTATCTCTGAGGGATTGGTTGTAAGAATTCCATTTTCATTCATGATTTATCTATTTGGGTCATCCCCCTTTTCTTTTTGAGAAGCCTGGCTAGAGGTTTGTCAATTTTGTTTATTTTTTCAAAAAAACCAACTCTTGGTTTCGTTGATCTGCTCTACAGTTTTTTTAGATTCTATATTGTTTATTTCTGCTCTGATCTTTATGATTTCTCTTCTGCTGGGTTTAGGCTGCCTTTGCTGTTCTGCTTCTAGTTCCTTTAGGTGTGCTGTTAGATTTTGTATTTGGGATTTTTCTTGTTTCTTGAGATAGGCCTGGATTGCAATGTATTTTCCTCTCAGGACTGCCTTCGCTGCATCCCAAAGCGTTTGGATTGTTGTATTTTCATTTTCGTTTGTTTCCATATATTTTTTAATTTCTTCTCTAATTGCCTGGTTGACCCACTCATTCGTTAGTAGGGTGTTCTTTAACCTCCATGCTTTTGGAGGTTTTCCAGACTTTTTCCTGTGGTTGATTTCAAGCTTCATAGCATTGTGGTCTGAAAGTATGCATGGTATAATTTCAATTCTTGTAAACTTATGAAGGGCTGTTTTGTGACCCAGTAATATGATCTGTCTTGGAGAATGTTCCATGTGCACTCGAGAAGAAAGTATATTCTGTTGCTTTGGGATGCAGCGTTCTAAATATATCTGTCAAGTCCATCTGATCCAATGTGTCATTCAGGGCCCTTGTTTCTTTATTGACCGTGTGTCTAGATGACCTATCCATTTCTGTAAGTGGGGTGTTAAAGTCCCCTGCAATTACCACATTCTTATCAATAAGGTTGCTTAAGTTTGTGAGTAATTGTTTTATATATTTGGGGGCTCCGGTATTCGGCGCATAGACATTTATAATTGTTAGCTCTTCCTGATGGATAGACCCTGTAATTATTATATAATGTCCTTCTTCATCTCTTGTTACAGCCTTTAAAGTCTAGTTTGTCTGATACAAGTATGGCTACTCCAGCTTTCTTTTGACTTCCAGTAGCATGATAAATAGTTCTCCATCCCCTCACTCTCAATCTAAAGGTGTCCTTAGATCTAAAATGAGTCTCTTGTAGACAGCAAATAGATGGGTCTTGTTTTTTTATCCATTCTGAAACCCTGTGTCTTTTGTTTGGCGCATTTAATCCATTTACATTCAGTGTTATTATAGAAAGATACGGGTTTAGAGTCATTGTGATGTCTGTATGTTTTATGCTTGTAGTGATGTCTCTGGTACTTTGTCTCACAGGATCCCCCTTAGGATCTCTTGTAGGGCTGGTTTCGTGGTGACAAATTCCTTCAGTTTTTGTTTGTTTGGGAAGACCTTGATCTCTCCTTCTATTCTAAATGACAGACTTGCTGGATAAAGGATTCTCGGCTGCATATTTTTTCTGTTAGCACACTGAAGATATCGTGCCAATCCTTTCTGGCCTGCCAAGTTTCAAAAGAGAGATCAGTCACGAGTCTTATAGGTCTCCCTTTATATGTGAGGGCACCTTTATCCCTTGCTGCTTTCAGAATTTTGTCTTTATCCTTGTATTTTGCCAGTTTCACTATGATATGTCGTGCAGAAGATCGATTCAAGTTACGTCTGAAGGGAGTTCTCTGTGCCTCTTGGATTTCAATGCCTTTTTCCTTCCCCAGTTCAGGGAAGTTCTCAGCTATAATTTCTTCAAGTACCCCTTCAGCACCTTTCTCTCTCTCTTCCTCCTCTGGGATACCAATTATGCGTATATTATTTCTTTTTAGTGTATCACTTAGTTCTCTAATTTTCCCCTCATACTCCTGGATTTTTTTATCTCTCTTTCTCTCAGCTTCCTCTTTTTCCATAACTTTATCTTCTAGTTCACCTATTCTCTCCTCTGCCTCTTCAGTCCGAGCCGTCATCGTTTCCATTTTGTTTTGCATTTCGTTTAAAGCGCTTTTCAGCTCCTCGTGACTGTTCCTTAGTCCCTTGATCTCTGTAGCAAGAGATTCTCTGCTGTCCTCTATACTGTTTTCAAGCCCAGCGATTAATTTTATGACTATTATTCTAAATTCACTTTCTGTTATATTATTTAAATCCTTTTTGATCAGTTCATTAGCTGTTGTTATTTCCTGGAGATTCTTCTGAGGGGAATTCTTCCATTTGGTCATTTTGGATAGTCCCTGGAGTGGTGAGGACCTGCAGGGCACTTCCCCTGTGCTGTGGTGTATAACTGGAGTTGGTGGGCGGGGCCACAGTCCGACCTAATGTCTGCCCCCAGCCCACCACTGGGGCCACAGTTAGACTGGTGTGTGCCTTCTCTTCCCCTCTCCTAGGGGCGGGATTCACTGTGGGGTGGCGTGGCCCATCTGGGCTACTTGCATACTGCCAGGCTTGTGGTGCTGGGGAGCTGGCGTATTAGCTGGGGTGGGTAGGCAAGGTGCACGGGGGCAGGAGGGGCAGGCTTAGCTCCCTTCTCCTTAGGTGATCCACTTCAGGAGGGGCCCTGTGGCAGCAGGAGGGAGTCAGATCTGCTGCCGGAGGTTTGGCTCCACAGAAGCACAGAGTTGGGTGTTTTTGTGGAGCGAGCAAGTTCCCTGGCAGGAACTGGTTCCCTTTGGGATTTTGGCTAGGGGGATGGGCGGGGGAGATGGCGCTGGTGAGCGCCTTTGTTTCCCACCAAACTGAGCTCTGCCATCCGGGGGCTCAGCAGCTCTCCCTCCCTTTGTCCTCCAGCCTTCCTGCTTTCGGAGCAGAGCTGTTAACTTATGACCTCCCAGACGCTAAGTCGCGCTTGCTGTTGGAACACAGTCCGTCCGGTCCCTCCGCTTTTGCCAGCCAGACTCGGGGGCTCCGCTTGGCCGGCGAGCCGCCCCTCCGCCCCGGCTCCCTCCCGCCAGTCCGTGGAGCACGCACCGCCTCGCCACCCTTCCTACCCTCTTCCGTGGGCCTCTCATCTGTGCTTGGCTCCGGAGACTTCATTCTGCTAATCCTCTGGCGGTTTTCTGGGTTATGTAGGCAGGTGTAGGTGGAATCTAAGTGATCAGTAGGATGCGCGGTGAGCCCAGCATCCTCCTAAGCCGCCATCTTACCTCTCTCCCCCAAACTGAATTTTAAATTTCACTGTCTTACTAAACATGATTAATTAACTCACTAAGGCTCACCTTGGGCTATTCATGAGTGGGAATATTTGTCCTTTTGCTAAAAAGTCCCACAGTGCTGAACATTCTCAATGTTTTTGTTTTCCTCCTTTTGTGTCAGATTGCTGGCAAATACTGGTCTTTTCTCAGTGTGTTGACTTATAGTGAACCATCCCTTCTTTAGCATTATTTTCTTGCTTTTATAACATATTAGTTCTGAAAGTCATGTCTATGGTCATTAAAATTATGCACAAATTGAGCGGGTAGCTTCGAAGGAAGAAACACTGGATTACTTCAGTCAATAGTATACATAATCTTTATTGCCTGGATGCTGTTTCATCCACTTGGTTTTATAGAATCTTAACTTTGTTTTTCTATGCCTACCTCCTGAGGAGACGCAATATTATAAAACAGCACATCAGTAGAACAGAAGCAACTCTTTCATATTGGTTGTTGGCTATAAGAAATACTTACTTTGGGGGCGCCTGGGTGGTGCAGTCGGTTAAGCGTCCGACTTCAGCCAGGTCAAGATCTCGCGGTCCGTGAGTTCGAGCCCTGCGTCAGGCTTTGGGCTGATGGCTCAGAGCCTGGAGCCTGTTTCCGATTCTGTGTCTCCCTCTCTCTCTGCCCCTCCCCCGTTCATGCTCTGTCTCTCTCTGTCCCAAAAATAAATAAAAAACGTTGAAAAAAATTAAAAAAAAAGAAATACTTACTTTGATATGCACTGTTTATATTACCTAAAAGAGGAAGCATATTTGGTAAAGTGAATGATTATATTATTTTTATTCAATGGGTTTTGTTTTATCTAATAGTAGTAGGTTCAAGACTAGGCCTTGAGCAAAATTTTAACAATAATCTTATTCCTACTGTCATCTTGAAATGGCAGAATGGGTCAGCTTGGGTAGTAAGCAAACCCATTTCTTAGATCTCTATATCTTCTTCCTACCTTCCTGGGGCAGTGGATAAAATGCATGGTCAGTGCAGTAATGAGATCTGATCGCAGCCCAAAGAATTATCATCTATGGCCCTGCATTGTTGTATATTGTGGCTGCTTACCTATTACCAAGGATTAAGCTGTATAGGCTTTGGTTAAAGAAGAAATGTCCATTCATTACACATGAAGCCCTGGGATCTTTTTGAAAGATTAAAAAGAAAATACTGCCAGATCAGTGTACCCAATATTAGACAAGCAAGTTTCCAAGTTGGCTAGATTTCTCAACAACAACAAAAAATCTAGAAATAACAGCTTTTTTTCTTATTACCAGTCTACAATTTGGCTTATCTTATAAGTAGCTGCATATATTTCTTACTAAGGTAGATGCATGGGGAAAGAATTAGTACACTGCTGAGTTTCACAAAAAATAGAAATTAATAACATTAATAGATTGGGATTTTGGTTTCTGATATGTGACACACTTCATATGATTTCAGTGTTTCTAATTTTCAGGTCCTCACTTACTTTTCCCCTATTTTGGCTCATCAGACATCAAATGGGACAATCAGATGTATCCTAATACAGTCTCTTAATGACAGAGGCCAATCTGATGATTTCAAAAGCAGTAAAATAATGCTATTTGGAGTAATTGCAATTTCTTTATTTTTTTATAGCCACATTATTTTTAAAAAGTGAAGAAATGGAACCTGCAAATTACACCAGAGTGACAGAGTTTGTTCTCACTGGCCTATCCCAGACTCGAGAGGTACAACTAGTCCTATTTGTTATATTTCTATCCTTCTATTTGTTCATCCTTCCAGGAAATATTCTTATTATTTGCACAATCAGGCTTGACCCTCATTTGACCTCACCCATGTATTTCCTGTTGGCTAATCTGGCCTTCCTTGACATTTGGTACTCCTCCATCACAGCCCCTAAAATGCTCATAGACTTCTTTGTGGAAAGGAAGAGAATTTCCTTTGGTGGGTGCATTGCACAGCTCTTTTTCTTGCACTTTGTGGGAGCCTCAGAGATGTTCCTGCTCACAGTAATGGCGTTTGACCGCTATGCTGCTATCTGCCGTCCTCTCCACTATGCTACTATCATGAATCGACGTCTCTGCAGTATCCTGGTGGTTCTATCCTGGTTGGGGGGCTTTATTCATTCTATAATACAAGTGGCTCTCATTGTTCGACTTCCGTTCTGTGGGCCCAATGAGTTAGACAGTTACTTCTGTGACATCACGCAGGTTATCCGGATTGCCTGTGCCAATACCTTCCCGGAGGAATTAGTGATGATTTTTAGCAGTGGTCTGATCTCTGTGGTATGTTTCATTGCTCTCTTAATGTCCTACGCCTTCCTCCTGGCCATGCTTAAGAAACATTCAGGCTCAGATGAGAGTACCAGCCGGGCCATGTCCACCTGCTATTCCCACATCACCATTGTGGTATTTATGTTTGGGCCATCCATCTACATTTATGCTCGCCCATTTGACTCTTTTTCCCTAGATAAAGTGGTGTCAGTGTTCCATACTGTGATATTCCCTTTACTTAATCCCATTATCTATACCTTGCGAAATAAGGAAGTAAAGACAGCCATGAGGAAGTTGGTCAACAGATATATTTTATGTAAAGAGAAGTGAAAGTGGCATATTCTAGAATCTTTCTGAAGGTCATCGTTCTAAAGTAGGAAGCATTTGCAGTGGTAATAATACTGCTTTTCATCTGAGTTCTTAAATTCCTACCAGATTTTTTCCCCTCAATTCACTGAAAAAACAAAGAAATTAAGATAAAAATAAGTTTATTCACACCCTCCATGAAACTTAAAGCAGATCACCATTAGAAATTAAGATATAATGATGGTGTAGGGGCACCTGGGTGGCTCAGTTGGTTAAGCATCTGATTTCGGCTCAGGTCATGATCTCGCAATGAGTTTGAATCCCACGTCAGGTTCTGTGCTGACAGCTCAGAGCCTGGAACCTGCTCCAGGTTCTGTGTCTCCCACTCTCTCTGCCTCTCCCCTGCTCATGCTCTGTCTCTGTCTCTCTCAAAAGGAAATAAAGATTAAAACAAAATAAAAAAAAAGATATAGTGATGGTCTGCTAAACACATTTTCACTAATTGTTTATTGAATGAGTATTCTGAAGAGGCTTTGGCTGTGAGGAGAATGTTTGTTGAGAAATAATAAAATAAATAAGACCTGGGAGACATGTTGTCTATGAATATGAAGAAGTAAGTGGCTAGCATATGAATATGAGTAGCTTCACGTGACCAAATTAAATATTGTTCCCATGGTTCAGTCCTAGCCCAGTGGGATGGTGTTTGGTAACCCACCTTCCTGGGACTAGAAAAATAGATTATTTTGTACTTTATCTTTTCCTACTCCAAGAATTCATGATGGAAACTGAGGATTCATTTACACAAGCTGTTTTAAGTCATATTTCATGTGGCAACCACTCAACAGTATTGGTGACAGAACTCAAGATTTTGTCACAGCCTACAGCAATTTTTATGAATTCATAGCAGAGTTTGTTACTTTGCGAGACTGTGAGACCCCCTCTCTTTCCAGGGGAAGTCTCCAGCCAAGTAGTGCTTTTTATAGCCAGTCTCTACTTACATCCTCCAGTGTGAAAGCAGACTTGGAGGAAAGGGAGTCTAGGCTGACTGGAATAAACAGACATCTAGCTGTGTGATTTTTAAAAGGTTATTATCTCCTTTGCCATTTTTGTGTGTTTTCTGTATTTGCTAATTCTTCTTCTCATGTTAAATTAGTTTAGTAGGGTGCTGCTTTTGTTAGCCCTATAATTCAGAGTTCTTTCCCATTAACCCATTTTTTTTCATTAGTGCATATGGAAGAGACCTAGATGTATTGGTTTTAATAATCTTTTAGTGATTTATTTATTAGAGATCAATTTACTATTGCTGACACTAAGAACCCAATTATTATTTTTTTTCAATATATGAAATTTATTGTCACATTGGTTTCCATACAACACCCAGTGCTCATCCCAAAAGGTGCCCTCCTCAATACCCATCACCCACCCTCCCCTACCTCCCACCCCCCATCAATCCTCAGTTTGTTCTCAGTTTTTAAGAGCCTCTTATGCTTTGGCTCTCTCCCACTCTAACCTCTTTTTTTTTTTCCTTCCCCTCCCCCATGGGTTTCTGTTAAGTTTCTCAGGATCCACATAAGAATGAAAACATATGGTATCTGTCTTTCTCTGTATGGCTTATTTCACTTAGCATCACACTCTCCAGTTCCATCCATGTTGCTACAAAGGGCCATATTTCGTTCTTTCTCATTGCCATGTAGTACTCCATTGTGTATATAAACCACAATTTCTTTATCCATTCATCAGTTGATGGACATTTAGGCTCTTTCCATAATTTGGCTATTGTTGAGAGTGCTGCTATAAACATTGGGGTACAAGTGCCCCTATGCATCAGTACTCCTGTATCCCTTGGGTAAATTCCTAGCAGTGCTATTGCTGGGTCATAGGTAGGTCTATTTTTAATTTTCTGAGGAACCTCCACACTGTTTTCCAGAGTGGCTGCACCAATTTGCATTCCCACCAACAGTGCAAGAGGGAAGAACCCAGTTATTGACTTTGCTTCAGAATATAAAAGAATATTTGAGTTCATATAAGTTTGTTTACTTAAATTAACTTTTCAATTTCAAAACTAGGGTTCTCTCCATAAAAGAGCATATTATTTGTTGTGAGCTTTAGTCTTATATTTTCTTTGATAATAGTATATGACTAGCTTTAGGAATGAAAATAAATGAACAATGAAAATGATGAAAACCTCAGGTACACAGGATAGAATAATGGTGCAAAAAGTTTATTCTTTGCTGTGGGAAGTTTTCTCTGTGATGACCCTCTTTCATGTTCAAAATGACAGGGACTTCTCTTCTAAGAACCCAAATATACTGATGGAATTTATGATTCCTGAATTTTGAGTTGACTTCTCATTGCCTGGAAATGAATAAAATAGTAGACTTCTCTAATATTTTACAACAGGGCATGAAGAAACCATCTAACACACAAAAGATATATACATACACAATAAAAAATAATTTATGTATCTAGATTTTATATTTCCTTACTGTTATTTCTCTCTATCTGAACCAGACAGACTTGTATTCATTTGGTCACTTATTCTTCATTTAGGTAGAATGAATGTTTTTGGGGAAAAGACTACTGACTCAATATGCTCTTCAAACACTATTATACTGCTACTACTGAAGGATATTTGCTGAAAATATTGAAGCTAGGAATAAGAAGAAAAGATCAAACATAGCAGTGTAAAGAAAATATTAACGGTATCTCAATATTAATAAGATGGACTTTACTGTTACAGCTGGTAAAAACATCTCTATTATCCAAACAAAAATAAAGTTCTTCTGTTTTTTTAATTAATAGAATAGGTTCATTAAAAATTAAAAATATAAGAACTTGTAAGTAGAAAAACAAACATTACTGGCAGTCTTTTTTTCCCCAGGGATTGGGGTTTGTGTTTAACAAAATTTGTGAAGTTTCACCCAACCGGCTCAATTGGAAGCAGGCCAGTTCGCCTGCCTGCATTGCTACAAAACACAATAAACTAACATTAAGTGAAGGTGAGGTGGAACACAAATCTTCAGACAAGTAAGTGTAAAACTCAGATTTTATACCTAGCAAAACTGGCATTTAATTTAAAAGGCTACTACTACCATCAGGTTTAAGCATTAAACAAAATTCCGGGAATGTGGTTTTCAAGAAATTCTTGAAGAAACTATCAGAATAAACTTCAGTCAGTCATGAAGATCTAAGAGCTAGGACAGAAGTATGGGTACTGAATATTAAATATATTACACTATATCTAAGACTGAAACTAATGTGGTGATTTGCATGATCAAACAGTATGAAATGCCACATGCCTTGTAATGCAGAAATGATAGAGGTGCATTCTATTTCCGTCTGTGGCACATTAGAGAGGTTTACTGAACCTGTCACTAAAAATGAATACACACGTTGGATAAACATTTTTTTTGAAATCATTTGATTAGCTAGCAAAAAGAAAATGACAGCATAGAATATTGAGAATCTGGAAATCAAATGAAATTGGGAACCCAGAGAAATGAATGGTGAATAAAAATCATCTTTTACTGTGAAAACTTGTGTTCTGTTTTTAAGGCCAAAGTTTGTGTGGTAGGGACAGAGATGGATAGGAGACAAAGCCCTGGGCTCACACAAGGAAATATTCCACAACAAACTGAGATCTCAAAGGATATATTCTCAGGGTAGTGGTGAAATAAAGTTTTCAAAAAAACCACCACCCAAAATCCTAAAAAGAGAAAAAAGAATTATGAACTATAAGTGAGATCACACATATTTTTTGAGTTTGAGTTTATACTATTGAGTAGTCTGAATCACTACTAGTTGATAATTTTATTTACAGTTTCTGGTTCCAGAGTTGTAATGCCTCCTGATAGAAGGAAAGACAAATACCATATGGAGTATGTTGCCATTATCCCAAGACTTTTAAAGTAGTCTACATATAAGAAATAAGAGTTTACAATCTGACATCATGAGCACACAAGAAAGCAAGGCTCTGTGAGTGAGAGCCAGAAGAACAACAGAAAAGCAGGAAAAAAAAACCACTACAGAATATAAATTGAATATATTTAGTATTCTTTGAGAAATAGAAAAAGGGTTGGAAATATGAAAATGGAGGACAATATAAAAACAAATAGGAAAATTATATGAAAAACAAAGAGAACTTAGATTCAGTTAAAAAAACTCCATAGATGCATCTGAATGCAAATTAGACACATTCAGAGAAGAAATAGTAATCTAGAATATAGAGTTGAGTAAACTACCAACATTGCAGGGCAGAAGCCAAATGGGATAAAAAGGATGAAAGAAAGGGTAAGAGACATTGAGAACTGAATAAAAGTTCAGAGTTTCCAGAGAAGAGGGTAAACAAAATGTGGCAGAGGCAATTTTGAAGAGACAATGTGAGACACATCATAAAATCCATAAAGACAACTGAGCAGATGTTGAAAGTATCTGAATAGAAAAGCAGGAATTACCCTCAAGGGAAAGGTAGTTAACAACAGACTGCCTTAACAGCAAAAATGTAAAACAATGATGAGTTATATTCAATGTTCAGAGATAAAATAATCATCAACTCTGTGAGAATAAAATAAAAACATCCTTAGGAAGAAAAAAAAAAAAACAACAAACTTGCTGCTAGCAGACAATCAACTTAGAGGAATTTTGTAGGATACGCTTGAAATAAGGAAATGATCCCAGCTGGGAGATTTGAGATGACAGAAAAAGAATGGCAAGTATGTGGTAAATCTAAACAAACTTCTGTATTTAACTACCAACAGCAACAAACAAACTTCTGAAGTTTAGAAAAAGTAAGAACTAAAGTTCATGGAAATAACATTTACATAAGAGTTGTGTGATTGGAGTTAAATGTAATAGTCTTTGTATTTTTCAGGAAGATGGTGAGGATACTGGTTTACTTTAACTCTGGGTGACTATCAGACTTAATAGGTTATGCCACAGAAAGAAAGATCATTGGTTTTACACATCAGAAGTTTACTTCTCACTTACATAAGGCCTGTTGCAGGTTTGGGTGACACCCCAGAACACTGAAAAAACAAGGTTAAAATGAAAAATAACAAATAAATTAGCAAGAATATAAAGTTAAATTAAAGTTCATGTATTATCCTAGAATTGTGCTATGCAATACATGGGCTACATATGACTTTAAAAATTTTAACTAACAAAATTTAAAATTTCATTTCCTCAGCTTGTAGCCACATTTCAAGTGCTCAATAGTCACATATGGCTGATGGCCACATCACTTTTCCAGGATTTGTCTTTATATTATATAATAAAATAATTTCTGGAATTTTTAATAATATCAATAGATCCATATCATGAGCAAAGATAAAATTAGTATAAACCTTTCTTTCCTCTTCTTCAACCCAGATTGTAGTGATGAAAAGTTTTATCATTCTTAATTTTACCTTTCTATTACTTATGCTTCAGTTATTTAATTACAGCTTTAATAATAGACTTTGACTTCTAGAGATGACATATGAAGCAATTACTATAAACTGTCTCTTATTTTTAATCTCCTAAATAGGATTTTGTTATAGGACTTCTTTTTTTTTTCTGATTTATGGAGTCTTATCTATTAAAGGATATGATGAGCATAGAAATTATAATAATATAAACCCAGGCACACCCTATCACCCTTTATAAGTAAAGGTATTAGCATTATCTTTGTGGTGTGCTATATGCCCTTTAGTCCCATTTTTTCCCCCTCTCTGGTCAGAAGGATACTGCTATCCTGTTTTATCTGTTTGCTGAAGATTCCTCACTGTTCTCTTGGTTGGAAGAAATTTGTCCTTAATATTACACAGGGAAAGTGCATGAATATAAATTTCTGGGTTAATGCATGTTTAAAACTGTCTTCAGACTTTACAGATAGCTTAGATTACATAAAATCCTTGTATACTTTAAGTTTTTGAAAATATTGCTTCACTTAAAAAAACAACAGTTTTCTGGGGCACCTGTGTGGCTCAGTTGGTTGAGCGTCCAACTTCGGTTCAGGTGATGATCTCCCGGTTCATGAGTTCAAGCCCCATGTCAGGTTCTGTGCACTCAGCTCAGAGCCTGGAGCCTGCTTCAGATTCTGTGTCTCCCTCGCTCTCTGCCTCTCCCCTGCTCATGCTCTGTCTCTCTCTCTCTTTCAAAAATAAATAGACATTAAAAAAATTAAAATAAAACAAAACAACTTTCTATGTTGCTATTGAAAGAAGTCTGATGTTAACCTGCAGAGGAAAAACTTTTGTAGGTTTTAATTAATTAATTAATTGATTAATTAATGAGAGGTGAGGGTTAGGGGGAGGGGCAGAGGGAGAAGGAGAGAGAGAATCTTAAGCAGGCTCCATGCTCAGCACTGAGTCCCACTTGGGGCTCCATTTCACAACTGTGAGATCATGACCTGAGCCAAAATCAAGAGTCCAACACTTAACCTGAGTGGCTCTGTTGGTTAAGCATCCATCTCTTGTTCTACCTCCTAGCCTAACTTATCACCATCTCTTGTCTACAGTACTTCAAATGCTCCCTAACTGGTCTCCTTGTTTCTACTCTTGGCTTCTAAAACCCATTCTTTACCAGTATCAGAATAATCTTTAAAAAATGTAAATCAGATATTGTCACTCATCTGTTTATAACATCTCAAATGAAATGATGACCAATTGGCATTTGATCCATATCTGGCCCTTCCTCTCTATCTTGCCTAACGCTTTTTAAAAATTCCATTTGGCCACTACTCTCTTGCCATAGTGGCCTTTCTCTTTCTTTCTCTTCCTTTCTGCTGCTTAGTGCATCATTCTCTTCCTGCTTCATGGCCTTCTATCAGCTCTTCAGATATCCACATAGTGGGATTATTCCAGACATTCAGATATCTGTTGAAATGCCAGCTGTTCAGCAAGACTCTCCCTGGCTAGCTCACCTAGCACAGCAGCCTCTTCCCCGACTCTTTCCAGCATATCACTTGGTTATATTTCTACCCAGCACTCACCACAGTCAGATATTTCCTTTCTGGTGTGTTTGTTTATTGTCTTCTCCATGCATTTGAATGTCAAATTCCCAGGAACTTTTTTTTTTTTTTTGCCTCATTCAGTGCTACATTGCTGACACTATAATGCTAACTAGCTCATGATTTTAGTTTCTAAGATTGTCTAAAATGATAAATTTTTCCCAGCAGAAATAAGAAGTCTCCAGTCTGAAAACTAGTTTAGATCATCAGGTTAATTTTAAGTGCCATGGAAAACATTAGAAGGCAAGGTCCCTGTTCATGTGTAGTTATGAAAAAAACCCCACACATTTTAAGTCTTTGGTGGCAATAGACTGTAACATTCTCCAAGATGAATTTTCTCCTCATATTTCATTGTTCGTTTCTTTTCTTATTTTTTGAAAGGCAACCAATTTATTAGATTTATTCTTAGATACATTGTTGTTACTTTAAGCAATATCTTTTTTTAAAATATGAAATGTATTGTCAACTTGGTTTCCATACAACACCCAGTGCTCATCCCAACAGGTGCCCTCCTCAATCCTCAGATTGTTCTCAGTTTTTAAGAGTCTCTTATGGTTTAGCTCTCTCCCTTTCTTTTTTTTTTCCTTCCCCTCCCCCATGGTCTTCTGTTAAGTTTCTCAGGATACACCTAAGAGTGAAAACATATGGTATCTTTCTCTGTATGACTTATTTCACTTAGCATAACACTCTCCAGTTCCATCCACGTTGCTACAAAAGGCCATGTTTCATTCGTTCTCATTGCCACGTAATATTCCATTGTGTATATAAACCACAATTTCTTTATCATCAGTTGATGGACATTTAGGCTCTTTCCATAATTTGTCTATTGTTGAAAGGATATGGAGAAATGGGAACCTTCTTGCACTGTTGGTGGGAATGCAAACTGGTGCAGCCACTCTGGAAAACAGTGTGGAGGTTCCTCAAAAAATTAAGCAATATCTTTCTAATATTATACTGTTGATCCTCGCACAACACAGGTTTAAACCATGCAAGTCCACTTCTACATGGACATTTTTTTGACACAGTACAGTACTGTAAGTCTATGTTCTCTTTCTTACGATCTTTTTAATAACATTTTCTTTTCTCTAGCTTATTTTCTTGTCAGAATATAATGCATAATACACATAACATACAAAACATGTGTTCATCAACTATTTATGTTTATTGGTAAGGCTTCCAGTCAACAGTTGGCTATTAATAGTTAAAATTTGGGGTAGTTAAAAGTTATACATGGAGAATCAACTGCATGGGAGGTGGTTCCCCTAACCCCCAGGTTATTCCAGGGTCAACTGTATTTTCAAATTGTTTATTGCTAGTTATACAAAAAAGCTACTGCTTTTTATAAATTGATCTTCTACCCAGTAAACATGCTCAACAGGCTTAATCTAATATTTTAACTGCAGATACTCTTGAGGTTTTTCATGTAGACAATTGTATTGTCACTGAATAAGGTCAGCTTTGTTTCTTCCTTTCCAATCCATATAGTTGTTTCCTTCATCTTTATATCACTAGGTTACCCCCCACACTGCAATGCTGATGGTCCTGAATTTTCTTGCCCACCATTCTGAGCGTGTCATTGCCTGTAGGGTGATATATATATATATATATAAACTCTGCAGAACCCTCTGGAGCTACTGGCTGGCACCCACTTCTTAATGGCATCATCATAAAGCATTACATCAGCTCTTGCCTGACAGATATTCTGTTCTTTCAGGTCATGGTGCCACTGCCCAGGGATGTTAACTTAGGGGCTGGGGTGGGCTGCAAGCAGGGCCTCTCCTCCCTGTGCTTTGCCATGTCCCCCACACAAAGCAATGGTGGCACAGGGGAGGCGAGGAGGGTCATGACTTCCAGGGCAGAGGAGGGTGGAGCCCCAGCTCCCCTTGGCCCCCATGCAGGGGCACCTGCAGCCTGTGAAGGAGCCGGTCTCAGGGCATAGTGCAGGTGGTGCCTTGGCCACTGAGGAGAGCCACAAACGCCAAGGCCATTTGTGTCATTTTTTAAAAAATAACTTTCTTTTACTGTCGAGTTTTTTGTATATAAGGTTTTACAAAGTATGCATTTCCGTGTCTGTCTTTCCATGTTCATTTCCTATTTTCCTAATATAGTTTTTGTAATTGTTCTTGTTTTTAATTTCCCCTTCCTGTTTATATTATTATAATATCATGTATCTCTTACTTCCTCTATTCTTTCCATTTGACAGTCTTCCCACTTCTCTTTGGTGAGCTGGATGTAAATTAGAGTGAAATGTTTTTATTTTCCTCTCCTTTTGTTATTTTATTTTATTATTATTTTCATTAAAGTGCTCTCCTTAATCCCTAACACCTATTTCACCCCTCCTCTACCAGGTTACCCCTGGTAACCATTCGTTTGTTCTCTTTAGTTTACAGTCTGTTAATTGGTTTGTCTCTCTCTCTCATTTTTTTCCCTTTAACTTTGCTTTGTTTCTTAAATTCCACATATGAGCGAAATCATAGTATTTTTCCTTCTCCGACTTATTTCGCTTAGAATTATACTCTAGATCTATCCATGTTGTTGCAAATGGCAAAATATTTCATTCTTTTTTATGGTTGAATGGTATTCAATGCGCGCACGTGCATATCACATCATCTTCATTCATCAGTTGATGAACACTTGGGCTGCTTCCATAGTCCGGCTATTATAAATAATGATGCAATAAACATAGAGGCGCATTTACCCCTTTTAATTAGCATTTCTGTATTTTTTGGATAAATACCTAGTACTGTGATTACTGGATCATGGGGTAGTTCTGTTTTTAACTTTTTGAGTAAGCTTCATACTGTTTTCCACAGTGTCTGCACCAATTTGCATTCCTTCCAACAGTACAAGAGGGTTCCTGTTTTCCCACATCCTTGCCAATACCAGTTGTTGCTTGTGTTTTTGATTTTAGTCATTCTGGTGGGTATGAGATGATATCTCATTTTGGTTTTGATTTGCATTTCCCTGATGTTTAGAGTTGTTGAACATCTTTTCATGTGTCTATTGGCCATCTGTATGTCTCAGGTTCTCCATCCATTATTTAATTAAAAAAAGTTTTTTATGTGAAGTTGTATAAGTTCTTTTTATATTTTGAATATTAGCCCCTTATCAGATATATCATTTGAAAATATCTTCTCCTATTCATCAGGTTGCCTTTTTGTTTTGTTCAGTTTCCTTTACTGCACAAAAGCTTTTTAATTTTGATGAAGTCCCAAATGGTTCATTTTTGCTTTTGTTTCGCTTACCTGAGGAGACATATCCAGAAAAATGTTTCTGTAGCATATATCAAAGAAATTACTACTTATGATTTCTTCTAGGAGTTTTGTAGTTTCAGGTATCACATGTAGGTCTTTAATCCATTTTGAGTTTAATTTGTGTATGGTGTAAGAAAGTGGTCCGGTGTCATTCTCTGGCATGTAGCTGTCCAGTTTTCCCAGCACCATTTGTTGAAGACTGTCTTTTTCCCTTTGTGTATTCATTTCTTTGTAGAAGATTAATTGACCACATAATTATAGGTTTATTTCTGGGTTTTCTATTTTATTCCATTGATTTATATATCTATTTTTATGCCTCTACCGTAGTGTTTTAATTACTACCATTTGGTAGTATAACTGAAATCTGGAATTGTGATATTTCAAGTTTGGTTTTTCTTTTGCAAGATTGCTTTGGCTATTTGAAGTCTTTTGTGGATCCACTCAAATTTTAGGATTGTTCTAGTTTGTGAAAAATGCGATTGGTATTTTGATAGTGATTGCACTAAATCTGTATATTGCTCTGGGTAGTATGGACATTTTAACAATATTTACTCTTTCAGCCTAGGAGCATAAAAAGACTTTCCATTTCTTTGGGTCATCTTGACTTTCAGCAGTGTTTTATAATTTTCAGTGTACAGATTTTTCACCTCTTTGGGTAAGTTCATTTCTAGATATTTTTTTGGTTTTGGTGCAATTGTAAATAGGATTGTTTTCTTAATTTCACTCTCTGCCACTTCATTATTAGTGCATAGGAATGCAACAGGTTTCTGTGCATGGATTTTGTATCCTGCAATCTTACTGAATTTATTATCAGTTCTAGTAGGTTTTGATGGAGTCTTCTGGCTTTTATACATAGTATCACGTCATCTGCAAATACTGAAAGTTTTACTTCTTCCTTATCACTTTTGACACCTTTTATTTCTTTCTATTGTCTGATTGTTGTGAGTAAGACTTCTTTTACTATGTTGAATAAAAGTGGTGAGAGTAGACATCCGTCCTGTTCTTGACCTTAGAAAGAGCTCTCTCAGTTTTTCTCCATTGGCTGTGATGTTAGCTATGGGTTTTTTACACATGGCCTTTATTATATTGAGGTAAGTTCTCTTTAGACCTACCTTGCAGAGAGTTTTTACCATGAATTGATGTTGTACTATGTCAAATGCTTTTTCTGCATTGAAACAATCGTACAGTTTTTATCTTTTCTCTTGTTGATGTGCTCTATCATGTTGATTGTTTTGTGAATATTAAACGCCCTTGCATCCCAGGAATAAATCCCACTTGATAGTTGTGCATGATTTTTTAAAATGTATTGTTGGATTCGGTTTGCTAATATTTTGCTGAGGATTTTTGCATCTATATTTATGAGATACTGTTCTGTGGTTTGTTTCTTTGTGGTGTCTTTATCTGGTTTTGGTGTCAGGGTGATACTGGCTTCATAGAATGAATTTGGAAGTTTTCTTTCCTCTTATATTATTGGAAGAGTTTGAGAGGAATAGGTATTAACTCTTCTTTAACTTTTTGGTAGAAACTGTCTGTGAAGCCTTCTTGTCCTGCATTTTTATTTTTTGATTACTGATTAAATTTCGTTGCTGGTAATTGGTCTGTTCAAATTTTCTATTTCTTCCTACTTTGGTTTTGGCATGTTATATGTTTTTAAGAATTTATCTGTTTCTTCTAAGTTGTCCAATCTGTTGGCACATAGGTTTTCATAATATTCTCTTATAATCCTTTGTATTTCTTGGTGTTTCTTGTTACTTCTCCTCTTCATTAGTGATTTTATTTATTTGGCTAAGACTGCAAACTTTCTCTCTCTCTCTCTCTCTGTTGATGAGTCCAGCTTATCAATTTTGCTTTATCAATTTTGTTGATCTTTTCAAAGAACCACCTCCTGATTTCATTGATCTGTTTGATTGTTGTTTTAGTTTATAAATCGTTTATTTCTGCTCTATTTATTTTTTAATATCTATTTATTTTCAGAGAGAGAGAGTGAGAAAGGGGGGAAGGGCAGAGAGAGGGGAAAGAGAGAATCTTGAGCAGGCTCCATGTTGTCAGTGCAGCTCCATCTCACAAACCCTGAGATCAGGACCTGAGCTGAAATAAGGATGCTTAACCAACTGAGCCACTTAGGCGTCCTTCTGCTCTAATTTTTATTATTGCCTTTCTTTTGATGGGTTTGGGTTTTACTTGTTCTTTTTCTAGCTCCTTTAGGTGTAAGGTTAGTTTGATATTTTTCTTGCTTCTGGAGGTTTTCTTGCTTTCTGACTTCCCTCTTAAAACCACTTTTGTTGCCTGCCAAAGATTTTGGAACATTGTGTTTTCATTTTCCTTTGCTTCCATATAATTTTTTATTTCTTCCTTGATTTTGTGGTTGACCCATTGTTAAGCAGCATGTTATTTAAGCTCCATGTATTTGTGGTCTTCCCAGGTTTTCTCTTGTGGTTGATTTCTAGTTTTATAGTGTTTTGGTCAGAAAAGATGCATGGTATGACTTTGATTTTTTTGAATTTGTTCAGGCTTGTTTTGTGACCCAATATGGGATCTGTTCTAGAAAATGTTCTGTGTACACTTGAAAAGAATGTGTATTCTGCTGTTTTAGGATGGAATGTTCTGAATATGTCTGCTAAATCCAACTGGTGCAGTGTGCCATTCAAAGCTACTGTTTCCTTGTTGATTTTCTGTTTGGATGATCTGTCCATTGATGTAACTGGGGTGTTAAAGTCCCCTAATATTATTGTATGAGAATGAAATGTCTTTGATTATGCATTATATTAAATTTTTTTCAATGTTTATTTTTGAGAGAGACAGAACACAACAGGGGAGGGGCAGAAAGACAAAGGGAGACACAGAATCTGAAGCAGGCTCCAGGCTCTGAACTGTCAGCACAGAGCCAAATGCGGGGCTTGAACCCATGAACCATGAGATCATGACCTGAGTTGAAGTCAGACATTCAATCGACTGAAACACCCAGGTGCCCCTATGCATTGCATTTTTTAAAGAAACATTTTATGTTTAGCATTTTGATTTTTTAGTAGTTTGAAAAATCTTTCTCTTTAAAACAAAATCAAATCTAAAATTTAAATTTTGTTACCTTCTACTACATGATTCTTATTATTTAGTTTAATAATAATAAACTAATATATATTTGAAAAGGAAATATTTCCTCATTATTGCTTCAGCAGAGCATAGGAGACAATTATGTCTAAAATGAAAACAACAAATACCAAGGGCATAATACGGTCTGTTTGGAGGACATCCTCTCTTTCCATGGAAAGTCCAAAGGACTCTTTGTAAGCATCATTTATTTTGTCTTTGGCTATTTTTTTGTCACCAGAAATATGTTGAATCTAATATATTTACCTAATTGACCACATTAATTGTTTCCTGATGTAGCTATGATTTCCTAGCAATTATACTGTTTTTCTTTTTTTGAATTGCAGTATAAAATATAAAACAATTTTCCTGTGGCTTTCTACTCACTGAGACCTAATAAACATGCTTGACATTCCATTGTCTCTGTCACTGCTGGAATGTTGATTTTTAAATCCCAGCAGTGACACAGTGTCTCTTTAACTGAGTGTATTTGAATATTTGTACCTAACGGCTCTTTAGTCTAAACTTTGATTACATCTTGTTGGCATTCTAATAATTCCCATTGAAAGCATTCTATAGCTTTGTTAGCCTTTAAATTCCCAAAGTACATTCTCCATTTCATCACAAATTGGCTGTGTATTTCAAAATGTAAGAGCCTCCTCTGTGAGAAGAGATATTTAAGAACAAAGGCAGGAATAATCAGTAATTGTTCCTTCCATTAAGAGGTGATTGCTGTTGTGTGAGTGTAGTGTTGGATTGCTAGAGAGGTAAATCTTTTTGTCTTCATATTTACGAAGTATAGAAAGAAGGAATAAATGGAAAGCTATTATAATTCTTCAGGTGGTGCATTTGCTGTCATGGAATGTAATGGTCAGAATTATAGTAGAAATAGACTAATATGTGAAGTCTGAATTCTACAATACAGCAACACCTTTTATCTGTTAGTACAACACCTTTTATCTGTTAATATAGCTTTAGTTCTTCCTCATATTTAAAATTATTGGAGATATACAAAGCTTTTATTAAAGTACCAATTGTCTTGGGAATGTTAATACTGGGTCTTAATTTCACACATCATATATTAACTGAGAGAAGTGAGGGATGCTAGATGGTAATGAATCCCATCTGTTAAAGAGTTAATAGAACAGGGGCGCCTGGGTGGCGCAGTCGGTTAAGCGTCCGACTTCAGCCAGGTCACGATCTCGCGGTCCGTGAGTTCGAGCCCCGCGTCAGGCTCTGGGCTGATGGCTCGGAGCCTGGAGCCTGTTTCCGATTCTGTGTCTCCCTCTCTCTCTGCCCCTCCCCCGTTCATGCTCTGTCTCTCTCTGTCCCAAAAATTAAAAAAAAAAATGTTAAGAGTTAATAGAACAGAAGTCTATGATAGGAAATAAAACACAACATACAGTGGAAGAGCCTGTAGCTCTTAACCTTACAGGAGCTTAAAGATTTCTTCTATGTCTTAAAGACAGAATCACTGTTTGAAAGACTGTGAAATAACCACTGTATAATACTGTGCAAGATGCACACTACTTAGAATTAAGTATAGAGGGATTCCTGATTAATTTTTCTAACAGCAGATTTTATGCACAAAAGGAATTATAAATATTGAAGCCAGTGAATGCTAAAGGAAGGAAGGAAGGAAGGAAGGAAGGAAGGAAGGAAGGAAGGAAGGAGAGAGAGAAGAAAAAGGAAAGGAGAGGAGAGGGAGGGAAAGGAAGAAAAGAAAAGAAAGACGGAAACAGAAAAGCTGATTTGGATGGCGCCATTTGTAAATTTTTGTACTTCAGTTTTGCTTAGGAAACTGTGTGTGCATATATGTGCCTTTTGATGTAAAGTACCTATTTCATAATTCCCAACTTAAACTATACATGGAAATATCAGTTACTAATTAATCTATTTAGGTTTAGACATACAAAATACAGGTATTTTGATGTTTTGAATAGATGTGCCATTGTAAAAATCTCCCTTGGTTTCTTGACTTGGGACTTTATTGCTTTTCTTTTTTTCTTTCTCTCTTTCATTCTCTCCCCTCTTACATATACTTAGTGGACCCTTCTTGCCCTCTTCTCTACACTCTATATTTCACAACAATTTAAAAACAAGTGTGCCATGTAACTGAAAGCATGTGAATTATTGTTTTAAATCACCAGTAGTTTGTTCTTGTTCAAATATCTTCAACCTTTAAAATTTTTCATTTCAATAAAAACCATTTTGAACATGCGCAAGCAACATCTATATTTTATTTGTATATTTTATATTCAATTATGTCATGATTCTATATAAACTATAACACTTTTAAAAGTAGAACATCAAAGAATGTGATATAATAATATATATATAGAAATTCTACCATTATTGTTTTCATGCCAATAAATTATAATGTGTGTTGGGTGACCACATTCCCAATTTAGATGCCACTATTACAGATAAGCCTCAGATCTTAATTTCTCCAGAATGACCAGGATTTTTAAAATTTTAGACCAGGTTGATGGGTTGATATTCTATAAAGGAGAAGGACATATTTCAAGTAAACAGTTTTTTCTTAGCTTTTTAAGTCAGCATTCCTACGGTATAATTTACATAAAGTAAATGTACAGATTTCTGTATAGTTTAGTACTTTTTTGCAAAAGAACAGACACTGGTAATCATTACAGTCAAGATATGGAACATTTCTGTCACCTTAAAAAACTGTCATTCCTGTTTGCTGTCAATCCCTACCTTAACCCTCATTCAAATAAAAACTTGAAGAACTTGATAACTGGGGTTAAGTTTTTTCTCAGTCAGAAACATTTTCTTATGTCTCATGCAAATCATAAACTAGTCAAGGGCAGGGGCATTGCAGAGTCCCACGTGAGAGAATAGTTAATAGCAGCACAGGACTGAAGAAGCAGAGAGTGTGGCTTTAAGATCAGGGTGTTGGGGGCGCCTGGGTGGCTCAGTCGGTTAAGCGTCCGACTTCAGCTCAGGTCACGATTTCACGGTCCGTGAGTTCGAGCCCCGCGTCGGGCTCTGGGCTGATGGCTCAGAGCCTGGAGCCTGCTTCCGATTCTGTGTCTCCCTCTCTCTCTGCCCCTCCCCCGTTCATGCTCTGTCTCTCTCTGTCTCAAAAATAAATAAACGTTAAAAAAAAAATTAAGATCAGGGTGTTGGCAGATATGAAATATAGAAGAATAAAGGGTAGAAAAGATTTCTTAGGTTGTGGGACAGTGATGGTGTGACAGATGTGGCATAACTTTTAGTTTGAAAAGAACTATGATCTAGATGGAAGAGATGAAAATAAACTATTCCTTGATGTTCTATAGGCAGAAAAGATGGAGCTAGAAAATGGCACGATGGTGAAAGAATTCATCCTTCTTGGTCTGACCCAGTCTCGAAATATTCAGCTCCTGGTCTTTGTGTTGATCTTAATTTTCTATCTCATCATCCTTCCTGGAAATTTCCTCATCATCCTCACCATCAGATCAGACCCTGGTCTCACAGCCCCCCTCTACTTCTTTCTGGGCAACTTGGCCTTCCTGGATGCATCCTACTCCTTCATTGTGGCTCCCAGGATGCTGGTGGACTTCCTCTCTGAGAAGAAGGTAATCTCCTACAGGGGCTGCATCATTCAGCTCTTTTTCTTGCACTTCCTTGGAGGAGGGGAAGGGTTACTCCTTGTTGTGATGGCCTTTGACCGCTATATCGCCATCTGTCGGCCTTTACACTATTCCACAGTCATGAACCCTAGAGCCTGCTGTGCCTTGCTGTTGGCCCTGTGGCTTGGAGGCTTTGTCCACTCCATTATCCAGGTGGCCCTCATCCTCCACTTGCCCTTCTGTGGCCCAAACCAACTGGATAACTTCTTCTGTGATGTGCCACAGGTCATCAAGCTGGCCTGCACAGACACCTTCGTGGTGGAGCTTCTAATGGTCTTCAACAGTGGCCTGCTCACCCTCCTGTGCTTCCTGGGGCTTTTGTCTTCCTATGCAGTCATCCTTTGCCATGTACATGGGTCTGCTTCTGAAGGGAAGAGCAAAGCACTGTCCACATGCACCACTCATATCATTATTATACTTCTCATGTTTGGACCTGCCATCTTCATCTATACTCGCCCCTTCAGGGCCTTCCCAGCAGACAAGGTAGTTTCCTTCTTCCACACAGTGATCTTTCCATTGATGAATCCTGTGATTTATACCCTTCGCAATCAGGAAGTGAAATCCTCCATGAGGAGGTTACTGAGTCGGCATGTTGTCTGCTGAATAGATTTTATAAAAAGAAGTCAAGAAGAGGGAATTCTTGCTATAAATCACACATTCATGAACAAATACTATTTCACTGAGTACCTCCCATTTGTCAGGTACTATTGTGGGCAATGAGGGAGAGTTATACATAATTAGGGAATAAGCTTGGTATGCCTAAAGAATATAAAACAAACACCTGAATGGTTGGAACATGATGAATACTTATGAGAGATTTAAGGGTTAAATTTTATGTGACTGTAAGAGTCAAATCACTAAGGTCTGTTAGGCTGAGATAAGGAATTTTATTTTATTCTAAATACTGTAAAAAATACATGTTAACATTTTAAGCAAGAGAGTCGCTCATCCACAGTTGTTTCTTCTGTGGTTTAGAGCAACATCAGGATTCTGGGCAGAGATCAATAAGTTGCAAAACTCCATTAAGAGCTAAATGCTATTCTGCAGACTTGTTTTGAAAAAATCTCTCTCTCCCCCTGCCCTCTTTCTCTGTATATGATTCTCTCTAATATATATATTTATTTACCTTACCCCCCCATTTGCTTAATGGGTATGAAAGGAAGGTAATTGGTTTCATAGAAAAATGCATGAAATTATTTCATCTGACTTTTTCAGAGCTTCGTGATTATTACTAATGGGTTTTTACAAATCCTCCCTTTATGTTAAACCTTGCCCTCAATTGATTTTACTCATTATGATAATGATAATTATTTGCTACTATAGATCTCTTGGAGATTACATAAATTATTATTTTAAATGCAATGGGTTTAATGTGGGAAATTAGGTACTTGCAAAATCTTTGAAGGGATAGTATACTATTTTCTTTTTCTTTATTTTATTTATTTATTTATTTATTTATTTATTTATTTTTCCAATATATGAAATTTATTGTCAAATTGGTTTCCATACAACACCCAGTGCTCATCCCAAAAGGTGCCGTCCTCAATACCCATCCCCCACCCTCCCCTCCCTCCCACCCCCCATCAACCCTCAGTTTGTTCTCAGTTTTTAACAGTCTCTTATGACCTCAGCCGTAGCAATCTCTTACTCGACACATCCCCAAAGTCAAGGGAATTAAAAGCAAAAATGAATTACTGGGACCTTATGAAGAGAAAAAGCTTCTGCACAGCAAAGGAAACAACCAACAAAACTAAAAGGCAACCAACGGAATGGGAAAAGATATTTGCAAATGACATATCGGACAAAGGGCTAGTATCCAAAATCTATAAAGAGCTCACCAAACTCCACACCCGAAAAACAACCCAGTGAAGAAATGGGCAGAAAACATGAATAGACACTTCTCTAAAGAAGACATCCGGATGGCCAACAGGCACATGAAAAGATGTTCAACGTCGCTCCTTATCAGGGAAATACAAATCAAAACCACACTCAGATATCACCTCACGCCAGTCAGAGTGGCCAAAATGAACAAATCAGGAGACTATAGATGCTGGAGAGGATGTGGAGAAACGGGAACCCTCTTGCACTGTTGGTGGGAATGCAAATTGGTGCAGCCACTCTGGAAAGCGGTGTGGAGGTTCCTCAGAAAATTAAAAATAGACCTACCCTATGACCCAGCAATAGCACTGCTAGGAATTTACCCAAGGGATACAGGAGTACTGATGCATAGGGGCACTTGTACCCCAATGTTTATGGCATCACTCTCAACAATAGCCAAATTATGGAAAGAGCCTAAATGTCCACCAACTGATGAATGGATAAAGACATTGTGGTTTATATACTATTTTCTATGCTGGGAATCCAGACATGATTGCCAGAAAAACAGTAAAAAACTAACCTGCTAAGTGATCTATCCCTACAATAACCAGGAGATGGGGAACCAAGAAGCTATTTTGCCAATTCTTGACTGAAGGACTATATCTAAATTAGCCATGGTCTGGGAACAAGAGGATGATACAGAATACCTTTAATGTTATCACCTCTCCAATTAATTTTTTCTAAATTCAAGTTTTACATAAGTACATTTGATAGTCAGAATTTGGAACCCTAGATACAAAGGTTCTAGAAGAACCTGTGTATATGTTCTCAGCTTTATATGAAAACAATAAAACAATGCCAAAAATGGTAAAATGTAGGATAATAGTATTACAGTATTGGAAGTGTGAAAGGCCACTGAAGTAGGATATAAAAATAGTAAATGGAAAGAAAAAATTATATTTTACATAGTAAAAAATATATATGTGTAGGCAAAAGGTAAAAAAACTGATGAAAATCAATTTACCACATATATATGGGCAGATTATTTTCTCAACAATTATAGAGGCTTGCATGAACATTGAATTGAATGTTTCCTCCCTATCCCAGGATTGTACAAGGGAGTACCTATGCAAAAAATTAAAATAAAAAAGCTGTTAACTAAAAATTAATAAAAATGATAAAAGATTAATTCACTAATACATAAGGAATTTCAATAAATGAATGTGAAATAGATCATACCCAGAAGGAAACTAGAAATGGGCAATTGAAACCAACAAAGTTAACAAAGGAAAAATGGAAAAGCTTATCAACATAATTTTATTCTCAAAAACAAATGATGAGAATACAGACTACTGATTCTGGTTAGCTTGTAGAAGAATGTTGCTCATGTATTATCAACAAAAAGAAAAGTGCAGAAATAAAATTATACTTTTCTCTGAGGCTAAAAAAAAGAGTGGATGAAGCAAGGAAACCTTATTACAGAGATCCAAAAAATGGACAAAGTCCATCTAAGACGAGCAGAGAGCTATGGCAGCTTTCATATTTGTGGACAAGTACCTGGTCTGGATATGGGCACATGGAGGAGTGATCGTGCCATAGATTGAGATTTTTGATAGAGATGAGTAAAAAGCTCTAAGCTATTGACAGACTAGAATCTGAAAAAGCCCCAAACACAAAAATAAATAGCTTACTTTTATAAATTTCTCCCACTATCCCCACTGACACCTATACCAGTAATTTGCTCAGAAAAGGGGCAGTGGAGGAAGAAATAAAAATTATAGGGGATTTGAACATTTTTAGCAATTGGGTGTCTTGGGTGTCTATAGAGTTGAATCCTAAGGGAAACAAAAATATCTGAATTGTGGCTCAAACTCCTCCCAGCTCCAAGTATCACCAGGATAAAAGATCTTGGTGGCAGTTGGCAGATGTTGGAGGTAAAACTAATTTGAGCTGAATATAGTTTAATTAAAGATGATTCCAAGTCTTAGCTCAACTAGACCATTGAAAGAATATGAATGATCATATCCTCATTCTAACTTCTGGACAGAGGAAAAGGATTGAAGTTTCTAAAGAACTAAGCAAAATAATATTAAATACTCTTCATCTTCCATTGAATTTTTACAGGAAGTTTTGGGACTACCATTTAAAAATTAGGAGCTATGCCACGAAAATAGGGAAGCGTATGTCTAATAGAAAAATATTGATATATAAAACCACATGATGTAATTATCAGACAAAAACTTTAGAAAAAACTATTATAAGTATGTCAAATAAGTCATAAATGGATAACTAGATGAGGATTTTAGGAGAGAAATGTAAACTCTAAATATAAATGGATATGCTAGAACTGAAAACAACAACATTTGAAATTAAAAGAAATTCCTTAGATGAGCTGAATGAACAGCATTGTGGACAATGCAGACAAAATGGCTAATGATTGTTAGGATAGGTTTTTAGAAACAACCCAAAGTGAAGTACAGAAATAAAAGACTAAAAGTATTAATAGTGTTAACATACTATGGGGGCAATAACAAATAGTAAAATATATGTGTAATTGGGATTCCAGATGAGGAGAGAGAGAATGGGACAGGAAAAGAAGGAACTTCCAAGAATTCATATCCAAGAAACTTGGCAAAATCCAAGCAATATAAATACAAATAAGACCACAGTGTAACAGATGCTAACCAAATATGAAAAGAACATTTTAAAAGCAACAGAGGAAAAAAGACACTTCAGAGGAGTGACAAGAATGGTGGTTGACCTTTTATCAGAAACCATGGACACCATGTCAGTGAAATGATATTTTTAAAGTTCTCAAAGAAAAACAGTTAAGCTAGAATTCCATATCTAATGAAAATAAACCTCAAAAAGAAAGGTGTAACAGGCATTTAATATTCATAAAAGCTGAGAGAGAATGTGTTGGCAGTAGACCCACACAGAAAGTCATACTAAAGGAAAATTCTTCATGTTAACAGGAAAACATGTCAGATGGAAACTGGAATTAATGAGGAGTAAAAAGATCTGGAAATGGTAAAAAAAAAAAAGGTGTATAAATATGGCAAGGAGTATTTTTACTTTGTATTATTTACTTTATAATTAACTGCTTTAAAATAATAAAGTACTATGGGGCTTATAACTTATTTAGAAGTAAAATATAGCAATAGCACAGAGGACTTAAGGGAAGATAAAAGATTTATATATGTTTTTGTAAATTACTTATACTCTTCATGAAGTATCCTTGAATAATAATTTTAAGTGACTGGTAAGCTATAGATGAATATTGTAATCACTAGAGCATCCACACATTTAAAAATAATACAAAGAGATTTAACTAGATAACCTTTACAGGAAAGAAAATGGAATATAAAAAACATTCACTACAAAAGAAGGAAGGAAGGAAGTGCGAAGGAATGAAGAGGAATGGGGCAAACAGAAAACAAATACCAATGAACTCAAAGATCAACAATATTAAATATAAATGGACCAAACATGCCAGTTAAAAAATAGAGTTTCAGACTGTATAAAAGAGCAAGATTCAAGTATATACTGTTTGTAAGATATCAGTTCTTAAATATAAAGACCCAGATATATTTTAAGTATAAGGGTGGAGAATGATATGCCATATGTGATGTTTAATTTTATATATCAACTGGCTGTGGGGTCCCCAGATTAAATATTATTTCTGGTGTGTCTGTGAGAGTGTTAGTATGAGCTTAGTATTTGAATTGGTGGACTCAGTAAAGTAGATTGCCCTTCCCAATGTGGGTGGGCATCATTTAATCTAGTGAGGGCCTGAATAGAAAAAAAGGCAGAAGGAGGAATTTGCTTCTTATTTCTTTCTTCACTGATTGAGCTGGGATATTTCATTTCATCTCTTTTATTCCTTGGACTGGAATTTATGCCATCAGCTCTCCAGGTTCTCAGGCCTTTGAACTTGGACTAAATGACACCTTTGGCTTTCCTGGGTCTTCATTTAGGAGAGGACAGATTGTAGGACTTCTCCAGTTCCATAGTCACATGAACCAATTCATTATAATAAACCTCTCTCTCTCTCTCTCTCTAATATGTGTCTATGTATCCTACTATTCTGTTTGTCTGGAAAAACCCTAATACACCCTGCAAACCTTAATCACTTCATGGTATAGCTGTATTAATAACAAAGTAAACTTCAAGGACCCAGAGGTATTATTAGGTATTTATAAAAGAATTTCATAGCAATAAAAATGTCAATTCATCAAGACATAACAATCTTAATGTGATTCCTCTAGCAATAGAACTTAAAAATGTATGCACTAATACAGACATATATAAATAAATAAATGGAGAACCCAAAGGCATAGATTGAGATTTTAATAACTGTCTTTGAAAGTTGATAGAACATCTGATAAAAAATCAGTAGGGGTATAGAAGAGTTGAACGCTAGAGACAAACTTAACCTAGTTGCTGTTTATAGAGTATTGCACCCACCAATGAGGAATACACATTCTTTTCATGAGGCATTTGCCAAGTAGACCATATGCTGGCCTATAAAAAAACTCGGTATATTGCATACAAAATATATTCTCTGACCACACTGGAATTGAATTAGAAATAATTAAGAAAAAAACTATGTGCATTTCTGAATTAAGATGCAGACACTTCTAAATAACCCAATGTGTACAAGAAGAAATTAGAGGATATTAGAAAATATTTTCCTTTTCATACTCTGGTTTTTTTAAAAGAGTTTGTGTAGAATCAGTATTATTTCTTCAATAAATGGTGGATTTCATTAGAGGAGACATCTGGGTCTGAAGTTTTCTTCATGGGAAGATTTTTAAGTACAAGCTGAGTTTCTTAGATACATAGCTATTCAGTCTATTCTTGAGTTAGTGTTAGTAGTTAGGCCTTTAGAATTTTGTGCATTGAACTGGTTATTAATTCCATTGGCATAAATTGCTCATAATGTTTCCTTAATATTTTTAATTTTTATCATATCTACAATGATTGTCCCTCTTTAATTCCTGATATTGATATTTTTGTAATTTTTTTTTGACTATTATGACTAAAGTTTTATCAATTTGGTTGTTCTTTATAAAGAACTAGCTTCTGGTTTTATTTATTTTTCTCTATTATTTTTCTCAATTTCTTATATTTCTTCTCATGTCTATGTTATTGCATTTCTTCTTCCTTGTTTGGATTTCATTTCCTTTTCTTTTTCTAAAGGTGAAGATTAGACTATTGATTCAAACCTTTGTTATAAACCCTTTAAATATATTCGGTTGATTCTACACATTTCTAAGCACTGCTTTATCTATATTTTGCATACGTTTATATGTTGTGTTTTCATTTTCATTCAATTAAAAATACTTTCTAATGTCTAGTTTGACTTTCTTACTCATGGGTTATTTAGAGTATATTTTTTTCCTGAATATTTGGGAATGAGCCTGATACATTTCTAGTTTAGTTTCATTGTGGTCCAAGATTATATTTAATATGATTTCAATTTAAAAATGTGTTGAAATTTGCTTTATATCCTAGAATAAAATCTGTTGGATTAAGACCTGCCATGTTGAATGCCATAATAAGTTCTGAATTTTATTTTGTTTAAAATTTTTTTTTAACATTTATTTATTTTGTTGAGAAAGAGAGCGTGAGCAAGAGAGAGGCAGACACAGAGGGAGACATAGAATCAGAAACAGGCTCCAGGCTCTGAGCTCTCAGCACAGATACTGATGGGGGGCTTGAACCCACGAACAGTGAGATCACGACCTGAGCTAAAGTCGGTGGCTTAACCAGCTGAGCCACCTAGGCACCCTACTGAGTTCTAAATTTTAAATTTAAGAGTATACTTTTGAAAAATGAACTTAGTCTGATCAATGTAGCTACAGGATACATATAAACAACATACTGAGAAGTTGTAAATTTCCTCCAGTCATTTAGATATATTTTTTACATACAGGGTAAAACAGCAGTCTCTTGGATATTTCCTGAATTTCCTTTTGCTCAATTGTAAACTTAATAAAATATAATCACTCTAAGCAGTTACCTTGTTTTTCCAATCTTGTCTCTTACTATATTTCTGCACATGCACAGTTTTGATTCTTTGATGCCTTTGCACATTCTGTCTTCTCCTTTTCCCACTTTCTGGTGAATATTTCAATCAAGACTCAGCCATAATGTTTCTTCCTTCTTGAAACATTTCTAATGCTCCACCTTGTGTTCACTTCTGTTTGCTCTTGTGATACTCTAAGTACAGTTATGTTATAAAACATCTCAAGATTATTTAAATGTTATGTATATTATTCACAATTTTCTGCCTGCCTTGAAGTTAATGTTTGTCTTATTAATTTTTGTATTTCATCTCTTGGCACAATGACTCACTCTGGTAGACTTTCAATAATGGTTGATAAGAGAATGAGTAATTGAATACATTATTTTTTTTTACTGCAAAAAGCAGAATTGGAAATTTTGAAATAGGAGATAATATAGAGTTTTATATAATGTGATTATGTTAATAACAATAATTTAAAACATGACTGTGGTAGAAAGGAATTGATGAGAAATATACACAATAGGAAAAAGGTCAGAGAATATATATAATATTTTGAAATGTATTTTCCACAATTTTCAACATGTATAAGCTTAAAAATTCTAGAACTTATATTATGCATGATATATATTATATACTTACATTATATATATAATTTTACACATTATATAAATAACATATATTATATAAATACATAATTTATATAATATATATATAATTTTAAAGACCTGTGAAGTACTGACTTGTATGCTGTTATTAAAATATATTTCAGTAATTCCCTATTTTGGGATGTTTATCACATTTGTTTATTAATAGGGAGAAAAGAATATACAATCCATTTGCTTATTTATGCATAATGGTTTGGGGAAGATACAGAGAGAATAATAGCTATTTCCTACTCTGAATTGTGTGTTGGGGGGGAATATAGATAGGGGACAAAGATGGGAAGGAATTATCTCTGTGTATAATTTTTTCACTATCTTGGCATCCTGGCTTGTTTTCTATTCCTCAGCACACCAGATCCTTTCTTTTCTTCTCTTTTCTTTTCTTTTCTTTTCTCTTTTCTTTTCTCCTTTCCTTTCCTTTTTTTCTCCCTTCCTTCCTTCCTTCCTTCCTTCCTTCCTTCCTTCCTTCCTTCCTTCCTTCCTTCCTTCCTTCCTAAGTGTATTTGTTTATTTTGAGCAAGACAGCATGAGTGGGGGAAGGGCAGAGAAAGAGGGAATAAGAGAGAATCCCAAGTAGGCTCCACACCATCAGAGTGGAGCCCTATGTGAGGCTTGAACCCACGAACCATGAGACCTGAGCAGAAATCAAGAGTCAGATGCTTAACCCACTGAGCCACGCAGGTGTTCCCAGATCTTTCTTTTTGGTGGCTTCTTTCTAGAATGGCTTCTTTTAGACATTCACAACTCACTCTTTTGAAACTGCCTCAGAAAGACCTTCCCTGACCACCACTCCATCTAAAATAGCAGTCTTTTTCTCCAACACACTGTTATATCTTCATTATAACATTCATTACTATCTGATGTTTTCTTTTCTGCTTGTTTGTTTATTGTCTGTCTCCCTGCATTAGAATGTAAAATTACAAAGAACAGAGTTGTTGTTGGTCTTGTCCGTACTGCATTGCTGACACTTAAAATACTACCTGGCTCATGGTAGACAGTAAGTGATTTTTGAATTTGGTGCAGAATCTAAGGGAGTGTCAAAAAACTCAGCAATAGAGATAAATAGTTCAGTATCTTAATATAAAAAAAATGCCCCATTATAGGTGGAAAAACAGTCTGAGAAAAGTGGTGTTATTTTCCAAAGCCATTGAACATTTATAGATTAGAGCCAGGATTATGTCCTTAGCTTTTGTTTTCTGCCTGGCAATCTTTTCACTATAATGGGCTATTTTCATGTATATGATTGTTTTTAATGTTTATTTTTGAGAGAGAGAGAGAGCGAACAAACGTGGGCACAAGCTCCTGTGCACATGAGCAGGAGAGGGGCAGAGAGGGGCACACAGAATCCAAAGCAGGTTCAGGCTCTGAACTGTCAGCACAAAGCCCAAAGTAGGGCTCAAACTCAGGAACCATGAGATCAAGACCTGAGCTGAGGTGGGACACTTAACCAACTGAGCCACTCAGGTGCCCTGAAAAATATCACCTTTTTAAGTCTTTTGTGGCACGACTCTAACCTATTCCAAGATGGGGCTGTTACTATACAATTGTATATATAATTATGTTTACATTTATTTCTACTTTATTTTCTTGTCCTATATTTTGATCATTCTAAATTTCTCTTTATCTCTTTCTCTTTTTTCCTTTTTCTACTTTTCACACTGTGTTTTTGAGCTGCAAATAGATTAGGACAAATACATATCTGATTATGAATTATATTTAGTTTACAAAGAGTGTATTCACTTTTTCAACTGTAAAGTTACTCATAAACTCAGATTTCCCTTTAAAGCAAAACAATAAAAACAATCAGATATAAAAAAAGAAAATTAAGCTTCATTTAATTGCTCTGACCCTTAATTTTTTACTTTAATAATCTTCAATGGAAAAAAAAAGTTATTCATTTTTGTTTTTGCCGAGCAGAGTAAAAGTGAATAAACAACAAATACTGAGATCATGATATATCTTTTCACATCCTATTTGGGAAGTCACTTTCCCTTGAGGAAATGGTCTATCTTACACCAAGCAGTTCTTTTCTCTAAGAATTATGCCTTCAAAGTCTTCATGAGCATTAATATTCTCTCCGCTTATGTCTTCATCACAGCAATGTGTTAAATCTTACAAACTCATTACTGACTTAGCCACATTGTTTGCTTTCAGGGTCAGATCATGGTGATGCTAGAGAATGAGTAAAGCACTTGCCTTGAGTGCAAAAACTAAGGAAGTAACCAAAAAACTTACCAACTTCGTAATAAAGAATGTTTTAATTAATATTTTTAAAAAATCAAAATTAATTATAAAAATCCATCATGAACAAAATAAATACCAAACTTTAAAGACAGTATCAATAATAATGTCATGCTGGGCCATACTAGAATCTCATGGAGAGGGAAAAATCTGTAATTTTTATGTCTTTATTAAAAAATGTGATTATTCTGTTCATAATTTCACATTAACTTTTATTTTCAAAATACTGCACTAAAATATTATTTATCTTGATTATTAAAGTTTTTGGTACCCTGGTAAATTTTATGCCTAAGGCAAATACCTCACTTTACTCACCCTCTCATCCTGGCCTTGCTTGCTTTCTTGATGTGTACATATGTATGTGTGTATGTGTATATCACGTATATGTATACATATTAATCTTTCATTTACATTTTTTTGAATTCTAAAATAGAAATTGATTTTTCTTGATCTTTACTTTTGACCTAATAAATACGCTTCCAAATAGGGTTTATTATCTCATTCACTGATAGGATTTTGGTTTTAAAATTCAGAATTTACCCAGTGTGGCATTATGTGATTCATTTAAAAATATTTATCTCTTACAAAGCTCCGGTATTTCCCCATGCCTGATTTAGTTGACATTCTAATAGCTCCCTCTGGAAATATTCAGTAGAGTTGTGGTAGTCTCAAATGTCCAAAGCACTTTCTCCATTGCATCACAAAGAGTTAAAGGAGGTTTCAAAAGCTGTGTTCCGTATGTGAGAACAAATATTTATGAACAGTAAGAATGGTCAGTTAATGTTTTTATCAGGAGAGGAAGGATGGGTACTTTGTGTGAGAATTACATAAAACCCTTGGAGACTCAAATTTCAGGGGCTGGGAGCAGTATTTGTATTTATAAGAAACAAGAAGGAAAGAACAACAGAGAAGGTATTACAGCTATTCTGCTCCATCTCCTGCCCTGGAATACAATGGAACAGAGGTCAGAGTTTCAGTAGGAATAGCAGAGGCAAAGGCCTAAATTCAGCAGAGTGGCATTTTCTACCGTCTCCTCTAATACATTTCCATATCTCTTGTAGCTTAGAATTTAATGATGGACAAAAACTTTCATTCTCTTGTCATAGTTAAGTGAAATTATCAGTGACTTTCAGCGAATTGACATTTGATGTTAAAACCAAGGAGCATATAAATGACTGATGTGTTTTATATTCCTTATGAAGTACAGATGGAAGGAAGGAAGATACAGAAAGGCTAAAGTCTTCAGGGGAAAAACTTAACAGATTTTATGATTTTTCAGATTAGTGCAGATATCTTAACTTCCATACTCAACATATTTGAGAGTTTCTTCTATTGTCTGTGGTTCCATTATTCATCAACATAGGGTAACTGAGAGAAAGCTTGTAAAACTGAGAAAAGCTTGATCTACAAATGACTTACATGAAGGCTTTATTGCACTTCCACAATTTCTTCTATTAATCAGATTTTTGCAGCTGTCACCCAGGGTTTACCCTGCAGCCATTGACAAAGGATCTCGTGGCAATATGTCCATTCAGTAGAGCTACCTCGTAACATCTACAGATTTGCAGGGTTAGCTTTGGTTTAAACACACTGGAATAAGTTAATTATTATTATTATTATCTCCTTTGATCCTTATATCCCTGTCAGACAGAAGGAGTCAACACATTATTCTATATGATAGATGAAAATTCAGCCTTCTGAAAGCTGGGTGACTTTCCTAGGGTAATACATTTAGTGAAATGCTGAGCCAACACTTACTCATTCTAAAAAGGTATTAGAATCATATAAAAGGACTTCAAACCAAGGATATTTCTACATTATTTATTATTTCCTAAAAAGCTAGGTAATTTAGAAGTATTTTAATTTAACCATCTCATTTCATTGATGAGAGAATTTTCTGGCTGAAGACCAACACATTTGTTTAGTGCTTTATATGTCCATCATTAGCATCAGTATTAAATTTTTGATCATGTTCTTCAGCTTGATCCACATTTTTAAGGATATGTAGAACTTATTAATTTATACTTAAATAATTTATAAGCTTCAATCAATATGCTGACAGACATTACACTCAAATTTTTGGAAACTTTGTTAAATATATTCATTTAATTAGAATGGTATTAATGAAATTTACTTTTCAAAAAGGTAAAGCATCTCATTTTATCAAGTTCACTTATATGCAGTAAAAGAATATATGAGGGAATGGGAAGTAATTAATGAGTGGTTCAGATTTAGTAAACTGTAAGGATACCATTCAAGAGAAAATGGTTAGTACTGAAAAGTGACTTACACATTTTATTTTGTTGACCAACTGTTTAGAATGGAAGATGGTGGGAAGCATATGTATTGCTTGTTTTGTTTGAAAGGAAACAATATGGTTTTTGTTTCATATTTAATATTAATTTTTACACTTGATCTTAGCCAAAAGGCCAAGAAGTGATTAATATTAATTTTTTAAAAGTTTATTTTGAAAGAGAGAGTACACATGAATGGAGGAGGGGCAGAGAGAGAGAGAGAAAGGAGAGAGATAATCCCAAGCAGACCCTGTGCTGTCAGTGCAGAGCCTGACATGGTTTGTAAGATGATGGCCTGAGCTGAAATCGAGGGTCAGATGCATAACCGACTGAGCCACCCGGGCACCCCTTGTTTTTAGATATAATGGCAAGAGAGGCATGGGATATAGTGGAGTGGCAGTGAACAAGAGGACAAGCAGAGAGAGTGAAAAAATTTCAGAGAGAAGAGAACACGAATACATGATAGGGAGAAAGAAGAGAAAATGATACAGTGTTAGATTTATAGAAAGCCAGGTAAATAGGGAAAGAAAATTAGGAGAAAATGAGTTCAATAAATTAAAAGGGGAAAAGAAACCATAAACAAATTTACACAAATAAATTAGGAAAATGAAGACTTGGTGATGAGTGAAAGGGGAGAGAAGGAGAATAGAGGGAACATTAGGAAGGAAGCATGAGTAAATGTTTCAAAGAGATGGGGAAGTAAGGCCCTTTGGTCTCTACACCTGGCTCCAGGGGCTGGTCTATCACTGTTGGCGCTCCAGGCCTGCACAGTTGGTTTCCACCTTAAAAATGAGGGCAGCCCTTCTCCCTTGCCTTCCTACTTCTATAATATATCATCATTGCCACAGTGAGAAGAACGTATGAATTAGCTGAAATGGCAAGGAAAATTGGAGATAGAGTGGTAAGGATTTAGATTTTTGATCCTTTTCCGACTAATTGGCTAAAATAGGACATTTTTATTCTGAAGAGGGCTGTAATTTGTAGACTTTGTCCAGAAATTTATTTTACCTAGAAAAATGCTCATCTCATAGTCTCTGCATCTATGCCAGCCACCATTTCAGAATCACAGGTACAGAAGGCACATATACGAAAATAGGTTATGGGATAAAAATGAATCACATATGTCAAGTAGTGTGTAATACCATCTGTTTAGCTAATAGTCGAAAAACAGAGGTGAAAGACAGGAAAGAGGTTCAGTAGAAGAGCCTATAACCCTTAATCACAAAGACCTTCAGAAATCCTCTGATGTCTTAGATATATCTTTAAACACACATCACGAAATAATACACTCTGAGTGAGTTTGTGGGATGCAAAAAATCTAAGGGTGGCTTTGACTTACATTCTTTGGTGTATTTTTATAGGAAAATTATGGAATGAATGTTGAGACAAATGGCTGCTGAAATGTTGAAAAGTTAAGAAGTGAGCAGAGAAGCTAATTTAGAGAGTCTACAAATTTTTTATTAAAATTATGTGTAGGTCCCACTTTCCATGTGTGTGTGTGTGTGTGTGGTGTTTGTGTATATGTATATCATGTATATATACTGATCAATATACCGAAGTATGACTTTCATAAATTCCACCTGTGGTTGCAAGTAATACATGGAAACCTGTATATTATCCACTCTATTCAGCTCTGGAGATACTTAAAACAGATATTTTTAATGTTTTCTAAAATATGTACCCTAACAATGCACTGTATAGACATACTATTTTGTTTTTTGTTTTGTTTTGGGTTTTTTTTTTTTTGGCTTCTCTATTTCTCTCTTCTTTCTTTCCGTCACTCTTCTGTCTTTCCTTTATAACTAATGACTCATTACCATTTTTTTGGCACCCCATGTTCCACAGAACTTACTTAAAGCAACTATGCTATTTAGCATAAATAGCATAGGGGAGTACTGGCATATATTACATTATATTTTTCTGTAGATGAGCAATTTTCAATCTTAGATCATTTCATACCCATAACAAAACATTTTTGGAACATGTGCTTTAAGTATATGCAATTTATTTATACAGTACATATATGCCTTGATACTAATTTATATTATACATATTAAAAAGTAGCATTTGAAAAGAATAATATTAAAATACAATGACTAACTTAGAGAAAGAGAGAGGGGGAGAGAGTCAGGGAGAGAGAGAATCCCAAGCAGGTATCCCGCTGTCAGCATAGAGCCTGACACAGGGCTCCATCACAGTAACCATGAGATCAGGACCTGAGCCAAAATCAAGAGTCAAATGCTTAACCAACTAAACCACCCAGGTGCCCCAGGATGTCAGATTCTTAAAGTGGAGAACAGTTCTATAGAAGCACATGATTGAATGGGAATAAGAGTTGTGGTATAAGAACAGTATTTTTGTTTGTTAGTTTGCTTGCTTTAAATCTGGAGTTAATGAAAGGTTTGGAGTTTACCCAGGATACTGGAGAGGGCTGAGACCTGTTTTTAGCTAATGTGATATATATGTCAAATATTTTTAGTTGGACAGGAATGAGGGTCTAGATAGAAGAAACAGTAATAACAATGAACTCTGCTTCTTGATGTACTGCAGACAGAGGAGATGGAAAATGACAACAGCACAGTGGTGAAAGAATTCATCCTTCTTGGTCTCACCCAGTCTCGAGATATTCAGCTCCTGGTCTTTGTCCTAGTTTTAATTTTCTATCTCATCATCCTTCCTGGAAATTTCCTCATCATCCTCACCATCAGATCAGACCCTGGTCTCACAGCCCCCCTCTACTTCTTTCTGGGCAACTTGGCCTTCCTGGATGCATCCTACTCCTTCATTGTGGCTCCCAGGATGCTGGTGGACTTCCTCTCTGAGAAGAAGGTAATCTCCTACAGGGGCTGCATCATTCAGCTCTTTTTCTTGCACTTCCTTGGAGGAGGGGAAGGGTTACTCCTTGTTGTGATGGCCTTTGACCGCTATATCGCCATCTGTCGGCCTTTACACTATTCCACAGTCATGAACCCTAGAGCCTGCTGTGCCTTGCTGTTGGCCCTGTGGCTTGGAGGCTTTGTCCACTCCATTATCCAGGTGGCCCTCATCCTCCACTTGCCCTTCTGTGGCCCAAACCAACTGGATAACTTCTTCTGTGATGTGCCACAGGTCATCAAGCTGGCCTGCACAGACACCTTCGTGGTGGAGCTTCTAATGGTCTTCAACAGTGGCCTGATGACCCTCCTGTGCTTCCTGGGGCTTCTGGCCTCCTATGCAGTCATCCTCTGTCGTGTACATGGATCTTCCTCTGAGGGGAAGAGCAAGGCCATATCCACATGCACCACCCATATCATCGTTATATTTCTTATGTTTGGGCCTGGCATCTTTATCTACACTCGCCCCTTCAGAGCCTTCCCAGCTGACAAGGTGGTTTCTCTCTTTCACACAGTGATCTTTCCTTTGCTGAATCCTGTGATTTATACCCTTCGCAACCAGGAAGTAAAAGCTTCCATGAGGAGGCTGTTTAATCAGCACATAGCCTAATTAAAGGAAAAAGAAAAGAAAATCAAGACCAGAGAATTTCCTCTGAAGTTAACTTATCCATTTCCAAATACTGCATTTATTGAGCATTTTCATTTTTGTTGGTACTATTTTAGGCACTAGGAGAAAGAGTTATTAATGAAACAAGTCAAGTCACTGTTCTCCTTAAGGTACAATCTAGTGGGAATAGACATTAAAGATAGAAACATGAACAGAATGGTTTCAGGAAGAGATACAGAAACTAAATAAAAAAGCAAAAGGATTGATAGATAATAGAAAGTGTGGAGTGAACATTATAAGTTCACTTTCCATCTTTAATCAAGGTGTTCTTCTGGATGTGACATTTTGGCTAATAATTAGATGAACTAAACAGTCAACTATGCAAACATCTGGAGGCAGAGCATTCTAGGCAGAGGGAACAGGTAGCACATAAACCTGAAGATTAGGTAATGAACTTGGTATATTTGAAGAATACAACAAAGTTCAAATTGAGGTATAATAAGTGAATGTGAAAATGATTAGAGTTGAAGGTAGTGTTCAACACACGTGAGTCTATGAAGTGAATATAAAGAGGGTTTTTTGGGTAATTTTTTTTGTAATTATAATAAACCATTCTAAGGCTTTAAGCAGCAGAATGATTTCTCATATGCAGTTTTATAAATGTCTTAGGGCTGTAAACTCAAGATTCTGTGCGGATATCAAGAGTTGAAAAATTATCAAGAGGGATTATATTTTGAAAAAAATTAAACTGCCAACTTTTTTTTCTAAATTAGATGAAGGCAAAAACAATTTTAAAAATTCTTGAGTTGACACACAATATTAAATTAGTTTTATGTGTACAACATAGTGATTCAATACATCTGTATATTATGCCATCCTCAATACAAGTGTAGCTACTGTCACCACACAACACTATTACAAACCATTGACTATATTCCCTATCCTGTACTTATTATTCCCTTGACTCTTCATTCCATAGCTGGAAACCTGTATCTCGCACTCCTTTTCACCCATTTTCTCCATCCTGCCACGATCAGTTTGTTCTCTATATGTATAGGTCATTCTGTGTTTTGTTTCTTTGTTTATTCGTTTTAGTTTCCACATACAAGTGAAATCATATTGTATTTGTCCTTCTTTTTTCTTAAGTTTTTATTTAAATTCCAGTTAACATGCAGTGTAATATACAATACAGTGATTCAACACTTCCATATAACACCCGGTACTCATCACAGCAAGTGCGCTCCTTAATCCCCATCATCTATTTAACCCATCCCTCTAACCCAACTTTCCTTTTGGTAGCCATCAGTTTGTTCTCTATAATTAAGAGTCTGTTTCTTGATTTACCTCTCTCTCATTCTTCCCCCCTTTACTTGCTTGTTTTGTTTATTCCACATGAGTGAAATCATATGGTATCTGTCTCTCTGGCTTATTTACCCAAAGAATACAAAAATACTATATCAAAGGGATACATGCACCTGATGTTTATAGCAGCGTGATCAACAATAGTTAAATTATGGAAAGAGACCAAATGTCCATTGGCTGATGAATGGATGAAGAAGATGTGGTGTGTGTGTGTGTGTGTGTGTGTGTGTGTGTGTGTATACATACCTATACATACACACCACACAATGCAATATTACTCAACCATAAAAAAGAATTAAATCTTGCAATTTACAATGACCTGGATGGACCTAGAGTGTATTATGCTAAGTGAAATAAGTCTGTTTCACTTAAAATACACTCTAGGTCCATTTATGTTGTCACAAATGGCAAGATCTTATCCTTCTTTATGGCTATATTATATACACATACACTATATATTATATACATAGTATATGTTACACATACATACATTATGCAATATATATGTGCATATTATATATGCACATATATATGCATATACATATTATATATATATATATAATCTGTGTGTGTGTGTACCACATCTTCTTTATACATTCATCTATCGAAGGGCACTTCGGTTGCTTCCATATCTTGGCTATTGTACATAATGCTGCAATAAACATAGGGGTTCACGTATCTTTACAAATTAGAGTTTTCACTTTCTTTGGTTAAATACCTAGTAGTCAAATTACTGGGTCATATGGTAATTCTATTTTTAATTTTTGAAGGACCTCTGTAGTGTTTTCCATAGTAGCTATATCAATTTGCATTCCTACCAACAGTGCATGAGGGTTCTTACTTGGATTTCCTTGGTGATTGGTGTGATATTAAGCATCTCTTCATGTGTCTGTCATCCATCTGTCTTCTTTAGAAAAATGTCTATTTAAGTCCTCTCCCATTTTTTAAATTTGATTATTTGGGGTGTTTTTGGTGTTGAGTTGAATAAGTTCTTTATATATTTTGGATACTAATTCTTATCAGATATGTCATTTGCAAATACTTTCTTCCATTCAGTAAGTTGCTTTTTTGTTTTGCTGATGGTTTCCTTCACTGTGCTAAAACTTATTTGTTTATAATAGTTTAAATAGTTTATATTTGTTTCCCTGGCTTATGGAGACATAGCTGGAAAAACATTGCTACAGACAATGTGGAATAGATTACTGCCTATGTTCTCTCCTAGTAGTTTTATGGTTTCAAGTCTCATATGTAGATCTTTAATCCACTTGATTTTATTTTTGTTTATGGTGTAAAAAAAGTGGTCTAGTTTTTTTTTTTTTTTGCAAGTAGCAAATGAAAAATGCAAATATTGAAGAGACTTATCTTTTCTCCACTGTATACTCTTGGCCCCTTGTTGTCATAGATTAATTGATCATGTAAGTCCAGTTTTATTTATGAGCTCTGTATTCTGTTCTATTAATCTATTTGTCCCTTTTGTGGCACAACCATACTGTTTTGATAACCACTTTGTAGTATATTGTTTTGAAATCTGGGATTGTGATCCCTCCAGCTTTGTTCCTCTTTTTCAAGATTGCTTTGACTATTTGGATTCTTAGGTAGTTTCATATAAATTTTAGTATTATTTGTTCTCATTCAATGAAAAATCATGTTGGTATTTTCATAGGGATTGCATGGCATTTGTAGATTGTATTGGATAGTATGGGCATGTTAACAACATTAATTCTTCCAATCCATAAGTATAGTATATCTTTCCATTTGTTTGTGTCATCTTCAAACTCTTTCATCAGTATTTTATAGTTTTCAGAGTATAGTTCTTTCCCCTCCTTGATTAAGTTTATTGCTAGGCATTTTATTCCTTTTGGTAAACATGTAAATAGAATTATTTTCTTAATTTCTCTTTCTGTTACTTTGTTATTAGTGTATAGAAGCACAATGAATTTCTGTGTATTAATTTTTTATATTGCAGTTTTACTGAATTCATTTATTCTAGTACTTTTTTTGGTGGAGTCTTGAGGGCTTTCCATAGTGTATATAGTATGTATAGTATATGGTATCATGTCATCTGCCAATAGTGAAAGTTTAACTTCTTCCTTATAGATGCTTTTTTTTTCTCTGATTACTGTGGCTAGGACTTCCAGTACTACATTAAATAAAAGTGGTGATAATGTATATCCTTCTCTTGTCCCCGATTTTAGAGGAAAAGCTGTTTTTCACCATTGAGTATGATATTAGCTGTGGGTTTTTCATATATGGCCTTTATTATGTTGAGGTATCTTCCCTCTAAACTCATGATGCTGAGAGTTTTTATTGTGAATGGATGTTGAATTTTGTTAAATATTTTTTGTATCTATTGAGATGATCATATGATTTTAATCCTTCCTTTTATTGATGTTATCATGTTGAGTCATTTGTGAATATTGAACCATCATTTCATTCCTGAAATAAATCCCACTTGACTGTATTGAATGATACTTTTAATGTATTGTTGAATGTAGTTTGCTAATATTCTGTTGAGGGTTTTTGCAACTATGTTCAACAGAGATATCAGCTTGTAGTTTTCTTCTTTTGGTGTCTCTGTATAGTTTTGGTATCAGGGTAATGCTGGCCTTGCAGAATGTATTTAAAAGCTTTCCTTCCTATTTTTGGAACAGTTTGAGGAGAATGGGTACTAATTCTTTAAATTTTTGGTAGAATTCACCTGTGTATCTATGTATATGTATATATACGTATATATGTGTATGTATATATATACATGTACACATACATATATATATTGATAGTTTTTTGATTACTGATTGAATTTTGTTACCATACCTGGCTAGTTCAGGTTTTCTATTTCTTCCTGAATCAGTTTTGGAAATTTATATGTATATAGAAATTTATCCATTTCTTCTAGGTTGTTCAATTTGTTGGCATATAATTTTTCATAGTATTCTCTTAAAATCCTTTGTTATCTGTAGTGTCAGTTCTTTTACATTTATGACTTGTGTCCTCTTTTTTTCTTAATGAGTCTAGCCAAAGTTTATCAATTTGTTTATCTTTTCAAAGAACCGGCTCTTGGGTTCATCTTTTCAATTGTTTTTTAGTCTTGTGTCATTTACTTCTGCTCTGATCTGTATTATTTTCTTTCTTCTAGTGACTTTGGGCTTTTTTCTGGTTCCTTTAGGTGTAAGGTTAGATTGACTTTTTTTTCCTTGAGGTAGGCCTGTACTGCTATATATTTCCCTCTTAGAACATCTTTTGCTGTGTCCCAAAGATTTTGTACCGTTGTGTTATCATTTTCACTTGTGTCGTGTATTTTTTAAATTTCTTTTTAAATTTTTTTGTTGACCCATTGGTCATTTAGTAGCATGTGGTTTAGTTTCTATGCATTTGTGTTTTTTCCAGTTTTTTTTTCTTGTTATGATTTCTACTTTCATACCATTGTGGTCAGAAAGGATGCATGGTATGATTTCCATCTTGTTGAATTTGTTGAGACTTGTTTTGCAGCCTAACATGTGATCTATTCTGGAGAATGTTTCATGTGCACTTGAAAGAATGTATACTCTTGTTTTGGGATGTTCTGTATATATCTGTTATGTCCATCTGGTTTAATGTGTCATTCAAAGGCACCATTTCTGTGCTGATTTTTTGCCTGGATTATTTATCCATTGATGTAAGGGGGTGAGGAATGTTAACGTTTCCTACTGTTATTGTAGTACCATCAATTTCTCTCATTATGCCCATTTACATTTGATTTATGTATTTAAGTGCTCCAGTGTTGACTATGTAGATATTTGCAATTGTTATATCCTCTTGTTGGATTGATCCCTTTTATCATCACGTAATGCCCTTATTTGCCTCTTGTTCTAGTCTTTGCTTTAAAATATATTTTGTTAGATATAAGTATTGCTACCTTGGCTTTTTTTTTTTTTTCTTCCATTTGTATGGCAAATGTTTTTCTATCCCTTCACTTTCAGTCTGTACGTGTCTTTAGGTCTGAGGCAAGCCTCTTGTACGAAGAATATCAATGTCTTTTTTATTCATTCCACCACCCTATGTTTTTTGATTAGAGCATTTAGATCATTAACGTTAAATTATTGATATGTATGTAGTTATTGACATTTTGTTGTTTTCCACTTGTTTTTGTAGTTCTTTTTGTTTCTTTCTTTTTCTTTGTGATTGATGAGTTTCTGTAGTATTGTGTTTTGCTTTCTCTTTGTTTTGTATCTTTTATAGTTTTTGGGTTTGTAGTTTACATTAGGTTCATATATAATATCCTAAATATACAGTAGTCACTAAAGTTGATGGTTAAGTTCAAACACATTCTAGAAATATCTCTTATTTTTACTCTCTCCTCCATGTTTTATGTGTAGACTGTCATATTTTACATCTTTTCATTCATAATTTTCTTATGGTTAATTATGGTCTTTTCCATTAAAAAATTCCTTTTAACGCTTCTTATCAGGTCAGTTTAGTGGTGATGAACTCCTTTAACTTTTGTTTAAGAAACTCTTTAAGTCTCTTTCAATTCTGAATAATCTTGCTGGTTAGAGTATTATAGGTTGTAGGTTTTTTCCTTGAAGCACTAGGAATGTACCATGCCACTCCTTCTTGCCTGTACAGTTTCTACTGAAAAATAAGCTGAGAGCTTTATGGGGTTTCTTTTGTGCCTTTTTTCTCTCTTGTTGCTTTAAAATTTTTCTCTTTAGCCTTTGACATTTTAATTATTATTATTATTTTTTTCAATATATGAAGTTTATTGTTAAATTGGTTTCCATACAACACCCAGTGCTCATCCCAAAAGGTGCCCTCCTCAATACCCATCACCCACCCTCCCCTCCCTCCCACCCCCCATCAACCCTCAGTTTGTTCTCAGTTTTTAACAGTCTCTTATGCTTTGGCTCTCTCCCACTCTAACCTCTTTTTTTTTTTTTCCTTCCCCTCCCCCATGGGTTTCTGTTAAGTTTCTCAGGATCCACATAAGAGTGAAAACATATGGCCCTTTGTAGCAACGTGGATGGAACTGGAGAGTGTGATGCTAAGTGAAATAAGCCATACAGAGAAAGACAGATACATTTTAATTATTATTATGTAATGGTGTGGACCTCCTTGGATTGATCTTGTTTGGGACTTTCTGGGATTCCTAAACCTGGATGTCTATTTCCTTCCATAGGTTAGGGAAGTTTTCAGCTATTATTTCTTCAAATGTGTTTTCTGCTCCATTTTCTTTCTTTTTTCCTTTTGGGGCAGCTATAATGCAAATGTTCATTTCCTTGATATTTTCTAGGAGATCCTTATTTTTAAGCTGTCCTTATTTTTAAAAATTCTCTTCCACTGTTCACCTTGAGTGGTTTCCATTACCCTGTCTTTGAGATCACTGATCTGTACTCCTAAACCCAATAATCTATTGTTTATTCCCTCTAGTGTTATTTTCTATTTTAGTTATTATATTCTTCAACTGTGATTGGTTCCTTTCTATATTTGTCTTTTTGTTGAACATCTCAGAGTTCTTCCACTCTTTTCTGCAGTCTGGTGAGCATCTTTAAGATAATTACTTTAAATTCTTTTTAGGCATATTGTTTATATGCTTGTCATTTAGTTATTTTTCTGAGTTTTTTTTTTCTTTTGGAGCATACTTCTCTCTCTCTCCATTTTGCTTGACTTTCTATGTTTCTATGGATTAGGTAGAACTGCTAAATCTTTTACTCTTGAAGGAATGGTCTTATGTGTGATTGTAACCTGTGCAGATTGTGGGTGCTAGGTGACTTCTGCTGGCTGGCAGGAGCTGTGGCTGGCATGGGGTGGGGGCTGTGGAGCACTCCATGCTGGGCCGGCCCTACTGGGATGTCCAGAATTGAAGTGGAATTGTGTTGGAGTTATCCTGAGACTCTCCAGGGAGTGGGTGCCCTGGGTGGATAGCTGAAGTGGAAGGAGGTGAAAACCGAGGAGTACCAGGACTTTCTATGCAGTGTGAGCCCTGGGAAGACAGTTAAAGCTAAAGTAGGCATGAGTTGGTGTTAACAGTACCTGGGCTCTCCATGCAGCAGGTGCCCTGTCAGAAAAACTAAAACTAAAGTGTCTGGGGGAGGGGGTAGGGGTCCTGGTGTTATAAGTACAGAGGACACCCTGGCAGGATGGCTGAAGCTGAGGTGAGTGCGAGCTAGGGAGTCCTAGGGCTCTATGTGCAGAAGGCACCCTGCCAGGATAGCTGAAGTTAAAGTGGTTGTAAGTTGGGGTGTTCTGCTCTGTGCTCTCTCGTGGGCAGCTAGAGCTATGGCAGTGTGCAGGCTGGGAGGTTCTGGGGCTCTCCATGCAGACAGCACTATGGAAGGACAGTTGAAGCTGAAGTGGGTACAAGCCTAGAGACCCCAGGGCTCTGTCTGCAGAGGGTGCCCTGGCAGGACTACTAAGCTGAAGCAGACATGAGTTTCTATGGTCCCTTGGCTCTTCACATAGAAGATATCCTTCCAGGGTAGCTGATAATGAAGTGGTACAAGCTGGGATGTTCTGGTGTTGTATGCACATAGGGCACCTTGGCAGGATAGCTGAAGGGAGTGTAAACTAAGGTGTTCCAGGACTCTCTGCACAAAGGTGCCCCAAGAGGGTGGCTGGAGCCAAGGTGGGGTGCAGGCTAGGGATCCTGCAGCACTCTGCACAGGAAGCATCCTGGCAGGACAGTTCAAGATGACATGGATAAGAGCCAGGGTGTCCCAGAGTCCCCAGTGCAGGGGGTGCCCTGGTGGAGTGGCTGGAACTGATGTAGGCACAGGCTGGGGGGTGGTCTTGGGTACTCCACATAGGGGGCACCTTGGTGGGGTTACTGGAGTCAAGGCTGGAATTATCAGCTGGGAAGTCCGGGAGCATTCTGCACTGAGGAAGCCCTAGCAAGCTGGCTGAAGATGAAGTGGTGCAGGCATGGAGTATTCTAGGGTGCTTTGCCTCTGTGTCACCTTGGTGCAAACGCTGCAGCTATAGTGAGTGCTGACTAGGGGTGTCCCAGTGTGTCACAACCTGTAGCCACCTTGGTGGCACAGTTACCAAGCACCGGGTCCCCCAGCCCATACCAGCCCTAAGGCAGCAGGTTGTTTAGGGCACCTAGACCCTGCTTCAGTTCAGGTTATTTAGGGAGAGGGGGAGTATAAACCATGGTTCTCACCAGCCCCTCTGACTTACAGAAAGTTCCAACAGTCTCCTCTGCTGCTTGGTAGAGTTCTAGGGCTGGGTCTTTTATATGCTAGTTGCTTTGAACTGTACTTCTATTTTGTGGCCCTGAGTGTAAAGGGCTGGGGTGGGCTAGGGGACCTGGGGCTCACTGAGGCAGCAGTGAGATCCTGCACCAGTCTCCATTTTTGAGATGGAGGTGGAGTGTCAACCGGTTGGCATTCACCAACTCAGATCCTCCAACCCAGAGAGAGTTCCAGTGGCTCCTCTGGCCACTTGGTAGAGCCCCAGGGTTGGATCTTTTATATACTAGTTGTTCTTTTAAACCATGCTTTTTTTTCTATGCCCCAAAGCAGATGAATCTGTTCACAGTCCCTCAATATTATCCCTGCCACTGCAGTTCACAGCTTCAGGGATGGGCATTCCCTTCATGACCCTGTCTCTCCTGCCATTTTCTTTTGCTGTCCACTCTTATTCAGAAGCTGTTCAGTCAGCCCTCAGTTCTTCAGGAGAAACTGCTGTATAAATAAATGTAAATTTGGTGTGTTTATGGAGGAAGTGAGTTCAAGGTCTTCCTACATGGCCATCTTGGACCAGAAGCCCAAAGTTGGTTATTTTCATGTGAAAAGGTCATGGAAACATTTCACTTTTTCCCAGAACTTCATGATTACTCCTGGCAGTTTTTTATGACTCCTAGATGTTTGTTGATCTCATCCCTAGTTGATTTCACACTAAGTATAATAATTCTTTGGTGGACCAGTTATGAATCTATTGCAGACAGCAGAAACTATTCTAGTTATTTTAAACACAGTATGATTTAATACAGAGGATTACATGTTTACAAAATAGTTGGAAGGTCTAGAACAGACAATGAGTTGGGCATCCAGAGATGTCTCCCAGAACAACACAGAAGACCTAGGCTGTCAAGAGGGTTGGCTGTTCTTGCTACAATCTTTGCCCTCTGTTATCTGAAAAATACCACCACATTAACCATAAGACTTGAGCCAAGAGAATGATCCAGAGCACTGTGTACCTATCAGATCTCCTCTAGCAAAATAGAAGCTTCTTCTACTACTGCCTCTCTGCCCCATTAAACTTACACTGTAACCAAAAATGTAAAGAATTCTAGGACTTTTTTGTATTTAAAAACTAATCAATGGCGCAGTCGGTTAAGCGTCCGACTTCAGCCAGGTCACGATCTTGCGGTCCTTGAGTTCGAGCCCCGCGTCAGGCTCTGGGCTGACGGCTCGGAGCCTGGAGCCTGTTTCCGATTCTGTGTCTCCCTCTCTCTCTCTGCCCCTCCCCCGTTCATGCTCTGTCTCTCTCTGTCCCAAAAATAAATAAAAAACGTTGAAAAAAAAAACTAATCAAAAGTTAAAATACTCATAAATATAATTCGTATCCATGGTAAAAATATTCAGGCTATTAAAAAACGTTCTCATTTCTCAAATATCTCTTCCAGCTCCACTCTCATCATGTTGCTTACTATTTCACTAAAACAAGAAGAGAACTGCTCAAGCTCATACCACTACATCTACCCATATACCTGCATCTGGGACCATGTTCCCTTTCATCTCTCTTGAAACTGGGTCACTTGGTACTGCTTCTACAAAAGTCAACTCCCTGATCTATGCATCAGAATCCATCCTCTCTGCTACTAAAGGCAATTATTCTGGTAATTATTTTTTCTCTCTTTTGCACCATTAACTTTTTCTTCCCAATTGGATTCTTTTTCTAGGTACATAATCACATTTCTTTCATATTAAATAAAACTTCACTCCCTTTTCCCCTCTACATATTATCTCATTTCCCCCTTCTTTTTTACAGCAAAGCTCCTCAAACATTGTTTAGATTTAAAAATTAGTAGACTTTTCCTGTGTGATTTTAGGTTTACGGAAAAGTTGAGCAGGAAATAGAGTTCTCATACACCTTCTGCCCACCACTATACATACATATGCTCCCCTATTAATATTTTTTAATGTTTATTCATTTGAGAGAGAGAGGGAGACAGAATCTGAAGCAGGCTCCAGGCTCTGTCAGTGCAGAGTCTGTGAGATATGACCTGAGCCAAAGTTGATTTCTTGACTGAGCCACCCAGGCGCCTCCCCCCTCCCCCCCATTAATATTTTGCATTAGTGTAGTGCCTCTAAGTGGCCTTTGACGTAGTGCATCACTGCCTTATCAAAAGTCTTCACTTTCATAGTCTCGCCTCCACTTAGCCAGCTGTTCCTCATTCTTCTTTGGGAGTTTCTCCTTAGCTACCAAGCTTCCTTGGTTTTGAATTCCATCTAAGAAATATTGATAACTTCTCTTTATATCTTTCTCATAAACTCTCAGCTCCTCTACCCAGCAGCCTTATGCCACTGCCACAGCTCTACTTTCGTGTTTTAATATCACCTCACACATAACATTCCAGATTGACCCCTAATCTTCCTTCATCACAACCTCCCTATGAGTGATTATGACTCACTTCATAATTTCTTCCAGAACTTCCCACAAATGTTACCTTCCATGTGAAACCTTCCTGACTACCATATTGAAATTTGCAATCCATTTCCACAATACTCTGTATCCCCCTTCTGTGCACTATTTTTTTCATATCACTTATTATTTTTTAACATGACCTACGTCCCATGTACTTATTTTATTCTTTCTTCATGATGCTATATAACATCCATGAAAGCAAAGATTTGTTACTATTGTAACAAAGAAGGTGCCTGTAAATATTTTTTAAATAAATGAATTAAAGAATGTGAAAGTTAAATACTCAGAAATACCTAATATTAAAATTTTGTCAGTTTACATATATAAATAAGTTACTATTTTGTTAAAATTGGGTCATATTATATTCTGAGTTTAAAACTTGTTCTTTTCTCTTAATATTACAGTTATATTTCAAAGAAGTACATACAGATCACAATACTCTTTAAATAACAATGTATTATTTATCATTTTTGATATTTAATCTCTGCCTTTCTAAGTTTAGATTTTTGCTATTTTAAGCTAAGTTCATATAAAAATGTTTTAGTGGCATTTGGGTGACTCAGTCGATTGTGTCTGACTTCGGCTCAAGTCATGATCCCACAGTTTAAGTTGGAGCCCCGCATCAGGCTCTGTGCTAACAGCTCAGGGCCTGCTTCTGATTCTGTCTCCCACTCTTTCTGCCCCTCGCCCACTCACACTCTCTCTCTCTCTCTCTTAAAAATAAACATTAAAAAAATTTTTTTTAAATTGCTTTAAATACAGCTTTTCACAATTATTAGATCACAAGGTATAAACACTGATATATACATAGAAATTCTATCAATTTAATTTTCCACCAAAATATATGAAATTATCTGCCCTCATTATTTCTAACACCAATATTTGTTCTCTTTTAAAGATCTGCATTTAGAAAAGATCAGGGGCGCCTGGGTGGCTTGGTCGGTTAAGCGTCCGACTTCGGCTTGGGTCATGATCTCACGGTCGGTTGGTTCGTGCCCTGTGCTGACAGCTCGGAGCCTGGAGCCTGTTTCAGATTCTGTGTCTCCCTCTCTCTCTGCTCCTCCCCTGTTCATGCTCTGTCTCTCTCTGTCTCAAAAAATAAATAAATAAACGTTAAAAAAAAATTTAGAAAAGATCAAAGTATTATATCTAGTAGAGGTTTCTATTTTAATGATTGCAAACAGTGTTTATATTTTTTCATGTATTCAATTTTCACGTGAATTGCTCACTTTTAAAAATAGTTGTGCTCGAGGGGGGAGGAAGATGGCGGCATAGGAGGACTCTGGGTTCACCGCGCGTCCGGCTGATCACTTAGATTCCACCTACACCTGCCTAAATAACACAGAAAACCGCCAGAGGATTAGCAGAATGGAGTCTCCAGAGCCAAGCGCAGACGAGAGGCCCACGGAAGAGGGTAGGAAGGGTGGAGAGGCGGTGCGCGCTCCACGGACTGGCGGGAGGGAGCCGGGGAGGAGGGGCTGCCCACCGGCCAAGCAGAGACCCCGAGTCTGGCAGGCAAATGCGGAGGGGCCTGACGGACTGTGTTCCGACAGCAAGCGCGACTTAGTGTCTGGGAGGTCATAAGTTAACAGCTCTGCTCAGAAAGCGGGAAGGCTGGAGGACAAAGGGAGGGAGAGCTGCTGAGCCCCTGGAGGACAGAACTCAGCTTGGTGGGGAAGAAAGGCGCTCACCAGTGCCATCTCCCCCACCCATCCCCCAGCCAAAATCCCAAAGGGAACCAGTTCCTGCCAGGGAACTTGCTCACTCCGCGCAAACACCCAACTCTGTGCTTCTGCGGGGCCAAACCTCCGGCAGCGGATCTGACTCCCTCCTGCTGCCACAGGGCCCCTCCTTCTCCCGGTGCACTTTGCCTACCCATCCCAGCTAATACGCCAGATCCCCAGCACCACAAGCCTGGCAGTGTGCAAGTAGCCCAGACGGGCCACGCCACCCCACAGTGAATCCCGCCCCTAGGAGAGGGGAAGAGAAGGCACACACCAGTCTGACTGGCCCCAGTGGTGGGCTGGGGGCAGACATCAGGGTGGATTGCGGCCCCGCCCACCAACTCCAGTTATACACCACAGCACAGGGGAAGTGCCCTGCAGGTCCTCACCACTCCAGGGACTATCCAAAATGACCAAACGGAAGAATTCCCCTCAGAAGAATCTCCAGGAAATAACAAAAGCTAATGAACTGATCAAAAAGGATTTAAATAATATAACAGAAAGTGAATTTAGAATAATAGTCATAAAATTAATCGCTGGGCTTGAAAACAGTATACAGGACAGCAGAGAATCTCTTGCCACAGAGATCAAGGGACTAAGGCACAGTCACGAGGAGCTGAAAAACGCTTTAAACGAAATGCAAAACAAAATGGAAACCACGACGGCTCGGATTGAAGAGGCAGAGGAGAGAATAGGTGAACTAGAAGATAAAGTTATGGAGAAAGAGGAAGCTGAAAGAAAGAGAGATAAAAAAATCCAGGAGTATGAGGGGAAAATTAGAGAACTAAGTGATACACTAAAAAGAAATAATATACGCATAATTGGTATCCCAGAGGAGGAAGAGAGAGAGAAAGGTGCTGAAGGGGTACTTGAAGAAATTATAGCTGAGAACTTCCCTGAACTGGGGAAGGAAAAAGGCATTGAAATCCAAGAGGCACAGAGAACTCCCTTCAGACGTAACTTGAATCGATCTTCTGCACGACATATCATAGTGAAACTGGCAAAATACAAGGATAAAGACAAAATTCTGAAAGCAGCAAGGGATAAACGTGCCCTCACATATAAAGGGAGACCTATAAGACTCGTGACTGATCTCTCCTTTGAAACTTGGCAGGCCAGAAAGGCTTGGCACGATATCTTCAGTGTGCTGAACAGAAAAAATATGCAGCCGAGAATCCTTTATCCAGCAAGTCTGTCATTTAGAATAGAAGGAGAGATCAAGGTCTTCCCAAACAAACAAAAACTGAAGGAATTTGTCACCACGAAACCAGCCCTACAAGAGATCCTAAGGGGGGTCCTGTGAGACAAAGTACCAGAGACATCACTACAAGCATAAAACATACAGACATCACAATGACTCTAAACCCGTATCTTTCTATAATAACACTGAATGTAAATGGATTAAATGCACCAACCAAAAGACATAGGGTATCAGAATGGATAAAAAAACAAGACGCATCTATTTGCTGTCTACAAGAGACTCATTTTAGACCTGAGGACACCTTCAGATTGAGAGTAAGGGGATGGAGAACTATTTATCATGCGACTGGAAGCCAAAAGAAAGCTGGAGTAGCCATACTTATATCAGACAAACTAGACTTTAAATTAAAGGCTGTAACAAGAGATGAAGAAGGGCATTATATAATAATTACAGGGTCTATCCATCAGGAAGAGCTAACAGTTATAAATGTCTATGCGCCGAATACCAGAGCCCCCAGATATATAAAACAATTACTCATAAACATAAGCAACCTTATTGATAAGAATGTGGTAATTGCAGGGGACTTTAACACCCCACTTACAGAAATGGATAGATCATCTAGACACACGGTCAATAAAGAAACAAGGGCCCTGAATGATACATTGGATCAGATGGACTTGACAGATATATTTAGAACGCTGCATCCCAAAGCAACAGAATATACTTTCTTCTCGAGTGCACATGGAACATTCTCCAAGATAGATCATATACTGGGTCACAAAACAGCCCTTCATAAGTTTACAAGAATTGAAATTATACCATGCATACTTTCAGACCACAATGCTATGAAGCTTGAAATCAACCACAGGAAAAAGTCTGGAAAACCTCCAAAAGCATGGAGGTTAAAGAACACCCTACTAACGAATGAGTGGGTCAACCAGGCAATTAGAGAAGAAATTAAAAAATATATGGAAACAAACGAAAATGAAAATACAACAATCCAAACGCTTTGGGATGCAGCGAAGGCAGTCCTGAGAGGAAAATACATTGCAATCCAGGCCTATCTCAAGAAACAAGAAAAATCCCAAATACAAAATCTAACAGCACACCTAAAGGAAATAGAAGCAGAACAGCAAAGGCAGCCTAAACCCAGCAGAAGAAGAGAAATCATAAAGATCAGAGCAGAAATAAACAATATAGAATCTAAAAAAACTGTAGAGCAGATCAACGAAACCAAGAGTTGGTTTTTTGAAAAAATAAACAAAATTGACAAACCTCTAGCCAGGCTTCTCAAAAAGAAAAGGGAGATGACCCAAATAGATAAAATAATGAATGAAAATGGAATTCTTACAACCAATCCCTCAGAGATACAAACAATTATCAGGGAATACTATGAAAAATTATATGCCAACAAATTGGACAACCTGGAAGAAATGGACAAATTCCTAAACACCCACACTCTTCCAAAACTCAATCAGGAGGAAATAGAGCGCTTGAACAGACGCATAACCAGCGAAGAAATTGAATTGGTTATCAAAAATTTCCCAACAAAGAAGAGTCCAGGACCAGATGGCTTCCCAGGGGAGTTCTACCAGACGTTTAAAGCAGAGATAATACCTATCCTTCTCAAGCTATTCCAAGAAATAGAAAGGGAAGGAAAACTTCCAGACTCATTCTATGAAGCCAGTGTTACTTTGGTTCCTAAACCAGACAGAGACCCAGTAAAAAAAGAGAACTACAGGCCAATATCTCTGATGAATATAGATGCAAAAATTCTCAATAAGATACTAGCAAATCGAATTCAACGGCATATAAAAAGAATTATTCACTATGATCAAGTGGGATTCATTCCTGGGATGCAGGGCTGGTTCAACATTCGCAAATCAATCAACGTGATACATCACATTAAAAAAAAAAAAAAAAAGAAGAACCATATGATCCTGTCAATCGATGCAGAAAAGGCCTTTGACAAAATCCAGCACCCTTTCTTAATAAAAACCCTTGAGAAAGTCGGGATAGAAGGAACATACTTAAAGATCATAAAAGCCATTTATGAAAAGCCCACAGCTAACATCATCCTCGATGGGGAAAAACTGAGAGCTTTTCCCCTGAGATCAGGAACAAGACAGGGATGCCCACTCTCACCGCTGTTGTTTAATACAGTCTTGGAAGTTCTAGCATCAGCAATCAGACAACAAAAGGAAATCAAAGGCATCCAAATTGGCAAAGATGAAGTCAAGCTTTCGCTTTTTGCAGATGACATGATATTATACATGGAAAGTCCGATAGACTCCACCAAAAGTCTGCTAGAACTGATACATGAATTCAGCAAAGTTGCAGGATACAAAATCAACGTACAGAAATCAGTTGCATTCTTATACACTAACAATGAAGCAACAGAAAGACAAATAAAGAAACTGATCCCATTCACAATTGCACCAAGAAGCATAAAATACCTAGGAATAAATCTAACCAAAGATGTAAAAGAACTATATGCTGAAAACTATAGAAAGCTTATGCAGGTAATTGAAGAAGATATAAAGAAATGGAAAGACATTCCCTGCCTATGGATTGGAAGAATAAATATTGTCAAAATGTCAATACTACCCAAAGCTATCTACACATTCAATGCAATCCCAATCAAAATTGCACCAGCATTCTTCTCGAAACTAGAACAAGCAATCCTAAAATTCATATGGAACCACAAAAGGCCCTGAATAGCCAAAGTAATTTTGAAGAAGAAGACCAAAGCAGGAGGCATCACAATCCCAGACTTTAGCCTCTACTACAAAGCTGTCATCATCAAGACAGCATGGTATTGGCACAGAAACAGACACATAGACCAATGGAATAGAATAGAAACCCCAGAACTAGACCCACAAACGTATGGCCAACTCATCTTTGACAAAGCAGGAAAGAACATCCAATGGAAACAAGACAGTCTCTTTAACAAATGGTGCTGGGAGAACTGGACAGCAACATGCAGAAGGTTGAAACTAGACCACTTTCTCACACCATTCACAAAAATAAACTCAAAATGGATAAAGGACCTGAATGGGAGACAGGAAACCATCAAAATCCTAGAGGAGAAAGCAGGAAAAGACCTCTCTGACCTCAGCCGTAGCAATCTCTTACTCGGCACATCCCCAAAGGACAGGGAATTAAAAGCAAAAATGAATTACTGGGACCTCATGAAGATAAAAAGCTTCTGCACAGCAAAGGAAACAACCAACACAACGAAAAGGCAACCAAAGGAATGGGAAAAGATATTTGCAAGTGACATATCGGACAAAGGGCTAGTATCCAAAATCTATAAAGAGCTCACCAAACTCCACACCCGAAAAACAAATAATCCAGTGAAGAAATGGGCAGAAAACATGAATAGACACTTCTCTAAAGAAGACATCCGGATGGCCAACAGGCACATGAAAAGATGCTCAACGTCGCTCCTTATCAGGGAAATACAAATCAAAACCACACTCAGATATCACCTCACGCCAGTCAGAGTGGCCAAAATGAACAAATCAGGAGACTATAGATGCTGGAGAGGATGTGGAGAAATGGGAACCCTCTTGCACTGTTGGTGGGAATGCAAATTGGTGCAGCTGCTCTGGAAAGCAGTGTGGAGGTTCCTCAGAAAATTAAAAATAGACCTACCCTATGACCCAGCAATAGCACTGCTAGGAATTTACCCAAGGGATACAGGAGTACTGATTCATAGGGGCACTTGTACCCCAATGTTTATAGCATCACTCTCAACAATCGCCAAATTATGGAAAGAGCCTAAATGTCCATCAACTGATGAATGGATAAAGAAATTGTGGTTTATATACACAATGGAATACTACGTGGCAATGAGAAAGAATGAAATATGGCCTTTTGTAGCAACGTGGATGGAACTGGAGAGTGTGATGCTAAGTGAAATAAGCCATACAGAGAAAGACAGATACCATATGGTTTCACTCTTATGTGGATCCTGAGAAACGTAACAGAAACCCATGGGGGAGGGGAAGAAAAAAAAAAGAGGTTAGAGTGGGAGAGAGCCAAAGCATAAGAGACTGTTAAAAACTGAGAACAAACTGAGGGTTGATGGGGGGTGGGAGGGAGGGGAGGGTGGGTGATGGGTATTGAGGAGGGCACCTTTTGGGATGAGCACTGGGTGTTGTATGGAAACCAATTTGACAATAAATTTCATATATTGGAAAAATAAAAAAAAAAAAAGAGACTGATGTCTAAGGGGTGCCTGAGTGGCTCAGTGACTAGATCATGTGAATCTTGATCTTGGGGTTGTAAGTTTGAGCCCCATGTTGGGTGTAGAGATTACTTAAAACTAAAATCTTAGGGGCACCTGGACGGCTCTGTTTGTTAAATGTCCAACTCTTGATCTCAGCTCAGGTTCTGATCCGTGGTCATGAATTCAAGGTCTGTGTTGGGCTCTGCACTGGGTGTGGAGCCTACTTAAAAAAATGGTTTTAAATACATTTATTTAAAAAATAATAATAGAATAAAATTGTACAAAAGAAAAAAAATAAAAATAGTTGTGCTCATTTTATCCATACAATTTGTAACACTATTGCCATATGAAGTGAATAAACGCTGTCATTTATATTTAAAGCTTTTAACCAGTTCTCAAAACCAGGATTTCTGGTTCTGATTGAGATGGAGAGGCAGGAATTGAATTTACCCTCCTGCTTAGAGCAACAGAAAAAAAAAATCTACAAAACAGATTTCAAGACACTGAACATCAGGCAACAAATGGTAAAACCAAAAACCAAAAGGTAAGTTCTGTGGTTTCCTAACTTATTTTCCTGACAGAATTTCTGGGGAACAATGAAGGACAGGAAACTTGGAGAAGTCTGCAGACTCTGTGTTAAGAGGGACTTGAGTTTCTAGGGGGAGAACTCAACATGTACAATTTGCAGGACAAAATGCCAGAGAGGACTCTTCTGTTCTGTTCTTTCTTTTTTAATTTTTTTAAAGTTTCCTTATTTTTGAGAGAGAGGGAGACACAGAATCTGAAGCAGGCTCCAGGCTCTGAGCTGTCAGCACAGAGCCCTATGCAGGGCTCCAACCCCAGAGAACTGTGAGATTATGACCTAGGCCAAAGTCGGATGCTTAACCCAGCTGAGCCACCCAGGTGCCCCGACTGTTCTTTTCTAATATGAGCATTTAATGGCATACATTTTTCTCTAAGCACTGATTTAGATGCATCCTATAAATTTTGATCAGTCATGTTTTCATTTTCATTCATTTAAAAATATTTCCTCATTTCTATCGTGATTTCTTCTTCAACTTATTTTGAAATACACTGTATTCAAAATACACAAAATGTATTTTGAAATACATTTCTAAATGTTTGGGATATTTCAGACTGCTTTCTCTTACTGATTTCCAAATCAATTAATTGCATTGTAATTAAAACACATATTTTGCATTTCAAATCTTTTGGATTTATTAAGGCCTTAATATTTCCTAACACTTTAAAAGAAGCTGTTTGGTGCAGTTGCTAGATGTCTCAATTAAAACAAGCTGGTTGATAATGTTGTTCAAGTCTTTTATATACTAATTTTCTGTTTACTCAATCATTTACTGAGGTAGGGGCATTGAAATCTAAAATATGTAAGTAGTTTCTCTAGTTCTTTTAATTCTACCACTTTTGCTTTGTGTATTTCAAATATCTATTACTAGATGCATACATATTCAGGATTGTTATTTTCTCTTCAGTTATTGACCTCTTTGTCATTTATTCCCTTCTTTCATAATATTACTTGTACTGAAGTCTACTTTGTTGATTTTAATATAGTCATTTCAGACTTTTAATTCATATTTGTATGATTTTTTTATTAGATGTTTAACTCATCTTTAATATTTGAAATGGGTTTCTTGTAACACCATCTTTTTTTATCAATTCTGAAAAGTCTAATTGGAGTATTTAGGCCTGCACTGTCTAATAAGGTAACTACTAGCCCCATGAAACTATTTAGCACTGAAATTCTGGCTAGTCTGACTTGAGGTGTGCTATATATACATATCAGATTTCAAAGACTTAGTATGAAAAAGTATATAAAAAAGATTGCATCTACTACATATTGAAGTAATTAGATATATTTGGTTGAATAAAATATTTTTAAACTAATTTCATCAGTTTACTTTTTAAGATGTGGATATTAATTTTTAAAAATATTTAGGGCTTGTAGTTTCCAGTATATGGTTACTCCATAATACATGGTTTATTTCATTTATACTTAATGTACTCATCAGTATTGTTTTTAAATCTATCATCTTGTGCTTTTTTTCTATTTGTATCATTTGTTCTTATTTTTTCTCTCTTTAATTAGCTATATTGTTTTTTTCTTTTCTCCAGGTTGTTCTAGGATTTACATTGTTAAGTATGCATTCTTATTAAGAATATGCATTCTTCTGAGGAACCTCCACACTGCTTTCCAGAGTGGCTGCACCAATTTGCATTCCCACCAACAGTGCAAGAGGGTTCCCGTCTCTCCACATCCTCTCCAGCATCTATAGTCTCCTGATTTGTTCATTTTGGCCACTCTGACTGGCGTGAGGTGGTATCTGAGTGTGGTTTTGATTTGTATTTCCCTGATGAGGAGCGACGTTGAACATCTTTTCATGTGCCTGTTGGCCATCCGGATGTCTTCTTTAGAGAAGTGTCTATTCATGTTTTCTGCCCATTTCTTCACTGGGTTATTTGTTTTTCGGGTGTGGAGTTTGATGAGCTCTTTATAGATTTTGGATACTAGCCCTTTGTCCGATGTGTCATTTGCAAATATCTTTTCCCATTCCGTTGGTTGCCTTTTAGTTTTGTTGGTTGTTTCCTTTGCTGTGCAGAAGCTTTTTATCTTCATAAGGTCCCAGTAATTCACTTTTGCTTTTAATTCCCTTGCCTTTGGGGATGTGCCGAGTAAGAGATTGCTACGGCTGAGGTCAGAGAGGTCTTTTCCTGCTTTCTCCTCTAAGGTTTTGATGGTTTCCTGTCTCACATTCAGGTCCTTTATCCATTTTGAGTTTATTTTTGTGAATGGTGTGAGAAAGTGGTCTAGTTTCAACCTTCTGCATGTTGCTGTCCAGTTCTCCCAGCACCATTTGTTAAAGAGACTGTCTTTTTTCCATTGGATGTTCTTTCCTGCTTTGTCAAAAATGAGTTGGCCATACGTTTGTGGGTCTAGTTCTGGGGTTTCTATTCTATTCCATTGGTCTATGTGTCTGTTTTTATGCCAATACCATGCTGTCTTGATGATGACAGCTTTGTAGTAGAGGCTAAAGTCTGGGATTGTGATGCCTCCTGCTTTGGTCTTCTTCTTCAAAATTACTTTGGCTATTCGGGGCCTTTTGTGGTTCCATATGAATTTTAGGATTGCTTGTTCTAGTTTCAAGAAGAATGCTGGTGCAATTTTGATTGGGATTGCATTGAATGTGTAGATAGCTTTGGGTAGTATTGACATTTTGACAATATTTATTCTTCCAATCCATGAGCAGGGAATGTCTTTCCATTTCTTTATATCTTCTTCAATTACCTGCATAAGCTTTCTATAGTTTTCAGCATACAGATCTTTTACATCTTTGGTTAGATTTATTCCTAGGTATTTTATGCTTCTTGGTGCAATTGTGAATGGGATTAGTTTCTTTATTTGTCTTTCTGTGGCTTCATTGTTAGTGTATAAGAATGCAACTGATTTCTGTACATTGATTTTGTATCCTGCAACTTTGCTGAATTCATGTATCAGTTCTAGCAGACTTTTGGTGGAGTCTATCGGATTTTCCATGTATAATATCATGTCATCTGCAAAAAGCGAAAGCTTGACTTCATCTTTGCCAATTTGGATGCCTTTGATTTCCTTTTGTTGTCTGATTGCTGATGCTAGAACTTCCAGCACTATATTAAACAACAGCGGTGAGAGTGGGCATCCCTGTCGTGTTCCTGATCTCAGGGAAAAAGCTCTCAGTTTTTCCCCATTGAGGATGATGTTAGCTGTGGGCTTTTCATAAATGGCTTTTATGATCTTTAAGTGTGTTCCTTCTATCCCGACTTTCTCAAGGGTTTTTATTAAGAAAGGGTGCTGGATTTTGTCAAAGGCCTTTTCTGCATCGATTGACAGGATCATATGGTTCTTCTCTTTTTTTTTGTTAATGTGATGTATCACGTTGATCGATTTGCAAATGTTGAACCAGCCCTGCATCCCAGGAATGAATCCCACTTGATCATGGTGAATAATCCTTTTTATATGCTGTTGAATTCGATTTGCTAGTATCTTCTTGAGAATTTTTGCATCCATATTCATCAGGGATATTGGCCTGTAGTTCTCTTTTTTTACTGGGTCTCTGTCTGGTTTAGGAATCAAAGTAATACTGGCTTCATAGAATAAGTCTGGAAGTTTTCCTTCCCTTTCTATTTCTTGGAATAGCTTGAGAAGGATAGGTACTATCTCTGCTTTAAATGTCTGGTAGAACTCCCCTGGGAAGCCTTCTGGTCCTGGATTCTTATTTGTTGGGAGATTTTTGATAACCGATTCAATTTCTTCGCTGGTTATGGGTCTGTTCAAGCTTTGTATTTCCTCCTGATTGAGTTTTGGAAGAGTGTGGGTGTTTAGGAATTTGTCCATTTCTTCAAGGTTGTCCAATTTGTTGGCATATAATTTTTCATAGTATTCCCTGATAATTGTTTGTATCTCTGAGGGATTGGTTGTAATATTTCCATTTTCATTCATGATTTTATCTATTTGGGTCATCTCCCTTTTCTTTTTGAGAAGCCTGGCTAGAGGTTTGTCAATTTTGTTTATTTTTTCAAAAAACCAACTCTTGGTTTCGTTGATCTGCTCTACAGTTTTTTTAGATTCTATATTGTTTATTTCTGCTCTGATCTTTATGATTTCTCTTCTTCTGCTGGGTTTAGGCTGTCTTTGCTGTTCTGCTTCTATTTCCTTTAGGTGTGCTGTTAGATTTTGTATTTGGGATTTTTCTTGTTTCTTGAGATAGGCCTGGATTGCAATGTATTTTCCTCTCAGGACTGCCTTCGCTGCATCCCAAAGCGTTTGGATTGTTGTATTTTCATTTTCGTTTGTTTCCATATATTTTTTAATTTCTTCTCTAATTGCCTGGTTGACCCACTCATTCGTTAGTAGGGTGTTCTTTAACCTCCATGCTTTTGGAGGTTTTCCAGACTTTTTCCTGTGGTTGATTTCAAGCTTCATAGCATTGTGGTCTGAAAGTATGCATGGTATAATTTCAATTCTTGTAAACTTATGAAGGGCTGTTTTGTGACCCAGTATATGATCTATCTTGGAGAATGTCATGTGCACTCGAGAAGAAAGTATATTCTGTTGCTTTGGGATGCAGAGTTCTAAATATATCTGTCAAGTCCATCTGATCCAATGTATCATTCAGGGCCCTTGTTTCTTTATTGACTGTGTGTCTAGATGATCTATCCATTTCTGTAAGTGGGGTGTTAAAGTCCCCTGCAATGACCACATTCTTATCAATAAGGTTGCTTATGTTTATGAGTAACTGTTTTATATATCTGGGGGCTCCGGTATTTGGCGCATAGACATTTATAATTGTTAGCTCTTCCTGATGGATAGACCCTGTAATTATTATATAATGCCCTTCTTCATCTCTTGTTACAGCCTTTAATTTAAAGTCTAGTTTGTCTGATATAAGTATGGCTACTCCAGCTTTCTTTTGGCTTCCAGTAGCATGATAAATAGTTCTCCATCCCCTCACTCTCAATCTAAAGGTGTCCTCAGATCTCAAATGAGTCTCTTGTAGACAGCAAATAGATGGGTCTTGTTTTTTTATCCATTCTGATACCCTATGTCTTTTGGTTGGTGCATTTAATCCATTTACATTCAGTGTTATTATAGAAAGATACGGGTTTAGAGTCATTGTGATGTCTGTATGTTTTATGCTTGTAGTGATGTCTCTGGTACTTTGTCTCACAGGATCCCCCTTAGGATCTCTTGTAGGGCTGGTTTCGTGGTGACAAATTCCTTCAGTTTTTGTTTGTTTGGGAAGACCTTTATCTCTCCTTCTATTCTAAATGACAGACTTGCTGGATAAAGGATTCTCGGCTGCATATTTTTTCTGTTCAGCACACTGAAGATATCGTGCCAAGCCTTTCTGGCCTGCCAAGTTTCAAAGGAGAGATCAGTCACGAGTCTTATAGGTCTCCCTTTATATGTGAGGGCACGTTTATCCCTTGCTGCTTTCAGAATTTTGTCTTTATCCTTGTATTTTGCCAGTTTCACTATGATATGTCGTGCAGAAGATCGATTCAAGTTACGTCTGAAGGGAGTTCTCTGTGCCTCTTGGATTTCAATGCCTTTTTCCTTCCCCAGTTCAGGGAAGTTCTCAGCTATAATTTCTTCAAGTACCCCTTCAGCACCTTTCTCTCTCTCTTCCTCCTCTGGGATACCAATTATGCGTATATTATTTCTTTTTAGTGTATCACTTAGTTCTCTAATTTTCCCCTCATACTCCTGGATTTTTTTATCTCTGTTTCTTTCAGCTTCCTCTTTCTCCATAACTTTATCTTCTAGTTCACCTATTCTCTCCTCTGCCTCTTCAATCCGAGCCGTCGTGGTTTCCATTTTGTTTTGCATTTCGTTTAAAGCGTTTTTCAGCTCCTCGTGACTGTGCCTTAGTCCCTTGATCTCTGTAGCAAGAGATTCTCTGCTGTCCTGTATACTGTTTTCAAGCCCAGCGATTAATTTTATGACTATTATTCTAAATTCACTTTCTATTATATTATTTAAATCCTTTTTGATCAGTTCATTAGCTGTTGTTATTTCCTGGAGATTCTTCTGAGGGGAATTCTTCCGTTTGGTCATTTTGGATAGTCCCTGGAGCGGTGAGGACCTGCAGGGCACTTCCCCCGTGCTGTGGTGTATAACTGGAGTTGGTGGGCGGGGCCGCAGTCCGACCTGATGTCTGCCCCCAGCCCACCGCTGGGGCCACAGTCAGACTGGTGTGTGCCTTCTCTTCCCCTCTCCTAGGGGCGGGATTCACTGTGGGGTGGTGTGGCCCGTCTGGTCTACTTGCACACTGCCAGGCTTGTGGTGCTGGGGAGCTGGTGTATTAGCTGGGGTGGTTAGGCAAGGTGCACGGGGGCGGGAGGGGCAGGCTTAGCTCGCTTCTCCTTAGGTGATCCACTTCAGGAGGGGCCCTGTGGCAGCGGGAGTGAGTCAGATCCACTGCCGGAGGTTTGGCTCCGCAGAAGCACAGAGTTGGGTGTTTGCGTGGAGCGAGCAAGTTCCCTGGCAGGAACTGGTTCTCTTTGGGATTTTGGCTGGGGGATGGGCGGGGGAGATGGTGCTGGCGAGTGCCTTTGTTCCCCGCCAAGCTGAGCTCTGCCGTCCGGGGGCTCAGCAGCTCTCCCTCCCTTTGTCCTCCAGCCTTCCCGCTTTCTGAGCAGAGCTGTTAACTTCTGACCTCCCAGACGCTAAGTCGCGCTTGCTGTCGGAACACAGTCCGTCCGGCCCCTCCGCTTTTGCCAGCCCGACTCGGGGGCTCTGCTTGGCCGGCGAGCCGCCCCTCCGCCCCGGCTCCCTCCCACCAGTCCGTGGAGCGCGCACCGCCTCGCCGCCCTTCCTACCCTCTTCCGTGGGCCTCTCGTCTGCGCTTGGGTCCGGAGACTCCGTTCTGCTAATCCTCTGGCGGTTTTCTGGGTTATTTAGGCAGGTATAGGTGGAATCTAAGTGATCAGCAGGACGCGCGGTGAGCCCAGCGTCCTCCTACGCCGCCATCTTCCGGAACTCTCGAGAAAGTTGTGTTTGAAGAGCAATCCACACATGAATGATTCAAGTAAATATGGCAACATCCTCAGTTATTGTTTCAGGTTGAGAATCTACATCTGGTATTTTCCTGAATTATGTGTGACGGACATTTCAAAAAATAATGTTATTTAGAATCACCTCCACTAGTTATCCTATATTTTATTCACTACTTTCTCTATGCTAGGTATTGTGCTAAATGCTTTACATTTGTGTAATTTAATTCATACACCATTTTTTTAGGTTACTTGCAAAGTACCTGTCTTAACTTCTTGTTATTTCTTTGGGCTTTCCAACGTCTCCTTCCCCAGATTTCACCTATTGGTTGTAGCAGATATCATTATACCTACTAGCCTGTAATAATTTTTAGTGTCCTGTCAAAAACTTTAATGCAGATTATACCTTTATATGATTCTTCCAGTAAGCAATATATATATATATATATATATATATATATATATATATATATATATATAATTTTTTTTTTTTTTTTTTTTTTTGGTGACAAAGTATCTTAGCCTAAAAGAGTAATTTTCCAACATTGAGACACTGAACACTGTGGCTTAAAGGTGGGACTATTTCTATATTCAAAGGAGCAATTTTTTGCTACTAAAATGCTCCTTGATGTTGCTTAGAGTGTCCTTCTCCCAGTCCAGTCCCAATTATGCTCTTTCTCTAATGAAGACTGCTTCATCATGGGTTTATCCTCACTTTAAATAGCAAAGACACACTCCACAATTCTTGTAACTTTGGGAAAAGTCAATTCAACATTTTAATAACTCCCACTGCAAGTAGACAGGAGTGTCTAATCCCTCATCTCCTGAATGTCGCTGCTTTCTAGAGGTTTTTATACCAGGAATGGGAAAAATCTATATCCATACTCCAGGCTTTTGATGCTTACTAAGAATCATGGTGATTTCAGTAGGCTTGTGACTCTCAAACTACATGGTGTTTTTGATTCCTGATGTATAACTGGTAGGTTAAAATCTGGAAATAATATTAAGGATCTTGGGAAGCGGTCGTGTTTTGTGTTCTTCAGGTGGCAAAAACAATTCATTTAATAATTCTATAGAGCAAATATAATGGAGTAGCAAAGAAAAAAAAATAACGAAGATGTAAAGACAGATGGTTCTACTAAATAGGAATTAAATGTGAATTCTGTAGATGAAAGGAGAAAAAATTCTGACAACTGTTTATTCAGTTACAATGAATATACAATATATTCATCCTATATACATATACATATATACATATATATAGATTAGGCATAATAGTTTCTGAGTTTCCATTACTAATTGAATTATCAAGTTAGGAAAACAGAAGAAATACTCAAATGTGTGAGGCTGAGTATTTTCAGTGCATTTAATATATCAAGGTACTCATAATTTTCATTTAAAATGAAGTAATTTGGGGCGCCTGGGTGGCGCAGTCGGTTAAGCGTCCGACTTCAGCCAGGTCACGATCTCGCGGTCTGTGAGTTCGAGCCCGCGTCAGGCTCTGGGCTGATGGCTCGGAGCCTGGAGCCTGTTTCCGATTCTGTGTCTCCCTCTCTCTCTGCCCCTCCCCTGTTCATGCTCTGTCTCTCTCTGTCCCAAAAAGATAAATAAAAAACGTTGAAAAAAAAATTTAAAATGAAGTAATTTAACTTCAAAAAGATGAAACGATTTTTGTAAGAACACGTCTTTTCCTAAATCCCTGCACTGAAACTAGTTTTGAATATTTATGCTGTAATTATTATTATTAATGAACTAAAACAAGCTGATTATTTCAGAACAGTATTCTTAACTATGAATTTTGAAACCTAGAGAATTCTTAAATGTTGCCCAGGAAATATGATAGGTGCTTTATACAGACTATCTAATTTAATCTCTCGATCAAGATCAAGGTAAGATCAAGGCCACACAGCAGGGTAAGGACACCTTAACCCTTTGAACTACTTTGCCACAGTCCAGTTTTAATATTTCTGGACTATTGTTCTCTGATAAATTTTACAGATATTTATCAACATTGAAAGAACAATTTGAGTATTTGCAAATGGTTTATGAAAGCTAATTTTTTGTCATGGAAAAACAGGAGATTATTTAAATTAAAAAAAAATCACAGAAGGTATTTGCAGAACTTGAAATGTGCTGCAAATTACAAACTCAATTTTGAAGAATAAGTCTGAGTCCTTAACGTGTCTTTCGCACCCTCCCCCAAGTGGCTCCTGTGTCACCTTGAGATACCACCATCTAAGTGGATTTTTAAATTTGTTTTGTTTTGAGCATTATGGTACTCAAGGATGTCCAACACTTATCTTGTGTATCTCCTTGTCCAGTTGTAGAATATATTTTTTTCTAGTCTAAAAAAATAGTTTTGTTGGAGTAGCATGAGAAGGAGGGATATTCTCTCTCTTTCAAATGTTTCTATGGGATCATAAAATAAAATTGAGAAAAACTCATAGGTACACCTTTTGGTTATCAATAGTTCAATGGGGTCAAGAAAGTAACTTATTATTTATATATTTAAGTATTAAGAATAGTACTTATCAGGGCGCCTGGGTGGCTCGGTCGGTTAAGCGTCCGACTTCGGCTCAGGTCATGATCTCACGGTCCGTGAGTTTGAGCCCCGCATCGGGCTCTGTGCTGACAGCTCAGAGCCTGTAGCCTGTTTCAGATTCCGTGTCTCCCTCTCTCTCCGCCCCTCCCCTGTTCATGCTCTGTCTCTCTCTGTCTCAAAAATAAATAAACGTTAAAAAAAAATTAAAAAAAAAAGAATAGTACTTATCAATAGTGAGAAAACAATTTGAAAATTTGCAAGTAAAGTAAGGGTGGAACTGGATTTTTTCTGTAGCTGAGAAAACAGAAGGTCACTAGTTAGTACCCTGATAGGAGACACTAAATGTGTCTTCTGAAATTGTTATGTTAAACTGTTAGTTAAATCCAGTGCTCAACAATAATGGATTTGACATCATCATATTTTTATTGTTATTGTTTAACAGAAAGCTTGGAGATTTCAACCATCATTTAATTTTTTATATACCTGAATAAGTAGAGCACACTTAGTGTAATTCTTCCTCTATAAATATGGATTATATAACTACTTAGTATCCAGAATATTAGTGTGTGGTTATGTGATGAATATAACCCAAAATGTGCTGATGTTGGTCAAAATCAAGAAGTTGTCCATTTGAAGTGATATCTGATAGCAATTGTTAAATTTGTGCCAAAAGGAAAAATCTTTACTGAGATAGTTGTTAGTTGGCTTTTAGGTAATCAGTGTTCTTGTGAATTATTGATACCATAATTCCTTCATGTGTAATTGTAGAAGTGTCACATTTTCTAGCTCTCTAACTTTGTCCTATTTTGTCATTGCAGAGCAGAGTCTGCAGATCATGGAGGGATTCAACCATTCTGGAGTATCTGAATTTGTATTACTTGGACTTACTGATTCTTCTGAGCTCCAGATTTTTTTCTTTGTGATGTTTTCTGTTTTCTATTTACTAACTATGTCGGGCAACTGCTTGATTTTGCTCACAGTCCTATGCACCCCACACCTTCACTCCCCCATGTATTTCCTCCTCAGCAACCTGTCTCTCATTGACATGTGCTTGTCCTCCTTTGCCACTCCAAAGATGATCATGGACTTCTTTGCTGAGCATAAGACCATCTCCTTTGAGGGCTGCATTTCTCAGATCTTCTTTTTGCACCTTTTCACTGGGACTGAGATTGTGCTGCTGATCTCCATGTCTTTTGACAGGTACATTGCCATATGCAAACCTCTCCATTATTCAACAATTATGAGCCAAAGAGTGTGTGTTGGGCTTGTGGTAACTTCTTGGACAGTGGGCTTCCTGCATACCTTGAGCCAGTTAGCTTTTACTCTCTATTTACCCTTCTGTGGTCCCAATGTTGTAGACAGTTTCTTCTGTGACCTTCCTTTGGTCATCCAGCTGGCTTGTATAGATATCTATGTTCTTGGAATCTTCATGATCTCAACTAGTGGTGTGATTGCTCTTGTAAGTTTTCTGCTTTTGCTCACCTCCTATGTCATTGTTCTTGTCACTATCAAGGACCACTCCTCCACAGGATCATCTAAGGTTTTTTCTACCTTCACTGCACATTTCCTAGTTGTGTTAATGTTCTTTGGGCCCTGCATCTTCATCTATGTGTGGCCTTTCACCAACTTCCTGGTGGACAAAGTTCTGTCTGTTTTCTATACCATCTTTACTCCCTTTCTGAATCCACTTATCTATACTTTGAGAAACCAGGAAATGAAGACGGCTGTGAAGAAGAAACTAAGTAACCAATACCTAAATCTTGGGAAAACTTCTCCAAGATATCCAGTGCAGTGAATCTCCTGAGATTTATATCATCAGTTTATTTTTATAGCAATACTTAGTATCTTCATTTCAAGACTTTTAGTTTAAATTCACAAAAAGAAGAAGCCAGGGTTGAGAGATGTGAAATAATCTTGTCTAAAAATTACTGAGATGTTTGTGAGCCTTTTGATGTTACAGACACGTTTGAAAATCTGCTGAAATCTATAGGTTATTTTCACAGAAAAATGCACATATAATCAAAACATAAATTCAGGGCTTCATATACCCATGAATCCTATCAACATACCTCAGCAACTTAGAGAAGCCTGAGATAAAATACTGTTCTCTTGTCTTCTACCCCAGAACATTTCTACTCAGTTGCACAGCCTTGTGGTACTTTGATGGTGTCCACTTGCAGAACTTTGGTTAAAAGTGTTTATTTTTCATTAGAAATATTTTTATGGGAAAATTCAAATGGTGAAGAGATTCTTCTGAGTCAACTTTGAACAAAAGAGAACAGTTTGGAGGATCTGAAATTTAACAATCTGGTTTCTTAAGAGGTGTATAGATCATTACCACACTTGATAATTGATATAGCAAATAATTATTTAAACAGCCATTTGTGAAGTTTAAACCATAGAAAGTAAACAACTAAAATATGATTCTTTCCTAAAACCTGGCTGAATGTCAGAGATATGATGCATTCATTTACTCTTAAGACTAAATGCTTGAAAAATTAACTACTAAATTCATGACAAGTTTGTCATTTCCAAAGTAAAACATTACAAAACTTTATTAGTCTTAGTATGAGTTTTGTCTCTCATTCTCAACATAACATAGCCTAGAGGAAGAAAAGATGAAACTAATTTAAAAAAATACATAGAACAATTCTTCCTAATCTGGCTTATTAGTGATTGTGTTAAACATACTTTTTATTCCAAGACATTTTTTGAAAATCAGCTAGCCAAACCATTTCCCTAACAGTGGAAGAACCTAAGATACAGGAAATTCTTAGAGCTGGTTCAAGACTGAATTACTGTAATGGGTAAAAGTCATTGCTCTAAATATACCTAGACCCCAGATTTAATTTTGGATCTGTCATTTCCTAGTTGTGTTATCCTGGGAGTTTCACTTCATCTCTCTACCCTGTTTAATCTCTGATATGAAGATAATAAAAATTGTCTGTTGTGACCATTTTATGGAAAGTGGACACAACAGACTCGAAAAATGTCATTTTCTTTTGCCTTCCCAACTACACAGACTCTTACCCAAAACTCATTTTATTTTTAAGTAGTATACCTTTAAAGAATAACCACATTCAGGTGAAACCAGTAGCTCACAAAATTTGACATTCTAGTTTTAGGACGTCTCTTTGCAGCTTGTTAAGACATATGGCAGAAAAACAAATAGAACACTTTCCAGTTTTCCATTGTTAACATGGAGGGTGGTTGTAGAAATTAGATTGCCAGATACTTTGTGTTTTTTATGAATAACAACATACTGATAAGCTGCATCTCTTTGAATTGACTGAAGTTTACGAAAATAGTTTAGGAAACAATCTGTTATGATGACATTCATGGTATTAATAGTTTCTTATATTTATTCTGGACTTTTAAGGTTTCAACATGATTCAACACAATCTTCAAGATAAATATTTAATATCTGAAGTTAAATAATGTGGCAGAGGTTTATGAAGAAATGTAGTATTGGAGCTAGGTATAAAAACAACATTCTAGTTTAAAATACTAGTTAATTTTTAGCCAAATCATAAACTCTTTATTCTTGCCATAAAGTCAGTCAAATGAGAAAAAGTAAAAATGTCCTTTTGTCTCATCTCCATTCTTTAGCAAAAATTATCATCTTTGTTTTAAAATATAAACCCTGCTTCTGGGGTGCCTGGATGGCTTGGTCAGCTAAATGTCTGACTCCTGATTTCGGCTCAGGTCATGAACTCATGGTTTGTGGGATCAAGCCCCATGTCGGGCTCTGTGCTGACAGCATGGATTCTCTTCCTCTCTCTCTGCCTCTTCCCCACTTGCTCACTCGCTCTCTCTCAAAAATAAACAAATAAACATATAAAATAAAATATAAACCCTGCTTCTGAAATAGCAATCTTTAGTTCAATGACTATTTATTGAGCACCCATTCTGTTTAAGGTCCTTTCTGTGTGCTGATGATACTACGTTAATGTACAAGATCTATTTCTCTGTTTTTGAGGGACACATGTTTAGCAATTAGATGGGACCAGTCTTGAATTCCAATGGCATCGCTTTCTTGTTGTACAACTTTGAGCAAGTATTCCTAACATTTCTAAGACTTTGTTTTCTCACCTATAATATGTGGATCTAGTATATAACCACTAGGAATGTTGTGAAAATTGAAAAGACATGTAACACAATTAGCAGTGCTTGGCATTCATTAAACGTTTAACCAATACTAACTAATAAATATTACTTAGTGCCATTGTGTTAGATATGCACAAATGACAGGGTAAATGGAATGGAAATAGATGTGCTTACCTGAACTTAAAGGGCATGGTTTTAAGACTGTTTAGGATGTGTCAATTTACCTAATATTAACTAATGTTAAAATATTGGATTTGTGCCAATTATTAATCTTTGGTGCATTTATGTAGTTAATGTTGTCCTTTGTATGTTTGTGTTTTGCAAAGGAAGTATTATATTTTAGAAGTTTCTTATTCATTTTAAGTTTAAATATATTCCAAGATTGCACAGGGGGGAAAAACAATGCACAATGTTCTACAGGTCAGTGTCCTGTTTCACGACAATGTTTTTAAATAAAGTTTTTATGATTGAAAAGTGATAAAATATTCATGTATTTTGTCTGTCTTTATGTTTTACCCATTCAAAAGATAGGGAAATGCTTTAAATTCTTAACTGGGAGGGGCAGCTGGGTGGCTCAGTCAGTTAAATGTCTGACTCTTGATTTTGGCTCAGGTCATGATTTCACAATTAATGAGATCAAGCCCCAAGTTGGGCTCTGCACTAGCAGCATGGAGCCTGCTTGTGTTTCTCTGTCTCTCTCTCCCTCTACCCTCCCCCATGCTTGCTCTCTCTTAAACAAACATTAAAAAAATATTAACTGGGAAATGAATGGTGACATTTACCTATTCACTCTATATTCAGCTTATTAATAAAGAAGTTACTGGGGAACCTGAGTGGCTCATTCGGTTAAGCAGCTGACTTCAGCTCAGGTCATGATCTCACAGTTTGTGGGTTCGAGCCCTGCTTTGGGCTCTGTGCTGACAGCTCAGAGCCTGGAGCCTGATTCCAATTCTGTGTCTCCCTCTCTGTCTGCCCCTCCCCCACTCACACTCTGTCTCTCTCTCCTTAAAAAATAAATAAACATTATAAAAAATTTTAAAAAAATAAAGAAGTTACCACTACAGGCAGAAAGATCTTGTCCAGATTTACAGAAATATAAGGGAATAGTTTATTTGGAGACATGGTAGAAGTATTATTTAAGAAACTGTTAAAATTGGAATTGTGAAATTATAGCATCAAGTCAGACATTTCATTTGGCTAAGATATCCCTGAAGCTTTGGATAAATATCTAATTTCTACCTGGGCATTTCTGTGGTTAAGTCTATTCCTGGGGAATCAGTTAAACCCCAAACTATATTTACAGCTCATTTTGATAACTATATTTCAGTATAATTGGTCTTCTTTACACTCCTATGTACTTTAGTTTGTGTTTGCAATATTGTTCCAATGAGGAGGCTAGAGACACACATGTCTCCCCCTGCTCCCCCCGCATGACTAAGAACTCCCAGAGTGGGGACTGTGAATAGCACCAATGAAGCCAGTTTGTCTGATCTAAACTCAGCTTTACACCACTTACTAAGCCTCTGGTTTGGTACAAGTTTGTCATTGTCTATCCCAGTTTTTTTTTAATTCTTTTAGCAGAGTTTGGAAGCCAACAGCCTGCATTCACAACATGCTTGTCTTTCCCTAAAAGGTTTATAAAGAAATCAAGCTAATTCAACAAAATTAGAGACTGAGAGATTTCACAAGAAAATATAGCTTGATAGATTTTTAAAAAATTTTTAATGCTTATTTATTTTTGAGAGAGAGAGAGAGAAAGAGAAAGAGGGAGAGGGAGGGACAGAATCCAAAGCAGCTCCAGACTCCATGCTGTCAGCACAGAGCCCGGAGTCAGGGCTCGAACTCATGAACCATGAGATATAATCTGAGGTAAAGCTGGACACTTAACTGACTGAGACACCCAGGCATCTGAGCTTGATAGATTTTCTTAAAAAAAAAAAAGAAAAGAAAGAAAGAAAGAAAAAGAAAAATAACCCTGCCAACACTGGACCACAATTCTAAGTTGCAGCTGAGTTTTCAGATTCGGCTAATACCAGAGATCTCCTCTCTCTGTTTTGTCTTGAACTAGGCCACTCCATTCATGCATATTACTCCAACAGTTTCTGATCCTTATAAAGAATGTATAATATGTATAAGATGTATAATATGCCTTTTCCTTCACCATGCTTATAACTTTTCTTCCAGCCTTACTTAACCCATACTTTGACACAATTCAATTATGCCCCCAACTTTTGATGGCTCACTCTCAACAAACAGCATTTATTGTATCTCTTTGGAATACTGATATTCCTATAAATTTCTATATGAGGATTTAAGCCTAACTGGGATACAAAAAAATTCATTATACTTCTATCTTCTTCTTTTTTTAATGCCTTTCTTCTCCTATGTCCTGATTTTCTTTTGACTACACTCCAGTGGAAATTTGCTCTTGGTCACTTGTATTTCATTTTATATTGAAGAGCTACCTCAGCATTTTTAATTATAGGAGGATAGGACTACCCTCTTCTTGAAATAGTTCAGTATTAGAACAGAGGAGATGACATTTACTTAGGTAGAATTTTCTGCTTCTGTCAAACAGGTGCCACCTTAATATCCCCCTTTAGTATAGATATTCCAAGAAATGTTTTTTTTTAATGTTTATTTATTTTTGATAGTGAGAGAGAGAGAGACAAGTGTGAGAGGGGGAGGGGCAGAGAGAGAGGGAGACACAGAATCCAAAGCAGGCTCCAGGCTCTGAGCTGTCAGCACAGAGCCCGATGGGGGGCTTGAACTCACGGACCATGAGATCATGACCTGAGCTGAGGTTGGAAGCTTAACCGACTGAGCCACCCAGGTGCCCTCACTCCAAGAAATGTTTTTTGGGGCTTTTTTTGTTTGTTTCAGGATATATGCTCTGTCCTTTGGAAACACAAATAATAAGACATTATCCCTTACCTTTAAAGAGATTATATCTAGTACAAAGAAAAGTAATCACAACGCAGTGTCATAATGGTCATGATGTAAGTTTGCACATGATAATATGGAGACTTAGGAAAGGGCATGTCCAAATGTGCCTGCAGAGTCAGAGAAAGCTCCTCAGAGGTAGTGCTGAATCTGAGACTTGAAGGCAAAATTGGGGGGAAAGTATGCCACAGGGAAGGAACAACATGGGCAAAAAGCAGAGAAAAATATAAATGCCTAGTGAACTCAGGAGCTGCATATGGTTTATTATTTTTAACGTTTATTTATTTTTGAGACAGAGAGAGACAGAGCATGAACGGGGGAGGGTCAGAGAGAGAGGGAGACACAGAATCTGAAACAGGTTCCAGGCTCTGAGCAGTCAGCACAGAGCCCGACACGGGGCTCAAACTCACATACTGCGAGATCGTGACCTGAGCCGAAGTCGGACGCTTAACGGACTGAGCCACCCAGGCGCCCCTGGTTTATTATTTTTAGAGAATGAGATGTTAAATTAGCAGAAAGAGATTGTACTGAAAGAGAGTGGCAAGAGCCCTGGAAAGAAGGAGGAAGCATTGGGTAACTGAGGGCAGACTGTAAGCAATGGGTCAGCTTTTACCCAGTTCCTGTTGTGAGAACGTTTTACAGCCTTCTCAGGTGATTTGATGAAAGTTCTGTCTTATTTATTTTCTGTATGATTGATAAAAGGGTGCCAAACACATAGTCTGCACTTGAAGACGATATTGGAGTCACAGAAGAGAAGTTATCCTGGCTCTTCTTATCTCTTTACAATCTCTCCTGTATAATTTTGAATTTGTTTACTTGACCAGCGTCCTCAATCTTAAGTTATATGGTGAGCTGACTTGCAACTGTTAACCCAGTAATTTCTGGAAAGAAGGCTTCCTTTTACCTCTTCTCTTCTTTTCCCATCACCTTGCATCTTGAAGCTATTCCCCAGAATCTCTTCTCCTCCCATACCCTGAAATGATCTTACTGGCTTCTTGATGACTGTTCTGAATGGCAGGTTAGTGTATTTTCACTGGGTGGATGATATGCAAGTTGGTGGGAGCCTTTACATTAAGGTGACAGAGAATACCTGGAGGGGAGCAGGAAGGATTAGAGAAGAGAACTGGACATCCCCGGTGAGGCATATACCTCTCAGCACTTGTCTCTCTAAGGGTGAAATATTCTGATTTGATGCTGATTTGAACACTGCTCATTTCACTACTGCTGAAGATCATATATTCATTTATTCTCCAATATTTATTACTAAAAGCTTAAAATGTGACAGGCTTCATTCTATGTGTCATAGAAAAAATGCTAATGTGGTTGGGGAATATACAACAAATTACTACAAATTATAGTAGGCCATGCATCATCTGGATCCTGCTTACCTTCTCAGCCCTATTTTACATTCCTCTCCCCTTTAGATGCTAATTTTCTTCTTCTTCTCATGTGCAACACTCCATTGTTTTGGACGCCTTTGCACATGCTATTTTATCTGCTTAAATTCTTACAACAACACTACAAAGGGTTTGTGTGTGGGGGGTAAAAGTGTAGTCTTTCTATGCAATTAAAGTTGTTACCAGTCTAAAATGACTGTTATAATAAGTTTTTTTTGCAAGCCCCATGGTAACCACAAAGAAAAAACTTGTAGCAATACAAGATAGAAAAAAATCAAAACATAGCACTACAAAGAATCATCAAATCAAAAATGAAGATGGCAAGAGAGGAAAGGGAACAAAAGAAATTACAAAACAGAAAACAATGAACAAAATGGCAATAGTAAGTCCTTAGTATAAACAGTGACTTTAAATAAACTCACCACGCAAACAAGCCATAGGGCAGCTAAGGGATAAAAAACAAGATCCAACTATATGCTGTCTATACGAGATCTGCTTTAGATTTAAGGACACACAAACAGGCTCAAAGTCAAGGAATGGAAAAATACATTCCATTCAAATGGTAACCAAAAGAGAGAAGGGTATCTATACTTCTATAAGAAAAAATAGACTGTAAGTCAAAAACTGTCACAAAAGCAAAGAAGGTCTTTATGTAATGCTAAAGAGTCAATTCAACAGGAAGATGTAAAATTAGAAAAATACATGTACACAAAATGAGAATACTTAAACATATATAGCAAACATTGACAGATCTGAAGGGAGAAATAGATAGCAATAAAATAGGGGTGCCTGAGTGGCTCAGTCGGTTAAGTGACTGACTCTTGGTTTCAGATCAGGTCATGATCTCCTGGTCTGTGGGATTGAGCCCCAGGCTGTCAGTACGCAGCCTGCCTGGGATTCTCTCTGTCCCTTCCCCCTCACATACCCTCTCTCTCTTTCCCCCTCAAAATAAATAAACTTTAAAAAGAAGACAGCAATACAATAGGGTTGGAGACTTCAATACCCCATACAATAACGAACAGATGATCCAGACTAACTACTCATAAGGAAACAGCAGGTGGAAACAACACTACAGACCAAATGGACCTACCAGACACATACAGAACATTTCACCCAAAAGTGGCAGACTATATATTCTTCTCAAGCGTGCATGAAACATCCCCAGAAGAGATCACATGCTAGGTCACAAAACAAGTCATTACAAATTTAAGAAGACTGAAATAATTCCAAGTATCTATTCCAAGCACAGTGGAATAAAAAATTAGAGATCAATGACAAAAATAAAACAGGGAAATTAACAAATATGTAGAAATTAGCTTATTTTTGAACAACTGTATCAAAAAAGAAATAAAACCAGAAATTAGCACATATGTTGAGACAAATGAAAACACAACATACCAAAATTTATGGGATGCATACCTCCCTGGGTCTTCAGGATATTTTGAAGAGTATAAAAGCAGAGTCCCATGGGGGTGGGGGTGTTGGGGAGAGGGAAAATGGGTGATGGGCATTGAGGATGAGCACTGGGTATTGTTTGTAAGCGATGAACCATGAGAATCTACCCTAAAAACCAAGAGCACACTTTACACACTGGGTGTTAGCCAATTTGACAATAAATTATATTTAAAAAAAGAAAAAAAATGCAGAAATGAATACAAAATAAAAAGCATAAGGAGTTATTATTAAAAAAAGAAAAGCAGAGTCCCTTTCCCTATACATTCTATCTCAATTTCTCCTGACTTTTAGGAAGTTTTATAATTTTTTATAATTGAATTACCATATGATAAAATGAGTTGACAATCAAAGGTCCTACACACAACAAGTACTCCAAAGCACGTCACAGATGATTCAATCAGATCAGAGATTTGCACAAGGTCCGATAATTAATGGCAGAATTTGATGGGGACAGAATTTGATAGGTACAACTATTTATCTCTGAAATGCTCTCTGAACATTTCTATGATTAATATGACACAGTAAAAGAATGGTGGGGTAGTAACAAGGAAAACACAAAAGGGTGTTTGGAAAACATTATTACTTTAAAAATTGTACCAAATCACTACTTGTAACTGTGCCTGGAGTCAAATGCTATGGCAGGTACTAAAAACAAATTACCCAAACAAATGAATAACAACAACAAAAGCAAGCAAGGGCAAAGTTTCTGTTCTCAAAATGTTTATAAATTACAAGAAGAAAAGACAGACTCAAGAAATGGTTAGGCAACAATATATATCAATGTATAAAATTAATAATGCAGGAAACATCAGCTCTGAAAATAGTAGAGGTTAATAAAAGAATTTGAGGAGCCGCTTTTGAAGAGGTGGGGCTTAGGTTAAACCTTCAAGGAGGATGTCATAAGATCATACTATGTCTTGGTTCTAAAACCATTGAAATGTTTTTTGAATTTTTTTTAACGTTTATTCATTTTTGAGAGACAGAGAGAGACAGAGCATGACCGGGGAAGGGGCAGAGAGAGGGAGACACAGAATCTGAAACAGGCTCCAGGCTCTGAGCTCTCAGCACAGAGCCTGACACGGGGCTCAAACTTACAAAGTGTGAGATCCTGACCTGAGCCAAAGTTGGATGCTCAACTGACTGAGCCACCCAGGCGCCCCATAAAACCATTGAAATTTTTAAAAATGAAAATTGTAACATCATCTTCTAAATCATGGCGGGGGGGCGGTTGCAAAATGATAACTGACCAGAAAAAAATGACACAAGAAAAAAATCTTTTTTTTTTGGTCAAGTTTTTGATAATGAAGCAACACAAACCCTCAGCTACATCATCAGATGAAAGGCCACTTTGCTGATTTTTCTCTCCTCAAATGAGCAGGAGACAGTAGTTTTTTGAGCAGAACAATGATTTTTTTTGCTGGGAGAGAAATATATCTAAAGGGATTTTTGATATCAGGAACCCAGTTTGGGGATGATGGCCCACTGCTGAGATCATCCACTCTGAGACAAACTCAATTTTATGTGTGTACATTTAATTTTTGAACAATATTAAGTATTTTGACATATATATACATATATATTTATTTATTTATTCCTGGCTTCATTTATTAGACTATAATTAAGAGATCAATTTGTAAAATAAGCTCAATAGAGATAAATGAAGGACATCTACTTATTTAAAGAATAAAAAAAAGAAAAGAAAAAAATTGCTCTACTGAACCATAGTAGTCATGGTTTCAATTAGGCTAATGACTCTTCCAGGTGAAGAGATGGCATCATAAAATTAGCTTATTTCCTGAAATTGTTTGTCAGGTTTATCCTTTACAGCAAACTGTTGAGACTCAGTGTTAGGCTTCTTTGTGGTAATGAGAATACCAGGTAAAAGAGCATGCTCAGATAATTGAGTGTCAGTAGAGAATATGAGGCAGGGAGGGAGAGAACTCTGTAGGTGGAGTGCTTAGAATGCAGAATGGGAGAGTCCTTTATTCAAATTTTCTTAGGTTGGTGCTTATGTTAACCATCTAGATTTTGTCTTTGGGGTTAATTTACCATGTTGCATTCCTAATACTTGGAACTTTATTTTAAAGCACATGTAAATTTCCATATAATGGAACCCATGATATTTATTTGGCAATAATTCTATTAGTGTGTATGTTAAGATGCTAAACTGGAGCAGAAAATACATAGTCTGACACAGAAAAAAAATGCAATATTCCTTACCCTGATCAGCCAATCATATGCTATTGATCAGAATGAACTATGAACAACCTGGAAACTTGATCTAACAGAATTGAGAAGGTGGGAGAACAGATTTATAATATCCAGAGTCATAAATAAACAAAAGGTTTTTAAATTACTTTTTTCACTAATAGTAATTCATTGGTAGATCTCTCAAGTAACCATTAAACACATTAGTAAACTGCACTAGTTGTACTTCATCACAAGAAGTATTTAAGAGTTTCCCTATTCAGGGCCCCTGGGTAGCTCAGTCAGTTAAGCATCTGACTTCTGCTCAGGTCATGATCTTGCAGTTCATGGGTTTGAGCCCCATGTTGGGCTTTGTGCTGACAGCTCAGAGCTTGGAGCCTGCTTCGGATTCTGTCTCCCTGTCTGCCCCTCCCCCACTCACACTCTGTGTCTCTCAAAAATAAATAAAAGAGTATCCCTTTTCAACTTTACTAAATTCAATAACCTTTCAACTAATTTTAAACAAGTGATAGTTGCAATTCACAATTGTACAGATTCAACACACAGACTACTGAGTCAATATAGTAAAGTTTTTATTCATTTATTTATGATTACAAGCATTTTTTACGTATGTATGTATCTATCTATATCTTGCTATACAGCCATCTCCTGTCTATCTGCTTTTCCATTTATCTGTTCATCCATTCAGCTAATGATTGGTTTATCTTTCTTTCAACTCTTTACAATCTATTTTTCCCATCAGTCATCTCTAGATATTCACCTGTCTTTACCTAAGCCCAAAAGAATACAATATTACAATATTATGCAAACTTTGACAATGCCAGGAAGCTGGATAATTATTTAGGGTTACAGTTAGACCACTTATATGCACTGACATTTCTTCTATGTGTAACTCTCAGAATGACAATGACCAAATGCTCTTGAACATAACCTAGCCCTTGTTCAGTTGAGGGAGAGAGAGAGGAGAGGCATGTTCTAGGCTAGACTTTGTCATACAGATACATGAACTTGATAAAGTTACTTTGTTCCCTGATTCTCAACTGCATCATCTGTAAAATAAATAGATATTTCTAGATGGTTTCTATATTCTAAAAACTTTAGTTATTAGGCATATCAAATATGTTGAAAGACCACTGTTTCATAGGTCCCTTAAGTCAAATACTGAGTCTAACCAGGGGGGAAACTGGTTCAGATCCATTAGGACACTACTCTTTACAGGTATCTTTTGATTATAAAAACAATAAAATAAATGTCATAGCACCAAAATAACTTGTTACTGTTTAGAAAACAAACATATTTCTCTCTTTGGAGGTGAATGACCTAGATTCTGCCTCTAATTAGCATTACCATGAAAAAGCTACAGTGTCCTTGGGTCTCTAGTTTCAGCTTCTAGAATGGGAGTGTGGATGGAATTTGCTATATACTACATATCAATCTTTAATATATAAGACTACCAGAATTTTCTGGAGTTAACTGTACTGTTTTAAAATTGGAAAATCCACTCTAGGGAACTTAGGGACAGAATATAAATAAGGTACATTCTTATTTTTGGTTTCAAAATATTAAATACCACATATTTTTAATTCATAAGAATCTTCAATTTTTTCCCGACGTTTGAACTAAAATAATTCATGCATCAGCACCTTTGTCAGCAACAAATAATTTCATTGTTACTTTAGTGTACAGGGTAGTATACTGGGTGTTGACTTAGAGGCTACTTACAAGAGACTAGAAAAAAATTTACTCTTAAAACATGCAAATGTCTCAGGGGGAGGAATACTCAAATAAATTGTCTATATCTGACAAAAGCTGGATATTCTAAAAAGTGGGTCTCTGGGCAGTAAAATGCTGAGTATAGATGTGATGATGCCCTGTTGTAAATGTTATATTGTGTGAAGAACAATTAACATGAACAGAACTCAGTGAGTGCTAAGACTGATTACATAAATAATTCTGCCAGGAACTTACTGGTTTCTCGAAGTAGCATCGCTTTGTTGACCAACTGAATGAGGAAGGTAAATGCCAAACAGGTATTCCATTTTTGTATAAGGAAATCAAGGGGTATGATCAGTCTTCCTAGACTTAAAGATATGGCTGCTAAGTTTTCTCATGCAATCCTTGACGTCTTTATTTCTAAGGGTATAGATCACTGGATTCAAGAGGGGGGTGAAAATGGTATAAAATACTGAGAGCACTTTGTCTATTGGGAAATTTGTGAAAGGCCATACATAGATGAAAATGCATGGGCCAAAGAAAAGGGTCACAACAGTGAAGTGGGCACTGCAAGTGGAGAGGGCTTTGGAGGACCCACCAGAGGAATGTTGCCGCACAGTGACCAGGATGATAGTATAGGAGATCACCAAAAGGATGAAACACACCAGGGCAATCATGCCACTGGTTGAGATCATGAATACTCCCAGAATGTATGTGTCTACACAGGCGAGTTTAATTACCAAGGGGAGGTCGCAGAAGAAGCTGTCTACTTCATTGGGTCCACAGAAGGGCAGATTCACAGTAAATGCTAGCTGACTCATAGCATGGAAGATGCCAACAATCCAGGAAAGTGATACGAGCCCAACACACATTCTTCGGCTCATAATGGTTAAATAACTTAGAGGTTTACATATAGCCACGTACCTATCAAAAGACATGGATATCAGCAGTACAATCTCAGCACCCCCTAACAGATGCAGGAAAAATATCTGAGTGATGCAGCCTTCAAAAGAGATGGCTTTGTGCTCACTGAGGAAATCTGCAATCATTTTGGGGGTGGCAAATGAGGCCAGAGACATGTCAATGAAGGAGAGATTGCCCAGCAAAAAGTACATGGGGGAGTGAAGGCGTGGCTCTGACATGATGGTGAGCACAATAAGGAGGTTCCCCAGTACAGTGGCTGCATAGACTATGAAGAAAAACAGGAAATAGAAGATCTGGAGTTCCCAAGAACCGGAGAGACCCTGTAGTATGAATTCAGTTACGACTGACTGATTATTCCAGGCCATTCACTCTGATTTCTGGAAGGATTCTGACATTTCCAGATGGGAGGATAACTAGGAAAAAATACAGTGATTGAATTAAAAGTAAGGTGTTTTGTTTTGTTTTGGCATGAAATAATTTAGTGGCATCCCACTACCAGATAGTTCCCTGTTTTATCACTTCCCTGATCACAGTGGTCAAATACTTCACCATGGTCTTTCCAGGTATCTTAATTGATTCAATTCAAGATTAAATCTTATGACTTGGAAATTTGCTTAAAAATAAGATATAAGTCTTCATAATAGGAAATAAAAAATCAGCTATTTGAAGATTTACTCCTCAGTTGTGAAGTACTTAAAAAAATTTTCACAACTTCCAGAAAGTTTTGAAGGGAAAGAATGGTAATTTTCAAAACATCATGATGACTGAAGGACTGGAGTGGACAAAGTTTGAGAATCATGATGGATGGTAAGTGGGAACACACAAGTGGAAAGGAATGTGGGCACTGTCTCTTACAGTGGGTAGGATAAAGGAATAGAACATAAGGAGGGAAAGAGCTACAGAGAAACATAATCTATTCCAGTTTTCAGATGGAGATTGTCCAGAATCAAAATGAAATAGCCTCTCATTTTTGGTTCTTCATTTCAGTCATGCAGACATGAGTAACATTTGTTTTCTACACTACCCAAGGCCAGGCATTTTTCAAAGGCTGGTGCACATGATGTAGCTAGAGTGTAAAGGTTTTATATATTTCCTAGTATATTTTATTATTCATTTATTTTTTAATGTTTATTTTATTTTTGAGAGAGAGAGAGAGAGAGTGCAAGAAAGAGCACAAGTGGGGGAAGGGCAGAGATAGAGGGACAGAGGATCCAAAGCAGGCTCCACACTGACAGCAGAGAGCCTAATGCAGGGCTTAAACTTGCCAACTGCAAGATCATGATCTGAGCCAAGGTCAGACACTTAACCGACTGAACCACCCAAGTGCCCCCCTGCCATGTATATTTTAAACAGAAAGACTGTTAAATGGCATGCTACCTAAATATTTTTTAACTGCTAGCTTTTATAGACTTTCACTGAAGCAGTTTGAAGCAGAAAACTCTTCCTGTTTCAGGAGTTCACTTGGAACAAATAGGTGACAGATTTAAGTATAGATAGAAGATGGTGATGGTGAACCTACACGTTAGGTCATACCATATGCCTTAAAAGTTAAAAACTAGACTTCTTAGGTTATCTAGCTCTCGCTGAGATCCGAGAAGACTTTACAAACTGCATTGAAAGCCAATTGAGAAGATATGTACTTAAAATTCACAACAAACTCCAAACTCCTTTATTCTTGTCACTAAACTAAGCTTTTTTCTTTCTCAAAACTCTGCTAGAAGTACACATTTTAAATGAATTGTTCCAAGACTAAATCCTATTTATACATGCAATTCCCCATATTTATTGGCTTTTTCCCCCCTGAAATTTGGGTGCTCTTTCCTTAACTCCACATTGTTCTTCTGACTTTATCCATTCCAGAAGCTTTTAGATTTGTTTCTGGCCCCACATACCTGATATTAAAATGGGTGTCACAGCTCTTACTTAGATTGGTGTAGAAGAAATAGTGGCAGCCCAGGATTCAGACAATGTGAATTAAATCTTGTCCTACATATGTGAGACTGGATAATTTACTAAATAATCTGGTGCCTTGATTCTTCATAAATAATACAAGTTGGTTGAACTGGATGATTTTAAGATCTTTTCCACACACATATTAATATTGCAACATTCAACTAGTACCTGAAAGCAGTGACAACTGCTTGAGAGTGACCTCATGTCAATACTATGCCTAATTTCTAAGTCAAGGAGGCTCACAATTCTTGGGACCTTTGTATTTATAATGTCTGTATTGGTAGGAATCAATTCAGTAAATGACATGGCATGAAAAAGACCAGCTGCTGCTTGGGGAATAAACAGATGTTCAAGTTGCAGTGAGAGTTATTAAAACATTCAAATTTGGCCACAGTTAAAGATGAATCACAAAATGTTATGATTGTTCTTAAGTGCTTCATGTATATGGTATGGATATTGTGGGATAAGGGAAGCCAGTAGGCTTTTAACTTTTATCTTGGACCATAGCAAAGGTAAGAAAAATAAGATTATTTGACTTGTGGGATTACAAATGTCATCTCTCAGTTCCTCCACTAATTTTTGAGAATAAGGCCTGTGTTTCCCTGCTCAGAGAAAAATTCATACTGTGAATAATAGAATCAATGAATGGTTGAGAGTTTAGATTTTATAATATTCACTTGAATCATTATAGAGTAGGGGAAGAAAAGAGAAATGAAAAGTGAAGAAATATATGACACATTCTAAATACATAAAAGATGTTAAGTGATCATTAAGTCTTTAATATCTCTACATAATCAGAATAACAACCAATAAAATTTAGATGAATATTAAGTATTTCTCTATTGAGAAATTTTGAAATATCTACCTTGTGCTTGACTTGTACTCATCAAGTAAAAGGAAATAATTTGATGAAACTACATTATATACAGCTGGGGTAATAAAGAACATTGGATATTAGATTTGGAGGCCTGAGTTCACATCACAGGGCAAGACTTTACTATATTACCCTGAGAATATTACCATATTATTTGGAACTTTAATGTCCTCATCTGTAATGAGAAATATAAAACATATTCAGTTTCATAAAAATACTCAATTTTTTTGTAGTGAATTTTAAATGAGATAACACTAATTTGAAAAGATAAGCTAGTCAAAGCCACAGTAGGATATCACCTCACACCTGTTAGAATGGCTATCATAAAAAAGATAAGAGATATCAAGTGTTGTCTAGGATGCAGAGAAAAGGGAGCCCTAGCACACCTCTGGTGGGAACGTAATTGGTTCAGTCACTTGGAAAACAGGACGGCGGCTCCTCAGGAAACTACCTCTGAGAATATACCCAAAAGAAATGAAATCAAGATCTTGAAGAGATATCTGCACTGTTCAAGGTAGCATTATTCACAATAGCCAAGATACAGAAAGAACCAAAGTGTCAGTCAACAGATGAATGGATGAAGATGTGGTATTACATACAGTGGAATATCATTCAGTCATGAGAAAGAAGGAAATTCTGCCATTTGCAATAACATGAAAACATTATGCTAAGTGAAATAAGTCAAACAGAGAGTCATTTATATGTGAAATCTAGAAAAGCTGAACATATAAAAACAGAGAGTAGAATGGTGGTTACCAGAAGCTTGAGAGTGGGGAAATGGGGAGATGTTGGTAAAAGGGTACAGACTTTCAGTTACAAGATGAATATGTTTTGTAGATCTAATGTAACGTATGGTAATTATAGTTAACTACACTGTTTTACATACTTGGAGGTTGCTAAGAGAATAGATCTTAAATGTTTTCGCCACAAAAAAAAAATGCTAATTGGATGAAGTGATGGAGATGTTAGCTAACTCTACAGTGATAATCGTTTTACAATATATAAATGCACCAAATCAACATGCTGTACACCTTAAATGTATATGTTAATTATATCGCAATAAAGCTGGAAAAAAATTAAAAAAATAAAAAGGATACGAACCATGTAGATTTTTGGTCGAGAAAACAACAGGTTTAAGTTCCATAAAGTAGAAATGTTACAATCACTCTATGATCAAATGCAACAAAAGTAGAAAATAATGGCATTTTTTAAAGGTTTTTGCACATGGAAATGTAAATATTTTAAATATCTTCTCTTAAACTCTGGTGGCTAAAAAACAAACTACAAACCAAAATTATAGATTTTCTTAAAATTCATGATAATAAATATATGACATTTTTGAATCTATAAAGAATATTTAAATGGCATTTAGAAGAAAATGTATAGCTTTATTTATTTATTTATTTATTTATTTATTTATTTATTTAATATATGAAATTTATTGTCAAATTGGTTTCCATACAACACCCAGTGCTCATCCCAAAAGGTGCCCTCCTCAATACCCATCACCCACCCTACCCTCCCTCCCACCCCCCATCAACCCTCAGTTTGTTCTCAGTTTTTAACAGTTTCTTATGCTTTGGCTCTCTCCCACTCTAACCTCTTTTTTTTTTTTTCCTTCCCCTCCCCAATGGGTTTCTGTTAAGTTTCTCAGGATCCACATAAGAGTGAAACCATATGGTATCTGTCTTTCTCTGTATGACTTATTTCACTTAGCATCACACTCTCCAGTTCCATCCACGTTGCTACAAATGGCCATATTTCATTCTTTCTCATTGCAACGTAGTATTCCATTGTGTATATAAACCACAATTTCTTTATCCATTCATCAGTTGATGGACATTTAGGCTCTTTCCATAATTTGGCTATTGTTGAGAGTGCTGCTATAAACATTGGGGTACAAGTGCCCCTATGAATCAGTACTCCTGTATCCCTTGGGTAAATTCCTAGCAGTGCTATTGCTGGGTCATAGGGTAAGTGAAAATGTATAGCTTTAAACATTTATCAAAAATAAGTGAATTAGATTCCCAACTCAAAAGTTTAGGAAAAGAATATAGCAGAAGCCAAAATAAGGCTAAAGAAATTAATGAAGTAGCTAAGAGGAGGAGAATTTAGTATTTTTTTTAAGTTTACTTATTTGAGAGAGAAAGAGATTGAAAGACATAGAGAGTGGGAGAGGCAGAGAGAGAGAGAGAGAAAGAGAGAGAGAGAGAGAAAGAATCCCAAGCAGGCCCTGCACTGTGAGCATGGAACCTGATGTGGGGCTTGAACCCACAAATTGTGAGATCATGACCTGAGCCAAAACCAAGAGTCGGACGCCTAACCAACTGACCCACCCAGGTGCCCCAAGAAGTAGAATTTAGTAATAAATAAAAATCTCAGTTCTTTAAAAAAACTGCTTTGAATATATCTGGGTTGTTAGTTTTTACTTAGGTTGAATTCTATCAGTCAGAGTTCAGTTTAGAAAGCAGAGCCACTGTGCATTATGGGATAAGGATTCAACCATAGAAATCAGACCCTGAACAATTGTGGAAAGACCTGCAGAAGTAAAAATATAAAATGAGGAGTTGCAGAATCAGAGGCAACACCAATGAGTCAATCTAAGAAAGCAAGCTCATCTAGCCAATGAAGTAGGGCTATAAAAGGAAGCTGGTACAAGGAAAAGGAAAAGGAAAAGGAAAAGGAAAAGGAAAAGGAAAAGGAAAAGGAAAGGGAAAGGGAAAAGGAAGAAAGAAGGAAAGGAAGGAAGGAAGGAAGGAAGGAAGGAAGGAAGGAAGGAAGGAAGGAAGGAAGGAAGGAGAAGGAAGGAAGGAAGAAAAAATGAGAAAGAAAGATGTGAAACTGTTAGTTGTGTGCATAGGCAGTTGCATCTGTTAGTTGTGTGCATCTGTCATGGCCTGTGGCTACTGTAGATACTCAAATAAGGAAAAAGAATTGGGATACAGAGTTGGAGTAAAACAAGCCAGAACCAGAACCTCTTGGAATGTCTGCATCTGCATGATATCTAATCTAACCATAATGATCAGAGGGGAATGGCTACTGCTTTATGCTCACTCCTCTCACATCCCAAACAAACTTCTTTTAAACAATACTAACCCAGAAACCTGCAGGGTAGGGGATTAGGGAAAATGAAGTTCTTATGTAACCATGTCCACAATAGAAAAATTCTGTTCACTTCTCCCCACAATCCACAGGAGAGACTCAGTTAAATTTATCTGGGAGATTGGCTGGTGCTAGAACATCCAGGATGGGTTTCCTTACATTTTTGTTGCTCAGCTTGAGTGGCTGAAATAGCTGGGGGTCTCTTCCTTTCTACACAGTATCTTACATCCAGTAGTCTAGCCTGAGCTTATTTATATGACGAAATTTTTATTTTATATGATGAAAATCAAAGCTGTAGGACTGTTAAGGGCTCAGCTCTGGAACTCACACAACAGCCCTGCAGCCACATTGTATAGTGCTAAGCAATTTACAAGGCCAACCAAGATTCAAGGGATTAGGCAAAAATCCATTTCTTATTTGAAGGAGATATAAAATATTCTGGTTATTGTTTTTAATATGTCGCTATCCACTCTCTGGACACAATTATTTACATTTCTCTCAGATAGAAAACATGCCCACTCAATTGCGAGATACCCAAAGTCTCAGGCAATTACAGCTTTTGGCTTAAGATCCAGAATTATTTCTTCTGTACCAGTTCCAGATATATATGCAGCCCCTTGGGCACAGATCCTCTTAGTATGGATATCTCTGAACTGAAAAAGATACCATTTGCTCTATTCTCCACACAATATACAATGGTGAGACTATGATCAGTTAATTGTGATGGGTCAGCCAATGCAAAAAGCAGGTAACACACAGCAGGCCCTGGCCCACAGTTATTCTGAAATACTTCTGGGTATTTCGTCAACTTCCCTGACTCCAGAGGGCAAAGAATGTTCCTTGACTCTCGCCTGGTTCTGCCCCCTCCTCCCCGAGGTAGTTCCCTAATCCATTGATCTAGGTAGCTCTTGGCCACAACCTAAGAGTCATTTTTCTTTTTCCATAGGTGACAGACTATGTTTTCTGCTGAATAGTTCCCTCGGCCTACTTCAGATCTACAAAAAATTGGGAGCCCCAGCGATCTCTCTTGATTCCCATTTGTAACATATCTTTCACAATGTTGTGGGCTCTCAATGTACTAGATGGTATACAAGATGGATAAAGCGAAATGATAGATCAAATGTGCACAGCATTGGGGAAAGGAGGAGAGGAAGGAAAGAGTAAAATACAGTTACTAACCTAAAACTCTCTGGATTGTAGTGTAATGTTCAGGGTTTTAGATGTGGGTTTTAAAGTTCTACCACAAGGTGAACTTTTAGAGCTAAGGCCAGGGCAGCAAGAGTAGTTCATGAATAACATTACTTCCCAAAATATATTTTATAAGTTTAAAATTGTATTCAAAGATTGTTATCTTGCAAAATGTAACCCCAATTATGAAAGGTGTGTGCCTTTTATTACCAGTAATTACAAATACAGTGGTCAAAAAGAAGCTAACCAGGAATCGAGTGCAAGTAATGGAGAACTATCAAAGAAAAGTGGCATTTCTTGCATCCCATTTCAATTCACATTTCTCATCATCTTTTTTATTTTTTAAGGTCTATTCAGATTGTTTTTAAATTTTATTTTTTAAATTTATATCCAAATTAGTTAGCATATAGTACAACAGTGATTTCAGGAGTATATTCCTTAATGCCCCTTACCCATTTAGCCCATCCCCCCTCCAACCCCCCCCAGTAACCCTCTGTTTGTTCTCCATATTTAAGAGTCTCTTATGTTTTGTCCCCCTCCCTGTTTTTATATTATTTGTTTCCCTTCCCTTATGTTCATCTGTTTTGTCTCTTAAAGTCCTCATATGAGTGAAGTCATATGATTTTTGTCTTTCTCTGACTAATTTCACTTAGCATAATACCCTCCAGTTCCATCCATGTAGTTGCAAATGGCAAGATTTCATTCTTTTTGATTGCTGAGTAATACTCCATTGTATATATATATATATACCACATCTTCTTTACCCATTCATGCATCGATGGACATTTGGGCTCTTGCCATACTTTGGCTATTGTTGACAGTGCTGCTATGAACATGGGGTGCATGTGTCCCTTCAAAACAGCACACCTGTATCCTGTGGATAAATGCCTAGTAGTGCAATTGCTGGGTCATAGGATAGTTCTATTTTTAGTTTTTTGAGGAACCTCCATACTGTTTTCCAGAGTGGCTGCACCAGCTTGCACTGCCACCAACAATGCGAAAGAAATCCTCTTTCTCCGCATCCTTGTCAACATCTGTTGTTGCCTGAGTTGTTAATGTTAGCCATTCTGACAGGTGTAAGGTGGTATCTCATTGTGGTTTTGATTTGTATTTCCCTGATGATGAGTGATGTTGAGCATTTTTTCATGTGTCGGTTGGCCATCTGGATGTCTTCTTTGGAGAAGTGTCTACTCATGCCTTTTGCCCATTTCTTCACTGGATTATTTGTTTTTTGGGTGTTGAGTTTGGTAAGTTCTCTATAGATTTTGGATACTAACCTTTTACCTGATATGTCATTTGCAAATCCTTGAGTCAATTTAGGTAGTTTGTATATTTCTAGGAATTTGTTCATTTCACCTAAGTAATTTACTGGCATATAATTATTCCGAGTATTTATTATATCTTTTTAAATTTCTGTAAGGTCAGTAGTGGTGACCCCTGCTGCAATGATGCTGTCATTTGAGTCTTCTTTTCTGTTTGTCAGTATTGCTAGTCTTTCCAAAGAACCTTGTGGTTTCATTAATTTTATCTATTGCTTTGCCACTCTCTATTTCATCAGTTTCTACTCTAATCTTTGTTATTCCTTTTCCTTGCATTAAGTTTTATCTTTTTTTCCAGTGTCTTAAGGTGGAAGATTGGGTTATTAATTTGAAATCCTTATTATTTTTTTAATGTAATTGTTTAGAGCTGTAAATTTCTCTCTAAACACTGCTACTTTAGCTACATCCCATAAGTGTTAGTATGTTGTGTTTTTTTATAATTTTTTTTACATTTATTTATTTTTGAGAGACAGAGAGAGAGACAGAGCGTGAGCAGGGGAGGGGCAGAGAGAGAGGGAGACACAGAATCTGAAGCAGGCTCCAGGCTCCAAGCTGTCAGCACAGAGCCCGATGTGGGGCTTGAACTCACAAAGTGAGAGATCATGACCTGAGCCGAAGTCAGAGGCTTAACCGACTGAGCCACCCAGGACCTCAGTCTTAATTTTAATTCACCTCCAGTAGGTGAATAGTAGGTGTGTATTAATTTTAATTCACCTCTAAGTGTATTCTAATCTTCTTTGGATAACTTCTTTTATCAGTTGGTTATTTAGAAGTATATCGTTTAATTTTCACATATTTGTGAGTTTACCAAATTTCTTTTATTGATTTGTAACTTCATTCCATCAAGGTCAGAGAACACACTTGTTATGTTTCAATCTATTTATGGATATTTGCTTTATGGGACTAGTATACGGTCTATTCTAAAGAATGAGACATCTGCACTTGAGAATACATATGCTGCTGTTGTTTGAACTATTCTATCGGTGTCTACTAGACCTAGTTGGTTTACAGGACTGTTCTTCTATTTCCTTGTTGATCTTCTGCCTAGTTATTCTACCCATTATTGAAAGTGAGGTATTGAAGTCTCCAACTATGATCCAACTACTATTGTTGAATTGTCTGTATCTCCCCTCATTGTTGTCACTTTTTCCTTCATGTACATTGGTGCTGTTATTAGGCTCTTATAGTTTATGACTGTTATATCTTCCTGATTGACCCTTTATCATTATAAAATGCCTCTTGTTGTCTCTAGCAGTATTTTTGTCTTAAAGTCTATTTTGTCTGATAGTCTAATCACTCCAACTTTTCTGTGGTTGCTGTTTGCATGATATGTCATTTTCAATTTTTTGCTTTCAATCTCTATCTTCGAATCTAAAATGTGTCTCTTATTACTTTTATTTTTTAAAATATTAACTTGAGAGAGAGAGAGAGAATGGGGGAGGGGCAGAGAGAGAGAGAGAGAGGAAGAGACAGAATCCTAAGTAGGCTCCGTGCTGTCAGTGAGGAGGCTGACACAGGGCTCAATTGCACAAACCGTGAGATCATGACCTGAGTCGAAATCAAGAATTGGACACTCAACCAACTAAGCCACACAAGCGCCCCTAAAATGTGTCTCTTTTAAATAGAGTATAGTTGTATCTTATTTTGTTTTTTACAGTCTGACAATCTCTGACTTTTTATTGGGTTATTTTTAATGCATTCATATTTAATGTTGATATTGATATTATTGGATTTACATCTATTTTGCTTTTATTTTCTATATATGTCATGTTTTCTTAATTCTTCTCCTTCTCCTTTACTATTTTCTTTTGCATTGAATAAATATTTTTATTAAATTTTTTTTTTATGTTTATTCATTTTTGAAAGACAGAGAGAGACCAGAGCACAAGCAGGGGTAGGGCGGAGAGAGAGGGAGGACACAGAATCTGAAGCAGGCTCCAGGCTCTGAGCTGTCAACACAGAGCCCGACACGGGGCTTGAACTCACAGGCCATGAGATCATGACCTGAGCTGAAGTCAGATGCTTAACTGACTGAGCCACCCAGGCGCCCCTTGAATAAATATTTTTAATGTAGTCCTTTACCTTCTTTAATGATTTTTTTGTTATCTTTTTGAATTATTTCCTTAGTAGTTCCAGTTCTTACTGTGTATCTTATGGACATCAGCTTCAGATTTATATTAACTTGATACTAGTGAGAAATGGAAACAGTACTTTTATATAGTTCTATTCCCTTTCCCTCTATTTTGTGATACTGTTACACGTATTATGTTTATAATTATTATAGTACACTGTTACAATTATTAACTTAGTCTTTTTAATTATTTTTTTTAAACTTAAACCAAGGGAAGAATTTATTTTTAAAAAGTTCTTATTTAAATTCCAGTTAGTTAACATACAGTGTAATATTAGCTTTAAGTATACAGTATAGTGATTCAACACTTCTATATAATGCCTGGTGCTTATCACACGTGCACTCCTTAGTCCCCATCAACTATTTAACCCATCCCTCACCCACATCTTCTCTGGTAACTATCAGTTTGTTTTCTACAATTGAGAGCCTATTTCCTGGTTTGCCCCTCTCTCTTCTTTCTCCTTTACTTGTTTGTTTTGTTTCTTAAATTTCACACATTTGTGAAATCATATGGTATTTGTCACTCTTTATTTTGCTTAATATTATACTCTCTAGTTCCATCCATGTCATTGCAAATAACAGGATTTCTTTCCTTTTTGTGGCTGAATTATATGCCACTGTATATATGCAACATCTTCTTAATCCAATCATCAAACATTGGACACTTTAGCTGTTTCCATAATCTGGCCATTGTAAATAATGCTGCTATAAACCTAGGGCTGCATGTATCCTTTTGAATAAGTGTTCTTGTATCTTTTGGGTAAATATCTAATAGTGAGATTACTGTGGATTGTAGGGTAGTTCTATTTTTAACCTCTTTCTTTCTTTCTTTCTTTCTTTCTTTCTTTCTTTCTTTCTTTCTCTCTCTCTCTCTCTCTCTCTCTCTCTCTCTTTCTTTTCTCCTTCCTTTCTTTCTTTTTTTTTTTTTTTTTTTTTTTTTTTTAGGAACCTCCACGTTGTTTTCCACAGTAGCTGTACCAGTTTGCATTTCCACCAACAGTGCAGGAGGGTTCCTTTTTTTCTACATCCTTGCCAGCACTTATCCCTGGTGTTTTTGAGTTTAGCTATTCTGACAGGTGTGAGGTGATATTGTAGTTTTGATTTGGATTTTCCTGAAGATAAGTGATGTTGAGCATCTTTTCATGTGTCTGTTGGTCATTGGTATGTCTTTTTTGGAGAAATGTCTGTTCATATCTTCTGCCCATTTTTTAATTGGATTATTTGTTTTGGGTATTGAGGTTTATAATTTCTTTACATATTTTGGATACTAACCTTTTATGAATATGTCATTTGCAAATATATTTTCCCATTCCTTAAGTTGTCCTTTAGTTTTGATTGTTTCCTTTGCTCTGCAGAAGCTTTCATTTTGATGTAGTCCCAACAATTTATTTTTGCTTTAATGTGCCTTGCCTCAGGAGATATATCTAGAAAAATGTTACTATGGCCAATGTAAGAGACATTACCACCTGTGCTTTCTTCTAGGAATTTTATGGTTTCAGGTTTCACACATTTAGGTCTTTAATACACTTTGAGTTTAATTTTGTGTATGGTGTAAGAAAGTGGTCCATTCTTTTGTGTATAGCTGACCAGTTTTCCCAACACTATTTTTTGAAGAGACTTTTTCCCATTGGATATTCTTTTCTGCTTCACTGAAGATTAATTGATCATATAATTGTGGGTTTATTTCTGGGTTTTCTACTCTATTCCATTGATTGATATGTCTATTTTTGTGCCAGTGCCATACTGTTTTGATTACTACAGCTTTGTAATGTAACATGAAATCTGGAATTGTGATATTTCCAGCTCTGCTTTTCTTTTTCAACGATGCTTTGGCTATTTGAGGTCTTTTGTGGTTCCATACAAATTTTAGGATTGTTTGTTCTAGTTCTGTGAAAACTCCTGTTGGTATTTTGATAGGGATTGCATTAAATTTGTAGAATGCTTTGTGTAGTATAGACATTTTGACAATATTTGTTCTTCCAATCCATGAGCATGGAGTGTCTTTCTATCTCTTTGTGTCGTCTTGAATTTCTGTCATCAATGTTTTAGAGTTTTCAGAGTACAGGTCTTGCACCTCTTTGATTAGGTTAATTCCTAGGTATCATATTTTTGGTACAATTGTAAATGGGACTGTTTTCTTAATTTTTCTCTCTGCTGCTTCATTATTAGTGTATAAAATGCAACACATTCTGCACATTGATTTTGTATCATGCAACTGTGCTGAAATCATTTATCAGTTCTAATAATTTTTTGGTAGCTTTTTTTAAAAATTTTTTTTAACGTTTATTTTTGAGACAGAGAGAGAGCATGAACGGAGGAGGGTCAGAGAGAGGGAGACACAGAATCTGAAACAGGCTCCAGGCTCTGAGCTGTCAGCACAGAGCCCGTCGCGGGGCTCGAACTCACAAACTGTGAGATCATGACCTGAGCTGAAGTCGGCCGCTTAACCGACTAAGCCACCCAGGCTCCCCCGTAGCTTTCTATATATAGGATTTCTACATATAGGATTATGTCATCTGCAAATAGTGAAAGTTTTACTTCTTCCTTATCAATTTGGATGCCTTTTCTTTTTGTTGTCTGATTTCTGTGGATAGGACTTGCATTACTACTTTGAATAAAAGTTGTGAGTTAATATCCTTGTCTTGTTCCCGATCTTAGCTGAGTATGATGTTACCTGTGGGTTTCCCATATATGGCATTTATTTATTATGTGGATGTATTTTCCCTCTAACCCTACTTTGTTGAGGGCTTTTATTGTGAATGAATGTTGTATTTTGTCAAATGCTTTTTCTAAATCTACTGAAATGATCATATGGTTTTTGTCCTTTCCTTTATTGATGTGAGGTATCATGATGATTGATTTGCAAATATTGGACCACACTTGCATCGTGGGAATTAATGCAACTTGATTGGGGTGAATGGTTTTCTTAATGTATTGTTGGATTTGGTTTGCTAATATATATATATAATTTATTTATTTTGAGAGAGAGTGAGTGGAGGAGGGGCAGAGAGAGGGAGAGAGAAAATCCCAAGCAGGCTCTGCGCTGTCAACACAGAGCCTGACCTAGGGCTCAATCTCACGAACTGTGAGATCATGACCTGAGCTGAAATCAAGAGTTGGATGCTTAACCGATTCAGCCACCCAGATGCCCCCAGTATGGTAATATTTTATTGAAGATTTTTGCATCTATGTTCATCAGAGACATTGGCCTGTAGTTATTTTTGCAGTGTCTTTATCTGGTTTTGGTATCAGGGTGATACTGGCCTCATAGAATGAATTTGGAAGTTTCCTCCCTCTTCTATGTTTTGGAATAGTTTGGGAAGAATAGGTATTAACTCCTCTTTAAATGTTTGGTACAATTTGCCTGTGAAGCCATCTCATCCTGGACTTTTACCTATTCTAAGTTTTTTTAAATTTTGATTTAGTGGTAATTGGTCTGGTCAAACTTTTTATTACATCCTGATTCAATTTTGGGAGTTTATATATTTACAGGAATTTTTCCCTTTCTTCTGTGTTGTCTAATTTGTTGGCAAATAGCTTTTTATAATATTCTCTTACAGCTGTTTGTACTTCTGTGGTGTTGGTTATTTCTCCTCTGTCATTTGTGATTGTGTTTGAGTCCTTTATCCTTTTTTTTTTCTTGATAAGTCTCACTAGAAGTTTATCAATTTTATTATTTTTTCAAAGAACCAGCTCTTGGTTTCATTGATCAATTCTATTTTTAGTTTCTGTATCATTTATTTCTGCCCTAATCTTTATTATTTCCTTCCTTCTGCTGGTTTTAGGTCTTGTTTGCTATTCTTCCAGCTCCTTTACGTATCAGGTTAGGTTGTTTATTTGAGATTTTTCTTGCTTCTTGTGGTTGGTCTATATTACTATAAACTTCCCTCTTAGAACTGCTTTTGCTGTATCCCAAAGTTTTGGACCAATTGTTTTCATTCTCATTTGTTTCCATATGTTTTTTGAGTTCTTCTATGATTTCTTGGGTGACCCATTCATTGTTTAGTAGCATGTTATTTAACCTTCATGTATTTGTGGTCTTTCCAGATTTTGTCTTGTTGATTTCTAGTTTCATAGCAAGTGGTCAGAAAGATTCATGGTAAAAAAAAATGCATGATATAGCTTCAGTCTTTGTGAATTCATTGAGACTTGTTTTGTAGACTTGTTTTGTGATCTATTCTGGATAATATTCTGTGTGCCCTTGAAAAGAATGTGTATTCTGCTGCTTTAGGATGGGATATTTTGAATATATTTGTTAAATCCATCTAGTCCAATGTGTCATTCAAAGCTACTGTTTCCTTGTTGATTTTCTGTTTGGATAATCTGTTCATTGATATAAGCGGGATGTTGCAGTCCTCAACTATTATTGTATTACTATCAATTAGTTTATCTTTATTAACTCTTTTATGTATTTGGGTGCTTTAATTTTGGATGTATAAATATTTACAACCGTTATATCTTCTTGTATTGTCCTCTTAATGATTATATAGTGTCCTTCTTTGTCTCTTGTCTTTGTCTCTTGTTTTAAAGTCTATTTTGTTTGATATAAGTATTGTTACTTCAACTTCCTTTTCAATCTGCATGTGTCTTTAGGTCTGAAATGAACCTCTGTAGGCAGTACATGGATTTTTTTAAATCCATTTCATCACTCTCTTTCTTTTGACTGGAGCACTGAGGCCGTTTACATTTAAAGTAATTATTGATAGGTATGTATTTATAGTTATTTTGTTACTTGTTTTATGGTTGTTTTTATAGTTCTTCTCTTACGTTATTCCCTTGTTCTCTTCTCTTACAAAAACTTGGCTTTCTTTAGTCATAGACTTGGATTCCTTTCTTTTTATTTTTTGCATATCTATTACTAGTTTTGGATTTGTAACTAGCATTAATTTTATATATAACATCTTCTGCATAGGGCCATCTATATTAAATTGATGGTCACTTAAGTTTGTATCCATTCTTACTTCTCTCCCTCCTGCCTGCCACATTTTAGGTATATGGTGTCCTTTACATTCTTTCATTTTGTGAGTCCCTTATTGACTTATTTTTACAGATATATTTTTTCTGCTTTTGTGCTTCCCGCTTTGCTTACTCTTACTTATGGTCTTTCCACTCAAAAGGTCCCTTTTGACATTTCTTGTAGGGCTGGTTTAGTGGTCATGATTTCCTTTAACTTTTATTTGCCTAGAAAACCCTTTGTCTCTCCTTCTATTCTGCATGATAGCCTACTGGATAGAGTATTCTTGGCTGTATGTTTTACCTTTCAGCACTTTGAAAAATTCCTGCTGAAAAATCAGTTGATAGCTTTATGGAGTTTCCCTTGTATGTAAGTGGTTTTTTTTTTTTTTTTCCCTCCTCTCTTGTTGCTTTTAAGATTCTCTTTTTTTTTTTTTTCTTCAACGTTTTTTATTTATTTTTGGGACAGAGAGAGACAGAGCATGAACGGGGGAGGGGCAGAGAGAGAGGGAGACACAGAATCGGAAACAGGCTCCAGGCTCCGAGCCATCAGCCCAGAGCCTGACGCGGGGCTCGAACTCACGGACCGCGAGATCGTGACCTGGCTGAAGTCGGACGCTTAACCGACTGCGCCACCCAGGCGCCCCTAAGATTCTCTCTTTATCACTACTTCTTGCCATTTTACTTATTATGTTTCTTGGTGTGGACCTCCTTGGGTTGATTTTTTAGGCGGCTCTTTATGCCTCCTGGATTTGGATGTTTGCTTTCTTCCATATATAAGGGAAGTTTTCAGCTATTATTTCTTGAAATAAATTTTCTGCCCTTTTTCTCTCTCTTCTCCTTTTAGGATCCCTATAATGTGAATGACATTGCTGAGTTCCTCTGACATATTTTCATTTTTTTATTGTTCTTTTTCCTTTTGCTGTTGTGCTTGGGTGCTTTCCATTACTGTATCTACCAGCTCACTGATTCATTCCTCTGCTTCCTCTTGTTTACTAGTTATTCCTTTTAGTGTATTTTTAATTTGAGTTATTGAATTTCATCTCTGATTGTTCTTAATATTTTCTTTCTCTTTTTTGAAGATTTCACTGAGATTCTCCACACTTTTCTCAAGTCCAGTGAATATACTTAAGGCCATTGCTTTGAAATCTTTATCAGGCATATCACTCATCTCCATTTAATTAAGCTCTTTTGCTGTGATTTTGTTCTTTCACACACACACACACACACACACACACACATTAAAAGGTAGACATACCTAACTATTTTCACTTAAAATGTTTTTAAGATTCAACTATGCTGTAATTTGTATCAGTCTTCATACGTCATTTCATTTTATGGCTAAATAATAATCCATTGCATCGCTCTAGCACATTTTGTTCATTCATTTATCAACCTTTTGGCTGTTGTAAATAGTACTGCTCTGAATACTTGTGTATAAGTTTTTGACACAAAACAGCAAAAAATAGTAAGAAGTGAAAAATATTCAAATCCATATAAATAGCAAAATGCATCATTTCCCTGCCCCTGCAAGACCACTTTCTTGATTAAACATTCTATAAGTTTTATCTAAAATTCAGTTCACTAATGATCTCTGAGAATTGTGTGAACATTAGATTTGACTGTATTTTTTTCACTAATTTTTTATTTATAGGTATTCAATATACCCAAAGAAATAATAAATGACTTGAAGCAGAGGTGAATGTTTTTGGGTTTTATTCTCCACTGCCTGTAGAACATGGTTAGATAATCAGAGGTGCTTATTAAAGCTCACTGGTTTGATATTTCTGGCTAACTCTTAAATGATGGCTGTTCTAACTTCCATTCCATGAATCTCTCTGGTCCAGATGAAAATAATCATTGTAAATTCCCATAAGACTTTTGACATATATTCTTGTTGTGAGCCAAATAATACCATCTTTGCTATTTAATGAATCCCATTGCAAAATGTTTTCTTGGTCAAGCCCCAAGTTTCTACAATATCCATTTTATCTACAGCTGCTAAACAACTAATGATCAACTAGGTCATTTATTTATATATAAAATTACCTCCTATATGCTCTCTGTCAGAGCCTACCTAACACTGAATAATCTCAGGCCCTGATTCTGCTGTAGATCTGGTAAGTTTAAGTGTTTTACAAAATTATTTCTACTGAAAGATTTTAAATCTCTGCCCTTCCTACCTCCATCTCCTAACCCTGATTTCATGGAGCTGAGATCAATAAAATAGTTTGCATATATTAGCATATATGAAAGGACAATTCAACAGGGGAGGGCTTAAAGAGCTTAATCTTGGAGCTCTTTCCCATAAAAAGGATGTGATATAGTAGTGTTTAGGAGATAAAGGTACATTTTTAAGTCATAGAACTATAGATAGTTGTAGGAGGAACAGATTCATACTTTAACAGAAAAGAAATTGTGAAGAAAAGGTAAATGCTTTTCTCTGAGCTGTATGGCTATAATGTAGTAAACCTGATAATAAAGCAGTCTTCTTCTATTTGATAAAGACCAGCAAAACTAATTTTCTCTGTGATGGGTCCAACTGATAACTTATCTGCAATTATGTTGAAAATCTTCTCTGGAAATTTGCAAGCATTCTGCAACTGTTCACTGAAGCCTGTCTATAATGCAATATATATATATATATATATATATATATATATATATATATATATATATAATTTTTATATATTCTTTCAGTAAGGGTATTCTTAGTGATGAATTCTAAATGACTTCTGTGTGTGTGTGTGCACGTGCGTGCGTATGTATAACACGCAGCCATCCCAGAGCAGGTGCTTCCTTAATGTTAGCTATTATCCTTAGGATTATATAGATGAATAGATGGACAAATACATAGTTAAGTAGATACATTATAATGACATATTCTCAATTTAATTGCTATATAGTACCAAATAACAGATATTATTTTCAATATCTATGACTTAAGCTTTATTTCACTATAGTCTCTAATACCCTATAATTATCTTTCAAACTAACATACGAATGAAGATGGAAAGAATAGCAAAGATAAGTTTTCACAGAGGAAACATCTTTGAAAGTGGATTCTTAGAGCTTTTGTTTAAATAGAATTGTATTTTCTGTCTCTTTTTTCCTTTGATACAGGTTTCCACCTATCAATCAGGACAATGGATGCGGCCAATAAGTCTGTTTCTGAATTTGTTTTGCTTGGACTCTCTAATTCCTGGGAACTACAGCTGTTTTTCTTCATAGTGTTTTCATTGTTTTATGTGGCAACAATGGTTGGTAACAGTCTCATAGTCATCACGGTTATAGCTGACTCTCACCTACACTCTCCTATGTATTTTCTACTTACCAACCTTTCCATCATCGATATGTCCCTTGCTTCCTTTACTACCCCTAAGATGATTGCAGACTACCTCAATGGACACAAAACCATCTCCTTTGATGGTTGTATCACCCAGATATTTTTCCTACACCTTTTTACTGGTACTGAGATAATTTTACTTATGGCCATGTCCCTTGATAGGTATATTGCAATATGCAAGCCTCTCCGCTACACTTCAGTCATAAGACCCTGGGTGTGCACTGCCCTTGTGGTGGCTTCCTGGGTTGTGGGAGTCATGCATTCAATGAGCCAGGTCATATTTGCTCTCACATTACCATTCTGTGGTCCCAATGAAGTAGACAGCTTTTTCTGTGACCTTCCTGTGGTGTTCCAGCTAGCTTGTGTAGATACTTATGTTCTGGGCCTGTTTATGATCTCAACAAGTGGCATAATTGCATTGTCCTGCTTTATTCTTTTATTCAATTCTTATGTTATTGTCTTTGTTACTATCAAGCATCATTCTTCAAAAGGATCATCTAAGGCCCTTTCTACCTGCACAGCTCATTTCATTGTTGTATTTATGTTCTTTGGGCCATGCATCTTCATCTATATGTGGCCACTAAGCAGTTTTCTTACAGACAAGATCCTGTCTGTGTTTTATACCATCTTTACTCCCATTCTGAACCCAGTAATTTATACTTTAAGGAATCAAGACGTGAAGACAGCCATGAGGAAACTGAAAAATAGGCTTCTAAATCCTAACAAGACAACTCCTTGGCGTTATTTTTAATTTTAAATTCTAGTTCTAGTTTTAACTTCCCAGGCATTACATGGCACAGTTATTGTGTACACAGAATTATGACTAGGCTCTTATTTCTGGAGTTCCCATCAAATTGTAATCAAATCAAATTGCAATCAAATCATAAATATTAAAACTACTCTTAGTCATATGTTTAAAATACATGTTATATTTCACAAAATCAAGTTGACAGAAACAATTTCTTCCAGAAGCAAAGACTATCTATAAAAATGCCAAGAGTTCCTGCTCCAGTTAGGAAATCCAACATTAACAATCTATTCAATGGAAATGATGAACAAAAAATGAGAAGAGGAAATATAGGTTAAAAGGGAACTAGAAGAAAATGACATTTATATACAACTCGTTACTGAGTTACTCAGAGAATTGTCCCTAAAGTATGTCAAATTAGTAAGATTTCTATAAGCTTTAGAAACTCCATACTGCTATAGGATTATCCTCTGACAAGCAGTGATTTTTCCATATATACCTGGGTCATTCCTAGTTAACATTTAAAACAATTTGTAATCTCTTCTAATTGAAGAAAACCCTAGATGTATTTCATTACAAATGCTGATGAGGTCCAAAGCAAATGCTATAAGTAGAAGAGTCTCCACCACTCACTTTTAGCTAATAAGCAAAGATATACAGCCATGATAACTTCTGATAATACATTATGAATAAAGAGGCTGAAGTATTCCACAAATTAGAAAATATTACAAATGAGTTTCAAAGCAGTATATTTTGTTTCCTACAGGTACTATGTCAGTTTAATGGCTGAGAAGTTAAAACTGGAATTAAAATAAGAGATACAGTTTATAATAACAGTTTATGGACAACCTATGATTTCATTTTAAAGTACTGGACTGGTTTACAGTTTGGTTAAATTACTTTTTCCTTTTAATATATGGTTGAAAAAATAAGAAATATGTGCTTAGTAATACACTGTCAATGTAATAAGTATGTTTCTTTATACAAATGGTGTTTTTTTTTTTTTTTTTTTTTTTTTTTTTTTAATTTTTTTTAATATATGAAATTTACTGTCAAATTGGTTTCCATACAACACCCAGTGCTCATCCCAAAAGGTGCCCTCCTCAATACCCATCACCCACCCTGCCCTCCCTCCCACCCCCCATCAACCCTCAGTTTGTTCTCAGTTTTTAACAGTCTCTTATGCTTTGGCTCTCTCCCACTCTAACCTCTTTTTTTTTTTTTTTTCCCCTTCCCCTCCCCCATGGGTTTCTGTTACGTTTCTCAGGATCCACATAAGAGTGAAACCATATGGTATCTGTCTTTCTCTGTATGGCTTATTTCACTTAGCATCACACTCTCCAGTTCCATCCACGTTGCTACAAAAGGCCATATTTCATTCTTTCTCATTGCCACGTAGTATTCCATTGTGTATATAAACCACAATTTCTTTATCCATTCATCAGTTGATGGACATTTAGGCTCTTTCCATAATTTGGCGATTGTTGAGAGTGCTGCTATAAACATTGGGGTGCAAGTGCCCCTATGCATCAGTACTCCTGTATCCCTTGGATAAATTCCTAGCAGTGCTATTGCTGGGTCATAGGGTAGGTCTATTTTTAATTTTTTGAGGAACCTCCACACTGCTTTCCAGAGCGGCTGCACCAATTTGCATTCCCACCAACAGTGCAAGAGGGTTCCCGTCTCTCCACATCCTCTCCAGCATCTATAGTCTCCTGATTTCTTCATTTTGGCCACTCTGACTGGCGTGAGGTGGTATCTGAGTGTGGTTTTGATTTGTATTTCCCTGATGAGGAGCGACGTTGAACATCTTTTCATGTGCCTGTTGGCCATCCGGATGTCTTCTTTAGAGAAGTGTCTATTCATGTTTTCTGCCCATTTCTTCACTGGGTTATTTGTTTTTCGGGTGTGGAGTTTGATGAGCTCTTTATAGATTTTGGATACTAGCCCTTTGTCCGATGTGTCATTTGCAAATATCTTTTCCCATTCCGTTGGTTGCCTTTTAGTTTTGTTGGTTGTTTCCTTTGCTGTGCAGAAGCTTTTTATCTTCATAAGGTCCCAGTAATTCACTTTTGCTTTTAATTCCCTTGCCTTTGGGGATGTGCCGAGTAAGAGATTGCTACGGCTGAGGTCAGAGAGGTCTTTTCCTGCTGTCTCCTCTAAGGTTTTGATGGTTTCCTGTCTCACATTCAGGTCCTTTATCCATTTTGAGTTTATTTTTGTGAATGGTGTGAGAAAGTGGTCTAGTTTCAACCTTCTGCATGTTGCTGTCCAGTTCTCCCAGCACCATTTGTTAAAGAGACTGTCTTTTTTCCATTGGATGTTCTTTCCTGCTTTGTCAAAAATGAGTTGGCCATATGTTTGTGGGTCTAGTTCTGGGGTTTCTATTCGATTCCATTGGTCTATGTGTCTGTTTTTATGCCAATACCATGCTGTCTTGATGATGACAGCTTTGTAGTAGAGGCTAAAGTCTGGGATTGTGATGCCTCCTGCTTTGGTCTTCTTCTTCAAAATTACTTTGGCTATTCGGGGCCTTTTGTGGTTCCATATGAATTTTAGGATTGCTTGTTCTAGTTTCGAGAAGAATGCTGGTGCAATTTTGATTGGGATTGCATTGAATGTGTAGATAGCTTTGGGTAGTATTGACATTTTGACAATATTTATTCTTCCAATCCATGAGCAGGGAATGTCTTTCCATTTCTTTATATCTTCTTCAATTACCTGCATAAGCTTTCTATAGTTTTCAGCATACAGATCTTTTACATCTTTGGTTAGATTTATTCCTAGGTATTTTATGCTTCTTGGTGCAATTGTGAATGGGATCAGTTTCTTTATTTGTCTTTCTGTTGCTTCATTGTTAGTGTATAAGAATGCAACTGATTTCTGTACATTGATTTTGTATCCGGCAACTTTGCTGAATTCATGTATCAGTTCTAGCAGACTTTTGGTGGAGTCTATCGGATTTTCCATGTATAATATCATGTCATCTGCAAAAAGCGAAAGCTTGACTTCATCTTTGCCAATTTGGATGCCTTTGATTTCCTTTTGTTGTCTGATTGCTGATGCTAGAACTTCCAGCACTATATTAAACAGCAGCGGTGAGAGTGGGCATCCCTGTCGTGTTCCTGATCTCAGGGAAAAAGCTCTCAGTTTTTCCCCATTGAGGATGATGTTAGCTGTGGGCTTTTCATAAATGGCTTTTATGATCTTTAAGTATGTTCCTTCTATCCCGACTTTCTCAAGGGTTTTTATTAAGAAAGGGTGCTGGATTTTGTCAAAGGCCTTTTCTGCATCGATTGACAGGATCATATGGTTCTTCTCTTTTTTTTTGTTAATGTGATGTATCACGTTGATCGATTTGCGAATGTTGAACCAGCCCTGCATCCCAGGAATGAATCCCACTTGATCATGGTGAATAATTCTTTTTATATGCTGTTGAATTCGATTTGCTAGTATCTTATTGAGAATTTTTGCATCCATATTCATCAGGGATATTGGCCTGTAGTTCTCTTTTTTTACTGGGTCTCTGTCTGGTTTAGGAATCAAAGTAATACTGGCTTCATAGAATGAGTCTGGAAGTTTTCCTTCCCTTTCTATTTCTTGGAATAGCTTGAGAAGGATAGGTATTATCTCTGCTTTAAACGTCTGGTAGAACTCCCCTGGGAAGCCATCTGGTCCTGGACTCTTATTTGTTGGGAGATTTTTGATAACCGATTCAATTTCTTCGCTGGTTATGGGTCTGTTCAAGCTTTCTATTTCCTCCTGATTGAGTTTTGGAAGAGTGTGGGTGTTTAGGAATTTGTCCATTTCTTCCAGGTTGTCCAATTTGTTGGCATATAATTTTTCATAGTATTCCCTGATAATTGTTTGTATCTCTGAGGGATTGGTTGTAATAATTCCATTTTCATTCATGATTTTATCTATTTGGGTCATCTCCCTTTTCTTTTTGAGAAGCCTGGCTAGAGGTTTGTCAATTTTGTTTATTTTTTCAAAAAACCAACTCTTGGTTTCGTTGATCTGCTCTACAGTTTTTTTAGATTCTATATTGTTTATTTCTGCTCTGATCTTTATGATTTCTCTTCTTCTGCTGGGTTTAGGCTGCCTTTGCTGTTCTGCCTCTATTTCCTTTAGGTGTGCTGTTAGATTTTGTATTTGGGATTTTTCTTGTTTCTTGAGATAGGCCTGGATTGCAATGTATTTTCCTCTCAGGACTGCCTTCGCTGCGTCCCAAAGCGTTTGGATTCTTGTATTTTCATTTTCGTTTGTTTCCATATATTTTTTAATTTCTTCTCTAATTGCCTGGTTGACCCACTCATTCGTTAGTAGGGTGTTCTTTAACCTCCATGCTTTTGGAGGTTTTCCAGACTTTTTCCTGTGGTTGATTTCAAGCTTCATAGCATTGTGGTCTGAAAGTATGCATGGTATAATTTCAATTCTTGTAAACTTATGAAGGGCTGTTTTGTGACCCAGTATATGATCTATCTTGGAGAATGTTCCATGTGCACTCGAGAAGAAAGTATATTCTGTTGCTTTGGGATGCAGAGTTCTAAATATATCTGTCAAGTCCATCTGATCCAATGTATCATTCAGGGCCCTTGTTTCTTTATTGACTGTGTGTCTAGATGATCTATCCATTTCTGTAAGTGGTGTGTTAAAGTCCCCTGCAATGACCACATTCTTATCAATAAGGTTGCTTATGTTTATGAGTAACTGTTTTATATATCTGGGGGCTCCGGTATTTGGCGCATAGACATTTATAATTGTTAGCTCTTCCTGATGGATAGACCCTGTAATTATTATATAATGCCCTTCTTCATCTCTTGTTACAGCCTTTAATTTAAAGTCTAGTTTGTCTGATATAAGTATGGCTACTCCAGCTTTCTTTTGGCTTCCAGTAGCATGATAAATAGTTCTCCATCCCCTCACTCTCAATCTAAAGGTGTCCTCAGATCTAAAATGAGTCTCTTGTAGACAGCAAATAGATGGGTCTTGTTTTTTTATCCATTCTGATACCCTATGTCTTTTGGTTGGCGCATTTAATCCATTTACATTCAGTGTTATTATAGAAAGATACGGGTTTAGAGTCATTGTGATGTCTGTATGTTTTATGCTTGTAGTGATGTCTCTGGTACTTTGTCTCACAGGATCCCCCTTAGGATCTCTTGTAGGGCTGGTTTCGTGGTGACAAATTCCTTCAGTTTTTGTTTGTTTGGGAAGACCTTTATCTCTCCTTCTATTCTAAATGACAGACTTGCTGGATAAAGGATTCTCGGCTGCATATTTTTTCTGTTTAGCACACTGAAGATATCGTGCCAAGCCTTTCTGGCCTGCCAAGTTTCAAAGGAGAGATCAGTCACGAGTCTTATAGGTCTCCCTTTATATGTGAGGGCATGTTTATCCCTTGCTGCTTTCAGAATTTTCTCTTTATCCTTGTATTTTGCCAGTTTCACTATGATATGTCGTGCAGAAGATCGATTAAAGTTACGTCTGAAGGGAGTTCTCTGTGCCTCTTGGATTTCAATGCCTTTTTCCTTCCCCAGTTCAGGGAAGTTCTCAGCTATAATTTCTTCAAGTACCCCTTCAGCACCTTTCCCTCTCTCTTCCTCCTCTGGAATACCAATTATGCGTATATTATTTCTTTTTAGTGTATCACTTAGTTCTCTAATTTTCCCCTCATACTCCTGGATTTTTTTATCTCTCTTTCTTTCAGCTTCCTCTTTCTCCATAACTTTATCTTCTAGTTCACCTATTCTCTCCTCTGCCTCTTCAATCCGAGCCGTCGTGGTTTCCATTTTGTTTTGCATTTCATTTAAAGCGTTTTTCAGCTCCTCGTGACTGTTCCTTAGTCCCTTGATCTCTGTGGCAAGAGATTCTCTGCTGTCCTGTATACTGTTTTCAAGCCCAGCAATTAATTTTATGACTATTATTCTAAATTCACTTTCTGTTATATTATTTAAATCCTTTTTGATCAGTTCATTAGCTGTTGTTATTTCCTGGAGATTCTTCTGAGGGGAATTCTTCCGTTTGGTCATTTTGGACAGTCCCTGGAGTGGTGAGGACCTGCAGGGCACTTCCCCCGTGCTGTGGTGTATAACTGGAGTTGGTGGGCGGGGCCGCAGTCCGACCTGATGTCTGCCCCCAGCCCACCGCTGGGGCCACAGTCAGACTGGTGTGTGCCTTCTCTTCCCCTCTCCTAGGGGCGGGATTCACTGTGGGGTGGTGTGGCCCGTCTGGTCTACTTGCACACTGCCAGGCTTGTGGTGCTGGGGAGCTGGCGTATTAGCTGGGGTGGGTAGGCAAGGTGCACGGGGGCGGGAGGGGCAGGCTTAGCTCGCTTCTCCTTAGGTGATCCACTTCAGGAGGGGCCCTGTGGCAGCGGGAGGGAGTCAGATCCGCTGCCGGAGGTTTGGCTCCGCAGAAGCACAGAGTTGGGTGTTTGCGCGGAGCGAGCAAGTTCCCTGGCAGGAACTGGTTCTCTTTGGGATTTTGGCTGGGGGATGGGCGGGGGAGATGGCGCTGGCGAGCGCCTTTGTTCCCCGCCAAGCTGAGCTCTGCCGTCCGGGGGCTCAGCAGCTCTCCCTCCCTTTGTCCTCCAGCCTTCCCGCTTTCTGAGCAGATCTGTTAACTTCTGACCTCCCAGACGCTAAGTCGCGCTTGCTGTCGGAACACAGTCCGTCCGGCCCCTCCGCTTTTGCCAGCCCGACTCGGGGGCTCTGCTTGGCCGGCGAGCCGCCCCTCCGCCCCGGCTCCCTCCCGCCAGTCCGTGGAGCGCGCACCGCCTCGCCGCCCTTCCTACCCTCTTCCGTGGGCCTCTCGTCTGCGCTTGGCTCCGGAGACTCCGTTCTGCTAATCCTCTGGCGGTTTTCTGGGTTCTTTAGGCAGGTGTAGGTGGAATCTAAGTGATCAGCAGGACGCGCGGTGAGCCCAGCGTCCTCCTATGCCGCCATCTTCCGGAACCAGTTCCTGTTTTTTTTTTTTAAGTGTTAAATAGGTTCAATATTAGCTTTAAGGTACACAAGGTATCTCTGCCACCTGCTGGTTGTTACTGGAATTGCAATAATTGAAAACCAGAAGAAAGAATTCTGCGTACCTTGCTTTGTAAATCATCTTGTTTAAATTTATGGCACACATGAAAGAACTAATTGCTATTTGAAACTGGGTAAATGATATTTATAGTGTTCAGCATATTATCCAACTTTTATGTACAAGAACATATCTGTTACAACCACAGTATTTGATAAATATGAAGTTGTTCCTCTCTGGCATTATTGAGTAAATAATAACCAAGAATTACATATGCACGAATTATCACTGATGAGAGAGAAGTTAAGAAAAGGATATTCCTAACTGTTAATTTTAAGGCAAATGCCAGCAGAAATGTGTTTTTTCTTCATCAGAGTGTGTTTATTTTCTTCATTTTTTAAAAAATTTAAAGTTAGTTAACATATAGTGTAATATTGGTTTCAGGAGTGGAATCCTATGATTCATCACTTACATATAACACCCAGTGATTTTCCCAATGAGGAAACAAATTTACAGTTAAAAATGTGTGATATTGTGTTAAAACCCTAGGAATGGTTGAAACTGTTGGGTAAAAATGTCTATAGTATTAACACTAATCTGAAATGTGTTTACATCCACCAAATAATAGCGTAATTCTATTTGAAATAGGAATACAAATGGGCCAATTTAGGGTGTGTGTGCATGTGGTGTGTGAACTTTCACTTACGTGTGAAAATATGCAAATGTGTTCAGGATCAATGAATTAATTTATGTACAAATTTTCTAACTGGTATTTTGTTAATGCCCCAAATAATTATTTCACATAATATATTTATTTGAATAGGGAGTATATTTTGTAATGAAATGGTTTTTGCAAGATTAAAGTGTTGAGCCTTTTCAAAAGAATGTCATCAATCTTCAATACTTGTGTGGAGAATTATAAAACTCAAGGACATTTGCCAAAACCCTTAAAGATACAACTGATCAGCAGACAACTCTGCAAAACAAGTCAATAATGAGACTGATCAGTTGGAATTATAGTAAGATTCTGCAGCTGAGAATGAAAAGGACCACAGCCTCTGAAGGACTTCCATAAATAAAGGCAACTACAACTACCTTCCCTTGTGGTTCAGTGTAAAGAATAAATGTACAAATTAGCTCTATGTATTACATAAATCTTAATTAGGAGCTACAGGTGGGTTATTTTATCACCTTGTCTCCTCATCATGCTGCTGACACTCTTTTATACAAGGGTAAGCACAGTGACAGGACACAGGCTCCCTATGCAGTAGTAAAGATGGTGCCATTTGCCACTAGGGCGTCCAATTCTAAAAATATTTTCAAAGCATTCTAGATGAACAGAAGCCAGCTAATATAAACATATAAACATACCAGGTCGAGGGTGGCTTTAAGTGGTCTAAATTTCCAATAACACAACTGAGAGAGTATTACTATTAAGATATTAATTAAGAAGACTTCCTTGATAAGCACTCACTCTTTCTTCAGGTGTTTGGAAAGCTGGGCAATGACAAACTTATGAGCCTTCAAAAATTTAAAAACCTGTTTTATAAAATTAAGCAGAGTAATCAATTGCAGATAAAAAAATAAAAATTAGGTTTGGATGAAATGATAAAATATAAATTGTAGTATGTGATGGAATTGAATATATGTAATGGCAATAAAAACTGCATATAATGTACATTTCCAAAAACATTTGAGGAAAATTTCAGAATACTATGTAGTGTTATATTGAAGCCCATTTTAGACCCTCTTCTTTGTATGGGTTTCCTCCAAGGTCCTGGAATGGACCCTAACAAGTTTTTACTCACAGTTTTGACTCTTTTTTTTCTTAAAGAAGTCCCCTTAGATTATACAGACTTTAGACCCTATTGAACCTGGATCCACCCCGAGTGTAGGGGTAAACGTCTTAGACTCAGGTATGTTTTTACCATTGCTAAAGGCCAGTTCTACTGTTTGTTAGTAGTGTAAACTTGGGCAAGACACTTAACCTGTTTCTACACCTGTTAAAGGATATAATAATATCACTTACACTGCAGAGTTATTTGAAAAATAAAGGAACTCATTTATATAAAGCACATAACAAATGTTCAACAAATGTTATTGTAATACTCTTCTCATCAACTTTGGGTATTTTGTTTAAGGGACTTGATACTCTCCTGAGCTAAGAATTGACATGTTTAATTTGAAAATTAAAGTTTTATTTTATAAATTTTCTGTATTTGTGTATGAGTGTATAAAAAATGTGTATCAGGATTAATTAGGAAAATTAAAAGTAACCTCCACTTTCTGTTTTTTACTTTATCATTTAAAAAATTAAAAAAAATATTTTTTAAAACAGTAAATTCCCCTAGAAAACTACATTGGTTCTTATACTTATTCCAGCCTCTAGAGACCGTTTTCCGCACTGCTCATAATTTTTAATGAATCAAGGAAAATTCTGAATTGTTGTTTAATTAGTATATGATGACTTCTTTACAATGAGTAACTATTAAAATGATTTACTAATTTTAGAATGGATTTTCACTACAATTTTGGTCAGAATAAGAATGATGATATTTGAACCTCCACATTATTAAGGTGCAGACATAGATAGGTGCATAGATTAGTAAATAGTTTCTTAGACAAGGAAAATTTTTATGACATGGACAGTCTTATGAGAAGTATTTTTCTATACTGATAGGGTCCTGGGATAATGTGATCACTGGACTCTACTGCCAAATGGAAGAAGTTCTTGGTGTAGACAGTATCATTTGGATATATCAGACTCTTCATAGAAGTGTTTTCAAATTTAAACAATGACCAATGAAAAAATTTTTTGTTTGTTTTTTGTTTTTAATATAATTTATTGTCAAGTTGGCTAACATACAGTGTACACAGTGTGCTCTTGGTTTTGGGGGTAGATTCCTGTGATTCACTGCTTACATACAACACCTAGTGATCATCCCAACAAGTGCCCTCCTCAATGCTCATCACCTATTTTCCCTTCCCCCCACCTTAAACCCTCAGTTTGTTCTCTGTATTTAAGAGTTTCTTCTGGTTTGCCTCCCTCCCTCTCCGTAACTATTTTTCCCCCTTCTACTCCCCCATGGTCTTTTGTTAAGTTTCTCAAGTTCCACATATGAGTGAAAACACATGATATCTGTCTTTCTCTGACTTATTTCACTTAGCATAATACCCTCCAGTTCCATCCATGTTGCTGCAAATGGCAGGGTTTAATTCTTTCTCATTGCCAAGTAGTATTATATATACATATATATATATTAATATATACACAGTAGTATTATATACATATATATTAATATATATACAGTAGTAATATATATATATTAATATATATACAGTAGTATTGTATATATAAACCACATATTTATCCATTCATCAGCTGGTGGACATTTAGGCTCTTTCCATAATATGGCTATTGTTGGAAATGCCGCTATAAACATTGGGGTATGTGTACCCCTATGCATCAGCACTCCTATATCCTATGGATAAATTCCCAGTAGTGCTGTTGCTGGGTCGTAGGGTAGTTCTACTTTTTAATTTTTTGAGGAACCTCTACACTGTTTTCCAGAGTGGCTGCACCAGTTTGCCTTCCCACCAACAGTGTAAGAGGGTTCCCATTTCTCCACATCCTCACCAGCAACTGTTATTTTCTGAGTTGTTCATTTTAGCCACTCTGACTGGTGTGAGGTGGTATCTCAGTGTGGTTTTGATTTGTATTTACCTGATGATGAGTGATGTTGAGCATGAATTCAGGCACAGGATACAAAAGTTGCAGGATACAAAATCAATGTACAGAAATCCGTTGCATTTCTATATACCATTAATGAAGCAATAGAAAGAGAAATCAAGACATCAGTCCCTTTTACAATTGCACCAAGAACCATAAATTACCTAGGAATAAACCTAACCAAAGATGTAAAAGATCTGTGTGCTGAAAACTATAGAAAATTTATGAAGGAAATTGAAGAAGACACAAAGAAATGGAAAAGCATTCCATGCTCATGGATTGGAAGAATAAATATTGTTAAAATGTCAATACTACCCAAAGCAATTTACAAATTCAATGCAATCCCAATCAAAATTGCACTGCCATTCTTCTCAAAGCTAGAACAAATAACCCTAAGATTTGTATGGAACCACAAAAGACCCCAAATAGCCAAAGTAATGTTGAAAAAGAAAACCAGAATGGGAGCATCACAATCCCAGACTTTAGTCTCTACTACAAAGCTGTAATCATCAAGACAGTATGGTATTGGCACAAAAACAGACACATAGACCCATGGAATAGAATAGAGAACCCAGAACTGGACCCACAAATGTATGGCCAACTAATCTTTGACAAAGCAGGAAAGAGTATCCAATGGAAAAAGACAGCCTCTTTAGCAAATGGTGCTGGGAGAACTGGACAGCAACATGCAGAACAATGAAACTACATGACTTTCTTATACCATACACAAAAATAAACTGAGAACTAGTTTCAAAGGAGCTTTTACACAAAACAGTTAAAGCAAAGTTGGCAAGAGAACTGAATAAACTCTTCTCTCCCCATTTATTCCCTATTACTATTTTGCATGGAGATTTTTGGATGCATCTAAGCAGATTGAAAACTAGGTGAAAAAAACAACCATGGAAACCTAATTCATGTGAGCTTTTTGCATATACTCTCAGAGTCCACTGAAATACACTGAGCAATTTGACATTCTTTCAGTATATGCTGTTAGGATGATTAATTTTATAAAGGTCAGAATAGTTTTTTGTTGTCAATTATTTCTAGTGCTGTTAGTTATGCCTAAGAGGTAAATATGCACAACTTAAACTGGAGTCAGAAGGCCTAACATCCAAATGAGACAGGACTGTGATTGAGATTATGGGTTCATTATTCTGTCTTTGTGGTTGTCAGTATAATTTAATTGACATTTAACCTTTTTCTTTATTATTTTTTGTTAAATACATACATACATCCCAACATCTAGCATGTACTAAAATATCATGTTTGCATATTTATTTTTACTCTGGTAATTTATACTGCCAACATAAGGAGATGTATACCTATTTACATTTTATTATCTCTTTAAAATTTACTTTTTTATTAAAGAAAATTCTTAAGGCTGGAGGTTTCAGGTTTTTTTCTTAGTAGCTGTTCTTTGACTACTAATTGCTAGCCTATTATTAATTTGCCTATCTTTGTTTTTTTTTTGCTTTGTAACTTTGCTAGGACTCTAAAGCCATCAATAAAAGCTAGATTTTCTCAGTTTCCTCACTCCACACCCACTAGAGGAAATTTAAAGGAGAAAATGTATTTTAGACTGAAATGCTAGTGCTAGAAATAGCACTTAAAATAGAAATTTGATTTTACATAATTATGTATTTACTTTGAATTATTTCTCCTATCAGAGTATAATTATATGGGTTGCCTTCAGTAATGAAAACAGAAACCACTGGATATATTAAGCAGATTTAATACAGTGCTTTGGATGCTCATAAAATCATCCAAAGAACTAATTAAAAGTAGCACTCTGGGGGCCCCTACTAGAGTTGCTCGGGTCCAGAATAGACCCCAGTAGTAAGCTCTTAAGGTCAAAGAATCTTGATTCTATTACTACTGCCTCACTATCCTTAGTCCCCTTGTGGCTGTGCACAGTCACTGGAATATAGGTCTGGCTCATGCAATTGCTTCTCCCTCACATCTCATCATCTTGCTCACCAGCAGCAATTACATCAGTACATACCATCTGCCTCAATCCAACTTCTGAAGCTCTTGTTGGTGCATCTAATTGGTGGAACATAATTTGCAAAGAAAACCTTGGCTAAAAAAGAGCAGTTCTCAGATATAAAGTTTTTTATGCAGTGGAAAAAATCCTAAAGGAGTACAGATTAGAGGCTGAGTCATCACTATATCTATTATATTAATATTTATTTTTCATTATTATAGGCTTTCTATTGTAGAGTAAAGCCAAGGTAAATAAAAACGCACAGAACTTACAATGTAATGAAATAGAAGGCAAACACCATTATAAACACATCTCGAGTCACAGAATAGAACTTTGCCAGTCACTCCTGGCACTGGCACTCCTGAAGCTCTTGTATTTGTTCATCTCAAATACACATCTTTCTCTCTTTCTCGCTCTCCCTTCCAAAATTAACCACTGTCCTTTTATAGTAATACATTCTTTGCATTTCTTTACAGTTTTATATGTTCATGTATACCCAAGTATGCATCCTGAGCCACTCAAATTTCATCTTGCCCACATTTTCTTTCTTTACTTTTCTTTTAAAAAATGTTTAAATGTTTATTTATATGGAGAGAGAGAGAGGTAGAGAGTGAGCAGGAGAGGGTGAGAGAGAGAGGGAGAAACAGAATGCGAAGCTGTAAGCACAGAGCCGGACATAGAACTCAAACTCATGGACCATGAGATCACAACCTGACCTGAAGTCGGACACTTAACTGGCTGAGCCACCAAGGTGCCCCTCTTCCTGTACTTTTAATGTACAAGTATCCTTCTCATCATCTCTTACATTTCTGTATAATTTATCTTCTGAATAATCACAGCTATTTACTGGGCAGGGTGCTCCCTGATCTGGAATGCATGATTGCATGCATATAGTACATTTCAACACGTACCTCTGCCCTTCATATTTTCTGCAAATTACAAATCCAGAGATTTAATCATATCTAGTTTGGCACCTTTTATAAGACAGACTAGGGATGGTATTATGTTCTTCCATGTGGAGGACGCTGATATCTTCCTCTCTTTTTGGAATAATAGCAGCTATTGTTATTCAATGCCACAGCCTGCACTCACTGTCTGTAGTCATTTTTCTTGTCAAAAGCATGTTTCCTATTGGATTCCTCAGGATGATTTCTTGAGAACCAAACTCTATAAACTCTGGCATGTTGACCATAGTTTCTCTGGTTCTTTAAACTCTGAAGGAAGTTTTGCTATAAATTCCTTAGCTATCCCTTTATTTATTTGAGTATGTTAAATTTAAATTATGACTCTTTTTGTAAGTGTGCTGAAGCCTGAAAAACCTATATTCTTCTGTATTACCTGAGAACACTACAAGTTAGGAGTTTGGGACTAATCTTTTAATTTTTGAAGGGACGCATTAACACCCCATCCTGGTAGTTATTAGTGGCCTCTCTAAACCAAACAGGATTCCATTGCATTTGTGAGACTGTAGGGACACTTAAAAATCTTAAATCTACCTAAATGAAGATGTTCTTCAAGAGAAGCATGCAAATGAGTTATCATCAGTATACCTATTTAAGGTTTCTAATTGTTTTCAAGAAAGGTATAGATTTATAGGTATCCTGATTGTTATAAAATAGAGTTCCCATTTGAATCCTATCCCCATCTCTCATATCACACAGGCTTTAACACATGAAGAAAGAGAATTTTGCAGTGCAACAACTAAAATAATTATGATGCAAAGAGATTACATGGCTATTTCTTACTTTAATATATTGCGAAGTAGCTCAAGGGGAATAGAGGCTACCCTTTCTGAGGGTCTATTTTACCTAAATCTCATTAGTAAAGCACACGCCAAAAAGGAAAAGAAAACATTAAGATAGGTTAAGAGATTTCTTGGACAACATCAAGAAAACAAATATTCACAATATAGGGTTCTCAGAAGAAGAGAGAGAAAATGACAGAAAACTTATTTGAAGAAATAATAGCTGAAAAATTTGCCAACCTCGGGAAGGAAATAAATATTCAGGTTCAAGAAGTACAGAGAGTTCCAAACAAAATGAACCCAAGGCGGTATAGAGATTAACAGATAATAATTAAAAGGTCAAATGTTAAAGATAAGGAGAATTTTAAAAGCAAGAAGAGAGAAGCAAAAAGTTCTGTATACAGGAAACCATATATGGCTCTCAGATGATTTTTCAGCAGCAATCTGTAGGCTAGAAGGGAATGGCATTATATATTCAAAGGGCTGAAAGGAAAAAAGAAACACCTACACCAAGAATATTCTACTAAGCAAGGTTATCATTCAGAATTGAAGAAGAGATAAAGAGTTTCCCAGACAAAAGTTAGAGTTTATCACCACTAAACTGGCCTTACAAGAAACATTAAAGAGGCTTCTTTAAGTGGAAAGTGAATGGGCATAATTAGATGTCAGAAAACTATAAATAAAAAGATGTAAAATATGACAGCATTTATATAAAATGTAGAGGATGGAGTAAAAAAAGTTTTTTTTAAAGAATATGTTTAAACTTAAATGATTATCAACACATATATTTGGCTATATACTTAGGATGTTATGAACCTCATGGTAACCACAAACTCAAAATCTATAATAGATATGCAAAAATAAAGGAAGCAAAACATAACACTATAGCAACTCATCAGTAACAATGAAAGAGAACAAGAGAAGAAAGAACAGTAAAGAACTACAAAAACAACTGGAAAACAGGTAACAAAATGGTACTAAGTACATATCTATCGATAATTACTTTGAACATAAACGAACTAAATGCTCCAATCAAAAGACAAACAGTGACAGAATGAATTAAAAAAAACAAGACCCATCTACATTCTACCATCAAGAGACTCATCTTAGACCTAAAGACACACAGAGACTGAAAGTAAAGGGTTGGAAAAACATGTATCATGCAAATGCAAGTGAAAAAAAAAGCCAAGGTAGCAATACTTATATCAGACAAAATAGACTTTAAAATAAGGACTGTAACCAGAGACAAAGAAGGATACAATATAAAGATGAAAAGGTCAATCCAACAAGAGGACATAACCATTGTAAATATCTATGCACCCAACATTAGAGCATCTAAATACATAAAACAAATATAAATGGCCATAAAAAGAGAAACTGTTGGTAATACAATAATAGTGGAGGACCCTAAAACCCCATTTATACCAATGGATAGATGATCCAGGCAGATAATCAATAAGGACACAGTGTATTTGAATGATACATTAAGCCAGATCAAAACAGCAGATATATACAGAACATTCCATTCTAAAACAACAGAATACACATTCTTTTCAAGTGCGCATGGAATATTCTACAGAATGTTTCACACATTAGGCCACAAAGAAAGTGTCAGTAAATTTAAAATCATACCATGCATCTTTTCCAAACACAACATATGAAAATAGAAATCAAACACAGCAACTGGAAAAAAAAACACACAAATATGTGGATACTAAACAATGTGCTACTAAACAACCAATGGATTAATGAAAAAAATACAAGGAGGAAAAATAAAAATGAAAACATAATGGTCCAAAATTTTTGAGACACAGCAAAAGCTGTTCTAAGAGGGGACAATATAGCGATACAGGTCTCCTTCATGAAACAAGGAAAATCTTAAACAACCTAACATTACATCTAATGGACTAGAAAAAGAAAGCCCAAGATGAATATAAAGCAGGAATAATAAAGATCAGAGTGGATATAAATGAGAGACAAAAAAAAAAATAAACCAGTGAAACCAAGAACAGATTCTTTTAAAAGATAAATAAAACTGATAAAAAGTCTTAGCTAGACTAATTAAGAAAAAAAGAGAAGGTCTCCCCCACCCCCACCCCCCCAAAAAAACCCCTCAGAAGTGAAAGAGCAGAAGTAATGACTGACACCACATCAATACATAATATTGTAAGACAATACCACAAAAACCCTATGCTAACAAATTGGACAACCTATAAGAAATGGATAAATTCCTAGAAACATGCAATCTTCCAAAACTGAATCAGGTAGAAATAGAAAACATGAATATACCAATTACTATTAACAAATTAAATCATTAAAAAACTACCAAAAGCAAAATTCTGGGACCAGATGAATTCACAGGTAAATTTTACCATTTACTCATTTATTAATTATTTAAAAAAAATTTAATATTTAGTTTTGAGAAAGAGAGACAGAACATGAGTGAGGGAGAGACAGAGAGGGAGACATAGACTCCAAAGCAGACTCTGGGCTCTAAGCTGTCAGCACAGAGTTTGATGTGGGGCTGGAAATCATGAACTGCAAGATCATGACCTGAGCTGAAGGTGGACACTTAACTGACTGAGCCACGTAGGTGTCCCCAATCTACCAAACACTTAAAGAAGAGTTAATACCCATTCTCCTGAAAATATTACAAAAAAAAAAAAAAAACAGAAAGGAAAGCTTCCAAATATATTTTATGGGGCCAGCATTACTCTGATACCAAACCAGACACAGACACAAAAACAAAAAAACAAAACAAAAAACAAACAAACGAAAACTACAGGCCAATATTCCTGATGAACAGAGGTGCAAAAGTCCTCAATAAAACATTATAAATCACATTCATCAATACATTAAAAGGACCATTCACCACAATCACATGGGATTTATTCTGGGTATACAAGGATGGTTCAATATTTTCAAATCATTCAATGAGATAAACTATATCAACAAAATAAAAGGTAAAAATCATGATCATCTTAGTAGATTAAAAAAAAGCATTTACCAAGTTTCAATATCTGTTCATAACACCTCTCAGCAAAGTGGATTTAGAGGGAATATGCTTCAACATAATAAGAGCCATAATGTAAAGCCCACAGTTAACATCATACTCAATGTGGAAAAATTGAGAACTTGTTCTTAAGATCAGGAACAAAACAAGGATGTCTACTCTTACCACTTGTACTCAACATAGTACTGGAAGTCCTAGCCACAGCAAACTGACAATAAAAAGAAATGAGGCAACCATATGGTAAGGAAGAAGTTAAATTGTTACTATTTGCAGATCTATATACAAAAAACCCTAAAAACTCCACCCAAAAACTACTAGAACTGATAAATGAATTCAGGAAAGTAATGCAAAATTAATACCCAGAAATCAAGTTGTGGTTCTATACATTAATAATGAAGTACCAGAAAAAGAGATTAGGAAAACAACCTCATTTACAATTGTACGAAAATAATAACATACTAGAAATAACTTGACCAAATGGTTGAGAGATCTGTACTCTGAAAACTGTAAAACACTGATGAAAGAAATTGAAAATGACACAAAGGAAAGATATTCCATGCTTATGGATTGGGAGAACACCTATTTTTTAAAATGTCCATAGTACCCGAAGTAATCTACAGAGTCAATGCAATCCCTATATAAATACCAACAGTATTTTTTCACAAAACTAGAACTGATAATCATAAAACTTGTATGGAACTACAAAAGACCCCAAATAGCCAAGTCAATCTTGAAAAAGAACAAAACTGGAGCTAACACACTCCAGATTTCAAAATATACTACAAAGCTGTAGTAATCAAAACAGTACGGTACTGGCTCAAAAATAGACATGAGGATCAACAGAATAGAATAGAGAGCCCAGAAATAAACCATTACTTATATGGTTAATCTATGACAAAGGAGACAAGAATATACAATGAGGAAAAGACAGACTCTTCAATAAATGGTTCTGAGAAAACTGGACAGCTACATTCAAAACAATGAATGGGCCACTTTTTAAGACCACAAACAAAAACAAACTTGAAATGGATTAAAGACCTAAATATGAGACCTGAAAGCATAAAAATCCCAGAAGAAAACATAGGTAGCAATTTCTCTGACATCTGTCACAGCAACATTTTTCTAGATATGTCATCCCAGGCAAGAGAAACAAAAGCAAAAATAAACTGTTGGGACTACATCAGAATAAAAAGCATTTTCATGGTGAAGGAAACTATAAACAAAACAAAAAAGCAACCTATTGAATGGGAGAAGGTATTTGCAAATGATATGTCTGATAAGGGTTAATATCCAAAATAGGTAAAGAATTCATACAGCTCAACACCAAAAAAATCTGATTAAAAAAATGGGCAAAAGACCTAAAGACTCACTTTTCCAAAGAAGAAATACAGATGGCCAACAGACACATGATAAAATACTCAATATCACTCATCATCAGGGAAACAAAACCACAATGAGATATTAATTTATACCTGTCAGAATGGCTAGAATAAAAAGGAAAAGAAATAACAAGTGTTGGCAAGGACATGGAGAGAAAAGAACGCTTGCACACTGTCAGTGGAAAATAAAACTGGTTCAACTACTGTGGAAAACAGTTTTGAGTTTCCTCAAAATATTAAAAATAGAAATACCATATGATCCAATAATTCTACCACTGGGTATTTACCCAATGAAAATAAAAGCACTAATTTGAAAGGATACACCCAACCCTATGTTTTTTGCAACATTATTTATAAAAGCCAAGATATGGAATCCACCTAAGGGTCCACTGATACATGGATGGATAAGGAATATGTGGTTTGTACACACCCACACCTAACCCCGCAGGAATATTATGCAGCCATGAAAAAGGATGAGATCTTGCCATTTGTGACAACATGGATGGAACTAGAGGACTTATGCTAAGTGAAATTAGACTGAGAAGCACAAATACCATATGATCTCATTCATATGTGGAATATAAGAAACAAAACAAATGAATAAACAAAAAGCAGAATTAAACTAATAAATATGGAAAAAAGATGAGTCGTTGTCAGAGGGAAGGGAGTGCAGGGATGAGAAAAATGGGTGAAGGAGAGTGAGAGATACAAGCTTCCAGTTATGGAATGAAATAGGTCATAGGAATAAGAGGCACAGCATAGGGCATATAGTCAATAATATTACAATAACATTGAATAGCCACAAATAGTGACAAATAGGTGAACATAGTATCAGGTAGGTATTACATAAACTGAATCTCTGTGTTGTACATCTGAAACCAATGTAACATCGTGTGTTAACTATACTGAGATAAAATGTGACATGAGAATGACCAATCAGGTACATCCTCCATGACATATCAATATTCTCATTTTTTTTATTTTAATATAGGAGGGTCCCAGAAAGCTCCTTTTGCTGCTGGCTTGTAGTACAAAGATGTTTACTTGAGCTCACCATCCCACCAAGACAGTATCCAGTGAGGAAGAAATAAACTTTTAAATGAAATCTGGGTGCTGCTATGAAGATGGAAGGAACCCAGGATGGCCAAAATGCCCACTAGTCGTCCCCCGTTCCTGTCATCATAATGATAATCTTTCTTGTAACAGCACTATGGAGTATGAAAGTGCTTTCATCTACCTATCAGTATCATTAGATCCTTGCAAGGACCATGGAGTGTAGGTGAGCAAGAGGGGGATGATTTCCTCTTTTACAGGCATAAAAGCTTGGAGGCTTGTCATTTGGGCAGCATTAATTTATTAAATCTTACACAGTGATGCTGGGGGTACAAACTTTGGTTGGGTAGGTTGTATGGTTAGTAGGTAGTGGAGCAGGATAAATAAATAAGTAAATAATAAATAAATCAGTAAGTATTTTAAAATGTAAGAAAAAATAATGTTTGGCATTCTATATAAGAAATTAAGGGGAAAAACCCTAAAGATAAAACAGTATGAGGATAAAAATTATAAAGAGCAGAAAATAATGAAAATTTCTTTCACTTTTTCTATAAATTTAGCTTACACTTAATATCAAAACCCAATGAGGATACTAGAGGAAGGGGAGGTTTGGGACAATTTTGGTTTTGAACATGGTGTATATATCAGTTAGGATTTAATAAGGGACTTTGAACCACAAGAGTGAGATGGAGTAAGGGATGTATTATAAAGATTAGATTTTACACAATAATGAGAACTAGAGGAGAATACTGGGAAAGGTTGTTGCTTCAAAATCTGGTGGTGAATCTGAAATTGATATATGTCAGCAGGACTGGGAGCTGAGAAGAAAAGCTGGATGTGGAATCTGAAGTGTGTCTTCTGTTGCCAGCATAAAACTGGACTTTTTTTTCTCATCTGACAATCGCTTCATTTTGTTTGTGCTATTCAGTTTCATTGCATTTAATGTAATTATTGAAATGATGGGATTTACATCTACAAGTTTGATTTCTATTTGTCCTAAGTGTTTGTTGTTGTTGTTACTTTTTCTACTACTTTCTTGTGAAATAGATATTTTCTAGCATGCTATTCTTTTTTTTTTTAAATTTCTTTAATGTTTATTCATTTTTTGAGAGAGACAGAGCGCAAGTGGGAGAGGGGCAGAGAGAGAGGGTGGGGTGGGGGAGACATGGAATCCGAAGCAGGATCCAGGCTCAGAGCTGTCAGCACAGAGCCTGATGCGGGGCTGGAACTCGTGATCTGTGAGATCACGACCTGAGCCGAAGTCAGACGTTCAACCAACTGAGCCACCCAGGTGCCCCTCTAGCATGCTATTCTAATTTCTTTGTTGGTTTTCAATTTTAATTTTTTGAGTTATCCCTACTTTCCTCTGCATAAGTAGGTCTTGCCTTTCTATAACTGATTTTGTATACTCCAGACAGAGAAGCTTCTAAACTACAAATCTTGACATAATACTCCTTTTACTTTTTTTATTATTTAAAAACATTTTTTAAAAATGTTTATTCATTTTTGAGAGACAGAGAGAGACAGAATGAAGGCAGGTGAGGGGCAGAGAGAAAGGGAGACACAGAATCTGAAGCAGGATCCAGGCTCTGAGCTGTCAGCACAGAGCCCAATGTGGGCTCAAACCCACAAACCATAGGATCATGACCTGAGCTGAGGTCAGATGCTTCACCGATTGAGCCACCCAGGTGCCCCATAATACTCCTTTTAATAATTAAATGCTTTCCCCCACCAAATGGCTTTTTATTGTTCCTAAAGGAAGTTTGACACTATGTAATATTTCCTATGTAGATAAATCCCATATACTTTAGATTTCAGTCATATTGTATTCTTTTGTTTCTTCAGTTTTACATTTTCACCAAATGTTTACCTCTTGACATAGATACTGGTGCTTTTTCTTTTTTCCTGATTTAAAAATATCCCCATCTAGAAACATGAACATCCACTAACCTGGATAACTCTGATTCATCTATTATGTGTTAGCCAATACCTTCCATAAATTTTTTATATAAGCTTAAAGCCTTCCATAATTTACTCATACCACTCCCTAACTCTCTATGGTAATTTTACTTGCCAATTTTACTTTATTTGTCAAGGTATCTGCTTTCTATCTTAGGATATATATTTTGTGAAGTTGGGAACTATTTGATCATGTACTCCAAATGCATTCTTACCTCCTAGTTTAGTAACTGGGAAATAGTGTTCAACAACTATTGAGTGAATGAATGCAGTATTATGTTGTTAAGAAATGACTTCATATTAACCAGGCATTTGATTTGATAGCTTATAATAAAACTACAAAATAAGCTATATAATATGAAGACATTATAACTACTGTTGAAATCAGAAGTGATTTTTAAACTTATTTCGATTTAAAAAATTTATACAAAAGATGAGGAAATGCTCACATGTTGCCCCTATGCATTTACTACCCAGCTTCAATAGTTACCAACACATGTATAATCATGTTTTTCCCTATTCATATAAGTAAAATTGCTAAGTATAAGAGTCAATTGTATATATAATTTTCTAGCCATTGATAAATGTATTGCTATAACAATTGCTACATTTTGCATTACCATTTGCAATACATAAGTCCCTCATAGCCTATAAGACAGTACATTATGAAATTTTGAATTTTTACTAATATGATATGTTGGAGAATGTATTTCAGTATAGTTCTGTCTTCAAAAGAGGAGCTCTTGAAATAAAAACAAATAATGTATTTACCAGTGAAACCAGAAATACAGCTCTTGGAAGGTAATACTACTAATAGGACAAGTATTTGTCAAAGTAAAAAGGGAACCATAGAAGTTATCATTGAAGATTAGAAAAATGGCCATAAGTTCATATGTTGAGGAGATCAATTAAAGAATGCTATGTAAAAGCAGAAGACACATTCATCCAGATGAATTTGTTTATTTCCTAACAAAGAATAAATTGCCAAACTTGCTCAATAAGAGAAAGAAAACTGAAATCAACAATAACTATAATGACATACATTGAAAAAGAGACTTCTGGGGAAGATGGTGGAGTAGGAGGAGCTTAGGTTCACCTCATCCCACTGATTTCAGAGTAAATAAGCCAGAAAACAATGCAAAGACTAGTAGAACCAACTCTCCACAGCTAAATGTAGAGAAGAGGTCACATCAAAGAGGATAAGAATGGCAGAGAGTCAAATTGACCCCTGGAGCTGTCTGTGGGAAGGAGGGACACCATGAGCACAGGGGGGGAGGTGAGCAGACCCCACACCAGGCACCCCAAGCATAGGAAATCTGCACTGGGAAGATGAATCCTCATAACATATGGCTATGAAAACCAGAGGGGCCTAACCTTGCAAGTTCTTTTTTTTTTTTAATGTTTTTTTTTAATGTTTATTTATTTTTGAGACAGAGAGAGACAGAGCATGAACAAGGGAGGGTCAGAGAGAGGGAGACACAGAATCCGAAACAGGCTCCAGGCTCTGAGCTGTCAGCACAGAGCCCGACGCGGGGCTTGAACTCACTGACCGCAAGATCATGACCTGAGCCAAAGTCGGCCGCTCAACTGACTGAGCCACCCAGGCACCCCAAACCTTGCGAGTTCTTACACTCAGTGTGGCTTAACACTTAAGACTTTAAAAATCAGTGGGTTCAGCTCTGACAGGAAATTGAGTCCCCATCCTTAAAGAGACAGCACAACATTCAGCCCCACTGAGATACAGCAAAGCAGCAGCAGTTTGAAAAACTGGGGTATAGGGACACCTGGATGGTTCAGTCGGTTAAGCTTCTGACTCTTGGTTTTAGCTCAGGTCATGATCTCATGGTTTCATAAGTTTGAGCCCCACATCAGGCTCTGTGCTGACAGTGCAGAGCCTGCTTGGGATTCTATCTCTCCCCTCTCCCTCTGCCCCTCCCCACAGTGCTGTCTCTTTCGGAAGGAAGGAAGGAAGGAAGGAAGGAAGGAAGGAAGGAAGGAAGGAAGGAAGGAAGGAAGGAAGGAAAGAAGGAGGGAAGGAAGGAAGGAAGGAAGGAAGGTAGGAAGGAAAGAAGGAGGGAAGGAAGGAAGGAAGGAAGGAAGGAAGGAAGGAAGGAAGGAAGGAAGGAAGGAAGAGAGGCAAAAATGGGGTATATGGGGGGGACTTATTTACTAATCTGAGAGTGTGTGCTGGAGGCGCAGGAATCTTTGGAGATGTTTCCAAGAACAAAAGAAGTGGCAAGTATCATTTCCTTCCAGCCTATATACACAACACCTTTGGAGAGCAGTGCAGTGCAAATACTCTCCACCTAGCTTGCTAACAGCACTCTCCACCCCTGTGCTCTTTTGCAGACCCACCCCCTCGTGCCCAGTCACAGCTGAAGTTCGCCAGAGTGGCAGAAGGTCCCTTCCAGAGCACCAATACAGATCTTGTTGTCACTGAGTGTCCCACCACACGGTGGTTTCATGCAGACTTGCCCACTACAACAGACCCTTGACAAAAATCCATCCAAAACAGTGCCACAAGCCTGGCGATATGCAAACAGCATTCACAAGGGCCAGCAACACCCCAAGGTGATACCTGCCCCAAGAGAGAGTTAAAACCACACCTACCAGCTCAGTAGTGGCCTGATATCTGGTCTGACTATAGGCCCCACCCACCAACAAAAGCTTCTCAATGAAAGCTTCTCAACAGACAACACAGGTAAAGTACCCCGAAGTTCAGTGCTATTGCGTTTCTGGCAAACACCTGGTCAGACTCAACTCAAGCCCAAGGTGGCCCCAGACTGGCCCACTAACAACAAAGGGACCAAACTTTTCCCGCAACAAGCAAAGGGAACAATTGCAGATGACTGGACTGAAGGCAAGCATGGCTCAGCCACAACAGTAAGGCACATGAAACACACACGAGATACCCATGAAGTGCCAGGTTCTGGTGAACAGAGAACATTGTACTGCAGGGCACCAGAGGACCTCTTTTTCATAAAGCCACTGTCTTCAAGAGCTAGAGATGTAGCTAACTTTCCTAACACATAGAAGCAGATACAGAGAGGTGGACAAAATGAGGAGACAGAGGAATATGTTTCAAATGAAAGAGCAGGACAAAAATCACAGCAAGGGAGTTAAATGAAATGGAGAGAAGTAATATGCCTGATAGAGAATTTAAAGTAATGGCCATAAAGATATTCACTGGACTTGAGAAAAGAGTGGAGAACCTCAGTGAGACCCTCAACAAAGAGATAAAAAAACATAAATAAGAAATCAGAGATGAAGAACTCAATAACTGAAGTCAAAAATACACTAGTGGGGATCAATAAGCAGAAGAATGGATCAGCAAGCTGGAGGAAAGAGTTATAGACAGTGATCAAGTTAACCAGGAGAGAGAAAAAAAATTAAAAAAGGAAAATAGATTAAGGAAACTCAGCAACACCATCGAGCATAAAAACATTCAAGTTATAGGGGAAGGAAAAGAGAAAATGGGGCAGAAAAGTTATTTGAAGAAATAATTCCTTAAAACTTCCCTAATTTGGGAAAGAAAATAGATATCAGATCCAGGAGGCCCAGAGAGCCCCCAACAATATCAACCCAAGGAGGTCCACATCAAGATATACAGTAATTAAAATGGCAATAAGTAGTGATAAAGAGAGAATGTGAAGGCGGCAAGAGAAAAGAAAATGGTTACATACAAGGAAAAACCTATAAGGCTATAAACTGATTTTTCAGCAGAAATTTTTCAGGCCAGAAGGTAGTGACGTGATATATTCAAAGTGTTGAAAGAAAAAAAAAATCTATGATCAAGAATATTCTATCCAGCAAGACTGTCTTTCAGAATGGAAGGAGAGATAAAGGGAAAAGATAAAAATGCTAAAGGAATTCATCACCACTAAATTAGTCTCACAAGAAATGTTTAAGAGGACTCTTTGAGTGGAAAGAAAAGATTATAAGCAGGAATAAAAATAAGAAGCACAAAAGCAGTAAAATTAAGTATATCTATAAAAACTATTCAAGGGATTCACAATATAAAAGGATGTAAAGTATGACACCATATGCCTAAAACATGCAGGGAGAGGAGTAAAAATTTAGTGCTTTTAGAATGGGCTCAAACTTAAGTGACCATCAACTTAATACAGATGGCTAAGCATAAGATGTTATATATAAACCTAATGGCAACCACAAAGCAAAAACCAGTAATATATATGCAAAAATGAAGAGAAAGGAATCCAAGTATATCATTAAAGAGACCAAACAAATTATGAAAGAGAGCAAGAGAAGAAAAGAACAGAGAACTCTTAAATTACTTTGTATATAAATGGATTTTGTATGTAAATGGACTAAATACTCCAACTGAAAGACACAGAGTGACAGAATGGATAAAGAACCAAGACCCATATATATTCTTCCTACAAGAGACTAATTTCAGACCTAAAGACATACAGATTGAATGTGAAGAGATGGGAAAGCGTTTATCATGCATATGGAAGTGAAAAGGACGCAGGGGTAGCAATATTTATATCAGAAAAAATAGACTTTAAGACAAAGACTGTAACAAAAGACAAAGGAGGACAGTGCGTAATCATAAAAAGAACAATTTAACAAGAAGATATAACAATTGTAAACAGTTATGTGCCCAAAATAGGAGTAACCAAATACATACAGCAGCTAATAACAAACATAAAGAAAGTAATCAATAGTAATACAATTATAAAGGGGACTTTCTAAACAGATAATCAACAAGGAAACAGTGGCTTTGAATGACACATTGGATCAGAATGATTTTACATTCAGAACATTCCATCCTTAAAGAGCAGAGTACACATTCTTTTCATGTGCACATGGAACATTCTCCAGAATAGATCAAGTTAGGCCACAAAACAAAGCTTAATGAATTTAAGAAGACTGAAGTCATACCATGCATCCTTTTGAATCACAATGCTTGGAAACTAGAAATCAACACAAGAAAAAATCTGGAAAGGACACAAATACATGGACGTTAAATAACATACTACCAAACAATGAACAAGTCAACCAAGAAATCAAAAAGGAAATTAAAAAAAATACAAGGAAACAAATGAAAATCAAAACACAATGGTAAAAGTCTTTGGGATACAGCAAAAGCTGTTCTAAGAGGAAAGTTTATAGCAAACAGCTCGAAAAAGAACAAAAAAAAACCCCAAACACTGGAAGTGAGGAAATAATAAAGATTAGAGAAGAAATAAATTAAAAAAAAATTTTAAAAACAATAGAACAGATCAATGAAACCAGGAGTAGGTTATTTGATGACATCAACAAAATTGATAAACCTTTATCCAGACTCATTGAGGGGTGGGGAGGACTCAATCAAAATCAGAAATAAGAGATGAGCAGCGACTCACCAAACAGAAATACAAAGGATTACAGGGATTGTTATGAAAAATTTTATGCCAACAAATGGGACAACCTAGAAGAAATGAAAAAATTCCTAGAAACATATAACCGAATGAATCAGGAAGAAACAGAAAATTTGAACTGACTGGTTATCTAATGAAACTGAATCAGTAATCAAAAAACTGCCAACATACAAACGACCAGGACCAGATGGATTCACAGGTGATTTCTACCAAACATTTGGAGAAGAGTTACTATCTATTCTTCTCAAACTATTCCAAAAAACAGAAGGAAAGCTTCCAAATTCATTGTAGGGCACCAGCATTACCCTGACACCAATCTAGATAAAGACACTACAAGAAAAGAAAACTACAGGCCAATATCTTTGATGAACATAGATGCAAAAATCCTCAACAAAATATTAGCAAACAACCAACAATATATCAAAAAAAAATCATTCACTGCAATCAATGGGGATTTATTCCTGTGATGTAAGGGTGGTTTGCAAATCAAGCAATGTGATACATTACATCAATAAGAGAAAGAATAAAAACCAAATGATCATTTCAATAGATTCAGAAAAAGCATTGGACAAATTACAACATCCAATCATGATAAAAGCCCTCAACAAAGTAGGTTTAGAGGGAACATACCTCAACATAATAAAGGCCATAATGAAAACCCACAGCTAATATCATACTCAATAATTAAATGCTATGCACTTTTCCTCTAAGGTCAGGAACAAGACAAGGATGTACACTCTCACCACTTTTATTCAACATAATACTAGAAGTTCAAGCTACAACAATCAGACAAGAAAAATAAGAGACATCATTACAGGTAATAAAGAAGTAAACTTTCACTATTTGCACATGACATGATATTATACATATAAAACCCAGAAAGCTACTACAACTGTTAAATAAATTCAGTAAAGTCACAGGATACAAAATCAATATACAGAAGTCTGTTGCATTTCTATACACTTAAAATGAAGTAGCAGAAAGAGAAATTAAAATCACAATCCCATTTACAATGGCATCAAAAAGAATGAAATACATATGAATAAATTTAACCAAGGAGATGAAAGACCTGTTCTCTGACAACTACAAAATACTGATAAAAGAAATTGAAGATGAAACCAATGGAAAGCTATTCCATACTCATGGAGTGGGAGAACAAATATTGTTTATACACTGATACTACCCAAAGCAATCTACAAATTTAATTCAATCCCTATCAAATTACCAACAGCATTTTTCAAAAAATTAGAACAATCCAAAAATGTGTATGAAACCACCGAAGATCCTGAATACCAAGAGCAATCTTGAAAAAGAACAAAACTGGAGGTATCATAATCCTGTATTTCAAGATATACTACAAAGCTGCAATAATCAAAATGCTATGGTACTGGCACAAAAATAGACACATAGATCAATGGAACATAATAGGGAACCCATAAATAAACTCACAATTATATGGTCAATTAATCTATGACAAAGGAAGCAAGAATATGCAATGGGAACACGATTGTCTCTTTGGCAAATGGTGATGGGAAACTGGACACCTAGGTGCAAAAAAATGAAACTGGACCACTTTCTCACACCGTACACAAAAACAAACTCAAAATAGATTAAAGACCTAAATATGAGACCGGAAATCATAACGGTCCCAGAAGAGAGCACAGAGAGTAATTTCTCCTACTGGGTGTAACAGCAGTATCCTAGATATGACTTCGGAGGCAAGGGAAATTAAAATGAAAATAAACTATTGGGTCTATATCAAAATAAAAAGTTTCTGCAGAGCAAAGGAAGCAACCAACAAAACTGAAAGACAAGCTGCTGAGTGGGAGAGGTTATTTGCAAATGACATATCTGAAAAAGGGTTAGTTTCCAAAATATATAAAGAACTTCTTAAACTCAATACCCAAGAAATCAAATAATACAATTAAAAATGGGCAGAAGACATGAATAGACATTTCTCCAAGGAAAATGATCAGATGGCTAACAGACATAAGAAAACATGCTCAACATCACTAATTATCAGGAGAATGCAAATCAAAACCACAATGAGATACCACCTCACTCCTGTCAGAATGCCTACAATAAAAAACACAAGAAACAACAGTGTTGGCAAGGATGTAGAGAAAAAGAAACATCTCATGCCACTGTTGGTAGGAATACATATCGGTGCAGCCACTGTGGAAAATAGTATGAAAGTTTCTCAAAAATTAAAAATAGAATTACCACACAATCCAGTAATTTCACTACTGGGTATTACCCAAGGATTTTGAAAACACCAATTCAAACAAGTAAAAGTTTCCCTCTGTACATAGCTTTTGTTGTTTATATAATACAAAAAGCATTAATGCTAAGTAGCATGATTACATGCAATACATAAATATGAACTATCTGTACACATCTGAAGATCTAACTGAGAACTAAGGCACATAGAATTGAAAACTAAACAGAATGCTTTAATGTAAGTAAAAACTAGGACTGCACACTGCAATAAATCAGAAGTCCCTCATGTGCTATAACTTTATAGCTAAAGTTAAGCATTACAACACTAATGTAACCATATTCACTTATATATAAAATCACAAGTTTCATACATCACAAAACCTTCCATTAACACAGACGTGATATTATCAGACAGGCATCAGTATAATGCCTCTTCTGCATTTTGCATATTGTTATGCAGTACACCCAAGTACACTAGAGTCCTATACCCAAGTACAATTAAAATGTTAAAGAATCTCTGTGCAAGTGGTGCTGGATACTACTAAGAAGTGTACTGCAGCCATATTGGTTATGATTTTCAGTGCAGATGGATACAGTTACATTAAGAGCTGAAGTACTTTAAAAGCTTAAAATATTCTTTCCTGAACCAAAATATTCAAAAAAAGGTACACATGAAAATTAACTTTTCAGAAACCTTTGCAACTTAAAATTCAGATGCATGTTATTCAGTAGAGCCCCTACATGTAAAAATAAAATGTAGTTTTAATTTCTTCTTGTAAACAGATTAATCCTAGTTTAGTCCTGTGCTACACAACAATTTGAGCAAAAAGAGTAATGCAGACATCTTCTGGGGCAGGCCAGCACAATAAGCTTCAAAGAAAGCTCAAGACCCTGCTGGCTTGATGGTTATATTCACGATAACCAGTTGCCATGCTTACCTTTCACAGAATGTCCTATTTTACAGCTTCTAGAAGACCAATTAGTCAGGCTTACATATGGCACCAAATAACAGTTTCATAGAAAGATCTGATCCTCTTTTTTTTTTTTTCCCTTCCCCTCCCCCATGGGTTTCTGTTACGTTTCTCAGGATCCACATAAGAGTGAAACCATATGGTATCTGTCTTTCTCTGTATGGCTTATTTCACTTAGCATCACACTCTCCAGTTCCATCCACGTTGCTACAAAAGGCCAGATTTCATTTTTTCTCATTGCCACGTAGTATTCCATTGTGTATATAAACCACAATTTCTTTATCCATTCATCAGTTGATGGACATTTAGGCTCTTTCCATAATTTGGCTATTGTTGAGAACAAACTGAGGGTTGATGGGGGGTGGGAGGGAGGGCAGGGTGGGTGATGGGTATTGAGGAGGGCACCTTTTGGGATGAGCACTGGGTGTTGTATGGAAACCAATTTGACAGTAAATTTCATATATTAAAAAATAAATAAATAAATAAATAAATAAATAAATAAATAAAAAGAAAAAGAAAGATCTGATCCTCTTTCTCGTTTTCCTCCTACTTCCAGAGAACATGTTGTGGAAATTAATAGGGTGAACTTTAACTATGGTAGAAGTAGAATGCCAGTCCTTTTCTGGTGTATCATTGAAAAAAAATACAGGCATATAACACCAGCCAAAGATTATACCTTGATTACATTCACAAATACTGCAAACATGAAGAGATTTCATGTATTATGCTTAGCATGTGGAAACTAAATTTTGTCCCTGTTATCTGTGTATTTCAATTTGCTGTGAAGATTTTCATCCACCTTTTTTCAGGGGAGGACATATCTGTGTTGTAGGGCTGTGTCTATCCAATTCCGCTTCTAACAAATACTCAAATATCCTAAAATACCAATTATAAGATAGACAAGGAAAAATCTGGAGAACATCAAATGAAAATAGCCATGCATCTGCTCTTTAATGTTTTCCTATGATATATTAAAATAAAAACATTTCAGTCTCAGAGGAAAAAAATAAAAAAGTTAATCTACAATGTCACAAGACAAACTCAAGTTTATGTACAATGTCTTCCAATCCTTCAAAGAACGGATAAGACTAGGGTGTAAAAAGACTTTTCTGAGTATTCCAACTTATTTTATGAACCTATCGTTGTCTCAATACCAAAACTGGATGTGGTAGCACAAATAACTCCAAAATACTACAGGCCAATGTCACTTGTAAAACTATATGCAATAATCCTACATAAAAATTAGCATATCAAACACAGGCTACAATATTCTCATATAACACATTATAATTAAGTAGAATTTATGCTAAGAATACAAATATATCCACACTGGATACTCTATTAATGGTGTTTAACAGAAAGATTAAAAGAGGAATTCATTATACATCCCCATTGTGGGGGATTAGATATTCTCTGAGTTTTTCTATTTTTCCCACCAAGGTGGGGAATATCACTAAAAATTCAATTCTTGATGAAGTATTTCAGAAATCCCTACATGCCAAAATTTCCCTAAAACCATCAGAACATAGTGCATGTAATTGGTAATAAGAAAGACACAGGGGAAACACCTGTGTTGTTGTTGAGAGAAAGGTAAAAGTGGCTTGGTTCTCGGACTTATGCCATTTTCCCTGTTCAACAAGCTAGTGAATATCTAATGACAAAAACATTCACCATGGGACACATCTATCCTCCCATAGTCCCAGTTCAATCCCCAGTCTAGAATGAAACAGAGAAATGATAAAAGGGAAAAGGGTGAAACAGAGAGCTGAGAGGAAGTCTGCCTAAGTCAATATTTATTATAGTTATGATAGCTCAGCTCAAAAACATGTACACATTTCATACAGCTCTCTTATAAGAGAATTTGATTCGAAACTAGCCAACACTTATTTCAACATCCTTAAAAATCTTCAGATATTAAATCAGGTATGTTTTCTTTATTTTATATCAACAATTTTCTTGATCCATTTGCTTGGGATTTTCTCTTTGGGAAATGTTAATATGACCTTTAACTACAGAGAAAAACTTAGAGCAATGGCTTATAATATGTGGACTTACAGTTTTGTGAAAATTTCTTCACCCTGACGGCAAAATATTTACATCCATGTTAGTGTGGTACAGAAAATATAACTTGGGTATAATGGAAAATGGTTTAAGGATCAAGTTCTGTAACATTTGAGCTGATAGTTTTGGTTCTAAGTTTTTTTTTCTTCCAAAAATGGAGTAAAGGAGACATTACAAAAACATACTAACATCACTTTATATTTATCCTAGTTCATCCCAGCCGAGTCCAGCACCTAGACAAATTGGCATTCAGTAGAAGGATGCAGTGTCACTCTCTGTGAAGATTTCTGACATTTTTCTTCTCTTGTCTCCCATATCTATTTCTCATTCACTTTCACTAAAATAAAGTTGTCATTTCATAGGTGACTAATAAATTAAAAAAATATGGTAAAGAAGAGTTTTACTCCCAATCTTTTCTTAAACCCATACTTTATCCTTTTGAATATGAATTCCCTTCCCCACAAGAGAATGCTCCAGGGAAGATGCCCCTTCTCACTCCAAGTGATAATTATTGATCTAAATATTCTTTGGAATGGTTCCATTTTAGTTATGTTGTCACAGCATTCATTGTTCATTCACTTGACTGTTTTTTTTTTCATGCTTCTTTGGGGGGGAATCTCTGTAAAGTTCAATATAGCAACAACCCAGTTAGCAAATATTACCAGGGAACAAGGTTTTCCAGGTGAATAAATTTTAAGCTAGAATTTATCCCTTTAAGCAAAAAGCATTAACCATTTTAGAAAACAAAATATATATCACCCTCCTACCTTTGTAACTAGAAAGTGCTGTTATCACAAAGTGCATTTATGGTACATTTAGAAATATTTAATAGAGTTTTGCATCAACTTCTTAAACTAATTTCTCATTTTCCAATCTTGATAATTCCACTTGTCTATTCTTAAACTATACTCTTTAGGTTTCATTAGAGATTCTACTATCAATGACTGTGAAAAGAACTTTGAAGAACTGGAATGAGTTTCTGGATTTTTTACTTGCTAGTTGTATAATTTGAGCATATTAGTTAACCTCTCTGAGTCTTAATTTCCTTATATGAAAACTAAGGACAACAACTTCCTCCTCACCAGATTGTTGTGAACAGTTTGATGCTCATGTACTGCATGTAAAAACACTTTCAAGTTAAATAGTTTTTCCCACTGACATCACTTTTTTTTACCACAGTTTTTTTTTACAGAGATTGACACATCACTTCTAATTATAACACAAAAATTGAAAAGTGAGAGACTTCTTTCTTAAAAATATATAAAAAAATTGCCTTCCTTTCAGTTAAAATATTCTTGTGTTTCTAAACACAAATTAAAAAAAAAATCAATCTCAAATCCTTTTCTGTCTCTTTGGAAATGTTTTCCCCATTCTTCCAAAGAAGTTGCAGACAGAACAGAGGCAGAATTGATTATTTTATAATCTATCAGCAAGTTATTATCTCAATTGTGTATTATCTTATTTCTTATTGTTAATTATCTCAATTTTTGCCTAATGAGAAAGTATTGTGTTGTTGAATATTTTTCAAAGAATGTACCTTATTTTAGTAAGTTAGAGAAATCCTAATCGAAGCCTACAAATTCTCTATCTTGGATATAATTACTTCCTTTGGAAGTTTTCTGCATGTTATAACATGCAGAACTATAGTTTTATAGTTATAGTTATAGTTATACTTATAACAACTATAACATGTTATAGTTGGCCTTCAAGTGGTCTACTTTTCAACTACCTTAACTAAATCAGATCTTTGCATTTCATTGCTATAATTACCTTATATATCAATATTCTGTTCTGATGTATTTGCCATCTCTGTTTACTTATTTTCATATAATACAATGTTAGCTTCAAGGAAGTTGACTTCAAAACAGCTATCACAACTTCAGAGAAAATATGTATTAAACACTTTTAATGGTGTAGTTGTTGAGATTAAGTAGTAGACAAAGGACAGAGGCAAAGGAGAACCATATTAAAAGCCACAGTGAAAAAGATAAGTAAATGCAAACGTGGTCTCTTGAGAATTCTCTAAGACTCGAAGCTGCTTATTGGTAATCCCAAGTGGATAATGAACAGAAGCAGGGCAAGGAAGGTAGTACTAGGAAGGAAGGTGGTTTTGTAATAGTGATCTGTTATTTGCTTAGCATCAGATTTAACCCACAAATATATGAAATGGAGTTGTTGATTTACTACCTTTGCACCTCATAGCTTTCCTTCATTAGTAAGGACAACTGACAGAAGAAATATCTGTCAAAATTACAGATAAACTATTTCCTAATAGGACTAGCTCTAAATCATTTTAATGTTGAGACAAACCCTTCAGTATTGTGGCCTATTTTTCTTGCTGTTGATAATAATCTATTAATGTTTCTCTCTGTAGGTACTTCTCTTGTAGCCTGAGACCATGGATCAAGGAAATTATTCTAGGGTGGCTGAGTTTGTGTTGCTGGGACTCTGTAGTTCATGGAAGCTCCAGTATTTCTTCTTTGTGTTGTTTAACTTCTTGTACATTGCCATTGTACTTGGCAACCTCCTCATTGTCCTCACTGTGATTTCTGAACCTGCCCTGCACACACCCATGTACATCATGCTTGGTAACCTTTCTGTTCTTGATGTATTTCTAGCCACTTATGCAACTCCCAAGATGATTCATGACTTCCTTTATGAACCTAAGACTATCTCCTTTGAGGGCTGCATGGCCCAGATATTCTTGCTCCATGTCTTTGCTGGTGGTGAGATGGTGCTTCTTGTAGCCATGGCTTATGACAGGTATGTAGCCATATGCAAACCTCTCCATTATACAACCATCATGAACTTGTACAAGTGTACAGGCCTGGTGGTAGGCTCTTGGGTCATTGGGATCATGCACTCCCTGAGCCAGTTAGCTTTCACTATAAACTTGCCTTTCTGTGGCCCAAACATAGTGGACAGTTATTACTGTGACCTTACCTTGGTCATTAAACTTGCTTGCACAGATACTTATGTCCCTGAACTGTTGATGCTTTTGGACAGTGGTCTCATGGGGGTGACTTCATTCTTACTCTTGCTGATCTCTTACACAGTCATCCTAATCACTGTACAACATCATTCCTCAGTGGGCAGGGCCAAGGCCCACAGTATTCTGACTGCCCACATCACTGTAGTGACCCTCTTTTTCGGGCCCTGTATCTTCATCTATGCCTGGCCTTTCAGCAACTTCCCAGTGGATAAAGTCCTTTCTGTGTTCTCTACGGTCTTCACACCTATATTGAACCCCATTATCTACACACTGAGAAACAAAGAGATGAAATCAGCAATGCACAAGCTGAAGACCCGGTATGTGAGTTACAGGCTGCTTTCCCACCTGTCTCTCACAAGACTGGATTTGCTGAATTGAGCAGACAAGAAACTTAAGAAAACATTGACTTATTTTTCTCTTCTTGTTACCGTTGTTTTAAAAGTCACCTTATTTGTTTGAAATGATAAATGTTATGTATGTTCTTTGTTATATAGTTATAGTAAAGAAATCTCACATGATTATGCAGTTGCTAATCTAATAAATTGCTTATATATGCTACCTAAAATCAGTGACAGGATGTTTCACAAATTATTATGTAATTTAAATTTTATGAAATTAATTTCATAAAAATTTCAGTGGATATCCATATTGGATAAACAAAACGATGTTGTTTCTTTTTAAAAATGTTTACTTATTACTGAGAGAAAGAGAGAGAGAGAGAGGGAGGCAGAAAATCCCAGGCAGGCTCTGCACTGTCAGCATGGGGCCTGATGTGGAGCTTGAAATTACGAACAGTGAGATCATGACCTGAGCTGAAATCAAGAGTTGGATGCTTAACTGACTGAGCTACCCAGGTGCCCCCAAAATGCTGTTTCTTTTATGGTCTAAAATATTTCAAGTAATCTCTAATTTAGTTCCAGTAGTAAAAACAATCCTAATTGTATTCCTGTTTTCACACATTTAACATAAAAAAGTTTGTGCAATCCATCAAAAAAAATCCATTTAGCATTAAAAAATAACTTCACAAAAATTCAAGGTAAAACTCTTTTTTAATATTTAGTTATTTTGAGAGAGAGAGAGTGAGTGAGCAGGGGAGGGGCAGAGAGAGAGAGAGAGAGACAGAGAGAGACAGAGAGAGAGACAGAGAGAGAGAGACAGAGAGTCTCAAGCAGCTCTACACTGCCAGTGCCAAGCCTGACACAGGGCTCAAACTCATGAACCATGAGATCATGACCTGAGCCAAGATTAAGAGCAGGATACTCTTAGCAATCTACATATTCAATGCAATTCTAGTCAAAACTGCACCAGCATTCTTCTCAAAGATAGAACAAGCAATCCTAAAATTTGTATGGACCCACAAAAGGCCCCGAATAGCCAAAGTAATATTGAAGAAGACCACCAAAGCGGGAGGTATCACAATCCCAGACTTTAGCCTCTACTACAAAGCTGTAATCATCAAGACGGCATGGTATTGGCACAAAAACAGACACATAGACCAATGGAATAGAATAGAGAACCCAGAAATGGACCCACAAACGTATGGCCAACTCATCTTTGACAAAGCAGGAAAGAATATCCAATGGAAAAAAGATAGTCCCTTTAACAAATGGTGCTTTAACAGACAGCAACATGCAGAAGAATGAAACTAGACCACTTATACCATTCACAAAAATAAACTCAAAATGGGTAAAATACCTAAATGTGAGACAGGAAACCATCAAAACCCTAGAGGAGAAAGCAGGAAAAAACCTCTCTGACCTCAGCTGCAGCAATTTCTTACTTGACACAGCTCCAAAGTCAAGGGAATTAAAAGCAAAAAATGAACTATTGGGACCTCATGAAGATAAAAAGCCTCTGCACAGCAACAGAAACAATCAACAAAACTAAAAGGCAACCAATGGAAAGGGAAAAGATATTTGCAAATGACATTTCGAACAAAGGGGTGGTATCCAAAGTCTATAAATAACTCACCAAACTCCATACCTGAAAAACAAATAACCCAGTGAAGAAATGGGCAGAAGACATGAATAGACACTTCTCTAAAGAAGAAATCCAGATGGCCAGCAGGCACATGAAAAGATGCTCAACGTCACTCCTCATTAGGGAAATACAAATCAAAACCACACTGAGATACCACATCATGCCAGTCAGAGTGACTAAAATGAACAAATCAGGAGACTATAGATGCTGAAGAGGATGTGGAGAAATGGGAGCCCTCTTGCACTGTTGGTGGGAATGCAAACTGGTGCAGCCACTCTGGAAAACAGTGTGGAGGTTCCTCAAAAAATTAAAAATAGATCTACCCTATGACCCAGCAATAACACTGCTAGGAATTTACCCAAGGGATACAGGAGTGCTGATGCATAGGGGCACTTGTACCCCAATGTTTATAGCAGCACTCTCAACAATAGCCAAATTATGGAAAGAGACTAAATGTCCATCAACTGATGAATGGATAAAGAAATTGTGGTTTATATACACAATGGAGTACTACGTGGCAATGAGAAAGAATGAAATATAGCCCTTTGTAGCAACGTGGATGGAACTGGAGAGTATTATGCTAAACGAAATAAGTCAGGCAGAGAAAGACAGATACCATATGTTTTCACTCATATGTGGATCCTGAGAAACTTAACAGAAGACCAGTGGGGAGGGGAAGGGGGAAAAAAGTTACAGAGAGGGAAGGAGGCAAAACATAAGAGACTCTTAAATACTGAGAACAAACAGGGTTGATGGAGGGGGGAGAGGGGAAAGTCGGTGATGGGCATTGAGGAGGGCACCTGTTGGGATGAGCACTGGGTGTTGTATGACACCAATTTGACAATAAATTTTATATATAATTTATATATATATAAATATAAATATATATATAAAAAACAATATATTTTATATATGAATTTTTATATACTCTTTTATAAAAGAGTAGGATACTTAACTGACAGAGACACCCAGGTGCCCCTCAAGGTAATACTTTTAAAATTCACCTTCATCTTTTCTGCCCCTCATACAGAACTTAAGAGTCTTCACACACATTTTTGTACAGCTTTATAAAATTACTTGATGTTGGTTTGGTACCATTTATTCTTCTTACCATTTTATTTGTAAAATTGTGTTGACATCAAAATATGGGAGCACATGAAGCTTCAGACATCTGACAATAAGACCATGTGAAAACAGAATGAGACTCCCATCATACATGCTCTGTATCAAGTATTTTTGGGGCACACCAGTCTAAAGGGAAGGCAGGAAATGCAAATGTAGTTACTTTGGAGATCACTAAACATTATGAACTGGAAACATATTTTGTTGCCGCCGTGTCATGTACCACCCCAACTTCCTCCAAGATGGTCTCACTCTAGAATGGTAACCTCAACTGATAAAAAAAAAATACAGTCTAACATTTACTCTGGGGAGGTATACTACTCATGCTATACAATCACTGGGACTGTGAGTGTAACCTGTCCCAAGAACTTCATCGTGGGACACTGTCACTGTCATCTTAGATTTTTAGGTTGTACCGTACTGTTGCTTCTTTCTTGGTATTATCATTATAATCAAAGATTACCCAGACAGCAATGACTGCTACGGATATGCCACATGCAGTATCTTTTTGTCATACTGTGAAAACTGTATTAACTCTATAACTCCATAGTAAGGAAAAGTTATTGGAGTTGCCTTGTGTTCTTCCTTTTTAAAATTTTGTATTTAAAACATTTTTTATTATTTATTTTTTGAGAGATAGAGCATGAGCAGGGGAGGGGCAAAGAGAGAGGGGAACACAGAATCCAAAGCAGGCTCCAGGCTCTGAGCTGTCAGCACAGAGTCCAACACGGGGCTTGAACTCACAAACTGTGAGATAATGAGCTGAGCCAGAGTCAGATCCTTAACTGACTGAGCCACCCAGGCAACCCCTGTGTTCTTCCTTAAAATCACATATTATCCTTGGTTCTTCTTGAGGCTTTATGCCAATTATTCTGCTCATTTCACAATACAAGGGTTTCTTTTGTAAACACCCAAATCAGGATCATCCACACCACTGCATGCTTCAAGTAAAGTAGCAGGAAACACCATGCATTATAAACTGAGCCCTTCTGTTCAAAAAGTACAGGGCAGACTACGAGATTATTCTATGAATCTCTGGAAAATTATTAAAGTTTGCCATGAACCCATCACAGGAACTTAAATCAGATGCACTGAACATATATTCCAATGAATATGTATTCCTCTGGTTTTGGAAAAAACCTTAAATCCTGGACTAGGATGCTGGGCATGACATTTTGGAACTCTGTCATTTAGAGTATGAAGTATAGCTCACATTGTGAATAAGAAAAGTATAGTTGAGCTGATCAGGAGCAGATGGGAGTTTACCAGCACAGATGGAGGTGGCCAAGGGGATAAAGGCAGCAGGAACACTGAGCCAGGTCCCCACCCAGGCTACACAGCCAGGTAACAGCAACAGAGACAGGTGACAACTGGCCTAAAACACCTCATTTCTGCAGCAACACTTGAGTCAATTGTGGTCACTCAGGTTTTATATTGTTAAGTATACTGGTGTATTCCATACCTTATATCATAAACATTTTCTCAGATATTTAAAAGTCCTAATGTATCTGAAAAGGGATTAATATCCAAAATATATAAAGAACTTATACAACTCAGCATCAAAGATCCCCCAAACAATCTGAAAAATGGGCAGAGGTCCTGAATAGGCATTTTTCCAAAGAAGATATACAGATGACCAATAGATACATGAAAAGATGCTTGATATCACTAATCTTCAGGCAAATGCAAATCAAAACCACAATGAGAAATCATCTTACATCTGTAAGAATGGCTAGCATCAAAAGGAAAGAAATAAAAAGTGTTGGTGAGGATGTGGAAAAAAAGGAACCCTGGTGCACTGTTGGTGGGAATGTAAGTTAATATACTGTGAAAAACAGTATTAAGGTTCCTCAAAAACATAAAAAATAGAAATACTATATGATCCAATAATTCTGCTACTAGCTATTCACCTAAAGAAAACAAAACCACTAATTTGAAAAAATATGTGCACCCCTATGTTAAATGCAGCATTATTTAAAATAGTCAAGATAAGGAAGCAACCAAAGTGCTCATTGATAGATGAATAGATAAAGAAGATATGGTATATACACAATGGAATATTATTCAGCCATAAAAAGATGAGATTTTTGCCATTTGTGACAACACGGAGAGACCTAGAGAGTATGATATTAAGTAAATAAGTGAGAGAAAGATGAACAACATACAATTTCACTTCTATGTGGAATATAAAAAACAAACGAATAAGGAAACAAAGTGTATGATCAGACCTATAAATACAAAAACAATCTGATGGTTGCCATAGGGAAAAGATGGAGGCATGAGCAAAATGGGTAAGGGGAAGTGAGAGATAAAGGCTTGCAGTTATAGAACAGATAAGTCACAGGAATAAAAGGTACAGCATACGGAATACAGTCAATGATATTGAAATAGTGTTGCATGGTAAAAATGGTAGTTACACTTGTGGTGAGCATAGCATAACCTCAGGGTTGTTACAAAATTGTAATGGGATTCCTAATTTAAATAACTTTCTGCTGTTGTATTTTGAGGTCCCCCTATTGTTTTGTTACCACACCAACACTCCAATAAACATATTTTACATAAATAAATAAGTAAATTAATTTTGGAAACAAATTGTCAATATACCTCATATACTTCACACAATATCATAGTGTGGCTCAGTTTGGATTGCATAATTATTTGAAACTATTCGTGAATTTTGTTTATATAATATTCAGTTTCTCCACTCTGGAATATGGCAATCTATTTATTGAGGTCTGATTTTCTTTTACAGAAAAGTATTTAATTTTCTATACATGTACTTCTACAATATAATGTCCTCTTTTACTAAATTATTTATTCATTCAATTATGATAAGTAAACTAAAGGAGATGAGAAAATAAGAATTTAACCATAATGGAAAAAAAACCATTAAGTGTTCATTATTGTATTTTACATCTATTAATTTGAAAGTATATTCAATGGATTCTGTGTATCAAACACAAGTTAGGATCATGACTTATACTGCAAATGCCCAAAGAAGCACTCAGAATTATATTTTTCTCATCACCTTTTTCCAAGAGATGTAAGATTTTAATTCAAATTATACATGTTAAATACCTACTTATTACTTTAGGTCGCTGACAATGATAAATTTTAAATTAATTAAAATTCCCATATAGAAGAACCCGTCTTAGAGTAGCTTCCCAGAATAAATTTTAAAATTTATAATCATTGATTAGGTCATTACATATTTGGGCAGGTGTTTAAGATTTTCTTTCGTCTTTCTTTAGGCTAACATAATTTGATAGTTCCTTCATATACATGATTTTTTTTCAGCATCTCCATAACTTTCATTGTCTTCTGCATTTGTTACAAAACAAAAACAACCCAGATGATTTTTTTAATTCATCATTTTCTTTCATGGGCTTCAAGGTTTCAACTATTTTTTCCCTCACTTTTATGTACTCAATTTTGCTTTCCTTCTTGAACTTTTTCACCATTTACAGTTAATTTTTTAAAAAGAAACAGGAAAAAAGAAAAACCTTTTGTTATCAATTCTTCTCTAGCTCTTGATCCATTTCTCAACTTTGTCCTCGTCCATAAACAAAATATTTATAGGGAAACCTATGAAGACTTGTTCATGCTACCTCTAATAGTTGTCTTCTTTTTCTCTCTTGCGCCCAGTTCAGTAAGGCTTTTATCTCCATATCCACTAAAACTGCTTCTTTCAAGGTTACTAGTGACTTCTCTATTGCTATATCCAGAGATCAATTCCCAATCCTCATCCTACTTGATCACAGTTGTACAATATTTGATACAGCTGCTCACACTCTCCATTTGGCCTTTAGAAAACTGGCTTCCTTTATATATTTTTGGAGGTGCTTTCTGAATCTCTTTTGGATCCCTCCTCCTTTCTCTGACCTCTGAGACTACCCCAGAGCTCATTCCTTGAGAGTCTTTACCATGAGTCTTTCTCCACCATTGATCTCATTTAACTGCAAGGCTTTAAAAACTATATGGTGGGGTGAGAGAAGATGGCGGCTTAGGAGGATGCTGGGCTCACCCCTTGTCCTGCTGATCACTTAGATTCCACCTACACCTGCCTAAAGAACCCAGAAAACCGCCAGAGGATTAGCAGAACGGAGTCTCTGGAGCCAAGCGCAGACGAGAGGCCCACGGAAGAGGGTAGGAAGGCCGGTGAGGCGGTGCGCGCTCCACGGACTGGCGGGAGGGAGCTGGGGCGGAGGGGCGGCTCCCCGGCCAAGCGGAGCCCCCGTGTCTGGCTGGCAAAAGCGGAGGGGCCGGACGGACTGTGTTCCGACAGCACGCGTGACTTAGCGTCTGGGAGGTCATAAGTTAACAGCTCTGCTCAGAAAGCGGGAAGGCTAGAGGACAAAGGGAGGGAGAGTTGCTGAGCCCCAGGACGACAGAGCTCAGCTTGGCGGGGAACAAAGGCGCTCGCCAGCGCCATCTCCCCGTCCATCCCCCAGCCAAAATCACAAAGGGAACCAGTTCCTGCCAGGGAACTTGCTTGCTGGGCGCAAACACCCAACTCTGTGCTTCTGCAGAGCCAAACCTCCAGCAGCAGATCTGACTCCCTCCCACTGCCACAGGGCCCCTCCTGAAGTGGATCACTTAAGGAGAAGCAAGCTAAGCCTGCCCCTCCTGCCCCCGTGCACGTTGCCTACCCACCCCAGCTAATACACCAGATCCCCAGCACCACAAGCCTGGCAGTGTGCAAGTAGCCCAGATGGGCCACGCCACCCCACAGTGAATCCCGCCCCTAGGAGAGGGGAAGAGAAGGCACACACCAGTCTGACTGTGGCCCCAGAGGTGGGCTGGGGGCAGACATCAGGTCGGACTGCGGCCCCGCCCACCAACTCCAGTTATACACCACAGCACAGGGGAAGTGCTCTGCAGGTCCTCACCACTCCAGGGACTATCCAAAATGACCAAATGGAAGAATTCCCCTCAGAAGAATCTCCAGGAAATAACAACAGCTAATGAACTGATCAAAAAGGATTTAAATAATATAACAGAAAGTGAATTTAGAATAATAGTCATAAAATTAATCGCTGGGCTTGAAAACAGTATAGAGGACAGCAGAGAATCTCTTGCTACAGAGATCAAGGGACTAAGGAACAGTCACGAGGAGCTGAAAAGTGCTTTAAACGAAATGCAAAACAAAATGGAAATCACGACGGCTCGGATTGAAGAGGCAGAGGAGAGAATAGGTGAACTAGAAGATAAAGTTATGGAAAAAGAGGAAGCTGAGAGAAAGAGAGATAAAAAAATCCAGGAGTATGAGGGGAAAATTAGAGAACTAAGTGATACACTAAAAAGAAATAATATACGCATAATTGGTATCCCAGAGGAGGAAGAGAGAGGGAAAGGTGCTGAAGGGGTACTTGAAGAAATTATAGCTGAGAACTTCCCTGAACTGGGGAAGGAAAAAGTCATTGAAATCCAAGAGGCACAGAGAACTCCCTTCAGACGTAACTTGAATCGATCTTCTGCACGACATATCATAGTGAAACTGGCAAAATACAAGGATAAAGAGAAAATTCTGAAAGCAGCAAGGGATAAACGTGCCCTCACATATAAAGGTAGACCTATAAGACTCGTGACTGATCTCTCTTTTGAAACTTGGCAGGCCAGAAAGGATTGGCACGATATCTTCAGTGTGCTAAACAGAAAAAATATGCAGCAGAGAATCCTTTATCCAGCAAGTCTGTCATTTAGAATAGAAGGAGAGATAAAGGTCTTCCCAAACAAACAAAAACTGAAGGAATTTGTCACCACGAAACCAGCCCTACAAGAGATCCTAAGGGGGATCCTGTGAGACAAAGTACCAGAGACATCGCTACAAGCATAAAACATACAGACATCACAATGACTCTAAACCCGTATCTTTCTATAATAACACTGAATGTAAATGGATTAAATGCGCCAACCAAAAGACATAGGGTATCAGAATGGATAAAAAAACAAGACCCATCTATTTGCTGTCTACAAGAGACTCATTTTAGACCTGAGGACACCTTTAGATTGAGAGTGAGGGGATGGAGAACTATTTATCATGCTACTGGAAGCCAAAAGAAAGCTGGAGTAGCCATACTTATATCAGACAAACTAGACTTTAAATTAAAGGCTGTAACAAGAGATGAAGAAGGGCATTATATAATAATTACAGGGTCTATCCATCAGGAAGAGCTAACAATTATAAATGTCTATGTGCCGAATACAGGAGCCCCCAAATATATAAAACAATTACTCACAAACATAAGCAACCTTATTGATAAGAATGTGGTCATTGCAGGGGACTTTAACACCCCACTTACAGAAATGGATAGATCATCTAGACACAGGGTCAATAAAGAAACAAGGGCCCTGAATGATACATTGGATCAGATGGACTTGACAGATATATTTAGAACTCTGCATCCCAAAGCAACAGAATATACTTTCTTCTCGAGTGCACGTGGAACATTTTCCAAGATAGATCATATATTGGGTCACAAAACAGCCCTTCATAAGTTCACAAGAATTGAAATTATACCATGCATACTTTCAGACCACAATGCTATGAAGCTTGAAATCAACCACAGGAAAAAGTCTGGAAAACCTCCAAAGCATGGAGGTTAAAGAACACCCTACTGAAGAATGAGTGGGTCAACCAGGCAATTAGAGAAGAAATTAAAACATATATGGAAACAAACGAAAATGAAAATACAACAATCAAAACGCTTTGGGACGCAGCGAAGGCAGTCCTGAGAGGAAAATACATTGCAATCCAGGCCTATCTCAAGAAACAAGAAAAATCCCAAATACAAAATCTAACAGCACACCTAAAGGAAATAGAAGCAGAACAGCAAAGGCAGCCTAAACCCAGCAGAAGAAGAGAAATCATAAAGATCAGAGCAGAAATAAACAATATAGAATCTAAAAAACTGTAGAGCAGATCAACGAAACCAAGAGTTGGTTTTTTGAAAAAATAAACAAAATTGACAAACCTCTAGCCAGGCTTCTCAAAAAGAAAAGGGAGATGACCCAAATAGATAAAATCATGAATGAAAATGGAATTCTTACAACCAATCCCTCAGAGATACAAACAATTATCAGGGAATACTATGAAAAATTATATGCCAACAAATTGGACAACCTGGAAGAAATGGACAAATTCCTAAACACCCACACTCTTCCAAAACTCAATCAGGAGGAAATAGAAAGCCTGAACAGACCCATAACCAGCGAAGAAATTGAATCGGTTATCAAAAATCTCCCAACAAATAAGGTCCAGGACCAGATGGCTTCCCAGGGGAGTCTACCAGACGTTTAAAGCAGAGATAATACCTATCCTTCTCAAGCTATTCCAAGAAATAGAAAGGGAAGGAAAACTTCCAGACTCATTCTATGAAGCCAGTATTACTTTGATTCCTAAACCAGACAGAGACCCAGTAAAAAAAGAGAACTACAGGCCAATATCCCTGATGAATATGGATGCAAAAATTCTCAATAAGATACTAGCAAATCGAATTCAACGGCATATAAAAAGAATTATTCACCATGATCAAGTGGGATTCATTCCTAGGATGCAGGCCTGGTTCAACATTTGCAAATCAATCAACGTGATACATCACATTAAAAAAAAAAAAGAGAAGAACCATATGATCCTGTGAATCGATGCAGAAAAGGCCTTTGACAAAATCCAGCACCCTTTCTTAATAAAAACCCTTGAGAAAGTCGGGATAGAAGGAACATACTTAAAGATCATAAAAGCCATTTATGAAAAGCCCACAGCTAACATCATCCTCAATGGGGAAAAACTGAGAGCTTTTTCCCTGAGATCAGGAACCCGACAGGGATGTCCACTCTCACCGCTGTTGTTTAACATAGTGCTGGAAGTTCTAGCATCAGCAATCAGACAACAAAAGGAAATCAAAGGCATCAAAATTGGCAAAGATGAAGTCAAGCTTTCGCTTTTTGCAGATGACATGATATTATACATGGAAAACCCGATAGACTCCACCAAAAGTCTGCTAGAACTGATACATGAATTCAGCAAAGTTGCAGGATACAAAATCAATGTACAGAAATCAGTTGCATTCTTATACACTAACAATGAAGCAACAGAAAGACAAATAAAGAAACTGATCCCATTCACAATTGCACCAAGAAGCATAAAATACCTAGGAATAAATCTAACCAAAGATGTAAAAGATCTGTATGCTGAAAATTATAGAAAGCTTATGCAGGTAATTGAAGAAGATATAAAGAAATGGAAAGACATTCCCTGCTCATGGATTGGAAGAATAAATATTGTCAAAATGTCAATACTACCCAAAGCTATCTACACATTCAATGCAATCCCAATCAAAATTGCACCAGCATTCTTCTCGAAACTAGAACAAGCAATCCTAAAATTCATATGGAACCACAAAAGGCCCCGAATAGCCAAAGTAATTCTGAAGAAGACCAAAGCAGGAGGCATCACAATCCCAGACTTTAGCCTCTACTACAAAGCTGTCATCATCAAGACAGCATGGTATTGGCATAAAAACAGACACATAGACCAATGGAATCGAATAGAAACCCCAGAACTAGACCCACAAACATATGGCCAACTCATCTTTGACAAAGCAGGAAAGAACATCCAATGGAAAAAAGACAGTCTCTTTAACAAATGGTGCTGGGAGAACTGGACAGCAACATGCAGAAGGTTGAAACTAGACCACTTTCTCACACCATTCACAAAAATAAACTCAAAATGGATAAAGGACCTGAATGGGAGACAGGAAACCATCAAAACCCTAGAGAAGAAAGCAGGAAAAGACCTCTCTGACTTCAGCCGTAGCAATCTCTTACTCGACACATTCCCAAAGGCAAGGGAATTAAAAGCAAAAGTGAATTACTGGGACCTTATGAAGATAAAAAGCTTCTGCACAGCAAAGGAAACAACCAACAAAACTAAAAGGCAACCAACGGAATGGGAAAAGATATTTGCAAATGACATATCGGACAAAGGGCTAGTATCCAAAATCTATCAAGAGCTCACCAAACTCCACACCCGTAAAACAAATAACCCAGTGGAGAAATGGGCAGAAAACATGAATAGACACTTCTCTAAAGAAGACATCCGGATGGCCAACAGGCACATGAGAAGATGTTCAACGTTGCTCCTTATCAGGGAAATACAAATCAAAACCATACTCAGATATCACCTCACGGCAGTCAGAGTGGCCAAAATGAACAAATCAGGAGACTATAGATGCTGGAGAGGATGTGGAGAAACGGGAACCCTCTTGCACTGTTGGTGGGAATGCAAATTGGTGCAGCTGCTCTGGAAAGCAGTGTGTAGTTTCCTCAGAAAATTAAAAATAGAACTACCCTATGACCCAGCAATAGCACTGCTAGGAATTTACCCAAGGGATACAGGAGTACTGATGCATAGGGGCACTTGTACCCCAATGTTTATAGCAGCACTCTCAACAATCGCCAAATTATGGAAAGAGCCTAAATGTCCATCAACTGATGAATGGATAAAGAAATCGTGGTTTATATACACAATGGAATACTACGTGGCAATGAGAAAGAATGAAATATGGCCTTTTGTAGCAACGTGGATGGAACTGGAGAGTGTGATGCTAAGTGAAATAAGCCATACAGAGAAAGACAGATACCATATGTGTTCACTCTTATGTGGATCCTGAGAAACTTAACAGAAACCCATGGGGGAGGGGAAGAAAAAAAAATAGGTTAGAGTGGGAGAGAACCATAACATAAGAGACTGTTAAAAACTGAGAACAAACTGAGGGTTGATGGGGGGTGGGAGGGAGGGGAGGGTGGGTGATGGGTATTGAGGAGGGCACCTTTTGGGATGAGCACTGGGTGTTGTATGGAAACCAATTTGACAATAAATTTCATATATTAAAAAAAACTATATGGTGATGAGGCATAGCTTTATATTTTTAACTGGACCTCTCCTTCAATTTCCAGACTTCATTATCCATCCTCACTTGCATATCCTCTGTCCCAGATTTAACAAGTCTTAAACTGGACTCCCCAAAAACCCTCAAATACCTATTCCTTCAGGTAAATGGAGAAATCAATTTCAGTAATGGAATCTTCATCTTTCCAACTGATCAGTCCAAGGGCTTTGGAATTATCCTCCATACTGTCTCTTACATCTCTTGTTATAGATCAGCAAATTCTACTGAGTCTATTTTCAAAGTATTCTCAGAATCTGACCACTTCTCATAACCTCTAACCTTTACTGCTACCACTGGATCCAAATCATCATCATTTGCTTAGATTATTACAAGTACTTACTCCTAGTAAATTTCTATGTTTCCACACTTCTCGGTCTACTCTAATATGGCAGTTAAAGTAATCCTAATAAGATCTGTCATATTGTTTCACTTCTCTGCTCAGAACCTTCCAAAGGTTTCATCTGTTTCATGCATATTGAAACTATAGTTGTTACAGTGACCCATAAGCCCCAATATGTCTGGTTCTTCTAATTTGACTCAAACATTTTTCATCTTTGTTCACCCTGCTTTAGTCAACCTGTTATTGTTAATGTTTCTAGAAAATTCCAGGCACCTACCTCAGGCTCTTTGCATTTGAGATCCCTCCTGGAAGAAATGCTCTTCCTTTTGATATCTGCATGTCTTACTTCTTCACTTCCTTCAGGTCTTTTCTTAAACGAATCCTTTCAGTGAAGTCTTCTCTAACAACTACATCTACAACTGCAACACCTTCAACAGTATCTATCACGCTTCCTTGCTTTCTATTTTGCTCCATAGCATTTACTACCATCTGACAAGGTATATTGTATACTTATTTATTTTGTTCACTGTCTGCTTCTCCCAACTACCTGATAAAAGCTTCATTGAGGGCAGGCGTTTTGTTTTATTCACTGCTATATCCATCAAGCTTGGAAAACTTCCTGGTACATGGTAGGCATTCAATAAATATTGTTTAATCAATAGGCTTTACTGTTATTAAGGCCAAAAAACACTTTCTGCATAAACATAGTGAAAGTAAAAGCTATGTTTTTACTCACATTCCACAGAAAGGTTCTAAATAAAAACGCTAATTTATTTCTCAAACGTATAGAAAAGTTCTAAGCAAAATTGTCCCCTCCTCAAAGTGATTTATAAGCAGCTACTGAGTATCTAAAAGTCTACAAAATATTCCTACTTCAAGGGGCACCCTTTTTCCAATACTGTTACTGGTTGAACTAATTTGTCCACTGTGGTGGAAAGGGTTGGACTTTCAGTTAGGAGACATAGTTTTTACCCTCAGATCTGTTCTACAGTTCAACTTCCTTGAATTTCATTTCCTCATGTGCAGAAGGTACCTACTTAATTTTTTCTCAGCCAAAATAAAAATAAGCACTGACAAACTTTTTGTTAAAATGTAAAACTATAGGAGCTTACTATGTTAACAGATAATCATAAACCTGCTCTTACAAAGGTAGATTAGAGGGAGATCTGGAACCTTCACTTCCCTTTAGGAATACGTTGGGCCACTTGCACAATACCTCCAGGGTTCCATGAATCAAAGTTTGAAATGCCCTGGACTAGAGATCCCTCTGGTACTTCCTGGGTTTTTTTTATATTCTGATTTCTTTCCCTCTTGATACTTGCTTGCAGATAATTAAGTCTGAATATCCAATCTCCCAAATTTTTATTTCCTTTGTCCTTCTTCGTCTATACCCATTCTCAACTTCAGTAGGCATACAAGAGAGTTTTGAAGTACTCACCTCTAGCGTTTTATACGCTTTAGTTAATTCCCCAACCCCTGCCAGATACATATTCCTAAAGCATATTCCCCTGCACTGAAAAGGTGAGTAGCATTCCATTTTCCAACAATTACAAAATCCTAAGAACTGTGTTTAAGATACTCTAAAATATGGTCCAATAAAACTCTGACATATGCTATACTCTAGCCAATCTAGAGCATCTGTTCTTAGATTACTTATAATTTTCTTTACTCATGCCTTTATATTTGTCTGTATGTGTTATGAAATCTTCCATCACCATCTCTGCCTTTCACAACATTTATGTCTCATTTAAGGTCCTTTGCAAATATACATTTTTGTCTTCTTCTGTCTCTTTTGTATTTACCTCATCCTTTTCCTCCAGCCTCTTTTCCTTATTTTCACTTTTATCTTTTCTGAACTTTCCAACATAATCTCTCCTGATGTTCCACACATTATAAACTGTATATATGCATTATACATATATATTTATAAACATACTATATATTATAAATATGTGTGTACACATATACATATATTTAAAACATTATAAATGTATATTGTACATATATTTATAAATATATTTTAAATGTGAGGTGCCTGGGTGGCTCAGTCGGTTGAGCCCCTGACTTCGGCTCAGGTCATGATCTCACAGCTCTATGAGTTCAAGCCCCACATCGGGCTCTGTGCTGACGGCTCGGAGCCTTGAGCCTGCTTTGGATTCTGTGTCTCCCTCTCTCTCTGCCCCTAACCGACTCGCATTCTGTCTCTGTCTCTCTCAAAAATAAACAAACATTTAAAAAAATTAAAAAAATATTTTAAATTTATGCATGTACATATATACATATATTTATAATACATATGATCTTCTATTTGAATTTTATGTTACATTGTTTATTTTAATTGCCCTTCACATTTGCAAGCTACTTACAGATAAGCGCTTTGTCTTACGTTTTGAAATCTTATTTGCAGTTTTGCATGTAGTATTCAATTTTTATAAATTTCTGAATTAAATTTAATTGGGGAATACAGACAAAAATGACATATTCTATTTGGCCTAAGTGATTTATAGTTTTGCAATATTGTAATATTTTGCTATACCTATCTTTACAGTATTAGAATGTGGCCTAAAACAATAGGTATTCCACAAAAGTGCTAATATTAGTGATTGGGACAGAATTGAACCTGCAGAGAGAATGAGTTATTTTATAAGAAGAGTCTAATTAAAACACTCAGAACCTTGCCTTTGGATATATTTTCACAGAAAATGAATGCTATATCAGTTATAGTAAGGCATTAAAGTAACTAATGTGTAGATAGATTGGGAACATGATTTTTCAGTAATGTGAATCCCTAGATAGAAATAATATTTACTGGTCTCTAATATAAAAGTGCTTGTTAACAATGGTCCCAGTGGGACAAAATTATGCATCATTGAGAAATACATGGTCACCCTTACTTTCTTTTAAATAAAATGTGTAAAGCACAAGGATTATTGCAAGCCATATGAAAATAACATTTCTCATATCGTCATGACACCTCGTTATACATGTGACAATTCTGAAATAAAAACAGTAAACAAATTCCAACCTCTCGTAGTGAGTCTGTATGGCGACTGCATGTTGATTCATGTAAGTTTTAATACTTCTGCCACTTCAAATAGGTCTCTGTAAATGAACTATTTTAATATAATACTCTAATTATAGGAATGAGATTGACTTTGTATATGCATGTTTGAGCTCCCTCTTAATGCTCTGATTGAGTTCATTTTTCCGCATGGAACTAAACTTCAGACCCTCTTCTGCACACTCAGTGACTGTTATCTTTAAGCTTACTTCTGATTATATGGCACCTAGTGTAGTGACACAGTTAATGGTCAATATATTTGCTTAAATTCACTTGCTTCTTTACACATATAGACACACATATAGTTTTTTAGTTGTTGCAGTGATTTCCATGCAAATAGTTATGCCAACATACCATTATTAGAATGCTTAGCATACAATTTTTACAATGAAAATTTTGGCCTTGTTACTTGCTTGCATTATTATTTAACTTGAGATTTGGTAATATAATGATAGAATATACTTGAAGGGTTATTGTGTGCATTCTAGGTTTTATATGTACATATAATATGTATATATATGCATTTTTTGCTGAAGATTATATATGTGTGCATAATCTAGTAGGATATATATGTGTGTGTGTATATATATATATATATATATATATATATATATATATACTTTGTACTTCTGTATATGTCTATATTTCTGTCTACATTCTTATAGAATTCTTAGCACATAATAAGCACACAAGAAATGGAAGCTAATTATCTCATCCAAAAATTATAGGGTACATATAATAATCCAATTTTATTCTGTATTTAATAACTTCTAGATTTTTTTAGACCTTGTGCTTTGGAAATGACTGAATCAAGTATTATACATACATACATATATGTGTACATACATACACACATACACACACATCATTTCTAACTGGATGAAACCAAAAAAGGTTTTCGAACTGGAAAAATCAGTGAAATAAAAAAAAATGATTATATTTAGTTATTTCAGTTATTTTAATGGCATCATTGGTTCTTCTAATTAAAAACTATTGATGGGCAATTTATAAACACTGTGTGCACTGAACCATTCTTAGTTTAATGTGAACTACAATGATTACTTCAGTCTCTATTATTTTACGGATCTTATAGTATTTGTGTACTGGCTTTGGTGACTCAGCTAGTGAGTAAAGTATCCGTAATATAGTGCTCAGAAAGAGTAACATACATAAAAATCTCTAGCTCACTTTCATTAGGAAAAGTTGGAGAGCCCATTTTCTTTATTGTATGTGACTTGTAGTTTGTCTCTTATGGAGTTTTTTTCACTTCAAAGATTTTTTTTTAATGTTTATTTTTGAGAGAGAGAGAGAGCACAAGCAGGGGAGGGCAGGGGGGTGGGGGGAGAGGGACACACAGATTTCTAAGCAGGCTCCAGGCTCTGAGCTGTCAGCACAGAGCCTGACACAGGGCTCGAACCCAGGAACCATGAGATCCTGACCTGAGTCTAAGTCAGACGCTTAACTGACTGAGCCACGCAGGCACCCGTGTTTGTTCTTTTACCTTTAATCTACCCTATAATAATTTTGGGGCGGAAGGGCACATGCTTTTTTAAGTTTATAGGGTACAGAATTAATGGAATTACTCAAAAGTAAATAGTTAAAGGTAGAGATTTGGATTAAGATTTGGTCTGGTTGCTAGTTATATAGTCTGAGCACTGTGTGTCTTGCAAATTACAGGACTGAGTGATCCAAGAATTCTATTTATACGAAAATATGCCTGTATTCCTTATCATTTATAAAATTTCACCTAAATTAATAACATATAATAATTTTTCTGGTGTTTAAAGCTCTCTATATTAGATGGATTCTTATGTAATCATTTCTAGGCCTACAGGGTCTTAGAGTATCCTCAGATCAACAAAATCTCTGGGATTTTCATATTTCTGTGGAAAATATTTATAGTAAGCCTTGGCTTATTTTAAGAGATTAAGGTTAGGAGTAGTATATTTCCAATTGCAAGGAATATGCAAAAGAGATTAGCTTATTTATAAGGCTCCTTACCCTGGTATTAGGAAAACTGACGAGCTAGATGAGACAGAAATTTCAAGTTGAGAAGCATGCTGAGAAAACCCATTCCTTACCTTCCTTCAACTCTTTATTGATAGCTGTAATTTACAGGACAGAATTTAATTTTCTTTAATATAAGGCTTTGATTTCCATAAAAATGCCATCCTTTACAACCACCCCACCCAACACTGGCACTCCCCTTTCCAATAATAGGCAGCATTGGAAGATGAAACCTTTCGAACTTTAACTCCTAACTACTTAAATATGCTTTTGCTTAATGTTTAAATGTTTTGTTTAAATACTGAATTAAGTAATATGCGTTTTAATAAATTTTAAAAATAATGAATCTAATTGATTATATAAAAACCTTTTTTAAAGTTTTGTTTTTGAAGAGAGAGAGCACACGTGTGTGTGCACAGGGGAGGGAGGGAGGGGGGGAGAGAGAGAGAGAGAGAGGGAAAACCCCAAGTAGGTCCCCCTCAGTGCAGAGCCCTGATGGGATGCTCCATCTATGAACTCTGAGATCATGACATGAGCCAAAATCATGATACACACACACACACGCATGCACACACACACAAATGACCAATTCAATAAAGAATGAGGTGAAAAATAAATATTCTTACAGATCATTTTAGTGGTATAAATTTTGGTACAATAAGTCAAAAATTTCTGAGTTCCTAAACAAATAGTTATGTATAATTGTGAGTTTAGCTAAATAAAAGCAAGGTTATTACACGTTAATAACAGGGAAAATTGAAAAATTCCATAAAATAAAAATACCACAAGTGCATTAAAAAACTGGTATAAAAGTACTATATTGACATGGGGAAATATTTATGATATATTGTTAGTGGTAGGTTATAAAAGAATATGTACTGTATATATAGGGATAATATATATTAATATTTATTTTTTGAGAGAGACAGAGCACAAGCAGGAGAGGGGCAGAAAGAGAGAGGGAGACAAAGAATCCGAAGCAGGCTCCAGGCTCTGAGCTGTCAGCACGAAGCCCACTGGGTGGGGCTCAAAGGCACAAACCATGAGATCAGGACCTGAGCCAGTTAGACCCTTAACTGACTGAGCCACCCAGGTGCCCCTAGGGATATATATTTAAATTAATGGTTATTATCTCTATGTGTTCTCATGAAAGATAATTTTATTTCATCTTATTACTTGATTTTCCTAAATTAAATAACTGAAACTTGTAAATTAAAAAGAGCTTTGCTGTTTTTTCAGATTAAAAAGATTATATGCTTATTGCAGGAAAGAAAAACTCAGCAAATACATAAATGGATAAAGAATAAAAACTATTATACTCTCTTACCCAGAGATAACCACTTTTAATACTTTACAGTAGGTCTTTAAAAGTTTTTATATATATATGACAGTAACAAGAGATGTCCATACAGGTGATTTTTGCAAATGAGTTTCAGACCCCTATAGTACTTTTCCTTAATTCCAGAAAAAGAAACAGAAGTTTAGACATTTATCTCATCTACTGCAGGTTTCACTAGGTGTGTGGACAAAGGAACATGATGACCTTGTATTTTTTTTTTTAATGTTTATTTATTTTTGAGACAGAGAGAGACAGAGCATGAACGGGGGAGGGTCAGAGAGAGGGAGACACAGAATCTGAAACAGGCTCCAGGCTCTGAGCTGTCAGCACAGAGCCTGACACGGGGCTCAAACTCACGGACCGCGAGATCATGACCTGAGCCGAAGTTGGCCGCTTAACCGACTGCGCCACCCAGGCGCCCCTGACCTTGTATTTTTAAGATAAAGTTTAAATTAAAAAATTTTTTTTCTATAATTTATTTATTTTTGAGACAGAGAGAGACAGAGCATGAACGGGGAGGTTCAGAGAGAGAGGGAGACACAGAATCCGAAGCAGGCTCCAGGCTCCAAGCTGTCAGCACAAAGCCCAAAGTGGGGCTGGAACTTCTGGATGGTGAGATCATGACCTGAGCCGAAGTCGGTCACTTAACTGACTGAGCCACCCAGGCACCCCCCTTAAGATAAAGTTTAAATTAAAAAAAAAAAAAAAAAGATGGAGTAGTAAGAAGGAGAGAGAACACTGGGTTGACAAAGGTTAAGTAGAGACAGACAAACTAAAGACAGACTCTATCATCTTGATTATTTTGCCTAAGGTGAGAAAGCTTCTTTGTGCCCTGCAAAGGCTTCCTGGCTTCTCTTCCAGAAATGGAGTGCCACGTGTAATGAGTTAATGGTCTACATTTCACAAGATAGGCTTTTGAGAAATTTCACTCCAGAAAAAGAGCCACCTACTTTTCTTAATTAGTAGAATCTAAACTAGGGTGTACATTCCCAAGCAAGTAAGCTGCTTGAGTATAAGAAAACAACATTTAGAGTTCTCTACATTTATGAAATATTCTTTAATTTCAATTATAGTTTATAATGTATATATTATTGTGGTGATATGTACATATAATTTACAGGTAATATACATGGTCATAACTATTGCTGTTAGAGGAGTTCAGCGAAAAACTCAGGGCCGCTACCTATCTAAAGGTAAGTTTTCTTATGTTGTGGCATTCAGTTATTCTTCAATATGCATCCTGTTTAGTTTCTTCAGAGTCATCTTTAGTAAATTAATTTTAATACTTAAATAAAACTTCATAAGTTATCAACATAGAGCTATTTTTCAAAGAAAAGAATTAGAGCCTCTAAAAGAGAATTTTTTTTTTTTTTAGTTTCCTACAAACTATACAGGGATAATTAGCATGTAGAAGAAAATAAAAGCAATTCTCTTTTGGCTGATATGAAACCAAAAATTTTAGTTTTTGTATATTTGGATCAACAAATATTATTGAACATCATCTATGAGTGAGGGACTGTAGAAAAAGATCAAAGAATGAATAAAATAGAATTTCTTTGAGAATCATAACACCTGTTTACATAAATTGTTAGAGAAGATATAGATTGATAATATCAGTAAACATGGGAATTTTTTTGTACTTAATGCTGACTGAAGATCACATGTTAAAGTCACAGAAATTCAGGGTCACTGGGTAGAAAAGAGCCATTATGCATTTACACAGAATCTAAATTAGGAACTAATTAAAAAAATAAAAATATATCATTAAGTCAAATAGTAACATGCTTAAATGTAAACAGTCACCATTAAAATGCATGAAGGAGCTATTGTCTTAAGCAGGACGAATACATACTTAATAATTTAGGTACTATGTTAATTTATTCCTGCAAATATTTTCATCATTGATGGAACAAAGGCATAGTACCAAACATCTATTGATGTTATGGGCCATGTGCTGTCCTGAATATTTCATCTATTCTAACGCTCTTAATAATGACAATAGTCCTTTGAGGCATATACTATTATTTCTCCCAACTTACAGAAAGAAAAACTGAAGCACAGAAAGTTTAATTAACTTCCCCAAGGTCACACTGCTAGGAATTATAGGAAATACCATTCGAAACCTGTCAGTGTGACTCAGACCTTAAGTTTCCTATTTATCAAGAATTTTATTTATTAATTTTTTATTTAGCACATATTTATTTTTTCAAAAATACAAACAGGAGGAAGAAACCAGAAATAAGTAAAGTTGATTACTTATACGGAGTGATTTAAAATGAGATGGAAGTTATGGAAGGGATGACACTATTATCAGTATGCCGTTAGTTGTGGAAGTGATATGTAAACTTATGTTTTAATTTTTTTAATGTTTATTTTTTTGAGAGAGAGAGAGAGGGGGAGGGGCAGACAAAGGGAGAGACTGCATCCCAAGCAAGCTCCATGCTGTCAGTACAGAGCCAGACACGGTGTTCAATATCACAAACTGTGAGTTCATGACCTGAGCTGAAATCAAGAGCCAGATGCTCAACTGACTGAGCCCCCCAGGCACCTAAAGTTGTGCTTTTAAAACATTTTAAGACTATCATGCTGGGATTCAGAGATGAAAGCCACGGTTACAGAGTCATTACAAAATGACTGCATGCAACATTTATTTGTGTGCTTATAAGGATCTAAATACATAACTATGCTGAGGGGAATGGGATACCAGGCTTGACTTTGCTCATTCACTGCCACAATACTATGTTTTTTTTTTCCATTTCACTTTACAGGAATGTTTCTGATCCCATCTCAAAAGTTTGAAATCATGGACCAAGGAAATAAATCGGGAGTGACTGAATTTATATTGCATAGTCTTTCAGGTTCTCGAGAGCTACAACTTTTCTATTTTGCATTCTTTACACTTTTCTATTTATCCATTGTGCTGGGGAACCTCCTCATCATGCTCACAGTCATCTCTGAACCTGCACTACACACACCCATGTACTTTCTGCTCAGTAACCTCTCCTTCACTGATGTGTGTCTATCCACATTTGCCACCCCCAAAATGATTATTGACTTCCTTATGGAGCACAAGACCATCTCTTTTGAGGGATGCATGACCCAAATATTTTTTCTGCATGCTTTTGCTGGTAGTGAAATGATGCTCCTTGTTGCCATGGCCTATGATAGATATGTAGCCATATGTCGACCCCTGTACTATGCGTCTATCATGAGTGCACGCAAGTGCACAATCCTTGTGGTGGGCTCCTGGCTTACTGGGGTTCTGCACTCAATAAGTCAGTTGGCCTTCACAGTAAACCTTCCATTCTGTGGCCCCAATAAAGTGGACAGTTTTTTCTGTGACCTTCCCCTGGTTATCAAACTTGCCTGCACCAATACCTTTACTTTTGAGGTACTGATGCTTTCAGACAGTGGTCTAATGGCCATGACCTCCTTTGTGCTCTTGCTGATCTCCTACACAGTCATCCTGGCTAGTGTGAGACGGCGCTCCTCAGCACGCATGGCCAAGGCGAGGGCCACCCTGACTGCCCACATCACTGTGGTGACCCTCTTCTTTGGTCCCTGCATCTTCATTTATGCCTGGCCTTTTAGCAGTCTCCCAGTGGATAAGGTTCTCTCCATATTTTATACTGTTTTCACCCCTCTTTTAAACCCCATGATTTACACCTTAAGAAATAAGGAGGTAATATCAGCAATGCAAAAACTAAGGACTCGACATGTGCATTTCTGAAAGTCTCCCAGATAATCCTTATGATAAATAAATAGCCTATAATAAAAGCCAGGTTAGCGTATCTTACTCTGTAAACTACTGTTATGTCTGAAGCATCAGAGTACTCATTTTCTTCCTTCTGGTATTTTCTAACAGTAAACAAACCATGTTAACAGAATTGGACTTATTTTTTGTTTATGAAATAATTCTTATTTAATTTGGACTAAATTTATTTATGTCTTTTCCTATAAGATATGTCTGTCAAAATTCATGCTTCATCCAATAAACTTAATATGAAAATTTACAAAATATTAAAATATTTACCTCATATTTTAAAGTTTCAGAAGAATGATTGATTTGCAGTTTTTCTCCAGTCATCATCTTATCTGGTATTACAAATTAGAAAGAGGAATTGCCATAAATTTTATCTTGTTCTTACCATCTTTAGGTGACAGAATAAGTTTTCTGATTATATACCTCAACTCTGTCTCTCTCCCTCTGTAAATTTATACAAATACCCACACTTACATTCTTTGCTATTCAAATGATTTCTCTCTGAATTAAGAAACTAAGTAGATTGAGGTTTTTCTTCGTGTATATTTTGCAATGAACTCTCACAAAAAACTACCCAAACATAGGGACCAAAGAGCAAATAGATTATGTTTCAGGATTCATGATCTGAACTAAGAAACCTAGGAAGATCCATACATTTACATTAACCATGTTACAGATACTAAAACTTGAGCCCACAATGCTTCTTTATATCAGCATATTAATGTGGGAAATCAAATAACTATGTTGTGGGCTAGGAGGTTATACAGAATGCATTGCAAAGCAGAAAACTGCTTTCTTGACTTGCTGAAAACAGCATGCCATGCTTCACTTATCTGGTTAATGTATATCCAGGGGGCACTCACTTCGCTTATCTAGTTAATGTATACTTAGGGGCTAGGTCCTGCCTATGCTCATAAATTCCTCAGACCACGTTATTGCATGGAATATTTCACCTTGTCTTAACTTGTTTTTATGCACCTTTCTATACATTCTTACTGGCATGTAGCCCACTGAGTATTGCACAATGTTATCCTAAATGTCTGCTCAATAAATACGGGAGCTTGAGAGTAGCTCAGAGAGACTTCCCTTAGCCTCCCTCTCACCTCTCCTGACTTGCATGCAGTCTTGAGTAATCCTTTGCTGGGCAAAGCCGATAGCTGAACCCACATATTAAAGTTTAGAACTGACATTCAAAGTTCAATGACTACCTACAAAAATGTATTTCACTCCATACATTGGTAGACACTTTTCACCAACAGTACTAAATATATATTTTTGCTCTATATATTTATTCTCTTACCTATCTATATCATTCATGCTATCTAATCCACAACAACCAATAAAACGTAATTCAGAATATATTTTTTCAAAGCTCTAAGAACACAGAATGATTTTAACTTTTTAAAGGAACACTACATATTCACACTTCAATTTAATATTTAATTCTTACAGTCTATCCCCTCTTTCATCAATTAGAAGACTAAGAGTCACATGTTGTACAAGTTAAGTGACTTGAGCACATTCAAAATCAGCAAGTAGAAGAAATGATACAAATAACATCCATTTCTGATTTGTAGTATTTGAAAGGAAAGCCATACCCCAAAGGCAAGCTGTTTCTGAAACAGAGTGTGTAGAAGAAATGGTAGTTTGGAATAGGATTTAATACCAATTATGTTTTAAACAGTTTTTGATTCACTTTTCACTTTCATAATTTTACCACTCCACAAGGCTCTGGTGATTCCTTTGGGAAACACAGAATTAAAAAAATAAACCAATATAGTACAGAGTCATATGATAGGGGTGATGATGATAATGATAAAGCCAAACATACTTAATGATAACAATATAATTTATAAATTATGTTAATATGTCATCTCTTTTGATTCTCACAAAATTTCTGTAGATAAGAAAAATAATATTATACCTCTGCTTCTGACAATATTGAAATTTAGGTCATTCTGAAACTCTTGCAAAAATACTTATGAATTCTAGATGCATTCTCTAAAATAAATAAATGACCTCATGGCATCTGAAATAGTGGGAGCTCTGAGAGAGGAAAATTGATGGAAAGTGACTGCAGGTCATAAAAATGATGGACAGTGCTTGGTCATTAGGGGGGAAATTTTGTCTGTCCAAGAGTGTGAGGTAGGATTGGATCTTTTCAATCTGGGACTCTTAGCGAAGGTATACAGAAGAGGGTGCTGTGGAGCACAAGGAAAAGCTAGTGGCCTAGCCTACAGAAAAACTGCTTTGTCTTAGAAATTATAATCATGGGATTGCCCACATATAAGTTTTGAGTTTGAATTTATAGTCTCTGCACAGTCAGAAGAGCTTTAACCTGAAAAATCAACATTAGCTATTGGGAACCCAATGGGTCATTGAATTTTGGGGGTCATTTGAAACCACAAAGACCAAAACTTTTCTGAGTCGTTGCATCCTAAAAACTGGCCCAAAGATTGAGATACATGAATTGTGGCTGAACCTGAGTTTACAGTCAAATTCAAAAACACACGAGGAGCCTATCCACAATGAACAGCAAGTCAGGGGGAACAAACAGCAGACTAACTTCCTGCTCTCTTCTCAGATCAGTAATAAATTGATAGGATACATGTTATGAAACAAATATGTTCAAAATGTCTAAACATACAAAGCCAATATAAAAGAAGAAATTGTTACTATCATAAAAGAAAAGCAGGTGACTTCTGTTCTGGGGAAGAGGAGTAGACATAATTTCCATATCCCTCCTCCTAAATACAATCATAATCACTTGTTGATATAAATTGATTTGTATATAAAACAAACATTATAACACTCTGAAATTTGGAGAGAAGAAGGTAGACTGGATATGGACCCAAGATATTACATGACATGACAGAAGACTCCAACAACTCAGGAACGCTAATGAAAACAGCCCAAAAAAAGCCCCAACGAAAGCCTGTTCATTCTAGCCAAACAACCAGGAAAGGGTCAGCCTAGCAAGACAGAAAACTTTATACGACTTCTCTACTTCAGCAAAACACTCTAAAAAAATCTTTGGTCCCACCTCACCTATACCAGCAAAGGCCAAATGAGTAGCATAGGTTCCTACTGCTGGCCAAGATGTAACAAGCTACCCCAGCACTCCCACACACAGAGGTGGTGTCAGAAAAGGCCAAAGATGGAGCCTGAACTTTCATCTTTGTCAGACTGGACTCAGCACCTCCTCCTGTGGTATAAGTAAGTAGCAGTGACAAAGTAATCCTAACCCTCCCAGCCAGGGAAATCAATGGAGGCCTAGTGAGGCGTCAGAACTCTTCTTACCTCCCAGTAGTAACAAAAAGTGTCCTCACCTCCCCTTTGGTGCCTACTGAAGCAGAGTTGGGAAACTGAATTTCTATTCCCACCTGGCAGTAACAAAGTGGTGTTCCTTCTGTCTTTGCCTGTCAGAAAAGTGTAAAAATAAGCCAACTAAAACATAAAGTCTAAACAAGGTTCAGAGTCTTAAATATACTGCACATAATGTTGAGATTTCAATTCAAAATCAATCATACAAAGTAAAAAAATCTCAACTGGAACAAAAAAAGAAAATCAGTATATGTCAACATCAAGGTGATAGAGGTGTTTGAATTATCTGACAGATTTTATAGAAGCCATCCTAAAAATGCTTCAATGACCAATTATGAATACATTTAAAATTAATGATAAAAAATTGGACCTCTCAGCAAAGAACAGAATAGAAAATCTTCGCAATTAGAAGATACAAAAAAGAATCAAATGTAAATAAAAATGTGAATGTAAATCAAATGTAATCGATTATTAATGATTACCAAATATAAATTAAAAAAATAAAAACAAACACCCAAAACTCAATGGATGGTCTTACAGCAGAATGGGAGACACAAAGGATTAAATCAGTGAAGTGAAATGTGCAATGGAAATTTTTCATTTTGAACAAGAGAGAGAAAATAGACTAAACAGATCATTCTACTCTCAATGAGACAGAAAATAATTCTTCTTACCTCAAGGGAAAGGGATAATGATATCGATTAATTTTGACTTATTATATTATGTGTGCATGTTAAAATTGTGAGGGCAGCCACTAAAGTAAAAATAAAATATATGATTTTCAAACTAGTAAAGGAAACAAATGTGAAACAAACTCAATCTGCTTAATAGAAGGCATGAATGAAAAAGGAAAGGAACATAGCAAAAACAAAGCATAAGGTAGTGAACATAAATACAAGTAGGAGAGAGAGAGAGGGGGAGAGAGAGAGAGAGAGAGAGAGAGAGAGAGGGAGGGAGGGAGGGAGGGAGGGAGGGAGGGAAGGAGGGAAGGAAGGAGGGAGGGAGGGAGGGAGGGAGGAGAGGGAAGTGAGTCTTAATTTACCAGCTTTTTATAAACCTAATGACATAGCTTCTAAATGCATAAAGGGAAGAATTATAAGAATAAGTGGAAAATATCACAATCACCATAAAAATAACAGGCAGCAAAATTTGCTAATTCTACAGAACAACTGAAACATGATCAGCTAGATCTAAGGAGCATGTGGGAGAAAGACATAGCACAATTACCTTAGACATGTTATCTAGTTCATTTCCTGTGAATGGGCATTCTTCTGATTGAACCAAGTCCACCTGGGTTCTGTGAATGAGAAAGACCATTAATAGTTTTTACAACTGTTAAAATAGGCATTTCACAGAAGAAAACTAAATATATAATAAATTTATGAAACAAGTTAGAAGTAATAATCAAGGAAAAGCCAATAATAACCACAATAATATACCTGTGAACACATGCTTAGTTGGTAAATATCAATATATACTTATTTTACTTTTTAAATGTTTATTATTTCTGAGAGAGAGAGAACAGGGGAGAGACAGAGAGGGAGACAGAGGATCTGAAGTGGGTTCTGAGCTGAAAGAAAAGAGCCCAATGTGGGGCTCTGATGAACCCCAAGGATCATGACCTGAGCTGATGACCTGAGCTGAAGTTGGACACTCAACCAACCGAGTCACCCATGTGCCCAAAAATCAATATATGTGTTAATATATTTTATGTGTGCCCAAAGAAGGACAATCTTGAAAGGGCACAAACTCATTGGGGAAAGTGTGGTTCCTCTCACAGCTTAGTACAGAAGTTCACTGGTTTGGCCAGGTAAGAGCTAGTCTTGATGGCTGGGCAAGTGTTAGGCTACTCATTGTGCTGGTGAGGAAACAGGTAGTCAGCAACTGGTGGGGTGTGTGTGCACAAGAACTCTAGGTTCTGGCATGGGTAAAAACCTTTCAGAGTGGGGAGACTTGGTTTTTGTGTGGAGAATGCTGTGAAAAGGTTATCACCAGAACGGGGCCACAAGGTCACAAAAGTATTGCATTCTGGGTCCCTGGCTGGGACAGCCTCCAGTGTGTTTCCACACATCCACACCACTGACCCTAGACCATGCCTGAACTGGTAGCAGAGTCTCTTCATCTTGCAATGTGCCTCTGGGTTCCTACTCCGAGAAAGGTTAACATCAGGCTCACTGTAAAGGAGAAGTATTTAAAGGCATTCTGTTTATTACAGGGCATCTAATGAAGGGTGAATTCAGAGCTGAGAAGCAATAAATTGATAAATAAAACTAAGTTAAAATGTGTTAAGCCATTTTGTAGGATAACTGGAAACATCTAGTACTGGTGAAGATTCGTGCCCTTTATGATTTAGCAATTATTCTGCTAAGAATACATTCTAGAGAACCTCTAGCACATATTTACTCACAAAAATGTTCATTTTAATATTGTTTATAATAGCAAGCACTGAAACAAGCTGGGTGTCTATTCACAAAAACTTGACAGATTAGTAGTGTCTTCATACAATGAGAAAACTACAGCATTAAAATGAACTAAAACAGGGGCGCCTGGGTGGCTCAATCTGTTAAGCATCCGACTTTGGCTCAGGTCATAATCTCAAGGCTCATGGGTTCAAGCTCCACATCGGGGCTGACAGATCAAAGCCTAGGGCCTGCTTCGGATTCTGTGTCTCCCTCTCTGTTTACCCCTCCCCTGCTCTTGCTTTCTCTCTCTCTCAAAAATAAACGTTAAAAAAAATAAATTAAATGACCTAAAACTATGTGTATGACTATTGATAACTGTCTCAAATAAATTATTTAGTGGAAAATAGCTAGTTGCAAAAGATTTAAATACACATGCAAATCCAGGCTATCTATTTCTTTGTGGATATGTTCCTGTGAGTAAAACTATAAAAATAAGTCATGGGGATGTTAAATACCAAACTCAGGTTAACTGTGGAAAATTAACTTGTGCTGCTATATAAGATGCTCCAACTAACAAGTGTAGGAGGGGAAAAAAACCATTTTTCCCTCTACCCATCCTAGGCTTATTGGCTAAGGCCCTGTGCATTAAACAAAAGACAGATAAACAAGAGAAAAACACGCAGAAGTTTATTAACATGTGCAATGCATCTACATGAGAGCACTCAGAAATGAGTAACAGAAAGAGTTGGTTAGAACTTGGTCTTATATAGCATTTTAAAAGAACTATGAATTTTAGAGAAATGACAAGACAAAAGGAAAGGTGTCTGAATTTCCACGGCAGCCAAATGTGGGAAGGAAAATATATGGAGAAACAAATAAAACATAAAAGTCATCAGCCTTTTAGTGACTTTGTTGTATAGATTCCTTTGGTGCCCTCTCTGGGCTGAAAAGGATCTAGAGTTGTCTGTGGTAATTAACTTCTATCCTTCCTGGTAGAGAGGAGATGGGGGGACACCTTTACAAATTTATGTCCTACTTTTAGGCAAACAGCCGGGGGAGTAGTGAGCTTTTCTTGTATCTGCTTCTCAGTTACCTTCAGCTCAAAATGATTTAGATGCCAAAGTGGTATATTTTGGGGTGGTGTGTGTATGTGTATGTATGTGTATGTATATATGTGTGTATGTGTGTGTATATATATATATATATATATATATACACACACATATATACATACATATATATACACACACACACATATATATATATATATATATATATATATATATATATATATATATAGTTATGTTGTTATATTTATAATATATATATTGAGGATTGGGGTGGCATATTCTAATACCTTTCACGATATTTTAGTCCTAATAAAAATAAAGGAAATATGGTAAACATTAAAATGTCACAAAGATGAACATTTTAAACAAAGATATTAATAGTTGTCTTTATTTTCAGTGTACTTGAAATATTTAAAATCATCTTTTACAAGTAAGGATAAACAGAGACTCACAAAGTTAAGTCATTTGTCCAAATACTTATTCTTAGTTTTTTTTTTTTTTTTCAACGTTTTTTATTTATTTTTGGGACAGAGAGAGACAGAGCATGAACGGGGGAGGGGCAGAGAGAGAGGGAGACACAGAATCGGAAACAGGCTCCAGGCTCCGAGCCATCAGCCCAGAGCCTGATGCGGGGCTCGAACTCACGGACCGCGAGATCGTGACCTGGCTGAAGTCGGACGCTTAACCGACTGCGCCACCCAGGCGCCCCACTTATTCTTAGTTTTTGACAGAACTGAGAACAAGAATCCATGTCCTGTAAGTTCTAATTACTTATCCTTTCCTCCATATCCACCACGTGCTCTAGAAGCAAGGACACAGCATACCCTTCCATTAAAGCCAAAGCATTTCCATTTAGGCAAGAAATGTACTTTTCCACACATCTTCCCTAGAGTATCTGGTTGAATTGTGTAGAATTCACAGAAGATATTTACTCTACATACTGTCCAAGAGTTGAATGACCCTGTCTTTTGCTCCTATGGTCATCGTTGTAATTGTCAATAATATGGGATGTTACTTACTTTTTTCCATTGGGCATATGTAGTGAAAGGTATTAATAATAATCCCCATTGGAAGATGGAACTTGGCTATTTAATACTAATTCTCCAAAGCTTCAATTAGTCAATTAGATAAAACCATGGGACTACTCCAATTTGACAAAAAGACATCTATAAATATTGCTACTAGAAAGAGATTAATCCCACAACAGAAAAATTGAAAAATTCAAGTTACATCTCTGATATGCATTATATCAGGTAGGTTATACCTGAAAAAGATATATATTAGAAATAGATTATGTCTAGTTACAAATTCAATTATTACACTGTGCTTCAGAGAAGATCTATAAATGGGAGAAAAGTGTATTAGAAGTCAAAGAAAGTGAATCAAGAGGAGGATGTTCATGTTGTCTTAGCATGATTAGGAAAATTTGTTAGAAATTATGTACAAAGGTAAAGTACCTTGGGAGATTATGACAAACTCTGTACTTAAAAAAATCCATTATTACACTCTTACCTATCATCTAAAGAAATTAAATAAAATGCAAATCAAGGCTATATATTTCTTGGTGGACATGTGCTTATGGAATAAAGCTATTTTTAAAAATAGTGGGTGTTAAATACCAAACTCAGGTATTTATATCTATCAGGCTTATATATAGCATTAATGATTTATTTTACTTACTGTGTGTTTAGAGTAAATAAGACAGCATTTATTTAACTTTATAGAATTATAGTGGAAATTTCTTCTAAATATCTCATTTCTGTCACTTTTTAAACAGTTGGTAAACAAAATATGGTTTACTTTTAATACAACAAATAATATTCTATGCTATGATTCAAAAGAATTATTTTATCCCCTTTGTAATTGCTGGTTTGATTATTGGCACTGTTTTTTTTAAGTTTATTCATTTTGAGAGAGAGTGAGTGGGGGAGGGGCAGAGAGAGAGGGAGCGAGAGAGAATCCCAGGCAGGCTCTGCACTGTCAGTGCAGAACCCCATGTAGGGCTCAAACTCACAAGCCATGAGATAATGACCTAAACTGAAGTTGAATGCTTAACTGAGCCATCCAGTTGCCCCAGTCATTAAGGTGTTAATGATTTAAGTGTGAGTTTGTATTACTAATGAGATGGAATATTCTTGTTCCATATAGAAATGAAGTTTATATAGGTGGTTTATGGTTTGCAGAGTTGAAAGTCATTCACTGGGAAGGTCTTTTTTGCACAGATTATAAGGCAGAAAAGTTGAATAAATGAGCGATGTGAAGTGAAATATATTTCAGTTAACACTAAAACACATACATGGAAAATATTCCATGCACATTTATATAACAAGTCCTGTGAATGGTACATAAAAAGCATAAGAATACAAGAATCACTGAACATGGCAGAGAAAGAATATCTACACAAAAGCTCTTTGAGAGAGTACATAATCTACATACAAGCAAAGTGCTATAGCAACATTAAGAAAGAAATTTCAACTTTTAAGCCTCTAGGAAGGCTTTTAGAGGAGGTGGCATTTGCACTAGAATAGATTATCTGCGAAGGTCATCAGAAAATGAATATAGGGGCACCTGGGTGGCTTAGTCGGTTGAGTGTTTGGCTTTGGCTCAGGTCATGATCTTGTGGTCCACGAGTCCTATGTTGGGCTCTATGCTGACAGCTCAGAGCCTGGAGCCTACTTCGGATTCTGTGTCTCCCTCTCTCTCTTTGCACCTCCCCTGCTCACTCGCTCTCTCTCTCTCTCTCTCAGAAATAAACATTTTTTAAAAAGAAAATGAATATCAAATGTTTATCAGCTTGACAAATGTTGAATAGTCTGGTTTTGGCTAGAGAATAGCAAGTGATATATATATATATACACCATAATATATGGTTGTCTGTTATACTAAGGACTTTAAATTTTACTATCTTTTTTTCATTTCAAGGAGTGATGAGATGTTACAAGTGGGAGAGGGAGGTCCAGGAAAAAGTAAGTTTATAACTTGGAAGAACAGTGGCAGTTTCATAGTGAAGAAAGGTTTAAAGGGAAAAAGAGCTGAACTGAGTAGAAAAATTTTGAGCTGTGGTCTGAGATGGCTGTGTAATGTCCACAACCAACAAACTGTCAGGAATACGTGTGGATTACTGGTGTGTAGTGAGAAATGGTGCTGCAAAATTAAAGGTCATCACACAGAGGCGAATGGAATGCTCAAGGAGGAGAGGGAACAAAATGAAGAGAGACTGATATGAACATAAAGTAAGAGAAAAAGCGAATAAGATGTATAGAAGGGGAAGGAACAAATCTGGAAATCTAGGCCACGTCCTCAGTGGAAATCTATTTGTAAGGGGCAGTGCGTGGATGAAGGAATAAAAATATAAATAGTTAAATAATAAATTAAGACTATTTATTAAAATAGATAGTAAAAAATTCCAAGAGGAATTCCAGGGGTTGTCTCACTTAAGAGTATAACAAAATTAGTTATCATAACCAGGTCTTTAAAAATATTTGATAAATAAAATTTTCCTTATTGTGGTAGCAAAAGGCATAATTGAGTGTAGTAAGGTCTGAATAGGTAGAAAAGCAACAAAAGAAGGTAGAAGAATTAGAAAATTTTTTCCTTGTTTTTGGGGAGGGGGCTTATTTCTCTGATGGTTCACACTGAACCCTTTGTCAGTAGATGTAAAGATAAAATGACAGTGGGAGAGACCACAAGGGCAAGCTAAAAATGGCTTAACTCAGTGATTCTGAACTCAAGGTGACTCCTGCCCTCCCTGATATTTGGCAATGTCTAGATACATTTTGATCATCACAACAGTGAAGTACGTGCTACTGGCATCTAGTGGGTAAGACCAAGGATGCTACTAAACATCTTACAGTGTACAGGACATCTTCATAAAAATTATTCAAACCCAAATGTCAACGGTGCCCAGGTGGAGAAATTTGGCTTAAGTGAAGAACTAATATTTCATAGTAGGTGGAAAGATAAGAATCAAGAGCATTTATTGAGGAGCTCTTCAATTGTAACAGAGTTACACAGTTATGGGTTACACAGTATGGGTTTCATATCATTCAGATTTAAAACTGTATAATGCAGAGTCAGAGAGAGTTAGTCCTAAAGTCAAAGATCTGGGTTCAAGGGCTAGTTCTTGACTTTCCAGGTATAACTCTAGACAAGTTACTTATCATCTCTATTACTCTGATTTCTTACTGCAAAATGGGATTAAGTGTGTTTATCATGTAATATGGGAAAATACAATTAGTCTGCATAAATTGTGTGGAGATTACTAAATCCTTGTTTTTCTCCTCTATAGCTCCATAATAATAAAACCTTTCCCTCAGGTCTGGTGTACAGATCACTTGATATAAACACAAACCTCTAACTCAACAGATGCTACCAACAGGTTTTCAACAAATCCAAGCTTTCTTTTCCATTCCTTTTCAGTTAAAATTTTTTATTCATCACTAAAAAAATCTACCTCATTTGTTAATTTATAAATAATACATCCATAAACATTTTCATTAGGTAGAGTTCATTTTACATAACAAACCCATATGGATTGTTTATGGATTGTTCTTGCTCAAGAACACTTTATTTTAGAAATGGGGAAACAAAGAGTCACATACAGGATAAGGAAATAACATAATTTACAGTATATTTCAGAATCTTCTCAACAATTGCTCTCATATATTATAAATACTAATTATTACTAATTCATTCATTAAATTTTTATGAATCATCTTAAATTTTTGCTCTAAATCCATACCCCACAAAAATGTCTATCTGAAATGTGGACCAAATGTGTTGCTCTGAATATTCTAGTGAGTACAGGAAATGATTCTGTACTTGAGGGTTTTCCTGTATGGAATGTAATTACATTGTAGGAGTGGAAAGTTTTTAGTTTTCCCTTCTAGGTTCTTTGGCTGATAATTAAATTGATGTACGACAGCTTAACAGGAGAAAAGCAAATTTAACTTTTATGTATGAGAGACCCATAAAAAGTATAAGACTCAAAGAAGTGACCAAAGCAGGAAGCTTTTATACCTTTTAGACAAAGAAACAATAAATATATGAGGAATTGACAGGACAAAGGGCTTTCGGCTTGAGGTATTAAATTAGTGAAGAAGTAATAATGTTTGTTTATAGGAGCCTTCTTAGCCCTAAACTCCCTATGTCTGGTGATAAGGATAACTTCTACCTTCTTGGTGTATCGGAGATTTCACATGGGAAATTTATCTCTTTTCAGGGGAAGAAAGGAAGGTCAGAGTGTTCTTCTTGCACTGGCTATTTCTCAAATGACATTAATTCAAAATAATCAATATGCCAAAGTGGTATACTTTAGGCTGATATAGTCATCCATCTAAATGAGCAGCTATATTGATGAAAGGATACAAAGTTTCAGATATTCAGAATGAATAATAATGAATATTCAGAATGAATGTAATGTACAGCATGGTGACTTTAGCTAATAATACCACATCATATACTTGGAATTTGCTGAGAGTAGATCTTAATTGTCCTCACAAACAAAACAAAACAAAAAAACAAAAACAAAAACGATAACTATGTGAGGTAACAGACATGTTAGTTTGTGTTAATCATCGCACAATATATACTTATATCAAAACATCACATTGTATACCTTAAATATATGTAACTTCTGTCAATTATAACTCAATAAAGCTGGTGGGAAAAAATGAAAGACTTGGGATATATATCCTAGGGACTTAGACTGGTTTCATGTATGAAATAAACAGGAAGTGAAAGCTATTTTTGCTTTCATGTGGGGCTAAGATTACATCATGCTCAAGTTCCTTACTAAAACTAGTCAAATTAATTGTCAGAACTAGTACCATTTCCTAAAATAGAACTTCTTGAAATTTTTTCCAGTTCAATGAAATTAGATTTATATAGCAGGGCTGTGTCTTTACAAAAAAAAAAAAAAAAAAAAAGAGAGAGAGAGAGAAAGAGATTGAGAAAGAGATGTGGATTTAAGCTAATTATTAGGATTAGTCTGATTCCAAACAAAATATATTTTTAGGAGCATGGGACATTTATAACTCAATAATTTTTCTCTCTGTGCAAAACATCCTAAAACAACTATTCTTTCATTAATTATAAAAAAGTATTAATAAGGTCACGGATAATAATAAGCAGGGAAACATAAGTTGGCCTAAATCCAATTTTTTTCTCGTTGTATTGAGAAATAAGTGACATATATCACTGCATAAATTTGAGATATACAGCGTGATGGTTTGATTTACGTATTTTGAAATGATTATCAAAATAGGTTTAGTTAATACCCATTATCTTATTCACATACAATAGAAAGAAAAGAAAAAAGATTCTTCTTGTGACGAGAACTTTTAGGATCTCTTAACAATTTCCTGGCCTAAACCTAATTTTGACCAGCAAAGGCAATGTATAAAGAAAATTCAGGCACTGCTTCTAAATAAGCAAGTTGAAATGAGTTTTAGATAATTAAGGTAAAGTTATAATATGCATTTTAAGAAATTACACAGATGAACAACTGACAGACTGGATTAACTAGAGACCCAGATAATATATAACAGTATCTCCTTAGTAGGAATTATCTAAATTGTGTATGATTCCCACGATAGCAGTAACATAACATTTTGTTAATTTGGGGGTATTTAACATATTAACAACATTTACCATATTATAATTACTTTGATAGCAAAATGTCAGAAGCTATTATCTTTACATTTCAAAGCCTTCTGTAAGGTAGGCATTTTTACCACCTCCTATCTTTTTTGAAATGTAGAATTAAAGCTCAGAAAAAATAGTCTAAAGTCAATCAGTGTGACTTTATATTACACAATAAACATGAAGCCATGAAAATCGCTTGGAGAGTTAAAGAGATTACAACTTAAAAAGATTACAACTAATGATGGAAAATGACCACAAGAACCACAGATGTAAATTATTTTTGCCAATCAACAAAGCCTATGCAATTGGTTTTAAGTCACTCCTCTTGTCTTGTGATCACGAGTAAGCTCATGGATAAGCTTTTTTACTACTGTTTAGCATTATTAAGACTATCCAAAACTAAAGGGGTTCTAATGAAATAAAATTATTTAGCATTATTTAGACATTGCCCTAAGCTCCTTGTTACTTTCCAGATATATTTTTGTGATCCCTTCACAATTTTTTATTTAGCAAATGCACACTATATCTGAGATCTCAGAATCCTTTGCATTGAAAGTCTATGGCTCATAATTCTGATCCTTTCCTATTTCCCCTTCCTTAGGGCTGTTCCAAAGCCTGTGTGCAGCCTGGATCCATGGATAAGGTCAATTCTTCAGTGGTGTCTGAATTTGTATTGCTGGGACTCTGTAGTTCTCAGGATCTCCAACTTTTCTTTTTTGTTTTCTTCTCTGTGTTATATGTGGTCATTGTGCTGGGAAACCTTCTCATCATCATGACAGTAACCTCTGATAACAGCCTGCACTCCCCCATGTACTTCCTCCTGGGAAACCTGTCCTTTGTGGACATCTGTCAGGCTTCTTTTGCTACCCCTAAGATGATTGCAGATTTTCTGAGTGAACACAAGACCATCTCCTTCAGTGGCTGCATAGCCCAGATTTTCTTCATTCACCTTTTTACTGGAGGAGAGATGGTACTACTTGTCTCCATGGCCTATGACAGATATGTAGCTATATGCAAACCCCTACACTATGTAGTCATCATGAGCCGAAGGACGTGCAGTTTCCTGGTAATGGTCTCCTGGGCTGTGGGCTTGGTGCACACATTAAGCCAGTTATCATTTACTGTAAACCTGCCTTTTTGTGGACCCAATGTTGTAGACAGCTTTTTTTGTGACCTTCCTCGGGTGACCAAACTTGCCTGCCTGGACTCTTATACTGTTGAAATACTAATTGTAGTCAATAGTGGAATTCTTTCCCTAAGTACTTTCTCTCTCTTGGTTGTCTCTTACATCATTATTCTTGTCACCGTCTGGTTTAAGTCTTCTGCTGCAATGGCCAAGGCATTTTCAACACTGGCTGCCCATATAACCGTGGTAATATTGTTCTTTGGACCTTGCATCTTTATCTATGTGTGGCCCTTTACCACTTACCCTGTGGATAAACTTCTAGCCATATTTTACACCATTTTCACTCCCATTCTAAACCCCATCATTTACACACTAAGGAACAGGGATATGAAGGCTGCCGTGAGGAAGATTATGACCTATTACCTGAGGCCCAAGAAAATTTCTGAAATGCCACTAGTAGTGAGGAATTCTCTTTATTAAGACAAAAGTCCTTCGGGGCGCCTGGGTGGCGCAGTCGGTTAAGCGTCCGACTTCAGCCAGGTCACGATCTCGCGGTCCGTGAGTTCGAGCCCCGCGTCGGGCTCTGGGCTGATGGCTCGGAGCCTGGAGCCTGTTTCCGATTCTGTGTCTCCCTCTCTCTCTGCCGCTCCCCCGTTCATGCTCTGTCTCTCTCTGTCCCAAAAATAAATAAAAAACGTTGAAAAAAAAATTTTGAAAAAAAAAAAAAAAGACAAAAGTCCTTCAAATTCCTCCAATCAGTACTCTATCTATAAATATTTTCAATATGTTCTTGTGGTGTATTTCAACTATGGTGGAAGTGATAAAGAAGATGATATAGAGAGAATATGATTGATATTAACAAGTCTTTTCCCAGCTATTACCTAAGCAAAAGCTAAATATAAAAAAATAAGGAAAAATATATCATGATTACTGGTTCTGAAAATGAAATATAGAATGATGAAAGGTGAACAGTATTAGTGCTTTCACTGCTTTAGTTGCAGGTAAATATGATGGAAAAAGGGGAGTACCTGCTTATTTGGTGAGTATAATTCTTGGGGGGGCATAAACTTAGATGCTTCCTGATCTTATCAATTTCCTAAATTATATACCTATATACAATCTATATCGATGAATAGTATTCAGGAATCTGAAACTGGGTTTTCCCAACCAGAAGATAGCCATTTCATAGATTTAAGTGTGAAGACTCAAGAGGAGATTCTTAGATTATGAAATCCCTCTGCTAATGTCAATTATGCCCATCCCATATTGTTTTCCAATAACCAATGATACTTTAAAATGAATTATACAGGGGCTCCTGGGTGGCTCAGTTGAACATCCGACTTCTGCTCAGGTCATTATCTCATGGTGTGTGGGTTTCAGCCCTGAGTTGGGCTCTGTGCTGACAGCTTGGAGCCTGAGCCCGCTTCCGATTCTGTGTCTCCCTCACTCTCTGCCTCTTCCTCACTTATGCTCTCAAAAATAAACATTAAAAATTTTTTTTAATGAATTGTACATAATCAGGGGCTTGCATCTCAAATATTTCATTTTATGGTCTACGATCAGTTAAGGTAATTTCAGTTTCCTCTGCAATTACAAGTTGCAGAAAAGACAGAATTTTTAAAGCTGAACTACTTCAACACTGACTTTTTACTTTGTGCTATAAGTAGTTGTATAACAGTTCTTGCATTTGGAGCAGGCATGGAGTTCTTAGTGACAATGAATCAATGTTAAACATACAACCCAACTGCAATCTGGACCGCCCCTCACCGCCCCCCCACCCAAGACCTCTGGATCTCTACCCTGAACTCTAAAGACCATTAGATTTATTTATTAATGGTGAAGTTTTTACTTTCCCTAACTCCTCAATTCATAAAAAGTAATCAAACACAAACATCACTCTCTCCTTTATGCCAAGAATGAAAATGCTACTTTTGCTTTTTGCTGTTTGCTTTATCTTCCCAATTCCATTTCATCTTCTTCGAACCCAACTGTAATAGAGCATCGTTTAGTAAAATACTGAAAAAATCTTGAGAATTTTCTCTTCTTCAATCCCACTCAATTTTTAGTCTCTCCATAGCATTCTAGTTCTTCTGAGACCTGATATTCTTTGCTATTTTCTACTCTCAAAGTTTACCTTCCAATAAGGGTAGCTTACCAGTAATTTACATTTCAGTGCTAATATAAGTCTACCAGTTATGTCTTAAAGGAAAACATACACATTCATTTTTTTCTAATTTTAGGATATAATTCCATCAACAGGAAGAGAGGAGAGTTAGCAGATTAGATCTGAAAAAAGAGCAGAAAGAAGAGATCTTATCAATGTTTCCTGACTCTGTACCATACAGGCTGCCTTTTACTCTATTCAGGAAACAAGGTCCAGCCTTATGATTCATCTTCTTATTGAATAAAGGATTATGTACTATGATTTTTTTTCCTAATCAGCCTGTAGTACCAAAGTATGGGGGAGGCAGAATTCATTACAAAGCTTATTAATTTAATTCTTTTTGCAATGCTAGGTGGTTTGATTACTCTAATATGAAATTAAGCCATCTTGCTTGGTATTTTATAAACATGTTATGCTAAATATAGTAAACAATGAGAATCAATATGCTAAGAAATTTAAAAGTATGTAATCTGCTTAACTACACCAGTTATTAGCTATTCAGTACTCATTCTTTGACTATGAGATTCTTTTGAAAATATGATGAATATTGTAGTTCTCCTTTGCAAACAAAGCATAAACACTTAAACATAAGATTCCATGTAATGTTTTACTTCAGAAATTAATTTCATTCTTTTGAATCAAATATAAACAGAATTTTAAAAAATTATTTCCTTTTTTACTTCTAGGATATTTTTGTAAAATTAATAAATTTTTACTAAAATAATATAAAACTTGTGTAAGTAATTTTAATTTTGTTCAGTTGTTCATTTTAATGGGAAGACGGTTGTCAGTTTAAATAAAAATACTTTGTAAAGTGATATTTAACAGGGAAAATTATATGCTGTCTATGATATTGAATTAATCCTGAATTTTTATCTTAATGGAATCCTTCAAATATAGTAAGTATTAAGAAATGGAGTCGGCACTCTCATAGCTAACATTTACAGACAAGGAAATGTTTGAGTCAAAGAACTCCAAATTCTTCCAAAGTTTTTGAGTTTTTTTCACATGGCATCACTTACATTGCTTATGAATGAACAAATTATTTTTGTAAGGTCTCATTCAAGAAAAGTTGATGTGCCATGCATATTTCAGTGAAGTTCTTCAAAAGAATGCCTGGAAAGCCAACAAATTTTCTTGTAATAGAGAAAAACATATTTATTCTTAATTCTTGATATAATCTCATGGCAAGCTGGATATTCAAAGTCCTACATTTTGAATGTTGATGAAATTGACTACTTAGACACAATTTCAGAGCTGTTAGAAGGATTTCTAGCCAATGCATGCCAGGAAAAAGAACAATGATCACAATAACGTGTGGTGTTTCCTCTCACCAAAAAAGTAGCAAGAGCGGATACATTGCTGAAAATAAAATACTCTATTTAATAAAGAGAAATGTATTTTTTCCTTTGTGTATTTCTTGACAAAGAAGCTCTATCAATGACCAACTCGTTGCCTCTTGACATGAAGTCCACCATTCATTGGCCTGCTTTGTGATACCAGACCTGGACTCAAACCTTTCTCCTTTGTCATGAGAGGATGCTGGATGAACATGACGGAAGGAAGAGGCTTCTCTTCCCACTTCCAGTATGCTTAATTTCTTTCTCCTATAGTGCAGCTGCCATGGGCCACTCAGTGGCACTCAACCTCCAGCAAGTTTTGTTGCCAGTCTCAGTCTTAAATTTCCTGCACCTCATTCGTTCCATCTGTGGACCAGTTCTGGCACGCGGCAATCTGGGGAACTTCTCATCCAGGAGGCCTATTCATATGCTCTCCAGAGTTCTGAAACCACCCTTGGGGAAGGGATCCCCCCTCCAAATTTATTCCTTTTTTGAGGTCTCTCCTTCAGCCTTAGTGCAATTTGGAGTTCTGTCTTACCCTCTTTTGGTAATCTCTATTACCAGTTACTAAGTCTTCATATTCAGTATTCCCTGTTCAAATTACCAGTGTGGTTTCTGTTTCCTAACTGATATAGAAACACGTAAGTATTTTGAAGATACTGAAAACTCAGAAGCGTCTAAAAGTGGTTCATAAAATATGACATATAATGAGGAAAGTCAGGAGCTGGCTGAACCAAAAAAGTGTTGGCAGTTTTATCTGTTTATACACTGAAGTGAAATTCATCTATAACATATTGCAAAATATGAAAAATCCTAGCACCTATGAAGTGGATAATATCATTTGCAAACTCACTGTTTAAATTTATTTTCTCTCATTTAAGACAACAAACACTAACCTCAAAAAAATTAAAACAAAATAAAAATGCATTCTCTGCCCAAAGCCAATGAGACTATTTCCATTGATTAAATAAAGGTTTGTTTTTGTTTGTTTTTCCTCAATCATTCGTGGATTTTTTTTATGTGATAAGAAACCTTGTGGAGTGCTCTCTAATGAGGGAAAATAGATAACTCAAGTGTATAGAGCACTTATTCCTGAAAGTCTGTATTAAAGTTTTAATCATCAGTCTGCTTTTCACAAAAAGATCCTACTGAAGAAAAGATAAAGCTGCTTGTATCTTTACCCTGAGGCACTTAAGACCACTGCCAAGGCAGAAGCAGCATCACTTTGTGTTATCACATTTTTGTGCCATACATTCAATGACAAAAACAAAAAAATAAAGTCAAAGAGTTCAATGACTTTAATAAACTTTTTTCCATAAAATATTTCAAACTATTCTAGTTCCAATAAAACAAAGAGAGAAATTCATAATACTAAAACCAATGTATTTTCAATTTACTTTCTAACAGCTATTCAAGGTAAATAGCATAATATTTCAGCTGGAAATGAGACATTTAGTACAATAGAATCCCACGAATCCCCTGTTACATTTTGTTTAAAACAAATCTTAATATAATTTAGTAATAAACTTTTTTTCATACACATATCTCAAAATGGTAAGAGAATTCAAAGTATTTTTTTTTTCTGTCTGGTTCACAGATATCTGTAGACTTTTCCTCTAGTACCAAGAAACTGAGAAATAAATTCAACTATAAAAAAGTGGCGAAATACATGTATATTTTAGAAATGTGAAAATAACATTTGTACTGCTTGTCAAAAGACTTGGATTTGAGCACTAACTACATTACTATTATGTGACCTTGAGCAGGTGACGTGCTTTTGCTCAGGTCACCTTCTTAAAATCTTTCTATTCTTATCCATTACTCTCAGGACAAAGGGAAAAAAATCCTCATTAACCTGGTTAATAAGGCTTTTGGCTCTCTACTCATATCACTGTGCTAACCCCACACCCTCATTTGATTAATATATTTCTCCCTGACAGAACTAAACTCCACGAGAATAGGGACTGTGTCTATGGTAATGAATATATTCCTAAAGGTTTTTTTTTGTAACATGAACATTTTAAATAGTAGGGAGATGATACCAAAAGCTAGGGAAGACCTGTTTGTTCCCTCCACTTTCAGAATGTAAATTACTTCTGCTATGTGTATGAGCAAAACTTCAGACAAGGAAGAGAAATTTAATGCATAGCTCAGAGGGTCTTTAAAGGAGTTGATGTGATGTAACAGACTCTGTAGAGAAAACAATATGGACAGTGGGAAGTGGACCTCAAGATGCTAGCTTAGGATAAGAGGCGAAGAAATTTTAGTCCATTAAAATCTAAATACATTAAAATCTTGGTTTGCAAGGAGAATTCATTCCAGAAACAAGCTTGTAATCCAAAGCACTTGTATATCAAAATGAATTTCCCTACAAGAAATAATGGAAACTCAGATGATTCATTCCACAACCCAAAAAGATTCGTATAAAAATGATTACAATACTGTAATACAAAATAATAAAGAAACAACAGATGTTGGCTAGTATGTGGAGAAATGGGAACCCTCTTACACTGTTGGTGAGAATGCAAACTGGTACAGCCAGTCTGGAAAACAGTGTGGAAGTTCCAAAAATTAAAAATAGAACTACTGTACAACCCAGCAATAGCACTACTAGCAATTTATCCAAAGGATACAGGAGTGCTGATTCATAGGGGCACATATACCCCAATGTTTACAGCAGAGCTATCAACAATAGCCAAATTATGGAAAGAGCCTAAATGTCCATCAACTGATGAATGGATAAAGAAGATGTGGTTTCTGTGTATTATGGAATAACATATAGAATAATATATTCTATTGCCATTCCAATAATATATTCCATATATTCATTGCTTGGCAATGAGAAATCTTGCCATTTGCAACAATGTGGATGGAAATGGAGGGTATTATGCTAAATGAAGTCAGTCAGTCAGAGAAAGACAAGTATCATATGTTTTTACTCTTATGTGGAGTTTGAGAAACGTAATAGAAGACCATGGGGGAAGGGAAGGGGAAAAATAGTTTCAAACAGAGGGAGGCAAACCATAAGAGACTCTTAAATACAGAGAACAAACTGAGGATTTATGATGGGGGCTTGGGAGAGCGTAGAATGGATGATGGGCATTGAGGAGGGCACTCGTTGGGATGAGCACTGGGTGTTGTAAGAAAGGGATGAATCATGGGAATCTACTCCCGAAGCCAAGAGCACACTGTATACATTGTATGTAAGCTAACTTGACAATAAATTATATTATAAAAAAAAAGAAAAAGAAACAATTAACCTGCACTTACCTTTGAAAACCTTCATGGCGGATGTCAGGAAGACAAAAGAGAAGAAGGTTATTGTGTAGGATGACTTTCACTATCGCTAGCAGAATCACTGCTATCTTTTGGCTCAATGGAATCTTTTTCTGCATGGGGGCCATTGTGTACACTTGCATGGATGTTGACTATAGTAAACTAGTAATAAATTATTGTCATATACTGTATTTAATGTAACTGGCAATAAGGCAGCAGAGGAAAGGGTCTATATCTGCAGGCAGCCTGACCTAGAATGAAGCACAGTATTCCTAAGGTTACTCTTGTATGGAAAAGCAAAGGACTGTCCATAGGTGCTTTGAAGTGACAAAAAATACACTAGCGCCAGTTGTGGGCACCTTCCAATGTTCTGAAAAATCACTGATTTCTGCCAAGCACTGTGGCCAGAGACTGAGCATGTGAGAATGGGAGACAATCATCCACAATCCTGCAGTGAATGAGTAAGTAAGTGAGTGAGTGAGTGAGTGAGAGAGGAAGAGAAGAGAAGAGAAGAGAAGAGAAGAGAAGAGAAGAGAAGAGAAGAGAAGAGAAGAGAAGAGAAGAACCACTGGATCAGTTGTGATCATGTGACATTCAGCATCACATATTACTCATATTGCAAAACATTGTTTATCAAATTAAAATTTATTACAAATGTTTGCTCATCTTGTGGGACACTCATAGAAGAAGTTATTCACAGTTCAAGGCTTTACTGTAATTATAAATAATTTGATTCAAGTTAGCCATAGGGTAAAAGGAAAGCGTTAGCAGTACAATCTCTAAAAATGCAGAGTAACAGAAACCTTCAGGAGAAACATGAAGTGCAAGACACTTCAAGATAGTCTTTAGAAGATTGAAAAGGGAGAGAACAATCTGAAAGCAGAGTCAAGATGCAGTATTTTGCCATTAGTATTTTACTCTTTTGTCAAGAATTACATTTCATCATAAATACTTTTCTTTGGAGAAGATCCTTGCTATATAATATGCTATATAATATGTTTTCAATATCCTGAAATTCCAATATAAATTTTTCTCAGGACCTAATACACGAAGGATACCATGAAGTACTGAAATGCCAATAAAAAGTTGAAGAAATCTTAACTCTGTTTTGTGATAGCATTCTCACAATTAAAGAAAAAAAAATAGCAGTCACTCCCTAACCCTCTGAAACATTTACAGTTGACTCATTTCTGTATTGGCTCTCCTACTTTGTCACAATATAGTCCTTAGGGAACTTAATGGTCCTGGTAATCTATACATCATAATAGTTCACTATATTGAAAGCATATCGTGATCAGACCTGTGAGAAGAAAGTGACATAAAACGAGGGTAAGAGATAATCCCTAACATTTCAGGGATCAGCCAAATCATTCAGGTTTCAAGGGTTCGAATACGCTGGGACATGCTATATAATCCCCTTAAGGACATACAAGACATGTAATTTTGCTTTGTACTTCTTACAACTGATAAAGACACACACTGCTTGCAGGCTCAATGTATATTGGAGGCAGCATAAAGTTGCTTTGTAGACACTACTTTGGTACAATTTTAGCTTGACTCACACAGGATTTCCAGTTTTCAATAAATTCTTGTACTAAGTCCAGTTTTGAGTGCAAGCTTCCCTGCTACTCAGACTATATAAACCAGGAAAAGCAGAAAGAGAGGTATGGATGATACATAAGAACATTTTGGGGACGCCTGGGTAGCTCAGTTAAGCATTTGACTTCAGCTCAGGTCATGATCTTGTAATTTGTGGGTTTGAGCCCTGCATCAGGCTCTGTGCTGACAGCTCAGAACCTGGAGCCTGCTTCACACTCTGTGTCTCCCTCTCTCTTTGTCTCTCTCTTTGCTCATGCTCTGTCTCTCTCTCTCTCTCAAAAATAAATATTAAAAAAATAAAAAAAAAGAACATTTGGTAAATCTTTTGGTAAAGTCACTTAGAAGAATGACAATACTAACCCCTAGGATCCTAGAAAAGAAGCCCTGCATCCTGCAGCAGAGAACTACACACTGACTGAAAAGCAAATCCTAGCATGCTACAGGACCTTATCAGAGACTGAGTTCCTAACCACGGGTTCTCAAGTGACTATGACACTAACACTGCTCATCATGAACAAGTATTAACAAGTCACTATTTCTAGCTGTCAAGGCAGCAAGCCCTCATGTATTGTAACCAGTACATCTGGGAACGGGATGAAATAGGTATAAAAGCATAAATAATCAGCACCATGAAATAGTCCAGAATTCTATATTACTTATTTCTGTTTCATCAATGCCTTTACTTCAGATCAATGTTATGGCTTTATAGAAGGGTTTCTATAGGTAGTTTGACTCTATCTTGATGCAAGCCAAAAAATGGACTACTGTGGCATTCTAGCCCACTCAGATGACTCTAACGGAAACTGCTGAGGGAAAATTCTGTTCCTGGGAAGAGCCAGAAACATTTCATTCAATTATCAAATTTGGGATGGAGGATTGGTCCTAAGTAAAAATAAATATGAATTCCTGGACAGTGAAAAATAGTTTTGCTTGTTTGTTTAGGGGTTTTGAAAGATCAAAATTGGAAAACGTGGGAGAGAAAAATGAGGACAGATCTATGGGAGTAAGCACAAAATGTGTGGATTTCTGCATTTCATATCAATGCCCATCTGAGACCAAAACCATGGAATCCCTTTTATCAAGGTTAGTTCCCAATACCTGATCAGCAGAAAGGACTGATCCAGAAAACCTGTTAAGGTGTCATTCCTCTGTAAGACCACATCCATTTAGTGGCAAGTCAACTACATTACACCCCTTCCTCCAAGCAGGGCATAGTGATTTGTCCTTATTGGGACTGACTCTTACTCCAGATATAGGTTTTCCTTCTCTGCCTGGGATCCCTCGTCTAGGACATTATCCTAGGAGTATGCTTTCATTAGCTTCTTAAACAGATAAAATAAAAAATGATAAATATTTTCTTAAAAATAAATATTTTTTGAAAGAAGTTTCTTTATATTTAGATTTGATTTAGAGACACTAATTCTTTGTCAACACTGATTCTCTCTAATCAATAAAAGACCCATGCCTCCCTATATCTTTTATTCCTTTCATATTTTCACTGTTTTAAAATTTTCATCATGTGAGACCTGTGAATTTATGATTAAATTTTTCCAGATACTTTATATTTTATCTTTTGTTTCTGCTCTGAGTGGAAACTGTCCTTCATTGTATTTTATTTGCAATTTTATAAAGTTCTTCTCATTAGGGGCATTTGGTTGGCTGAGTCAGGAGAGCATGCAACTCTCAATCTCGAGGTCATGAGTTCGAGCCCTACATTGGACATGGAGCCTACTTAAAGTTTGCTCATTAAAATGCATTTTTAAAATTATTTTGAAAATCATACTTTTACCAAATATTCAAGATATAAATGCATAGAAAGTAAAACTTTAAAATATTTCCTAAACTTACTATTATGTGTATAGTAAATATATTTCGCCAGAGCTTATACTTTTAAAAATATTTACATTAGTGATTCACGTTAACTCCCTTTTATACATTTCTTTACCCATATCATTTTCTTTCCAGTCTAGAAATTGTATTACTAAGACATTTTAAAACTTCTTTCATAAGTTTGTCCATATTTTTGTCTTGGTTTATAAAAATGTACACAAAATTATTTTATCAATATCTGTTTTCTTTTGACATGTTTTATAATCTCACACATATTCAGATACAAAAAGTTAATATACAAAAATAATTGTAATAATTGAATATATTCCATTACATCAAAAAATTATATTGCTTCACTCTCAAATTCATAGATATGTAAGTTTTTTCCAGTATCACCTCTTTCAATCAATGCTGCAATACCACTGTTCATGCATCACTAGGTATGTGAACATTTTACTAGGGTTTACACACACACACACACACACACACACACACACACACACACACACACAGTGCCTATGTGCTAAGTGATAGGGAAACTTATTTTCAATTTCCTTCTTTAAAGAGGACCACTTGAAACACATCTACATTGCATCTTTTGAAAATCTAGAAAACTTAATATGTAAAATATAGTTGGAAAGACTGGTGACATATTTTTAGGGAGAAAGAAAAGATTTGTCATGGAAAAGAAATGACATCACCTTCAAATATTTGAAAAACCATCATGTTGAAGTGAGAATATTTTGTTCTATTAAACTACTAATGGTAGAACCACTTGTGCACTTTAACAATAGATGGAACTGTCTTGGGAAGTAGGGAGCTCCTTATGATTAGAGGAAATCACTCTGATTTATTTTATTCTGAGAGAGGGAGAGTGAGCGAGCATTGGGAAGAGAGGCAGAGAGAGAGAATCTTAAGCAGGTTCCATGCTCAGTGTGGAGTCTGATGTGGGGCTTGATCCCACAACCTGGAATCATGACCTGACTGAAATCAAGAGTTGGATTCTCCACTGGCTGAGACACCCAGGCACCCCAAAACTGATTATTTTAACAGAAAGTTCATGGTTGAAAAACCAATTGCTGGCTGGTTGTCGGTGAAAATCTAATAATATTTTGCTTTCCTAGGTACCAAATAGTTGGTTAAAACAAAACACACCTTTTTTTCTTTTCCCTTTCAGGAAAGGTAATTTTGTAAAACATAATTACTCCCACTGCAGGGTGACAACAGATTTCTAACAGTAATTTCTCACTTCCCCAGTGAAATGAGTTTCTTAGAATGAGGAAGAAGGCTTTATATTGCCTTAACTTAGGAGACTGTAATTGTATGGTCCAGGAGCAGAGGAGGAGCCTCACTACCTCAGGGCACAGCCTGAAGGGCTTGCTTCTGCTCAGCTTAGTGCAGAGACCAAGTTAAAATGCCTCAAGAATATATTGCACATATTTTCTGTATGAAGACTCAGAAGAAAGTGGGAAGCTAAGAAACTAACTGTGGGACACAAAATTTGGAGAAAATAAGGAAGAACTAAAGGACTAGGAGAAATCATTAAAGTGTAAATCACATGCATTTGATCATTGTGTTTAGACTAACTGATTTGTAAATTGTCTTCTAGATGCAAAATCAACAACTGGAAGATAGCAAAGGAAAGGTTATTGTGGTCTCAAACTGGAAACTCTACCTAGAAGAGGGAAATGCCTGCTCTCCACTTCTTTGTTAATTTCCCTCTGCATTGGCTTAAGGTAGCTCTGATTAACAGGGTCAGCATCTGATAAACAAAGGGAAGTATGCCATAACCATTATCTGTCCTTTCTCTGCTCCTCTCATGCTTTCTATTCAGAGAATATTTAGCCATTTGTTAAGCAATTATTTATTGACCAAAGGAATAGATATACAAAGTAGGTAAGTAAGGGTTAACCCTTATTGCTTTTTGCTGCTAGGCTTACAGGTAATCAACTATTATAAGACAAAATAATGAAAAGAAAAATTATGCATGTTTAACAGTTTTATAGTTCTACTGAGATGCTTTTAGATGAGTACTGATGCAACATCATTTTCTAATTTTTTTTTAATGTTTGTTAATTTTTTAGGGAAATAGGGTGCTAATGAGGTAAGGGCAAAGAGAGAGGGAGACACAGAATCTGAAGCAGCCTCCAGACTCTGAGCTGTCAGCACAGACCCCAATGCAGGGCTTGAACTCAGGAACTGCAGGGTCATGACCTAAGCTGAAGTGGCACACTCAATCGACTGAGCCACCCAGGTGCTCCTGATGTAATATCATCTTCTATATATCAAACTTTATATTACATCAGGAATGGGGAATTCTCTGTTTATTTTGTGATCTGAAAACATTTTATCTCTGAAGTATACTAGCAATGAAAAAGTGAATGACTCATTAATGGAGAAGATTCTGGGTGTTCTGTGCATAGTACAAGGAATTCTGGATGACTTGTATAAACTTCACATTTCCATATTATAACTCTGCACTTAAGAATTTTATAGATGGGAGCGCTTGGGTGGCTCAGTCGGTTGGGTGTCTGACTTTGGTCAGGTCATGATCTCACCGTCTGTAAGTTCAGGCCCTACATCGGGCTCTGTGCTGACAGCTCAGAGCCTGGAGCCTGCTTGAGATTCTGTGTGTCCCTCTCTCTCTCTGCCCCTCCCCCACTCACGCTCTGTCTCTGTCTCTGAAAAGTAAATAAAAAACCTTAAAAAAATTAAAAAAAAAGGCTTTTATAGATGAAAAAAGCCTTGGAAATAGTCTAGTTCTATCTTCTAAGGTCAGTCACACAACTAGTAAGTGGTGTATATTATTTACCTTTTCTTTTTTAAAATATTTTTTTATGTTTTATTTTGAGAGAGAGAAAGAGAGAGCACAAGCAGGGGGAGGCAGACAGAGAGGGAGAGAGAGAATTAGAAACAGGCTCCACAGTGTCAGCATAGAGCCTGATGTGTGGCTCGAACCCACAAACTGTAAGATCATGAACTGAGCCACTCAGGTGCCCTATTATTTATCTTTTGTAATGGGGATCTACCTTAAGTATTAAGAAGAAAATGAGGTATAACACTGAACCTGGTTTATTCCACTTGGATTAAGAAAATCAGTAAATTAGACTAGAAAGGATTTTCTAGTTGGTTCCTGTATTTTGGAAAATGACAAATCTTATCATTCATTAGATATTAGAAACATGGAATTTACAGAAAATTTCATTTTCAGAAAATCTTTTTTCAAAGATAAAATGATCTTTAAAATTTGTATTAATACCACTAACTTCATCTAACATGTGTTAACATGAAGCTCTCCCCATCTCTTCCTCCTCCTCCACCTCCTCCTCCTTCCTTTCACTTTTTATTGTTATCTTACCAAATTAACATAATATTTGGCAGGCTTTACACAATGACTCAAACACTGTAAGAAGTTCCTCATGGCATCACCTTAAATATTTTAATCTTACATTTTTTAAAAATTATTAACTGTAGTTCTTTGGGATTTTAGGTCTTAGGTCTTTAGGTCTTTTTCCTTTCTAATGTTTATTTTCCTCCTACTCTACACTTTACATTGTAAATATATGATCAGACATGTGAGCACTGTCTCCATCTTTCCACATGGAGATAAAAGTCCCATAATAGAAGTTCATATGAAGGTCAGTTCATGCCTTATTCGTCTGTGTATATTCTTGAGTAATTTAAGTTTTGGCATTCTTAAAACTAGATATCGTAATTCAACTGCAAAGATGGAAACCTGCGAAAGGGTAGGATTTAGTGCTTCAGCAACCGTAATGAAAACTTGTAACAGTTTAAACATTTTTAAATTGATATGTTTACCTGTATAATTTTGCTTTTAAAGTTTTAAATATTTATTATATTAGATATATGTATATATCATGGGAAAATACAGAGTACCAAGCTTCAATCAATATAATGACAAATAAATGTCTACTGTGTGCTGTTGGGTACATAGGACTAAAGCCAAAAATGATTCCTGAACCACTGGAGGTTATGCAGGATTTTCTTCTGGCTACATGGTGTCCAAAAAAACAAAAACAAAAAAAACCAAAAAACAAACAAACAAACAAAAAAACCCACAAAAACAAAAACAAAACAAAAAACAAAAACCAAAAAAACCAAAACCCATCCAAGAGGCATTTACATACTAAACTTTACTCTTTTGACGTTTTTTTTGTTTTTTTTTTTTTTAAATTTATTTTTGGGACAGAGAGAGACAGAGCATGAACGGGGGAGGGGCAGAGAGAGAGGGAGACACAGAATCGGAAACAGGCTCCAGGCTCCGAGCCATCAGCCCAGAGCCTGACGCGGGGCTCGAACTCACGGACTGCGAGATCGTGACCTGGCTGAAGTCGGACGCTTAACCGACTGTGCCACCCAGGCGCCCCAAAACTTTACTCTTTTGAAAATCCATCATGCACTCAAAATGCACCATGTATAGTTATATGGAATATTTGAAAAAGGATGGTTTCTGAAAAGTGTCACAGATTTTGCTGAATCCAGGTATGTAAGATGTGTTTAAGAAAAGACAAAAAGCGGGGTCAGAATAAATTGAAAACATACTGGTGGTTCATGCAAAATCGATCTGTATGTGACAGAAGGTAGACTTTGATAAACTACTGTTAAAAGGATGAAAGAAACATTTTTAATCTTTACAGAAACTTTCAGAGTATAAACAGTGCCTCTTCTTTCCATAAATAATATGGCAAACTGCTTCCATTAAGCTTCTGAAAACACTGTCAAGCAATGTTTTGATGTTTATGACTCTCAATTTCAAGCATATGAATCTAGTCCACTTAGCCTTTCTTTCAGGGCTAATTGCATCCATGCTTTGCTCCTGAGGTACCATTCCCACCTTCATTTTTATTGTTCCTTAGCATACCCTCCCCCAGCCAGGCCATTCAACAGATGGCTTCATGAATATGTCTTTCATACTTTTACCTTTAAATCTTTCTTCCTGTTATTCCTTTTGTATGAAACAGACTTCTCCTTCAGTTTTCACTGCCAAATTCCAAATTTTTAAGAGGTTTTAGCTTAAATTTTATCTATTTCATGACACCTTATCTCACCATTCTGGCATAATTTCTTTCATCTTACTCTAATATTTGTTATATTAATGTATCATTTGCATTTGTTTGTTTTAGACTTAATATTTTTATTTTTTAATATGTGTATCTTATCTACCAAATCATGATAGGATCCACAACGTACCTTTTTTTTCATACTTTACTTTCCATAGCCATCACAGATGTTAAATATTAGTCAACTGATTATTAATAGTTTCATTAAATTGATGTTTAATTGAAATCTTATATTTTTTTGTCTATATACTAGATATAATGCAACAACTGTTATATTTTTTCTGATTTTCTTTTACTTAGGTAACAGGAGAGTGGCTATATGGCTCACACAAATGAATCAGTGGTATCTGAGTTTGTGCTTCTGGGACTGTCTAACTCTTGGGAACTTCAGCTTTTCTTTTTTGCCATCTTCTCTTTAGTGTATGTGACATCAGTGCTGGGCAACATCATGATTATTGTCATAATTTCCTCTGACTCACATTTGAACTCTCCTATGTACTTCCTACTCAGTAACCTTTCTTTTATTGATATCTGCCAATCTAATTTTGCCACCCCCAAGATGCTTGCGGACTTCTTTGTTGAGCATAAGACTATCTCCTTTGAGGGCTGCATGGCCCAGATATTCCTTCTTCACAGTTTTGTTGGGAGTGAGATGATGTTGCTTGTAGCTATGGCATATGACAGATTTATAGCCATCTGTAGGCCCCTACATTATAGCACAATTATGAATCGGAGACTATGTATAATTTTCGTATTTATTTCCTGGGCTGTGGGTATTCTTCATTCTGTGAGTCACTTGGCTTTTACAGTGGATTTGCCATTCTGTGGCCCCAATGAGGTAGATAGCTTCTTTTGTGACCTTCCCCTAGTGATAGAGCTGGCTTGTATGGATACTTATGAAATGGAAATTATGACCCTAACTAACAGTGGCCTGATATCATTGGGCTGTTTTCTGGCTTTAAATATTTCCTACACCATCATTTTGATCACTGTTCGTCGCCGGTCCTCCAGTGGGTCATCCAAGGCACTTTCTACATTAACTGCTCACATCACAGTGGTGATTCTTTTCTTTGGGCCTTGCATTTACTTCTATATATGGCCTTTCAGCAGACTTTCTGTGGATAAGTTCCTTTCTGTGTTCTACACTGTTTGTACGCCCCTGTTGAATCCCATCATCTACTCTTTAAGGAATGAAGATGTTAAATCAGCCATGCGAAAGCTGAGAAACCGTCATGTGAATTCCTGGAAAAACTAGGGATGATCATGAAGGAACATAATCCTGAATGGGAATGAAGAGACTCTACTGGATCACAGCATCATGCCGATTATCTTTGCTAATGATATGGGTTACTGAATTATGGAATTGGAGTTTTGTACTAAGTGCAAGGGTATTGTATAAAATCAGTTCCTGGTTTAATACTGAATATAATTTTAACCCATTTGCCATTGCTTATGATTCTAAAGTATAAATTATCTTGAAAATATTTGATAATCCTTTTAAATATTTATAAACTTAGACACTCTAATCTACATAAAATGCTACTCATGTTACTAAACTTATGATTCTCTTCAACCCGAACACATGACATTTTTATAGCTTGCAAACGAAATATATAAGCAAACTGAGCTTCTGATACCTTCAACTTATTAATAGCATTTTTCCATATATTGACATAGTAGAAAGAAATGTGTTTTACAACACAGATTTAACCTCATTAATGTATGTTTGTTAGTTTATATTTTCTTTCCATACTGACTATTTTGGTCATTCATAATTTGGTTGTATAGACAGTTGATTCCTGAACAACATGGGTTTGAAGTGTATGGGCCCAATCATATGTTAATTTTTAAAAATAAATACAGTATAATACTGTAAATTTATTTTTTATGATTTTCTTAATAACTCTTTTCTTAAACTTACTTTATTGTAAGAATACAGCACATAATATGTATAACATATAAAATACGTGCTAATTGACTGTTCCTGTTACAGGTAAGTCTTCCGATCAAACTTAGGAGTTCAGTTTTGAGGGAGTCAAAAGTTATACCTGGATTTTCAACTATGCATGGGGTTGGTGCCTCATAATACCCCCATTGCTCAAGGATCAACTGTATTTGGTTATTTATAATTTTCCCTATCTAGTAATAGGTTACAGTAAAATTTTTCTATTTTCCTTTAGATTATTTAATATGCATTTATACTCATTACAAACCTTTTTCTAGATATTTAGTATATCAGTAGCATATGCAGACCTTCCTCTAAGTATAATAGAGTTACATCCTGACAAACCCATTGTAAGCTGAAAATGCATTTAATACACCCAACTCGTTGAACATCATAACTTAGCTTAGGCTACCTTAAATGTGCTTAGAACACTTACATAAGCCTACCACGGGGCAAAATCATCTAATACAAAGTTTATTTCATTAATAAAATATTCAATATTTCATATAATTTCTCAAATACTGTACCAAAAGTGACAAACAGAATGCTTGTATGGGTACAAAATGGTGGTAAGTATATTGTTTGTTTACCGTCATGATCATGTGGCTGACTAGGAGCTGTGGATGCCAGGATCATGAGAAAGTATCATACCAGAACATGATCAAAATTCAAAATTCAAAGTACAGTTTCTGTTGAATGCTTATTGCTTTCACATCATTGTAAAGTAAAAAAAAATTGATAGGTCAAATCATCATAAGTTGGGGACTGTCTGTATATTCATTTTCCAAGTTTACTTATTTTTAAGTAGAATAAATTGATTATAATGAATTCTTCATTATTCACAGAAAAGGTTTAGAAGTTCCATATGTACTTAAAATATGCCAATGCACAAAGTGACAAAATTATTTGATGACCAACTCTGAAATCTATCCTTTCCTATTTCTTAGAAAGCAGAAATGGAAACGTGAGATTCATGCTCATCATATAGTCAAGTTAAAAAAATCTATTATTATTGTTTCATTTGCTAGCCAAATATTTTCTTATATACCTCTCCCTGTGATTTGCATTATGAAAAAGGCCTTGTAACAGAAAGATTAAATGTATTCTAACAATGAAGAAAAAAACAGCCATTTTACAGAAAACAGAAGGCTTGCAACTGTCATCATTCTGGATTCAGTATTTTAATTATAAGACATTAAAGTTAGTGGCTATATGCATAGAAATTAACTCTGCATGCTAAATCCTAGTACAAGCTGTTTTTTAGATATAGACACATAACCTTTTAGAACCATATTAATATTTATTAGCTAAGGTTTCTTAGAACTTCAGACTTACTGGTTCATTTGTCCAATGTCAAACATGATAATGATCTTTTAAACTTCACTACTTTTTATATATTTTTATACATTGCCAAAAACTTTTAAAATATGCAATAAATATTAATGCAGTAATTACATAGTTGATAGCATTTTTTTTTCCTTTTAACTCTGCCTTGTTGATGAAAATGGAAGTATACTAACTAAGGTCTCAGAAGGAAACAGAAAACACATTTGGCAGATATTTTGAATATAAGGAACAACTATTCCTACAAGTCCTGGCAGAATTAAATGACATATAGGGGGACCATCAGCAGGAACTTTTGCCACCCTTATCCTGAAGGACAAGACAAGGGAATGGAAACCAGTAAGAGTTGAAGGCATAAAGGGTACCACAGGATCAGAGCAGTAAAAGATGTAACTCCTGCCAGAATTTTAGTGATGTGGCAGAGAAGTAGAAGTGGTATCAAACCATCCCCAAATTTATTAATTTAAAACAACAAGAATTTAGTTGTAAGTCCATTCTGTTCCATTGATCTACCTGTCTGTTTTTGAGCCAGTACCACATTGTCTTGATCACTTTAGCTTTGAAATATAACTTGAAATCTGGAATTGTGAGGCCTCCAGCTTTGCTTTTCTTTCTCAAGATTGCTTTGGCTATTTGGGGTCTTTTGTGGTTCCACACAAATTTTAGGATTGTTTAAACTCTGTGAAAAATTCTGTTGGTATTTTGAGAGAGATTGCATTAAATGTGTAGAATGTTTTGGTCAACTTATCTCTGACAAAGCAGGAAAGAATATCCAATGGAAAAAAAGACAGTCCCTTCAACAAATGATGCTGGAAAAACTGGACAGTACCATAGGATTTCACTCATGTGGAATGTAAGAAACAAAACAAATGAATATAGAGGGGGGAAAAAGGAGAGAGGCAAACCATAAAGGGACTCTTAACTGTAGAGAACAAACTGAGGGTTACAGGAGGGGAGCCGCATGGTGGGATAATTTAAATGGGTCATGAGTATTAAGGAGAAAATTTGACATTTTAGCAATATTTATTCTTCCAATCCATGAACACAGAATGTTTTCCAATTTCTTTGTATCTTCAATTTCCTTCATAAGCTTTGTATAGTTTTTAGCATACAGATCTTTTAGATCTTTGGTTAGGTTTATTCCTAGGTATTTTATGCTTCTTGGTGCAATTGTGAATGGGATCAGTTTGTCTTTCTGTTGCTTCATTATTAGTGTATAAGAATGCAACTGATTTCTGTACATTGATTTTGTATCTTGTGACTTTGCTGAGTTCATATATCAGTTCTAGCAGACTTTTGGTGGAGTCTATCGGGTTTTCGATGTATAATATCATGTCATCTGCAAAAAGCGAAAGCTTGACTTCATCTTTGCCAATTTTGATGCCTTTGATTTCCTTTTGTTGTTTGATTGCTAATGTTAGGATCCAACACTACGTTAAACAACAGCGGTGAGAGTGGACATCCCTGTCGTGTTCCTGATCTCAGGGGGAAAGCTCTCAGTTTTTCCCCATTGAGGATGATATGAGCTGTGGGCTTTTCATAAATGGCTTTTATGATGTTAAGTATGTTCCTTCTATCCCGACTTTCTCGAGGGTTTTTATTAAGAAAGGGTGAATTTTGTCAAAGGCTTTTTCTGCATCGATTGACAGGATCATATGGTTCTTATCTTTTATTAATGTGATGTATCACATTGATTGATTTGTGAATACTGACCAGCTCTGCAGGCCAGGAATGAATCCCACTTGATCATGGTGAATAATTCTCTTTATATGCTGTTGAATTCCATTTGCTAGTATCTTCTTGAGAATTTTTGCATCCATATTCATCAGGGATATTGGCCTGTAGTTCTCTTTTTTTTTTTTTAATTTTTTTTTCAACGTTTTTTATTTATTTTTGGGACAGAGAGAGACAGAGCATGAACGGGGGAGGGGCAGAGAGAGAGGGAGACACAGAATCGGAAACAGGCTCCAGGCTCCGAGCCATCAGCCCAGAGCCTGACGCGGGGCTCGAACTCACGGACCGCGAGATCGTGACCTGGCTGAAGTCGGACGCTTAACCGACTGCGCCACCCAGGCGTCCCTGTAGTTCTCTTTTTTTACTGGGTCTCTGTCTGGTTTAGGAATCAAAGTAATGCTGGCTTCATAGAATGAGTCTGGAAGTTTCCTTCCCTTTCTATTTTTTGGAACAGCTTGAGAAGGATTGGTATTATCTCTGCTTTAAACGTCTGGTAGAATTCCCCAGGGAAGCCATCTGGTCCTGGACTCTTATTTGTTGGGAGATTTTTGATAACTGATTCAATTTCTTTGCTGGTTATGTGTCTGTTCAGGTTTTCTAGTTCTTTCTGTTTGAGTTTTGGAAGTGTGTGGATGCTTAGGAATTTGTCCATTTCTTTCAGATTGTCCAGTGTGTTGGCATATAATTTTTCATAGTATTCCCTGATAATTGCTTGTATCTCTGAGAGATTGGTTGTAATAATTTCATTTTCATTCATGATTTTATCTATTTGGGTCATCTCCCTTTTCTTTTTGAGAAGCCTGGCTAGAGGTTTGTCAATTTTGTTTGTTTTTTCAAAAAACCAACTCTTGGTTTCATTGATATGCTCTACTGTTTTTTAGATTTTATATTGTTTATTTCTGTTCTGACCTTTATTATTTCTCTTCAGCTGTGTTTGGGGTGTCTTTGCTGTTCTGCTTCTATTTCCTTTAGGTGTGCTGTTAGATTTTGTATTTGGGATTTTTCTTGTTTCTTGAGATAGGCCTGGATTGCAATGTCTTTTCCTCTCAGGACTGCCTTCGCTGCATCCCAAAGCGTTTGGATTGTTGTATTTTCATTTTCATTTGTTTCTCTGTACTTTTAAATTTCTTCTCTAATTGCTTGGTTGACCAATTGATTCTTTAGTAGCGTATTCCTTAACCTCCATGTTTTTGGAGGTCTTCCAGACTTTTTTCCTGTGGTTCATTTCAAGTTTCATAGCATTGGTCTGAAAGTGTGCATGGTATGATCTCAATTCTTGTATACTTATGAAGGGCTGTTTTGTGACCCAGTATGTGATCTACCTTGGAGAATGTTCCATGTGCACTCGAGAAGAAAGTATATTTTGTTGCTTTGGGATGGAGAATTCTAAATATATCTCTCAAGTCCATCTGATCCAATGTATCATTCAGGGCCCTTGTGTCCTTATTGATTCTGTGTCTAGATTATCTATCCATTGTTGTAAGTGGAGTATTAAAGTCCCCTGCAATTACCACATTCTTAGCAATAATGTTGCTTATATTTGTAATTAATTGCAATCTCCGCATTCAATGCAATCCCAGTCAAAATTCCACCAGCATTCTTCTCGATGCTAGAACAAGCAATCCTAAAATTTGTATGGAACCACAAAAGACCCCAAATAGCCAAAGTAATATTGAAGAAGAAGACCAAAGCAGGAGGCATCACAATCCCAGACTTTAGCCTCTACTACAAAGCTGTAATCATCAAGACAGCATGGTATTGGCACAAACACAGACACATAGACCAATGAAATAGAGTAGAGACTCCATAATTGGACCCACAAACGTATGGCCAACTAATCTTTGACAAAGCAGGAAAGAATATCCAATGGAAACAAGACAGTCTCTTTAACAAATGGTGCTGGGAGAACTGGACAGCAACATGCAGAAGGATGAAACTAGACCACTTTCTGACACCAAACACAAAAATAAACTCAAAATGGATAAAGGACCTGAATGTGAGACAGGAAGCCATCAAAACCCTAGAGGAGAAAGCAGGAAAAAACCTCTCTGACCTCAGCTGTAGCAATTTCTTACTTGACACGGCTCCAAAGGCAAGGGAATTAAAAGCAAAAATGAACTATTGGGACCTCATGAAGATAAAATGTTTCTGCACTGAAAAGGAAACAATCAACAAAACTAAAAATCAACTCACTGAATGGGAAAAGATATTTGCAAATGACATATTGAACAAAGGGCTTGTATCCAAAATCTATAAAGAACTCACCAAACTCCATACCCAAAAAAAAAACAACAACAAATAATCCAGTGAAGAAAGGGGCAGAAGACATGAATAGATACTTCTCTGAAGAAGACATCCAGATGGCCAACAGGCACATGAAAAGATGCTCAACGTCACTCCTCATCAGGGAAATACAAATCAAAACCACACTGAGATACCACCTCATGCCAGTCAGAGTGGCTAAAATGAACAAATCAGGAGACTATAGATGCTGGAGAGGATGTGGAGAAAAGGGAACTTTCTTGCACTGTTGGTGGGAATGCAAACTAGTGCAGCTGCTCTGGAAAACAGTGTGGAGGTTCCTCAAAAATTAAAAATAGATCTACCCTATGACCCAGCAGTAGGACTGCTAGGAATTACCTAAGAGATACAGGAGTGCTGTAGCATAGGGGCACTTGTACTCCAATGTTTATAGCAGCACTTTCAACAATAGCCAAATTATGGAAAGAGCCTAAATGTCCATTAACTGATGAATGGATAAAGAAATTGTGGTTTATATACACAATGGAATACTACTTGGCAATGAGAAAGAATGAAATCTGTCCTTTTGTAGCAACGTCGATGGCACTGGAGAGTGTTATGCTAAGTGAAATAAATCATACAGAGAAAGATACCATATGTTTTCACTCTTATGTGGATCCTGAGAAACTTAACAGAAGACGATGGGGGAGGGGAGGGGGGAAAATTACAGAGAGGGAAGGAGGCAAACCATAAGAGACTCTTGGACACTGAGAATAAACTGAGGGTTGATGGGCGTGGGAGAGAGGGGAAAGTGGGTGATGGGCATTGAGGAGGGCACCAGTTGGAATGAGCACTGGGTGTTGTATGGAAACCAATTTGGCAATAAATTTCATATTAAAAAAATGAGAGCATTTGTTTTGATGAGCACTAGGTGTTGTATATAAGGATGAATCACTAAATCCTACAACAGAAACTATATTATACTGTATGTTAAGTGACTGGAATTTAAATAAAAACTTGAAAGAAAAAAAATTCTTTTTTAGTATAAATATTATTGTGTCTCTGCTGAACCTTATGTATACCTGATTGTAGTATATTAAAATTATTGGCTCATAAAACAAACACAAGTACTTAATAAATAAATAAAACAACATGCATTTTATATTTAATCACAAACCCATTGGGTTCTTTTTCTGGTCTGGGCCAGCAAGTCTGATCTCTGCTATACTGCCTGGTGAGTCTGGAAACTGGAAGATTAACAATGACCTCACTCACATAGTTGGTGGCTGGCAAGTTGGCCATTGGAGCTTGCTATTAGCCAAGGCACCTAAATTTTCTCCATATGGCCTCTAATTTGTGGTTAGCTGAAGCTGCTTAAATCAGTCCTTGAGAGCTGATTATTATGGTGGGGGATAACCTGTTGGTGGCTTGAAATCGAACATGGTATGAGTATTTAGATCACAGACACAAGGAAACACTACAAATCAGGGCCCTCCTGTGCCCTAACCCAGCTGCACCTAGAACCAATTCTTAAATATTTGCCAGCACACTATTGCTTCTTATGCCTTAGAAGACCAGCTTGCACTCATTCACATCGTGGCCTCAAGATTTTAATGGAGACAAGAAAGGGCAGCTGCAATGCAAAATACTTTTGTGCTTTCTATTATCCTTTTGGACAGAACTAGACATATGACTGAGTCCAGAGCTGGAATATAATAGCACTCAGCAAAAAAAGGAAGCAACTATTGATTTATAAATGAATCTCAAAGGCATTATGTCAGGTAAAAAAAAATCCAGTATAAAGAGGAAACATATGATCCCATTCATGTGACATTCTCAAAACAACAAAGCTTTGTAGCATTTCATAAAAATAAGTAACCATTTCAAGGCCAACTACACATTCAATTAGTCACTGAATCAATATTATCATTTCAGCATATACCATTGCTCAGTTCTGTGCCAGGTATAATCCTTATCTGAGAGACTCAGATGTAAGCCAACAGTCTTGGGGTATAGAGGTGAGCAGGAAAAACAAACACCAACATGTAAACAAATGTAAATAAAATAAATTGTCATGAGTGTTATGAAGGGAGCAAATAATATGAGATAAAAAAATTAAAAACTGGGAGTATGACAGAGGGAAGGGTGTGCAGATAAAACTGTTCAGTGAAATGATCTTCCTCTCCTCCCTTCTCCTCTCCTCTCCCTTTCAATTTTTATTTAAATATTAATTAATCGACATAGAGTACAATACTGGTTTCAGGAGAATTCAGTGATTCATCACATATAACTTGCAGTGCTCATCACAACAAGTACTCTCTTTAATACCCATCACCAGTCTAGCCCATCCCCCACCACCTCCCTCCATCAACCCTCAGTTTGTTCTCTAACATTAAGAGTCTCTTGTGGTTTATTTCCCTCTCTTTTTTTCCATCCTTCCCATATGTTCATCTGTTTGGTTTCTTAAATTCCAAATGAGTGAAATCATGGTGTCTTTCTCTGATCGACTTATTTCTTTTAGCATAATGCATTCTACCTCCATCCACGTCCTTGCAAATGGCAAGATTTCATTCTTTTTGATGGCTGATTAATATTCCATCATATATATGCCCCACTCCTTCTTTATCCATTCATTAATCCATGCATATTTGGGATCTTTCCATAGATTGGATATTTTTGATAATGCTGCTATAAACATTGGGGTGCATGTATCCTTTTGAGTATTTTTGTATCCTTTGGGTAAATACCTACTAGTGCAATTGCTGAATCACAGGGTAGTTCTATTTGTAGTTTATTTGAGGAACTTCCATACTGTTCTCCAGAGTGGCTGCACCAGTTTGCATTCCCACCAACAATGCAAAAGGGTTCCCCCTTTCTCCACATTCTCACCAATACCTGTTGCTTCTTATGTTGTTAATTTTTGCCATTGGGCAGGTGTGAGATGGTTTCTCATAGGGGTTTTGATTTGTATTTCCTTGATGATGAGTGATGCTGAACATTTTTCATGTATCTGTTAGCCATCTGGATGTCTTCTTTGGAAAAGCATATATTCATGTCTTCTGCCCATTTCTTCTTTTTTTTTTTTGTAGGGGTGGGTGTTGAGATTGATAAGTTCTATATAGATTTTGGATACTAACCCTTTATAGGATATGTCATTTCCAAACATTGTCTCCAATTCCATTGACTGCTTTTAGTTTTGTTGCTTGTTTCTTTTGCAGTGCAGAAGTTTTTATCTTGATGAAGTCCCATTAGTTCATTTTTGCTTTTGATTCCCTTGCTTCCAGTGATTTGTCTAGTAAGAAGTTGCTATGGCTGAGGTCAAAGAAGTTGCTGCCTGTGTTCTTCTCTAGGACTTTGATGGTTTCTTATTTCACATTTAGGTCTTTCATCCATTTTGGATTTATTTTTATGAGTGGTATAAGAAAATGGTTCAATATTACTCTCCTGCATGTTGCTGTCCAGCTTTCCCAACACCATTTGTTGAATAGACTGACAAAAGAACTAAAATCTAGTGAAGCTGAAATCAAAATTGTTATGACCAAGATGCAAACCCAGTGGATGCCATAAAAATGAGGATTGACAAAGCAAAGGAAAGAATTAATGATACAGAAAATAACATTATGGCTGAGTACCCGGGTGGCTCAGTAGACTGATCATCTGACTCTTGATTTCATCTCATGGGTAGTGAGATCAAGCCCCATGTCAGGGTCCATGTTGGCAGCATGAAGCCTGCTTGGGATCTCTTTATCCCTCTTTCTCTGCCTCTCCCCACTTGTTCTCTCTCTTAAAAATAAATAAACTTAAAAAAAGAAAACTATGGAAAATAAGGAATCTGAAAAAAAAAGGAAAGAAAGGTAAAGGATTACAAAGGTAGACTTAGGGATCTCAGCGACTTATTAAGACGTAATAAAATTTGTATCATAGGAATCCCAGAAGATGAAGAGAGAGAAAAAGGGGCAGAAAGTTTACTTAAACAAATTATAGCTGAAAACTTCCCTAATCTGGGGAAGAACGCAGACATTAAAATCCAAGTAGCACAGAGAACTCCCATTAGATTCAACAAAGTTGACCATCACTAAGGCATATCATAGTCAAATTTATAAAATACACAGACAAGGAAAGAATCCTGAAAGCAGCAAGGGAAAAAAGTGCTTAACCTAAAAGGGAAGACAGGTTAGATTTGCAGCAGATCTGTGCACAGAAACTTGGCAGGTCAGAAATGGGTGGCAGGATATATTCAATGTGCTGAATCGGAAAAATATGCAGCCAAGAATTCGTTATGCAGCAAGGCTGTCGTTCAGAATAGAAGGAGAGAGGAAGATTTTCCCAAACAAAAAATAAAGGAGTTTGTGACCACTAAACCATCCCTGCAAGAAATTTTAAGGGGACTCTTTGAGTGGAGAAATAAAAGACTAAAAGCAACAAAGACAGAATGGAGGAGAGAACATCACCAGACACACCAACTCTACAGGTGACACAGTGGCACTAAACTCATAACTTTCAATAATTGCTGTGAATGTAAATAGACTAAATTCTCCAATCAAAAGACATAGGTTATCAGAATGGATAAAAAACAAGATCCATCTATATGCTGCCTATAAGAGACTAATTTTAGACCTAAAGACACCTGCAGATTGAAAGTAAAGGGACATAAAAATACCTATTATGCTCATGGATGCCAAAAGAAAGCTGGAGTAGCTATACTCACAACAGACAAACTAGATTTTAAACCAAAGACTATAATAAGAGATTACGAATGGCATCATACTATAATTAAGGGGTCTATCCATCAAGAAAAGCTAACAATTATAAATACCTATGCCCCCAAATTGGAGGAACCCAAATATATAAATCAGTTAATAATAAACATAAAGAAACCTAGGCAATAATAGTAGGGGACTTTAACATCCCTCTTACAGCAATGTACAGATCAACTAAACAGAAAATCAATAAGGAAACAATGGCTTTGAATGACACACTTAACAGATAAATTGAGAACATCTCATCCTAAATCAGCAGAATACACATTCTTTGCAAGTGCACATGGAACCTTCTTCTGAATAGATAACATACTGTGTCACAAATCAGCCCTCAACAAGAACAAAAAGATCAGGATCACACCATGCATATTTTCAGACCACAATGTTATGAACCATGAAGTCAACCACAAGGAAAAATTTGGAAAGCCCTCAAATATACAAAGCTTAACATCCTACTAAACGTCCTACTAAAGAATGAATGGGTTAACCAGGAAATTAAAGAAGAAACAAAAAAAATACATGGAAGCAAATTAAAATGAAAACACGACAGTCCAAAACTTTTGGAATGCAGCAAAGGCAGTCCGCAGAGGGAAGTATATTGCATTACAAGCCTGATTGGAAAACATCAATGGTACAAGGTAGAAACCATTAGAAGGCCTTTGAGACACTTAATGGGAAAGGTAACAAAGGTTTAGCCATGGAGTTAAGAGGGAAGTAGATAAATCAGGAATATTTGGGGGGAAGGCAAAGCAGGGTTGAAAAGGAACTGAAGAAAAGGAGGAGCTAAGTTTCTGACAATAATCACAGGAAAGAGAAATGCCATTAGCTGGGATGGGGCAGAGTAAAGGACAAACAGGTTTGGAAACAGAAGAACCGAAGTATCTGTGAAATATTAAGGGGAATATGCCAAGAAGGTATGTGGTCTATTAGCTAAGAACTAAGAGAAGTCAGGGCTCCTCCATTAGACTTGCCAAATTTTCGGGGCAGTTCCTCTGTGTCTCAACTTTAAGTATGTTCTCTCTGTAACCTGCTCTTCTCTGTAGACCCTTTTAGCCCCTCTATTGCTCTGAAATATCTTTCCACAATGTTAAAAAACAAGCTATGTGTACATAAGCAGCTCAATCCATGTATGCCCAAATAAGCTTTCTTTCTGATTCTAATGTATTGCCAGGTTGAGCAATGACAACTGAAAAAGTTAGAGGGTTTTTTTGGTAGCATATTGTGTAGTATGGAGTTTAAAAACTTAATCATAAATATTTCCATGAAAAGAAAGAAGTGAAGAATTAGAAAAAACAAAATTCCAATTCTCTTAGCCCCACTGTCAGATTTCATTTTTTCTGATTAGATTTCCTTCAGGTTCTGAGCATAAGACCTAGTGCTTATGGGCACAGTCACTCTAAACAATGGAAAAGAAATCACATGAAGGGAAACTGATTATTAAATGAGAGTAAATGTAGCTGTTGTAAGCTTCTGGGTCACTAAATTTCCCCCTTGTGATATATGCCACATTTGTAATTATAGACAATTTAAAAATTCCTACCATCTAGTTTTTGGGTAAACCAACTGAAATTGTGTTAATAACTCCCACAGCAAGATGACTTCACTTCATAAAGGAAGTTCGTTAATTGGCTAGTGCAATCCATGGTACTGGTTATCTAAGATATATAGCATGTACTATGGTATTTTAATACTTGTTTTATGGGCTTTTGTGACTCAGTCTTTAAAAAGAAAAGTTTGGAGATTTATCTTCTTCAACCTGTTATTACTCTCCTGGGATTTTTCTCAAAATTGGTATGTGGAAATTAAGCACATCAGGCAAAAAATTAAATATAAAGGTTATCATTTGGAGAGTTAAAGGGATTCTAGGTTAAACTTATTACTAGAATTAAGATGACTTGGGTTTCTTGAGCATGAGAACTTGGAGCTTGTTGATGAGATTCTAAAATCTGAAACAAAATATCAGACTATGTCTGGTTATTGTCACTGCTAACACAGGTGACAGATTGAGACACCCAGGAAGAAGTAAGCATACTGGTATATAATTTTCAAAGTACAGAGATAATGATAGAGAATAGAATGGGGCACAAAACTGTCATTTTAATAACCAGGTGGACTTCCCCTGATAGATTCTTAGTTATCAGGTAATATATATAATTAAGTAAGTAATATATTAGTAATATAGTAATATATGTAGTGGTTAAATATGTGTTTTTTGGGTACAGAATTCCTACTGACTAGCACTATGCCCTGATGACACTAATTGTACTGCTAAGATTTAGCTGTATAGTTACGATTATAATAGTACTTCTTTTGTGCCATTGTTGTAAGAATAAATGAGATAATGGATGAAGTGTTTAGCACAGTGCTTTGTATGAAGTTGACTAAGAAAATGCTGGCTGTTATGATTAGCAGAAGCTCTTTCTTTCCAGCATTTTACCAATATAGAATACTATAATTTGATCTTTCTTTCTTATTAAGGACCTTTTCCAAATTCTATTCTTTTGCAGTCTCTTGTATCATACATATTTATGTAATTATTAGTCATATATCAGTGTAAGGCAACTAAATTGAGTCCTTCATATCCAAAAGCCTTTCTCCAATTTAACTATATACACAGGGGCAAGAAGCAAATTTCCTTACATAAATATGGTTCTTTACTGTGAGGCTATCTTCTTTCTCTTCCATGTCTTCCATTGACTCTTTTCATTGACCCTTTTCTCTCTAGAACCATCACAAAAAAAATTATTGTGTTTATGAATCTGAGCCAAAAAACCTAGAGCTTCACCCAAAGAAACTTCAACAATTTGACCTCCTGTTTGTAAACTTGTTTTTCTGTTTAACTGGAATATTTTTAAACTTCTGGCTCAGAAAAATAAATTTCTGAGTCCAAAAATTACCACATATAAATTTCACATTTCTTTTTAAATGGAAGTCTGGTTTTGCTTTCAGTGTATTTTCATCTTAGGTAGAAATTTCCAATTGGTTAGTTTCCAAAGTCAGGAACCAAGAAAGATTATTTCTAGGATAGCCTGATGTCCAAGACAGGGCACTATTTAACTCTGTATTCTAAATATTAAATAAATATCATAATGAAACATTAAAAAATTCCTTTCTCTTTTTCACAAGGATAGCTAGCTTGGTTTACCCTATTTTCATTTATAGGTTAGAGCTTAATAACTCTAAAGACTAGTGGTGTCTGGGTGGCTCAGTTGGCTAAGCATCTGACTTCGGCTCAGGTCATGATCTCGCAGTTCCTGAGTTTGAGCCCGGCATCAGGTTCTGGGCTGACAGCCAGGAGCCTGGAGCCTGCTTCAGAGTCTGTGTCTCCCTCTCTCTCTGCCCTTCCCCCACTCGCACTCTGTCTCTCTCTTTGTCTCTCTCTCTGTCTCAAAAATAAACATAAAAAAAATTAAGAAAAAAAAAGAACTCTAAAGAGTAGAAGTAACTACAAATGAATACAGACATCTGTAAAGAACACTACCTGGCTCTTTTTAAGTATCTTCTTTTTGTCAAACTTTCATTTCATTGTTATAATAAATTATATAAATTTATTAATGAAAAATTATTTCATTCTAATACTTTATTTTAATCTTATTTTTCATTTTTTAAAATCTCATAGATTGTTAATCTGCTCAGAAGCAGATATTTTCACATTCAGATTGACTTTACCTGAGTAGAGGTAAAATTTTATTATCTGATTTTTAAACACAATAGTATGCTCACTCAACTAGTATTTATCACTTCATAGTTTGCACACCTCTTTCAAATATATGCTGTAACAAACACAAAGTTCAGAGAATTGCAGTGATTACATGAAGATAAGTATCCTCTCTGTTTTGATTATCATTATATCTGCAGGCCTACAGAGTGCTTGGCATATAATCATAGTAGGTGCTCAATAAGCTGGAACAAATGGATAAACACTAATAAAAAGAGTTAGTAGTGAAGCCAGGAATTGAACTCAGATTTTCTGATCTCAAACTTGTGCTATGTATATTATGGCATACTGTGGAAATTTTCACTATCTGCCTTTCTATGAAGACTGACTACACAAGTGTGAATAAGAATATGATTATCTCAATATGGAAAAAAATCATTTTAGAATGGTTTTAGAGAAATTCTGCCTGTAATTCTAGAACTAAATGAAGTCACTTCAATAAAACTAACTGTAGACAAAGAGGAATGGTTTAAGATCAGAAAACTTTGGTTAATAGATTTATCACTTGGCAAACTGTCTTCAGGCCTTGTACACACAGAGCTATAATACAAAAAGAGGTTTCAAAAGGCATAAGATTCTATGAGGTATTATTAAAAAAGTAATTAGTAATTTTTATATTTTTAAATGGCCTCAATACTTGAAAGTCATGTCATGAATAAATAAATCATCTCAACTAGTTGTCACTGAGTGTTAATATAGACACACAGGGAACTCTTCCCAGCTTCTGAGATCTGACCATGAGCTTCATTTCAAAGGATTCCTTCTGGAAATCACAAGTTATTTCATTTTAATTTTGAATGAAAAAATTGGCACATTCAAATGAAAATAAATTGCCGTTCAAATCTGTTTATAGGTGTATATGTATGGAAATGAAAACTTGGAAATAAATTTTTATTATGTCCATATTTCATTCTAGAAAATAAAAAGGATAGTTTTAAATACAGGTCCTTATTGTAAAGACTGAATTTATAGTTCCTGAAAACTGTGGACGTATTTAAGCCTATGAGGTAGAGTACTATTCAGAAAAGATAATTATGCATTTGTTAATTCCATAATAAGGTAAAAGTCAAATTCTCATTCATTTAATTTCTAACAGATCTGCTAAAATTATACTTATGTTTCCCAAGAGAAAGCTTATTTCACATGAATAAGTTATTGCCCAAGCTTGCTATTATGCCCTTTGTGTTAAGGCTTGCTCTTAATTTCCCGGTGTAGGAGAAAATGTAACCCTCCTAGTGATGGCTTTCTCTGATCACCTGGTCAGTCCATATGCCTTTGCTCTGATTTTTTCCCATAAACCTAGTCACAAACTGACATAAATATATATTTTATTTATTTTTAATCACCTCTGCCAGCCCAGCCACCACCTTTAGAATGTAGGCTACGTGCAGGTCAAACACTTCTGTTTTCTTTTTCTTTCATTGCTTTGTCTCCAGAATCTATAAAAGTGTACGTTATAGAGCAGTAATCTAGAATATTTGTTGAATGAATTAATTACACCAATTATGATATTCAGTAGGCTTTGGAAAATACTTTTGTTATTGCGATAAGTTCATGAGAGAAACATTATGCTAATTAAAATTACATTCAGTCTCATCTTTGATGAGCAGACTAAATAGTATTACATTCAATTGTTATAAAAGGGAAATCATTGAAAAAATAAATAGTGTAATTGTGATATTAAAAGACTATTTTTTTTGCTTGTTTATTCATTTGTTTTGTTTTTCTCAGTTGGACTTATTTCACATAGCATAATACCCTCTGGGTCCATGCACGTTGCCACAAATGGCAAGATGTCATCCTATTTTATGGCTGAGTGATATTCCATTAGGTGTGTGTGTGTTTAATATATATATGTATACCTTCCTTATACATTCGTTTATGTTTCTTTTTTCAGTTCTACATGTAAGTGAAATCATATGGCATTTACCTTTCAAATCTTATTGACTTATTTTACTTAGAATTATACCCTTTAGGTACATCCATGTTGTTGCAAATGTCCACATCTTGTACTTCTTATGGCCAAATAATAGTCACTGTGTGTATATGTGTATGTATGCATATCATCTTTATCAATTCTACTGATGGATATATTTTTTAATTGAAATCTTATTTCTTTAGTTCCCAGTGAGATTGCACATCTCTTAAAACGGCCATTTACCACATTAACTGGACTGATTTCCATCTCTTTACATTTGGCCTAAATTTTCTCTCCCTTTAAGATTCTGTAAAAGGCATCAGGCTCATTTTCTGCTATTCAAAATCTGAATGTGTAAGTATAGCATATGTATCTTTAAAAGTATTATAGGGACCTTGAACTCTTCCTCAAACACACGTCAGAATCCAGAGGCAAATACTCAACACCTTCCGTCCTTCCACACTGACTTCATGTTAGATAAATAACTATCTTTCTTTTTCTCCTTCTCTCCCTCTCTCTTTCCCTCTCGTGCCAACCCATAAATGCAAAAAGTGAAGTACAATTCATATAATTATGTAAATAATCACAGGGAAAATATCAATTCCTAACAGTAATGTGAATAATTATTTTCCTATAGCCTCACCATATTATTTTTATAATTATTAGAACTGAAACATCTACTTGATTTGCAATATGGTAAAGGGCTTATTATTATCCATTTTTAATTATTTTTCTTTCCTATAGATAACTTCAGCAGCCCAGAGTCAGTTAATGGATGGAGCAATAAATCAGTGGTTACTGAATTCATTTTGTTGGGCCTGTCTAGCTCTCAAGATACTCAACTCTTCCTCTTCTTTTTCTTCTCTGTGTTTTATGGAGCTGCGGTTTTGGGAAACATCCTTATCATCCTCACAGTAATTACAGACTCTCGCTTACATTCCCCAATGTATTTTTTTCTTAGCAATCTCTCCTTTATTGATGTGTGTCAGGCTACATTTGCCACTCCCAAGATGATTGCAGACTTCCTCAATGAACACAAGACCATCACCTTCCAGGGATGCATGTCACAAATCTTTTTCTTGCATGTTTTTGGGGGTAGTGAGATGGTGCTTCTTGTTGCCATGGCCTATGATAGATATATTGCTATTTGCAAACCTCTGCACTACATTACCGTCATGAGCCGAAGGGTGTGCACTATTCTGGTGGGAGTCTCCTGGACCATTGGTATTCTGCATTCAGCCAGCCACCTGGCATTCACAGTCAATCTTCCTTTCTGTGGACCCAATAAGGTAGACAATTTCTTTTGTGACCTTCCCCTTGTGATCAAGCTTGCCTGCTTAGAAACATATGTTTTAGAGATCCTCGTGCTAACCAACAGTGGCCTGCTCTCTCTTATCTGCTTCCTCCTTTTGCTCATTTCTTATACTATCATCCTTGCTACTGTCCATCAGCAAGCCTCTGGTGGGACATCCAAGGCACTTTCCACCCTGTCTGCCCACATCACTGTTGTGGTTTTGTTCTTTGGCCCATTAATCTTCATTTATATTTGGCCTTTTGAAAGCTTCCCAATTGATAAATTTATTTCTGTGTTTTTTACTGTCTTCACTCCTGTCCTTAACCCCATGATCTACACATTGAGGAATAAAGATGTAAAGGAAGCCATGAAAAAGCTACGGAACCGACATGTGGGTTCTAAGCAAGTCTTTTAGACAATTGTGAGATAGTAACACAAATCCTTAATTATTGTCCTTTGTAATGCACATAGGTGATTTTATTGTTGTGTTTCTATCACAATTAGTCTTTCACTATTATAGAACCTATCTCTAGTTATCTGAAGTTGTAAATGAACTGCAGAATCTCATATTATACCAGTTTCAATATTCTGTGGCTCATCTCATCTTCCCTGAAACAATCAACAACATATATTAAAATTCCTAAGTAGTTTTTTCCTCCTTATATAGGCATTGTTTAAAAAAGCATCCTGTAGCATTTTGAAATCACCTCCATATTAAAGCAGATTTGTTAACACATCTGACTTGATTGGGGTAGCATTCTTTGAGTTAAAAACAGAATATGCTTTGACATGACAGGCTATATTAAGACTCCGAGGGCACCTTTTGGGATGAGCACTGGGTGTTGTATGGAAACCAATTTGACAATAAATTTCAAAAACAAAAAGTCTCCTCTACTTTTATCAGTATATTTTATCAATGTTTCACCTATTAACTTGGCCCCTATAAATAGCTGCAAATATCCCACATTCACAAAGAAGCCACTGACAATTATAAATCATGTTTTTATAATAATTACCATTTTGTTAAATTTTAAATACCTAAAATACTACAGTATCAATCATAGTACTGAGTTTTGCTACTTTGGCTTTGAAACAAACAGCACATCAATAAATATCACCAAGTTCATAGTTCAAATTATAGGAGTACTCTTACACCTTCTGGGAGAAATGTTCTAGCACTTAAATATACAGACTATCATACCACTGGTAATAAACCTACCATCAGCTGAAAAAGACTACAGCGTATTTGAATAGTGAGTTTGTTCATTAATATTAATTCAGAGTGAATATTTCAAAGCAGTAACAGTAAGTATGTATATTAGTGATTAGAAAATATATCCCATACTTATTTTTCTCAAATTTTAAGTGAAACTTAAGAATACTAATAAATCATGGAAAGAATAGGAGAAGGAATGTGAACATGATGGATTCAGTCCCTTATTAGTCACAGAATCATCAATCCATCACCAAATCCATGCCAAGAGGAGTTTATTCCATTTATGCCAGCTTTAAGTTCAGATTTGTGGTTTCTGAACCGAAGATATGGCTGTGTTGTTTTTACTACTTAGGATAGTTTGTGAGTCCCTAAGACAATCATTTTCTGTTTCTTACCAAATGTGTCAGTCTGCTAGAAGTTTAACATGCAAGCACATACAGCAAGTGTCATAAGGAGAATGCAAGTACCCAGAGCATTGATTTCTAGGTAACTTCTACTGTTTCATATAAACAAGGTATTTCAGAGTGATATAATAAGAAGCCAGTGGAAAACTAAATTGTCCATACCTAAGTGTCAGATTTTTATATGAGTCCTTGTATTCTGTAGCACTCTGATCTTGTTTTCATATTTGGTTTTTCATGTTTGAGATTACTTCATTGGATGTTACATGAATAAACTAACACTGATTAAAAACAGGCTGTATGAATAATATTAAAATGAGCGATCACAGGTATTACAAAAGAGGCAAAAGTCATAATCCCATGTTCAACGAAGGCTTTCAAACCAATCAAGATAGCTATAAAAATGTTCATTATTGGTTAGGTAATAATGACAAGTAGGATATAATAGATAATAGACAACAGATACAGAGTTAATAATCTCAATGTGGTAATGTTCAGTTTTGTTTAACTTGAAGCAACCTCATGCAATTTTTTACATTAATTTATGCCAGGTATTGCGGATAAATAAATAAGATTAATGAACATATCAGGTCTCATGGAAATGACTGAATACAAATGAAGCAGATAATCATTAAAGTTTTAAATGAAAAAAGGCTTATTCTGTACAAGGATGGCAGAATGGTACAGCTAGAAAGGGCATTTAGCTGGGCCAGCCACCAAAACACCTTAGAGTTGGCATTAACTTAATGAATCATCCCAGTTCAATTTTTGGCCTACACACTTACAGACCCACAAATTATAACTTAATAATTGTAAGAAAATTGGATAAATTTGTCAAATAGTATTTTTTAAATTTTTTAATGTTTATTTTGAGAGAGAGAGAGACAGCGAGCACATGGGGGAAGGGCAGAGAGCGAGGGAGACAGAATCTGAAGCAGGCTCCAAGTTCTGAGCTGTCATGACAGCATGGAGCCCAATGCGGGGCTCAAACTCATGGACTGCGATATCATGACCTGAGTTGAAGTCAGATGTTAACCACGTGATCCACCCAGGTGTCCCTCAAATGGTATTGAAAATTGTCAAATCAAATAGAACATTATGATTGAAATAGAAACCAAATTATTAGTAAGTGGTATTGGTGAATCTATGCTAAAATTTAGCTTTGGTTACTTGACTGACATGTGGAAGATGATCAGGCTCTGGTAGCCTGGCAGGGAAATACCCACTTGAACAATGCTGGGATGGGTACTGTTTGCTTTGTCTCAGTGACTCCTCTTCCAATCTATCCATACATTCAGGGCTATATACAATCCTTCTGTAGGTGTGTTAATGCTTCTCACCAGTTTAAAATTAAGACACACTGGTCAAGGAATTATTCTAACCAAGAGTTGGCATATGCTCTCCTATCCATAACGTGTGCTTATAGAAATCAGCTTTCAAATGACAACCTTATTTAATTATTTATAAAAGTTATGAGTCAAATATAATAAGCAGCAAATCTAAAGAAAAATATACAAATAGTAAAAATAGAAAAATATTCAATTTAACAGGTAATGAAATGTTAATTAAAACAAGAGAGATGTGTCATGCCCCCTATTAGATTGATAAAGGATAAAACAAAAGAATAATACTGAATAGGACTGAAAATTTGGAACTGTTGAAGTTCTATTTGGTCAAAATTTACTGAACAGTTTTTAGAAAGCAATTTAGTGTATTTATCAAAATGTGTTTGCATTCATGACCCAGTAATTTTATTTCTGGGGATCTTCTCTCTTGAGTACTGTATCTCCCTGTTCTGAAGCACAAAATTAGATATGCATAATGTTGGGCAGCATGGACTCTAGGAAGTATAGTCCCCATTAAGAACTTGTTAAAGCAAGTCATAAATAAAGAAGATAATCTGTAACTTTTTTTATGCAAAAGAGTGCTCTCTGAAAATAGAGACTGCTACTTGTACTATTTATTGGGAGAACATTCCTCCACTCATTTAATGAAGCCACAATAACCTGGATTCCAATTTTACAAGTATCATATCATATAATAAGGAAAGTTTTTAGTCCAATATCCCTCAAAAAACAAAGTTATAAGGAGGAATGTGGGGAGATGGTGGACTAAGAAGATCCTATGCTCACTTCCTCCAGGCCACAGATACACTTAGGTAACAGCCACATCTATGTAACTAACCCAGTAAATGAACTGAAGACTGCTAGAACAGACACTCCACAGTTACTCACAGAGAGGTAGTCACATCTAAAAATGGAAGGAAGGGAAGAGCCCTGGTTAGGAACCAAATTAACCAGTGAGACTAACCACAAGAGGGAGGGACACCATAAGCATGGAGAAGGGAGAGGAACAGACCCAACACCAAACACTCCAGACATGGGGGACCTGCACTGGGAAGACTAGTCCCCCTACATTTGGCTTTGAAAACCAGAGGCCAAATTCTGCAAGTTATTACGATTAATAGGGGCTTAACACCAGAAACTTTAAAAATCAGTGGGCCCTGTTCTGAGAGAGACAGAAGGTGATAGGAAACTGAGTGCTTGTCCTTAAAGAGCCAGTATAACAAACAACCCCCCCCCCCCCAAGATACAGCATAGAAGCAGCAGTTTGAAAAGCACCTGGGATATAGGGGAAGGTGATTTATTTACTAATCTCAGAAAATGTGCTGGAGGGGTAGGGATCATTAGAAGACTTCTCCAAGAACAAAAGAACTAAAGGGTGCCATTTATCTCCCTCTTCCCCCAAGCCTAGATACCCAGACACCCTCTGAGACCAGAAAAAACACTCCCATGAAGCTTGCCATCATGTTCCTTGCCCTTGTTCTTTTGCTGATTCACGTCATCCAACCCACCCAAAGGAGCCCCTGCAAAGTGACTCAGGCCAGTCCTCATACTTCAAGCATTGGCACATACACTGCTAACAATGACCACTAAACCCTCATTGTCTCCTATAAGTGACCCTTCAAATCTACCCCACTAAGCAGGAATCCATCTAAAGTGGAAACTTATGGCTCTTTGACCAGCCAATACCACTCCAAAGTGACTCATGCTCTGGGAAGAGGCAAAGATAACCACATACATCAGTTTGACTATAGCCCCAACAGTGGCTGGGAGCAGATATCTAATATGACTGCCAGTGTCATCCACCAACAAAAACCTCTCAGGAAGCAGCATAAGGAGATAGCTCTATAGTTAGGGTCACTGCAACCTCAACAGACAGAATGGGGGTAGACATCTGTCCTGACTGCAGGCCCCATCTACCAATGAAAGCCTCTCAGGGGTAACATAGGTAGAGTGCCCTGCAGTTCAGTGCTGCCACAGTTCCAGCAAATGGGCTGGGATAAGTCACTTGGTGTGACAAAACTACAAGCCCAACACAGCCTCAGACTGGCCCCTTGATAGTACAGGAATGAAACCTAGGCCACAAGAGGCAAACTGGGCCACTGCAGCCAATAGGACTGAGGCTCAACCACAACAGTAAGGCACACACAACATACACAGGAGACAAATATGAAACACCAGGTTCTGATACACAGGGCACTGTACTAGAGGGAACCATTGGACTTCTACACAAGGCCACTATGTTAAAAATTAGGAGATGTAGCTGATTTCCCTAATACATTGAAACAGACACAGAGAGTGAGACAAAATGAGAAGTGAGAAGACAGAGGAAGATGTCCAAAATGAAAGACAAAGACAAAATTACAGCAATAGAGCTAAATGAAACAGAGATAAACAATATGCCTGATAGGAAATTCAAATAATGATCATAAAAATACTTATTAGACTTGGGAAAAAAAAGTAGAGGATCTCAGTGAGACCTTCAACACATATATAAATGTGTGTATATGTATGTTTATGTATATATACACATACATATAAAAGAACCAGCCAGAGATAAAGAACTTAATAACTGAAATTAAAAAGGCACTAGAGGGAATAAACAGTAAACTGGAGGAAGTAGAAGAATGGATCAGTGAGCTAGAGGACAGAGTAATGGCAAGCAACCAAGCTGAACAGAAAAAGGAAACTAGTAAAAAAAAAAATGATGTTAGGAAAACTCAGTGATGTCATCAAGCATAATAACCTTCACATTATAGAGATACCAGAAGGAGATGAGAGACACAGGGGGCATAAAATTTATTTGAAGAAATAATAGCTGAAAACTTCCTTAATCTGGAGAAGGAAAACAGACATCCACCAAAGAGGTACAGAGAACACCCCAACAAAATCAACCTAAAGAGGTCCACACCAAGACACATAATACTTAAAACAGCAAGAAGTACTGATAAAGAGAGAAGTTTAAAAGCAGCAAAATAAAAGAAAACAGTTATATATAAGGGAAATCCCATAAAGCTATCAGCTTATTTTTCAGCAGAAACCTTGAAGATTCAAAGAGCTGTAAAGAAAAAACCTGCAACCAAGAATATTCTATCCAGCAAGGCTATCACTCAGAATAGGAGAGTGGAGTTTCCCAGACAAACATAAGTTAAAGGAGTTCAGCAGCCTTATGAGAAACATTAAATGGAATTCTATGAGAGGCAAGGAAAGGCCATTAATTTGAGTAAGAATATGAGGAAAAGAAAATAATTTCACAGGTATAAACAAAATAAAAGTGGTAGATTAATTACTAAAAACTAGTACAGGGGTTGCAGCCGAAGAGGTATAAAAGGTACATACCTATCAACAGTAACTTGGAATGTAATGGAATAAATGCTCCAATGAAAAGGCAACTGAAGAGCTAAAAAAGCAAAATCTATATATATATGCTGCCTACAAAAGATTCATATCCAACTTAAAGACATATACACACAGAAAGTGAAGGGATGGAAAAACACTTAGGCAAATGGAGCCAAAAAAATGGGATAGCAAAACTTATACTGAACAAAGTATACTAAAACAAACACTGTAAAAAGAGACAAAGAAGAACACTACATAATCATAAAGGGAACAATCCAACAAGAAGACATAATTGTAAATATTTATGCACTAAACATGGAGACACCCAAATACAAAAAGCAACAACTAACAAATTTTAAGGAGGAAATCAATAGTAATACAATAATAGCAGGGCACTTTAACACCACACTTCCATCTATGGATAGATCATCCAGGCAGAAAATCAATAAGGAAGCAGTGGGCTTTGAATGACACATTGGACCAAATGGATCTAATAGATATATTCAGAACATTCCATCCAAGAAGAGTGAAACACATATTCTTTTCAGATGCACATAATACATTCTCCAGAACAGATCACATAGCAGGCCACAAAACAAGTCTCAAAAAATGCAAAACGACTGAAATCATAGGCATGTTTTCTGACCACAACCTTTGAAACTAGAAATCAACCACAAGAAAAAATCTGGAAAGAATACAAATACACAAAGATTAAATAAAATGATACTAAACAATGAACAGTCAACCAAAAAATCAAAGAGGATATCAAAAAATACATAGACACAAATCAAAATTAAAGCACAATGGTCCAAAATCTTTGGAGTGCAGTAAAAGCTGTTCTAAAAGGGAAGATTAGAGCAATAAAAGCCTACATCAAGAAGAAAAATCTCAAATAAACAACTTAACCATACATCTAGAGGAGTTAGAAAAAGAAAAAAGCCCAAAGACAGTAGAAGGAAGCAAGTAATAAAGATTAAAGCAGAAATAAATGAAATAGATACTAAAAACAATAGCAACATCAGAACTGCTCAATGAAACCAAGAGTTGGTTCTCTAAAGAGATAAACAAAATTGGCAAATTGTTAGCCAGACTTATTCTGAAGAAAGACAGAGGCAGAGAGAGAGGGAGGGAGGGAGAGAGAGGGAGGGAGGGAGAAAGAGGGAGAACCTACATAAATAAAATCAGAAGGGACAGAGGAGAAATAATGTTCAACACCACATATATAAAGGATTATGAAAGAATATTATGAAAAAATTATATGACAACAAACTGGTACAATCCAGAAAAAACAAGTAAATTCCTAGAAACATATAACCTCTCAAAACTGAGTCAGGAAGAAATACAAATTTTGAACAGAGCAATTACTAACAATGAAATTGAATCAGTAAATAAAAAACTACCAACAATCAAAAGTCCAGAACCAGAGGAATACAGAGGTGAATTCTACCAAATATTTAAAGAGAAGTTAATACCTACTCTCAAGATATTCCAAAAAATAGAAGAGAAAGGAAACCTTCCAAATTCATTCTATGAGGTCAGAATTACCCTGGTACCCAAATCAGATAAAGTCCTCCCACCAAAAACAACTAAAGACCTGTATCTTTTATGAACTTATATGCAGAAATTCTCCATAAAATATTAACAAACCAAATGCAATGATATATTAAAAAACTCATTCAACACAATCAAATGGGGTTTATTCCTGGGACACAAGGGTGGTTCAATATTCATAAATCAATCAACAAAAGGATAAAAACTGTATGATCCTTTCAACAGATGCAGAAAAAAAAGCATTTGACAAAGTGCAACATCCATTCATTATAAAAACACTCAACAAAGTAGTGTTAGAGGAAACATACCTCGACATCATAAAGGACATATACAAAAACAGAAACAAAAACAAAACAAAACAAAACTAATATCATCCTTAATGGGGAAAAACTGAGAGCTTTTCTTCTGTAGTCAGGAACAAGACAGGGATGTCCACTATCACTGCTTTTATTCAACATGTTACAGAAAGTCCTAGCCACAGTAAGCAGACAAGAAAAAGAAATATAAGGCACCCAAATTGGCAATGATGGAGTAAAACTTTCACTATTTGCAGACAAACTGATAATTATATAAAGAAAACATGAACGACTCTACCAAGAAACTACTAAAACTGAGAAATAAATTCAGTAATGTTCAAGGATACAAAATCAATGTATGGAAATTTGTTGCATTCCTATATACTAATAATGAAACAACAGAAAGTGAAATTAAGAAAACAACCCCATTTACAAGTACACCAAAACCAATAAAATATCTAGGAATAAACTTAACCAAAGAGGTGAAAGACATGTACTCTGAAAGCTATAAAACAGTGATGAAAAAAACTGAAGACAACACAAAGAAATGGAAAGACATTCTGTGCTCATGGATTAGAAGAACAAATATTGTTAAAATGTCTATAATACCCAAAGCAATTTACACACTTAATGTAATTCCTATCAAAATATCACCAGCATTTTCCAGAGCTAGAACAAACAATCCTAAAATTTCTATGGAGCCACAAACAACCCCAAATAGCCAAAGCAATCTTGAAAAAGAAGAATGAAACTGGCAGTCTCACGAGCCCAGATTTCAAGATATATTACAAAGCTGTAGTAATCAAAACAATACGGAACTGGCAAAGAGAGAGAGAGAGAGAGAGAGAGAGAGAGAGAGAGAGAGACAGACAGACACCAATATAACAAAATATAGGGCCTGGAAATAAACTCACACTTATAAGGTCAATTAATCTTTGACAAAGGAGAAGAAGGTGCAATGCGAAAAAGACAGGCTCTTCAATAAATAATATTGGGGAAAACTGAACAGCTACAAGCAAAAGAATGAAGCCGGACCACTTTCTTAAACCATATACAAAAATACTGAACAGGAGAAGATATTCGCAAATGATTTATCTGATAAGGGGTTGATATTGAAGATATAAAGAACTTGGAGGCAGAGAAGATGGTGAAGACCCTAGGCTCAGCGTGGCCTATGAACACAATCAGATGACTATCAAATCATTCTAAATACATCACAAATCAACCCGAAGACTGACAGAACAAACTCCACAACTAAAAGGAGAAAAGAAGCCACATGAAAGAAAAGATAGGGAGTGTAGACGCTTGGTTTGGGGAAGAAATGGGTCGCAGGTGCTGTTGAGGGGAGCCCTGGTTGCTGAGAAAGGTGAGAAAGGAGTACAGAGAGGAAAGTACAAGGAGAACATTTTTCCAAAGCCTTTGGCTGTAAAATGAGAGGGGCTGAAATTTAGTGAGTTCTTGCAACCAGCAGGGCTTGAGGACTGGAGTTTTAAAGGTCTGTGGGCTTGGTTGGGAAGAGCCCTGAAGGTACTTCCCTAATCCTGGACAGAAGGCAGGGAAATGACCCAGGGGCAAATGGTGTGAAAAAGGGGATCTGAAGAACACCTGGGGCACACAGGGAGAGATTATTCGCTCTTCTTGGAGTACATCCCTGAGAGGCAGCATGCATGGAGACACCTCTCTGGGGCCAAAGGAGCTTGCAGGCACCATTTTCCTCCCCTGCCCCTCAGCTGAAACAGCAGAGCCACTTGCAAAGGGCAGCTCAGGCCCATAACTGACTGCCTAGCCTGCTTGCACCAAGTCTTATGCCCCTGCACTCTGTCAAAAATTCTCTTTTCAGTGAAGTTTATTTAATTCCCAGTGTGGCAGGGCCCTCTGCCAGAACAGCACAGGCCCCTGCCCAATCACGTGTCTCTAAAGACTGGAATTTTAAGTCAGCAGGCTGGGCTGTGATAGAGTCCAGAGGGCATGTGTTGCTCCTGGAGAGAAAACAGGAAAACAATCTAGGGGCCAACAGTGTGGAAACCACAAAATGAAGAGCACCTCAGGCACACAGAAAGGAGATTATTTGCTCTTGTCAGAGAGTGTCCCTGAAAGGCAGCATTTACAGGAGACACCTGTCTGGGAACAAAGGAACTGCCCAGTGTCATTTCCCCTCCTCTGCCTCTCGGCATAAACACAGAGCCAGCTGCAGTAAGCAGCACAAAGCCCATACTGGTCTCCTAACCTGTGTACTTCAGGTCCCACACCCTCGCACTCTAGCAGTACTGCCCTTCTTGGTCAAGCTTGCCTCAGTGTCAGTGCAGCAGGTCCCTTCCCCATAGGACGAGCAGAAACCTCTGCCCATACCATGTCTCCTGGCTAGAGAGTTCTGCAGGGCTTCAGTTCTAGTGGAAGTAGCATCAGGCCAGAGCAGACCAGAGCACACCTACCTAAAACTCGACACATTCTGAAAAAAAAACAAACATTGTTCACAGCAGGCAAGGAATGCCTCTGCAGACTACTGTCCTGAAGGACAGAGAAGCCAAGATAGAGACACTCACTAAAGCACCAGGAGCTGGACACTATATGACCTCTTCTTGATAAGGCCATTACTCTCAGGAGCAGGAAATATAATGGGCTTGTCTAACACAGAGAAGAAGTCAGAGACTTGAACAAAATGCCAAGTTGGAGGAATTCATCCCAGATGTAAAAACAAGATAAGGTGACAGCCAGAAACCTAGGCGAAACAGATACAAGTAACATGCCTGATGGAGAATTTAAAGCAATAATCCTAAGGATACTCACTGGGATTGAGAAAAGGATGGAAGACTTCAGGGAAGGTCTTACTGCAGAGATAAAAGAGTTAAAAACCAATGAGTCAGAAACGAAAAATGCAATAAATGAGACTGGAAACAGACAATGCAATCAACACAAGCCTGGAAGAAGCAGAGGAACAAATAAATGGTATTTCTATAGAAGATAAAACAACGGAAAGCAATGAAGCTAAACAAAATAAAGAAGAATTATGGAACTTGAAAACAGACTTAGGGAATTCAGTGACTCCATGAAACAAAATAGCATTCATATTATAGGAGTCCCAGAGTAAAAAAAAAAAGAGAGAAAAGGGGGAAGAAAATTTATTGAGGAAATAATACTTGAAAGCTTCCCTAATCTGGGGAAGGAAACAGACATCCAATTCCAGAAGGCACAGAGAACTCCTATTAAAAATCAACTAAAGCAGGTCAACACCAAGACATACTGTAATTAAATTTGCAAAATATAGTGATAACAAAAAAATCTGAAAAGCAGCAAGAAAAAAGAAGGCCCTAAGTCACAAGGGAAGACCCATAAGGCTAGAGATTTTTCAACAGAAACTTGGCAAGCCAGAGGGAGTGGCATGAGATATTCAAAGTAGTGAATGAGAAAAATCTGCAGCCAAGAATAATCTATCTAACAAGGTTATCATTCAGATAAAATGAGAGATAGTTTCCCAAAAAAAAACTAAAGGAGTTCATGACCACTAAACCAGCCCTACAAGAAATATTAAAGGCAACTCTCTGAGTGGAAGAGACCAAAAGTGGCAAAGACCAGAAAACAAACACAACAAAACAAAAAACAGAGAACATCTTCAGAAACAATGACAGAATAGGTAATAAAATGGCACTAAATACATATCTTTCAATAATTTCTCTGAATATAAATGGACTAAATTATTTCAAGAAAATACACAAGGCATCAGAGTGGATATAAAAACAACACCCATCTATATGCTGCCTATAAAAGCCTCATTTTAGACATAAAGATACCTGAAGACTGAAAGTGAGGGGATGGAGAAACATTTATCATGCAAAATAAAGCCAGAGAAACAATACTTATATCAGAGAAACTAGACTTCTTTAAAAAGTTTTTTGATTTTTTTTTGAATGTTTATTTATTTTTGAAGGAGAGAGGGAGAAAGACAGAACATGAGCAGGGGGGGAGCAGAAAGAAAGGGAGACACAGAATCCAAAGTGGGCTCCAGGTTTGGAGCTCTCAGCACAGAGCCTGAGGCAGGGCTTAAACTCACAAACCATGAAATTATGACCTGAGCCAAAGTTGGACACTTAACCAACTGAACCACCCAGGCACCCCTAGATTTTTTTTAAGTTTATTTATTTATTTTGAGAGTGAGAGAGAGAGAGAGAGAGAGAGAGACAGACAGACAGACACAGCGCACAAGTGTGGGCGGGGCAGAGATGGAGAGAGAGAATCCCAAGCAGGATCTGTGCTGTTAGCACAGTTCCCGATATGGGGTTTGATCCCACAAACCATAATAACATGACTTGAGCTAGGTTCAAGAGTCATACTTTTAACTGACTGAAACACCCAAATATATAAAACAATAACAAACATAAAGGAACTCATTGATAATAATACAATAATAGTAGGGAATTTTAACATCACACTTCCATCAATTGAAAGATCAGGTAAGCAGATAATCAACAAGGAAACAATGGATTTGAATGACTCACTGGACCAGATGGACTTAATGGATTTATTCAGAAGATTCTATCCTAAAGCAACAGAATACACATTCTTTTAAGTGCATATGGGACACTCTCCACCATAGTACAAATACTAGTTCACAAATCAAATCTGAATTAGTACAAAAAGCCTGAGATCATACCATGCATATTTTCAGTCCATAATGCTATGAAACTTGAATTCAACCATAAGAAAAAAATTGGAAAGACCACAAATACATGGGGGTTAAAAAATATGTTACTGAACAGTGAATGGTTCAACAAGGAAATCAAAGAAATTAAAAAAACAAACACAAACACAACTGAAAATGAAAACACAATAGTCCAAAACCTTTAGGATGCAGCAAAAGGGGTCCTAAGAAGGAATTATTTAACAATACAAACCTACCTCAGAAAGCAAGAAAATTCCAAAAAACAGCCTAATCCTACACTTAAAAGAGGTAGAAATAGAAGAAATGAAGCCTAAAGCTAGCAGAAGGAGGGAAATAATAAAAGTGACAGCAGAAATAAATTACATAGAAACTAAAAAAAAATTCAGACCAATGAAATCAGGAGATGGTTCTTTGAAAAGAAATTATTAAAAGTGATAAACACCTAGTCAGATTTGTCAAAAAGAGAAAGGACCCAAATCAATAAAATCACAAATGAAAGATGAGAAATCACAACCAACACCACAGAAATACAAACAACTATAAGAAAATATGATGGAAAGCTATATGCCAACAAATTGGACAACCTGGAAGAAATGGCATGGCTACTCTGCCTTTCTTTTCTAATTTTTTTCAACATTTATTTATTTTTGAGAGAAAGAGACAGAGTAGGAGTGGGAAGGGAGCAGAAAGAGGGAGGCACAGAATCCAAAGTAGGCTCCAGGCTCCAAGCTGTCAACACAGAGCCCGACGTGGGGCTCGAACCCACAAACCATGAGATCATGACCTGAGCCAAAGTCAGACATTTAACTGACTGAGCCACCCAGGCGCCCCTACTCTGCCTTTCTTTTGAAGTCCATTAGCATGACAGAGTTTCTCTATCCTGTCACTTACTATATGCGGATGTATTTAGGTTTAAAGTGAGTCTCCTGTAGGCATCATATAGATGGGTCTTGGTTTTTTTTTTATCCATTCTGATACCCATTGTCTTTTGATTAGATGGTTTAGTCCATTTGCATTCAGGGTGATTACTGGAAAATATATTAGTGCCATTGTGTTACCTGTAGAGTTGGTGTGTCTGGTGATGTTCTCTAGTCCTTTCTAGTCTTTGCTGCTTTGGGTCTTTTTTTTCCCTCACCACTCAAAGGGTCCCCCTTAATATTTCTTGCAGGGCTGGTTTAGTGGTTATGAATTCTTTTAGTTTTTGTTTGTCTGGGAAACTCTTTATGTCTCCTTCTATTCTGAATGACAGCCTTGCTGCATAAAGAATTCTTGCCTGCATATTCTTTTTTTTTTTTTTTTTTTTTTAATTTATTTTTGGGACAGAGAGAGACAGAGCATGAACTGGGGAGGGGCAGAGAGAGAGGGAGACACAGAATCGGAAACAGGCTCCAGGCTCCGAGCCATCAGCCCAGAGCCTGACGCGGGGCTCGAACTCACGGACCGCGAGATCGTGACCTGGCTGAAGTCGGACGCTTAACCGACTGCGCCACCCAGGCGCCCCCTTGCCTGCATATTCTTCCCATTCAGTGTGTTGAATATATCTTGCCACTACTGGCCTGCCAAGTTTCTGTGGACAGATCTGCTGTGAACCTGATCTGTCTTCCTGTGTATGTTAAGGACTTTTTTCCTTTGCTGCTTTCAGGATTCGTTCCTTGTCTGTGTATTTTGTGAATTTGACTATGATATGTGTTGATGATGGCCAGCTTTTGTTGAATTTAATGGGAGTTCTATGTGCTTGTTGGATTTTGATGTCTGTGTCCTTCCTCAGATTAAGGGAATTTTTAGCTATAGTTTGTTCACATAAACCTGCCCCTTCTCTCTCTTCATCTTCTGGTATTCCTGTAAGAATGTTATTTTTTTTTCATATGTTGCTGAGTTCCTTAAATCTACCTTAATTTTCAGTTATCTTTATCTTCTTTTCAGCTTATTTTCAATAATTTTATCTTCTAGGTCACTGATTTTTCTCCTCTGCTTCATCATTCCTTTTTTTTTTTTTTTTAATGGCATCCATTTGGGTTTGCATCTTGGTTACAACATTTTTAATTTCAGCCTGACTAGATTTTAGGTCTTTTATCTCTGCAATAAGGGATTCTCTAGTGTCTACTTTTTTGTTTTTGTTTTTTTAAAGCCCAGATAGAATTCTTATAATTGCTATTTTAAAATCTGGTTCAGACATCTTATTTATAAATGTATTGATTAAATCCCTGGCCTTCATTTTTTTTTTCTCCTTTCTCTTCCTTCCTTTGGGATGAATTCCTCATTTTTGCCATTTTGGAGGAGAAAATAACAAAATAAAAATTAAAAATTAAAAAAATCAAATAAGGAAGCTGGATCCTAGTTGTGTTTTGGTCTGCTTGTTAAGAGAAATAAAAGAGAAAATAAATTTAATTAAAAAAAAATAGGGGTGCCGGGCAGCTCAGCTGACTAAGTGTCTGAGTCTTGATCTTGGCTCAGGTCATGATCTCACAGTTCGTGGGATCAAGCTCTGTGTCAGGCTCTGCTCCAATAATATGGAGCCTGCTTGGGATTCTCTCTCACTGTATCGCTGCCCCTCCCCCACTTGCACTCTCTTAGTGTCTCAAAATAAATAAACTTTTTAAAAATTTTAAAAATAGAAAAAATTTTGCTCTGTATCCACAAAACCCCAACAAAAGAGCAAAATAGCAGCAACAAACAAACAAATGAAGAAAGAAAGTAAAAACCCAAATGAAGCTAGATTCTATTTCCCCTAGACCTGGAGTTTTGCAGCATTCTATGATCAGTTGCCTTAGTGCATGGAGGGAATTTTTGATGGTCTTTTGGGGGAGGAGCATGCAGCTCTGATTCTCAGGTTTACTTGCCCTAGTGGAGATGTGCCTGAAGGGCACAGGGGGCTGGGCTTGTTTTAATGGCTCAGTTCTTCACTTGGTGGTACTGTTTAGCTCACTGGGGTCATCAGTGTTGATGGCCTAATGGTTAAAATGGCTTCACCTTCCTCTCTAGTCTCTAATGCAGGAAGTTCTTGCCCTCACAGATGCACATACACTTCCTGTATCTCTGGCTTATGTCAGCCACCACCCCCTCACCCACCACCTCCCCCCGCCCCGCCCCATATGTGCCTGAGCTGTCTGTCTGCTAGGGTGTTATCTCAGGCATGGCTGTGTTTCAAAACCCAATACTTCAGAGACCTCCCATGGCTCAGATCTACGTTGATCCTCTGGAGGAGGGTCTCCCTGCATTGTGGCCAGTACTGGCTTGTCCCAGTAAATGTATGCACAATCGCACAGTGGCAGCACCTCAGTTTATGGTAAATTGCAATACATAGCTGGCATCAGCATTTGCTGCCTTCAGTCAGCATCTTTGTTCCTAAACCAGTGACTGGAGCAGCTATATGGTATCTGCCAGTCTTTTGCCTAAGGAGAGGCCAAATCACCTCTACTGAATGTACTCTAAGCAGGGGAACTGCTTCTTCTCAGGAGATCCAGGGGATCCTCAGACCACACTGCCCACTCCTAGGGCTCTGACCATTTTCCTTCCCAGAGCACTGCCAGGCACTGAGCTTGGAAACTTTAGACTGTTGATATTGAAACCCTCTATTTTTTTGCCATCAATGGTTTTGGAGAATAGTTTTCTTGTGCAGTCCCCTGAGTGTGCTTTCACTCTTCTTTTTTTTTTTTTTTTCCTCTCTAGTCATTTTCAGTGGGAATGCTTTTCTTGCATGAACACAAGGCACTGCTCAATGTCCCTGCTCTCTTTCTCCTCTCCATGAAAAGGGCTCCTATCCCTCACTGGCACCACGGCTCTTCTGTCCCCAATTCACCTCTTTCACTGTGTGTCTGCCATGTTCTCTCCCTCAAATTATGCAGATTGTTCTGTTAATCCTCACTCAGATCAATTTCTTAGGTGTTCAAAATGGTTTGATATAGATCTAGTTGTGTTTGAGGGATGAAACAAGCCCGGGGTCCCTTACTACTCTGTCATCTTAACCCCAAAAGTAAATTTGGTTAAGAAAATTTATTTTAGTTATTTTCTAAAAAATGATACAACATTTAACAAATATTTTGAATAAAAAGTTTAAATATAAAAAGGAATACTACTTATATTGTAAAATGCTACAATATAGATTAATAAAATGGAAAATAAAGGTTATAGAATTTTAAAAAATAAAATAAAATGAAGAATGGAAATGAAATGAGATACTGTGGGAAAAAACCCAACAGAGAGCAGGAAAAGTGGGAAAAGGAGCAAAAATAGGTAAAATAGAAAAAAAATAGCAAGATGGTAGAATGTAGAACAATTTAAATTACTAAATTACCTGTAAGTGATCTAAGGACTCTACTAAAAGTCTGATATTGGCAGAATGAAGCAGGAGGAAGACCCAACTTTTTGATGTCTACAAGGAATCAACTTTAAAGACATAGCTTCAAAGTAAATGAATGGATGAAAGATAATGCAAACAGTAATTAATAAGGGAACTGAGGCAGTTATTACATCAATATTTGATTCTGAAGACTTTGGGTCAATGAATATTACCAAGACTACAGATAGATATGTCCTAATGTTAAAGAGCTCAATACATCAAGAAGATGTAACAATCCTAATCTATTTGTGCCAATATCCGAGCCTTATAATTAATGGAGGTAAACATTTCTTGTTACCAAGTTAGATTTCCCAACTGATTGAAAAACTATATACACACACACAAACCTGCACATGAATGTTTCTAGAAATGTAAATATTATTCATCATCACCAAAACACACAAAAAAGAAGCAAGTAAGATGCACTCTAATAGATAAATGGAAAAATGAGCTGAGGTACATACATACAATGGAATACTATACCATAATATAAAAGAATGATTTTCTAATGCATTCAACAAAATAGACAAATCTTAAATGCATATCACTAAATGAAAGAAGATAGTTGAAAAGGCTACATACTGTATACACTAAACATATGATGCTTTGGAAAAGGAACATTTATAGACCCAGAGAACACGTTAATGGTTGCTAGGGGTTTTTGGAAGGGGTATGTGATCAAATACCAGGGTAACTTCTTGTGGTGATGAACTGTATAGTTCATCTGGAGTTTTGTGTATTAATTGAGACTCATAAGTGTTCAAAGTCTTGATTCCAGTATTTTTACCTTCAAAAACTTGTCCTGAAAGGCAATTAGGATTTTTCAAGATGACTTTTATATTAGTTACATTAAATCACACTTACATTTGGGTCATCTGGGTGGCTTAGTCGGTTGAGTGTTCAACTCTTGGTTTCAGCTCAAGTCATGATCTTGTAGTTCATGAGTTCAAGTCTTGTGTTGGGCTCTGCACCAGCAGTGTAGAGCCTGCTTGAGATTCTCTCTCATTCCCTCTCTTTCGGCCCCTCTCCTGCCTGTATGTGCTCTCTGTTTCTCTTTCTCACAAAATGAATAAACTTTAAATCCATGAATCAATCAATCACACTTATTGTCAACTGGGAAAAAATACTTTATATTTTCTACAATGTAGGAATAATTATTTTATTTATAAATTGGAACATAATGCAACCATTTAAAATCAAGTTTACCAGTTATATGTAACAACCAGCTAAAATGTTCATGATTCATGTTCAGAGAAAATAAGCATTAAAAAAAAACTATATAAACAGTGTGATCCCATATACAATAAATTTTGGAACTAAATATAGGGATATGAAAGAACTAGACATCATCTATCATATTGATGATTTAAGCCTGGATGTTTCAGAATATAATGATCACATAAGCAGAGTTGAAATTTACTGTGAGAGAAAACAAGTTAATTTTGCAGATATTAAATTTGTGGTACATACTCTAAATCTTAGAATTAGAGGTGGTTTACTCTTAGGCTTTTTCTTATAAGTATGTAAAGTTATTTCAATCTATTAAATCTCCCAGCAGGACACCCTAAGGAGAAAAGAAAATCCAAAAAACAGATTTTTAGAGATTATATACATGAAAAGAGTACTGGAAAGAACAGGTATCCAGGAAGGGTACTGGAAGTACTGGTCAAAGAGACATTTAGGAGTACTCTAAATTCACGTATATGGGAAGAGATGAAACTTCAGCTTGGCTCTAATCATAAATTCAAAATGTTCCAACCTGTGGAAAATGAATCAAAGTAGAGCAGGAAAGGTATTAGACAAAGGATTAGAAGATATGTCTCCAAACTGGGCAGTACAATCTCAGTCAAATAACTAACTCCTCAAGAATTCATTCAATCCATCTAGCTCATTTCTAGTGTTCATGTTAGCATCAAGATTCTATGTGAGAGTAAGAAGAAAACTCTTTTTTCTTTTATATTGTCCTTGAATATAAACTAACCTCATGGAAAGAGAAAATCAGAGCTTAACTCAACAGCATTTTTTTTTCTAAAAATTTCAACTAAAAAAATTCAAATTTTTGTGAGATTACTTTAATCTCACAAGGGGCTTTAAGTCCCTTCACTTACTTCTTCCTAATCTGTAGGATGTAGTGTTTAAACTGTAAAACAGCTCTCGGTGCTCTACCCTAGAATGCTTGCTCTGGAAACCAAGCATGTGGCTCTTCTAGAACTATTAAAATACCAAGACCTTGCACTGCTATGTACCATGCAAAGGCACAAATGTCTTTTCATCAATTTTTGAGACTCTTGGAGGCCCTTGTTCTAAAGTTCTCCTGAAGCAGAAAGGAATAACCAATAAAATTACTCATTGCTTTTCTTTCCACCATGTTACATTTTCTCCAACAGGACAAAGTATTTCCAGCAGTCCTGCAACTTTCTCCATTTCTCCATTTGCAAAATTCTCAAGGTGATGCAGTGTAACTCTTGTGTGCAAACAAACTCTCTTATGTAATTAGTCCTAATGAAGGTGATTTCTATTATTACAACTCTCTTCTGGGTCTCTTGATCACTGCAATCCAGTGACATTAAATTGCTAGTTAGCTTCTAACTATTTTGATGGCTTTTCTTGTATCTATGTGCTGAGGATACTTCAAAGTATAAATGATAGAGATTAAAGTATGGAAAGACATGGGTTCCTTACATTCACACCCCATCCAGTGGATCCTGAAGAATGTTGTTTTCCCAGTTGGTGCAATATAAGGATAAGAAGAGCACTGTTGTTCGGTAGCCTCCTAATTCCAGTCACAACAGAGAAAAGAGAAAACTAGCCCTCACCCTTTCAATTAATCTTTGAATATTCTATGTCCACTTTGCCTATTAACTGTCCACATATCCTAACTCTGAGTAGTGACTGATGGCCATATCACTTTCCTGAAACCAGAATGGGTTTACCCTTTTAATTTAACATACTTTTATTTCAACGTTTTTTTTTTTGTTTTTTTTTTTAATTTTTGGGACAGAGAGAGACAGAGCATGAACGGGGGAGGGGCAGAGAGAGAGGGAGACACAGAATCGGAAACAGGCTCCAGGCTCCGAGCCATCAACCCAGAGCCCGACGCGGGGCTCGAACTCACGGACCGCGAGATCGTGACCTGGCTGAAGTCGGACGCTTAACCGACTGCGCCACCCAGGCGCCCCTAGCATACTTTTATTTCAACACAACCTTTTGTAATTTTATCATTGACTTAGCTTTTGGAGGGGTGCCATGCTTTCAAAACCCAGAGAATTAGAGAATATTAGAATTATGAGGGAGATTTTTTCCCTCCTTTTTTGAAGAGAAATGGAGCACGGTGAAGGGTAGGTGATTTGCCTCAAATCGTGAAGTTACTCATTGAGAGTTAAAATTTGAACACTTTCTATAACTCAGGTTAATATTTCTCTTATAGTCTACAGTATCTTTGGACATAATCTATTAATTTGGATTTGAGGCTATTTGAAATATTATAATTTAGAATGTTCTTTGTTAATTCATGACTAGAACATACAAATATAAGTAATATGAAAATTAAAATATCCTGCTTGATATATATCCTACTTGTGAAAAAAAAGGAGGAGAGCCCATATGTGATTACTATCTTTTAAAACATTATTAATACTATGGTAAATCCATTATATTGCTATTATACAAAATGTTTGATTCAATTACTTCATGATCATTTATAACACATCCCTGAGAAACAGGGAAAAAACTTATCTACACTTTGAATGAAGGAGAATTAAGACAAAGGGAAGAAAAAGCCTAAATATTCCCTAAGCATGGTTTTGATAAAATGATGCAATACTTCCACTACCTCTGTTTACAGACCCCAAATCATATAATAAATACTGTATTATAAGTGATACTTTGTAAAAATATTCTTGCTGATATTTAAAAGAAAACTTAAATGAAATGTTGTAGATTAAGTTGTTGAAACTTCCATTTATGAACAATGTTTAAATCTCTGAAGAATTTCATACATACTTATGGACCTGATGAGCTTAAGTTGAAAAAAAAAAAGCATTTTCCTAATATATGTGGGTAAATATTCTATACTTGAAGTGCAATGGAGACTAAGAAATAATACTTTTCATATGATTTTTAGTTACATATAATTGGTATTGATTTATACAGGTCTCTATTTGTAATCATCTAGTGTACTGTACTGAAAATATAAGCAAGATAGCTAAAGTTAGGTTAAATTATTTGCAAAACTGTGAACCAGAAGATTTTGTTTTAGCCTTTCTTCCTTTTTGTCTACTTCTTTGCCTCTTAGATTCCTGACTGCTCCAAGTACTCTTCCAGCTACTTTGGACATAAATTCAAATACTACTGCATCTAGCCCTCTCTCACATCTATGAAGACAGTCTATCCTGGCTATGGACATCCTAAGTCTATTTCCTTCTTATTTAAAATGAAACTTTATGATTCATTTTTAAGAGCCAGGTATACTTTCTTAGGATATGTGGAAGTAACAATTAAATTCTTACCAAGCATTACTGACTATAAATTACAGGATATATCCACACTTCCCATTTCATCTTAGGTAAGTGAAAGCACTTTGTCAGTATCTTTACAAACACCACGCACCAGCATTTGTCTCCACAGTGACTGTTATATCTCTGATCTGGATTTAGAGAGGGAGGGGAAAGGGAGTAGTAATGCTGGAAAGCTTGTGAAAGATGTATTTTTATCTGAGAAAACTTGCTGGCCTCTGTAAACAATACTCCTACTTACTTCACTTAATCCACCAGTCATATTATCCAAGATGGAAGTAGTAGGAAAAGATTTATTTGACAGAATTTCAGAAAGGAGGGACCTGAGGGTCACCCAGTACAACCTAGCATACCTAGTACAACTCTGTATGCATGTATTAATTTACTTTCAAATAGTACAAGAAATGAAAGATTGGTCTTTACAGTAACACATCTACTAATTAGAAACTCAATCTTGGATGAATCAATCTTGGATGAATGCTATCTTTGAGTATGTAAAATTATCAGAAAATACTTAGTCTGATCTGAAACAATACATTATTAGGAACATTTATGTATTTTTAGTCATTACAATTGATTAAAGATTTCTCCATATACTTGTTCAGAGTATTTTCAAATAGAGAAATTGATAAAAACTACTCTTGCAAACATTTGATAGCCACATGAAGTTGTAATTTCTCAAGATTGTTGAACTTTCTCAGAAGAGCCATCCAATAAAATGGAAAAGCTCAATTAGATGTTGTCAACTATATCTGCAACTGATAAAAAAACTTACACACTCATGCACATATATAATTGGTATTTATGACACAGTCCATTGATTACTTTACTGTGAATATTTATTGAACACAAAATATATGGCAAGTGTTGTGATAACTTTTGAGGAAGAAATAGGCACCTTTCTCAAAAAATTGAGTTTGATGTTAATTCTTGCTTGTAAGTTTCTATTTCAGTAGGAAAAAGTCCTACTTCATATTTTAAGCAACTATTTGAAAGTTAAAAAACTTTTCACATAATGCCCTTGGTTATCACCTTGTGCACTTAAACCAAGTCGATCCATTTTTAAGAACATATTTATTGCTTTATAAAATGTCTTTGCTGGTGTAAGGTGTACCTACCTACTTTTCTCCCAGCTAGATTTTCTGCTCCCTTCCACTACAATATCAACTCTATGGAATCAGAAATGTTTGTCGTGCATGTCAATATATTTTAATGCTTAAACACTGCATGGTGCATACATGATGTGGGGCCATGTAGCAAATGCTCAAGAAAGAATTCTTTAGACTTTTTTGGTGTAAAAGGTGTTTTTATTAAAGGACAGAGACAGGACCAGTGGGCAGAAAGAGCTTCACGGTGATTGTGAGGAGCAATTAATTATATATTTTTAAGTTGGGGGAAAGAGAAAAAAAAGAAAAAAAAGATTTATCATTTGTGTAATTAAGAAACATTTTCAGTGTTTCTTTAGAATAATAATGTTCCCATATTTAATATTTGAGGATAATGAGCCCTGAAAGGCTAAATAATCTGCTCAGTTATACAGCTTTAAATTTAACAGTTTTTTTTAATAGCTTTACATTTTCACCACATTACAGCCATTTTATTTGGTGTAAAAGACAGTCCATTTCATCTAAAAAGAAATGTATAGTGAGTGAAGGAAAATGAGGACTCACCAACTTCTCTAAATAAACAAGAGATAAATATTGGTAAATGATCTCAGAAGAGGCACCTTACAAACCTAACTGCTCTATCACTAGTGCAAAGCACAGTGCCCTGAGCAAAGGGGCATTTACACACTTACATAGCAAATGAACTAAAAAAGAATTCATTTTCTTTGTATTTTGTTAAAGTTTATTTTGAGAGAGAGAGAGAGAGACAGCAGGGGAGGGGCAGAGAGAGAGGGAGAGAGAGAGAATCCCAAGCAGGCTCTGCACTGTCAGCACAGAGCCCAAAGTAGGGCTGGAACTTACGAAATCATGAGATCAAGACCTGAGTTGAAACCAAGAGTCAGACACTTAACTGAGCACCCAGGTGCCCCTAGAATGCATTTATATCAGAAGAATTTATGTTGAAAGTGCATTTATTTAGAGTTTCTGTTGCTCATCATTTTGGTTTTTTTATGTTAAGAAACCCAGTTCTTGACTGAATCAATTTGCCTAGTATTTTCCTCCATGGAAAACAGGGTCTTTTCTTTTTCTGGGCCCCTAAGAAGCCATTGCTGATGAAACAACAGTGCTTTGCTGAAGATTTATCAGTATGATTCCTGTGATTTTCTCACATAAATGGATTATGGGTTTTATTCCTAAGGAACTAGAAGTCTTCTCTGCTACCTGTTTCTGCTGTATCTCTAGAACACCTCCCTGGGAGAATCATTTCCTGTGCTTAATTTGAGGCTTTGTTGCTCCTGACAGGACACATATGAACCCCTAATTAGTTGGTCTTGTTGGATATCACTTCCTTTCCTTCTTCTAGGCATTCAATACAGTATTTGGGTCAAGAAATCTGTGGGTCAGGCTGTTTCCCATGGACAACAAGCCATGGTGTGTGCTTGAAGTTAAGTTAAAAACAGGCTACCAAGAAATGATGAGGAAGGGAGAAATGTACTGAGGAGAATGTAGTGGCTTCTCAAAGACAAACTTATTCCATTGTATAATTTTACTTCCAGCTTGCTCTGACTTCAGACTGCTGTTAATCTCTTCTGAAATTCTTAAAGTTGTAGTCTTATATAATCAGTGACGATACGTGACTTAATTACTTGGGGGAATTTTCTAGAAAACTGGAGATTTGAAATATAGGAGTGAGTCCCTGAATGTGGTTTTTGGGAGTTAAAATTATTCATCACAGGCTCTGTCCTTATGTGTAAATCCTCCATGAAACTCAAGGAAACACTAGGCAATTTGCAAATTAGGTCTAAGAAGATATTAATATCAAAAATACAGATAATTAGAAATCAATAAAAGACACTTTCTTCCAAACGCCTGATTTAGATGTAGAGGGAGATACTTCTTTAAATTTCACCTTTTATTTTTCTTATTCAGTATATAATGTTTCCAAGTTCTAGGTAGTTTGCTTTCAGGTAGGTAGTTCCAAGTTTGCTTTTCTTATAAAAGCAAAAATAAAAAGTAAAAAAAAAAAAAGCAATAGGGAAAAGTGCTGATAAAACAAAGTAGATTAACTGAGTGGAAAAGAAGAAACTTTTTTTTCATGGTCTAAATTTCTTACTATGAATACTATTATGCAATATAACTAATTTTTTAAAGCCCCACCAAATCAAATGAAATGTCAACCATAATTCAAAAATATGCCTACAGTCATTAACAGCAATATCTGAGATTAGTGAAATAATATCAGGGAATAATTGAGAACAAATGCACTAGTTTCCTTCATATAAGAGAACTCCAGGAAGAGCTAAGTCACAGCTCTAGACATTTGGATTTTAACTAGGTTTTGTACTGTCATGTAATTTGTAAATGAATAGAGGAGGGAGTAAGATCTAGTCACTCAAGGCAATGGGTCTGCCTATTGAGCTCTTACACAAATGTAATGGTGTCTCTTTATCTCCTGGTTTATTTTTTATTAATAAAATAAGCACAAAAGTACACCAAAGAGAATTTCATATCTTGTAAGTTTTCACAAAGCAAACATTTTCACCTCAAGACAGAACATTACCAGCACTTCAGAAGCCCTTCCCGTCATCTTCCTGTCCCTATTCCCTTCTAGGATAATGACCACAGGAGCTTTTTTAATACCATAGATAAGTTTAGCCTATTTTTTAACTTTATTTAAATAGGTTCATACAGTACACGGGCTTTGTGTCTAACTTTTGGGGTCAACATTGTGAAATTATCTTCCTCTGTGTCAGTCATTTAAAAAATGGTTATATCATTTATTGTAGAAAAAAAGATTCAGATTTTGTTTCTGTAGTTTCTTAGACTGGATTTCTATAATATCAAGAAAAACATTTCAGATTTCCAATTTCATTTGTAAAGTAAACTACATTCCTCAAATTCATGTAACTGAATATACCAATGTCAAATATCCCCTCATTGACTCTCTCCTCCATCCCTCTTTAGTACTGCTGTTATGCTATCTATATAATTTTTAATTATGAAATGATATATGAAAATTCATATATATAAACATAAGTAGAAATTTGAATCCCTAAGGAAGGGAGCAGAACTGGGAAATGAAACCCACTGATTGATCTCTGTCTCTCTTCTATTCAGGTAGCAAGACAAGTTCCTCCCAAGTCAATGAATGAGACAAATCATTCCCGGGTGACAGAGTTTGTGTTGCTGGGACTCTCTAATTCCCAGGAGCTCCAACCTTTCTTGTTTGTCATATTTTCACTACTTTACCTAGCAATACTGCTGGGAAACTTTCTTATCATCCTCACTGTAACCACAGATTCTCACCTTCACACCCCCATGTACTTCCTGCTTGCAAACCTCTCTTTTGTAGATATATGTGTTGCCTCTTTTGCTACACCCAAAATGATTGCAGACTTTCTGGTTGAGCAGAAGACTATTTCTTTTGATGCCTGTTTGGCCCAGATTTTCTTTGTTCACCTTTTCACTGGCAGTGAAATGGTGCTCCTTGTATCCATGGCTTATGACCGTTATGTTGCTATATGCAAACCTCTCCACTACATGACAATCATGAGTCGCCGTGTGTGTATTATTCTTGTTCTCATCTCCTGGCTTGTGGGTTTTATCCATACTACTAGCCAGTTGGCATTTACAATTAACTTGCCTTTTTGTGGCCCTAATCAGGTAGATAGTTTTTTCTGTGACCTCCCTTTAGTGACCAAGCTGGCATGCATTGACACTTACGTTGTCAGCCTACTTATAGTTGCAGATAGTGGCTTTCTTTCTATGAGTTCCTTTCTCCTCTTGGTTGTCTCCTACACTGTGATACTTATCACAGTCAGGAAATGCTCCTCTGCTAGCATGGCAAAGGCCCGTTCCACGTTGACTGCCCATGTCACTGTGGTCACCCTATTCTTTGGACCATGCATCTTCATCTATGTGTGGCCCTTCAGCAGTTATTCTGTTGACAAAGTCCTTGCTGTGTTCTACACAATCTTTACTCCTATTTTAAACCCAATTATCTACACTCTAAGGAACAAAGAAATGAAGGCAGCTATGTTAAAACTGAAGAGTCGGTATCTGAAGTCTGGCCAGGTTTCTGCAGCCATAAGAAATGTTCTTTTTCTGGAAACAAAGTAAACTTCACAACTGTATCTACTGTAGCGTCCTCTCTCAACAATTACAAACGGAATCCCTATGATGTTCAAGCAGATCATTTTGACCAGGGGAAGGGTTAACTTGAATGAAAGAATAATGATAAGAATAAAAAGCCAGATAATGGACCTTACTGATATTTAAATTCTCTTCCTTTATTGTGTGATTTTTTGTTTCTATTTCCTAGTTTTTAAAACTTTTTAATTTAGGGGCGCCTGGGTGGCGCAGTCGGTTAAGCGTCCGACTTCAGCCAGGTCACGATCTCGCGGTCCGTGAGTTCGAGCCCTGCGTCAGGCTCTGGGCTGATGGCTCAGAGCCTGGAGCCTGTTTCCGATTCTGTGTCTCCCTCTCTCTCTGCCCCTCCCCCGTTCATGCTCTGTCTCTCTCTGTCCCCAAAATAAATAAAAAAAAAAATAAATAAATAAAACTTTTTAATTTAATATATAGCCTTCGAATACATTGAGAAATGGCATTTACTCATATAGGATAAATAAGCTGTACTCCCTCTCAAAACAGTACTGCTCAGATGCCAATTTTGGAGTTATACTAGATATATACCTCTGTACAACAGAGATAATAGATTTATTTATTTATTTATTTATTTATTTATTTATTTATTTATTTATGAATAAACCTAGATAAGAATGCATTTCACACAGTACTATGTAAGTAACAGCACAGGAAGACAATTCTATGATTGGTGTTAATGGAACAGTAACATGTAAAATAGCAAGGCTATCCAGCAAAGGCATTTATAGTCAACACTTTCACAAATCTTTCTTCAATGGTGCTGTTTAATATATATTATTCATAGAAAGCAACTCGCTGAATAAATTTATTCATGAGAGTGTTTTGTATTATGTTAATTTCTGTTTAATAGTGATAAAATATCAGAGATGAGTTAAAATTCTCTACCACTTGTCATCATGATGATGGGAGCCTGAAACTTTATGATTCTTTTCTTCTCAGATAAAGTAGTTTTATATATTAAGAACTGGTAGGAATAATCATTTTTCTATGTGGACTTAATTAAAATTTTATTTTTATATTGTGTAATTCAGGTCCAGAAAATGACAGAACCCTATTTCAGGAACTTCAGGGTAGCCATGAACTTATTCTTCCATGACCACTTATGAAAATAAGATTTTCTATGATTGCTCATTATAGGTTATTTTAGGCTTTTACTCTTATTGCATTGAGGTTTTTCCTATTTTTTCTACTGTGTTCTCACAATCTGCTATAATGTTACCTGTTTTCTAGATCCCAATCCTTAGAATCTCCTAAAGGGATTTTATAATTGCTATTACTGAGAGAAAACAATAAGTTCTAACTTTTGAGTCAGAGGGTATCAATTTATTGTGGACATAAAGGCAAAAGCAATTCTAAAAGGGATATTTACAGAGATACAGGGCTATATCTAGAAATAAGAAAAGTGCCAAATAATCTAACTTTACACCTAAGAGAAGAGAAAAACAACAAACAAAAACCAAAGTTAGGGATGCCTGGGTGGCTCAGTCAGTTAAGCGTCTGACTTCAGCTCAGGTCATGATTTCACAGTTTGTAGATTCGAGCCCCGCATTGGGCTCTGTGTTGGCAGCTCAGAGCCTGGAGCTTGCTTCAAATTCTATGTCTCCCTCTCTCTCTGCCCCTCCCCCACTCACACTCTGTCTCTGTCTCAAAAATAAACAAACATTAAAAAAATTAAAAAAAAAAGACCAAAGTTAGCAGAATAAAGGAAATAAGAAAGACTAGAATGGAAATAAATGAAAGAGACTAAAAAATATTAGAAAATTTCAATGAAACTAAGAGTTAGTTCTTTGAAAAGATAAACAAAATTGCTAACTGTATAGCCAGACATCAGGAAAAAACACAGGACACATATAAATAAAATCAGAAATAAAGAGCAGTATCAACTGATACTATACAAATCAAAGGATTATATGAGAATACTATCAAAAATCATATTCCAATGAATTGGACAAGCTAGAATGAATGGATACATTCCTAAAAACATAATCCAACATCTTAAAAACATCTTCCAAAACCGAGTCAGGAAGAAATTGAAAACCTGAACATACCAATTACTACTACAAAATGAAATCCACAATCAAAAGATTACCAACAAATAAAAGCCCAGGACTGGATGGATTCACAGGTAAATTCTATCAAATATTCACAGAATAGTTAATACATAATATGTCATATCAACAAGAAAAAGAATTAAAACCATATGATCATTTCAAGAGATGCAGAAAAAGCAATGGATAAGTACAACATCCATTCATGATAGAAAAAAACCCTCAACAAAGTAGGTTTAGTGGGAACATACTTAAGTGGGAACATAATAAAGACCATATATGAAAAACCCACAGACCATATATGAAAAACATTATACTCAATGGTGAAAAACTGAGAGCCCTTCCTCTAAGATCAGGAACAAGACAAGAATGCTTGCTTTCACCACTTTTATTCAACACATTACTGAAAGTCCTGGCCACAGCAATCAGACAAGAAAAAGAAAGAAAAGGCACCCAAAGAGGCAAGGAAGAAGGTAAACTGTCACTACTTGAGATGACATGACACTATCTATAACAAACCTAAAGACTCCACCAGAATTCTACTAGAACTGATAAATGAACTCAGTAAGGTTGCAAGATACAAAACCAATATGCAGAAATCCATTGCATTTCTATACACTAATAATGAAGTAGCAGAAAAAGGTACCCACATGTACTGTTGCTGGGAATGCAAATTGGTGCAGGAACTGTAAACAATAATATGCAGGTTTCTCAAAAAATTAAAAATAGAATTACCATGTGATCCAGTAATTCTACTACTGGGTATTTATCCAAAGAAAATAAAAACACTAATTCAAAAGGACATATGCACCCCCACCTTTACTGCAGCATTATTTACAATAGACAAATTATAGAACCAACCCAAGTGTCCATCTATCGATAAATGGATAAAGAAGATGTGGTACGTATATATACATAATGGAATATTATTCAGCTATAAAAAATGAAATCTTGTCATTTGCAGCAACATAGATGGATCTACAGTGTATATATTAAGTGAAATAAGTCAGCCAAAGAAAGACAAATACCATATGATTTCACTCATATGTGGAATTTAGGAAACAAATGATCAAAGAAAAAAAAGAGACAAAAAAAACCCCAGACTCTTAAATATAGAAAACAAACCAATGATTACCAGAGGATAGGTGGGGGGAGGGGGCGGTAATTGGTGAAACAGGTAAAGAAGATTAAGAGTACACTAAGCACAGAAATGTATAGAATGTTGAATCACTATATTGTAGACCTGAAATGAATATAACACTGTTAATTATACTGGAATTAAAAAATAATAATAAAAAAATAAGAGTTAATACCTATTCTCCTCAAACTATTCAAAAAAAAACATAAGGAGGAGAGCTTTCAATTACAACACATCCTACAAGGACAAACTAGACACAGACACCACAAAAAAACGAAAACTACAAGCCAAAACCCTCATTAATACAGATGCAAAAATCCTCAACAAAATATTAGCAAACCAAGTCCAACAATACATTAAAAAAATAATTCACCATTATCAGGCAGGATTTATTCTGGGGATGCAAGAAGAATTTGGATTGTATTATAAATAAATGTAATACACTGTATCATAAAAGGAAGGATATGAATCATAGGATCATCTCAATCGAGGCAGAAAAAACATATGACTAAGTAGAACATCCATTCATGATAAAAACACTCAATAAAGTGGATTTAGAGGGAATGTACCTCAACATAATAAAGGCCATAATGAAAAACCCATAGCTATTATCATACTCAATACTGAACTGAGAGTTTTCCTCTAAGATCAGGAACAAGACGAGGACATTTTCTTTCACCACTTTTATTCATCATAGTACTGGAAGCCCTATTTCACAGCAAACAGACAAGAAAAAAAAAGAGGCAACCATATTGGTAAGAAAGCTAAACTGTCACTATCTGCAAATGAAAGGATGTTATACATAGAAAACACTAAAGACTACACCAAAAAACTATTAGAAGTATTTAATTCAATAAAGTTTCAGGATACAAAATTATACACAAAATTGGTTGCATTTCTATACAGTAGTAACAAAGTAGCAGAAAATTAAGAAAACAATTCCATTTACAACTGCATTAAAAAGAATAAAATACCTAGAAATAAACTTAACCAAGGAAGTGAAATACCTGTACTCCAAAAACTATAAAACACTGATGAAATAAATTGAAGATGACACAAACAAATGGAAAGACATTCTATGTTCATGGATTTGGAGAATACTGTTAAAATGTCCATACTACCCAAAGCAATCTACAGATTCAATGCAATCCCTATCAGCATTTTTCATAGAAATAGAAAAATACTAAAGTTTGCATGGAACTAAAAAAGACCTTGAATAGCCAAAGCAATTTCAAGAAAGAAGATAAAAGCTGGAGGTATCACAACTCCAGATTTCAAGATATACTACAAAGCTGTATTAATCAAACCAGTATGGTATTGGCACATCCACACACGCGTGCGCGCGCACACACACACACGGCACATAGATCAAGGAAACAGGGTAGAGAGCTCAGAAATAAATCCATGTTTGTATAGTAAATTAATCTATGACCAAGGAGGCAAGAATATACTGGGGAGAAACAGTCTCTTCAATAAATGGTTCTGGGAAAACTGGACAGCTGCTTGCAAAAGAATGAAATTAGATGCCTTTCTTATACACAAAAATAAACTTCAATGGATTTAAGACCTACATATGAGACCTAAAACCATAAAAATCCTAGAAAAAAACACTGGCACTAATCTCTCTCCCATTTGCCATAGCAGTATTTTTCTAGATAGATACCTTCAGGCAAAGGAAACAAAAGAAAAAATACACCTAAAAAAAAAAGCTTTTCTCAGCAAAGGAAACAATCAACAATGCAAAAATGCAACCTACTAAATGGGAGAAGACATTTGCAAATGATAGATAGAGCTGATAAGGAGTTAATATCCAAAGTATATGAAAATTTATACAACTGACCACCCAAAAAACCCCCAAATAATCCCACTAAAAATGGAGGGCCAGAATACATATTTTTCCAAAGAATATGTACAGGTGGTCAACAGAAACATGAAAAGATTCCCACATCACCAATCATCAGGGAAATGCAAATCAAAGCCACAATGAGATATCACCTCAGATCACATTACTGCCAGAACTGCTAGAATCAGAAAGAAAATAACAAGTGTTGGTGAGGTTGTAGAGAAAAAGGAATCCTTGGGCACTGCTGGTAGGGATGTAAGTTGGTGTAGTCAATGTGGAAAAAGTATGGAGTATCCTCAGAAATTAACAAAATAAATACCATAGGATCATAGGATCCGGTAATTCCATTACTGGATATTCACATCCCCTTACCACCACAGCAAAAAACCCTGAAAACACTAATTGAAAAAGATACGTGTAACCCTATGTTTATTGCAGCATTATTTACAATAGTCAAGATATGGAAGCAACCTAAGTGTTCATGGATAGATGGATAAAAAAGGGTGATATACACATGTACAAACACATACATACAGTGGTAATATATATAAAACAGTATAATGGAATATTAAACAGCCATAAAAAATAATGGGATCTTACCATTTGTGGCAACTGGACAGACTAGAGGGTGTTATGCTGAATGACATAAGTTAGATGGAGAAAGTCAAGTACCTTATTGTACAGCTGAAACTAATGTAATACTGTGTACCAATTATATTTCAGGAAAAAATAAAGATTCTATGAAGTAATGTGGAATAAGAAATTAGCATAATGTCACAGCCTAAAAATGTTAGACATACCCTTTTCAGGATGCTATGTGTGCACAATCTTATTTTCCTTTGTCTTCTTTTTTCAAAAACAGTTTTATTGAGGTATGGCTGTCATACAAAAGTTGATGGGGGGAGCACCCGGGTGGCTCAGTTGGTTGAGTGTCTGACTCTTGATTATGGCTCAAGCCATGATTTGAGGGGCATGCGCTGAAGTCCTGCGTTGGACTCCATGCTGAGTGTGGGCCCTGCTTAAGATTCTCTCTCCCACTCTGCCCCTCTCCCCCTCTCACGAACTCTCTCTAAAATTAAAGAAAAAAAAAGTCTAAGTCTATGCAGTCATTATCTCTTTATCCCAAGGAATGGTGTCTGAGTGAATAGCTGCTTTAATTCCTTCTCTTCAAACAGTAATAAGCATGTGATATTCTGCAAGATGGCCACCATCAAATGCTCCTATTACAACATTTAATTATACCAATATATCACAATTTTAAAAAAGCTTTCTAATACTAATGCTAAAAAATAAAGGATGACAAATTGTATCAAATCATTAGAACATGGTTTTCAAACAGTTATATCTGAAAGTGTGAAAATTATTCATCATATAGCAATGGAAGCAAAAAAGTGAAAACTTTTAAAACATTACCAATAGTTTAAACACAATAAGCCTTTTTAAAACCCATCTCTTATTTCTTTATATTTAAAGAACAAAATTATTAGTATATCTCACTATAATTACTATAATAATTCTATCAATTCCATCTTTCCTATCATGCTGTATTCTAGAATTGGCCTATTTTCCATTTCTTTTTTTCTGCAATTTATTTCTTATCCTTTACTCTTACCCTGAATCAATGCTTCATATGTCTCTGAGAAGTATTGACAATAAATTATGAAAATAATTTAGTTTTAAAAGATATCAAGATTTTACAAACTGAAAGATATAATCAAATAGGTTTCACTTGAAAATGTGTGATATGACATTATCTATTCAAGAATACCAAGATTGCAAAACAAGGAATAAATGATTATGCAGTGACTTCTATGGCCATGTAAACTGTGAAACACACCTGAACATGCCAAGAAGTGTCTGGGGAGCTTTTACTTCAAAGTAGTTATTTAGGACTCACATATGATTTCAGTCTTAACAATTTCCTATTAAAATGTCCAAATAAATTCAAAAGTCATAAAAATAATCTGCATTGAAAAATAATACTATATATATCCAGAGGAGTAATTTTTATGACCATAGATTAGACAAAGGTTTCTTATGTTTGATACCAAAAGCACAAGTGACAGATGAAAAAAGTAGATAAACCGGACTTACTTAAAAGTCAAAACGTCAAAAGACACTTTCAAAAAAGTAAAAAAGACAGCCTACAGATTGGGAGAAATTAATTTTAAATTATATATCTGAATAGGGACTTATATCCAAAATATATTAATACCTTCTACAAATCAAGAATAAAAAGAAAACCCAATTTAAAAATGTTCAGAGGATTTGAATATATATTTCTCTAAAGACAAACAGATGGCCAAAATAAGCACATAAAAAATGACAAATATCATTAGGGAAAACACTAATTAAAACAAAAAGGTACATACCACTTCACACCTACCAGGATTACTAAAGTCAAAAAAGTAAAAATAACAAATACTGGTGAGAATACATAGAAAGCTAAAATCTACATTACACACATTGCTAGTGTCATATAAAATTGTTGTAGCTGTGGGAGGCCGGACCCCGGTGCCAGGCTGAGACCGGGTCGAGCAAAGGCTGCCTGTTGACTCAGCCAACCCGGTGGTTCCCCCTCCCATTCCCCCACTTGCAAAGGCATACGAAAGCCTTGTCAAGGCTGAGAAAGCCAATTCCTGAAGCCTGTGGTCTGTGGGTGTTGGCAGTAATGTTACCCCCCTTTTTCTACCCCGGGTCAAATAGAAACAAACATGGGAACTGTGTTTTGCTAGCCATCTATCAACAAGGTCTTGTTGTGAGCCGTTTAGAAAGTTCACAAGGTACACAGAACTAAATGTTTTGGCTGGCAGCGATCATGTGAAACCTGTTTATTCTTAGAATGACCTGATCCATAAGAGTCTTGATATAAAAGATTGTGTATAGCAACAATAAAGCCGTCACTTGTGCCATCAGCCCAGGGGACCCTCCTGTTCCCAAACTGGCTTCTCTTCTTTTTTTCTTACATTCCCCTACCCTCAGGACCCTGATCTCGGTGTTTGTTTTGCCGGTCGCAACATGTAGCCTCTTTGGAAAATAGTCTGACAGTTCCTCAAAATGTTAAATTTAGAGTTAACTTATGACCCAGCAATTCAACCTATGGGGATATACCCTAGGGAAGTGAAAACAGGTTCACATAAAGATCATGACTGTTGGGGCACCTGGGTGGCTCACTCAGTTAAGCCTCTGACTTCGGCTCAGGTCATGATCTCATGGTTTGTGGGTTTGAGCCCCACGTCAAGGCTCTGTGCTGACAGCTCAGAGCCTGGAGCCTGCTTCTGATTCTGTGTCTCCCTCTCTCTCTGCCCTTCCCCCACTCGCGCTCTGTCTCTCCTCAAAAAAGATGACTGTTACAGCAGCATTACTAACAATACCACAAACCAGAAACAATTTAAATGTCCAACTGTTGAATGGACAAAGCAAATGTTTTACATCCAAATGATGGAATGCTATTCAGCCCTAAAAAGGAATGAAGTACTGATATTCTCTATAACATAAATGAACTTTGTAAACATCATCCTAAGTGAAAGGAGCCAGACATATTGTATGATTTTTTTTAATTAAATTAATTAATTTATTTTTTGAGAGACAAAGAAAGAAGTGGGGGCTTACCTGAAGCGGGGCTCATGCTCACCCAAAGCAGGACTCATGCTCACTAGATGCAGTGCTGGAACTCACGTGATGTGGGGCTCGAGCTCACCTGATGTGGGACTTGAACTCACCAACCGTGAGATCATGACGTGAGCCAAAGTCAGATGCTTAACCCACTGAGCCACCCATTTATATGATGTCCAGAATAGGTAAATACATAGAAATGGTGTTGCCAGAATTTGAGAGAAGGAAAAGTAGGATACTGGGAGAGTTACTCAGTATAGGCTTTGTGGGATAATGAAAATTCTAGTTGAGAATATGAGATACAGTATTCTTGAGACATTGAGTAGACGCAAATCTAAGAACTCCAGCAACTGCATCAGTACCTGACAGTTCCTAGCCATTACACCCTAACCTAGAGAGGGCAAAAATGGCAAATCAGGAAAAGGCAAAGCATGGTTCATCCCAAATAGAGCTCTTTTCAAAAACAATTCTTAGAATATATAATGGAAAAAATTAATGGCAGCCATGTGGATCTAAATATTAAGAGTATTTTCACTAAAATTTGGTGAGGAAGTAGGAGGAAATACAAATATCATAAATAATGAATCACCTTTCCTAAGAATGTATCTTGCCCTGTTTTTAATATTGACACAAGAATTAACACCTAAATGTTGTCTTCTAAACTTAGCATACATAACTTTAGACTGAGAAAATTTTAGTAATAACTGTAAACTATAGGACCAATTATGTGTATGCATGTGTATATGATATTAGCAGCAAAATTTTAACTAGTATTAAATAAAAATGTCTGAAATATTAGTGATTATTTTTCCCTTATTTTAATTTGAATTTGAAATATTTCACTATTATTAATTTTCCCTAATGAAAACGAAGAGATGGATACAGTTAGCTTTAGAAAAATCTATTACGATGGCTGTTCCTCCTCCCCCCAAAATATTTTTCTAATTCAGTTAATACAATTGAATATCAAACTTTTAATTATTTATTTCACATACATCATTTCAATTGTGAAGAAAAATTCTTCAAAGATTTCTTCCACACCTCTGACTAAATCTCACAATCCTCTAATTTTCTCAGAGCTGCCTTCATCTCCTTACTTCAGAGATGATAGAGCAAGGAATTACTTCAGCTAGATTGCCTGCTGTTGGACTTACATATACAACCATGATAGAGCCATAAAACAGGGATACCACAGCCAGATGGGAGCCACACGTGGAGAAGGGACCCTGAGCACACAGTTCTACTCACCAGGACGTAGGAGCTGGCAATAAAAAGAAAGGTGGGGAAAATGAAGACTGAGTTAAAGATGGCACAGATGATCTCAGTGGCAGGAAATGGCATACGGGACAGATTTATGAGGATATCTGGGTCACACAGGAAGTGATCAATCTTACTGGAACAACAAAATGGGAGCTGAGAGATCAGGTAAATAGGCAACAGGAAATACAGGAAGCCACATACCCAGCACCAAGCTTCTGTTCTGATGCAGTGCTGAACTGACATGACAGTGGGGTAATGCAGGGGCCTGAAGATAGCAAGGTACTTGCCAAAGGCCATGGCAGACAAGAAGAAGGTCTCAGTGGTGCCCAGGGAGAAGAAGAAGTAGGATTGGAGGAAGCAGCCAGAGACAGAAATGGTGTTGGCCTCAGAGAGAAAGTTGGCTAGCATATTAGGGACAGTGGAGGTGATAAATCAGATCTCCAGGAAGGAAAAATTGGCCAGCAGGATGTACATTGGCATTTGTAGTTGATGGTCCCACATCACAGCACAGATAACAGATTTCCAGTTAGTGTCAATATATATATTCCAGAGAAGACTGAAAAGATTTTCCTCTTTCCTCTGAATTTCCCAGGTATAAGGGAAACCCAAAGGATGAATTTACTCCTAGAACTACAGCAATTACTTATGTTGGAATATTCATTTGTCTGTAATGCTGCAAAAATAACAAATTTCCATATGAGAAATGGCCTTTTAGTATTGCACATTAAGGAAAATACCTTGATTAGGGCTACATCACTCTGCATGTCAGTAAATAAAATATCTCTCATGCAGAAATATTTTCATCATTTTTAGATCTTCAGAGTCCTATTCTATATATAACAAATACAAAGTGAACAGATACTTGCCTGTCATCCTGAGGTTTACTATCAGAGTCAGTTGGTATTGACAGTAAACAATTCTATACAAAAATCTACAATGTTAGGTCAAGCAGTGAATGAATACAGACTGAATGAATATAGTCAAGAGAAAACGCAGTGTTTTTGACATATAAAATATATTAAAGAGAATAATAGTTAATAATCTTTGCTCTATTTGTGAGAGAAATATGTCAAGCTGATTTGAAGACAATATCCAATAGTTTTAAGTACTGTATGCAAGATAATTAATTGCTATTTTATTGTTATGGGAAATACTCCTATATCTATTTTAGAATAGATTATAAGTCAATAGTAAAATGAGAAATTCTAAGATTTCAAATTTCAACTCCTCCCTTCAGTAAAAATACACTCTTAAAAATACTACATGTAGGGGTGGCCAACTCTTGACTTCGGCTCAGGTCATTATCTCATGGTTTGTAAGTTCAAGCCCTGCATAGGGCTCTGTGCTTACAGCATGGAACCTGTTTTGGATCCTCTGTCTCCGTCTCTCTGCCCCTCCTCACTCTCCCTTGGTTTCTCCCTCAAAAATAAATAAATGTTAAAAAATGCTACATGTATGTAATTTTTTAAATGTTCAGTATTTGGCATGCTGCACAGAAAGTCAGAGATCTTGATCACTGCATTTGTATTAACAAAGACAGCCCAGGAAAATGGGTATGTCTCCTATTCATAATCCTACAGGGAGGAAATTCCACTTTTAAAATTTCAGATCTAATGACAAATACTACCTTATGATAGTTTCTCTAAGTTGGTTTTCTAACACTTAGTTATCATCATCATTAATTTAAATATAAGAGAGAAAGGACAGTATTTAATGAGGCTCTTCAATACCATAAAATTAGTATGGAGGGCGAGTCTTCAACTCCCAGGTATTTTATGTGGAAAAGGACACAGACTCAAAGGTGGTGTTCTAAAAAACAGTGGTTCTCAAAGTGTTGTTGGGGACCCCTGAAGGTCTCTGAAGATTTATCAGGCATTGAGGTCAAAATTGTTTTCATACCAATACTATTATTTGTTTTGTAGACTCTAATTGTTTCTTGATTACTGAATGGAGTTTGCCAGGCTGCATGAACTCATACCAAATTGTTTGATCTCACAATAAATGTTTGGTTATCTCACACCAAAGAACATCCTACTGACCTCTCTTAAAGTAAACATTAAAGAGATTTATTAAAAATATTAAAAACACAAATCTTCATTAAGTTTTATTATTTTGACAAAGCAAAAAAAAAGTTTTTTTTTTAAATTGGCATTTATGGTATTTTGATTAGTTTATTATCTCTACTAATGAATTTATGTATAAACATTATTTTTTTAAATTTCTAAATGGTAAATACAAATAGCTATAACTCATACAAACAAAACTACTCTGGGGTCCTTGATGAGTTTTAAGATTATGAAAGGGTCCTGAAATCAACAAGTTTGAAAGCCACATGTTTTGGATAAACCTTGGCCTCTGCAGAAGAATTAAATCCTTTTCAACACTCACACATTACAGAATGATGAAGCCTTAGTTTGCAAAAATTACACCAATCTATAAATAAAATGGAGAGATTATAGTTTTGGTTTGGTTTTGGCTTGATATTGCAGAGCATAGATATTTGCATGCTAAACTGTAAATAAAATGTGAGAACACAGCATATTTCAAGTATACAAATTTTTATTATTAACTATTGCCACCAAGCTGTACATTAGATCTCCAGAGTTTATTCACCTTATAACTGAAACAAAATTAAAGTATGGGAAGTTATGGATATATTAATCAGTTTGACGGTAGCCATCATTTTACAATGTATATCAAATCATGTAATTGTATACTTAAATACGTAAAATATTTATTTGTCTATTATACTTCAATAAAGTTGGAAAAAAATACACTATAAAATAGGATGGTTTGGAAATTAAGAGCAAATAAAGAAAGAAGAAAAAGAATCCACAGCGCTAAGGTCTGAATCATGAATTCACATATATTTATACCTTTAAATTAATAGAATTATGTACCTTTTTTAAGGTTATTTTTAAAAATAAGCTTTGAAATTTGAAAAGTAATGGATTCATACTTAGGAAGAACTTTTCCAAGCCAGTAATTTCAATGCAATTCCAAAGTAATCACAGATAATAACCCAGACTAATGCCTTAGATTTAGTGTGTGGCAAAGTGTTACACAATTGCAGCCCACATAAACTCTCCATAATCTCCTACTGTTTTTGCCAGTGACTTTGGGTTTTTCTTCATTTATTCCATTATTTCTATATGTGTGTGGAAATGTCTCTAAATAGCTCTGTGTCCATATATCTCTCCCTGTTTCCTCTGGGTCCTTTTTGTTAAGAGTACGAGAGAGAGAGAGAGAGAGAGAGAGAGAGAGAGAGAGAGAGAGAGAGAGAGAGAGGATTTTGTTAATTCTTTCAATCTCTATAATTCACTCACATGTGATTAGGTCTTTTCCAGATATCATATAATACATGC